>NC_137775.1:28484096-30884096 GCF_963455305.1 Plecotus auritus | reverse complement strand
AGGTTTCAGTTGGTAGCCTGCAACATTGCCCTCAAGCAAGACTATTATCCTGTCCTTAAATGCCTCAAAACCTGGATTGACTTGGCCTCCTTATGGATGAAAGTCTTCTTAGGCATCTGTTTCCAGAATAGAGCGTTTTCACCCATATTGAATATTGTCTCTAGCAAGATATTTTCTTCCACATCAGCTTATCAGGCCTTTCCAAAAATTCCTTAGCTGCCTTCCTTCACATCAACACTCCCTGACTCCCACTCACGTTCACGTTATGCAATGCCTAACCTGCTGGAACTGTTTAAATCACCCAGAGCTGGTAAGTGCAACATTGTATTTGCGTCCAGCCTTTTCTTTCAACATTGCAAACAAACTTTTTGCTTTGGCCTTGATCTTCATGGTGCCGAGAGGGAGATGCTTCTGTGTCTGCTCTCCAATCCAGGCCATTAGGAGTTTCTCCATGTCTGATATAGACCCTTATTGAATTTTTGTTAGTTCTGTTGCCTTCAATGAAACAGATCTTTTAACAGCTTCCATCACTCTGTGCTTGTTCTTCAAGATCATACCAGTGGTGTAATGGGACATGTCTGACTGGCAAGCAATAACCATCACTGACTTCCTACTTTAGTAGTCCTTAATCACTTTTTAAAAATATATATATTTTTATTGATTTCAGAGAGGAAGGGGGAGAAAGAGAGAGATAGAAACATCAATGATGACAGGGAATCATTGATCGGCTGCCTCCTGCATGTGCCCCACTGGGGATCGAGCCTGCAACGCAGGCATGTGCCCTTGACCGGAATTGAACCTGGGACCCTTCAGTCCGCAGGTCGACACTCTATCCACTAAACCAAACCAGCTAGGGCAGTCCTTAATCACTTTTAATTTTGTTTCCAGGTCAGTCACTGGATGTGGCCTCTTACTGGCAACGTTAGTAGTGGATTTTGTAGGTTTAGGGGCCATGATGAACAAAACACCACAAAATTAAATCAAGTACAAGAGAAAGTGATGCAATCAAGAAAAAAGGTAAACACGAGATATATGAGGCTGCTGCCAGTTTAACATGGCATTGTATTTTACAGCAACCTTTTTTTTTTATAAGTAGAAAGAGTACACTCTAAAATAAAATAATGACAAAAGTATAACATAGTAAATACACATGCCAGTAACATACTCATTTATTATCATTATCAAGTATCATGTACTATGCATAATTGTATGTGCTGCACTTTTATAGGACTGGCAGAAGAGTAGGTTCGTTTACACCAGCATCACCTCAAACACACGAGTAGTGCATTGTATTACAACCTTACAATGGCTACAGTGTCACTAGGCGATAGGAATTCCGCAGCTCCGTTATAATCTTAAGGACCACCATCATATATGTGGTCCATTTTGGACCGAAGCATCGAGTGGCACATGATTGCATTTAAGCCGTTTCCAAACAATGTTGCAATGAATCACCTCTGCATATATATTTTTCTATTTTTGGAGATGTATCTTCAGGGTAGGTTCCTAGAAGTGGGATTGCTCAGTAGAGAGGTAAGTGCATGAATTGTTTTGTTAGTCATTGCCAAGTTCCCCTCTCAAAAGGTTGTGCCAATTTGTATCCCCACCAGCAATGCATGAGAGCACCTGTTTGCCCCTAGCTTTGCCAACAGGATGTGTTGTCAAACGTTTAACATTTCTGCTTATCTGATAGGTGAGAAATAGTATTGTTTTAACTTGCACTTTTTTTTTTTTTAATCCTCACCTGAGGATATTTTCCATTGATTTTTAGGGAGAGTGGAAGAGAGAGGGAAAGACAGAGAGAAATATCGTTATGAGAGAAACATATTGATTGGTTGCCTCCTGCAGGAGCCCCTGTAACCTTGACCTGAATTGAATCCTGGGACCCTTCAGTCTGCAGGCCGACACGCTATCCACTGAGCCAAACTGGCTAGGGCTCTAACTTGCACTTCTTTCATTATGAGCTATTTGAATATGTTTTTGTATGTTAAATGCCATATATATGTTTTAAAATAAATTTTCTGTTTATGTCTTTTTCCCATTTTTCTCCTGATTGTGGTTATGTCTCCCTCTTTAAGGTTCTCTAAACATTGGGGATGTTGGCCCTTTGTCTGTGGTATAAGTTATAAACATTTTCCCAGTGTGTCAGTTTTCTTTTGACTGTGTATGGTTCTTTTGCCACACAAGTGTTTTTATAATTTCATGTAGCCACATTTATTGATCTTTTTTTTTTCCTGAATTGTGAGTCATGTTAGAAAGACTTTCCCTCTAACATGGTTAAAGAGGAATTCACCCATGTTTTCTTCTAGTACTTGTATATTTTAAATGTTTCCATTCAGATTCCCAATCCACTTCAAGTTTATTGTCTTTTTCCAGTAGCTACCCATTTTTCCCATCTTTGCCCCAGCAATTTGAGATGCCCCCCCTTTGTCACACATTAAATTTCCATATGTACTTGGGTATTTTTGATGGCTTTTTATTCTATTCCATGGTTTGTTTAGGTTGCCATTACCAGACTTTTTTCAGATATGGTGGCTTTATAGCAGGCTGTTGGTAAGTTTAGAAGGGCTAGTTTACCCTCATAGATGCTCTTTTTAATGGACTTCTGGCTACTGTATGTATATTTTTCCATACTAATGTTAATAACACCTTGCCCTTGATAGTTAATATGATTCAATTATATGATGCCAAATTGAGGAAGCAATTCAGGAGCCCAGAGGTACATTTGCATTCATCCAATGGGCATCATGGCAGAGACCTTGATCCTGGAAGAAGACTGAAGACTGGGGTGAGGAAAGTCACAGAGGTAGGGGACAAACTCCAGCTAAGAACCAGATCTTGGGAGTCATGGGTGGTTAAAGCATCAAATCGGAAGGTCAGAAGCTATGGCTAGCCCCAGAAGGACTCAGGAATCATGACCTTACACCCTGATAGTAAAGAGGTTTAATGTGGTGTCAGCAGGTTTGATGTGGGAGCCCACCAGTTCTGAGTCGCAGGTGAAGTGAACTTGTAATATCCATTTGGTAGGAAAATTCTTAACTCTCTATTCAGATAGCCAACAATTTGGCTTTAAAGGGCATTTATGCCTGACATATTTCTGGAGTAAGTTTTGTTCCTAGGAAATCTTTCTTGCAGACTTTAATCATTGGAAACTAAAAGTTTTAAATGCATTTTAAATAGTCACTTTCCCTCCTCTACCCACACATTTACCAAAATAAGCAAGGCCACTCTACAAGCCACCATCTGATTTGCATAGCAGTGAGAGCTGATGCAATTTCTCACATGTGGGGCTATTTCAGAGTTGCTGGAGATGGCAAAGGGTTCCTTTCCTTAAATAGTCTTGAGAGTGGTACCCTTGAACGGGTGCTTTTCTAAAGCATAGCTACTATAAATTGAAAATATTTTAGGAAGTAAAATACTAATGATAAAATAAAAATTTTAGATGGTGTCTGGTTTGATTTCTGCTGTAAGACAACATGACAGCCCTGAGTGGAAAGTTAGAACTTGTTGCCTGGCCATGCCTCTGTTTCACTGAAGACTAAGTTTTACTCAGCGAGTTTTAGGAGAGGGGGCTATCCCGGCCAGTGTGGCTCAGTGGCTGAGCATGGACCCAAGAACCAGGAGGTCACGGTTGGATTCCCAGTCAGGGCACATGCCTGAGTTGCAGGCTCCATCCCCCAGCAGGGGGTGTGCAGGAGACAGCTGGTTGATGATTCTTTCTCTTTATTGATGTTTCTATCTCTCTTTCTGAAATCAATAAAAACATATTTTTAAAAATTTAAGAGAGGGATCTAAAGTCCCTGCTTCCTCTACCACATTTAATTAGAATTTAAATTTCAGAAACCTAACCTTATAACTTATTTGAAATTGTCTTTCATTTTGCACTTCTTTTTGATGCTCACGCCCTCATTCGTAATTGGTTTGTGTTTGTCATGTATGCTCTCCACAGAGAGACTATGTACTTAGGTTGCTCGAGTTACACGGTATTGTTTAAGAACACTTTTCCCCTTGGCTTTTGTGCCAGTAGAATGTTTCCAGTCATCTCCATTCCTGTACTCGCTCGCTTCGATGTGCTTTTGTAGTTTCCCAAGAGTGCAGCTGTCTGGGGAGTCATACAGCAGGGGTCGACACTTAGATCATGGAATAATTCACCCTTTTCCAGTAAACAGCACCAAACCATGCGTTACTGGGTTTCAGAATTCCAGGGGACTATGATGATTGTGTTAGCTCAGCTCTCAGCCAGTGACAAGCGTGGTGAAATGGTTTGCGTTAGGCTTGACTCTCTGGAAGTCCACTCTGGGGGTAGCATGCGGCGGGCAAGAAATAAAGCAGGGCCAGTTTTGTTGATGGATTTTTTTTTTTTTTGCTTGTTTTTAATTTTCATTTTCCTGGGTTGTTCATTCCAACCAGGAAAAGACCAGTTTACAGTTGGCCACATAGGTAAAGAGTTGAGGGTGGGAATCCAAATGGATTGGTGCCATATATTTTCTAATGTATTGGGATATTTTATGGGTTGTCATCCTGGGCACTGGTCTGTTTGTTAGGCAACCTCTAGTGAGGAGAACCCTTGGACACAGTTTTCTCCCGAAGGCTGTGTCTTTGAACTTAGAACAATTACCAACATGCTGATGATGGCCCCAGTGCGCCAGGATAGCGGCTCCTATCCTACACCCTTAGGTTGTGTGACTCAGAATCCAGGGTTTGAAGAACAGCCCTGTGTGTAAATAACTTCAAAGGACACCTCTGCCTCCCTGGGGTTCTGTTGAGGCAGAGCTTCCTGCTTTGTCACTGTGGTGGTGGTGGTGGCAGTGGTGGTGGTGGTGTGGCAACATTTTCCTCAGAAGAGAATCTTTCCATTTAAAGAGTCTTTATTTTAAAAATAATATTTTTGGTTTCCAGGTTACTTTTTATAAGCAGAAACCATAACAATGTATTCATTTATAAGGAGGAGAGGGGTAAAGAGAGCAGAAAAGTAACATGTACTCAAACAAACAAACAAACAAGCAAAAAAAGCTGTGAAGATACCGGTATCTTGGTCTAAGTAGCAAGGTCCAGGAAGTTGTAAAAAAAAAAAAAAAAAAAAAAAAAAGAAAAGAAAAGGAAAAGAAAATCCCAGTAGCAACATATCAACCTTATGGGGAGGAGTTTGAGTGTCTGATTTGGTGGAAAATGTAAAAGCATCAACTTGTCCCCTCAGGGTTTTGCTGAATGCTGCAGGCAGAGCCAGGATTGCAGGGCCGCAGCAGCGCTGGGGTCCAGGTCCTGTGTGATTTACACTGAAGCACAGTGGAAGCTGTTTTCCACAACTATCAACATTGCTGAGCCTAGAAATCAGGGAGTCAGCCCAGGAACTCAGGGGCAGGCTGGGGCTGGAGAGTCAGGAGAGGATGAAGAGAAGACAACCCAGAGTGAGGAGCACCTGACCCTGGGAGGCCCCAGGGGGTTCTGCAAAGCCGAGGAGATTAGCACGTTCACTGGTGTGGTTACAGCCTTTAAACAATGCAGTCTTAACAGTTATTGCCGCATTAAATAATAGCCTCCCAGTCTTGCTAAGACATATCATACTTCTCCGTTTCTTCAAAGCATGCTGAACAAAATAAAACCTTCTCTCTGTCTCTTCTTTTAGAGTTTAAAGTGAAAGGGAGTTTACTCGTGAAGGAGTGGGACAGAGAGTGGCCGCTCCATAGGCAGAGCAGCCTAAAACCCTCTCTTGATGTTTAAATCAGGATAGCTTTAAAAGCAACAACTGCTGGGCTGAGCTGCTGGCCCGGTGTTTCAGGCGTGGAGGTTTGGGAGGCGACCTGGAGACCATCCTTGAGAACAGCGAGTCTGCGTTTTGTGTGTGTGTGTGTTTAATATATTTTTATTGATTTCAGAGAGGAAGGGAGAGGGAGAGAGAGATAGAAACATCAATGATGAGAGAGAATCTTCGATAGGCTGCCTCCTGCATGTCCCCCACTGGGGACTGAGCCTGCAGCCCGGGCATGTGCCCTGACCGGGAATGGAACCTTGACCTCTTGGTTCACAGGTCTACGCTCATCCACTGAGCCACGCGGGCTGGGTTTTGATGGAGGCGTGCCTGCCTTGCTATCTGGGGCGTCTTCTCAGCACAATCGGTGGTCTGGCCTGTGGCTTGTGGCCCATAGGAGCTTCTCTTCTCTCTATTTTCTTGGTCTTCCCTGTCTTCTGGGAGCTTGACAACCCTTCAAACACTAAAGTTATTAATCTGGAGTCAGTGACAACAGCAAAGGCCTGAGGGGACTCACTGCGACCTTTGGTGTGGTCATGGAGAGCTAGCTTTGCCTTTATAGGTACCTTTCTTGCTTATGTCCTGATTTCTGGCTGCGTTTTGTGTAGATGGGTTTTTTGTACCATAATTTAAAATAGAGCAGGTATTGCTATAATGCAAAGGAAGAGGGTGAGTACAATATGGGAAAGGCACTATTGTATATGGAGCTGTGTTCTCCTCTGACCACACTAAGGGAGAATCCCCTCCACTGCTTTAATGCCACATGGCTGAGCGTTAGGAGAACAGTCACTGAGGCTGGGCGGTTTGAGGCTGTATAACAGAGCCACTTGGGGTGGCTTTTGGGTGAATTTGATAGACGGATATGTGACTTTCAGTCCTGGTTCTGTTGCTTCCTCGAAAAATTACCCATTCACCATGGATCTGTTTCCTCATTGTAAGTTGAAAGACTTAAAATAGAATATAAGATTTCTCCTAGCTTAACATTTTGAGGAGTGTGGGTGTGGGTGTGTGTGTGTACTTAAAGTCCTTTAAAATGCGACTCATGGCAGGCGACCAAAAGGCAAATTCCAGATCTGGTGTCTTCCTGATATCAGATGTGGGGACGAGGCAATGGAACACATTACCTGGGCCTCTCTCAGCAACTCTGACTTGACAGAACAAGCTGGATGCCACTTTTCTGCATGAGAACCTTTTAACCAGTATCCATTAGGCAACACAGGGTGGGGCGGTGTCTTTGCTGGGTCCAGGAGCCATCAAAATGGATGAATAAGAACAATTATGACACACTCCTGCCAGTTAGGCTCTGGTTGATGTATGCTGTGATGTCTGAATTTTATAATCTTTCTTATTCTAAAAATTTTAAATTCTTATTCTGTATACTCTAAGATGACCTATGTTTAAGATTTTTCTGCCCCTTCAGATCTTGCCATCTATATACTGAGGGATGAAGGAATATGTTATTCTGAAAATCCTGAGTAACTTTCTTTTTTAAACAAAATTGCAGGATTCATAAATGTTAAAAGGAAGGAGGCAGGTGGGAGGCAGGTTTCACTTTCAACGTATTGGGGGATGAGTGAGCTATAGTCTGGAGAGAAAATCTTGGCCATGAAATGATGACTGGATACTCATCGTTCTGATCTGTCACAGTGATGAGAACAGACAGACTGGTTTTCCCCAGGTCCCGGGTGCTCTGGGGGATGGGTGCAGGTTTGGATTGAGAGCCTAGATTTCCCTCTCTCCCTTTCATTCTGTGTTCACAGCATGCTTGGCAGACACGGAGCCTTAGGAGAGACTCTGAGAACACTATGTGCGATGTGTAGCACTTGCTGTATCTTCACAACCACACACGTGCCTGGAAATGGAGTATGCATATGTTATTTGGATACTCATGGTACAATATGTATACATGTGAAACAATGTCTGTGTAAGGTGTGAGAGTCTCTTTCAGGGTCCAAAAATTACCATGTGGATATGTCCACCTTATCGGTCCCAGGTTACACTTTGATCACTAGATAGTTGTCATCCATTCACTCATGTCCCAGGTGCTCTGAGAACTTCCGGGCTTGCCCGTTAGGGTCTAATTCACACACGGTATTTATCATAGCCTACTCTACCTAACCCCCCACTTTACTTTTCTATTACATATCACAATAAAGTCAAATTCCTTGCTAAGAGTTGCAAAGCCCCCTGTGATCTGGCTGCTATCATGCCTCTCACCTCCTCTCCCGTCATTCTCTCTCTCAGTCACTGTCCTCAGCTGCCCTGGTCCTCTTTCTGCCCCCGGAATATGCACTAATCTCATTTCTTCAGGGCCTTTGCACTCTCTGTTCCCTCTGCTTCGAATGCATGTCTCATTCTGCAAGGATGACGGCTGATCATCACTTAGGTCTCTGCCCATGTGTCACGACCTTGGAGAGGTCTTTCCTCAGTCCCCTAGCAAATGCTGCTCCCTCCCAGGCCTTCGTCATAGAATGCTTTGTTTTCTTGAGACACATCACTCTAAGCTGATCTCTATCTACCCACTTGCTATTTGCCCATCTCCTGCTCAGCACAGACTCCGCTGCTGTCAGGCCAAATGTCCGAGGCCCAAGGCCAGCTCCTGGAGGAGGACCTGGACTCCATGACTGCGCATGCATTGGCTGCAAAGTGAGGCCTATATTTTCAGAGTCAGAACTATAACAAAAAGTATTTTAAAAGGTCTACTGAACAAATGTCCCTACCATGTCATAATCTGTGTTTCCCAGTGGATTCCCTTCAGGGAGATGAAAAAGTAAAATTTTGTGATTCCACATTCACTTGCTTGTCTCCTTCCCTGTTCCTAACTCGCCGTCTCTGCTGGCCACGCTCCACTTTGTCTCTGAAACCTGATTCAGGGCTCACCACCCTGCAGAAGCCTTTCTCATCACCTCTGTCTCCTGCCTCCCTGAACACTCGTCAACATGCCCCGGGCACTTGCACACTCCGATGGCACCAGATGTGTGACTTTGCGTGTGCTGATGCCCTGATCTGGAAGAGGACTTTATCCTTCAGTGTATCAGGTGGCAGGGAGGGAATAGGCCAGGGTTCTCCCTAATCCTATTTTCAGGTCTTTGAAAAGAAAACTCAGTGATTCTTTTCTTTTGCAAAAATGTTCTTATTCTATGAACTGACATAAGAAGCCACTCGAGTCTTCTATTCAATGGGCCTATTGTCATATTCAGAAAGGTACTTCCTTGTATGAGGGAAACAAAGAAGTCATGTTGCCTCTGCCTAAAATTTAAAACACCAACTTGAGTGTGTGCTTTCAGAATGGACTCATCCTTCCCAGTAATGACACCGTGCAATCCATGGTCCTCGACAGCAGAACATCAGGGAGGGCTTATCCCTGTGAGTCACCTGTTGAAGGATGCTGGAGGGCTTCTCTGCTAACCGCCCACCCTCGGACAGACCCAGTGAAGCCATTCATTGCTGCAGCAGAATCACAGAACAACCGGGTTAAGGCACCTAGTCCTTCCTCCTGCCCCCAGGCACGAACAAAGCCAACTCACCCTAGTCAAATAGAGGGCTTTTGCGAGATCCCCACACCCTGTCTCTGCCTTTCAGGAGGCAAATGCTTCGTGTGGTGATGTGAAGCGACACACAGGAAGTCAGTTGTGAGGCCAGGCCAGCAGGAACGCTCAGCTCCCTTTCCCAGGCTTGAGGCCAGCCTGCATCCCTCGGTCCCGGGGAGCAGAAACGTTTGTGGGTTCAGTGATTTCCAGGAGAATGTGGTCACGAGGTGACGGCTCTTCTTTCCCTGTGCCAGGCGTGAACCCAGTGACTTCTTATGGTAGTGTTTCCCCCATGTCCTCTACCCAATTTTCTAAATCTTAAGGTTTCATAACTCAACCTGACTCAAAGTGAGGTGTCACTTAATAGCATGATAAAACAAGGATACATATTTTGCCATGTTCACACCTGTGGGATTTTGAATTATAAGACTAGGAAAGGAGAAAGAGCAGAGGCCAGTGAAACCTTATAAATCATTTAATTTCTCACCAGACCTGTTTCTGATACCCAGGCCTTTCTTCTACCATTTTTATCCTCACTGAGTCCTCACTGCTCAAGTAGAAAACAGGCAAGGAAAAGCACCACCAAGCACAATCCAGGGTGTGAGACTTGCTCGGATCTCCTGTGTTTGTCCCACCAGGTCCTCACTGCTTCCATCCAGTGGAAATTCACTGAGCACAGGCCAGCAGCCCCTATCCGGGCTAAGCGAGCCCTCACCCAGGATTGATGGATCTATGCAATGTGTGCATGAGCATGTGTGTGTGCATATGTGTGAGCATGTGTGAACATGTGTGTCTGTGTGCAGGGAGGAGGCCCATGATAGGGAGGATAGGAAAAAGGTTCAAAATACAACCTTCAGAGTCGCTGCCATCTGGAACCGGAAAGTGGAGCTTATCGGAAGCCTGAGAATCCACAACTGCGGCACCCACGGAACAGCTGCGAACCCCAGAACAACGCTCCCCAATTGGCGCAAACACACGGGTTCAGAGGAGCTCTACACTCCACCACGGAAAGGTCAGATTTCGCCTAGGATAAGAAGAGAGAGAACTACATAACCAGACACCCAGAGAAGAGAGACCATGGGGAGACAAAGACACAGCCTGCATATGAAAGAAAAGCAGGCATCACCAGAAAAGGAAGTAAACGAAATGGAAGCAAGCAACCTTCCAGAAAAAGAATTCAGAGAAATGGTCATAAGGTGGCTGAAAAGAATGGAAGACAAATTCGACAATATGAGCAAGAACCAAGAGGAAATGAAGAAGAACCAAGAAGAAATGAAAAATGACATCGCTGCTGTAAAGAACTCAATAGAAAGCATCAAGAGTAGACTAGAAGAAGCAGAGGACCGCATCACTGAGCTAGAAGACAAGATGGGAAAAAATACCCAAGTAGAGCAACTTCTAGAAAAAAAAAATTAAAAGGCAGGAGGAGAGCCTAAGGGAACTTTGGGACAACACGAAACAAAACAACATCCGCATAATAGGGGTTCCAGAAGGAAAGGAAGCTGAGCAAGGAATAGAAAACCTCTTTGAAGAAATAATGACAGAAAATTTCCCTGATATAGAGAAGAAAAAACCCACACAAATCCAAGAAGCTCACAGAGTCCCAAGCAAAATGAACCCCAAAAGACCGACGCCAAGGCACATTATAATTAAATTGGCAAACACCAACGACAAAGTAAGAATCTTAAAAGCGGCAAGAGAGAGACAGAAAGTTACATACAAAGGAACCCCCATCAGACTAGCAACTGATTTCTCAACAGAAACTCATCAGGCCAGAAGGGAATGGAATGAAATATACAAAGTCATGCAAAGGAAGGGTCTGAATCCAAGAATACTGTACCCAGCAAGGCTGTCAATCAAAATTGAAGGTGAAATCAGGAGCTTCACAGACAAAAAAAAAAGGACTAAGGGAATTTATTACCACCAAACCAGCAATGCAAGAAATGCTAAAGGGTCTGCTGTAAAAAAAAAAAAAGAAATAGGAAGCGAAGAAGGAACACAGGTGTAAAGAATAGGAATGGCGACAAATAAGTACCTATCAATAATAACTTTAAATGTAAACGGATTAAATGCCCCAATCAAAAGACATAGGGTAATGGATTGGATAAGAAAACATGACCCATATATCTGCTGTCTACAAGAAACCCACCTCAGAAAAAAAGACGCACACAGACTGAGGGTGAAGGGATGGAAAAAGGTTTTCCAGGCAAATGGAACTGAAAAAAAAGCTGGGGTAGCAATACTTATATCTGACAAATTAGATCTCAAACTGAAGGACATAACAAGAGATAAGGAAGGCCACTTCATAATACTAAAGGGAGCAATCCAACAAGAAGAAATAACTCTGGTAAACATATATGCACCCAATACAGGAGCACCCAAATACATAAAAAAACTCCTGGAGGATATCAAGGGAGAGATTGACAGCAATACAATCATAGTAGGAGACTTTAATACCCCACTATCACCATTGGACAAATCCTCTAAACAAAACATCAGCAAAGAAACATCAATCCTAAATGACTCACTAGACCAGATGGAATTAATTGACATCTTCAGAACATTTCACCCCAAAGCCACAGAATATACATTCTTCTCAAGTGCACATGGGTCATTTTCAAAGATAGACCATATGTTGGGACATAGGCAAAGTCTCTTCAAATTCAAGAAGATAGAAATCATATCAAGCATCTTCTCAGACCACAGTGGCATAAAACTGGAAATCAACTACAATAAAAACAATCCAAAGAAATCAAACACATGGAGACTAAACAGCATGCTATTAAACCATGACTGGGTTACCAGAGAGATCAAAGAAGAAATAAAAAACATCATGACAACAAATGACAATGAAAACACTACAATCCAAAATCTATGGGACACAGCGAAAGCAGTCTTGAGAGGGAAGTTCATAGCTCTACAAGCCTACTTCAAAAAACAAGAAACAGGGGTAATAAATTACCTAACCCAACAACTCAAAGAGTTAGAAAAAGAGCAACAAGAAAAGCCCAGTGTAAGCAGAAGGAAGGAAATAATAAAGATCAGAGCACAGATAAACGACATAGAGACCAAAGAAACAATACAAAAGATCAACAAAACCAAGAGCTGGTTCTTTGAAAGGATAAACAATATTGATGAACCTCTAGCCAGGCTCACCAAGAAGCAAAGAGAGAGGACCCAAATAAACAAAATCAGAAATGAAAGAGGTGAAATAACAACAGATCCCGCCGAAATACAAAGGATTGTTAAAAAATACTACGAACAACTCTATTCCAACAAACTGGACAACCTGGAGGAAATGGACATATTCCTAGAAAAATATAACCTTCCAAAACTCAATCAGGAAGAATCTAAACAGCTCAATATGCCAGTAACTATGGAAGAAATTGAAGCAGTCATCAAAGAGCTTCTGGCAAACAAAAGCCCGGGGCCAGACGGCTTCACAGGAGAGTTTTACCAAACATTCAAGGAAGAAGTAAAACCTATCCTCCTCAGACTATTCCAAAAAATTCAAGAGGAAGGAACACTTCCAAGCTCCTTCTATGAAGCCAGCATCACCCTAATTCCAAAACGAGATAAAGACAACACAATGAAAGAGAATTACAGGCCAATATCCCTCATGAATGTAGATGCCAAAATCCTCAACAAAATTCTAGCAAATCGGATCCAGCACTACATCAGAAAGATCATACACCATGACTAAGTAGGGTTTATCCCAGGAATGCAAGGATGGTTCAATATCCGAAAATCAATAAATGTGATACAACACACAAACAAATTGAAAGATAAAAATCACATAGTCATATCAATTGATGCAGAAAAAGCATTTGACAAAATCCAGCACCCTTTCTTGATAAAAACTCTCAACAAGGTGGGAATAGAAGGATCATACCTCAACATAATAAAAGCTATATATGATAAACCCACAGCTAACATCATACTCAATGGGCAAAAACTAAAACCATTTCCCCTAAGAACAGGAACAAGACAAGGACGCCCACTCTCACCACTCCTGTTTGACATAGTACTGGAAGTATTAGCCATTGCAATTAGACAAGAAGAAGAAATAAAAGGCATCCAAATTGGAAAAGAAGAAGTAAAGCTGTCCTTATTTGCAGATGACATGATATTGTACATAAAATACCCGAAAGACTCCATCAAAAAACTAACAGACTTAATAAATGAATTCGGCAAGGTAGCAGGATACAAAATTAACGCCAAGAAATCTATGGCATTTCTATACACCAACAGTGAACTTACAGAAAGAGAGACTAAAAAAGCAATCCCATTTACCATCGCACCAAAAAAATTAAGATACTTAGGAATAAACCTAACCAAGGAGGTAAAAGACCTATATGCGGAAAACTACAGGACACTGAAAAAAGAGATAGAGGAAGATGTAAACAGATGGAAGAACATACCATGTTCATGGATTGGTAGAATCAACATCATCAAAATGTCCATACTACCCAAAGCAATCTATAGATTCAATGCACTCCCCATTAAAATACCAACAGCATATTTCACAGACCTAGAAAGAACTCTCCAAAAATTCATCTGGAATAAAAAAAGACCCCGAATAGCCACAGCAATCCTGAGAAAGAAGAATAAAGTAGGAGGGATCTCAATACCAGATTTCAAGCTGTATTACAAAGCCACTGTCCTCAAAACAGCCTGGTACTGGCACAAGAACAGACATATAGATCAATGGAATAGAATAGAGAATCCAGATATCGACCCAAACCAATATGCGCAATTAATATTTGACAAAGGAGGCATGAGCATACAATGGAGTCAAGACAGTCTCTTCAATAAATGGTGTTGGGAAAATTGGACAGATACATGCAAAAAAATGAAACTAGATCACCAACTTACACCATACACAAAAATAAACTCAAAATGGATACAGGACTTAAATATAAGACGGGAAACCATAAAAATACTAGAGGAATCCTCAGGCAGCAAAATCTCAGACATATGCCAAAAGAACTTTTTCAGTGATACTGCCCCTAGGGCAATGGAAGCCAAAGAGAAAATAAACAAATGGGACTACATCAAAATAAAAAGCTTTTGCACAGCAAAAGAAACCATCAACAAAACAACAAGAAACCCCACTGTATGGGAGAACATATTTGCAAATGGTATCACTGATAAAGGTTTAATTTCCAACATCTACAGGCAGCTTATACAACTTAATAAAAGGAAGATAAATGATCCAATAAAAAAATGGGCAACGGACCTAAATAGAATCTTTTCGAAAGAAGACAGAAGGAAGGCCAAGAGACACATGAAAACATGCTCAAAGTCACTAATTATCCGAGAGATGCAAATCAAAACGACAATGCGATACCATCTCACACCTGTCAGAATGGCTATCATCAACAAATCAACAAACGACAAGTGTTGGCGAGGATGAGGAGAAAAAGGAACCCTCATGCACTGCTGGTGGGAATGCAGACTGGTGCAGCCACTGTGGAGAACAGTATGGAGTTTCCTCAAAAAACTGAAAATGGAACTCCCATTTGACCCAGTAATCCCACTCCTGGGAATATATCCTAAGAAACTAGAAACACCAGTCAGAAAGGATATATGCACTCCTATGTTCATAGCAGCACAATTTACAATAGCTAAGATTTGGAAACAGCCTAGGTGCCCGTCAGCAGATGACTGGATCAGAAAACTATGGTACATCTACACAATGGAATACTATGCTGCCATAAAAAAGAAGGAATTACTACCATTTGTAGGCACCTGGATGGAATTAGAGAACATTATGCTAAGTGAAATAAGCCAGTCAATGAAAGAAAAATACCACATGATCTCACTCATTTAGGGATAATGAAAAACATTATAAACTGATGAACCAAAAGATAGTTACAGAGGCAGTAAAGCATCAAACAGAGTGTCTAATTACAGCGGTAAGGTTAGGGAGAGGTGGGGGAAATAAGAGATCAACTGAAGGACTTGTATGCATGCATATAAGAGTAACCAACGGATGCAAAACATTGGGGGGTGAGGGCAGGTATGGGAGTGGGGTGTGGGGGGGCAATGGTAAGATATGTACACATATAATACCTTAATAAAAAATTTGAAAAAAACAAACAAAAAACAAAAAACAAAAAAACAAAATACAACCTTCAAAGAGGATGTGCTAATCCAAGAGTGTCCCCACCAAAGAATCCTAATACAAAACTAGAGACAAATGCATCCAAAAGGTGTTGCCAAGAAACATGTTCAATACTTGTGCTTTTCATTCAAACGTAGAGTTAAATCACAGCTAACGGGACCATCAAGACTGTTAAATAAGCCCTATCCAGTTTGGCTCAGTGGATAGAGCATTGGCCTGTGGACTGAAAGGCCCAGGTTTGATTCTGGTCAAGGGCACCTGCCCGGGTTGTGGGCTCGATCCCCAGTGTGGAGCATGCAGGAAGCAGCCGATCAATGATTCTTTGTCCTCATTGATGTTTCTATCTCACTCTCCTTCTCCCTTTGTCTCTGAAATAAATACAAATATATTTAAAAATAAAAAAATAAAAATTCCTGCCAGAACAGAATTACCTAGAGCTCCACAGGAAAACTGGCTGTAAGATGCCTGGTTCTGTTGATGTCATTGGGTCCTGGATGTCTCTTTGAACTTGTTATAGCCCATGTTTACACCATCTCTTTATTCTCCATCTGAAAACAGTCATTTTATTGGGTTAATCTCTCATGCCTATTTCTTCCAAACACAAAAGGAAAAGCATCACCAATGTCCATTGATGCACTGTCACAGAATCATGGCTGTGACATCTAAATCGCAGCACTCCACAGGAAAGCCAACGTTCTCTCTGCTTTGCTAAATGACAGGTCAGAGGGGACAAAAATGACGTTCTCTCAGCTTCCAGCTATTCTGTACTTTAATGCATTTTCAGCCAGATTACTCAGAATGATCAACATTGTATAGCACATTGGAAAAGCGATGGCCAGGTCATTTTCTAAGGCCTGTGTCTTCCTGCATTGTATCCCCAGCTGTGCTGTTGACTTGGCTGCACGGAACCCTCTCAGTTTTACTATTTATAAAGAGGGATACATGAGATGGGCCTTCAATGTGCTTTCAGAAAGACATGATTTTTACTGTCATTTTGAATAATTTAGAAATGAGTACAATTGCTTTTTCTGCCCTTAAGCTGGCTAATAGAGAATTGGGGTTCTCAAGCTAAGATGAAAACTTCTAGAAGGATCATGAGCTCTATGGCTCTTATTTTAACAGGTAACCTAGGTCTGGGGTGGGGTGGGATGGGTGGCTAAGCCCCAGCTTAAAGCAGATGTGGGATGGTGGGTGGGGTGATAACTCCAGACATGGTTAGGAGTATAGCCTCTGAATCAGGACACTTGGAGTGCCAATCCCAGCTCCACCACTCATGTGTGACCTTGGTCAAGTAACTTAACACCACTCTGGATCACAATGATAAGTAGCATAGTTATGTTATCAGTAGGATAGCAAGAGTGGCTCCTCAGAGGATTATTGTAACAGATAAAAGAGCCGATCCATTGTGGTTATTAATTTGGTGCATCTTGATTGTAGAGAGAAGAGACTTAGTAATCACTGAGAAATTGGGAAGATGAAAAACTTAGAGAAATTCAAAAGGTATTGTAAGAGGGCAATAATTACATGTAATTAGAGTCATAGTTTATTTTTATTTTACAAAAGCTGTTTGGGTTTTTTGCATAGGTAAGGGTGGCTCACCTTCCTTGCCACTTTATGCCAGACCAAGGCAGCTTCCCCAAGGACTGTATATTGTCACTTTAAATTTGGTTAGATGTGGGTAACATTCACCACATTTAAAATGATTTTGCCCCATTTTTGAGGTTTTGAATGATGCTTAACTATTTTCAAAAGCTTGCAGGAAGTTCTCACCAAAAATGCCTTGGTGCATTCTGGAATTACAGAAATTGCTTCTCAAATCATATGCAAAGAACCAGCTAAACAAACTGTCAGTTATAAGATGAATAAGGTCTAAGAATCTAATGTAGAACATGGTTACTATAGTTGATAACACTGTATTATCTCATTGAAATTTGCTGAGAGAATAGAACTGAAGGCAAATATGTGAGGTGATGGATGTGTAATTCACTTGATGAGGGATGATCCTTTCGCAATGTATGCATGCATCAAATCATCACCTTGTGCATTTTAAATATCTTACCATTTCATTTGTCAACCATACCTCACTAAAACTGAAATCCTATATAATAAAAGGCTAATATGCAAATTGACCCAACCATGGAATGACTGGTCGCTATGATGTGCATTGACCACCAGGTCGCTATGATGTCCATTGACCACGCTCAATGCAAGAGCTGCCTCCTGGTGGTCAGTGCGCTCCCACAGGGGGAGCACCGCTCAGCCAGAAGCCGGGCTCACAACTGGGGAGTGCAGCAGCAGTGGCGGGAGCCTCTCCCACCTCTGTGGCAGCACTAAGGATGTCCGACTGCCGGGGGAGCGGCCTAAGCCATCAGTGGGACATCCACTGAGGGCTCCTGGACAGTGAGAGGGCGCAGGCTGGGCTGAGAGACCCTCCCACCCTGAGTGTACCATTTTGTACACCGGGCCTCTAGTAAATAAATAAATACTTAGAACAAATGGTTCCATCTCATCTCAAATGGAGAAAGATTTTTTTTGTTTTGTTTTGATTTCCTTTTGCCAAAAGGAGGAATTTCTCTTCCTCACTTCTCTCCCCAACTCTCAGTTGATTCCCAAATAAAAATTGTTTAAATTCTCAAATTTTCTTATCTGTCTCCAGTGGGACAATGAGCCATGTTGACACGTTTATACACAGTCAACCCATTTTGTTCACCCATGATTGAGCTTCTTTCCGCTTCATTCCTTCCAAAAAATGGAAATTGAGTGGGGAGCAAAGTACCTGCCTGTGAGTTCTCCCTATGTCCAAGGTTGGTTGAGGGGTGGAAATTTAGATGATACGTCTGTCTCATGGGGCAAAGGTGTGCATGTCTCATGGTCATCAGTCATCAGCCTATAGCACGTGTGTATCCAGCCCAGAGGAGATAAAACAGGTGCTGGCAACTTTTGCCTGGCCCTGGGATGAGGGGTATGGCCTTTGGGACCATTTCTTCATGTTTACATCACCATACAGGCTCCAGGAGGTGGGTCTGGGCCTCTGCTGTCAGGGCCCTTCCTCCAAGTCCTCCTCCTCTTTCTTTCCCCCCATCACCTGGCTGCCTTGATTTTTCCCAGCTTGCTCCTCTGCCCACGGGGGCCTTCCTTTCCACCCTGACTATCTCGGCAAGAGGAGTAACACCAGGCTGGTGGTGAGGGTGAACTCGGGACAGGCTGTTCACCATCATTCTGAATTTCCTAGGTTTTGTCAGTGTAAGCCAGACTCTTAATGCTATTTTAATGCAGTTGTTTTGTGTGTGAATAATATGCTCTTTTTGCCAAACCTCAAGCCCTGGAACTAAGATCTCATAAAAATGCCTAGTGTCCAAAGCTAATAGCTGTTATTCAGCTGTTATGGGTGAGGCCTGAAAAGTTTCAGATTGATATTATTCTCACCAGGGCAGCGGGTGACGTGAAACTCTTGAGGGGTGGCTGGGACTCCAGATGCCTGAGGTGTAGGAGGAGATGCGCCCCATCAGCCTGTTCCAGCTGTCCCATGGCATGGAGGTCCCTGGAGTAGATTTTTAAAGCTCATTCTCTCTGCAGCACCTGGTCACAGATTCCCTTTTGTGATCCTCCACTCAGTGAGTAGCCTCACTTTCCACCCATGCTGAGAGTTCTGGAAGTTATCTTTGACACCTGCCCCCAATCTTCCTCCCTCCACCATTTTCACCACACATATCTGATCACCACCAACGTTCATGCAACAAGAATTTATTGAGGGCATATACATGCCAGGCATTCTGCTGGGTGTGATGACAAGGTGGCGGTCTGAGAGAGAGAGAGAGAGAGAGAGAGAGAGAGAGAGAGAGAGCGCGCAGGGTCCTTGTTAAGAGTGTGGACTCTGAAGCCAGAGGTCACATGCTGGCTCTGCCACTTATTAGCTCTGTGACCTTGGGCAAGGCCTTCCTGTTTCCCTAGGAGGTAATACTAACACCTGCTTCACAGTTGCTTTCTGATACTAAATGAATTAAAATTTCTATTGCACTCCTGCCTGGACCATGGTAAATACCATGTATTTGAAAAATAAAATAATGGTGGGAAGAAGATTTTGTATCAAGCTTTCACATAGACAGGTGAAGTGACTGCTGGGAGAGAGCAGTGCCTGGATCTGAGGATCCTGGGCTGGGATGTGAAGGACAGGTGGGCATCATAGTTCTGTGGGCTCCACTGTCCCAAATCAAGCCATGGTCACCTCTCATCTGGACCACAGAAATACCCTTCTTAGTGATCTTCCTTCCTGTTCCCCTACTGTCCAGATGGCTTCAGATGGTTTTTCTAAATCTTAAATCTAAGCATGTCACTCTTCAGTGGCTCCCAAGTACCCTTAAGTTTATTTCCAAACTCCTCAGTGGGCTCACAAAGCCCTCATCATTTTCCTTCCAGCATTGTCTCTGTCCCCAAGTCCTTGTCTCCTTACACCTAGGATACACGTTCACACCTCACATATCCTATGCCAAACCTATGGATGTTCTTTTTTTCACCTCCACCTGGGCTATCTCTTTGGCTGTTTTGTCATTGCAGCAAGCAGCCCATTTTAGTTTTTGAATGACCTCCTTCCTGATGGGTATTTCAAACACTACCCAAATGGGCAGGGGTGGAGGCCTCTCAGCAAGACCCCACAGCAGAGGGATGTGAATTGATGGGCAGGCAGGTGCTTGCTTCTCTTTTCCCTGGCAACCTCCTGTCATCCTTCAGACCTCAACCTCAAACTGGCTTCCTCAGGGCAGCCTCCCCTGGGCTCCATGCCTAGGATGGGTGCTCCACGTGTGTGCTCCCTCGGCCCCTCTTAGGACTTGATCACTTTCTTGATGATACCATTTTTCTTTTATTCTCTCTGTCCTCCTCCCCGACACACATGTCCTTCGAAGGTAGAAATTGTCTTTCTTTTTCAAGAGTGTACCCCAGAATCAGCACAGTGCCTGGCATGTGGTAGATTCACAATACATTTATGGGTTAAATTTTGTCTCCTCAAATTCATATGTTGAAGTCCTAACCTTCAATACCTCGGAATGTGACCTTATTTGGAGATAGAATTGTTGCAGATGTAATTAGTTAAGAGGAGGTTGTATTGGAGTGAGGTGGGTGGGCCCCTAATTCAATGTCACTGGTGTCCTCATTAAAAAGAATGCCTTGTGAAGAGAAAGACATACATAGAGGGACGATAGTGTGAAGATAATCAGGGAGAGGACGGTCCACAAGCTAAGGAGAGGGGCCTGGAACAAATCCCACCTCTCAGCCCTCAGACGGAACCAATCTTGCTGACACCTTGATTCAGACTTCTAACCTCCAAACCGGGAGACAATAAATTTCTGTTGCTTAAGCCACCCAGTGTGTGGTATTTTGTTATGGCAGCCCTAGAAAACAAATGCAATGTATTTCTTCACAGACTGGGTTTCCAACTCTTTTAAACATGCTCCTCTAAGGAAAGACTTTGCATGTGTACAAATACATCCCAAACAGCTCCATAGTCCACAAATAGATGGATCCACGGGAATGGCAGGCCCAGGTGGCTGTTAGTCATCGCAGCAAGCAGCCAATTTTAGCTTTTGAACGACCCCTTCCTGATGGGTACTCCAAGAACTTCACCCAAATGGGCAGGGGTGGCGGCCTCTCAGCAAGCCCCACAGCAGGGGGATGTGAGTTGATGGACACGCAGGTGCTTGCTTCTCTCTCCCAGCCAGGAGAAGCAGCTGAGAAGGAATGGAGGGGGGGCAGGAGGGGGCAGAGCAAAGGGAAGAAGAGAATGAGAGCAGGAATCTGGAGCCAGAGCTGGGTTCGTGCTGAACTCAAAGCTGTGCTGACACCGCAGGATGTCAATGCAGGCTGTGCAGAGCCAAGATGTCAGGGAGGAATTTCCCCCCTTCTTAAGAAAAGTTCTCCCTCTCCATTTGATTGTAGCCTCAAATAAGCAATTCTTCCAAATTTCTTCTGACTTAAGAAGTCCAGAGAGTGTTGAGCTAAAGAAACACCAGGATCATAATTACGGTTATTATAGAGAGCTGTTGTGTGCCCATCACCACAGCATCTGGCTGTAATCACATGCTTAATGGAATGCAAGATGATCCCTGCTCATAATGGGCACTTTCCAAGCCAGGCAGCCACCAAGTGCCCACCTCCCACTCAGGGGTCCAGTAGAACAGATGTTTGTGGAAAGAGAAGATGCTTGTGTCTGTCTGGAGAGCGTGTGACCTCAGGGCAGTGTTCAGGGAGTTAGTTCCATCACCTGGTCCTGGAGCTGGTATGGTTCCAACTAGCAGCCAGGTCAGGAAGCAGGCTCTCCCCAGCTCTGGGTGGCAAGGAAGGGGTGTATGTGGGCGGGTCCCACTGCTTACCTCTGATCACATTGATTTCACAGGTGGTGAAGTGGAGAGGTATGACTATAGGATATGGGCCCATATTTGCTCTTGGTAACCCCAAGCAACTAGGATATCCCAATTCACTGCAAAGGCAGAATGAAAGTCCTTCTCATCAAACAATTCCTCTGAAGCATAACTGTCTTAGCTTGGGTTGTTTTATGTATGTACTAGAGGCCCAGTGCACGAGATTCGTGCACTGGGGCGAAGGGAGGGAGGGGTCCTTCAGCCCTGCCTGCACCCTCTCGCAGTCTGGGACCTCTTGAGGGATGTCTACCTGCTGGCTTAGGCCCTGGGGGGATGGGGCCTAAGCCAGCAGGCAAACATCCCTCTCGCAGTCTGGGGCTCTCGCAGTCTGGGACCTCTCACTCCTTACTGCCCACCTGCAGCAGAGGCGGGAGAGGCTCCCGCCATCACCACTGCACTCGCCAGCCGTGAGCCTGCTGGTGAGCCCAGCTTCTGGCTGAGTAGTGCTCCCCCTGTGGGAGCACACTGACCATCAGGGGGCAGCTCTTGCATTGAGCGTCTGGCCCCTGGTGGTCAGTGAGCATCATAGTGACCGGTCATTCTGCCATTTGTTCGATTTGCATATTACTCTTTTATTACATAGGATGTATGTATGTATGTATGTATGTATGTATGTATGTATGTATTTATGTCAATCCTCAACCGAGGATATTTTTCCACTGATTTTTAGAGAGAGTGAAAGAGAGGGAGAAAGACAGAGAGAATTATCAATGTGAGAGAAACACATTGATTGGTTGCCTCCTGCAGTAGCCCAAACAGGGCCCGGGCTGGGGAGGAGCCTGCAACCGAGGTGTGTGCCCTTGACCGGAATCAAACCCTGGACCCTTCAGTCTGTAGGCTGACGCTCTATCTACTGAGTCAAACTGGCTAGGGCAGCTTGGGCTGTCTTAATGAAACACCATAGACTGGGTGGCTTAAACAACAACACTTATTTCTCACAGTTTGTGAGGCTGGAAAGTGCAAGAACAATGTGTCAGCAGATTCATTTCTTGGTGAGGAGTCTCTTCCTGGTTTGCAAATGGCCATCTTTACCTTCTCATTGTATCTTCACAAGGTGGAGGCAGGAGGCTCTGGGGTCTCTTCCTCTCCTTGTAAAGTACTAATCCCATCAGGAGGGCTTTACCCTCGTGACCACATCTAAACTTAACCATCTTCCAAGGGGGGCTTTGGCTTCAACACATACATTTTGAGGAGACACAACCATTTTGTTTCTAATAATAATTAAACTTACTTTATTTTTTTATATCACTCATTTCTTTCTTTATACTCAGTTTTGAGAACTGAGAAACCCAGAGCTATAGGTGCCTGAGCAGGCCCTATTCCCTACAGATGGGACCTTGGACTCCTCAGGCCTCACCCTGCCCCAGCCTCCAGACACAGGGCTTACCTGGCACCCTGTGCTGACTAGAGCACATTTTGGGTTTTGACTATAGTGGGGTCTCAGCTTATGCCTTTGGTGAGTTCCTTTAGATTGATACTATTATTAGCAACGTCAAGACCACTTGATTCTACTGTGCCCCACATTCTGGGTGTCATTGTTAACTTCCCTAAAGGTAAAACCCTATAGCCATCTTACCTCTCTTATGTCATCATGCTCACTTTCTACGCTGCTTCTCTTTTCTAATTTTCTGCTGCTCTGTTTATTCCCTCTGCAGTTCCTATGCAAATAAACTTTCCTATTTCCTTAACTCGTTCCATATCCAAGGATCTCCTGTGTGCCCTCAAAAGCATCTCAAATTCAATATGGCCAACAATGATCTTTTAATATACCTGCCATCCTTTGCCCTATAAACCTACATGTGTGCCATCATTCAACATTCTACCAATCAAGTCCTGCAGGGTTTACTCTCAAAATACTGCAGATACCAGGAAAGAAGGAAATGAGCATTTAAAATGGATTTTTTTCAATTAGATCATTTCCCTAAAACTCAACCATGTTTTGAAAGGGGCTAATTTAATTGCTACATAGTCAAATATCTATCTATACTTAAATGATGAGTTTAGCTTCACATGCATACTGAAAATAACAAAATATAAGGTACTAACTTAGAAATGAATATCCTCACATATTTCATGAAACAGTTTTAATCAAACTTCTCATGTACAATTTTGACATCAGGGTCTTTGCCATCACTGGAGCCAACTATAGACTTAAGGTGGTTTTCTAGAGCAAATCACGGTCAATTCAGCCATGTTTGAGACACAGCATTTTTGGAATCCTGATGTGATTCTGTCTCTGGAAATGTTTCTGAAAGTCACAAGAATTGATGAAACAGCTGGTTTTTTCAACTGTGTATTATAATCCTTACCATATAATCACTTAATACATACATTTTAAAGTAATCTTTCAAACACTTTTTTATAACACTCTCTAGCATTTGTGACTGTGAAGTCATAATCCCAGGAAAACTTACTGCAGCTCTATTAGTTGACTTTGCCTTATTTTTCTTTGTTAACAGAATCAGTCAATAGACCCCCTCTAACACCCCAAACCAGCATTGATTCAAGCCATTTCAGGCAAATGTACCTTTTCTTAACATAGGGTGACAGTCCTTGTTTACCATGTTGTCCCCGTGTAATTATTAATAGAACCATTTCCAAAGTGTTTCAGTTCAGTTCAATTGTATCATCAAATACCAGTTTGCTGTTCCAATGAGAGTAATTGAGAGAACTCCATTAATAAGGATTTTAAAGGTTCCAATATAAGGTCACACTATCTTTTCTAAGGAATTATGTGGGGATGGGAAGCAGTTTGTCTTACATTTAGGCATAAACAGTAATTCTCATTAACTCTCACAGTATCCCCCCAAGTGATTTCTCTGCTTCTAGGGTGTCCCCCTCAGGTCAGCTTCATCTGTCCTGTCTGTCCCTGGCTTATAACTGTTCAGGGGTTCCCCACTGACTGCAGGGTTATATCCAGACTCCTAATGTCGCTTACAATGCTCTGTTTTTCTTAATCCTTTGTGCTTCCTAAAACCCATTTCCTACCATTCATTATATGAAAGACTGAATTGCAGCCTCCCAAATATGCTCTCATCCTTATCCCTAGGACCTGTGAGTATTACCATAGAAAGGGGACCTTGCAGATGTGATTAAGTTAAAGATCTTGAGATGGAGAGATTATCCTAAAATTCTCAGGGTGGGCCTGATGCAATATGAGGGTCCTAATGAAAGGGAGGCAAGAAGGTCAACGAGGAAGTAGGAAATGGGAGGGATGTCAGCCAGAAGAAAATGACAGATGCACATTTGCTTTGAAGACGAAGGAAGGGACCACAAGCCAAGCAATGCAGACCCACAGCAGAAGATGAAAAAAGACCAGGAGCCTCCAGAGGCACCTGCTCTGCTGACATCTTGACTTGAGCCCGTTGAATCTCAGTACAGACTTCTGACCTCCAGAACTGTAAAGAGCATAAATCCATGTTTTAATCCACTGTGTTTGTGGCAATGTGCTCAGCACCATAGGAAATAGTATATCCTACTCAGTGCTTTATGGCCCAGAAACACCAGTCTGTCTGACGCTTACCACCCACATCACGCTCTTTTCTGCCTCTGCTGTTTTGATGCCATGTCCACTGCCTGGAATACCCTTTCCTTCCTACCCACCTTCCTTTCTCACTCCAGCCCCCATTTGCTTGGTCAAATCCTCTTTACCTATGTGACTCAGCTTGGGCGTCCCCACCACGGGAAAGAGTTCACAGACCTGCACAGCTACATCCACCTAGGCAGGATCAGTGCCCTTCCTCAGACTCCCATGTTCCCATTCACATTTCTCTAGCATTTCTTTCATCTGAGTTTACTAAAATTGTCTATGCAATCGTCATTCCCAATAGTCCAAATATGCACCATGTGAGGGGACTGTGGCTTTTTTTATTTTTCTATCTCCATATTTAATAGATGCTCAATAATTGTGGAAACTTGAAAAACATGAATTCAAATAGCTTAACAAATATTTCGTAACTAAGAAATATTGAGTATTCCTTGCCACTTTCCAAGTGCATACAAGAAGAACCACCTATGCTCAATATTCTGTTGTGTATTATGCCAGAAGAAACTGTGATTTGTTGCCAATTAGAGAACTCCTAGGAATCAAAATGGAAAAATTCTGGGTCTCTTTCATCCCCCACAGAGAGGGCTTTCTGAAATTCTGGTCCTACAATAGATATCTGGTGTGTCAGAGGAAGCTTTCCCCTCTGGTGAACTTGCTCATTAGGGACCAGGACCCCAGGCTCTATGCTCCTTTGGGTAATGGGGGCTTAAGTTCAAATTGTTATGTGTCAGAAATGTCTCATCCTACACCTTAGCCCAACTGGACTGCGCTTGTCCTTAGACACACCTGCCTGTCTTGATACCTCTGCTCACCCCTTTTCTTGCTAGAATGCTGTTCTCTCTCACTCTCCATGTTTTCATATTTCAATATTCGTATCCACTGAAGTTACACCTTCTAAAACTATCCCAAATCCTGGTAGGCCAATTCATAGTTTGGGTGAATGGATATGAAGAATTAAGCCCAATCAATCACTGCCCTAAAAGTAGCTGAAATTCAAGTTCCTCCAAGATGGAGCCAATATTTCTTCACAAAGGAGAACACATTTTCCAGGGAAAGCAAGCATAGCTTTATAATGGTGGTGAAATCTGCCATATAGGCCTCTGAGCATTCTCTTGTGTATATTCTGTGGCCCATTATGGTAATTTCTTTTCCTCTTTACCTTCTTTGTAACTGGGTGATTATACTGCAGATCCCTGGGCACTATAATTTGCATTGCAATATGAGGCTTTATTTGATGCTGGCAAATTATGGGCCCAGGGCTGAAGCTCTGATGTGGGAGTTGCTTCCCCATAAGTCAAAAGAAGTTACATATATATGAGTGCAGCTCTGGGAGGAAAGAACCTCTTGTCATAATCACAATGTAATATTTAAAAATAAACTCTCAGTTACAGAAAAATCACAGGGGCAGGCCCACCGTCAGAGGAAGAGGAAAGCTGAAATGAAGTGCTTTCATAAAAGACAGCCCACACATATTATGCACTTGGGAGGAATGCCATAAAATCTCTATTCAGGAAGAGGCAATGTTCCCTCGATCTCCTTCCTGTTCAACAAGGATTTGTTCTGAATTGTGAAGTCCCCACAGGTGAGTGTTCACTTGCGTCATGCATTTCAGAGGAAAGAAGTTGCAGTCACTGGGCTGCGAAGATGGGAAAGAGAAATGAGCTCCATCCAGGGAAATCACAGGTTATTGGTTTCAGAGGACAGGATTTTCAGACAGATGTGCTCTTTGTAATTCAGGCTTTATAAGAATACATCGTTTCTGCTGCTCTTGAATTCAGGAGAGAGCTTGGTGTGTTGAGGATGGGCAGTTTCCCTGGAGGGAAGAAGACCCAAGTTCTGGTCTCCTTTCACCTCCCAATTACCTATTAATTCTCTAATAAGACCTTGGTTTCCTCATCTATTTATCCTGGAGGTTGAATGAGGGTATCTTCAAAGTCCATTCCACGTTTAATGTTCTAGTTCTATTATCAAAGGCTCACTGGTGTGTGAGGACTATTTTTGTCAGGGTCACTGTTTATAGTAACCGAGGCCAAATCTGTGCCTGGAGAATATTATTCTCCAGCATTGATCCACATAAAGGAGTTAGTAAGACACCAAATCCCGAGTCTGGTAGTTAACCCATCTCTGTTTTGTTGGCCTAAGACAGTGGTCGGCAAACTGCGGCTCGCGAGCCACATGCGGCTCGCGACCGCGGTTTGCCGCTCTGTTGACTAATGAGTTTGCCGACCACTGGCCTAAGCAAAAAGCATTGTATTCTGCCATCAAAATCTTCCATAGAATTGATTTTTCTGTAGAAGGTGTGTGTGTGTGTGTGTGTGTGTGTGTGTGTGTGTGTGTGTGTGTCTAGAGAGAGTTCGAGAGAGTTTGAGAGAGAGAGAGAGTTCAAGCTTTGAGTCAGGCAGTCTTAGGCTCAAATCCTGGCATTGCTACTTCTGTGTGATCTTAGGTAAATTTTGTGATCTGTCTAATTTTAGGTTCCTCACCTGTCAAATGGAGATAGTATCTTAGGGGATATTTGTAAAAATTAGAGATAATGCATTTAGGTACACAGTGAAGCACATTTGATAGGTTGTTATTAACACATAAGCTAAAATTTTCCAGCCCAGGATAAACAGTGGGCCTCATGTGAAAAAAAATAGAGCATATGAGCCCTACAGTGTTTTAACAGGAAAATATTTGTTTATAGAGTGCCTACTATGTGCCAGAGGAAGTATTAAATATTATTGATGCAAAGAGTCTTCATTATGTTCTACGGGCCTAAGAAGTGCAGAGTCGAGTAGAACAGACAGGCTGACTTATGTTGCGGTTATAGGAATACTCATTCTGGTGAATGTTG
This sequence comes from Plecotus auritus, assembly GCF_963455305.1. NCBI lineage: Eukaryota > Metazoa > Chordata > Mammalia > Chiroptera > Vespertilionidae > Plecotus > Plecotus auritus. Next base: position 30,855,894 of record NC_137775.1, on the reverse strand, counting down.
ACATATTTCAGACTTCTAATGGAACCAAGGGGATGTAAGCACCTCCTGGCCAGCTCTCGTTTGTGGTTTGGCTGAGGGAGATACATCAGACATTAAAAATCAAGAGAGGGCATTTTCCTTTCCTTTTCTCCCTCAACCTCCCTTCATCCCTCTGTCCCTCCATATTTCCCTCCCTTCCTTTCTTCCTCCTGACAATCTTTTCTTACCATCTTCCCTCCAGTGTCTGCTCTTCATTTTCTTTCACTACCTAGTGGTCTAAATGAGGAATAACTCTTTGGATCTCTTGTTCCAAAATGAAAAAAAAAAAATTATACCCAGTTTCTCAGTTTCTTTAAAGTATTTGGTCTCAAAAGCAAATTTACAATAGCTCTTCCAAGAGCCGTCCAGCCATCTGCTCTGAAGTCCAGACTCCCTCCTTGCTACTGGCGGGGAAGAGGCTGTATATCACACACTGGGAGTTGGGTCCGGTATATTTGCTGAATTCATTGCTAGCCTGCTTGAGGGTGATGTTGGTTCATTAAACTGTTTCTTAATGTTCAAGAAACCTGATAAGACCATCTGGACTATACTAGGGGCAACACTAGCTATTTATAATTCCAAATTACCTACACTTTCAAATAAAGTAGCCAGTTTCACTCTCACTAATTAAGTCATAGCTCCACCAGGAAACAAAGGCAAAACAATTTTTTATTAGTTTCCTGATCTCTTCTTGCATTGTTTGACTGAATATGGTAGTTTCAGATTTTTATATCATATATTTATGCAAAGTAGTCTAAAATTAAAATGGATATTTATGTTAATATCAATTGTATAAAATTATCATTTTATACACATAATTCCTTCAAACTACAGCCATACAAGTTAGGTAGTATTATTGCTATTTTTCAAATAAAAAAAGATGATAATCAGAAAAGTTAGGTATCTACCAAAACTACACAACTAGTAAATAGCAAAGCCAAGATTTAAGCATAGATGTGTATATTAACATTCTCATATCTATAATAATAAAAGTATAGTATGCTAATTAGAATGGATGGCCTTCTGGACATCCTTCTGAACGACCTTCCGGATGAAGCCTGGGCTATGAGGGAAGCTGGGTCCTGGGTGCCTGCCGGTGGCCAGAGGGAAGCCCGGGTCCCAGGTGCCAAAGGAAAGCTGGTGCCAGCAGCCGGGAGAAGGAAGGCCTATTCTTGCATGAATTTTGTGCATCGTGCCTCTAGTATATATATATATTTACATATGTCATGTAAATTATATGATAAAATCATCCTCATGTTTATTTTATTTTCAAGAATGGTTATTATAAAAAATAGCCCACAAGTCAGTCAAAGACAAGTATCACATGATCTCACTTATATGTAGAATCTAATGAACAAAATAAACCAACGAACAAAATAGGCCCAGAGGCATGGAAGCATTCAATAGACTGATGGATCTCAGAGAAAAGGAGAGGGGACAGACAGAGACTAACCAAATAACTTATATGCATATGTGCATAATCCATGGACACAGACAATAGTGTGGTGAAGGCCTGGGTGGGGTGGGATTCAGGTGGAATGGGGCATTGGGGGAGAAATGGGAGACATCTTTAATTCCCTCAACAGTAAAGGTAAATAATCTTTTAAAAAAGATGACTTTTGGGAGAGGAGATGACAATTGATAATAGTTTCAACAAATTTTTAGAACTAAGAAAGAAGGTTTTATTTGTCATAAGATATAAACACTAGATATTTATTTAACAACAACGTAATAAAATTACATTAGGATGATAGAGAGGGAAAATGTCTCAGGGGTGAGGAGTCATAAGTAATAGAGGCCTAATTCCTCTTTGCCCATGGTAGAAAGCCAATAGAAAAGAAAAGAAAAGAAAATATTTTTAAAAGTTTAAACCTTGGTTAGAAACATAAAGATAAATATCAAAAGATAGAGTGAAAAAATTGAAAGTAGTCACTTAGTGTGGCAGGACTTGAGTATGGGAAGACTAGCTAGAGCCTTATAGTACACTTGACTTTTAAAATTAAATTTGAGTATTACCCTGATGCAAAACAAAACAAATGCATGTGCATTGTAGATAACAGAAAATACAGATTCGAATTAGAATAACAACGATTATCTCTGAATAATTTTGCCACCCAAATTTGCTATAATTGACATTTAGTGTTTTCCCACAATGAATATTTTTTGTTATAAACTAAGTATATTTATAGGTTTACATACATATTAAAAAGGATTCTGTTTGTTTAAAATACTTAATGTCACAGGCATTCTCTATGTGATTAAAACCTTGTCCTAATGTTTTGCACAATATTCAGTTGCATGGATATTACATAATTAGTCATTTTTGTACATTTTGGCTTTAACTTTTAAAATGTATTGTTTCATTTAATCATTACAATAGAATTATGAGTTAATCTCAGTATAAAGCTCTTTTAAAAAAGCCAGTCTTGAAAAGGTTACAGAATGTGCTATTATGGGCTGAGTTACATCCCTCCAAACTCATATGTTGAAGTCCTAGTACCTCAGAATGTGACTGAATTCAGAGATAGGGCCTTTAATGAGGTAATTAAGTTAATATGAGGTAATGAGGTAATGTGATATGTCTTTAAAAATATATATATATATTCTTATTGGTTTTAGAGAGGAAGGGAGAGGGAGAGAGAGATAGAAATATCAATGATGAGATAGAATCATTGATTGGCTGCTTCCTGCATGCCCCACACTGGGGATCGAGTCTGCAACCTGGGCATGTGCCCTTGACCAGAATCGAACTTGGGGGGGGGGGGGAGGGGGTGGCGCTGAACCCTTAGGTCTGCAGGTCGACACTCTATCCACTGATCCAAACTGGCTAGGGCCAATGTGATGTGTCTTTATAAGGAAAGGAAATGAAGACACGGTTCCAGAGGGAAGACCATGTAAAGCACAGGGAGAAGAATGTTCGTCTACAAGGCTTCAAGAGAAACCAACCCTGCTGACACCTTGATCTCAAACTTCTGGCCTCCAGAACTGGGAGAAATAAATTTCTGTTGGTTAAGCTGCCCAGTCTGTAGTAGTTTATTTGGCAGCCCTAGCTAACTAATGCTTGTGTCTATGGTCATGTCACCAGTGGAGGCTACATCTGGATACAAAATACATGTCTCTTTAATACATGTCTCTTGAATTCATATTTCAGATCCCAAGCTCTTTCCCTAACACTCTGTTGCATTAATATACAAACACATGAGTGCATACACATATATTCAGCTTCCATGAATGTCACGATCTTACTGTAAATGAGTTGATACTCTTATCTTCTCCCTTTGCTTTTCTTTTTATTCTTCTCTTTACCTCTTTTTATAATGTTTCCAAATTATCCTACCTTATCCCTTCTGCTATTCTTTCCATAGTCATGCCTGGGCAATTTTTCTTACCATAAACATCTGCTTTGGAATATCTACAAATCCACTTTTTATATCCTGACTTGTAAGTCTGTAGCCATCTAATGTTCTGTATCCTCAGTTTTTTTTCAAGGAACATCAGGTTAAGAACATGATGCCACCCAGGGCTCTTGGTTGATAATTGGGATTAATAGAGGCATAGACTTCGCAGTGTAATGTAATTTCTAACATGAATTGAGTTTTGATATGATCAAAGAAAAACAATGAATATAGTCAGGGGCCTGGGATGTTCTTGATCTGTAATTATTGTAGTTTTAGCTTAGTTTCTCCTTGTCATACTCTCAGGGAGTTGTACCCCCTCCCCACAGACCCCATCTTCTTCTCCAAGATCCTATGATCAACAGAAAATAAGTAACACTCTGTTTGGAGTAGTTCTTCCTTTATTTAAGCAGGTGCTAAGTAAGTATAGACATACTTAGCATTTAAAGGGTGTATTTTAAGTCCTTTAAAACATATGTTCACATTCATGTTTCCAATGTAAAAACAAATTCCAAAGAGAAGAATAAAATCTCAAAATGTGACAAGTTCTGGTAAATAGAAATTGAACAGGTGGTTTCACCCTCCTGAAATCAATATTTCATTCTGAAGGGAGTGGAAGTTATTCTAGCTTAGAACTTCTTTAGAAATGATGAGGGCTTTGAACTCTTCTTTATTAAAATACAGATGTGAGTTACATATACTTTCTAGGGAGTCACAATTGGTGAATGTGTTGACATCCAGGGATTAGTTGTGTCATGCATCTAATTTTCAGGCTCAAGATATTTAAAATATCTTGAGAATGACAATGAGAGTTGACAAGAGGGTTGCTAGACACTGAAGAATTTTTTGAGTTATTATTGTTCTTATGTCCCAGAATCTATTTTTTTGAAATTATACAAAAATTTGATAGCATCTTATATTTCTCCAGTGGTTCTGCCTGAAGGCAGATAAATAGATTTAAATGGCTTTTTAAGACCCCCCCCCCTTGAGTCCTAATGAGTCTGAGCTTGACACCTCTTCTGCAGGCCACCAGACAGTGGTCATCATTAACCACATAAAGTTCTATAGCCCCATGACAATAGTAATTCATAAGAGGCATATCCAAAGTCCTTATGAGATCTATTCACCTTCTCCTTAGATGTCTTAAATGTGTCAGAATTAAGTTGAGGGATGTCTATAATACCCAGAGGATGAATTTTCAAAAGGATTAATTAAAGATGATGTCATTTTTATCTTTTTAAGTTGTACAATTTCTAATGAAGCCTATGAAGATTCATTGATGTGTTCTAAAGAGCTGTGATTGCAGGAACTTAAACTTCTTTAATCTGGAATTTGAGTTAAAACCACCACCAAATTAGAAGAGTGCCAATTCTCCTTTTTTAAATTTTTTAACCATGTAGATGAAATGTAATCCCAGTAGGGTTTTTCTTAGAACACATCTGGAAGCCCGGGAAAAGAAATATGAGGAATCCAAAATGTGCTTGGGTGCAAAAATAATGAGCATGTTTTGATGTGTTTCAGCTCAGTTCCAAATTCTTACTCCATGGTTGTAAAAGTAAGTTTTAACTTGGAAAATATTTCTAGATTGCAAAAGCACTGCTTTTTTTCTGATAAAGCTATATCTTTTTAAAAATTGTAATTGTATAAAGATACAGAGAATTGAAACTTGCATTGCAGTGAAATCTTGGCAATTGTACAATTAAACAATTTCTTTTTTCCTCAAGAGGCATGTGAATAACAACAATAGTCTCAGAATCACTTAATGTAATCTTTGTTCATTCAGACATTTACTCAACATTTCTTTCTCATGGTTGAGTTTCTTACTAATGGATTATTTGTTATCCCAATTTTACTTTCACATTTAGATCCTAAGTATTATAAGAACAATTAAATGCTTATGAAAATACTATTTGTGAAATTCAAAGCAAACCTCTCTCTTCTCTAATATCTTTTTAGAAAGCACAAAGTGTTACTATTTTTATATTTACTCTCCTTGTTTTTCTGTTTGCTGTCATTTTAATTCACATGACCTCAAGTCTATACTGTGTGTGTAAAAGGTAATTCAGCATCCTTGGACATTCTCTTTGTACTCAACTTCATGTTAGTGTACCTGGGGAGACACAGATCTGTTTAAAGCCCTTTTATTCTGTATGTTTCCAGTTTAAATATATTGAGTTTTCAGTGGGCAAAAATGTGTTGGTACCACTCCATGTTCTATATTTTTCTTTCTAGACTGGTCCAATATAGGAAATAGAATCCTCTCAAGTCGTAAGTGAAGGGGAAGAGCCTTCAGTTGCTTCTATGTTACTGAAATATTGAAGTAAAATACCACATATTTGAGTCCTTTATTATGCTCTTTTACACCCTTGTTTTTCATGTGGTAAGTCTTGTCCTCTTATAACACTTGAGCTTTTGAGGTCAGACCCATGCCCCATTTTTTATTTTATTTTTGTATTCTTCTATCTGGGTTTCTAATAGTTGCTTAATAAATACTTTGTTAAGTGAAACAAACTGTTTATGTTTGGTGGCAGTTATTGCCAAACAGTTGGGTATCAAAGTTAGTGTCTTTTGGTCATTGTGACAGTCTGTTTTGGCCCAAAGCAATCCCTAAGCCACAGTGAGTGACTCTACTTGGTAATGTGATTCATTTACTTCTTTCAAGCAATTCACTTTTAGTTTTCTAGATTCAAGTAGAACTCTATATTGGTCTTATTTTTTTCATGTTTACAATCCTTCTCAAACTTCTGTATCCCAAACTTTATCTTCTCAAACATCTGAACCTTTGCCTTCAGAGGAATTTTTCATCATATCCCCCAAACGGTAGTTGAGTACTGTGTGCTCATTGTCTGGAGCACCAGTCCACAATGAAACCACTTGTATTTGTTTTTGGTGCATGGCTGCCCAGACCTACATGATTATTATATTTATTTCCGTCTGAACACACATTGGGGGATTGGTGAGAATTTGGGGGCAATATCAGTCCTCCTGTGTATTCAGTTAAGTCAGAGAAATCACTCCTCAATGTAGTCTAATCAAAATGGGAAAATTATTGGAGAAACATGGGGTGACTCTCATAGGGGAAGACTGTGTAAATCAGGGATGTCAGGCCTGGAACCAGTGGCCCAATGACCATCAGGTTCCTCCTGTCTTCTTCTTTCATCTCTTTTCTGCACTTCCTCCTCTGGGTCCGTTTAATTCTCTCCTATTCCTTCATAAATGTGGCAAAAATTTGGCTGGTCCAGATTTATATATTTCCAGTTCTATAAGTTAAAAGGCAAAGTCTCGATTAAAAGAAAAGTTAAAACCTGGGGAGAACTCTAATGGCTAACCTTGACTTATTTGTTCATGAGTAGACCTGTCACTAGAATCAGAGGAATGAATTACTATGACAGGCCTACTTTGGTCACATGTCCACCCCTATGGACAGGAGGTAGCGCAGCACTGTAATAGGCAGACCCCCACCAAAACCAAAAGGTGGGAATGAAGAGCAGCTCTTCCCCCAAACAAGGATGAATGTTGACTGTCTCTTACGGACTGAATTTTATCTACCTCCAGATGTATATGTTGAAGCCCCAACCCTCAATGTAACTATATTTGGATATAAGCTATTAGGGAGGTAATTAAGGTAAAATGAGCATAAAGTGGGGCCCTGGTCCAATATGACTAGTGTCCTTAGAAGAAGGAGAGAGAAACGCCAGGGATGTGTGAACACAGAGAAAAGGCCATGTGAGGACATACCTGGAAGGTGGACATGTGCAAGTCAAGCAGAGAACCCTTAGAATAAATCAAACCTGCTAAACTTGATCTTGGATTTCCAGCATGCAGAAGTGTGAAAGACTAAATTTCTATTTGATTTATCTTATCAGTCGGTGATATTTTCTTAAGGCATCCTTAGCAAACTAGTGCATTGTCCTAGGTATCCAGGTGGTACCTGCCATACCCAGCTCCATCTTGCTGTCTTACAAATTCTGAAACTGTGCTTACAAAAGGAAGTTCTGGGCTCAGGAAATTAGCTAGCTAGCTTTATAAAGAGATGCTCACAGATTGAGCAGGGATAGTCACCTGAGGGCAGCCTATTCATATTTTAAGCTGGCAAGGAATCGTGTGTGTGTGTGTGTGTGTGTGTGTGTGTGTGTGTGTGTGTGTGTGTGTTATGGCAAGGGGTGGTGGTGAAAAGGTTATTCCATTGGCTCCTCTAGGGTATGGATAAGGGAAGAATTGTTCATTGCTAGCAGAAAGACAGCACAGAAGACTCTTCTGAAGAGGCAGACTCTCCATGAGACACAGAAATGGAGACTAACAAATTCCTCACGTGACCTCACCTTTCCATGGGGTGACCAACAATGATCACAACACTCAACAATCAGCTGGGACAGAGCTGCTGTTGTTTCCCAATGTCTACTCTCCCTCTTTCCAGAGTAATACAATTCCATATTCTTAGCTGGACTAAAGGTCACTCAGAATAAAGGCTATTTGCCCAATCTCTCTGTGGCTAAGTTAGCCCAAGGAATGCAAAAGGGTGTGTCATGTGGCAGATTTTGAAAGCCTTTGAACTATTGCTAGGATCTTTCCTTTGTCCTTATTTTCTTTGTTCCTTCCTCTACTCTGCTGTCTGGAATGTGAATGTGATGACAGGCGCTTGAGCTGCCACCTTGGACCACAAGACTGAGACCACCACCTTAGGGACACTGACTTATATGCAGGAAGGAGTCTCTGAGGGCTTCAAGGAGCAGAGCTGTTCTAAGCCTGCATTGCTGACTTCTGGACTTACACACAAGGGATAATAAGCTTCAATTTCATCTAGCCTTTGCTATATTTTGTCTTTGTTACTCACAGCCAAACCTAATGCTAGCTGATATATCAGCCAAACCAAAATCCAAGAGTAATGCTAGATAATTTCCTATCTTCCAAGACCCACAATTAATCAATCAATCAATCATCATGCTCTAAGTCTTACCACTCTGGCATCTTTCTCTTTTCTTTTAAGTCTTTAGTTTTTTAATCTTAATCTTTAGTTTCATTCCTTTCCAATATCTGCTCCACACTGCCACCAGAATGATCTTTCTAAAATGAATTACATCACTGTTTAACCTTCTATAATTATTCCCTACTTTGTACAGTTCTTAGTATGGAAAACTCTTCATGATTAAGGTCTCTTCCTTTAACTCCTGCAACTCTGCCATATTCATGACTCTCCAAGCTCTTTATAGTTCTGGTACATGCCACCTTATATCATATCTCTGTGCCTTTGCATGTGCTGGTCTTACAATTTGGTATGTCCAGTTCTTTTTCTTCTTCAACATTCATCTAGAAGCTTTATGCAAAGAAAGGAGGAGACTGATGAAGTGTCTCTTTGTGACAGGAATGAACCTTACATTTCATCTGTGTTATAGCCTTTATTCTGTCCTAGAATTACTTGCTATATGCCTCCCTCTTTTAGATTGTGTGCCTTTTTCAGTAGAATTTGTTGTTGTTGTTCACTGTTGTATCTCCAGTTCATAGAAAAGTGCCTGGCACATAAAAACTTTCAATAAATATTTAGTGAGTGAAATAAATGGATGCATGCATGCATGATGCACTATTGCTCTATCCAGGGCTGGAGGGAGTTAATAGGTGAAGAAAAATAGAAGGCCAATGTTAAGCAGAGTGCCTGGATTTAGCACAGATCCATTTTTTAATAAAATAAATTCTCTCATCTTTACCATTAAAGGAAGAGGCCCATATCAGCCTCTAAGGAGATTTCATAAGTCAGCGTGACTAATTTTTCAAAGACTTATAAAAATTTGCTTTCCAAATATTTCAAGAGAGTGGAGCTTGCCCAAGAGCAAGCAGGTCCCGTGGAAGCTGCCACGTAGACGGGAGCCCTGGGCGCTCTGGGAGCCTCCGTCAAGACAAAAAGAGGAGCACGTCCTAAGACAGACATAGTTTAAAATTAAAAAAGAAATCCTCATTTAAAAAAGTAAAAATGCTCCCCTATTGGATTTCTTTCACATTGTTCTCCTTCTTTTCCTAGGAAATGTTGAAAATAGCTAACTCCCCCATAATAGCACGTATACGTTCCTTCAGAAATCCTCTGCTCTGCAAGTGTTTAAATGGTAAAACCTATCAAATGAAACACCACACACACACACACACACACACACACACACACACACACACATACACACACACACGCACGCACACACACATATATTCAGAAAATCTTAACTCTATGAGGGCAATAGAATTCTCCAAGTGTAGGCCTAATGGTAATTTATTGAAAGCAGCCCAAATTTCATGCAAAAAGCATTCTAGAAATGGTGACAGCCCCTCCTGGAAGCTCAGCAAAGAACCCTAGTGCAGAAACCACCTCACGCTTTCCTGTGCCCCAGACCATTTTTTGTGTCTGAATCTATTTCTTACTTCCATCCCATTCCAGAACTTTTGCCTTGGCTGTAAAGTTATATAATATGAAGATGAGAAAATAAAACACACCAAAGAAACCAAACCAAGAAAAGTGTAAAGTCCCCCCCCCGCAGCCCCCCTCCCCAGCATTTTTATCCTTAAAGCAGACAAAGAAGCAGCTGGTGAAATTTAGTGTCCTTTAAGGTTTATCCCGTGCCGCTTTTGCAGGTGCATTAATTTTATATAAAACTTTCGGAGTGATGCATACTCTCACCCTCTTGATGGTGATTGTGGTTTCATGGCATATGTATATGTTAAAACATCAGAATGTGCACTTTAATCACGTGCAATTTGTTTTTTGCCAGTTATACTTCAAACACTATATTTTTAAATTTTTAAAATGCACACACACCCATGTACACACACACACATACACACACTCAGTTCTACCTTGTAAAGCTCCACTGTCTGATAAATTCTGGAAGCTACTTGTTAATTAAAATGAAAAAAATAGAAATGCAATTGTTTTAGTTGCACTAGACACATTTCAAGTGCTCAATAGCCACCATGGCCAGTGGCTCCCACACTGGACAGTGCAGACGTAGACCACGGTCACCACTGCAGAGAGTTCTGTTGGACAGCATTGTTGCAAATCATTCTCCCATTCGCCCCTCATTCTTCCCATTCCCTACCTTACCCTGTGCCCTTATCAAAGCAGAGGTCTCCTGTTTGGGCCTCCACCTAGACCAAACTTTGTAAAATGCAAATCTGCTCACCCTAGTCGGTTTGGATCAGTGGATAGAGCCTTGGCCTGTGGACCGAAGGATCCCGGTTTCCATTCCAGTCAAGGGCACATACCTTGGTTGCAGGCTCCTCCTCAGCCTGGTCCCTGGTTGGGGGCAGAGGGGTGAATAAAGCAATGGTGCTGGAGAACAGGCATGTGGAGAGTGAGGACAGGGCATGTACCAATTGATGTGTTTCTCTCATATCGATATTTCTCTCTGTCTTTCCCTCTCTCTAAAAAAATCAATGGAAATATATCCTCAGGTGAGGATTAAAAATAATAATAATAATAAATAAAATGCAAATATGCTCAAACTCCCCCACAAGATGCAATGCAAATGCCTGCGAATAGAAGCTATGGAAAAGACCAGTTCATCCCATCTCCTGCCCGGTCCCGGCCCTTCACTCTCCACGCACCTGTTCTCTAACACCATCACTTTACTCACCCCTCTGCCCAGAAAGCTCTCCACTTGCATGTCTACTTGGTATATTTATGGTTACAGTTTTAAACTTAAAAATGATCTGATCTGTGAATTTTTCCAACCTATTTTTTTAGGCATTTACTGAGATTTTCTTTGTGGGTTAACATATAGCTATTTTTATCAACATTTTATGTGGAACTGATAAAGAAGGTCTGGTCTCTGTTATAGAGTAGAAAGTATGATTTGTATATTTTACATCAGCCTCATTGATGGCATTTTGCAATATGAACTGTATTTGCTAATATCTAGTTTTTAGAATATAAGTTTATTGAAAATAATCATATTTTAAATAAATGCTCTTTAAAAGGCTTTAAACACAAATTTCTGACAATTATAATAAATTGTATATTTGAATCCTCTCAATTGGAGACAAATAGTTCAATACAGATTTAGTGTCTCATTTTCACCTAGATATTTCACTATTTTTTAATCTCAGGCATCAGGTCAGAAAATTATGTGATTTATTTTCTCTCTGTCTCTGTATGTGTATGTGTGTAAAGTATCTATCATCTATCTATCTATCTATCTATCTATCTATCTATCTATCTATCATCATCATCTTTGGGGTGGAGTCCTTATGAGTGGAATTATTGCTCTTATAAGAAGGGACATGAGAGCTTCCTCTCTCTGCTCTTCACAATGTGAGGCTACAATGACAAGACAGGATGCTATAAAATAGGAACATTCAGGAACCACAGACAGAACATTTTGAAATTAAAAACATGTTAGCAGTTGAAAAGCTCAATTGAAGGATTGGAAGATAAAATAAGAAAATTCCCAAGAAGATAAAGCACAAAGGCAAAGAGACAAAACATAAGAGGAATGACTGTAGAATTAGAGGACCAGTCTAGGCTGTCTAACATCTGAAAAAGAGAATTTCCAGAACAAAGAGCAGAGCAAAATGAAGGGAAGAAATTACCGATAAATAATTCAGGATATTTTCTAGGCCTGAAAGACATTAGTTTTCTAATTAAAAGGGATTTGAGCGGGAATGCTGCCCAGCACCATAAATGGAAACAGTGCATTCTGAGGCACATTGAAATGGAATTTAGGGATGTTGGGGATGAACAGAAGATTGCACAAACCAAGAGAGATACTCTGATATGCGTCAGACACACACCAAGTATTAGGAGTCTTGAGACCCTCCTCCAATTTTCCCTTTTGAGAGGATTCCCTTAGCCATCAGGGCAAGAGGTTGACTGGCCAATTTTAATATGTGTAGTTACAGATTTTGTCCTCCAAAATCACATGTAATTTTCCACGGTCTCTGAACTTCAAGGATGATGAAGACAGTACAGGAATTACTATACTTTAAAAATTTCTGATTTCTTAAAGTTAAACCAAAGTTCTATGCTCTTTATAGCATCTTGACCCTGCTCCTCAGTGTGCACAAATTTCTCTTGTCTTAGAACTCCTACAGAGGCTACTGTCTATAAACTGACCTCTCCCCGAATTATATTGTTATTTATATGTCATGTTTTTATTAGATTGTGAGCTCCTAACCAGCAGCAAATACCTTCCACTACTAATTTGTCCTTTAGTTCCTACCACAGTGCTTTGAAAAGTAGAAGTGGCTTTCATCTCTTGAGTCCTTATTCTAGGCTAGGTCAAACACCCTCTAGCTATCTCGTTGCATGTCTACAACAGCTCAGTGAGGAAGGGGGCATTATTATCTCCACTTTACAGATGAGAACATCGAGGCTTAGGGGGCTTAATAAATAGGTCCCTTGACTAGTGAATGGCAGAGCTGGGAATCCGAGCTTCGCCTGGCTGAGCCTGCAGCGTGAGATCCCAAGCATATGCTATGGAGCGCACCATTCGTTTCCTATTTGTCTCAGACAGAATAGTTTTCTTTCAGCTTTAGGAAGGTAAACTGGGGAATTTGTCACAAAAGGCAGTGAATGCTGTTATTCTGTCCATTTCTGCCTTTTCTTCTCTCTCTGCTCCCTATTATGATACTCCCTTTTCACTAACTGAAGGGGCCATGGCTGGGATAGTGACAGAAATGAGGGAATGCTGAAGGATCTTGGGGAGATCCAGAGTTTGGGGGTCTGTGGCAACAATCAATATGCTAATCACCTAACAATCCTCAAACCATTTAATGGAAATACTTCAGTGTCCTGAGACCAATACATTCCATTTCTATTCCCCTATGGTGGAGGACACAAAAGAACACTGTTCTGGTTAGCAGGGGGCCTGGCAGCATCCCAGCTCCACGCTGTCCCCACGCCCACACCCTTGTCTCAGGCCCCTCGCCTGTCATTTCTCTTGATAAAAGGGATCAAGTCTCACAGTGGTGGGGAATTCTCACCACTCCCAGTTTAGGTTATGAAACCTGCTGTCTCAAAGGAGGAGAAAGAATGAAAATTGCTGGGGAAGGGGGCGATGTGGACAGGAATAAAGAGAAGGGGCTGAAGGCTGGTAAATGGGCAAAAATAATGAGTTGAGAAACTGCCTTGCTAAAAAATGGCCAGAAATCTGTGAGAGGGAGGAGAGGGGTCCCTGTAGAGAGGAGAGGTCACACCAAAAAGGAGAGAAAAAATTGTACACAGCCACTTTTAATACAGTGTCCATGTCAGAGTCACCCCCAATTATTTTTCCTATATTGTCCTTTTTAATGTAATATTTGATGTGTACAAAAGAATATGGACATACCCCAGGTGCTTTTGAAGCCATTAGAATTTTATGTCTAAGTAAAGAGTGAGACAACATACAGGAGGTGAAACAGTTTGTTCTATGCCTGGTTGAGAATGCAAGAGATGTGTTTTTACCTGGAGTACCGCATTGAAAGTTTCCCCTTTACTGCTTGATGAGTAAATTGCAGGTAAAAAACCAATTACTTTTAAGAAAGTGGAAGCTTTGCCCTGTTTTGAGGCTCTGCATCCACATCCCCCACACAGTGAAATTGGAGAGGGCTTTATGCTCAGGCCTCCTGCAGGGAAACGGTCTTTTCTCTTGGTTGTAGTCTTAATTGATGCTCAAATAATAGAGCACTCTGTGCCCCAAATAACTCTTTTTAAAAATTAGATTGTGTAGCATGAGGTTAACTTATGGGAATGCTACTGGCACAAATTAAATAACTCCAGAACTTTAAAAGGAATCTGTCAAGAATGAGCTGCCTGTAAGGAGCCTGTCTAGGATTCAGTCAAATTCTTGTCCTCTATGTGCAAAAATCCTCAGCCCAAACATGAGACAGGTGAGGTTTGGAAGAAGATGCAGTTGGGAATCCCTGGTCCTTGTCACAAGCAGACAAAAAGCCTCTAAGCTGGAGAAAGGGAGAGAGCTGGAGAAAGTTAGAGAGTTAGATTCCAGAATGGGGGCGGGTGGGGGGGGGCTTGCAGCCTACTCCCCAGGTTGAGCCAAGTCCTTGGTGGGATAGAGGAGGATGAGTGCTCAGGTAGAGGCATCTCATGCCTTGCTTTTGGTCTGGAATCCTCTTGTGCAAGGATGTAATGTGTAATGCAGTGTAGGAAAATATAAACACATCATTTGTTTTCCTTTTTCATGGGAATTGTAGAAATATAATTTATAAGGATATCTGTGTTCAGAGGGCACAAACGATACAGACAGATAGTACATCTGTGTGTAAAGTTGCATGTTTTATTAATCCTGACTATCTACACTAATAAAAGAGAAACATGCAAATTGACCATACCTCTGCTATGCCCACAAGCCATGCCCATAAGCCAATCAGGAGCAAGTATGCAAATTAACCCAACCAAGATTGCTGCAGCCACAGAGCGAGCAGGAGGCTTGGGTTTCCCTGGTGATGGAGGAAGCCAAGCTTCCTGGCCCGGCCTGGCCCCCGCTCAAGGTTACAAAGTTTCAATTATAAAAGATAAATAAATCCCAGATACCAGGACCTCTGCTTGGGTCACCAGGAGACATGGCTGGCCTGCAAACCACCACTGGCCCCTCACCCAGGTCGCCCCATGACCCAAGGGAACCCCCACCCTGATCCGGGACACCTTTCAGGGCAAACCAGCCCACCCCCACCCATGCACAGGCCTCTATCCTATCTAATAAAAGAGTAATATGCAAATTGACCATCACTCCAACACACAAGATGGCTGCCCCCATGTGGACACAAGATGGCCACCACAAGATGGCCAGCAGGGGAGGGCAGTTGGAGGCGACCAGGCCTGTAGGGAAGGGCATTTAGGGGTGACCAGGCCTGCAGGGGAGGGCAGTTAGGGGCAAACAGGCTGGCAGGAGAGCAGTTAGGCATCAGTCAGGCTGGCAGGGCAGTGGTTAGGGGGTGATTAGGCTGGCAGGCAGAAGTGGTTAGGGACAATCAGGAAGGCAGGCAGGCGAGCAGTTGGGAGCCAGCAGTCCTGGATTGTGAGAGGGATGTCCGACTGCCTGTTTAGGCCTGATCCTACTGGGATCAGGTCTAAACAAGCAGTTGGACATCCTTCAAGAGGTCCCAGATTGGAGAGGGTGCAGGCTGGGCTGAGGGACACACACCCCCGTGCACAAATTTTGTGCACCGGGCCTCTAGTGAATAATAATAGTCTCATTTGACTGTGCTAGAGAAAAAAAGTATCTGTCTAGTCTCTTCATTGAAAACATATCATGAAAACAAACAGTACGAGCCCAAAAAAAGACAAGGAAAAAGTAACATAGAGGTATTGTAGGCAAGTAATGAGCAAGAATATTTGTTACTTTTCTGGATTTTCTGTTTTTGATATTTGCCAGCTTTGTAAAATTAGTGATTTGTTGTAAATAAGTGTTCATGTTTGTACCTAATTTTGAGTGTGTAATTTTGTAGTGCATTCTATTTCCTAAAGAAAGCTTCCCAAATCGTTTAATCTGCTGTCCTACAAAACTGTACTTGCTGCTAATTTACTTGGGATGAAATTCATGTTTCAAAAACACACAATCACCTCAATATACAAAAAGAATGTGAGGTTGATGTTAGTAGAAATAGTTTAAATTTTCTCTTATCTTTTCCTAACAGTATCAAATGATGGTTCCTTCCATGAAATGAACTGTTCTTTGTAGGAGACACTGGTATGGAGAAAGAGATGTGGTCTAGACACAGACAGGAAAATATGTGCATCTTAGTTTTGCCACTGACCAAGAGTGGGAATGCTGCTGATGTTCCCTAGATCTCAGTTCTCTCATCAGTTCTGGGACGATGCATAGTAATTACGCCAGTGTGAACCAGCCTCCCCAGGACCAGACCTCTACTTCAGGAGGCCGTGTGGCCAGGGCCCCTTTTCCAGACACAAAACGCTTTCATGAATGGAGTTTTAATTTTGTCGAATATTTTTCCTGAATCTATTGAGATTACCATACAATTTTCTCTTCTATTCAGCTAATAGGGTGAATTGACTGATTTTTATAATGTTAAACAACCTTGTATTACTGGGATAAACTCCACTTATTTATGGTTTATTATCATTCCTATATATTGCTGGATCAACTTGCTAATGTTTTGTTCAGATTTTTTTTTTGTGTGTGTTTATAACCTTGAGGGATCCTGGTTTGTAGAGTTTTTATCTGTGTGATGTGTTTGGTTTTGATATCGCCAGGAGTGCCCCTAGGGGGTGTGGGGTTCCAGGCAGATATTTTTTGCCAGGCCTTTGTTCATATAAAAATTTTTGATTAAGAATGTCTGACAAAATCTATGGGCCTATGTGAAATATAGTGAAGATTTAGAAAAACAGGCAGAAAAGAGGGAATTATATATTTGTTTATTGTCTGATCAATGACATTTCTTTGTAGTATCTATTTCTTCCTTCATATTTAGGTCCAGAAACAATTTTTTTTCCAGTTCTTTATCATTAATTGCTTGCTTCTAACTTATTTCCTATCTCCCATTTAGAGAAAATGTAGCAGTGTTGTTCTTACAAAGGTGGGACCTGTTTGCATTGAAACAACATAAATCTTCCCTCTGCAATTCTTTACTTCTATTTATTCAATTATGGATAGATCATTACTCATGATGCCGCATCACCCATCTGCCACCCATGAACACTGGCCTCTGATGAGACACAGTAAAAGTTGTCATTTTCTCTTTCATTAATTTCTGTTCTTATCCTCATTTTCTTCTATCTTTACTTCAGGTTTGATTTCTTTTTTAACTTTTTAAGGTAGAAGATTACATCATTCATTTCAGACCTTTTCTAAATAAGTATGTATAACTATATTTCCAGCTAAGCACTATTTTAGTTGCAGCACACAAATTTTGATATGTTGAATTTTCAATGTTACTTAGTTCATTTTGGTTTCATTATAGCTGGAGAATATACTTAGTATGGTTTCAATTTTTTTAAATATTTGAGACTTGTTGTATGACCCAGTAGGTAGTTTACCTTTATATATGTCCACATGCACTTGAATGTGTATTCTGCAGTTGGGTGGAGTACTCTGTATGTCAATTAGGTTAAGTTGGTTGGTAGTGTTGAGTTTTCTATATCCTTGCTATCTTGTATAATTGTGCTATCAATTACTGAGAAGAGTGTTGAAATATCCAATTACAATTATAGATTTGTCTATTTCTCTTTCAGAACTATTAGTTTTTTTCTCATGTATTTTAAAACTCTATTGTTAGTTTCACACACATTTAATATGATGTCTTTTTGATGAATTATAATATTCTCTTTTTAATTCCTAGCAATATTCTTTGTTACACACTTTATTTTGTTTGTTATTAATATAGCTAGTCCAGATTCTTATGACTATTGGTGTATGGTATATATTGTCAGTTCTTTTAATTTAAAAATATGTTTTTATTGATTTTATTTTTGTTGTTGTTGACTGTCTCCTATTTTTATTGATAGTCTATGTACAGAACCCATGATGTAGGCATGTTATAAAACCATGTTTTGTTGATTACTCCTCTCTGAATGGATCCATACCTACTTGAGCATATAGTTTGTTCAAATATAATGAGGTGAGGAGATGGGAGCATGCATTTGAATTTTTTTTTTAATATATTTTATTGATTTTTTACAGAGAGGAAGAGAGGAAGGGAGAGGGATAGAGAGTTAGAAACATCGATGAGAGAGAAACATCGATCAGCTGCCTCCTGCACGCCCCCTACTGGGGATGTGCACGCAACCAAGGTACATGCCCTTGACCGGAATCGAACCTGGGACCCTTGAGTCCGCAGGCCAACGCTCTATCCACTGAGCCAAACCGGTTTTGGCAACATGCATTTGGTATAACCTGAAGTTTCAGTTCAGGTTTGTTGACTTATAAATGCAATATGCCCTCTGCTCTTGGGGAGGCAGCTCCCCTCCGAGTTCAGGATTCTCTGCTTAGGGGTAACAAGATAATGCCAGAAAGCAAGAAAGCACAATTAAAGACTGATAAAGTTGTATCAGAAACACTCAAGAGCCAACTTGAAGAGGTGCTTGCTGGCCAAAGATGGAACAATTTGAGTACCAATAAGGATAGTAACTATAATAGATTGGAACAGAGTGTTTAAATAAATGAGATTTTAAAATACTTAATAGAGATCAGAAGAGGACAGTGGTCCCACCCGGTCCCAGCTTTTTCCTTCTATCTCTGTGTCTTGTCTCTTTCTTTTATTTCTCAATCCCAGCCACCCCTACTCAGGAACTGGACCCGCTCTCTAGCCGTGCTGGATGCGGAAAGAGAGAAATACCTACATTTGGCACCCCGGAACAGGGACTGAGTACAGGGGTACTCACAAAAGTAAAAGTCAGGCGAGGGGATCACTCCAAGAACTGTGCGTGCCACAGATTTAAAGAAGTAAGGTAAGGAGCGGATTGTTGCAAGTTGTATTAACTGGGTGTAAAATATGGGTAATTCAGGGTCTCAGGAAAGAGATTTCTACTCTCAAATGCTTAAAACTATGCTCTCTGTTAAGTATAGTCAGATTCTTGATTTCTTTTTTTTAATTGTTTGAAGTATTACAAATAGTAGTACATATGTCTCCTTTTTTTTTTTCATTGACCTCCCCCTGGCCTCCCCTTCCCCCAGTACATGCCTTTACCTGCCCCCCACCCCCAGTGTCTTGTATCCATTGGTTATGCTTATATGCATGCGTACAAGTCCTTCAGTTGATCTCTTACAGCCCGCCCCCCTCCCCCCAACCTCCCCTGCCTTCCTGCTGTAGTTTGACAGTCTGTTCAATGCTTCTTTGCCTCTGTATCTATTTTTCCCCCCATTTCTTTCCTTTAAAAAATTTTGCCTCTGCAGACTAGAAATAAACATATAACAAAAAATGTTTGAGTCCCGATTTCAATGTCCAACAGTTCTGAGTCCCCGTTTCAATGTCAAACAGTTCCTTATGTGTACATGTCAGCAATGATATCTGGATGGTGGGCACATGGTGGCAATGCAGGTCCGACCCTCTCTGGTTTGTTCCTAGGCAACCTGCTGCGACGCACAGCTGCTGACTGCTAGCGTGGCAAGGCGTCAGCGTCTTCCATCTCTGGACTGCTTCTCCTCTTGTCTTCATGGCTGGAGCAATCCTGTCAATTCCTCTCTGTTGCAGGAATCCACATGGTCTTGGAGTTGTTTTCTGAAAATATACAAACATATTCTCGACCAAAAGTTAATAAAGGAATCTTTTCTATATAATTGATTTGGGATCCTTTGTATTCTTGCCCAAACGATTTTCCTTTGTCTTATTTAGACACCATGTGTGTTTTTCATGGGTATCTTGCTGTTAGCATTACAAATGAAAATTAATTTTGTAAAGTAAAAATTTTCTAGATGTAATTTACTTATAGGATATTTTCCTTACATGATATTACCCTACTATCCCCTCTTTTTTGATCAATGGAGGCTTTTGTAAATTTTATAATGCAGTCTTGATAACTTTAAATTTTAATTTTTTTGCACAAAAATATGACTGCTTTAGTTTCATTGCATGTTCAGGAATTTTACCATGAGATGAACTACCAATAGAAATTTTAGTTACCACTTTAGGAACAGCTTTTTGTCCAGTACAATTAAATTTTCTTGAATATTCACTTATTTCAATTTGCCTATTTAAATTAATCTGAAAACTTGATTATTATTTTACTGTCAAATTTAATACTCTACCAACAATCTTAATTTACCCTGTAAATATTAGTGGAAAGGATTATTTGCATTCTTGAGTAGGCCCTGAGCATTCTTGGTGCTAGGCTGGATTTAGATACAGGGCAGCTGCTGTCAGCCAAGTCTCTGTCTGTTACCTGTGTCCCGATCTGAGCTGGGCGTGGGAAGCAAAGCAGCCATGGGGGCAGGAGACCTCCCTCAGATGGGGTGAGGGTTCAGGCCCCTGCAAGGTTGGGGGGGTGAGGGTCTGTGCCCCACCTCTGTTGATTCCCAAGTTCTCTCCTGATGGCCCCTCTGCGACTGTGCCTGTCTTAGGTTGTTCCTTCTCTGAGGAATCTTACCCGTCTCTGGCTAACCAGTCATCCTCCGGGGCCAAGCAGGGTGATGTGAGGTTCAGTTCTGTCTCCTTGGTAGCCTATGCCCCCGTGGCCTCCACGCCCAGCACCTGCCTTGGGATCTCCTGGCCTGCTGGCGGGGCCCCAACACTGATCACATATCTCGGGGAACTCAGGTTTCTTCTCCAGGGAGGGCCCAGCTCACACAATTGGGCGAGAGACAGATCCATGGTACTAGCCACCACGAGGCTTCAAGCTCAGCATGAACAGAAAGCTCAGGCAACAGCTGAGGGCAGTTGGATTGTGAGAAGAGGGTTCCTCTTGGCACAAATGGCAAGAGGGGCCAATATAGAATGCTCAAATGCCTTCCCAGTGCCTTAATTCCTTCTGAAAGGGATTAAATCCTTTCATGTCCTTTTTTTTTTTTTTTTTTAAATTGCTGCCAAACATTCAAAGAATTAGTTTGTAAGTTTGTGTTTGTTTGGGATAATTGTACAATATGCTGTTGTAAAATATCTAAAATTATAATGACATTGTAGAATAATATCATGTAAGGATATACTTTGCTCTAGGCCATGGCAATTCAATTTCAAACTGGCTGTCAATTTCTTTTTGTAACTTTATATAAACTTTTTCAGGGAGGCAAAAATACAAATTACTTACTTTAGTTCAAGAGGCCAAATATATTGACTTTCAATTACAATCCTGACGACTTTTGAAGGAAACTTCTCTTTGTTTCCTTCCAAAATAATTTTCGGGCTACAGAGAGTTTCATTTAAAAATCTTTGTCACATGAAACAATTTCTCTTACGGTTATGGTGACCACTAGTATGAATTAGATTTAATATTTTATTTTAATTTAATTTTTTAATAATTTTTTAATTTTTTAAAAATTGTTATTTTTTACATATGTGTCCTTATTCCCCCTTAACCCCCCACCCCCCACTTATGCCCCACCCCCTTGTTGTCTGTGTCCATTGATTAGGCTCATATGCATGCACGCAAGTCCCTTGGTTGATCTCTCCCTCTTACCCCCACCCTCCCCTACCTTCTCTGAGGTATGACGTGCTATTTGACGTTTCTCAGTTTCTGGATCTGTTCTTGTTCATCAGTCTATGCCGTTCATTATATTCCACAAATGAGTGAGATCATGTGATATTTATCTTTCTCTGCCTGGCTTATTTCACTTAGCATAATGCTCTCCAGTTCCATCCATGCTGTTGCAAATGGTAAAAGTTCCTTCTTTTTTATAGTGGCATAGTATTCCATTGTGTAGATGTACCACAGTTTTTTAATCCACTCATCTGCTCATGGGCATTTAGGCTGTTTCCAAATCTTAGCTATGGTGAATTGTGCTGCTTGTTTTTATTGATTTTAGAGAGAGGAAGGGAGAGGGAGAGAGAGATAGAAACATCAATGATGAGAGAGAATCATCAATCGGCTATCTTTTGCACCAGGGATCGAGCTGGCAACCTGGGCATGTGACCTGACCGGGAATCAAGCCATGACCTCCTGGTTTGTAGGTAGACACTCAATCATTGGACCACAGTGGCTGGGTAATTCTTTTACTTTTAACTTGTGTTTTTATTTTCAAAATAAATTTCTTGTGGGCAGAATATAGTTTGGTCTTGCTTTTTTATTTAATCAGACTATTCCTGCATCCATTGAAGTATTTAGATTATTTACATCTAATGTAATTAATGAATGGTTATATTTAAATCTAAAATCTTATGAGTTTTATGTTTCTTTTTTTTCTTGCTTTCCATTTTATTATTTTATTAACTTAATTGAGAAATAATTCATATACAATGAACTGCATTCTCTCAAAGTACACAACTTGATGAATTTTGACAGTTGTATACATATATGGAATCACCACCACAACCAAGATACAGAACACTTTAATAACTGAGTTCTTTTAGTATTCTATTTATCTTCACTATCCGTTTATTAACTATATCTCCCTTTTTATTAGTTGCCTTGGGTTTAAATATTGCTTCTTTAATTTCTGACAGTTTACCTTCAAAAATATTATTATGAATTATGGAAGACACTTACAAAATTTTCTCCTCCACTTCTTTGTACTATAAAGTTTTTCTATTTTTTACTCTTACATGTATTTTAACCATGTCTTATTTAGAAATTGTTTTATTTTTGCTTTAAGCATTCATTATCTTTTAAAGAAATTATACTATGAGAAAAACTTTTATATTTACCTATAAATTTGCAATTTTTAATGTCCTTCATTCTCTGTGGAAATCCAAGCTCCCATCTGGTATCAATAGCCTTCCGCCTGCAGTGTAGGTATGCTGATGAGATTTTATCAACTTTCATTAGTCTGAAAAAGAATATTTTGCTTTAATTGTTGAAATATATTTCTCTAGGTATATAACTCTAGGTTGACAGTTATGTCCTTTCAGCACTATAAAGATGCCATTCCATAGTCTTTGGGCTTGCATAATTTCTGAGAAAAAATCTATGCTTCAATTGTCTTTGTTCCTCTGTATATAAATTGCGACTTTTACTATGCATACTTTTAAGATTGTCTCTTTATCACTTGTTTTCAGTAACATTATTACTATTTCTCTTGGTGTGATTTCCATTGGTTTTATCTTGCATGAGATTTGTTAAGCTGAGTTTTGTGAATTTATAGGTTTCAACAAATTTGGAACATTTTCTGTCATTATTTGTTCAAATATTATTTCTTTTTTTCCTCCCCTCTCTCTACTTTTTATAGACTTCAATTACATATGTATTCCTTCACAGGTCAGGAGGTTGTGTTTATTTCTTCAGTCTTTCTATTTTCTGTGCTTCAGTTTGGATAGTTTTTATTGCAATGTCTTCACATTCACTGATCCTTTAGTCCCCTGAAGTCTCTAATCTCTGTTAATTCCATTCCAAACTTTTATTTGCATTTTTTATATCTTCCATTTGTCTCCCAAATCATATTAAATTTTCTGTCTGTCTTCTTGACATATGGAGTACATATACAATAGTTGCTTTTATGCCCTTGTCTGCTAATTTAAACTCTTTATCAATCTGGGTCCATTTCTTTTGACTGACTTTTACCCTGGTTTTGGGTCAAGCTGTCTTGACTTTTGGCATGTCTTGAAATTTTGATTGCATGCCAGGCATGACAAAATTTGTCTTGAGTACTGAATTTCTATTTTTTGAAGGATTTTCCTTAAAGAGTGTTGTGCTTTATTCAGGCAGGCAGTTAAGTTACTGAGGATCAGTTAAATAATTTTGAGTCTTCTTCCAAAGCTTTTTAGGAGTGTGACTAGAGTAAACTTTATCTAAGAACTCTGACAAATACCCGACCTTTCTCAATATTCAGCATATTCAGTGAGGCCTCTTCACTCTGGCTAGTGGGAACATGAATGGCTACTGGTTGTCTTTTTCTTTGTTTTTTAATATATTTTCATTGATTTCAGAGAGGAAAGGAGAGGGAGAGAGAAATAGAAACATCAGTGATGAGAGAATCATTGATTAGCTGCCTGCTTCATGCCCCACACTAGGGATTGAGGCTGCAACCCAGGCATGTGCCCTGACCGAGAATCAAAATGTGACCTCCTGTTCACAGGTCGACCCTCAACCACTGAGCCACACTGGCCAGGCTGACTTCTGGTCTTAAGTGAGCTCTTGAACTCCTTCAGTTTATAGATCCTTTGTAGGTGCACTTTCCCCAAAATTGTAGAGTTTCACCCTATTTATGTGCACAGTGATATTCAGCCAAGACTGGAGGGGATTCCGTGCACATTTCTGGAGCTCCTTTTCATAGCACTCTCATATCTAGCACTCTACTTACAATCCTAGTCACCTTAGTCTTCTGAACTATGGTTTCCTACACTCCTTGAGAGCAACGGCTTAGTTTGGGGTTTCCCACTCCATGCTGGGATGTGGAAATGTCTCGAGGCACAAAGCCAGAGTGATCAGAGGGCACATGTAGTTTATTTCCCTTTCCTCAGGGATCATAGTCCTAAGAAGCGCTGTTGGCCAATGTCTGAAATGTAGTGTTTTATTATATTTTACGAATCTTTTCTAGTTGTGTACAGTTGGACAAGGGTGTACTCCCAGACCTCTTAATTTCTTTGTGGCAGGAAGAGAAAATTCCCCAGACACAGTGTACCTTCTTTCAACTTTGCCTCAATATTCAACTGGAGTGCAGAATAAATGCTGCTGATGGCAACGCTGTCTCACAAATGCAAACTCTATTTATTCTTGGACTTCCTCCCTTCATCACTCCTACCCTTTGTTCTCAGAAACCTTTATCCCAGACTTACCACTGAAGTCTTGAAATCAATATAGTGACCTCCTAAATTACAATTTAGTTAGTGCAAAGATTATACTCCCAAATCAAGCCAACTTAGAAAACACTTCAAAACTGCCTCCAAGACAATTTATAACAATGTTTTGGGAAAATCATCTTCTAATATAAAAATTCTAAAATTAATGATGACCATAATACAAAACTAATATTTACACAGTGGTAAAGTGGTGATGAGGGACTTTTGTGCTTCCCTGGAATTGCCAACTAGAGTTCATGGTTCAGGATAAAACGTCAAGTGTCCCACCTTTTCAGTGAAATGCCTTCTTCTTCTTTCTTTCTTTTTTTTAAGGTTTCTTTTAAAAAATATGTTTTTATTGATTTTTAGAGAAAGAGGAAGGGAGAGGGATAGAGAGATAGAAGCATCAATGAGAGAAACATCATCGATTGGCTGCCTCCTGCATGTCCCCCACCAGGGAATCTAGCCTGCAATCTGGGTATGTGACCTGACCTGGAATCCAACCAGCGACTTCTTGGTTCCTGGGTCAAAGCTCAAAGGCTGAGCCACACCAGCCCGCAGTGGAATGCCTTCTTGATGCCAGTCCCATACTATGATATTTACTAACAAAAGGCATCCAGCAGAACCAGTGTCTTAAACCCCAATCCTTTATAGAATAAAGGACACAGTGGGGGGAGGAAGGGGGCAAGGATATTAGATCTTTGAAGGAAAGTTCATGAAGTGTTAACAATGCCTTTTCCCTCTCTGTCCCTTGATGGAGAGCCTGGGAGGCAGGCAGCAGGGAAGTTTCTATCTGTTCCAAACTCTTCTGTTGAAATCTGTGTTTCCCAAGTTCCCTCCACTCCCCAGGATGAATTGTGGGGGTGGGGTTGTGTGCCACTGAGCTGAGAGAGCATTTGGTGTTGCTGTTGATGGAGCTGTAAGAGAGAGTGCCCCAAGGCAGCCTGTGTTTCCACTCTTGGCTTGGAAAGGCTTCATGGGGCATGCCATGGAAGGTAGCCGGGGCTGGCCGGAAGCAGAGACTTTTGGATTTATTGCTTATTGCCTTGGTAATAGGGGAGAAGATGACAGGGGAACTGTGGCTGGGACCTTGAGGAGCTCCCTAAAGAACTAACAATTTAATCCCCACTCAAAACCCAGGGCCAACGCCTGATCCCAGCCCCTCTGTATTGGACTAAGAGGCAGACAAAGGACTCGCCAGCTCTGATGCCATTTGCTATGTGAGCATAGGTCATTCTCCTTTCCCCCTGGCACAAGGAGGAGAGGGAATGGAGAAGGAGTTTTGACAGTTTGGATTTTAAAAAGCACAGGAATAAATATTAAGCCTGAATGGGATGAAGAAATAATATGCCTGGACTGCACAGGAGGTAGGGTGTAGAGCCCAGGACATTTATTGCTCCTTAAAAGTGAATGGATTTCATTCTTGCACACATCTATGTTGAGACTATTCAATTGAACTTATGAATATGCTTGTGTATATATGCAAAACTAGACATAGCATTTTAAAAAGCTTTTATGTTGTGTTTGAATTTATATGTTTGCAAAATTCCCTTGAGAGACTTTTAATGCATGGATTGTTTTGACTGAGGTATTAAAAACATATTTTCCATAAAGCTTGGGCATCTCTCTTCCTGGCAAGTCTCTCTATAACAAGCAAAGGCGTTTGTCATTACTCCAAAATCCCTTGAATTGTGCTGGAAATTAGGGTCATCTGCCTCAAACATTTTGTTGCTTAGTTGATGAGTAGGCATGAAAGCACCCAAATGTTTTGAATGTTTCCATGGGACTTCATTAATGATCCTCAGCACTTCCATTTCAATAAATCAGATGAGACAAGATGAGTTTGATTAACTTGGATCAGCCTGTCAGCACTGAATAATTGGTTCGGCTTAATGAGGGACAACAGTGTTGGCCACTCAATTATTAGAAAGTCACAAATATGAGTTTTAGATATTATCATGTGGCTATTACTCTATTTTTTTAGCATAATAAAAGAATAGCTCACATAAATATGTAAAAATGCTTAATGATAACATATGTGTCAGTTTTCTGTATTACCACAAACTTAGTGGCTTAAAACTCATATTTATTACCTAATAGCTCTGGAGGTTAAAAGTCTTAAAATGAAGGTGTCAGTAAGGTGGAATTACTTTTGAGGGTGCAGGTGAGCATCCATTTCTGTGTCTTTTTTGAGTTTCTAGTATTTACACAAATTCTTTGGCTGTGGCCCCTTCTTTATACCATTTCAATCTCTGCTACCATTGTCATATTTTTTTCTCTCATTGTGATCTTCCTGCCTCCCTCTTAGAAGGACATGTGTAATTACAATGGATGAACTGGATGATCTACTATAAACCCCACATCTCAAAATCCTTAATTTCATCACACCTAGTCTCTCTTGCTATGAAAGGTAATATTCAAAGGCTTTGGTGATTAGGACATGGGCATCTTTGAGGAGAGGGAACTACTACCACACCATATTAACTAAAAAAAAAAAAAAGGTGAGAAATAGTATGATCTCCTGCATCCCTGAAATGCTGAACTCGAACAGTTCATTTCTGAGCATGATTTCCTGTCTATTGCCCTCATTTCCTTGATCATCTATTTTTTTCAATCTTACTGAGATTGTCAATTTCTGGATCATTTTGTTGTGCTCCAATGTTGATCCTCTTTCTTTCCTCCTCAGTTCCAGACCCCATGATTCATCTTTCTCACCACACTTGACACTCACTGGCTTGTTCTTTTATGGCACTTACTCTTCTAAACCAAACTTTCAACTTCTTTACTCTTCCTGGTCTGTTGAGACCTCTGGGAGGAAATCTCTGAATGTTCTTGTTATCACCAAGGTAAATTCATGATCTTCAACATCTCTGGCTACCAGTGCCACCGAGAAAACCTTCTGTTTTCAGACTATGCTGCCCTCAGGCTGTATTACAAATTCCAACCCATTATCTGTTCTCTCTCTTCAGTCAATTCTTTGAGGCAAAAATTTTAGTCATCAAAAAGCAGTCCCTGAATTTTGTTCTTTGTCCTGCAAACCACTTCCAAGGACACTTGTTTCTTTCTCCTTCCTTCCTATAACTGGTTAGGGGTGGGCAGTGTTCCCAACCAAGGCTAAGCCAGAATTTTCACCAACCAGGAATTTTCACATTTGATTCATACTATGCTCATAGCTTTTGTTCTCTAGGTATAAGTTCTATTTTTGAAATATTCTGTAATTGCTATCTCTTCTTTAGCATCCACTAATCTCAGTAACTCCTCAATGATCTGGAATATAGATTCTGTTCCAACAATTACATTGAAATAACCCTTGACATACACACAGATAAATCCAAAGTCCAGTTTATCATGAACCCCCATCCCAGCCTAGTTCTCCAGGTTTCTTATATAAGGTAATTGTGCTGTCATTGTCTTGAACACATCTTAGATGTTTTGTCTCAATTATTGCACACTATGTCAGTTAACAGACCTGTAGATTCAAGTTCCTCACACACACACACATGCATATTATTCAAATATCTCATATATATTCTAAATAGTATTCAATTTCCTAATATAAAAAGTACACATAAATATTACATACTTTTTCCCATATCTTTATTATAGGATCAGATATTTATGTATATTCTTTTATACCTTTTTGGAACATTTCATTATTTAATCTATCTGAACGTTTATATATGGTGTGTGTGTGTGTGTGTGTGTGTGTGTGTGTGTGTGTGTGTGTGTGGTTTAAGGGAGCAATCTTAGTTTTTTATTTTTTACCAAGTAATTATTAATTTGTTACAGCACCACTCATCTAATTATTTATTATGTCCTTACTGATCTATATAATAAATGCCACCTTTATTATCCTCCTATATAATAAAGAGCTAATATGCTAATGGTCATCACATGATCACGCTTTAACAAAATGATCAGGATGGGCGGGGCTGCGTGCTCAGAGAGGTGCGCGTGGGTGGATGGGGACTTGACAGTGGCAGTAGCAGAGGCGTGATGGGGGCATCGCCTTCCCCTGATCGGCTATGGGGAGTGGGCCTAAGCCATCAGTAGGATATCCTCTGAGGGCTCCTGGACTGTGAGAGGGGACAGGCTGGGCTACAGGACCCCCCCACCCCCAGTGCACTGGGCCTCTAGTTGGCCAGCAGGGGCGAGGGGCCACAGGAGGTTGGCTGGCCATGGGAGGTTGGCTGTGGGAGATACAGGGTGGGACAAAAGTAGGTTTACAATTGTGAGTATATGAAACACATAGTTTATTTTGTATTACTTTTGCCCCTCCTACACACACACACACACACACACACACACACACATACACACACACACGCACATACTAGGCCTGTTTCTGGGTTTGCTTTCTATTTTTGTTGATTTTTCTCTCTATTCTTGAGCCATACCATACTATTTTAATTATTTCATTTTTATAATGTTTTAATAGCATAGTATGCTTTAATTACTCGTCCTCTTCAAGATTTTTCTGTTATTTTTACTTGCCTATTTTTCTGCTACATTAAAAACAAAATAAAAAAGACCCACCATGAGAAAACCAAACCAAACCCTAAATATGATCACATAATTGTATTTCAAACAGTAGTAAGGCATAAATTCAAATTGCTATACTGTAAATTGAATCAGCTTTATATCTAAAGCACACAGGTGTCAACTTCTTTAGGTGTCAGTTTGGTAGGCAAAGTGAGAAAGTGTTATTTGCTGGAGGAGATGGGGAGTCACAGGGTCCCAGAGGAATTGTCCCAGAGACTCCTTACAAATATTACACTCCTTGAGGTTTCCACTTCTGAGAGTCATCTGGAAAAATGGCTTCCTTTTAAATGGTGGTTTTGCCCCTTTCCTGTTATTTTTTTAAACACATTTTTCTTTTTCATTAATAACATCCATTCTATAGTTACATAAAACTTTTTTTTAAACCTAAAACTTTTCCTGTCCAGGTCAAAATATAACTTATCTGGTGCTAGACCTAACATTCCCAAACACATCAGAACAATGACAAGAATCGTGTAGTGGATATCTTACTTCTGACCTTGAAAGGAAATGCCTTTGGTGTTTGAGATGACTATTCCTTCTCATGATATGGGAAGTTTTCATATTACTGATGGTATTTTCAGATATAAATGTTAAAAGTTTTCAAATGCCAACAATGGAATCATATATTTTTTTTCTTTTGTGTGCTGAGACAAGGTTTTTAATAAAAATCCTTGAATTTTTATTTATTTTTTATTTTTTAATTCTTTTGTTAATGCTTACCCAAGGGTATTTTCCCATTAATTTTTAGGGAGAGTGAAAGAGAGAGGGAAAGACAGAGAGAAACATTGATTGGTTCCTACCTTCACGTGCCCTGACCACGGCCTGATTCAGGGAGGAGCCTGCAACCCAGGTAGGTGCCCTTGACTGGAATCAAACCCAGGACCCTTTGGTCCACAGGCTGACGCTCTATCCACTGAGCCAAACTGGCTAGGACCATCCATGAATTTTTAGAATAAACCTTTTATAGTTTTGAAAAATTATTTATGTACTGTTGGATTGATGTTGCCAGCATTTTAGTGAAAGCAAGTGAAATTTTTTTCTTTGCTATGTTGGCTTTGTTTTGAGGGTTATATTAACTTTGAAAAATAATTGGGGAAGTGTTTCATCATTCTGTAATTTTGGAACATTTTGAATAACATGATAATTGTTACTAGAAAGTTTTCAAGAACTTGCTCATGAAACTCTCTGGATCCAACTCCTCTTTTGGAGATAGCTAATTGAACATTAAAAAATATCTTCCATAAATATAAGTCTGTTTCAGCTTTCTAATTCTTATTGAATTCTTTTTCCTTGAAAATTGTACATTTCTCCAGGTCCCAAGAATTTATTGCCATAGAGCTATAAAATATATTTTCATAGTTTAAAATTTGCTTCACATCTGTGCTTATATTTGTCTTTTATTCTTTGTCTTTCTTTTCAGTTAACATATCAGTAGTTTGCATATTTTAATTATATTTATATAGATGAGATATTATAATAATCAATTTATCAATTCCACTCTTGTTTTTCTACTGCTTTACATAGTTTCTGCTTTTGTTTTTATTAGTTCCTTCATTATATTTCTCTAAGATTTATTTTTATATTTTCTACTCCATATTCTGCATTAATATTACTTAAAATAATTATGGTCAAACATTTTGTAAATAAACTTTTTTCCCCCCAAAAATTATTCTTTTTTGGGTTTATCAGAAAGATACACATTTTTACAGTCAGCAAATTATAAGAACCAGGTTCAGTAAGCCCACTTTCAATAGGTAATAGAAACAAAGAAAGGAGACACGATATTGTTAGGGTTTGAGATGTACCATGCAGACATCAGACTAGGGATTGCTTGGTCTTTATTAAAATTATAGTTTGCATTTAGGAAACAGTTCACAAGATTAAACCGTGAGATACAAAAACATTCATGGATTTGACTAAATTGATGTACTTTTCGCTCACATTTCCTGTTTGAGGCAACTGTGACATTATTGCAATAAGGGTCACCACCGCATTTCCTCCAGGTTTATGCTGGGGCCCGGGTTCCTTTCTCCAGCCACCTGTAGGACAAATATGCGAATGCCTTGCTCTACATCTGCTCCTCTGATTTTCACAAATTTCTCAACAAGAAACACAACAGAATTTTATTCTTAATGGTATTACAATTGCACAAATTAAAATCCAATGAGCAATTTTAGTTTTAGAAACTAGAAGAGGGGGAAAATGTTATCATCAATCATGAATTTGGAAAGAGTTCTTTAACAAACCAGGAGGAGTTATTTTGGAAACAACTGTATTCTATTCTTATGTAGTCTATTTCTCTATAAAAGGTGTCCTCCCTTGGGCTGGGAGGTGGGGGTACATTCCACCAAGTTCTAAGAGTTCCGAGAGGCTTCCTCTCCTGTACTGCCAATGCCCCAGGGGAAATGGGGGTAATGAGTCTTCATGGCCACTCAGTCCAGCTCTTCCTTGTACGCTTTGATCTCATTCCAATTTAGGCTTCTCTTTCTCTTCTTCCATACCTAAAACATAGGCAAAATACTTTATTTGAACATCAGATTAAACTATGAGCAGCTTTGCCAAGCTGCTTTAAAAAAAAAACCACACCTCTCCTCTCTCCACTTCTCATCCACCCTCCTGCACTCACCCCTTTTCTCCAGTTGAGAAGGAAACTCATTTACTGCTTTCTCCAGAAACTTTCTCAGTGACCTCTCTCCCCACCCCTTTCCCTCAAATCAAGATAAAACATCTCCGGGACACACCCAGTCCTTGTGGCTTCTGGGAGTGAGGAACTCAAATTAGTTCTTGACTCATGGAGTTTGCTCAGAAACCCCAACCAGACTGCTTTGTAAGGAGCTTGTAGCGATAGGAGGTGCTGCTGATAGTTTCAAACAGACATTCTTCATTTTGATTTTATTCCTGTTCCTTCCCAAGACAAGGGCTCTAGGTGGTTAAAAGTCAAGCAATATATACAGTGCTAAGCTCATTGGGATCTTATCAGCCACAAGAACTGTTTATTTTCATACTCATCTGTACTTAAACTCAATTCTCCCTCTCTTCAACCCAAGCTTCATAGACTGTTTTTTTTTTCTCTTTTAAATTTTTATTAATTTTTATTAAAAAAATCTTTATTGTTTGAAGTATTACATATGTTCCCTCCCCCCTCCTCCCCCACATTGAACTCTTCTAGCCCATCCCCGCCCTAGGCCTTCACCACCCTATTGTCTGTGTCCCAGGGTTGTGCATATTGGCATATAAATTCTTTGATCTCTTCCCACTCATCCACCCTC
Organism: Plecotus auritus; assembly: GCF_963455305.1. Lineage (NCBI taxonomy): Eukaryota > Metazoa > Chordata > Mammalia > Chiroptera > Vespertilionidae > Plecotus > Plecotus auritus. The sequence continues at coordinate 30,823,376 of NC_137775.1, read as the reverse complement.
CCCCACCTTCCCTCTGAGATTCCACAGTCTGATCCATGCTTCCATGTCTCTGGATTTATTTATTATATTCATCAGTTTATTTTGTTCATTAGATTTTACATATGATTGAGATCATGTGATACTTGTCTTTCTTTGACTGGCTTAATTCGCTTAGCATAATACTGTCCAGGTCCCTCCATGCTGTCTCAAAGGGTAAGAGATCCTTCTTTTTTATTGCTGCTAGACTATGTTTTTCTTCCTGAGAGACTCATATGGACCAGACCAGTAAGATCTCTGTCTATTGTATATAGTGAATAGCTAATGGTGTTTCATTTTCTTAGAGATGAAAATGTTCAAGTCATTCTTATGAATCAAAGTTAACCCTGGCAAATGCTTCCCACTTATTTTCTAGATAAAGATTTTTCTTCTGATACTAAATTCTTAGAGAATTTTTGCTGGAACAAAATAACCCCACATATTGCCTTGGAGGGTTTGTTGGTGTTCTTTCATAAACTGCAAGCTCTCTGAGAGCAGAGCCTTTACCTGCTTTATTCCAGATTATATTCCTAGAACATAACACAGGGTCTGCCTCCTAGTAGGGGCACAGTTCATCTTTACTGAACCAATTAATAAACAGTAAACAGAGAGGAGGTCTCAGCAGGCTGGACTAGAGGGAAAGCAGAACAAATATGGAACTTCCAATAAAAAAAATCATAAGCCTAACTGCAGAGGGTCACCATGATAGGGCTTCATTAGGAAGGAGCCCCCGACCCCGGCTCCTAGTAGCAGTAGAATGTGGATAACATGCTCTGAACAGGTGTCCTTAGATATTCTTTTAGGTTTGGTTTTCATGACTAAGGAACTGGCAGGGATCGGTACCACTTTTTCCAAAGTAATTTTCAGAATCATATTAAGGAAAACTTCAAATCCAGGAGTCAGGACATCTGAAGGGAGGAGGAGTAGGGTTGGGGGTGAGCAGGCAATGGCTTAGTTGTTGAGTAACCAAGGCAAAGGCAGAAAAACACTACACAGATTCCATTCAAACAACGCACATGACTTGGGTTCCCACTTCATCCCTGTGGAGAAACTATCAGGAGCTAACTGCTTGCTTTTCTTTTTCAAGTCTGTTTCCTCCTAAGTGTTTTCCTGCAGATGGGTTGACTTGGCAGCAAGAGTGGAATCTTCAAAAGCAGGGGTGGAGAACAGGGGGTTTTCACTGACCCAGACAGGGAAAACGGCTCCCCGCCTACTTTCGTTTGGCAGCTTGGAGGTAGAGGGAAAAATTAGACAGCTGTAAATAATATTTGGAAGAACCAGAGGTATAATTTCCACACAAACAGTTGAAAGAAACCTGTCACAGAGCTGAGGCAGGAGGTGCTTTTGGGAACACAGAGGAAGAGCTGATTGACACTGAGAGACTCAGTCACCTGTGATTCCCCCAAACTGGGAGAGGGGATCAACTAGAGGGCAGCACTGGGACACTGCAGGCCTGGGTGGGCCAGGGTGGGACATGAGCTGGATGGGCAGCTAGGGGAGAAGAAAGGTGGATGTTTCTGTCACATAGGCCTGGCTCTGGCCTCCTTTGTCCTTTGGTCTGCTTTCTCTGTCCTCACCCCAACCTTTCACCATTTGACACTTTCATTTCTGGTTGTATGACGTTTAACTTTAACAACACTTACCCATTGGAATTGAAATATTCTTTTTTAAAAAAATATTTTTTTATTGATTTCAGAGAGGAAGGGAGAGGGAGAAAAAGAGATAGAAACATCATTGATGAGAGAGAATCATTGATCAGCTGCCCCCTACTGGGGATCGAGCCTGCAACCAGGGCATGTACCCCTGACCAGAATCGAACTAGTAGGCCAATGCTCTAGCCACTGAGCAAAACCAGCTAGGGCGGAATTGAAATATTCTTAAAGTACAGGAATATTTCAGCTGTTGTAGGTTGAATTGTGTCCCCCACCAAATTCATCGGATGAAGTCCTTCCTAATGCCCAGGACCTTGGAGTGTGAGAGCAGGCCAAGGAGTGACTGGACAACTGTTTGCTAAAGAGATTAGGCAGATGACCTGTGGATCCAATTAATCATCTCCGCAGAGCCTGAAAAGACCTGTGGGGGACCCTCTGTCTGATGATTTGGACCCCCATGGATTACGTGGGAGGCCAAAGGGGTTTTGAAAAATTTGTACCAGCAGAAACACTGCCAGCATAGATGAACAGGCAAGATGAAATGGCAGGAGAAACGACTCCAAAGGCATTTCATGGGCTGGATCCTTCTTGGCTCCAGAGGGTAGGGCTGCTGCCCAGGGCCAAGGATGCAGGGCCACAGCCCCCTCCTGGTGAGTCCCAAGGACAGAACATTCAGCCAAAGAGGATTATTCTCAAGCCTTAAAATTGAATGGAATTTGCCCTGCTAGCTTTTCGACTTGCTTAGGAACCATGGCCCTTTTTTACCCTGTGATTTCTTTCTTTTGGAAAGGAAGTGTATATTCTATGCTTGTCCAGCCATTGCATTTTGGAAGCAGATAACTTTCTGTCTGGTTTCACAGGTTTATAACTGGAGATCAATTTTGCAATTTTGCTTCAGGATGAATCATTCCCCCAGTTTTACTCTTGTGTGATTTAGATAATATTTAAGGTAAGATTTAGGACTTAAGAGTTGAGTCTGGAAAGACTTGGGGTGCTATTGGGAATGCATTTTGCGTGAATAAAGGACATGAATTTGGAGGGAGGCTGAAGGCAGAATGTTATGGGCTAAATTGTATTTCTCCAAACTAATTCCCAGTACTTTAGAATGTGACTGTATTTGGTTCTTTACCAAGTTATAATGAAGTCACCGGTGTGGGCCCTAATCAAATATGACCGATGTTTTTATAAAAATAAATTTGGAGACAGCCTCACACATAAGTGAGAACTCCACGTGAACACGAAATGGCCATCTACAAGCCAAGTAGAGAGGCCTGGGACATTACTTCCCGCAGAGTCCCCAGAAGGAACCAACCCTCCAATACCATAATTTTGGACTTCTGGCACCCATGACATCTCTATTGTTAAAGTCTTCCAGTTTGTGGTACTTCATTGTAGCAGCCCTAGCAAACTAATACAATATCCACAAAGCCACATGGAGTTACTTTCTTTTCAAAAGAGTAAATGATTACCTATTAATTTAGCCTACTTTAAGGGCTCTTTTCTTAGTTCCTATCAGGTTGGTCTATATTGTTATTTTATAAGCTAGGTCCATGGTTCTGAGAGAACTTTCTGAACTCTCATGTGTCTGATTTTCCAATGGTGACATTCTTTTGGTTCACTAGAAATAACACTGGATTGAACATCCATCAGAAGGAGGTGGCTCTGCACCCACCTTTTTTGGTGGGTTACTTAAGATTTCTGGGCCTCAGTTGACTTTTTATAAAAGGTAAGGGGTGTCTTAGATGATTTTCTAATCTTCTTTTTAGTTTTAAGATTCTATAATAATGTGATTTTATCTCATAGTTGAGGACAACATAGTGTAACTAAGTGAGCCATTAAAATTCATTATGGATAAAAGGAAGGGAGCTGAAATGTGGAATTCCTACTTCTTGGGGCAATTTTGTTTGGGGTGTAAGTAAATGTACTCAGGATAGTAATACTGTACTGGATTGAATTCAGTTCATCCTAACAATATGCACACAAACACACATAGGACACACTTCTTTTAACTGGCAGTTTCAGATTCATCTACCTACCAAAGCAGACAGCTAATGGGACAGCAAAGTGGCCAGGTGAGGATTAGGGAAAATTAGACAGCCATCTAAAGGAGGCAACTGATACTCAAGTCCAAACCATTGTTGCCAGAAGACAACAGTGGGCTCAGTGTTGCCTGATCTTAATATATTTGAGAAGATAAAAAATTTGGCCTTTATGTGAAATCTTCCAATTTTGAAATGTTGGTTCCAAACAAAAGTCCCACTATGTAGGCCTAAAAAAGCTTTTTGGCAGGTAAGTTTTGGAGGAGGCCATCAGTTTGTGATCCCTCTCGGATATGAAAAAGATGGCCACTTGGCATAAAACATCTGTCCCCATGGAATTATCTAGATGGTCCCATGCAGATAAAATTAATCCCTATGCTTGACATGAGTTACAAAATGTTAGTCATCTTTAACTCAAGTTGCTGAAGAGAATGGCACAAATTAAATTGAACAGGTGATTCAACAGACCCCTAGTTTCACTATTCATTTTTAACTTCTCACTCAAAGCTGCTAAAATGTAGTATTATATTAATCTAGATTGGATTTTTTTCTCTCTTGCTTTTCAGGCCATATTCTCTTAGAAGTGGTAAACAATGGCAAATGACCAATAGAATCAAGCCCATCATATACCATATATTGGACATACAGTATTAGCTTAAATTGAATTATGGCCTTTCTCACAAAAACTTAAGAATGTTTACATTTTATTATTTTATTTTTATTTATTTATTTTTTATTGTTTGAAGTATTACAAATAGTAGTACATATGTCCCCCTTTTTTTCCCCATTGACCTCCCCCCGGCCTCCCCTACCCCCCAGTACATGCCTTTACCTGCCCCTACCCCCCCCACCCCCAGTGTCTTGTATCCATTGGTTATGCTTATATGCATGCGTACAAGTCCTTCAGTTGATCTCTTACAGCCCCCCCCCCCAAAACCTCCCCTGCCTTCCCGCTGTAGTTTGACAGTCTGTTCAATGCTTCTTTGCCTCTGTATCTATTTTTCCCCCCATTTCTTTCCTTTAAAAAATCTTGCCTCTGCAGACTAGAAATAAACATATAATAACAAAAAATGTTTGAGTCCCAATTTCAATGTCCAACAGTTCTGAGTCCCCGTTTCAATGTCAAACAGTTCCTTATGTGTACATGTCAGCAATGATATCTAGATGGTGAGCACATGGTGGCAATGCTATTTTATTTTTTAAAAAATATATTTTTATTGATTTCAGAGAAGGGAGATGGAGAGAGAGAGATAGGAACGAACATCAATGATGAGAAAGAATCTTTGATCGGTTGCCTCCTGCACGACCCTTACAGGGGATCGAGCCCACAACCTGGGCATGTGCCCTGACCGGGAATCGAACCATGACCTCCTGGTTCATAAATTGACACTCAATCACAGAGCCACACCGGCCAGGCTACATTTTATTTTTAATACATTTTGAAAGTTAGCTAAATACTTTTATAAATTAATTAGTAGAGAAAGATTACTATTCCCATTGAACAGAAAGGAAAATTATGAAAAGATTAATTTCTGGTCCCTCAAGCTGTGGCCTGAACTGAATAAAATATTTTGATACTTTTTCTAATAGACCACTTATTAAAATCAAGCCAGCTGCTGAGAAAAGAAACCCTCAAGTTCCTCTGTGCCATTTAACATTGGCTAACACTTTGACACATACCATCTTAGAAGATCCACACACAAAAGCAGTCCAATTCAGCAACTATGCAATGAGTGTTTTATTTGTCTAATTAGGTCACGTTCCTGGCATAGTGTCTGGCACAAAGTAGGGTACTTAATGTCTGCGGAACATAGATCAATTTCTGGTGAGGCCTAGAATGTTGTGATTAGTTCAGAGGAGATGCCCAGAGCTCTCTAAAATCCCCAAGTCTTCTTGTCTTTGGATGGATTACCATGAGGGCTCAAGTCACTACATATCTGTGCTCCTGCTTTTTTCACTTTCCCATTCTTATGTTATCTCACATACACTTTGGACAGGTTTTGCACGGCTTGGGTAAGATTATGTGCCTTGCCAAGATGGAGGCTCTGCTATAAACAGAAACAAAAGACAAATCAAAGCGTAGGTTAAAAAACTTGTTGCAGCAATGAAGTATTACCCTTTAGTGCCCAGACTACTTTGCCCTCGAACATGACAGTCACTGGTGAATCACGTGGCCTGGGCCTTCCGTGCTGCCTCGATGTCTAGCAGAATGGTGGTGAGATGTCTCTGAGGCTACTGCACCCGTGGAAAGGATGATGTAAAAAGTGCAGATCTGGGTGGCTTCCATCGAGACTGGTTACATTTAATGATTTGTCTATTTTGTTGGGGGTCCTTTAGCTAAGGCAGTACTTATTAATCAGAGTGAACTCCCTAAATTTTTTCCTGTTAACACTACATTTCTCACTATAAAATTTATGGACGTGGTTATTTTCTCTTAGATTTAGATATTTTACTAGCTAATAAGATTAAGTGAGTAATGAACCTTTCAGGTAACTGCCAGGAGCTCTTAAATTAACATTGTTATTACAAAAAAGTAACTCTTCCTAAGTGATCCCGTGCTACAGAAAAACTTTCCTTCGGTCTCTGCACACACTTTTTAAGACCGAAATTCTCTTGTTTTATGCTCCCCTAAACAATACTTACTTCTCTGTGTATCCCAGATATAGCTGTTCAGGGCTTCTCCCAGCAGGTACAGAAAGTTTAAAAAGATGGTTGTAGACCCGAAGAAGATGATTCTGGCTCCCGGGCCAATGTGTTCCAGGAAGGGGTACGCCCACATCCCGGTTACATGATGCACCCAACACACCCTGCAATGGAATTGCAATGGAGACAAAGACAGGACTTATTCTCATGTCAGATTTCAAAGTTGCTGATTTTACCAACAGGACCCCTCCCCCTATTCCAAAGCAATGCGTCACAGCTTTGCTTCTGAGACCTGGGAACTACTGGAAACATTGTTGTAATTCGTTTTCTTTTATTTTTTTCACTCTGAACTAATTTTAAACTCACTGAAGAGTAGCAAATATGGTATAGAGAGCTCTAGTATGCCCTTTGCTCAACTTCCCTGCCTGTAACATCTTGTATAACCATGGTAAAACAGAAGCAGTGAATCTTGGTACACAATACTACTGACAGATTTTATTTGGAATTTCTGTTTTCCCATTAATGTCCTTTATCTGCTGCATTTGGTGGTCACGACTCCTTACTCTCCTCCAATCTGGCAGTTCCTCAGTTCTTCCTTGTCTTTTCTGACTCTTGAAGGGTTCTACTCAGGGATTTGAAACTGTTGTTTGTCTAAATACTGTTATACAATCTTCTTAATCTCTTCTTTACATAATTATATCCGTCTATTTTTTTTTTAAAAAATATTTTTTTTATTGATTTCAGAGAGAAAGGGAGAGGGAGAGAGAGAAACATCAATGATGAGAGAGAATCATTGACCGGCTGCCTCCTGCACTCCCCCTACTGGGGATCGAGCCCACAACCCAGGTAGATGCCCTTGACTGGAATCAAACCTGGGACCCTTCAGTCCGCAGGCCGACACTCTATCCACTGAGCCAAACCGGCTAGGAATGATGAAGGTTTTCTTTTTAAAAAGTTTTCTTGACTTAATAGGTCATCAAGCCATCTCAGATGCAGAAGTCCTGTTATGTGGGGTTTCACCTGGATTGGTGTGAATGATGCATCTGCGTGTCCCAACAGGATGTGCTTTCACCATTTGTTTCCTTGATATAATCAAGGCTCAATTTTTCTGCACAAAAATGACTCATGGACTTGCTTATCTATTTCTGGAGACTTCTTGGTTCTTGGTTGACTTTCAATTTCTATCTCAATCTAAGGCCCTTTTGTCTTGATGCCCAAATAGCTTATGCTTAATATAATGATACCAATTTTAATTTTAGCCCCCCAAAATGATAACCATTGTGCGTGTTTGTGTGTGTGCATGTGCACATACATACATATGCACATGTTATAGTAACACAAGACTTCTAGGATGGTCTATTTTACTAAATGTAGCTCCAGTGTCATTCACTTTAATGAGCAATTAAAATTGACATTTGCCCTGAATGGTTTGGCTCAGTGGATAGAGCGTGGGCCTGGGGACTGAAGGGTCCCAGGTTCGATTCCAGTCAAGGGCATGTACCTTGGTTGCAGGCATATCCCCAGTAGGAGGTGTGCAGGAGGCAGCTGATCGATGTTTCTCACTCATCGATGTTTCTAACTCCTCTATCTCTCTCCCTTCCTCTCTGTAAAAAATCAATAAAATATATTTTAAAAAATTGACATTTATTAATGCCTCCTATCTGAGTGCTGTGATACACACTAGGGATACAGAAGTAAATGAGACAAAGGTGATTTTTGTCCTCATGCAGTACCGTCTAATGAGGAACACAGATATTAAAAAGGAAATAACTAGTGTAGTCAGAATTAAGAAAAGTTTAAGTGTCATGGATGTCATGGATGCTCAGAGATAATTTCCTGCTTTGGGGGGGAACTTACACTTACCATCAGTGTTTCTTTCTCTTATGTATTCAACTTCCTTTCAAATTAATTTTCTTTCATAACTGATAAATATGCTCAAATGCCTTTCAGTAAAGCACATCAAATTTTTTTCCATCAACTTCACAAATACTGCTCTCTATCTCTCTTTCTCTTAAAAAACAAGCTTCCCCAGTGAGTCCACACTCATTGACTCCATATCTACACCTTGCACTAATTCTCCACTCACAACAGTTCTTGGTACTCCACTAAAACACACTGGCACCCTAGCCCGGTTGGCTCAGTGGATGGATAGAGTGTCAGCCTGCGGACCAAAGTGTCTCAGGTTCAATTCCAGTCAAGGGCATGTACCTTGGTTGCAGGCTCCTCCCCAGCCCGGGCCCTGGTTGGGGCCAGTGCAGGAGGCAACCAATTAATGTGTTTCTCTCACATCGATTTTTTTTTGTCTTTCCCTCTTTCTTCTACTGTTCCTAAAAACCATTGGAAAAATATCCTTGGGTGAGGATTAACAACAATAAAAAACAAACAAACAAACAAAAAAACACACACACTGGCTCTCTGTCATCAGGTTCTCCCAGTTTTCTTCCTACCTTTGGCATTGTTCTCCTTGGATCTTTTTGTAAGTTCACCCTTTACTACCAAACCATTAAATGCTGAATTTCCTTAAGCTTTGGTTTTAAAACCTTCTTATAGTATGTATTCTCAGTTAATGAGCTTTTTCATGGCACTGCTTCATGTCTACTACCTGTTCACAGATATTTCAAAAATTTATGTCCCCATCCAGATCCCTACTCTGTTCCAGAACAGTTTATCCAACAGTCATCATTACATCTCATTTTGCACATCATAAAGATACCCCTGTCTTGATATATCTGCAGCCAATGTCATGCTTGTTTCCCTCAAACCTGGTCCTCCTCTGTTGTTCCTTATTCTTTATCCCTCTGAATGGTATTACCTCCATTCAGTTTTGCATCTCAAACCCAGGAGTCATCTTTGTTATTTCCCTCTCTTTCATCACACATTTTCAATCCATAACTTTGTCTTGTCAAGGTTATCTCACACATCTCTCCAGTAAGTTTATTGCTTACCATCTCCATCACCAGTATCGTACCTTGTATTACAATCATCCATCTCTGTCTAGAGTACTGTCATAGTTTCTGTCTTCATATCTACTTTTGTCTCCTTCCCATTTATCCCCACATCTGCCAGAGTTTTAAAGCCAGAAATCTGAACACATCAAGTCCCTGCCTCAAACATGTCAATGGCCTCCCATTGCTTTTTTGTTAAAGACCCACATTTTTAACAAGTCTAGAGTGCCATTCATAGAATGGCTTCTGCCTGATTCATCCCCCCATATCATTCCTTGCTTTTGTTACACTGGCTTTCATTTGCTTCCTTGATTTTGCCATGTTCCTTCCTGCCATGTGGCTTTTCATTTGCTCCATTTTTTTCTGTCTATGCTGTTAGTTACCTTACTCTTAGACTCATTAAATTATAGTTCTCCTTTATATCTTAGTTCAACTATTATAATGAAACAGTCATCAGTTAGAAAATTTTCTCTGACCTATTATATTAGATCAGATTTTATAAACTTTTTCAGAACCATAAAAAATCTCTTTTATATTAAAGCTATTCTTTTTATTAGTACTTAAATTTGAATGACATATTTACTTGAATAATATTTATCCCCCTTTATAGTATCTAAATATCTTACTATATTTTCAATACTTATCACAATGCCTGTCACATAGTAGGAGAAAGAATAAATGAATCAAGTTGCGTTTAAGCTGTGATAGGAGGAGTAAGAGTTAATTGAACAAAGATGGGAGACAAGAACTTTCTAGCCAAAGGGAATTGCATGTCAAAAGACCTGAAAAGAAGGGAGAGCTCCCAGATATTCAAGAAAACATTTTGTTGAGGTCAAGGGAGAAAGGGCATGAGGAGCAGGCAGACATTACACTGTGGGTGACTTTTTAAAACATGGTAAGAAATGTAGACTCTATCCTGATATGGACATCAGGAAGTCTTTGAGGAGTACTGAATAAATGTGAGACAGATCACATGGTCAGGAGAGTGGGTTACTGGATCTTTAGGAAGGATGGTTGCAAGCTGGTTGGTTGGCAGCTTAAATTCAACCACAGTGGGAGTTCTTACACCAAGGGCTGTCAAATGCTGTGCTTGGGTTCTCCTTCCCTCACTTCCAGAAAAGCTGGTTGTTAAACATTGGCCAGTAACCCACAGGTTACTAGCACTTAAAAAAAAGTAAGAATATAAGAAAAGTAAGAATAGTAAGAAAAATAAGAATAGAAGAAAGTAATAGAAAATATCAGAAGGACTTGAATATAATGACGATAAAAATGGTTTTGTGAGATTTCTGTTTCACTTGTGTGTATGTATGTGTACACACACATGCACATGCATGCTGGCTGGGCCATGTTGCAAAAGAAGTTATATATTTTTTATTCACAGTAAAATAAATTTGAAAGGCAGTGGTTTTGGAAATAGAATTAGAACTTAGTGACTGATTGGACTTAGGCAGTTAGGGAACTGAGATGAGTTAAGGATTAATCATAGATTCCTAGCTTGATTAAGTGGGTGGGGGAATGCTGCCATTTCCTGAGACAGGGAATGCTGTAAGGCAGCTGGTTTGAGGGGATGACGAGTTCAGTTTGGACATGTAGAGTTTGAGGTATCTGTAAGATATCCAAGTGGAGATATACTGAAGGCAGTTACCTGGGTTTGAACTGTAGAGAAAGGACTAATGTGGCAATATATATTGGGTGTGTTGGCAAAAAGATGGTGGTTGAAGCCACCAAAACAGATTGAAATCATCCAGGTAGAATATAAGGTATGAACAAAGTGAGTCCATGAGGGAGCCCTAAAAAATATCAAGATTTAAGGGATAGTTTGAGGAAGGTGAGCCTTAAAAGGAAACAAAAAAATGTGGGCTAGTGACATGGAAGGAAGACAGAAAAATGTGGTGTCTTGATGCCAATGAACAAGTGGTTCAAGGGTAGAGTAGACCACATTTATTAACACTGTAACATGGAGAACTGAGAATAATTAGAAAACAAACTTTGCATCTACAAAGATATTTTTCTGATTTCAAGTGTTATATGTATCATACAAATCTACTTTGGATGCTGAATGGATATAAATGATAAATAGTTAAGTAAAGACAAATTAACATGGTCAAACTTGGTAGCTCTTTATACCATATGGCCAAATGTCATCCCATCACACAGTTCACAAGTTATGGAGGTTACTGGAGCCCTCAACGAGCTGTAGTGAAGGAGACATAGCATCCCTCCCTTTCCTGGCTCTGTCACCCTTATATATTCTGGATAGACACACATACCTATTTTACTACTGAAGACCTGTCAGTTCTCAAGATTATTTAATCATTTAATTAATTAATTAATTAATTTTATTTTTTAAAAAATTTAATAAATATTTATTGTTCAGATTATTACAATTGTTCCTCTTTTTCCCCCCATGGCTCCCCTTCATCCGGTTCCCACCCCACCCTCTGCCCTGACCCACCCCTCCACTGTCCTCATCCATAGGTGTATGATTTTTGTCCAGTCTCTTCCCACACCCCTTTCCCCCCAAGAATTGTCAGTCCACTCCCTTTCTATGCCCCTGATTCTATTATATTCACCAGTTTATTCTGTTCATCAGATTTTTCATTCACTTGATTTTTAGATTCACTTGTTGATAGCTATGTATTTGTTGTTCATAATTTTTATCTTTACCTTTTTCTTCTTCCTCTTCTGAAAGAATACCTTTCAGCATTTCATATAATACTGGTGTGGTGGTGATGAACTCCTTTAGCTTTTTCTTATCTGTGAAGCTCTTTATCTGACCTTCAATTCTGAATGATAGCTTTTCTGGGTAGAGTAATTTTGGTTGTAGGTTCTTGCTATTCATCACTTTGGAAATTTCTGGCCACTCCCATCTGGCCTGCATAGTTTCTGTTGAGAAATCAGCTGACAGTCGTATGGGTGCTCCCTTGTAGGTAACTAACTGTTTTTCTCTTGCTGCTTTTAAGATTCTCTCTTTGTCTTTTGCTTTTGGCATTTTAATTATGATGTGTCTTGGTGTAGTCCTCTTTGGATTTCTTTTGTTTGGGGTTCTGTGTGCTTCCTGGACTTGTAAGTCTATTTCTTTCACCAGGTGGGGGAAGTTTTTGGTCATTATTTCTTCAAATAAGTTTTCAGTATCTTGCTCTCTTCTTTTCTTCTGGCCATAATTCGGATGTTGGTATGCTTGAAGTTGTCCCAGAGACTCCTTACACTATCTTCATATTTTTGGATTCTTTTTTCTTTTTGCTTTTCTGGTTGAGTGTTTTTTGCTTCTTTGTATTTCAACTCTTTGACTTGATTCTTGCGATCCTCTAGTCTGCTGTTAGATCTCTGTATAATATTTTTTATTTCAGTCAGTGTATGCTTAATTTCTAGTTGGTCCTTTTTCATATCCTCCAGGGTCTCACTAAATTTATCGGCCTTTTCTAGAAAATTCTTGAAAGACCTTATAACCGTGGTTTTGAACGCTATATCCAGTCATTTGCTTTCCTCCATTTCTTTCATTTGTGACCTGTTTCTTTGACTCCGCATTTTGGCTGCTTCCTTGGGTTGATAGAGTGGCTTTTCGAGCTAGGTGTCCTCTAGGGCCCAGTGGCTCAGCCTCCCCAGTTACCTGAGGTGGACACTCTTGGTGCACCCCTTTGTGGGCTGTGTTCACAGTCTTGTTGCAGTTAAGCCTTGATTATTGTTGGTATCACTGGGAGGAATTGACCTCCAGGCCAATTGGCTGTGAGGATCAGCTGTGTCTATGCTGGGAGAGCTTCTGTGCTGGAGACACCCTAATGAGACAAGATTTGCAAAAGCCTCTGTGCTCAGCTTGGATGGGCAGAGTCTCAGGGCTGAGCAGATAGCATTGGTTTCCCCTCAGCCCTGCTCTAATAGGCCCCTGTGTCTCAGTGTCCCATGGTAATCATTGCAAGCACCTCTGAGAGAAAGCCTCCCTCGAGTTCCACACGCTGCCAGACAGTCCAGTTTCTCCCCAAACAAGTCTGGGTCCCCAGAGTCTCGCCCAGAACTGGAGTTCAGTGCAGTCAGGAGCTTTTGTCTCCCTCCCACTTGAGAAAGCCAGCCGCGTACTCAGTTGCCCGCCCTCTCCGCGCGCCTCAGTACCTCTGCCTCCTGCAGCTCCTCTGAGTCTCAATGTGCTTTTCTCTTTCCTTCTAGTTGTAGGATTTCCACTCAGCCAGCCTTCCTGTGGTTCTGGATGATGTCCATTTTCTCTTTTAGTTATAGTTTTGAAATTGTTGTGCAAAGCAGCAGTTTAGGTGTTTACCTATGGTGCCATCTTGGTTTCTCCAAGATTATTTTATTTTTAAAAAATATATATATTTATTGATTTCAGAGAGGAAAGGAGAGGGAGAGGGAGATAGAAATATAAATGATGAGAGAGAATCATTGATTGGCTGCCTCCTGCACGCCCACCGGGGATGAAGCCCACAACCCAGGCATGTGCCCTGATCGGGATTTGAACCGTGACCTCTTGGTTCATAGGTCAAGGCTCAACCACTGAGCCACGCTGACCAGACAGATTCATTTATTTTAAAGAAGATTTTAAAATTGATTTTATTATCACATTTTGGTAAGGAGCAAGGCTATTTGGCAGCTAGGCTTAATAGAAGACACAAAGAACAGATTCAATGCGATAACAGCTAACAGTTAGTGATACTGAATTCTTAGTGACAGGCACTGTTGCAAATATTTTATGAGCTACGCTTTGGGGAAGGTATTAGAGTAGAGCCATCTTATAGATGAGGACACTGAAGCCCAAGGAAGTTCAGTAGGTGGAGAAGCAGGGATATGTACTCCAGCAGCACAACTCTTAGCTTGCATGCCAGGCTCCTCTAATGCTCTGAAGACTAGGATATGATGGATAGGAACAGGGCTCCGGATGGCTTTTAATGTGCTCAGAACCAAAAATAACCTAAGTATAAAATCTCTACGTAAATTTCTCTTTTTCCCCCCACTGACTCTAAAAGTAATTCATGCTCATTACGGAAAATGTGTGAAATACAGAAATGTTGCAAGATGCAAGATAAGTCAGTTTTGGTGAAGTTTTAATACAAGACTGAGCCTCCTGTAAAATTCAGGGATCAGATTTTAAAATTTCCTCAGAGGAGAGGAAAACCACTGCAGGGCTGCTGGGGTAAAGTAATAAACACTTCCTTCAGAGAAGGCACTGACTTACCTCTTATGAAATAATCACATCATTTATGCATTTAGCCTACTGGAATTTACTACGTTCCTTGGCAGGCAATGAGCGTGTGCCTAGGGTAGAGTGAGATAAAGAATGTGCATCAGCTTCTCATCCAGTGGGTCTCCGTGTGCCTTCCATGGCACCTCCAACCGGATGCTTCTGAAGGACTTTTCAAGAGCATTTGACTTTTGGCTCAAATGCTAATTTTAGAGCTGGCCCTCTCTTTAGATCTAATCCTCTCATTTTAGGGCCATTCTATAGGCCCCTTGGACCATTTTCTGAGTACTAATTGCATGACGACTGGTTTCTGTTACACTTTCGAAAACCTAGCATTCTGTTGGAGCTTTCTGGAACTCATGTACTCATTCATTTATTCAACAGACATTTCTTGAGCCCCTACTTTGTGCCAGATGGGGCAAGCAACAGTGGGGATGCAGAGGCGTGCCCTTGAGGAGATTATGGTGCAGAGTGGCTGCCAAGGTTTCCACTGAAAAGACTGTAGGTCCCGGGAAATATGATAAAGGATGTCTGCCGAGGTGGAAACAGGGCTCTGGAAACAGCACTCAGAAAACTCCTCTTGGTGATGTGTGTGATAGTGCTAGAGAATTAACGCATCAACTCACAGGCAAATACAAATGGAGGGGTCCCATAGGAAGCAGTGTGGAAATATCCTCTAGCTCAATTACAGATTGAATTAGAAGTTTTACAGATAGAATTATATGATCCTTCACTTACTGTATTCCTCAAGGCAACCTTTTAAGGCATAATCATAATTTAAGATTGATCAAAGTCTTTCTAATTTTCTCATTGAAGCTGATCCAAATTTACAGAGCCTGGGATATATCTATACATCAGGGGGGGCTTTATGGGTGTGCATTCCAGGCAGTCACTTGTGGCCCAGTGCTCAGAATGGCCCCACACTTAGTTTAATGCTCTGCTGTCACCGTCTTGCAATTCTTAATAATTTTTTAACAAGAAGCTCCACATTTTTATTTTGCACTGGGCCCCACAAATTATGTCTATGTAGCTGTGTCATCTATACTTTGGATCAACTTCCAGTTCGTCCACTTAGTAGTGGGTCACCTTGGACATTATTTAACTTCTTGAACCTCAGTTTCCCCTTTCATAAAGGAGTATGAACTGCCTATCTTAAAGATGTATTCATCCATTAATGTAAAGTTCTTAGCACCGTCAATTTAGGTTAGATAAAAACAAAAACACAACGCAAACAAAACAAAACACCTTTCCACCGCTGTTCCTAGTGCGGAAATATATAATAGTTTTCTGTACTTCTCACATGAAGATGTTTTCAAGGTTACAAGTCTCTCCACCCATCCCCGGGGAAAGAGGGAAATTGTGCGTGCCTCCCAGACTGAATTCCTGTAGTGAGGTAATGAGGGAATGTGTTTTCTTCCTGATTCTCAATCATAAATATCAGAGTAATTTATCCACACAGGCAGGCCAATAATTTGCTTCAGAATATTTTCCTCCAACACATGTCCTGGCACATGCCTAAACTGATTTTAAATGATTTGTTTCCTTTGAGTCCCACTTTCTACAGCCTACCTGGTCTTATGGTGATGTTTCCCTGGAGAAGATTCAGTTCGAATTTTTCTTAATAAAATTCATACTGGTCTTGCTTAACTTTAATCATTTGGACCTTCTCAAAGCATATAGGTGCCAAACATCAAGTTGACACATTGAACATTGTAGGGAACATGTGTTCTTTCTGGAGGGGAGTGGGGAGTGTAGTCAGCGAGGGACTAATGGCCCAAGCAATTATCAGGGCTGGCTTTGGTGGTGAGAAACCCATGCGTTCATTCTTCTAGTTTTGGAAGGAGGGTGTGGGGGGAGGAACATCCTAAATCCTGCAACAGAAATCATAATTTCCATATTTTTCAGAAATGATCTGTAGTGTTTCTTTAGCACATTTTGTGCTTTTCTTTCTTCTAGCAGACTCTTATTTTTAGGATTACAAACAATGTTCCGGTTATCCCTGCCATGATGACATCTTCCTTGATCCTGTGACCTCCTTGGACTACTGATCTTTCTCTCTCTAATTGCCAACCGTCTTTAATAAATAGCAAACTTCCCAGACATTTCTTTAGCTCCTGCTTTGTGGCAGTGCTCAGCGTCTCTGTATTATTTGTCACTACTGTCTTCTGTGTGCTGCTTCCACAACTGATAAATGTTTCTTTTATTTTTTAATTCAACAAAAGTATATCAGTGCCTAGAATATGGCAAACCCATGAATGTAGCAGTATATGAAGTAGATGTGGTCTCTACCTTTGTGACAGGGTTCCCAGTCTAACAGTGATACAGACATTAGCTGACACACTACTAATATGCCTTGACTGGTTGAGGAATCGTCGAGTCAATTACTTTTTTTTCCATGTTTGTTTTTAAATGTCATTTTAATTTTTATCAGAATCAAACCATCTAAAAGTTCTAGAAATCTCATAAAAAACCCCCAGAAATTTATGTCCCATCCAACTGCAGCTCTTGCTCTCTTTCCCATGCCTTGTCCTGCTCTCTAGGGGAAGCCACCTTCAACAATTTCAGCTGTTTCTTCTCGCTTTTACACCCATATTTCTTAAAAGTAGCCATATATCCCTCCCTCCCTCCCTCCCTCCCTTCTTCCTTCCTTCCTTCCTTCCTTCCTTCCTTCCTTCCTTCCTTCCTTCCTTCCTTCCTTCCTTCCTTCCTTCCTCACCGGAGACAATTTTTCCCATTGCTTTTTAGACAGAGTGGAAGAGAGAGGGAAAGAGAGAGAAACATAGATGTGAAAGAAACACATTGATTGGTTGCCTCCTGCATGTGCCCAACCAGGGCCCGGGCCAAGGAGGAGCCTGCAGCTGAGGTATGTACACTTGACTGGAATTGAACCCAGGTCCTTTGGGTCCACAGGCTGATGCTCTATCCACTGAGCCAAATGGGCTAGCACCATATATTGCTATTTCTTGATTCATCATTTTTAGATATTATCTTAAGATTTTCTAATATGAAAGATGTTATAATCTCTCCCCTCTTTTTTCCCTATATTTTATCTACCAAATGCATTTAGATGATATTTTGGGGCCCAAGTTAGTTTTCAGTATTTTTGTACTTATGCTTTTTGTGTTTTATCTAAAATCTCCGCCAAACCCAAATTTCATGTGTTTTCTTCTGGAAGTTTGTAGTACTGAGTTTTACATTTAAGTTTATGATGTATTTTGAGTTACTTTTTGTGAAAGGTGTAAATTTTGTGTCTAGATTCAGTTTTTTTTTTCATATAGATTTCTAATTGTTCTAGCATAATTTGTTGAAAAGAGACCCTTTCTTCATTTTATTAGCTTTCCTCCTTAGTTAAATATCAGTTGATTACATTTATGTGAATCTATTTCTGGGCTCTCTGTTCTGTTCCATTGATGGTTGTATTTATTCTTTTGCCAAGACTACAGTGTCTTGATTACTGGCACTTTATAGTAAGTCTTGAAGTCAGGTAGTGTCAGTTCTCCAATTTTCTCTTCTTCTTCAATATTGAGTTGGCTATTCTGGGTCTTTTGCTTTTCAGCATGTTTTAGAATCAGTTTGCCAATATCCACAAAATAATTTGCTGAGATTTTGATTAGTCTTGTATGAAATTCATAGATCAAGCTGGTAAGAAGTGACATCTTAACAATATTGGGTCTTTCTGTCCATGAACATAGATTGTCTGTTCACTTACTTACATATTATTTCTTTCATTAGTTTTATAGTTTTTGCATGTAGACCTTGTACATATTTTGTTAGATTTATATCTAAGTATTTCATTTTTTGATACTATTAAAAATGGTATTTTTTCTAATTACAAATACAATTTGTTTATTGCTAATATATAGAAAAGCAATTGGTTTTTGCATATTAACCTTGTATACAGTGACTAATTCTAGGAGTGCTTTTGTAAATTCTCTGGGGTTGTCTACATTTCAGCTGTGAACAAATACAGTTTTATTCTTTCCTCTTAATTTACATATACCTTTTACTATCTTTGCTTGCCTGATTGCACTAACTCGGAGTTCCTATACAATATTAAATAGGAGTGGTGAGAGGGGACTTCTTTGCCTTGTTCCCAATCTTAAAGAGAAACTATCCAATTTGCCATGATTTTATTTGTTCTGAAATGCGCATTGTTTGAAATAAATCTAGCTATACCAGCTTTATTTTTATTAGTGTTAGCATGTTATATCTTTCTCCATCCCTTTACTCTTAGCCTATCTATGTCTTAATATTTAAAGTGATATTCTTGAAGGCAACACGTATTTGGGTATTGTTTTTTAAATGTACCATGATAATCTTTGCCTTTTAATTATTATATTTAGATAATTCACATTTAAAGTGATTATTGACAAAGTAGATTGATTACTACCCTGTTTGTATTTTTTATTTATTGCACTTGTTTTTTTCTTTCCCCTCTTTTTTATTTTCTCTGGTTTTAATTATTTTCATGCTTCTCATTTTCTCTTCTCTTTTAAAAATATCAATTATACTTCTTTTTAAAAACTTTTATAGTGTTTCCCTAGAGTTGCAATACAAATTTACAATAAATCTCAATCCACTTTCAAATATCTTCTATAAGTAAATAGTGTTCCCCTGCCATCACCTCCACCCCCCCATGCCCCCCTGCTCCCGGCTTCTTTCAAGATATTGTCTTCAGTATTCTACAGCTTGAATATGACATTTGTACATTTTTTGGCACTTATCCTGCTTGATATTCTCTGAACTTCTGACTCTGGAGCTGTGGTTTGGTGTCATCAATTTTGGAAAATTCTTGGCCATTATTACTTCAAGTATTTCTTCTGTTCTGTTTTCTCTTCTCCTCTAGTGTTCCAATTTTGTGTATGTCACACCTTTTAATCTTGCTCCACAGTTCTTGGATATTCTGTTCCATCTTTTTCATTTTTTTCCCCTCTTGCTGTTCAGTCTGAGAAGTTTCTATTAAACATTGTTAAGCTCACTGATTCGGTCCTTGGCTGTGTCCAGTCTACTGGTGACCCCATCAAAGGCATTCTTTATTTCTGTTAGTGTTTTGATTTGTAGCCTTTCTTTTTTATTTGTTTTTAGAGTGTCTAACTTTCTGATTATAATATTCCTGTTTTTACATGTTGTCTACTTTTACCACAAGAGCCTTTAACATATTAATTCTAGTTATTTTAAATTTCTTATCTAATAATTTCAAAATCTGTGCTATATCTGGTTCTGATACTTGTCTCTTTATACTCTTTATAGACATAAAAAGTATAAAGAGACAATTATCATGCTTTGTAATTTTGTTGTTGTTATTGAAAGTCAGGCCTGATATCTCTGGAATTAGAAACTGAGAGAAACAGAACTTTAGTGTGTTACTCTGCCTTACACGTGGCTGTGTTTAATGTTTGCTATAGCCACAGGTGCTAGAAGCTTCTAGTTCCTTTAGTTTCCTTGTTTTTCTCTCCCCTTTGTCTTTGGGTTTCCCTAAGAACCCCTTGTTAAATAGAGTTTGCATCTTGTAACTCTTTCCGTTGTAATCCACTTTTATGTTGGAGCCCTGTTGATGTGGTGGTAAGTGGGATGGGGATGTGCCCTATAATAATTTGGTTAAATCTGAGTCTTTTAGTGGGCCTGTGTTCCTGGTTTGTGAGAAAGGAAAGCTAGAGGGGGCTAGGGTTGGGTCATTGCCCTTCCTTTGGGTCTATAAGGCTCTGGTAAAGTGTTTTCCCCTTTAAAGAAGCCCTCTATTGTTGAGAATGCTCTGGGTGTATTTCAAAATGGTTACTTTGATACTCTCCATGCCAGAAACACAAAGGTTTTTCTTGGCTTTTCATCATTGCTCTCATTCATCTTTGAGTCTCTATCAGCTAGCACAGCCAATACGGAGTAATTACTGTATATATTTGCAGTACAAATAAATCAGTGAATAAAGGTAAGTCCAGAAAGAAGATGGTTTAGAACAAAAAGTAGAGAGTATTTCTACCTCAATCCTGGTGACTACATTCAAAATGCAGGGTAATATTTTAAATTTTATATCCATTAAACAGAAGCAAAAATGTTGGTTTTTGCTAATTTTAAAAATGGGAAAGCAGTGGTGCTTTGCACACTCCAGAAACAACTGAAGGCCTTCCTTCTTCCAGAAGAGTGTCTGGCTCACTATTCCGTTTCTGGAAGCGGAGCAGGATTCTATCAGGCTGGATCCTGGAGCTCTGCCTCACTCCTTCCCACTCACAGTTCTCCACTGTGTCCCCTATACTCGAGGAGCAAGTCCCCCGCCTTGACTTTCTAGTCCTGCTAACCTTGAGTTTCTATCCTTGCCCTGATCCCATTCTTGTCTGTCCATTGGGAAAGCTCACATTCCCCTTATCTTCCAACAGCTTCAAACTTTAAATGTCTTCCATCTTAATCCTGGTTCCTGTTCATTTCTGCCTCACTGTCCCAATTCATATCCAATTCTTTATTAATTTATGTTCTCAACCTCATATAAGTTTTCTTCTTAAAGTATTTAAAAATATGTGTAATATTTGGTGGGAATTTGACATACCTCCATGCATGCAGATATGTAATGAAGACTACAAAGGCAAGTCATACAATGCCCTGGGAAAATTTATAAATTGAAGCAGCTAAACCTGAAGCACTAAAATCCTACCAGTTCATAAATATTTTCAGATCTCCTAGCCTGGGGGAAAGAGAAAAGTAAATTAAATTAAGAGTTACAGTTTTTACTCTCTTCTAAGTGACAGAAACAATGCTTTTGGCAGGACTGAACAGAAGAACAGATGCTAAGCCTTGGTAAATAAATTGTTCTCTTTATTTGAATGACTAAGCACCGTTGACTTCTCTGGTGATCTCTGTTAGAACAGGGCAGGCCACATAATAAAGCTCAAATAATCAACTCACAACCAAGGGGAAGTGACACTTACCAGAATGTATTTATTTTGGACAAGAAAGACAATGAGCAAATCCAGGTGTTGAATCACTAGGAAAAATGAACACATACACGAACACAACAAAAATCCAAAGCTATTTTCATTCCTCAATGTTATCCTCATGTCTTGAAAAGTAGATTTTTTTTCCTTCCATAGTTTTATACTATACTCTTACTAGTACATGATCACAAGCCTGTCTTTTGTAAGATTCAGCACTGCTGAAATCATTCTATTCATCATTTAGTTCCATTTGTCCCTGGAGCAATTATATGAGACTACTGAAGGTCATTAATTGGACATAATGTGATAAGATCAAAGGGACACTGGTCTCACTAGGTAGAAAGCTGCTTGAAAGAAAACCTGAGTAGACAGCATGCCCTCCCTTAGTGTCGTACCCAAAGACTAGCTTCCTGACTATACTGGCATTACCAATATTCAATTTCTTTTCATTAAGCAATGACACAGTGAGTATTTGGATACTGTCTATGTTACAAATAGGAATAACAAAGGAAGAACTGCTACCATGGAAACTACCTGATGGCCTTTGTGTTGAGCTTCTTGCTACTTGAATGCAAGCAAACCCCATACAACAAAGGGCTGATCAACATTAGGCATACAGCTTCTGTGCAAGAGCACTCATTATTAACTTAATGAATGCCTTGAACATTGCAATCCAAGGCAGCATTATTCTTGTCCAACCTCATTGTTAGATAAGCACAGGGGAACTTGCATTAAGTTATATTTTGGATTGCAAAGCAAGAGTCAATTTAAGGCCATCTCCCATTATTTGTCTTTTACAAAAACAAGCCACATAGTTTAAAGATGCATACACTTGGAAAGAAACTATTAAAAGCAAACTAAAAATCTGGATCATTGCCTGCTACATTTCAATAGATCAAACTCACTTAATTTGTATGTGTCAGATTTTTCTTCCTCTACACAGTGCTTTCCTCAAAGAAAATTCATCCAAAGATTTAGAGCATGCAATGTTTTAAATGTAGCTGTATTTTATATAGCTAGATATTCTAAAGAAGAATTTATTTGGTCAAGTTCAGGTGATATCCCTACTAACTCAATATGTTATTAAAATCCTGATTTTCCATGATTTAATAATTTTGGGGAGTGTGCATAGCCAAAATTTTAATAGAGTTAACAAAAAGAAATAAAAATTTAGTTAATAAAATTAATAGTAATGGGGGTGCATATCACTAGTGGTTTTCTTTCTTTTGAAAAAGCACTTTCACTCTCTCCAATGTCATTAAGAAACTATGTCTAATGCTAGGTTACTTTTGAAATCCTGGCTAGTATTCTATTTTTCTCTACCTGTTTCCACCCAAGTGAATAGCCTCTTGCCATTTTCCAGTTTTGTTCTAGAAGCCTTCATTCAAGAATGAAGCACCAAATGTGAACAAAGAAAGAAAATGGGAGAATTAATAAGCTAATATGTCTGAAAGATTTTTAACTTTGATGGAGAGTTTATTCAGGAATACAAACAAATAGGTTTTGACAAAAATTAATCACTCCAGTTCTCACTTATTTTTAAAGTTGTAAAAATAATCTCTGAGAAATCACAACCATAATTATGCTGGGATGAAATTCAAATTACTAGTTCTTAGCAGCTTTGACCCCATGGATTCATGGTTGCCCTAGTTCTTAGCAACTTTGACCTCATGGATTCATAGTTTCCTTCCTTCCATCCTTTCTGCCTTCCTTCCAAGTTTACTGAGCACCAGTAATACACCAGGCACTGGGAATAATATGGAGAACGTCATAGTAGTTCATGCCCACATGCTTATAGCCCAGTGGAGGTGCAGGGTGAGATTTCTGAGCAGTGGTGTAAGTGCTGTGATGAGGTGACTGGGGGAGGCATGGGAGTACTTGATGGGGCACCTAACACCAACCCAGAGTGTCAGGAATGGTTTCCTGGAGGAATTAATAGCTGATCTGAGACTCAAGATAAGACTTCGAGTGGTATGAGGCCTGGAAGAAAATGGTCCACACAGAAAGAACAGTGTAAGAAAGATAAAGGTAGGTTCATGGAACTATAAGAAGTTTGTGTGAAGTTCTGGGGAAGAAGCATGGGTTTTGTGTGCCATGAAATTACGACCATGTAGCACAGACCTACACTAGACTGGGAAATCAGGGAAGCTCCTCGAAACCACTTGTTACAGGTCCTGATTGACACCTTCAGTGGCCCAGTTACACATACTGCTATTCTGGCCACACTGTCCCTGTGTGCCTCTGGTCATGTACAGCTGGGTAAAGAGGCTTGGGTTATGGTATCACCTACACATCTATGAGGGTTACACCTGCTGAATGTTATCTTATTTGTGGAATCAGCTAGCTAGGACTTGGAAAATATTGCTAAAGGTTGTGAGAAAATAGATGTCAAAGCTTCACTATCATAGCCGAGAAGGAAATTGTACATGATGTTAAGGAGAAATGCTGCCACTCTATCACAAATGTCAATCAGGAGCTATGCTCCCTGGAGAACTGAAGTCCTAATGTCTGGTGAGGCTCTCTGAAAGGATCTTAGATCGAGAAGCTCTTTCTAGCCATCTTTCTTAGGCATGGAATTGTGGCATTCTTGAGGATGCTTCCAGTTCAACCATAAGATGTGATGCTTATATTGGAAAGGACCTATAGGCACCATCTGGTCTCATGGTATTATCAAGTATCCTGGTTTTACTGACTTTAGAACAAGATGTTACAGTCTTGGAAACAACCATGGTAAAAATTAAGATGATCACTGCTTTGAATACAAATATGGTGTCTAGCTACTCTCTTGACAGCCAATGTGGATTAGTAAGAGGATAGTGTCTGTTGACTGCTGCCAATACTTACAAATGGACCGCTGGCAGATACACTGCACTTTCTGTACAAATTAGTTCACATGTACAAGTTTACCCTGGCAGCAGTAGACATCTTATGTTAGAATCATCCACTTGGAATACACCTTTTAAAAAAGACATCTTGTCTGATAGGCAGGCAAATAGCACTATTTCACATTGTAATGAAGCTAACTATTTTTTATAACACATTTTATAAAATTCTGTACATACTTTTGACTTAAAGTTTAATATATTTAGTTGGGCATTTTGTGTGACAAAGGGAGACTAAAGGTATTGTTCTTACGGAAGGGACTTGGTCTAATGCAGTGGTCGGCAAACTGCGGCTCGAGAGCCACATGCGGCTCGTGAGCCGCGGTTTGCTGCTCTGTTGACTAATGAGTTTGCCGACCACTGACCTAGACTCTCAATTTCAATAATTACAGGTTGATGTTGTTCGTTGTGATTAAGCCCCTATCCCAGTGGTTGGCTAACTCATTAGTCAAGAGTGGCAAACTGTGGCGACCACTGGTCTAATGTGATGGCTCCTTGGTTGAATGACAATTTCTTGTGAGCTGTTCACTCTTCCAGGGCCTGATCAGATCTGAATAGAGTACTAATGACAATTCCTGAATTTCTCCAGAGGCTGGCATGAATTTATGAATGAACTGTCACTCCTTTCTTATAGTTTCTTGCAGAGCTAGAAAACAGCATTAGCCTTCAGACTGCATTGTCTTTCTTATCCAATGTTTTCCAGCAAGATATCATGGGACTAAGTTACTCACTATAGTCACAAAATGATTTTATTTGTACCTGTAAATTTATGCATTGTTTTAATTTATGTAAGATTTTTAGACGTAATTCTCAGCTTTTAAGGATGACTTACACATCTTGTTTTTCTACTGTCATGTGAGAATATCACAGTCTAAAGATACGTCATTGTATAAGGAAAAATAAAAGTCTACCAAAAAAGAAAAAACAAACCTCAAATTGGAAAAAATGACCATGCTATTGAAGAGTTTTAAGTAGGAGGATTAACATGACCAGATTTGCATTTTAAAACAAACTATCTGGCCAAGAAGTGGAAAGTGGGTGGGAGACAGTGTAAGAAAGTTTGCTATGAAGATTTACATATTAGGAAATGAGTAGATGAATAGCACCTGTCAAGGAGGCTGAGAAGGAGCAACTGGGGAGAGCTAGGTATCATAGAAAATGGGCAAATTGACCAACCAACCAACCAACCAAACCAACCAATCAACCACACAAACAAACAGAAAATTGGTTAAAAGTATGAAGTTGTGGAGAGGTAAAATACAAGCAACTATGATGGGGAGAGCAGCAGAATTTAAATTGTAGTGATTGGAGGAGGGCAAAATACCAATGGCTCTAGGTGCACGAAACTTCTTGGACTGCCTGTGATTTTCTCTCTTGCCTCGAGGCCATCTTTTTTCTCTGCCTGCAACATTCTGATACAGCCTCTATATAGCTAATCTTATTCACACTTCAAGGGCCAGCTTCCATGCCACTTCCTCTGGGAAGCCTTTCATGGCCCTCTAAGTCTGAGTTAGGGAATGCTCGTTTGGGCTCTCAGAATCCTGTTATTTCTCCTGTTATTAATAACCCTGATCAACTCTGTGATTATTGCTTTTTTATTTCTCTTATCCTTCAATAGACTTAGGGCAGAGCTGAAGCTTTATACATCTTTTACCTCTTGCACCTAGCACAATGCCTGACACATGGTAGGGACTCAAATAACACTTACTTGAAAGAGTTAATGAACTTTATCCTGAGTCAACATGAACCCAGATCTTTCAGATTATGGGAGAATCAAAATGCTATTATTAATAATAACCAAGCTAGCTCCTTCTCTTACTTTGAAGCTTATTAGGGAAATGGGTCTGCTTAAATGTATAAAGTCAAAGTTTAATACGTGTAGTATTTTAGACCACATTTCTCTTCCCATTTCCAAGTTATCTCAAACAAAAGATCTTTTTGGCTGTAAATTTCTTTTGACTCTTGGGGAATCAAATCTGGTGCAGATATTTCCTCATTTAAATTATTTATTTTCAATCAGCTTTTATTTTGTGCCTTTTAGGATCCCAGTACTGCTGGCCGCTGGGAAAGGAACTCTTTCCACCCAGTTAGTGTAGGCTGTGGAAATCACCTGCTGAAGGTGAGACTGGGCAGGACTCGGGTCACCTTAAAGATGTTCTCACAATCCCTCCCATGTCTACCAGAGAATATGCTCTGAGCCTTTAAGTGCTTGCATACTCTCAGAGACAACTTGAAGGCTCACTCAGGAAAATGAGGAGGCTATAATTTGGCTAGTAAATGGATTTTCCTCTACTTGAAATGTTTTTATTGCCTGAATTGGATCATCTCCCATATAGGATGTCACTTTGACAAGGAACGAATCTGTGAGATTCCTCTAACAAATCTATCAGGTTCAGTGGGCAACTTAAATGAATCAGGCAGGTGGGAGAAAAGACAAAAAAGTTGAAATTCAATATTAGAGAAATTGATGCTAGAAGTATTGTAAACACTTTATATGGCTAACCATTGAGCTAAATGGAACATAGTGGTATATATATAATTGAAAAAATGTTCCCCCTACTTTATCTGCTTGCATTTTAAACTCACATACTGTCACAATTAAGCATTCTATTTTAAGAATATTTTCTCTGACATTTTGATTGAGGTGATGTCTAAAGAAAATGTACTTATATTAACCCTTATAAAACTGTAGACAAGGAAGCTCTCTTTATTTTCTTTAAGATTATTTCAATTGCTTACCATTATCTTGCTCTAGATAGTGAGGGGAGGGAATTTGGGTATCAGACTTTGAAAAAATCAACCAAATAACCACATAAAAACAACTGTCTTTATTTTTTAACTCCCTACATGGAAATGAATGGGGATTATAGTAGTGTACCACAGAGAGACTGAGCCAAGTCTCAAGAATCAGGGAAAGGAAAGTCTCCTTGCAAAAGAGATACATAAACTGAGACCTGAAGGATGAGTAAGATTTGGATTACTAATTGTGGGAGACATGACTTGGGGAGAGGGAGAGGTGAGTGGTGGAGAAGACGAAAGCTTTGAATTGGAAGGAATGTATCGCTCTTGACAATCAGAGAGAAGGTCACTGTGGCTGGAGCTAGAGAGGCTGGAAGGCTCAGGTAATGCAGGGTCTCGTAATCCAGGTAAAGGAATATTGGACTTTATCCCTAGAAGCAATGGAAAGTCATCCATACTCTCTGAGCAAGGGGATGGCATGATCACATGTGTTTTTAAAAAAGTCACCCAAGGTCCTGTGAATAGGGGTGGTTGTGGGGGAATGCCAGTTCTAGTCAGTGTTTCAGAAGAGAGATAACTGGAGCTCAAACCATGGTGTTGGCAATAGAGAGGGAGCAAAGTATAAGAATTCTAAAGTACTTTGAAGGTATAAAAGCCAGAAATGAGGAAAGACTGTAGGTGTAAGAGAGATGGGAAGAGGATGTCTCATCGATTTCTGGCATGAACAGTTAGGTGGTTGGCAATGCTAAGGGATACAATTTCAGGGTGTGATTGGGAAAGCAGGTGCTGCATAAATTTGTTTTGCAGTTGCTAAGTGTGTGAGTCTTGTGAGTAGATATTGTGAGAGAGCTCTGAGCTCTATAGATCTGGGATGGTGGTGGTTGCAAATGCAGAGTGAATGGGTTAACCTAGGGACAGTAGGTAGTAAAAGAAGAGGACCTAGGTTAAGAGGATAGATCTCAAGTTAAGTATTCTTACCATAATAAAATTAAAAAATTTTTTTAAAAAAGGAAGACGACCTAGAGCTGAGCTCCATAAAGTTCCAACACTGAGGTTTGGGTAGAGTGGGAGGAACCATTAAGTGATGCGGAGAGGGATCAATTTTGAAAACTGGGAGGAAAACACGGAGATTGTTACATCACCTAACTCGGAAGAGAGAGATTCAGGAAGGGGAATGTTTCAGTATGGAAACTATTGAAATGTCCATTGAGAAGAGGTCTACAAAGCATTTAAGGAATTCAGCAAAACAGAAGTCACTCATGACGGCAGCAAAAGTTTTGCTAAAATAATGAAGCTTAAACCACATTAGAGCAGGTTGATGATAACATTAACATGGTACCCACTCTGTGCTAAGTACTGTTCTTTATGTATACTAAATATTGCTTTAGTCATCGCCACTGAGGGTGTGAGCTCAATGGGCTCCAGTGTGCGAGAGAGAACAGATTCAGAGAGGGAGGAAGACTTGTGAGATGGAGAGAAAGCTAGAATCAGAGCAAAGCAGAGAGCCAGCCTGGCCAACAGCCTGCAAGGTATAGGTTCAACTCACACATACTGGAATTGGAAGGGAGATCTATTTATTTTATATCTAGCATGTGATAAGAGGAATGCTTTCTTCCATTTTGGCACGAGGTTCTGGAATGTCCAGTCACAACCCTGGTATGCTATTAAGAGATATCATATCCTGAACTTTCTGCTGGCTCATCAGCTCTGAGATAGTCTGAAAGGGAGCAAAAACCAGCATCTTTTTTATAACAATTAAAATCTTTGGATTTATATAATGTGACATGATATGTGGGACATTGTTTAGGTCTTGGCATAGCCATGAATGCCTAGGGCAGAACACCAAAGAAAAAAGTCTGTTTTGAAAGCTTTCTCAGAATATATCTGAGAGAATTCGCTAGCTAATGCAAATACATGTCCAAACAAGTACTGGTTTGCTTAGGGAGTACACAGCACTGGCAAGCCTCACTTGGCGTGAAGAGCGTGAGTAATGCTTCATTTTAATGAGGGATCTTGGGGGTCTATAATGAAGATGATGTGGTATTTCCCACGTGTCTCTTTGAAACTCGGACTGATTTTACCTCCAGTGGAAGAAAAACCATTGGAAAATATGTAGTTCCTGCAACCTCTGGGGCTTTACAGGATTCAGATAATTTAACGGCATATAAGTGAATTTGTGGAAATATATCCAGAGTTCCCAGAATAAAAAAATTCCCTTCCCATAGGTAAGCAAATGTGAGTGCAAAATAATAAGAATGTATTTTTGGGAGGGAAGAGCGAAGGGCATTTGAGGCTTAAATGCTATAGGCACTCCCAGGTATGTTGTGAACACTGCAGCATCCTTGAATAATTGTGTAGCTTCCCCACATGGCTCTTCTGAAAGATAAAAGTCATTTGAGGAGAAACCAAGATGGCGGCATAGGTAAACACCTAAACTGCTGCCTCGCACAATAATATCAAAACTACAACTAAAAGACAAAACGGACACCATCCAGAACCACAGGAAAGCTGGCTGAGTGGAAATTCTACAACTAGAAGAAAAGAGGAAAGCACATTGAGACT
Organism: Plecotus auritus; assembly: GCF_963455305.1. Lineage (NCBI taxonomy): Eukaryota > Metazoa > Chordata > Mammalia > Chiroptera > Vespertilionidae > Plecotus > Plecotus auritus. Next base: position 30,793,791 of record NC_137775.1, on the reverse strand, counting down.
CAGAGGAGCTGCAAAAGGCTGAGGTATGGAGACTCGCACGCAGAGAGGATGGGCGGCTGTGTGCACGGCGGCTGAGTGTGCAGCTGGCTTTCTAAAGTGGGAGGGAGAAGGAAGCTCCCAACTGCACTGAACTCCAGTCCTGGGCGAGACTCTGGGAAACCAGACTCATTCGGGGGGCGGGGGGTGGGGGAATCAGGACTGTCAGGAAAAGAGAAAGCACACTGAGACTCGGGAGCTGCAGAACGCAGAGGTCAGGAGGCACACGAGCGCAGAGAGGTCTGACTGCTGAATGCACAGGTAGCTAAGTGCGCGGCTGGCTTTCTAAAGCAGGAGGGAGAAGGAAGCTCCCAATTGCATTGAACTCCAGTCCCGGGCAATTTTCTGGGAACCCCGACTCATTCAGGGAGAAACTGGACTGTCTGGCAGTGGGCAAAACTCGAGGGCGGCTTTCTCTCAGGGGTGCTTGCAGTGATTACCGAGGGACACTGAGACCCAGGGGCCTCATAGGGCAGGGCTGATGGGAAACCAAGGGTGTCAGCTCAGCCCCGAAACTCCGCCCCATCCAAGCTGAGCACAGAGGCTTTTGCAATTTTGCAAGTCTTGTCTCATAAAAGTGTCTCCAGCACAGAAATTTTCCCAGCGTAGACACAGCTGATCCTCACAGCCAATTGGCCTGGAGGTCAATTCCTCACAGTGATACCAACAACAATCAAGACTAAACTACAACAAGGCAGTACACACAGTCCACAAAGGGGTGCACCAAGAGTGTCCACCTCAGATAACTGGGGAGGCTGAGCCACTGGGCCCTAGAGGACACCTAGCACACAAAGCTACTCTACCAACTCAGGGAAGCAGTGAAAATGCAGAGACAAAGAAACAGATCACAAATGAAAGAAATGGAGGAAAGCAAACGACTGGATATAGAGTTCAAAACCACAGTTATAAGGTTTTTCAAGAATTTACTAGAAAAGGCTGATAAATTTAGCAAGATTCTCGAGGATATGAAAAAGGAACAACTAGAAATTAAACATACTCTGACTGAAATAAAAAATATTATACAGAGACCTAACAGCAGACTAGAGGACTGCAAGAATCAAGTCAAAGATTTGAAATACAAAGAAGCAAAAAACATTCAACCGGAAAAGCAAAAAGAAAAAAGAATCCAAAAATTTGAAGATAGTGTAAGGAGCCTCTGGGACAATCTCAAGCATACCAACATCTGAATTATGGGGTGCCAGAAGAAAGAGAGAGCAAGATACTGAAAACCTGTTTGAAGAAATAATGTCCGAAAACTTCCCCCACCTGGTGAAAGAAATAGACTTACAAGTCCAGGAAGCGCACAGAACCCCAAACAAAAGGAATCCAAAGAGGACCACACCAAGACACATCATAATCAAAATGCCAAGAGCAAAAGACAAAGAGAGAATCTTAAAAGCAGCAAGATAAAAACAGTTAATTACCTACAAGGGAGCACCCATACGACTGTCAGCTGATTTCTCAACAGAAACTATGCAGGCCAGATGGGAGCGGCAAGAAATATTCAAAGTGATGAATAGCAAGAATCTACAACCAAAATTACTCTACCCAGAAAAGCTATCATTCAGAATTGAAGGGCAGATAAAGAACTTCACAGATAAGAAAAAGCTAAAGGAGTTCATCACCACCAAACCAGTATTATATGAAATGCTGAAAGGTATTCTTTAAGAAGAGGAAGAAGAAGAAAAAGGTAAAGATAAAAATTATGAACAACAAATACATGTCTATCAACAAGTGAATCTAAAAATCAAGTGAATAAAAAATCCGATGATCAGAATAAACTGGTGAATATAATAGAATCAGGGGCATAGAAAGGGAGTGGACTGACAATTCTCAGGGGGAGAGGGGTGTGGGAGGTGTGGGAAGAGACTGGACAAAAATCATACACCTATGGATGAGGACAGTGGTGGGGAGGTAAGGGCAGAGGGTAGGGTGGGAACCGGGTGGAGGGGAGCTATGGGGGGAAAAAGAGGAACAATTGTAATAATCTGAACAATAAAGATTTATTAAATTAAAAAAATAAATTAAAAAAAGAGTCATTTGACTATTAAGTTCATATGTATAAAGTACATGCATGAATTTTTAAGATGCAATTTCACAGTCATACTTGACCCTTGAGCCCTGATCATTTGGAGCTTTCCTGTCAGAGAAAATGAATACATAAGGTTTTAGGTGGAAAAAGAAAATCTGGACAGTGACTAGGAAAACAAATGGTCCTCAGTCCTCACAAATGGTCTTTGACTAGTCCATGAAGTGGCAGATGGAATGAACATTACTGCACGTTTGTTCTGAGGTCTGCAGTCTGGATGTCCCCTTAGAGCTGGTCATAGAGTGTGACTTCCTAGAAGCAAATTCCCTTTCTGTTCAGATCTGGGACATTATGTGAGCATTCATGCAAAGTATGTGAAGAACTGGGCCGACCTTCATTCTATATTTCTGGGCTGGCTGGAGCCAAGTGCTCCATGGACACTGGGCCTTCCAAAGCGCTCCAGGAGCTTGATGGGATTAAGTACAGTTGCGGAGGAGGTGTTGGAAGAAGCTTCTTTGTCCTTCAGGCTTAAAGGAGGGGACAGTGACACAGAATTCAGGGCAAGAGAGTCCTGAGAGATAGAAATGCTGGTGGGAGAGACCTCTGTTGTGTAAGCTAATATATCAAAGAGAACTTGGAATTATAAAGAGAAATAAGAAATTTTCTATCTTAAGATAAACAATTTTGAAACATAAAAACATGGTAACTGCAATTAATGTGTAATAAACTCATCAGGCAAAAACTCTTATCAGATAAATTTGGAATCTCCCACTTGGGACGTATTCATGCCCAATAGACAAATTAGAGATTTACCCCAATTTAAAAAAAACAAAACCACTAAATGTATGCTATATGTAATAACTAATCTGGAATAAGTTTTAAACTGACTCATGTATATTTTCACTTGTTTCCTATGAAGTTTAAAGTCATTTCTGTAAGAGGTCAATTCTCCCATCCTTATTTGCATTTGCTGCAACTCCCCCATTCCCCAACAAAAGCAACAACAAAAAAAATCCCAAGCAAAAAAAAAAAAAAGCCCTTAAGCAATAAAACTGATGTCCAAGAACAACATTTAGTTTGAAAAAGAGTTGAAAAATGTAGCCTTGGAAGAACCACTGCTTACATGGGATTGTTCAACAAATTCCTGTTGTGTGAGGTTTGGCATATACTTTCTAAAAATATAAGCATCTGGGGAAATGAGACAAAGCCCAGGTCTTGGACCAAATGAGGCACGCAGTATGAATCTGTTAGTGATTATATCCACAATGAAATATGTGCCCAAATTTAGCAGTGCAAAATCTAATACAATACGAAAGCCCAGCAAGCACTGTCCTTACCATAATATATAGCCAAGAGAGAAGGTACATATGGTAGTGAGTCCGCTGCTCCTGCTGGGATACCCATGGTGTGATGTCCTCATCTCGATCAATATAAAGGGCAAAACTGTCGTGTGCTGAAAAAGAACAGAGACCAGGTGACACAGATTCTCATCATCGCCCATCCGTAGTGGGTTTGCCTTGTCTCCAGTCAGAGAATGGATAGGGTAAATCCCTAGCGAAAGCAACACATCAGAGAATAGCGTGTGGACACAAAAACACAGAAAGCATCAATTGCTCCATTGGTGTTTTGCTTTTGTATCTTAATTTTTGAAATTTTACTTATGCATTTTATAAAATATTTCTATAACACAGAAAGACATATAGGATAAAAATTGGAAGGTAAGAAAGGAATAAAAATAACCAGTGTTAAGATTTGGGTATATGTCTCTCCCCTCCTTCTTATACATAGTTAAGATCATACTGTGCATTAATTTTATTTTAAATTGTAGCACGAGAATTCCTGATATGCTATTCTAAAAATCCTTCTGAGAATATCAACCCTGACCATAGCTGCATAAAATTTCACCTTATAGATGTACCAACATTTATTTAACCAATTCCTGTTTTTGGACAGTAAGTAGTAAAAGATTTTCAATTTTTCACTTGTGAAAATATAGTAAATATCTTTGTAGAAGTCTTTGTATGGATGTCTGAATGTTAAATTATTTTCTTGTAGTCAAAGGCTATAAAGATTTTAAGGATGTTGATACATAATGCCAAATTATGTGTGTGCCAGTAATAAGTTATGAATACTGCCAAATTAGCTTCCAAAAATAAGGTACTCATTTGCACCAGCAGTTCGTGGATTTAGATATGATGTTTGAAGGCAGACACTAAAGAAGCTGGGTGGAACATTACCACTTGTTTTTTGGGCCCAGTGGCTACTCTATATGCTCAGTTCAGGGAGCCAGGTTGAGGATGAAATTTATCTCCTCCACATGGTAGGAAGAAAGGAAAGTCAAGTGCTTGTTGGTATTGAAATTTGGTGGACAGATATAAGGGACAAAGAACTTCTGAGGTAAAACTAGGTTCAGGATATAGATTTACCTTCTAACATTGTAGAGAGTTTCCCAAGAGTAAGAAGATGACAGAACTAAGAACTGAACCATCAGCAAGTCTGAATTCTATTTAGAACCCCCTTAACAGCTATGAAAGATTCTTTGTTCTAGAAGCTCTTGCTTTATTGTTTGCATATTCAAGGAAAGGGCATCTTTTGAAACCCTAAGTATTATAGCAAAATGGAACCAGGTTGTAGGTAGGCCTTGTCAGGAAAAGACATGGTGGGAATATCAAGGTGAACCTTTTTGGAGCTACTTTTTATATTTATAGAAAAAAATAGAACTACAAGATTTTGTAAGAAATATTAAGACTGGTGCTTGGCTGGTGTGGCTCAGTGGTTGAGTGTTGACCTATGAACCAGGAGGCCACGGTTCTATTTCCAGTCAGGTCAGGGTACATGGCCAGGTTACAGGCTTGATCCCCAGTAGGGGGCATGCAGGAGGCAGCCGATCAATGATTCTCATCATTGATGTTTCTATCTCTCTCTTCCTCTGCCTTCCTCTCTCAAGTCAATAAACAAAAGAAATACAAAGACTGGAAATTCTTTGTCTTAAGCATTCTTCTCTAGATAACTGTTCTGACTGCCAATAGATTAGTAATTAGAGTATGACATTCCCAGGATGTCAGGTGGGTGATTCCACAGTTGGGTAACTTTACCTTTCTTTATCCCTTGTTTCTCTATTATTGTCTTAAAACAGTATAATTAGCTCTAAAAGGAACCACATAAAATGTACATGTGGCCCTAACCAGTTTGGCTCAGTGGATAGAACGTTGGCCTGCGGACTCAAGGGTCCCAGGTTTGATTCAGCTCAAGGGCATGTACCTTCGTTGCGGGCACATCTCCAGTGAGGGGTGTGCAGGAGGCAGCTGATTGATGTTTCTCTCTCATTGATGTTTCTAACTATCTATCCCTCTCCCTTCCTCTCTGTAAAAAATCAATAAAATATATATTTTTTAAAAAATGTACATGTGTGTTAATTCAGAGACAGTATGCATTTTAAAGATATTTTTTATTTTTGTTGTTTTTTTCCACCTATTCACCTCAGATGACACTGGCCTGGAATTTTCAACTGCTAACAATCTATAATAATAAAGGGGTAATATGCTAATTAGATTGGACATCTTTCCGGACATCATTCCGGATGTCCTTCTGGACGAAGCTGCGGCCGGAGCAAAGCCCGGGTCCCGGGTGCCAGAGAGAAGCTGGTGCCAGCAGCCGGAGGAAGGAAGGCCTACTTTTGCACAAATTTTCGCGCATCGGGCCTCTAGTACTTTTATAATGGTTCATTCATGTAAAATTAAAATATATGGCTAGCAATAAGGCCAACTGTTATCAAATTTTACACAAAAGAAAAATCTATGCAAATAAAATGAAGATAGTGCTGATTCTGACGGCTTGTGTGGGTTATATGATGACAATATTATTTTTGACTCATTATTAAACAACTAGAGGCCCAGTGCACGAAATTTGTGCACTCGGGGCAGGGGGTCCCTCAGCCTAGCCTGCACCCTCTTGCAGTCTGGGAGCCCTCAGGGGATGTCTGATTGCCGCAGAAGCGAGAGAGGCTCCTGCTACCACTGCTGCGCTCGCCAGCTGTGAGCCCGGCTTCTGGCTGAGCGCAGAAGGGGGCAGCTCCTACATTGAGCATCTGCCCCCTGGTGGTCAGTGTGTGTCATAGCAACCAGTCATTCCTCTGTTTGGTTGATTTGCATATTAGCCTTTTATTATATAGGATGTCTAAACTCTACCTCTTCATCCATTGTCCCAAGCTGAGAAGAAAGTCTTTCATTTTTCTATAAAGTTATATAAGTTCAAATAATGAATCTGAATATTTTTAGTCATCCAGTTATCATTACGTTACCTGGCTTAGTTGCTGATTATCAGATGCCATACCTGAAAGTGTTAGAATGTACTTTGATGGTGCTAGGTAGAAAAGCCCTTTGAAAAATTAAGATCTTTCTGGGTTACTTCATCATTGGCATCATTACTATTTAAAAGGGACTACTTGTTCCATCAGTGACATAACCAATGACAAAAGATCTTTTTATGGCTAACTGTGCCTGGGCCAGTTTGGCTAGTGGCAAATATCAGGAGAAGATTTTTCTATATCAGGGTAACTTAGCAGCTTATCATTCAAAATTTCCAGGCATTAGAAGATGTATATCTACCTCTACAAAAATTTATCATGCACATTATTTTTACCAATACACCATATATATTAACAAAAGTAAAAATAGTGCAAAATATTTATAGCAAATATAAATGTTGCCCTGCAGGTAAAATTTTATGAATTAGAACAATTGTAAAACTCTATAAATGGTCCTGCTGAATCTCTGAGTAACCTTTAGCAGCTCAGTTATAACTCAAAATCTGTAGCAGCAAGAGGAATACTTGCTTGAGAAGTATAAGGTACAAGAAATCTAGTTCTTATCTACTGTGCTTCAATGACACAAGAACCAAGAAGGAAATATTCAAGACCATCAGCTGTCCAAGAATGGTAATCTTACGTTTTGCTCATTGTGCTATTTGTAGCACTTAGACAAGAACCTGGCGCATAGGAGGTGATCAATAAATATTTGTGGAGATAATGTATTTAATCTTCAAAACAACATCTTAAGTGGGAATTATTAACTACATTCTGCAGATGGTAATAAAGACTTGGAAAAGGGAATTATCTTGCTCAACATCATAGATGTAGTAAGTCTGGAGGTAAGGTTCAAGACCAATTCTGTCTGTCTCCAAATCCCATACTCTGTTTCCTACATTAGAACTATATCTTTAAAAGATGTAAGTTAAATAATCTTTGATTCAATAAACCTGTGGGAGTACATGATTATAGATCACTTATGTTGCCTCTCAATAGACCAGAACTATTTTTTGGTTGAGCCTCAACATAAACAAAATGGTCTTCACTGTAAAAAACGTATTTTGCTAAATGTGCTTTTTCCTGTGGCATATAAGCATTCTGAAGGAGCTCTTAAGCACTGTATTGGGCTGTTTTCTGTAGTACATTGTCAACAGAACAATTGCCCAGCAGCTGAGTTACTGAGGTTTGACTGTTTTTTGTGCCAAGTGAGATGGGGGGTTGACAGCCCAAGGAGTAAATCCTTGATCTTCCTTAGAAACTTTGTACCAGAAAGGACTGGTCTAGGATGTATCCTACCCTAAGCTCAATGTTCCATTGCTGCTCATTTTAATGAGACTGTATTTGAAAGAATGTGTAAAAGGAAAGCCTAAATCTATCTTGGGCTTTTGCATCCTTTATGTTTTACTTAATTGGATTTGCGTAGGTTCCCTCTATGCAGCATCAATTATCACCATAAACTGACTAGCATTCATGGCAAAGGTCTCCCTATAGAGGATCTGCCAGGTGGTGTCACCTCTACACAGAGATGCTCAGACCTGAGCAGAGGCCTGGATCCAAGAAAGGACCAATGACTTAATTATGATGGGAAGGAGATGGGATAAGAAAAAAGCTTTTGAAGAAGAGGCTCCAAAGAAGAAAGCAGTGTAGTTAAGTAGAAAGATCAGGAAACTGGTGTCTGGGATCCAGTTCTGATTGTGCCCCACCTCATTATAAGACTTTAGGCAAGTTCTTGCACACCTGTGAAGCTCAGCATTGTTCACTGTAAAATGAGGTTTTGGATTAAACTTGTGCATTGCTAATTACTATTTTGAGTTTTGCTATATCACATACCAGGGCCCACCTATTCATTAGGAATGGTAGATACAATGCCCTGGACACATGAAAATGTTCTAATTTCTTTTACTATCAGAAGAAAAGAAATTAACTTTTAGAAGATTGTATTTATGTTTTTATCACCAGTTATAAATGTTATATATATATATATATATATATATATATATATATATATATATATATATAATATACACACATATAGTATATTAATATATTCTATATATATAAAAGCCTAGCGACTGTTATGGCAGAATGACCGGAACAACCAGAATGACTGGTCACTATGATGCACACTGACCACCAGGGGGCAGATGTTCATCACAGGAACTGCCCCCTGGTAGTCAGTGCGCTCCCACAGCGGGAGCACGGCTCAGCCAGAAGCCAGGCTCACGGCTGGTGAGTGCAGCGGCAGTGGCAGGAGCCTCTCCCACCTCTGTGGCAGCGCTAAGGAGAGGTGAGCCAAGCGGTAAGGAGTGAGCAGGCAGGTGGTTAGGAGCAAGGGGTCCTGGATTGTGAGAGGGATATTGCGAGAGTCCCAGATTGCGAGAGTATGCAGGCCAGGCTGAGGGCTGCCCTTCCTCCCCCATGCATGAATTTCATGCATCAGGCCTCCAGTTTATAAATAATATGCTAAATGGAGAAAGAAACCCACAACTACAAAGTGCCTAGAGCCTACAAAAGTAAAATGTCATAATTCAGCCTATTACGTGCTATCTGCTTAAAAAAATATATTCTTAATTTATTGTTTTTCTTAAATAAATGTATTTAAAGGGAAATTTATGGAACTTATAAACTCTCATAGATGGATATTTTTTGTCATAAATAGAAAACAACCACAAATACAATGACAATTAATTGGTCTTAATAAATATTCACTAGATATGTTTGCTGTTAAAGGCTCTGATCCTGAGGCCTGCTCTGTAGATGTTAAGTAGGGATGTTAGTAAGTATTAGAGGGCATCAAAGACACACTAGCATGCAATAGAGACTCTCCTAAATGGAATCGGGAGGATTGAAAGATGATTGAGAAGGAATTACCTTTTCACTCTGTGACTCAATATTATTTAATGCCAGGTCTCTGTGCCACATACATTATCTTGCATGCCATCAGGGGTACACAGCCCATGCACTAGAACAGATTGTCATAAATTTTAGCTGTACTTTCTAATTTCTAAATTATTTGATTTATGAACAGATGTTCTTTTACCAAAAAAATGGAGAGATGGATGAGAACATTTAGGTATTGATGGAGGATTTAATGGGATGTAACAGGATTAAAGAAATGCATTTATACTACACAAGAAGGATCTGGACTTGCTACTGGGAAAAACATTTTGATTATCTGTGATGGCTCTCAGTAGCCTATAAACTAAAGGCAAGTTTGAGAATAAATTATGCTGTGGAAAAAAATAGAAGAACAAAAACTACGCTGTGTGATGATATGAATTCAGGGAAGTAGAGTGGATGGATGAATCAGGGGACCAGTCAAGACTATTTTAGAGCTCTAGACTCTAGAGTTGTAATCAGAGTATATATTATAAAAATAATAAACAAGATATGAAGACTATATCTAATTGCTATTTCTCTGGTCTTTCTCCTCTCTCTAAAATATTTTCAAATAGGAGAGTACCGCTCCCATACCACAGGAACACCAGATACAAATAATTTTCTTCCTTGGAAGCAAAACCAGCTTTTGACTGTGAGTTACGCCAGCCCAGCCCCCGCCTAGCTGAATAGTAAGAGAGCGGGCAACCCCGTGTCTGCTTATTTGCATCCGTGGCACACAGGCGGAGCTCTGGGAGTGCTCTCAAAGTAACACTTGCATCAGATCACCAGGTGAGCTTGTTAAAAGTGAGACTGCTGGGTCTGGCTCCGGGGTGCCTGGTTCACTCTCCGTGGAGTATTGCTCCTGGTAGTCCCCACGTAGGTAGACCACAATTCATGCCTTCATGTTTGTGAGGACATCTAGGTTTTCTCTATCCCTATGATGACTTTTGATCATAAATGAAGATTTGAAGGATAGCCGTGTGCATGTCCGTGTGTGCACAGGTGGCACTGAGCACCTGCATTTTTGTGGGCACGCAGGATGCGGGCAGGGCTAGAGATGTGACTAGACTTGCCTGGGAGGATGGGGTGAGGGAGAGTCCCTGTGATGTCCTGACAAGTTTACAGGAATATCACAAATAAAAATAATCTGAAAAACTGCTCTAGGATACAGAAATTGGTACACTCCAGATTGTAACTTGAATATTTTGTTTACATTTTTTACCTCTTAATCCCCTCCAGAATAAAAGGGATTAAAAAAGAGAAACTTTTCATTCTGTAATAAAGCAAGAACAAATTTCCAAGTGAGAAGATAATGCCCCTTGTATTAAGCATAACATGACCTAAAACGACAGAAAGGATGATGTCAGAAAAACTGGCCAAGATTATGAAATGCTGACTGATCCTAACTTTTGCAAAGCTTCTGGGCTCTCCACATAAGTCAAATGTTTGGTGAAAACGGAAAGCAGTGTTGGAGGGAGTATGAGCAGAACTGGGCTGGGTCTTGCCCTGGGTTAATTGTAAATTCAGTCAATGGATGTGGCAGGTGTCAATGATCTCCCTGGCAGCTTGGAGACAAAACAAAGGTGATGCAGGTTCTAACAAACCCATTTCTTAACTCTGAAAACCTGACCAAATGTTTTATTGTGCCACCAGAAACAACCATTATTAATCTTACTAATTGCTCAGCCAGCTCAAAATTTGTAATCCTTCCTCATTTTCTTCATGGTAGAGAGATTTTAGTGCTTTGAATGATAAGGACGTGCATGTCTTAACCACTGTAGTTTCCAGGAACTTTTTCTTGTCACGGGCCTCCCTCTCCTAAGGGCTGAGGTGCTGGTTTTAGTGGGACAATCAATGCCTGTGCAATATGACAGGTTCTCCCCAGAAACTGCCAGAGCCTTTTTGGCTGGGCCTTTTTGGTGTGGTGTTGGATGCCTGTTCCTGCTGGCTGTCACGTCAGCCGGAGACACTCTGAAACAGGCATCTCAGAACCATGTTAGAAACGTGACTCAGCATCAGAAACAGATCCAGATGGAACCAATATTTACCCAGTGCCAGTATGTTCCAGGCACTTCCAAGACTCTGCATGGGCATAATACTAAATCTGGGACCCATCCAGTTCTAACATTAGTCCCAACAAGTCTTGGGAGATGGTTTTAATAATTAGGCCCAATAAACAAAATAATGACGTGCATTAAACCAAGACATGGCATATCTTTGCAATTAAGAGCAAAGGAAGCATCAGTTACACTAGGTGAGTGGCACCCTGTTACTGGACTGTTATTTTTTCATTTAAAAGGCATTTTGATGGCAGTTCATATCTCTTGCTGAATCTTCCTAATGAAGGTGCCCACAAGGTGTGAAGGGTCTGTGGCATTATGAGGGGTTCCGGTGTGGCGCCTCTTTTCAGTCCAGCAGCTGTGGCCACCAAAGGGCATGCTTGTGCATGTGCTCCCAGAGATGGCTCACATGGGACCTTACAATGTGACAGCAACTTTAAAGTAATTTAAAGGTATTCTCGTCTTACATGAGCATTTTACAATTCATATTTGTAGTTCTCACAGAATAGCACCTCTCATGACTGCCCTCAGACAATCAAAGGATTGCCATATGATGGATAGATGCAGACGTGGGGACTTACGATGGTGCAGTGGCCGGAGTGATCTGGTCTGTTTGGGTGACTCCAGGAAAACTGTGTGCAGCAGCAAACATTGGAACTGGGATTATCAATGTGACTAGGGCCTCTCCAGCAGAAGGAAGGGTAAAGGAAGAGTTTCATTCACAAGGCTTTCCATAAAAGTGTGTAAAGGCGCAGCATGGACCCCTGAGGGGACTGTCACTGTTGTAGGACATGAAAGAGCAGGAAGAATTGAGTTTGCTCATGTGAGGCAGGCATAAGCCAAATCATGGAGGGTTTTCATGTGGACTTTGTCCTGTAGGAAGCAGAGAAACTTGAATAAGCTTAAACCCCTTCCATGGAATGTAAGGTATACAGGGGTAATATTTGGATATTAATAGCAGAAAGAGCAAGTCTCAATAAACCTTTGTTCAAGGACCATGACAGTATGACTTTCCCTTACATAAACTCTATTTAATGGGCAATTTATTTTTAAAAAAGTTCCTGGCTGCAAAATATAAGTAAATAAAAATACATTTATCTTGAAAGCACAAGAATATAATTTGTTATAGAAAAGGGGAATACTTTGTCCCTAACCATATTTATATGGAACCAAGTCACCAAACTAAAGCTGTTTATTCACAAAAATATATAGAGGCATTAATTTTTTGAAGGGAGAAAATAGTAACTCATTTGCATTGACTTGTAGAATTTCATCACACTCCTCTGTCATTTGTACAAGCTGAATCTTCAAACACAATGACTTCAAATGGTTTTAATTTACTCTTGTTTATGATAAAATAAATGTTATTCTGATTGATTGGCAAATGTCTACTAGCAGCAATAAGGGCAATTATGTTTGACATGAAGACATTATAAAATCTATAACCCAAACCTTTAAAGCCTGATTTGAAATGTCAAATTTGACTTATGAGAACCAGTTATAATCCTGCTTCATGCAAAAAGCATTAGGTTAATGCCGGAGCAAAGTACTGTTGCCAAGCGTGCACTGGCATAATTAATCAGGGATATTTCAGAAACGAGTCGTCTCCAAGAGGTTATTGATTTACTGTCACGACACTTTTTTTATGGCTGCACTAGTGCTCTTGCGCTGGGATGCACTGGCATGCATTTTTCAGTGACTAAGCCTTGATCTGTCCTCCTGGATCCCTGCACTGACATCTGCAAGCACTCACATTTGACAGCCTCATGCCTGAGTGTGGTGGCTTCCAAGTTGATTAGGATTATTTCAGAGGGGTTTGGACTAGTCTGAGTATAATCGAAAGCAGAGAGCCATGAGTCTCCAGAGAGTGACATGCACCCTGAAAATGGCATAATATTAACAGAAGGTGTACATGGGTATACACACATACATGCAGACACAGACATGTATACATCCATGCATACACCCATACAACACATACTTGCAAGCACACACCCATGCAAACACATGAAGGATATACTCTTACAAACATACATGTGGACACATACATGTGGACACACTCATGCACACATCCATGCACAGACATCCATTCAAACATATATATGCATATTCACACATCCTAACATATTTAAGGAATAGGGAACATTTTAATTTTAATCTTGAAGGTCATTTCTATTATCTATTAAACTAAATCCAAGCCCTTACAGAAGCACTATTTTAAATAATATAAAGCAGCTATAACTTAGCTCTTGTTTACAATGACTCCATGACATAGGTAATACTGTCAGAAGGAGCCCTTACAGCACGGAGCAGTCAAATGTTCTCTCACAGAGTAGAGGGGAAAGGCTCAAACCTTTTTCTCTGCAGTCTCTTAAACAGAAAAGGACATCCTTTTGACACAAGGCAATATTGATAGTTAGAAAAGGGTGGATGGGAAGATAGGTGAGGAGAGAGGCCTCTAAGAAATGGATGACATCTCTTGTTACCTTGGACACAGTGTATCAAGTTCAATGTCCCTTCTAGGTCCTTGTTCAAGCTGTATTTCCCTGCACGTCTTGCTTGGGCTGCATTAATGATTATGTGGCCACCATTGAGTGCAGATAAATCGGGACTCTAGTGATTGCATAGGCTCTTTGTGCTGTGGGAAGTGGAGAGAAGACTGTGCTAGGGAGCTGTTCGCCATTAGCTGGCTCCATACCTTCCAGCCAACTGGAGCCCTTCTGGATCCCAGAATTATCTGTAAGCGCCTGCAGCAGCGGACAGCAGAAATCCTGCTCAAATTTTGGGAATTTGTGTCCGTATACTAGAAGACACATTTCTATATCAAGCCCTTCCTTCCTCCCTCTGTCGCTGTGTAAACTCAGTTTAAGTATAACATATATACAGAAAGTGCACAAATAATAAGAGTCCAGGAGATGAATGTTCAAAGTGAACTCACTCCTGTAGCCAGCACCAAACCAAGTGACACAAGTCCCCCACAAGATCCTTTCTACTTCTTCTTGTTACAGCCTATCTCCTTAGAGGTGACCATTGCTCTGACTTCGAACACCAGAGAATAGTTTGGTCTGATTTTGAAATGTACGAAAATGAAGTTATGCCCTATGTATTTTTTGTTGCTATTCCTGGCTGTGCTTGCTCAATATTACATTTGTGAGCTTTATTCATGTTGAGGGGTGGAGCTGCAGGTTTCCATTCTCATTGCTGTATGGCACTCCATGTGTGAATACAACAGTGATTCGTCTGCCTTACTGCTGGGGACATTGCGGTTCTCTCCAGTTTGGTCCTTTAGGAAGTGTGCTGCGATGAACATTCTTGTGCATTTTTCTTTTGGTGAACACATTTGCATATTTCTAGGGTACTTCACCCAGGACAGGAATTGTAGATATGACTAGCTATTTAGCTTTAGTAGATAATGTCCAAAAATTTTCCAAAGCGATGGTACCAATTTACACTCCCCTCAGCAGTGTATGAGAGTTTCACTTGCTCCACATGCTTATCAACCCTTGAGACTGTCTGTCTTTTTCATTTGTTACTCTCATACTTTTGCATTTCAGTCACTTGCATCCTTTAAATTATAATGTAATATTCTTAACATCTTCTTTGGATGCAAGCTAACCCAGATTGATTTAGTGTTGCCGGTCAGGTTCCCCATGAAGCAGACTTTGGGATGGGAATCAGCATGCAGAAAACTAGTTAGGGAGCTTCTGAGGATCAGCACCTGTCAGGGGAAGAGAAGGAAGTGTGAGGCCGCAGAGGGAGAAGAGTCCTGTGATGCAGTCTCAATGAGGGCCTTGGCTGACCCCCAAGAGCTCTGAAGAGTCTCTTGCCAAATTGGGGTAAGAAGGCCGGGTCTCTCCACTCTTGCGTGGACCAGTTATGGGATATGGACTCCCCAGGGAAAGGGGCCTGAGCTGTGGGAAAACAGGTCCCTTCAGATGAGATGGTTCCTGGAGATAACGTACAGTGCAGAGCTGGAGAGGACAACACTTCCAGCTGCTGGGAAGTGAGTCCTTCAGTCCTGATGGGGACCTGTGTCGCACACTGCAGCATTCACCGATCACG
The DNA here is from genome assembly GCF_963455305.1 of Plecotus auritus. Lineage (NCBI taxonomy): Eukaryota > Metazoa > Chordata > Mammalia > Chiroptera > Vespertilionidae > Plecotus > Plecotus auritus. The sequence continues at coordinate 30,778,418 of NC_137775.1, read as the reverse complement.
GATGGTCTTTGTTCAAGTCGAATTTCCCTGCACATTCCATGTTTTGACCATACAAAGTGCAGTAGGATTGAACCTCTGTGTGTGCAATTCACCGAGGGAACACCTACAGCAACAGAGACTGACAATTCATAATTGCGTTGCAAGGTTATGGACACACTGACATCGGCATTTATAGGGACTAGTCAGCATATGGTACTGCCTAATTTGGGGCTATAAAGTCAGCTACTGTAATTTAATATATATAGTCATGCATGACTAATAAGTCTGACATCACTTTTAAAAATTCATTATCAGTTTGTTGCTATTCAACACCTTCTTCAGCTGAATAAGGCGCATAGTAGGCCATCTAGTTTTGGTCACTATGGATCTGAGGCTCTAGGAACAATGCCAGTCCTATGGACAGCAGAAAGCTTACCCCCGCCCGCCCCCCTCCCCCGCCCCTCCCGAGACAGTGCACTTGGGAAGGGTGGCTGGAGGAGAACAAAGCTCCAGGCTCCACATCTAGATCACACAAATGACCTTTGGTTTTACTTTTCCTTAAGGCCTTATGCTTTGTTATGTTTGCCCATGGACAAAATTTTAAATGGCTTTATTTCTCAAATCATATATCAAGTCATAACCTTCCCCATTTGGACATAATCAATCAAAGACATATATAGAGGGGCAAACGAAGGTTTATAGTTGTGAGTACACAAAACACAGAGTTTATTCTTATATTGTTATTTATTAATGATTGTATTGTTTTCCATACAAACAACCCACTTTGGCCCCACCCTGTGTTTTGGCCCATTTCGGGTCAGCATGAAATCAACAGTATTACTGCACTCTACTCATAAAGTTCAGCCAATTTGAAGAAGCCTGACATTTTCATTAGCCCCTGCAGCCTAATCATGGAGAGACAGGCATTTCTGGAAGCTTAAACACAGCTTGTGGACTCCTCCCCACACCTCTTATGTTGGCTCCTAGGCGTCAGGTCCCTGCTCCGCGCATGTCTTAGGTGAACAGGAAAACCCCCAGTGTATATGGTGAGGAGTGGAATTTACATTTCTTTACCAGTAGACTTCCTTTGGTGGAGACCGGACCTTCAAGGGCTGGCCATCGGCTCTTGTTTTCGGGTCCATCCTTGGCTGTCGCCAGCGTATCTGTCCCACTCTGACAGTCATAAATCCTGTCAGAGCCATAAGTCCTCTGGGAGCCATTACAGAGGGAAGCAGGATGGGGTCAAAGCTCACTTGGAGCCTTGAGAATCTTTTCAGTTGGAAGAATCGGAGAAGAGGAAGGGAGAAAGGACAGGAGAAGAGCTGTTCAAAGGCCTAAGATGAGGAATTGCATGGGTTGCGTGAACTGGATGTAACAGCCAGTTCTTGGAATTACAGGGGCCAGGAATAAAGTGAGCTGGGGTCACAATAATAGCTGCATGCTGTGCTAGACGAGGACTGGCAGTCTATGGGTTATACAAGTGGGACAGACTCACAGTATAAATCGATCCAAGTATTGATTCAATAAATTGATTCAAATAATGTCTTGATAAATTTGTGCATAAAATTTACCGGGAAAAGCTAGGGTGCATTAAGACGATCAGGTGTCCTTATTGTTAAGAGAGACAAATAAGCCCTTCTCCCACTTGGCTGAACTGGTCTGGCATCTGACCCTCTGTGGTGACTTTCAGTCCAGGGGAAGCAACAGAGCTTCTGGCATTTGAGCAAAGATGTGAGACTCCTTCAGATCCTTGAGCAGATGTTTTGCAAAGGAAGATGAGGCATGGGGAAGGGAAGGGACGGGAGAGAGGCAGGTCGCTGGCAAGGGGTAGGGTCACTTTTCTAAGTCATGTATATTCCTTGAGGTCGAGTCCCTTGGCTCTGCTTACTTCGGTCCTTGATCATATTATTGGAACGATTCTTGATAGATCATCTCGGTTCATTTCCAGTTAATACCTGCAGTGAATGGGCCATGATCTTCTCCTGGTTTCCTTTCATCCATAATGTCTGGCACATTACAGATAAGCAGGATTCTAAATCAGAGTAATGAGGAGAAACATCACTGAACGATCTTCGGACGCCCCTGGTGTGGTAAGGGCTGGAGAGTGAGCAAAGGAAATGCAGGCCTTAAGAACCATTGACTTCACAGCCTTGCAGGGACAGCCGGGCAGGGACACACACACAGGGTTTTCAGATAGTAGGTGCTTTGCACATTTTTGGGAAATGAGGAAATGCGTGAGGATTCTGCAGAAACACTGTGGATGCCCAAGGCATGAACTGAGTTGTCTTCTGTCATTTTAAGTTCACAGGGGGGGATGAGGGAGTCTTCCTACAAGGGTCTCTCTCACAAAGCTTTCTCTCAGAGTGAGGTATATTGGGCTCAGCTCTTGCCAAATTTAAATTGCATCCATGTTAAAGAGGAAAAAAGGCTTTAGCACATTCCGTTGGGGAATGGAAACAATTTATTTTGTTTGTTTCTAATGGAGAGGGTTTGCTCCAAAATCTCACTGTGAGGTCTGAGAATCTGGGTTGAGGACCGCCAGGCAGCCAGAGGGAGAGGGAGAAAGGGCTGGAGGGAGAAGGGAGGAGGCATGGAGACCTCAGCAGGTGACAGAAACAGCAGGGGCAGCCAGTCGTAAAGACAAGGCATGAAAGGCAGCGCCTGGGTTCGGGTCAGGAAGGAATATTTAGCTAAATATTACATGATTTGATGTGCTTTCACGGTTCTTCATTTTTTTCTTCCAAATGCTTGTTTTGTGTTAAAATGAAAACCTCCCTGTGCTGTTCAGCATAGCCAACTGCCATATCTTTTCTTATTTTTTCTTCCTTTTTTCTTTTTTTTTTTTTTCTTTTTTTTTTTGCAGGGGTTGGTGAAGAGGATGATTTTTGTTTGTCTTGCTTTTCCTCCTTGATAGTCAGAAAATGAAACTACCAGGCTGCCAGTTCACCTTGGGAGGAGGAGGGGAGCGGAAGGCACAAATGCAAATGACCTGGACCAGAACAAGAAGTGAGCTTTCGGAAAGACTCTCCGGTTTCCCAACAGGAACCGGATGATGAGAAACATAAGCACAATTTCTAATCTGCTGGTGTCCCCCGAAAGCTTTTATTTTAGAATATAATTTCTTTCCAAAGAATGGACTTAGTCTCCTAACAAGAGCGGAGCGTTGTCACTGAGAAAAGCCTCGGGACTACCATGGGCGCATAAATAACAAGGAAAACACATTCTTCCCAGAGTCCCCAGCCCTTCACGAGCCTGCTGGCGTGGTCAGTGATAGACGGTCTCTTTATTTTCAGCAGAGAGCAGAATGCTTTGGGTCTTTGAGTTATTGTTTGATTGCTTGATAGGAACCAATCAATAACACCCAGGTAAAGTTTGCCGCGAGGCACATACTTCCTAGCACGGGGAGACCAGCTGTTGTGAGGTTCTGGATGGGTGCCAGTTTCCAACCGGGGAGTCTCAAGGAAGTGGTCCTGAATCTGTGGCTTTGTTTGGATTTCAATGGAACATAATCGGGCGACATCTGGTCCCCCACCTTGTGCTGGCTTGGCCACACTTCCTCCGCCATGGCTCTGGGCACCTCCTGCAGGGCTCCCTGTGAGTGCCAAGTGCCCGTGCCCTGCCTGTCACCAGCTGCCAATCAGTTTTTCACAGTGGGGGGCCAAAAAAGAACTTGGGGCCTTGAAGACACCTGCTGAGAACCGCTCATAAAAATGATCTTAAAATGCAATTTGGGTCCCACTGCCCCACAAGTTACTGGACACAAGACAAAAGAGAATTACAAAAATAACTTTGTAGGGTGGAAAAGCTAGCAGAGGGAATGAGAAGATGCGTAGGAAATTAACAGTGTGGGGCACAAGGCAATGGAAAGGTAGAGAAGGGGTGAAAGAATTAATGAATAAAGATGAACAATAAAGAAATTCATGGAAATACATGCACTCTTACTAATAAGCAGTTACATTAAAATGAAAAAACATTTTTGCATGTGAAATTAGCAAAGCTTTCTTTTAAAATAAGAATACTTAATGTTGCAAGAAAGGGGAATAGCGCATACGCGTGAATGCTGGACAAGGAATACATTACCACCACTGGTTTGAAAGCAGATTGACCCTATTATCAAGGGTCCTAACCCATTTCCCAAGGACTGTAATTGGACTTCTGGGATCTATGCTAAACAAGTAAAAATCAGCCCAAATAAAACAAATAAACACAAGGTAAAAACACACCTTTCGTCAGCTTAGTAAACAAAGATATTTTCCCTGAAACCATTTATAATAGCAAAATAATGAAAGATTATCTTAATGATCTACAATGAGGAAATGGTTTTTAAATTAAGATATATGCACTCAATGGATATTACATAACTATGAAAAAATATTAAGAAAAAATATTTATCATATTTAGGCATCAAAGAACATCAAATAATACTTACATTATCATATTTAGGTTTAAAAACTTATTTGTAAAACAATCTAAAAGGAACAGATTACAGTACTAGCTGATTTGGCTCAGTGGGAGAATATCAGCCTGCGGACTGAAGGGTGCCGTGTTCTATTCTGGTCAAGGACATGTACCCAGGTTGCAGGTTCGATCCCCAGTAGGGGCGTGAAGGAGGTAGCTGTTCAACGAGTCTCTCTCATCATTGATCTCTGTAGCTCTCTCCCTCTCCCCTCCTCTCTGAAATCAATAAAACCATATTTTTTTAAAAAAATTGAAGGAACAGCCCTACCCGGTTTGGCTCAGTGGATAGAGCGTCGGCCTGCGGACTGAAGGGTCCCAGGTTCGATTCTGGTCAAGGGCATGTACCTTGGTTGCCGGCACATCCCCAGTAGGGGGTGTGCAGGAGGCAGCTGATCGATGTTTCTCTCTCATCGATGTTTCTAACTCTCTATCCCTCTCCCTTCCTCTCTGTAAAAAATCAATAAAATATATTTTTTTAAAAATTGAAGGAACAGATTACAATGTTAACAGTAATTTCCTTTGTCTAAAAGGTCATGAGTGATCATCTTTCTTGTGTCTACATTGAGATATTTTTCAAATGTTCTGTACCTGTATGTATTACTTTATTGTTAAAGATAAAGTCATATAAATTTTAAAAGAATACATTAGAGAAGATGTGGCACAGGAAAATATTAGCATATAGTGTTTTTTGAGGAAACACAGAAATATGAAGAGACAGGACACAACTTCTAATACACTGAGAAGATGAACAGGAAAAGGGCAGTGAGCAAGCTCCCAGTAGAATCAGACATAAAATCGGAGTGAGGAGGAGGGAGGAGTGTAGGTAAGTAATAAGAAAGGAAGAAAACCCAGAGAATGCCAGGACATAGAAAAGGAAAAGGAAAAGCTATCCAGTCAAGTTGAATGTTGATCACTTTTGCTTTGCTAGAGGACCACTGAAAAATGCTTGGTCACCATATGTAATGCTGGGGTAAGGCCATGTGACTTCACATGCAGAAAAGTCAAAGATAATTGGGTTGAGTAAGGATGATGCACTAACCTGATTTCCTTTATACACAGTCATGGCCAAAAGAGTCATGGTACTTTAGGTTTGAAGTTTTCAAATAAGTCCACTGGAACATAAGTGCCCTAAGGAATATTCCTTGTGGCTGTCCCCCTGCCAACTAGATTTGTATCCTCCTGCTTATCCTCTGGCGGCGTTAATTTTATGTGTAGTATTTGAGGCTAGCTAAGCAGATTTATTCGAGGGAGCATTTAAAGGGGGAGAAAATGAAAAAGGTTTGCAATAACAATGCATTGAAACTTGACTTTGAAAAACTGACCACAATGTTTAGCCAGAAAATGTATATTGCCAACTCCCATCTGTGATCCCCCTAATAATTTTCTACACCTGGATTGATCCTCTGGGAAACTCTTAGTGCAGACCATAACTGTTATATGTCTTTCTAAGATCTTCCCCTTGCTAGATTTGAAACCTTTTATTAAAATATATTTTTATTGATCTCAGAGAGGAAAGGAGAGGGAGAGAGAGACAGAAACATCAATGATGAGAGTCAATCAGCAATAACCTGCCTCCTGCCAACCCCACTCCAGGGACTGAGCCCATAACCCAGGCATGCGCCCCGACTGGGAATCGAACTGGGACCTCCTGGTTCAAAGGTCGATGCTCAACTACCAAGCCACACCAACCAATCTAGATTTTAAACCTTAAAAAAAATCTTTAATTTTTAGTTTTGTTTGATGTATATTGGTTTCCTCCGTCTTTTTCTAATCCTGCATAACATCGCTTCCTTCATTCTTAGAAATCCTTAAAAATCATTTCTTAAAATCTATATGTGATCAAATAGTAGGTTCATGTGATTCTTGGCAGTAGTTTCCTTCATGTGAAGGCCAAAAGCTTCCCCAAATGTCCTTAATTTTCCTACCTCTGCTCCCCTTTTTGCTTTGCAACTTGAAAAAAACCCGATGAGATAAAATAGGGCAGTTCTCATTTTCCAGCAACATCGTAAATGTAAGGGAGGGCTGTGAGTTTGCTCGAGTTTCTCCCACAGGAAATAAATCTTCCTACCTCTCACTTGTGGATAGAGCCTTCAATTTCCTGGAGAAAAAAGTACCGTGGCAATGATGTCACCCTGTTTTAACAGCATGAACTATTTAATATTTCCTATGCTACTTGGATTATATAACCCCATTTACCTTCCCCTGGTACAGTTTAAATTTGCAAGTAGATTTAATATAGAGATGTTTTTGCTAAGCTATATTATGAAAACACTTCCTCTTGCGAATTCTTAGACTGCCTTCTATTATTCATTTCGCTGAAACATCCATGGCTGAGCCGCAGCAATTGCTGAAAGGCTCTTAGCAGCAGCTCCTTGAACGTGTCATCCAATTCTCTTTTTCAACAGCGGGATAGGTTAGTACTCTCTCATAACTCACACGCTTTCTGAAAGATAATCATTGAGAGAAATTGACCGTAAACTAACCCTTTGCTTTTCCCAGAGTCCAAGGATTATCAGTCAACTTAAATTTATGGCACTGATATCAAGGAAGGAAAAGAACTTCAAGAGGTTTCTTAAATCATTGCGAAGTTAGAGTTGTTTGCTTAGCTCATTGCTCTCATGGAAGGGAAGGTGTCCTTAACTAGATTTGCTCTCGTGAGGCAAAGAAAACTCAGAGTTAATGAGGTTTCCTCTAACTTTCCATTTTTGTAAACTCAACCTGTTGTGGAATTAGTTTGGTGATGATTTTATTTCTCCCAGGTGTGTTCAAAAACGTTACACTCAAGTAGAAGGTCTCACTGTCTCAATCTAACCCCTTCTCCAATACAACTATGGCCTACATACGCTGCAGAAATTGTTCAGTTGGCCTCTGGGTCACTATATGTGAATCTTATTGTACTGAATAGGCAGCTTCAATGGTGTAAATCCCAAAATAAATTAATCACTAGCCATTTTTCTTTTTGTATTTTGCTATTGCTTTTCTTGTGTTCTCTATCCACTATCAAAACAACTGCTTAAACAAGACATTGACAATTTTTCCTGACTTCCCTTTGGATTTCTGGCTGGCAAAACTGGATAAGGAACACTGAGAGTGGACCAGGTTTTGGCAGAGGTGGTGGTGGGGGGGTCCATTCCCAACTTTAACTATGAGCAGGGCATGTTAGACATGAGGAAACCAGTCCCCCTCTGGTTTCTATCTCCATTCTACTTACTATGTCCCTCATTGATTCTCTCTGCCAATCAAGACCATGAAATAGCTCATTGGCTAGTAGAGGCTACAGGGTAAGAAGCATTTGAGAAAATAACAATCTTCAAAGATTTTATGAGTTTTACAAATATGTGGGTAAAAATGGAAGATATGACTCTCTTTAATGTTATCAATGGTTAAGAAGAAATCTTTGCACTGGGATGACATGTAATTCAGCATTGCTGAGTCAGGGCAAACATTAATTCTATTGATGATTTGAGTCATAACTTGCTGATGGTTTCACAATTCATGAAGAGGCTGAATGAACATAAACTCTCTTTAATTTGTTCAGATATGTTCAAGACTCTCCCATTTAATAACAGATTAAACAAGGTGGCAGACTCTTGAGTTTATTATACTGATAAGGAAATCGAAGGCTTATCTTCTTTATCATTTGAACAGAAATGTTTCAATCTAATGGGAAACATCTGGCCTTAGTCTTTAGAGAAACATAGATTCAAATACTGCTGATGTCATGGATTAAACTGGAGGACTTGGGCATCTCCTTGCTTTTTGTGATTCTCAGTTTCCTCATCTGTTAAGTGGGGATAATAATAACATTCTCAGGGGATTGTCATGAGGTTTAAATTATCTAAACCCACAGCTGGGCTAAACAGGCATTCAGTAGTTATTCATTTCCATTCCCTTCCAACCTTCTTTTTTTTTTTGTTAATTTTAATAAATCTTTATTGTTCAGATTATTACAATTGTTTCTCCTTTTTCCCCCCATAGCTCCCCTCCACCCGGTTCCCACTCCACCCTCTGCCCTTACCTCCCCCCCACTGTCCTCATCCATAGGTGTATGATTTTTGTCCAGTCTCTTCATGCCCCCCCACACCCCTTTCCCCTGATATTGTCAGTCCACTCCCTTTCTATGCCCCTGATTCTATTATATTCACCAGTTTATTCTGTTCATCAGATTTTTTTATTCACTTGATTTTTAGATTCACTTGTTGATAGATATGTATTTGTTGTTCATAATTTTTATCTTTACCTTTTTCTTCTTCTTCCTCTTCTTAAAGAATACCTTTCAGCATTTCATATAATACTGGTTTGGTGGTGATGAACTCCTTTAGCTTTTTCTTATCTGTGAAGCTCTTTATCTGACCTTCAATTCTGAATGATAGCTTTGCTGGGTAGAGTAATCTTGGTTGTAGGTTCTTGCTATTCATCACTTTGGAAATTTCTGGCCACTCCTGTCTGGCCTGCATAGTTTCTGTTGAGAAATCAGCTGACAATCTGATGGGTTCTTCCTTGTAGGTAATTAACTGTTTTTCTCTTGCTGCTTTTAATATTCTCTCTTTGTCTTTTGCTCTTGGCATTTTAATTATGATGTGTCTTGGTGTGGTCCTCTGGATTCCTTTTGTTTGGGGTTCTGTGCACTTCCTGGACTTGTAAGTCTATTTCTTTCACCAGGTAAGGGAAGTTTTTGGTCATTATTTCTTCAAATAGGTTTTCAGTATCTTGCTCTCTCTCTTCTTCTGGCACTCCCATAATTCTGATGTTGGTACGCTTGAGGTTGTCCCAGAGGCTCCTTACACTGTCTTCAAATTTTTGGATTCTTTTTTCTTTTAGCTTTTCTGGTTGACTGTATTTTGCTTCTTTATATTTCAAATCTTTGACTTGATTCTTGCGGTCCACTAGTCTGCTGTTAGGTCTCGGTATAATATTTTTTATTTCAGTCAGTGTGTGTTTAATTTCTAATTGGTCCTTTTTCATATCCTCAAGGGTCTCGATAAATTTATCAGCCTTTTCTAGGAAGTTCTTGAAAAACCTTATAACCGTGGTTTTGAACGCTATATCCAGTTGTCTGTTTTCCTCCATTTCTTTCATTTGTGATCTGTTTCTTTGTCTCCGCATTTTGGCTGCTTCCCTGAGTTGGTAGAGCAGCTTTGTGTGCTAGGTGTCTTCTAGGGCCCAGTGGCTCAGCCTCCCCAGTTACCTGAGGTGGACACTCTTGGTGCACCCCTTTGTGGACTGTGTGTACTGCCTTGTTGTAGTTAAGTCTTGATTGTTGCTGGTATCACTGGGAGGAACTGACCTCCAGGCCAATTGACTGTGAGAGTCAGCTGTGTCTACGCTGGGAGAACTTCTGTGCTGGAGACACCCTTATGAGACAAGACGTACAAAATTGCAAAAGCCTCTGTGCTCAGCTTGGATGGGGCAGAGTCTCAGGGCGGAGCAGACAGCCTTGGCTTCCCATCAGCCCTGCCCTATGAGGCCTCTAGGTCTCAGTGTCCCTCGGTAATCACTGCAAAGCACCTCTGAGAGAAAGCCACCCTCGAGTTTCGCCCACTGCCAGACAGTCCAGTTTCTCTCCGAATGAGTCTGAGTTCTCAGAGTCTTGCCCGGAATTGGAGTTCAGTGCAGTCAGGAGCTTTTGTCTCCCTCCCACTTGAGAAAGCCAGCCGCGCACTCAGCAGTCAGTCCTCTTTGTGTGTGCCTCTGGACCTCTGCCTTCTGCAGCTCCCCTGAGTCTCAGTGTGCTTTTCTCTTTTCCTGACAGTCCAGATTCCCCCCAAGTCTGGTTTCCCAGCGTCTTGCCTGGAACTGGAGTTCAGCGCAGTCGGGAGCTTCCATCTCCCTCCTGCTTGAGAAAGCCAGCCATGCACTGAGCCGCCAGTCCTCTTCGAGCTCGCATCTCCCTACCTCTGCCTTCTGCAGCTCCCCTGAGTCTCAGTGTGTTTTTCTCTTTTTTTCTAGTTGTAGAATTTCCACTCAGCCAGCCTTCCTGTGGTTCTGGATGATGTCCGTTTTGTCTTTTAGTTGTAGTTTTGAAATTGTTGTGTGAGGAAGCAGTTTAGGTGTTTACCTATGCCACCATCTTGGTTTCTCCCCCTTCCAAACTTCTTTAACTTCCTTAATCCCAATACAAAAAGCACCACAAGCTGCACATGGTCATGCTTAACTCTGAGAACTGGCAGGAAATGATGAACAGCAAGGGGAACTCCGCCTGTCACCCAAGTGCATGCTTCTGGAAATAAGTCTCTGTGTTCCTCAGACATTACTGGGCAGAAGTAAGAATTACAATGCATGAAGTGGTTATCCTGGTCCATCAGATGGACTGAGCTGGTGGGGTCAAGGCAAGTGCACACGTGTGAAGAGAGGCCCATGACTTTGATTTCCACATCCCTGTGGCCCCTGTAGTATCTAGAACCTATCAGATAACTTAAGAAACAAGGGACAGTGTGTTGGCTAGTTAAAGCAGCACATTAAAAACCCTTGGCTAAAAAATAATCTCCACTTGGCTTTGACACAAACTGCATGACCTGGAGCAAATTACGTAAAACTTCACAACTTTATTTCTTTGCTGAGCAATTTAGAGCCAAAATGTTGTGAGAACCAAAACAACACAAAAAAACACAAAACCAAACTAAATCAAACCAAATCAAACCCATCCAAACAAACCAAACCAAACCAAACAAACCCAAACCAAAACAAACCCAAACCAAAACAAACAAAAATCCAAAAAAGCAGGAGTCCAACTTCTGTAACAATATAAACGCTTAACTATAGCAGTTTACTACATAGACACATACAGAAACTCAGTAGTGTATTTTTCCACTGAAATCCCCAAGATTCACAAGTGTTCCACTTGTACTAATTTCAGAGGTTTAACTTGTTATTTAAAGGTTTCTTCAATTCTTTGCAGACTCAGTGAATGTAGTTTTTTTTTTTTTTTTAACAGTTATGCTATCTGGAAATATTCAAAGTGTCTCTAAATAGTAAGCAACACATTTCAAACTTCTTTTTATTTTAGTGTTTCAGGTACTATGAACTGCAGGCACAGAACGGATGGGACCCCAGGAACTTGGAGCGCTCCCTGAAAACCATCAGGCCTGGACCAACGCAGTGGGAGCTGCCAGCTGTCTTTGATCCTGACACAGTGACTGTAGCAAAAATGACAGAGGGCTTTGAAATAGCTCTTCCAAAAAAGCCATTCACCAGAAAGTCATAGGATGTCTTAAATATTTAGTTTTCTGACTCTAGCTGCATGCTTTGGGGGCAAATGAGACCAAAGGTCAAAAGTGTTTCCAAAGCCAATGATATGATTTAAGATTTCCAGTCTCCTCCTGCCATCATTGTCCTAAAATGAGGAAAAGGAAGTGAGCGTTGTCTTAATTTTCCCATCCACTCCTGACACTTTTACAAGAGGTCACAGTCAGAAAAAATAAATATGTCCCGGCTAATTTTACTCTTTAAAAAAACAAACAAACTGGGAGCATAATTTCATTTTTTTGCTTTTGATATTCCATCACATAGGGAGTGCTACATAAAGAAAGTAATAATCGACTATGAACTGCTAATGGATTGGGAAATTCCACATAGAGTATACTACTTAGGATTGGGGAAATGCCACATTTCCTTTCCCACATTAGATAAGCTATAAGTTAAATTTTTATCTACTAGACATTATGGAAGATTGTTTGAACAGTTCCATAACTAGAGAAACATTTGAATATCACTGGGCAAGAAAAGTGTCTAAACCTATCAAAATGAAATTTCTTTTTTAAAAAATATATTCTTATTTATTTTAGAGAGAAAGGGAGAGGGAAAGAGAGATAGAAACATCAATGATGAGATAGAGTCATTGACTGGCTGCATGCCCCCTACTGGGGATTAAGCCAGCAACCTAAGCATATGCCCTTGACTGGAATTGAACCCTGGGACCCTTCAGTCCACAGGCTGATGCTCTATCCAGTGAGCCAAACAAGCTAGGGCCAAAATTAAATTTCTTGATGGTGAATAAAGTTCCAGTTTAAAGAGTTAGTAGCACAAATATACAGTGAAAATAGTAGCCTCAGAGCTCAGCATCTGATAGGACGCAGACAAAGGTGTAGATCTATAAGAAAGGGAGAGAAAACAATGGACAAGGATAACTTTTAAAGTGTCATTTACCCTCTAATTTCCATTACAAATTTTAAAAATTTCTTTAGGTTCTTATCATAGAGCCCATTTTTTCCTAGCACATTTTTTCATTGCTTTCCTCCACATATTATGTAGGCATAAGAAAGACTGCCTATAATCATTTATTAATTAATGAATTAATTTTTGTAATATGATTACTATATTCTAAACTCATAATTGCTTTTTAATTGTGATTCCCTTTACCTATCTCATATATTTATTTGATTTACAAAACTATATATCTTCTGAAGCACTGAAGCCACCATTTTCAAAGGAAGACAACAAAACTGTACAATAATGAAAAATACAACATCATTATTTTAGCCATCTCAGAGGCATAGAAAAACATGTTCTCCAACTCTTCCCTAATCTTTGGAAAGATTAATGATTAGTAGATGAACAGAATCTAGATCTCAAAATCGAGAGAGGATGGAGCAACAGGGTTTATAAAATCATAGAATTTTTGTGAATGTTTCACATATATCATCATACCTGGAAAAATAATTAGGGAGGTTGATATAAAGCAGTGTGTCCCATCTATTAGAATTATTTGAAATTCCCATAAAAGCTACAAACTCTCTTTCCAGGAAAATCCACATATGCACATGCTCACACACGTTTTATTAACTATGACCTCCAATCCACATATGAGCATTGTGGGTAACCCCATGTTATGAAGTGAATCATGTTCCCCCCAAATTCATATGTTCAAGCCCTAACCCCTAATGGGGCCTTTAAAAAGAAAAAATTAAATGAGATCATATGAGTGAGGCCCTCATCCAATAGGAATTGTATCCTTATAAGAAGAGGTTTCTACCTCTACACCAGGGATGCAAGCACAGAGATAAAGCTATGTTGAGGACACAGAAGACAGCCATGGGCAAGCCAAGCAGAGGCCTCAGGAGAAATCGAATCTGTGGACACCTTGATCAGGGACTTCCAGCCCCCAGAAATGTGAGCAATAAATTTCTGTTTAAGTTACTCAGCTGGTGGTATTTTGTTATAGCAGCCCTAGCAAACTAATATAACCCATGGCTGAAATAACTATTATCATACATGGAGGAAAGTGTGGTTCAATTGGTGTTGCTAATTGCAGACCTGGCTGCTCATACATGAACTAGTCTGTATCATGCAAAAATTTAAGGGGTTATTCTACATCACACTGGACAATACTCTTCCCTGACAGTTTACCTGATAGTTCACAGAATCAGAGACTTCTGGAGTGGGGAAGATCTACTTCTAATTGCCTCACAAAGCACCACAACAACTCTAGTAATATCTTTGTTAGAAAAGAAAATAAAAAATACTTCATGGGAGCTAAAATTTTACATATCTAAGTTGGAGAACTAAACTGGAAAAAAAATAAAAGTAAAAGCACAACAGAATCAACCCATAACTAGCCCACGAGTCAAAATCTAGAAACAAGAAGGAAGTAAAGAAAAATTCCCAAGCATTGCAGCTTCAGGTTGTGTTAACAGATGAAACAAAGCAGACGTGTATCACCAAGGAAGTCTAGGACTTTGCTTCAGGGCAGGTCTAACTGCTCTGGTGCCTGGGGAAGATTCCCACGGAAGTAACTCAAGTTGTTTTAAATTTAGACTCTCTCATGTAGAATGGTTCTGGGATGTTCACAGGAGCTAAAATTTCCACCTAAGGATGAGCCACTTTAGAAGCCTCTCCCTGCTTCATGCAAGGTACGGATGCTGCAGCCCCACGAAGAAAAATGCTGTTCTATCTCTTCTCTAAGTGATGCTGCTCAGTGGCTTTCCTTTGATTTCCACGTTTTCTCTATCTCTCTCTGTAATAACCATGACCTGCTACGGCCGCTGATGATTATTTTTGTTTATTGCTGCTTACTCGGACAGATCCACGTAAGGCAGGAACCTGCCATTTTCAAAAGGCACTTTCTCCCAGCAAGGAAGGGGAGAAGCCTTTGAAGAGGAAGCAGGGTCAGTGGGAGCTGAGTTCAAAGCACTCCCCAATGGCTAGGAAGTAAGAGGAGACTTCAAAAAGGGAAAGACCCAGTCTGATGAATCTAAAAATTCAAAAGACTTTCTTCTGCTAGCAGAGGAAATGGAAATTTTCCACATTGGGCTGCAGGGAGAGGAGGTGGCATCGATATTAACCCATGAGATTTAGTGTAAACAAACCAGGACCAGGAACTTCAGCTTAGAGGATTTGGTATTACTGTTGTGAAAGTTTTGTTTTGTCTTTAAGAGTTTAAAATGATTTGAAATAGTTCCTCGAATGAACACATTCTGAAAGACTTTGAAAATGATTTATTGTCCCTGTTGAAACATTTAGCTTTTCAGTGAAAATATTGAGGACTCCATAGAGTGACTACACAATAAATGCATCATTGATAAAAATCAGTTTGTGGATAAATATTTTGCTTGAGAATAATCTACTATATACATAGTATAAAATAGTTAACGAGTTCCTGATGGCAGAGGTATAGAATTTCTAACTTCCCTACATGATATGTTGAAGATCTAAGAATTCTTTTCAGTATCCCAACTTTAAATCTGGAAAGCATACTCTCATAAGATAATGGTAGAATAAATAAGTGCTAGTTATAATAGTTTGGGTAGCATTATCCTTGGTATATTGTGGGTAAAATGCCCTTACCTGAGCAGTAAGCTCAGAAATCTATCTCCATTGTTTCTATAAAAAATCATACTAAATTCTTAATTCCAACTGAGGAAGAAATAATATTTTAGAATGTGACCCATTCAAAATACTTAACACCTATAGTACTTACCACATGTGGCTGACAAATTCTAAGATGTGTTTTCAATGTACTCAGCTTCCTGGTATTCATGGCCTTGTTTGAGGGTAGGTGGGCCCAGGGATTTGCTTCTAACCTCCAATACATGGTAAAGTTGATGGAATGTCACTTCTACAATTAAGCTAGATAACACTGTGACTTCCATTTTGCTAGCAGGCTACTTCTCTTGCTGGCTTTGGTGACACACGTAGCTACATGGAAAGGAGACCCCCATGGCAAGAACTGAGGGCTCAACAGCTAGATAGAAACAGGCCCTCAGTCCAACAGCCCTGAAAGAACTGAATCCTGCCAATAGCCAGGGAAGCTTCGGAGATCCTTCCCCACTCAGTCCTTCAAATAAGACTCCAACCTGGATGACACTTTGATTACACCTTGTAAGAGGCCCTGATACAAAAGACCCAGCTAAACCATGTTTGAACTCCTGACCTACAGAAGTTGTGAGACGATAGATATGCATTGTTTTAAGATGCTCTTTGTGGTAATCTGTTATGGAGCAAAAGGGAAAACCAAGAAACCAAGTGTAGAGTCATCTAATCATTCTGATCTTATCTTTGTGAGTTTGGACCAGCCCACCATTATTTCAATTGGGCCCTTATTGTTGTTTCAAAATAATTTTATTTTCCCAGCACATTGAGGATTTCATCACAATATTTTTCTACTCATGTTGAATCTTCTCAATTCTCTTCATTTTCCATCTATTCAATTATCCAATATTGGGTTCCTATACCATTAGCTCTTCCTGTATGATGCATTAAGAGAAAGATGAATCAAATGATAAGATGGTTCAAAAGTCTGGTAGAAGGGAAGACATTCACATAAATATCTGGTTTCCCAAAGAGAAGTAAGTGATATAGAAAAAGGTAAGGTGGAACAAAAGTTCCAAAGAGGAGAGATGAAGTTTTATTAGAGATGGAGAAATGAAGAGAAGAAAAGGAAAGAAGATGTAATGGGGTTTATTCAAAAACAACAGTTTGTTTAGTTTAAAGGGAACAGAAAGGAGGGCACGTTGCCTTTCTTATCCAGAGTATGTATGGAGATGGTGGAAGGAAGAACAGTAGAAGAAATTTTCAAAGGCCAGGAACCAGGATGGAACCCAACAAAAGGCCAGAAAAGTTGCAGCTTGAAAGCACAGTGACTTCTGGAGCCAGAGGAGTCATTTGGATGCACAGAAGCAGAAAAAAAAAGAAAAAAAAAGAAAAAAAAAAAAACCCAATCAGGAGGAAACCAGAGAATTTATTCATCCATTGAACATCTACTAAGCATCTGTGATGTGCAGACAGTCCTAGAATCATGGCACTTATAGACCAGCTACCTCAGCAAACCAAGTCACAGTGTTACCTGAGTCTACCTCAGGCCAAAATCCACTCTAGTTTGCAAACAAATAACATTATACAGACAGATTTTCAAGATAAAAACTCTGAAGACCTCTGTGAAACACTTAAAAGAGTATTATATATTAGTTTCCTAAGGCTCCCATAAAAATTACTATATATTGAGTGGTTTAAAACAACAAAAAATTATTCTCTCAGTGTTGGAGGCTAGAAATCTGAAATTAATGTGTCAGCAGGGATGTACTCCCTCCAGTCTCTAGGGGAGAATCCTACCCTGCCTCTTCCAGCATCTAGAGACTGCCAGCATTCCTTGGCTTGTGGACACATCACCCCAATCTCTGACTCTGTGGTCAATGCCTCCCCCTCTTCTGTGTCTGTCTAATTTTCCTCTACCTTTCTCATAGAAGAACTTTTATGATCAAGGATAAGCTCCTCCTTTCTACATCCTTAGTTATTCACATATTTTTGCCAAAGGAGTTAATAATCACTCTTTTGCTATAATAGGTATTAGTCACAGATTGTGGAGATAAAATATGGACATATATATATTTTTTTACATATTTTACATTTCAATATAAATTACTCATGGAAATTTATTTTTGAGATTTCTACATTTACCAGTATTTGGCATTCTAGTTAGCCCATGCTCAAACCACAATAATTAGCAGGAAAACATTTAAAACAGAAAAGCCATGCCATTCTTTCAGGGACAGTGGGAAGGGGTGGAAGAATATAAAGATCTGCTTCCTATTCTACAACCATCTTTAATAGGGAGAGAAGACATCAGTGATCGCATTGATGGAGAAAAATGATTCAACCTTGTAGCCTGCATACAAGGCACACAGGGAGCTGAGCCAGAAAAGGGACTAAGCCTGGGCTCAACCAGCATGGGTGCTGATGTGGCTTGGCCTTGTTCTGGAGAGGCCACAGTGCATTCTGAGAGACCTCATAGTGCCTGCCATGCTCTCAGTTTTCTTTTTCTAAGGGATTTCTTAGGCATGGCTTGCCATGATGTATATCAGACGAATCTACAAAGCCAGTTGAATAAGAAACCATTGGTTCATCAAAGATAGCTTTCTTTAGGCCGGTAGTGGCCCTTATGGTGGCATGCTATACACCCAATAGGGTGCATATATGCGATCATGACTACTGGCTAGTTTTTCTTTCAGAGGCTTTAAATGTGAGACATAGAAAGAGCGTCATCAATGGTAGGATGGATGGGCTTGAAGCAAAAGGCACAAAAGGAAGGCAGGAAGCACAAGCCATGAGCTAGGACAGTGGTCAGCAAACTGCGGCTCGCGAGCCACATGCGACTCTTTGGCCCCTTGAGTTTTTAGCAAAGGCCAGCTTAGGAGTACCCTAATTAAGTTAATAACAATGTACCTACCTATATAGTTTAAGTTTAAAAAATGGCTCTCAAAAGGAATTTCAATCGTTGTACTGTTGATATTTGGCTCTGTTGACTAATGAGTTTGCCGACCACTGAGCTAGGAGAAGCTTTGTGTAAACAGAAACTATGCAAAGGAGAAGTAGTAGTCTGTAGGAAGCTCAACCTGGTAGAGAGAAAAGCAGAGATGGAAGAGCGGATATTGAACTTGGGGGTCTATCAGAGCAGTTGTTGGGTTTCCAGAACTACTATCAGATGAAAGGTGCTACTGTGTAGTCCTAGCCGTAACAATGACCAATGTTTACCTCTCTGTGAGGCCTGTCCGTGAGGCTGCCAGCTGGTTTATGTCTTCCCTTAACCTCCCCATATGTCCTTCTAGTGCATCCACACAACTTCAGTAACCCACGCTGCTTTCTCCTTCACAACCTGAAAGAACTTGGAGCCCAGCCATCATATCCTATGGTGTTGACAAATACTTTAATAATTGATTATCTGTCAGTGTGATACTGACAGTGATACTGAGGAAATAGGTTCAAATTAACCCTTTGCCCCAGAGAAGATACACCGATCGAAGGACATCTCCATACCTGAAAGTGGCTTTAGAATTTTCTTCAGTTGTAATCATTTACATCCAGTGTGAAAACACTTCAAAAACTGAAAATATTTATAAATAACAATTAAATTACTTTGTGGTAAACTTTCCTTAATTTAAAAATATTCATAGTATCTAATTATATGCTTAACTTTTAATTATGTGCTTAATGTTAACAGCCACTCTTCCAAACCAAAATTAAAAATAAGTGGGGTTGGTCATTTCATTTCCCTTTAAAGAATAAACCTGCTCTAGATGCTGAAAGTGAGTTTTAGAGGGCAGTCTGTCCTGCTTCACATATTTTGCAAATTTAAGTTTTAAAATGATGCCATAACTTCAGTTCTATTACAGGCTTGACATTTGCTGTTCCTTGGAATCTCTGTAGAACTTTGAAAAATGTCTATAGTTGCTTATGCCTTACCCTGGATTAATGAGACTTCAACTAACTGATGGGAGTTGTAGGAAGTAGGGGAGGAAATACATTGATTTTTTTTGCCTTTATTCAAGTTCAGTCAACTGAACTCACATAGCTTGACTCCTACCTTTGTGATGAGCTGGCCTTGTATGTCAGTGTGGCTGATCTGTGGGTGGGAAATGCCTGCCCCTTTGTTTTCATCAATGATACCTCTCCTGTTTGCGTAGAAGAGCTCCCCTCTCTGAGGGTGGTGGTGTGGGTGTGGCTCTCCTCCCACTACTCCCTTCAAAACCATCATGCCTGACAAGCAATTGAGATAGAGTTTTTAAAGGAACCAGCTGTAGCTTGGTACCTATAATTACATCCTAAATTTCAGGGTGCTGGAGACAGTCTCCCAAGACATAAAACTGCCTTCAAAAATGTGTGAAGAAGCTTCTCTTCTGTACCATTGTGATGTACTGTAACAAACAAGGGAACCCTGACACTGCTCTCCTAAAGACACTTAAGGCACAGGACTATCAATTCCTTCCCTTGGCTTTAACCAGTACTAACATGCATATACTAACCAGTGCTGGTAGCACTTTTTTCCCTGTAGAGATAATACAAAATCATTAGCCTCATAAATAATATTATTTTCAAGGCTCATAAAAACTCGATTGACTATGAACAGCCATATGACACTTCCAGGAGACCCAAGAGGAACACTTTACTATTGAGACAGCCACTGATGTTCAGCCGGGCTGTGTGCCAGAGGGAGGACCCAGTAAGGATTATTAGCAGCTTCGCCTATAAAGAGGCATGAGCCTTTCAGACAAGCGGTCTGTAAGGCTCTCAGATTTTTGCAAGGAAAAGCCAGAGGAATGTGGAAAGATGGAAAACTCTTGAATCAGATTCACCCAGCTTCAAATCTAGGCCCCACCATCAGTGTGATCTCGGGAGAGTCAATGAACATATCTTCAGGCAGCAAAGAGTAATGTTTAAAGATCTCAGAGAAACACCGCCTGGATTTGAATCATGGCCCTCTCCTTACCAACTAGGAGTGCTTAGGCAAGTTTCTTAACCTGGGTTTCATTTTTTTCACCCACAAAATGAGAATATTAGCAGTGAATATTCTGATAATTTGAGAATATTACCCAAAGAGAGGTAAGGCTTTGCCCTCAGCTCCTAGGAGGTGCTCCCAAACCTCCTGGAAAGTCCTGGCTGACAGTAGTGTCTGTTTGCCTGGGAGCTTTGGCCACCAGACAGTCTAATAATGTGATTTTATGATGGGGGCTCTGGGCTACTTGGTATCAGTTCTGCCTTTAAGAAAGGCCTGGAGACTAAAGGTCAGCCATGCAGGAAGTATATGATTGAGCCCCAATAAAAATTCTGGACATTGAAGGCTCAGGTGAGTTTCTCTGGTTGGCAATATTTTGTGTACATTGTCGCTGAAAAGAATTAATGCCAACCATAGCTACATGGGGAGAGGACAACCGGAACTCACTTTTGGACACCTCCCTAGACCCTTTCTATGTCCTTATTCTCTTGGTTGATTTTTAATCTATATCCTTTTCCTATAATAAACCATAATCACGAATATAACAGTATTAAAGGAGTTCTGTGACTCCTTCTAGCAAATTTTTGGACCTGTAGATTATTTTGAGAATCCCTGAACTTGTAATTGATGTCAGAAGAGAAGATGGCCTTAGTCGGCTAACCCACACAATTAGCTGATGCTTTTGGATTCCCTCATATGGTTGGTGAGAGGATTTCAAAAGTTCTTACATGCAAAACATATAGAACAGTGCATGGCATATATGTTGCTCAGTAGATACTAGCTATTATTTTATAAGTTTCACACATAGACACTAATCATTTTTAAAGTGAACACTTCCTACTTGCCCATTTCTGTGCTGTATGGCTCAAATGGATCATATCATTTACTTCCCAACTAACTCTACCAGGAAACTGAATGAAACTTACAGGGGTTTGATAACTTATTTAGGTTGAGTCAGTTAGTAAGCAGAAACAAGGACTTAAACCCTGACCTTTATGACTTGAATACAAACCTATATTTCTTGAAAGCCTATGCTGCTAGCTAATAAGCTACACTGCTCCATAACACACCTCTGTTGAGGGTATTCATTGACTGCCTTGCTGTAAGGATTACAGATGATGTTTTCAAGCCCCCAGCAAAGTGTTCAATGAATGGGAAGAGCAGCCATCGAGTTTCCAGTGTTTGTTCTTGCAGGATAGAAACACCAAAATCATTCTGTAGGAAAACTTGGATGAAGAGCTCCACTTTTGAGACTGCTTCATTGGTTGAAAGCAAGGAATAACACCCTCATCCCAAACTTGTTTATTTCTTTTCAAAGCAATTAGCATTCGGTATGATTTGTAGTTTTGGGAGGGGCAATACTTATTCTTGATTGGATTTTGCACTGACATATGAAATGAATAAACATTTTAGTTTCTGAGTTAGAGTATATCAAATTCCATTATACTATCAATAAAAATGAGAGAAGCAATAAACTTAGTGCAGAGCCCTTGGGGGAAAATCAAATCACCATGAAACTCTCAAATCTTCAGAAGCTGTGTTCTTTCTATTTTTTCTTTTTCTTCTTTTTCTCCTCCTCCCCCTCCTCCTCCTCCTCCTCCTCCTCCTCCTCCTCCTTTATTACTTTGTATAAATAGATGCCATGTCAGTAGACTTTGCTGCTGCACATATCAAAATGTTGTCTAGGCAAAAACTGAAAGCAAATCCTAACATTTCCTCCTTTGGTGGATTGTACTAATTACACAACCACTACTTGACCTCTCCTCGGCGACCAGCACCTCTTTCCTTTCTCCTTCCCAGTCCTGTTCGCCTCAACCTCCCTCCCCTTTCTTCAGTTCCTTCCAAACTTGACTTCATTTTTTATGCTTTCAGGGTTACATTCTGCACTTACGAAAATGTGCTAATAATAGCAATGTTTCAAATTGGGATTATTCCACAAATTGCATGCTGCCTGGTTGCCATGGGACCCAATTTGTTACTAGGTTCACTTGGTTCATCTTTGGGGTGCTTACTCACCTTGAAAAATATTAAAAGGCTCTCACGAACCCTATGTAACTCCTCTATGACTTAACTGGCACAGGATGGGAAAGGACCAATACATTTAATTATCCCAATTTCCCATTGCTGATAATTTCTAATCCCCTGTTTCATTCTGTTAACATAGGTATTTGTTAAAAAAAATCCAGACACGGGATAATGGCAACACTTACCACTAAAATAGGTTACATAACACCTTTCTATCTCTCTTGAATGGTTATTGGAAGCATTGAATGATATAACATGTGAGAGAAAGTGCTTTGCCAACTGTCTCCTATGCAAATATAAGAAATTATAATAATATTAACTTGGGTGATGAGGACTGGCTAATGTTCAATGTTTTGATGAATAAACCCAGAAGCCTTGATTATTAACTGGAATTTGGGAGGTGTGACTCTCCCACAAAAATGATAATGATTGCTGATCTTTAATGATGCTAATTTAGTGATAATGTTACAGATTGTTTCTTCTCCCAAAGTTGAACTATTAGTCAGATTTATTGGCCAAGCATATTTCCTTCATAGAGTATTTATTGAAATATAATGACTTCTCAGAGAATGAACCTAAGTACTGCGGGTTGTCAGGAAAAGGCTTGTATGGTAACACATACTATGAGCTTGTGAACCCAAACTGAATTCATATACTAGAAGAATAAAAAGAAGAATTAACTAGACTATGTAAGAGATCATAAAAGCACCTAGAGTAGACACTCAGAACCCAGGACTCTTCTAAACATTCCCCCTCCCCATCTCCATTTTCCCAGCTCGCACAGGAAGCACATTCCCACAGATCTATCAATTCTTCAGTCAGTACCTTTATGCCCATGGTGTTAGGTTTGTGGCACTTCAGATTAAATTGATGAGGGTGAAAGCCATCTTTTCCCTGCATCCTCTACTGCTCGAAGCACACAGTGTGTTGTTAGCAACGGCATTATAAAAGTACACACCTTTGTGATACATTCATCATGTCTCAGAGGCTACTTAGTGGGCTATTAATTTATGGAGCTCTTATAAAAATTTCATGCCCTACAGGGTCCCATTCAGACTGGGAATTTTTCTATAGGAAAAATCCTTAACATCCTCCCTGGCAATAAGGAGAGAGAGCTCTTGACCTGAGGTCTGGCTCCCATCCCCACCCCTTACCATTTCCCTCTCACACACCAGGCTGAGAAAAGCACCTTCATGGGCCATGCTTATTAGAGCACCCAGGCCTCTCCCACCTTAACTGAGAAGTGAACTCTCTCCTTTGAATCTCATTCATGTTCATTTCTTCCAGGAAACATCTTTTTGGAAATAGTGACATTTTCTTTTGTGTTCCCACACCATTGAATGCATAATTCTATAATTTCATCTCGAAATATAAGTTGCTCTTGCTAGGTCTGTTTCCCTCAAGTCTGAGAGCTGATTAAGTCAGGACCTATGTTTCACTCGTCTTTGCAGTATCAGTGAGATCAAGAGAAGGTGAAACATGTTTCAACTCATCTGCCAACTGTCATGGCTTGAGAAGATCTGCCTGGAGCACTGGATTTAGTTGCCAAATCCTGGCCTAGCAGGGAAGAGTGCTATGATTGATTAGCTATGTCTGTGTTGAGAGCAGGAGGGGAGTTGAGATATGAGTGCCACACTTGCATCCTTTCCATTGAGGATGGATGTGTGGATGGAGAATGCTTTCTGGTTCAAACTAAATGGATATCTAGTCACAGATGAGCCTGGCAAGCACAGATTACAAATGTTTGTTGCTCCCCACCCCCAATCCTCAATATCAACTCTCTCCAGAAAATCTCCATCTATTGTCTTCCTCCCCTCCCATAACACAGGAGATGGATTTCTTCTCCTCTTCCACCATCAGTGATGGTAAGGCAGTAGCCCAGAGCAACACTTCTGAACCATAGCCAGGTGGCAATATAGAATTATTTCTCTCCTTAAGCAAGTTACAGAAGCCTCCTTCCTTTTCCATTCTTTATCAATACTTTAACAATGCCTATGTTACTACTGTCTGTTACCAGATAAATGGACGGGTTGATCTGGGGTGACTTAACATCAGATATCTTGAAAGATGAGATATCACCTGGTCAAAACATTCCTGGCATTTTGGAATCTAGGATACTTGACCTGGCTATTTTTAACTAGGAGGTCATTCAAGAGAGATAAGACTAGTCCAAGTACATATAGCATTATGGGGAAGTACCTTGACAATTCCAAAAATGCATAACCTTCCCCCACTTTTTTTGAAACTCCTATCAGTGCTGTTTCACAATTTCACTTGGCATTCTGAGAGTATCACTCCTCATGACCCATTCCACAATTATTTGGCTTTTATTATCTTTTTCTTGAATGGCTTTAAATAAACTGAATATCCTAGACAGAATTCCAATTCCACACCCAATATGGCTTTAGCATCTACATAAGCAATTGCAAATGTTCCCACACAATCGAGTGATTATTTATGAAGGACTGAAGAGTAGATAGACTGAAGAATATTGTAAAAGGAAGGCAATGGATTTTATACAACACCATGAAGCAATGAAAACACATTCTGGTCTGGTTGCAGGAACCAGTTCTATCTGCCAACAAACTTTATGTAGATCTAGGATGGAAATAATGTTGGAAGAACCCAATAACTCTAGTGGGTCATCCATCCAGGGCATCAGATAGGCGCCAGGCTCCGTAACATTTCACCTTCCACAGAACACATGCAACCTGGTATAACAGAGACAGATAGATACCTCAGGAGTTTCAGTGGGGACATATTCTCAGCTCTCATGTCTATATTCCTCTTGTAATAACATAACATTGCCTCATATGTGAAATACAAGTGTCCTATGTCTAGTTAATGGGCAGCTAGCTTTATCTTTCTTGGGTTTTTCCATTGGAAAACAAACAGATAATTCATTGAATTTTATTTATAGGTACATAGTTCTGACACTTCTGGGACACAGAGTGAGCCTCCACAAACAGATTTGGGATTAGGGGCTTAATCACAAGGAACACCAACAGCCTGTAATTATTGGAATTGAGAGTCTTCAGTGGTCAGCAAACTCATTAGTCAACAGAGCGGCAAACCACGGCTCGAGAGCTGCATGTGGCTTGCGAGCCTCAGTTTACCGACCGCTGTCCTAACCCAACCCCCCATGGCATGGGGTCACCAACTCTGATGGTGAGGCTGAGTAAAAATGGCCTGTGATTGGAGTTAAGATAGAACTGGATAGAAATTCCAGTTTTGCCAATCAGTATCTGTGAGACTATGACCAAGTTATTACACCTCTATGTACCTTTATTAATGTTTCCATTTGAAAATGGGGATAATACTGTTTTTTTTTCCCCCACAGGGTTGTGTGGATTAAACCAAGTTACATATGTAAGGTATCCCACAGTAGAGATTCAAAAGAGCATAGCTATTTTATTATTGTTGTTATTATTACAGATGTCCTATCATATCCTTTGATGTGAGTTTGATTATGACAGATACTGTGATTTTGGTCTGTTTCCTCACATTACATACAAACCCTGCCATTCAGTCTTAAGTTTGTTTTCTCTGACGATGACTAGATTTCCTTTTTGTTAGTCAGAGATTTGGCTGCTTTTTTTTTTTTTTTTTTTTAATCTAAACGTCTTATCTCTCCTGAACTAAGAATCAATTTTCCTCACACTGCTATTACTCCCACTAATTCTAAGCCTTTCCTTCCACTTTTCCTTTTCACCCTGGAGGAGGAGGAGATATGTTGACCCACATGAAAACATAGTTGTGTGACCTTGGGATGATCCTCAAATGCTCTGTGCTTCAGTTTCCTTATCCATAAAATAGAGAGAGTAATAGAACCTACCTTATAGGGCTGTTATGGGGATTAAGTGAGCTGATATTTACAGGTTCCTTAGAACAATGCCTGACACATAATAAGCACAGTGAAAGTATTTGTTAAATAAAAATAAGAGGAAATAAAATAGAAAGTGGAGTATTTGATAGGTGGCATAACAGCAGGTCTTCATAGGAATAAACTCTCTTTGTCTGGCTTCTTTCTTTCTGTTTTTTCTTTTTCTTTTAACACCTTATCCTAAAAGTGGGAAGATGGTGACAGCCAATTTGAGTTTGGACCTGAGGGAAAAGTTGTCAAATAGTCATGGATGTAGGCTGAGGGGAAAGGGAGAGGGCTCCACATAACTTCTCTAAAATGTCTCAGTCTATTCACAGGGCCTAGGGGTTTCACTTAGGGGTTTTGGACTGTTTCTGTGATAAAATAGTGCTTCTGAAGTTGCTCAGGGCCTGTCTCGTTTGGGAGCTCTCTTGAGCCTTTGTTAAAAGTGACTTAATCTTTACTTTGTGCACAGAATCAACTATAGAGACTATGATTTTGTTTTTGTTTTTTTAGATCATTTTTCTAATGCCCTGTGATGATGGATAGAGGTTCTTCAGGAGGCCTCGCAAACAGGTTAATATTTGTACAGGAAAATCCATAGAAATATGAGGAACTTCCTGATAAGCAAATAAGAGTGTGTATCATTTCTGCCTGATAGCTCTTCACAGAAGTTCTTTTAATCAGAAGTTCTTTTAATCAGAAGTGCTTTTAATGCAGACCAGTGATTGGCCATTGGTACAGATCCACAAAAAGATAAATACAGAAATCAAGAATGAGCATCTAGAAATTTCTACAGCAATTTGCCCATTGAATCTAATCATATAAAAACTTGGGTTAGAATGTTGTTTGTTTTTTCATTTCCTTTCTCTAGTAATTAATTTTCAAATCTATATTTTATGAAAATTTTGGCTTATAGCAGATTGGAAATTTAAAAAAACAAAACAAAATGTTTCTTTACCACAGAGAGTTTTCAGTGTTAGGAAAATTCTGTCAGCCATTGGTCCAGAGATTGGCTGATGTGCTCAAGTTTGGGATTCCATAATTTCCCAATCCCAGGCAGAAAGGGGTCTGTGGCTTATGTTATTCATATAGAAATACCAGGTTTATTAATGGATACATATTTATGGGCGTCTCAGTTACTATCTGGCCATGTTAAGGTCGACAGATCACCACTAATAACATAATCTGTAGTCATTCAATTTCTTACAACAGAGCTTATAGGCTCAGATTTAAATTTCAGTCCTGTTTCTGTCACTTACCACCTACTTGCTCTAGCAGATCCAGGACCTCATGTAATATCACTAAGCCTAACTTTCATCATCTGTAAAGTGGGAAAGTAATACTTATTTCCTAGGATGTTTTGAAGCTCAAGTCATTAACACTTGTAGAGTATTCACTATTTGCCAAGCATGTAATAATGTAGAACAGCACACATGTATTAATTTAATTCTCACAACAACTCTCTGAGGTAGTTACTGTTTTCATCCTTATTTTGCAGATGAGAAAACTGAGGCCGAAAGGGTTTAAGTGATTTTCCCAAAGTCATAGACTAGGAAGTGATGAAACTGGGATTTAAACAGGTGGAGGAAGAGTCTAACATTTAAACCCCTATATCATATTCCCTTCCATGCGTAGTTTGAATAAATGTTGCTCCCTGCTCATTTAACCTCTTTGCCCACTTTAGGTAGGCTTTGGTAGTGGCTCCCTTTGACCCAGACCCTCATATGTTACACATACATAATTATTGGGAGATCTTCTGCCTCTACTTCCCACCTATTGGCACATTTCAAAAACTCTAATCAGGTAAAACATCCTGAGCCAGATATACTTAATATAATGTTGCAAGGAGAACACTTCATAAGGTCCAATAGGTCACCCATGGAAAGCTTCTCACTTCATTCACTCAATCATCCATTTGTTCAACATCCATGTTTTGAACATCGGCAGTATGTCAGTTCTTGTGCTAGGGCACGGAAAAGTCAAAGCTGTAAACACACCTCACTGTTTAGGAGGTGAAGCTTACTTGGCAAGATGAACTCATAAATATGGACATGGAAGTGGAAAGATGAGAGGGAAACAAGATCACGTGGTAACAGGTAAGGAATTAACATATGGTCCTTCCTACATTCACTAGGTGCTCCTTGCCCACTGTTCTACTGAAGGGCATCAGCTCATCAGAAAACAACCATATATAGGCACCCACCACCTCCTCATTTTGAAGCTGCAGCAACAGTCTTTGGAAAATTATAGGTTTTCCGATGAGCAGGTGTAAGTGTTGATTCTTTTGATCTTAAATGTCTTAACATTAAGTATCTGCTGAAGAAGATTCAGAGAAGTTTGATTTCTGTTATAAGATTCCCTTGGCTAGATTGTCCTTCCTTATGTGGCTAGATTGTTCTTCCCTATGTTTCAACTCCGAATACCTCTTCCTCCTTCCGGGTCCAGCTCAAATGTCTGTACCTCCTCACCACATCCGCACCTGCCCCATTCCAAGTAGAATTGACCAGTCCCTCCTCAGTGGTCCAACTGTAGTTTGAGCATAAACATTCATGTGTGGTAAAGAATTCATTATATTGCAATTACAGTTGGAAATGCATAGGAATCTAAAATTTCTGCCTGTGAGTGGACTGTATTTTATTCATCTTTGTATCAAGCACTCAGTTCAATAAAGACTTTTGGATGATTGAGGTTATTTAAGGCAGCTCTAGTGAGCATCAATCTTCCTTGTTCATTGCTTCTATAATATATGAATTTAAAATGAAAGAGAAGGTGTAATTGGTTCTCCATTTCAAATACAAGCCAATCACAGGGAGTTCATATGAGTCTCATAGTGGCAATCTTCTTCCTTAGCTTTCCCTTCTATGGATAAGTTACTCTGAACACAAAATCTTTCTGGACAGCAAAGGTTTTTCTCCAGGATCTATGTTTCCTGGAATTAACCTCTTGAATATTCCTGCTTATTACAATGTCTTCAAGTATTCTAGGTTTTTCTAGGACTAAATGACCACTGCTAGAGTGTCTGCTTCCACTTAACTCTCTATCACACTCTTAATTGCCTACTCACTTTCTTCCTTGCAAATCAAACCCAGATATAGCGCAGATGGAGATTCCATGACTTCAGAGAAAGCAGAAGCCCCGCCTCAGATCCAAAGGATTAATTATGATTGGTTTAGGATTGACATGTAACTAAGTTCTAGCCAATAAGAGAAAAGGAAATGTCAGCAGGAGGAGGGCTTCTATTCCAGAGTGAAAACAACAAAAAGTGCCCCACTAGGAAGTTAGGCATTTTCTCATATGGCTTCCTTTCTGCTTTGGACACCAGTATGAGAAAATAATTCTGGAAACAACAGAAACCATCTTGTAACCACGAGACAATAACTTTGAGGACAAAAGGCCAACACACTAAGGGTGGCAGATCAGAAAACTAGAAAGAAACTAGGTCCTCAGTGGCATTGTTGAGCAACTGAAACAATACCAGAAACACTTCCCCCTGGACTTCTTTTTATGTGAAAAAATAAATTCAAATTTTTAAAAGTCATTGGTCATGTTTTCTGTTACTTGAAGCCAAAACCTTCTGATTAATATGCTTCTTGAAGTTTTTTCCTGCTTCTCTCACAAACCTAGACTTAGCTCTTTTCTCTTTCTCTTAGGGTTCTAAACCTAAGCCTCTTTTGTAAGGCCAGTTAAAGTAGCAATTATTTTTATAGAGCTGGTATCTATTTAATATGTGAAGAAACTGAGAGAGAGAAGTTCAGTGATTTGACCAGGACACACATCATAAATACTGGTGCTGGAATCCAGCTTTTCTGATTCCTAATCCTAGAATTGTAATTCCTGAGAGTCCTGATAAACTGGAAAGCTTAACTGTGAGTGTAACACAGTTAAGGGATGGTATTGTTTTTGACTTTATAGTCCCAGTCCCTAGCACAATGAGAGCATATTGTTGCTTGTAAA
Organism: Plecotus auritus; assembly: GCF_963455305.1. Taxonomy (NCBI): domain Eukaryota; kingdom Metazoa; phylum Chordata; class Mammalia; order Chiroptera; family Vespertilionidae; genus Plecotus; species Plecotus auritus. Next base: position 30,748,434 of record NC_137775.1, on the reverse strand, counting down.
GGTTTGTTAATAAATAAATGTGGCACAAACTATATTAAAAGCTCCATGAGACAAGGCTTCTTCATAATTGGCTCCGCAGGACCCAGCATGGTGCATGGAACACAGTAGATACTCAATAAATATTTGCTTTGGACAAATGAATAAATGGGAATTGCTAGTAGATGTGTGATGCTCTATTTAAGAAATAAGGGATTTTTTTTTTTTAGTCAGAGGCATTGAAATTCAAGGAATTGAATGCTTAATATCAAGAGAGGGGCAGTCTACAAAAATTTTAGTTCTTGCACTCAGGGGCCAGGCAGTGGGGTTTATATTTAGATTTCATCACTTACTAATGGCATGGTCACAGGTACGTTAATTAAAATATCTGAGTTCCAATTTCCTATACACAAAAACATGGATAGGAATGGTATTTCATTGGGTTTTTGTAGATAAAATAGAAGCACGAGAACATAAAACATGTATTACAGTGGCTGGTATGTAGAAAAGAATTATTATATACTCATTATTCTTAATGTCTATGTTTTTGGTGGAAATCAAATTTCGTAGGGAGGTATGAGAAAAAATGTGGTTTAGAACAGACAAAGCAGTGTCATTTAAGTTGACTTGATGCAAACGCGTTTTACTTGGGGGAGGTGCGTTTTTGCTGTAGTTAGCTCACTCACTTTGCTTACAGTTTGAAGAGGGGAAAAGCTAAGCAGATGGCATGGTGACACAAAGGACTGCAGCCTACTGTTGCTAGAGCTTGTAAAAATGGAACCCCACGGCTGCTAGCTTGGCTGAACTTCAAACAAGTCCATGAAGAGTGAAACTCGCTCAGGAGGGGGCAGGAACTTGGTGTGAAGCTCTCTACAGTGCAAAGAACAGTGTCATTACAGTCATGGCAGCTTGACTCAGAGCTGGGGCCTGACCCCAGGAAGCTGGTGTCAGAGAGCCATGGCCAGACAGTGCACCTCGTGGAGGGACTCCAGAAATTGAAGCCTTTGAAAACCCCTAACTTCAGAATAAGGACAAATTACCCACAGATGGCTTGAGTCACGGAAGCCGAGTCCGGGTGAAGCATCTGCAAACTCAGAGCTGAGACCCTGTCCTGCTGGGCTGAGCGGGCAGACGCAGGTCCGGGCCCAGATGGCTGCGAAGGTCACCAGGAGGGACACCAGCCAGACGCGCTCTACTCCTGAGAACTGGCATAACCCAAAGCCCACAGAGGCTTCCCAGGATCCAACAAACCAAAATATCCTGGTCAGGAAAACGTCACACTTCCTTTTGGCTTACTGGCTACAGGAAAATAAAAATGTATCAGGGGAGAAGGGAGTGAGATGGGGAGCCTAGGGGAGGCATTAGCAGAAAAAGGCCACTGTTCTCCATTTCAGGAGCTTAAGCTGATATAATTCCTTTCTGATACACAGGTTCAGCTTCAAATCACAGAAATCCTGCAGATCTGATCATTTCCCACATAGCTCCCCTGCCATTATTTTATAAAATATAGCCACATGCAAAACCAAACACAGCAGTATCCAAAGTGCAGATATTTTTCTTCTTCCAACAATATAGAAACATGCAACACATGCCCTGATGGAAACCTTCAATGATAAAAGAAAATACCAAATTCTATTTAAAAGAAGTCTTGCATGGAATAAAGTCCTCTCATCATTCCATTGGAAGAAAAGGCCCATCTTCTGGGGTTCCCTGGTGCCACACACATATCTTGCCCCTTACCTTATATATAACTATTCACTTCTGCCACTAGAATTGCAGCCTCTCTAAAGTCAGCATCATATTTCATTCATTGTTAAACCCTTGACACCACCTACCTAACATTTAGTAGGCTCTTAATTAATGACTGAATAATGAATGAATGAATGCATGTGTACAGGGCTAGGGATTGATAATTAGTTTAGTGTCTGTTTACCAGGGGAGGGTATTTGAGGTTAGTGTGGAATAACCCCTTTGCCATGTTCTCAGCCAATCTGATTGAAGTTCATTTCATCTTCCTCTCCCAATTGCTTCTCACTCCTGTTATGTATTATAGAATATTAGCCACCAGTTGTGAAAGACAACTTTCTAAATGAAAGGTGCAAGTATTTCTGTTCCATTTGATTATCAATGGCATTGATTTAGGTTCTCGAGTCTAATTTGGATCCATTCTTCCTGATTAAAAAAAAAAATCTAAATCAGGATCAGTCTGACTTCACTTTCCCATTCAAAAAGGACGCTTGAAAAATCTAGGTTAAGAGAAAGGGGACCCTACCTGGAGATAGTGGCTGACTGGATTATTTTTTCCCTTCCTGCTTTGTTTCTCCAGCAATATATATACTTTTCCATGCAGAGACAAAACCTCCTAGTCTGCTCAATCAATATTTTCTTCTCATTTGAGACAAGCTCCTCAAAGGCAACCAGGAGGGGGATTCTTGAGAATGTTCTCTTTTCTTTGGGAAACACTCTTGGAGAGACTAATGTTATTATTACCACTTAATCACTCAAATCTACCTTTGAACGATGACAATTGGCAAAAGCAACAGAAATTGACCTCCCGCCGTTTTCCAGCTCAGAATTACTTTTTCTTCTTTTATTAGTATGAGTAAGCATGTGTGAAGAGCTCATAAAAAGAAATCTTTTACCTTTGATAAAGCTAATGACCTAGTGTTTTATTTTAATGATGGAAAAAATTGCCCATGTCCAGGTCTTCCTCTCCCAGTGACACTGTTCACACTACCGGCTGGCCGCCCCCACCCCACAGGCTAGGCAGAGCATGTGTTAGGGGTCTTTGTAGTTTTCAGAACATCGTCGCTGCAGCCCAAGCACCATGGACAGATGCCAGGCAGGCACTGGAGCTGGTTTCACAGAAGCATTTAACTCAATGCAGATACTTTTTTTAAAAGAAAGAAAAAAAAGCCCTTTTACATGATCTACTAACTCGATAAACTGTGGACACGATGGAGAAAGACCAGCACTTATTGACATCTGGCCCAGCAAAGTTGAGACGGTTCCCCAACAACATAAACAGGGTTTATTTTTCCCTTCTTCCTTATTATCTCATCAAATCACCAATCATTCCCGAACTAAAAATTTGTTCTAGTTTGAGCAAAATAAACGAATCCATTAATGTTACGGAATCTGAGGACTTGGTTTCAAAATTTAAGAAATTGTAGATTTTGAAACAGAAAACAAGAAGTGGCTGCAGTGCCAGGCACAGCCACCCCTGTGGTCCATGCCCTGAGGTGATTGACAGTCATCAGAATCACCTCATGCTTAGCCACTTCTGGGCTTTGGGGACAGGAGGGTTGGATAGTGCCCGGAGTAGAGGCAGATGAGAGAAGCACAGACACCTCCTCCACCAGTGAGAGTCACACCTTCTTTAGCTTGTGGCCTCCAATCTTGCTTATACTGTATTTTAGCTATTATTATTGGGCTCAAGAGGACTAGAATAGTCAGGGAGCTCTGAGCATAAAAAAGGTGGCACGGCCAGCATATTACTTTGAAAAAATCCATTTGCTCTACTTTCACATATAAAAATGTATCACTATGCTGTCTTTTGGATTAGAAACCAATGAGCTGAAATGGGGCCAAGGAGCAAAATGGCAGGAGGGCAGGTGGAAAGAAGAAGAAAGGACCCCATTAATTAAATAGGCAATCCTGAGAAAAGGAATCCAGGAAGCTTGCCTTCTGCCATGCACGCATACATTTAGTAATGGCATAATGCCTGTACAAAGTGGTTTGGGGGAGGCCAGGGTCTCTTTGACTAAGAACTGCACAAAATGAACTGCTTAGTTCAAGCCTAAGGGTGTCCACACCAGCATTTTCTCTTTCACACCTGATATTCTTAATTCCTATTCCACCTTACCCTTCAAATTCTCAAAAGGTCCAGAAAATGATATAAAAAAACCTCATGAAACAATGAACATTGAGAACAGCTGTGTATTAATTGCTAGAGTTTATATGAAAGTTTCATTAAACACAGAGAAACACAACGGATTGAGAAAGGACCACCAATGTTCTTTGTGCTATGCCTCCCCAGTCAAGCCTCCACACAATTGCTAGCAAAATCTTCCCAAACCTCAAATTCAATCTACATAAAATCTCTCAAAGGCATTAAAGGCTCCTGAATGCCTTCGTGATTAAACTAAGTCTCCCCTAACTTGGCATGTAAGGCCTTCGTGGTCTGGTGTCTACCTATATCTCTCTTTCATCTCCCACCCGTCATCCATATGCAGCCTGTGTATAGGTAGCTCAAAGAACTCCCTGTGTATTTAATATTCCCAGGTCTTCCTCCATCATCAAAACCTGTGCTGTCAAATGCAGTAGCCATTAGCCACATGTGGCTACTGAACATCTGGAATAGGGTTAGTTCAAATTGATCTGTGCTACAAGTGTACACCATGCACACCAGATTTTTAAAATTTGCTATGAAATAAAGAATATAAAGTATTTCATTAATAATTTTAAAATATCGGTTACTTGTTAAATGACAATATTTAGATGTGTTGAATTAAATAAAATACACCATTCAACTGATTTCACTTGCTTCTTTGTATGTTTGTTTAATCTGGTTTCTATAGGTACCTTGCATTATGTTTCCATTTTACAGCATTGGTCCACAGATATGGCATGCTCCTTTAGAGAGAGGAACTTTTTCACTTTGTTCATGGAGCTAGCTCTTCCTCGTCAGCCAAGACCCAGTTTCACAATCACCTCTTCGGGTAATAAATGTGAAAATGTGCAGTACATAATAAAATACCATTTCTCCTCCACGTGCCCCCCCCCCAATTCCCAACTAGCTATACATACCTATTTGTTTGTGATAGAACCCCAAAGAAGGTGGAAGATAATTGTTATGAGTCTCTTTAGACTAATTCAGTTTTGGAGGCAAAGGTCTTCAGATATGAGTAGTAAGTACAAATACTTTGTTCATATTGCAAGAAACAGAGCTGCTTTCTCCAGAGAATTTTACCGCTAACTAAGTCCAAGGGCATTGCTAGAGGCAGGCCTTCCTCTGCTGGAGGCACAAGACCCACCTAGGGCCACGTTCTGGTTCCTCTGGCTGGTAGAACCACAGTGCCTACTTTTGGCCCCTCACTGGGTTTCTACCACGATGCTGGTATAGTCCAACACTGCCCAAAAGATCTTGGCCAGCCACCCTCAAAGCAATGCCTCACGTGGCTACAAAAGTAATGTTTGCCTTTTCCCAGGAATAAGAATTTAAGTCTTAAATTGAGAATGAGTTGGCGTTTTACACTTGACATCTCGAAAATGGAAAGAACACATTTTAAAAAGCTAGCTCCACACCTACACAAAGAGGCAGATGAAGGTTACCTTTGTTTTTCCTGTTCCTCAGACCACACCCATCACTTTGGTGACAATCATTTCTTTATTGGTTTTCAGCTTCCCACAGTTTCCTGAGTCCAAAGCCCCCAAGTCACTCATTCGTGTAAATAAAGGACATTCGGATCCCCATATGACTGCTCAGATTCTCTTTCCTGCTCCTCATCTGTTTTCTCCTGTGTTGGCCCATGGTTGCTTGATGCTTCTGCTATACTCTGCCAATGTGAGTCCTGGGACACTTGCTCCAACCCCACCACACAATAGACATGGCAGTCATGGCGCCTGCCACACACACAATCCCTGCTGAGCCACCACGTTATCCTGGCCCTGTTGAAGGGACAGCACTATGTAGCCACATTTTACATGAATAACTCCACCCCCACCTTGGCCACAACTGATTGGATCAAGGGTGGACACTTCATTCAAGAACAGTCCAGTCAAATGCAAAAAAACAAAAAAACAAAACAAAATGAGGTCCATTAGATTTTCTCTTCAGGGTATAAAGTGATTATGTTAGGTCATGGGAAAAAGTAAACTGAGAAAATCAAAGCCAAGGACACAGCAGAAGTTTCTGAAGCATGTTTCAAGGAACCATTGGGGTTCTGTAGAGGCGACCCAGGGCCTGATGCCAGAATGAGGAGACACCTGGGTGGGAGGAGCCAAACCCATGCCCACTTTATCCAGAGAAGTTCCACTTCGATCAGCTTTAAATATAAGATGTTGCTTGAAGAAAAATCATAGAAAAGTGAAAAAGTAGAACCAAAGAAGGTTAAAGAAGATAGATAATAGATAGCCAGCAGATAAAGGAGACTGTAGTAGGCCCTGGGAGAACATCTGAATCACATTAGTGCAGACTCCCAACTGAACACCCTGGAACTTCTGTTCTTCTGTAGCCCCAGCTCTTCCTGGCTCATCCTGAGGCCCAGGACCCTAGGTCCTAATAGTAAACTGCCACGCCCCCTCCTTCCTCCTAACCCAGGGGTGGGCAAACTTTTTGACTCGAGGGCCACAATGGGTTCTTAAACTGGACAGGAGGGCCGGAACAAAAGCATGAATGGAGTGTTTGTGTGAACTAATATAAATTCAAAGTAAACATCATTACATAAAAGGGTACGGTCTTTTTTTTTTATTATTTCAATAGTTTTATTCATTTCAAACATTTTAACAAGAAGAATGTAAACACTAATTATTATAATTTGAAACTTCAAAAAATGGAGGAATCATAGCATAATAACATACCTTATATTGAAGATGGCAAAGGCAAAATAAAATTGCCTAAGAAAGGAAAGGTACAAAAGCCTTTCAAATTAAACTTAAATATAATAAAATAATTTAAAACTAAAACAAATAGAAAAGAACAAAATGTGTAAACAGTAAATTAAACATTTTCTTTAGTGCAGTTTCCAAATTATGCCCGGGACGTAGATGTAGATGGCAATGTAATGGGTTGAAAGGTTTTTGGTCTTTAAAACATCAACTTCAGTGGGAACAGTGTTGTCGGTCTCCTTTTTAGCTAATGCTCTGATCCTGTGCTCTCCAGGGGCGTGTCTCCCTCCATCACCACGATAACGTGTCTCCGCATTCCCAGGGTGATGTCGGGGGACGCGTCCGCAGGCATTACAAGGAGCCTCTGGAAGATTGAGAGGTTGTTCCTTCTATTGAATGGGCGGATATAAATCCGCCCACTCAGAAGGAGGAGCTGCTGCCGTGTTTCCTGATGTTGCCATGTTAACACTGCTGCTGGTGAAGGAGCTGAGGGGAGAGCAAGAGAACCCTCCGCTCTTTCAGCTCCGCGGGCCGGATAGAACAGCCAAACGGGCCGGATCCTGCCCGCGCGCTGTAGTTTGCCCATGGCTGTCCTAACCAAACCACTGAAGCTGCTGTGTGAGACTTTGGTCCTTCTTTCGAAAGTACCCTGGTGAAAGAACCCTAAAACATCCACACAGATATTTCTCTATGTTGAAAAGATTTTACTTCAAAGAGATCGTAGCTCTTTTGACCTAAAATTGGAAGACTAGACCTCTGCATAGTTATGGAGATATTTTAAGCCTTAAAAATCAAGTTTTTTTTTTCTCTTGTTTTTATTTCAATTTTACAATCTCTTAGATCAAAGAGCTTAGAATATTCCAGGTCCCAGACTGGAGGACCCTTAAAGGTTACCTCTCCCTGTGTTTTCTAAAGCCTTCCTCCTTGTGATAATTAAGTCAGATGGAGATGAAGGAAGGGCATGGGGCAGAAGCCCTGGCACATCTGTATTGGCTCCTCTTTTTAGACAGCATGCTCCACGTGGCAGGGCCATGCCTGGTTGCTTTGCAGTGGACCCCAGTGTCTAGTATACAGTAGGCACTAAGTAAGGAGTTATGTCAGGCTGACTGACTACCGGTAAGATTCTAGCTTTCTGGGTCAACTCTCCTACATCTGAGAGTTGCTTCTCAAATTGCGACAGAAGCAAGAAAAAAATCAACACAAAAATGTCCCACACATTTTGGAGTTTGAAAAAGGCATTCAAGGAGACTGATTTTTAAATATTTTCTAATGCCCAAGTTGTAAGCAGATGACTGACTTTCACAATATGCATGTGTAAAATTTGTTTCTTTGACCAACAATTAAAAAAAAATTGGCCAAATTGGGTTAATGTGAAGATTAACCCAATTTAAAGTGAAGATTAAAGGGAAAGATATAGGTACTTTTAGAATCTTTACTGTCACTGATTTAATTATTTTATTCTCCTAGTTCTTAAAAGGAGCAAAATAAATGAGAATCTTTGCCATATATTTTCAGAAACTTTTGGCTAATTGAGGAGGCAATGGCAATATTTAATTATTGGCAGGACAAAACTGACTTTCATTCAGCCATTTATTCATTCAACAAGCATGTACTGAGTTCCTCTTATGTGTGGATTATCTAAGGGAAAGAGACATGGGCCAGGTGCATTCTCTGCCTCTTCTCATCACCTGCTTACTTGTAGGGTGTCTAAACCTAAAACATATATTTTTAACTACAATATAAAACAAAGAACATCCAGTGTTCTAGATTATTAATATGGCATCTTTAAGAGAATTTAAGGGGTAAAGGAAGAACTTCTCACTGGGAAGATTGGGGAAGGCTTTTTGGAAGAGGTCACACTCCAGCATGATAGACAAAGTGGATTCTAACAGTGGAGACAGGATGGAAGAATATGACATTCAGAGGGCAGAGCATAAACAAGGCATAAGAGAAGGCAAGATAGTTAGGAAAATGGTTGAGTATGACAAGAACTTGATGTAAGGAAAGGACAATGCTTGGAGTTAAGTCTGAAATAATACATTGGATCCCAAACAGGAAGACTTCTAAATGCCATCTTGGAGAGTTTACACTTTAGTAAGTGGGCAACAGGAAGCCATTAAAGGGACTTGAGGCAGAGAATGGTTTAAGAGTTGTGGTTTCAGAAGGGTAATTTGGCAACAGTACATAGAATGTAGTAGAGGGGAGACATGGAAGGGGAGGAGCTCAATCCAGAGGACATTATTATCCTTCAAGTGACAGGGACTGAGGACAGCTTTGGGGGCAGGAAGAATGAAAGTGAAGGATAACAGATTCAGAAAACAATGAAGGGAACTGGAATGGCAAGCAGGAAGGAAAAGGGGACTAGTATTAATGAGGACACATCTATGTTTTACTCATAACACTAAATGTATAGGATGAACTCATGTCCTGCTTTTCTTGACACAGTCTGAGTTTATGCCTTATTTCCTTTTGATTATGGGATAATTATTAACAACTAGAGGCCTGGTGCATGAAATTCGTGCACGGAGGGGGGATGTCCCTCAACCCGGCCTGCACCCTCTCCAATCGGGGACCCCTCAGGGGATGTCCAACTGCTGGTTTAGGCCCTGTGGGATCGGGCCTAACCTGGCAGTCGGACATCCCTATCACAATCCGGGACCACTGGCTCCTAACCACTCACCTGCCTGCCTGCCTGATTGCCCCTAACCACTTCTGCCTGCCAGCCTGATCGCCCCCTAAACCACTCCCCTGCTGGCCTGATGGCCCCCAACTGCCCTCCCCTGCCAGCCTGATCAACCACAACTGACCTCCCCTGCTGTGACCTGCCTCCTCTGCTGGGATCTGCCTCCTCCACGCCACCCAGAACCACGGGACCCCCAGGCCTCACTGTGTGAAGTGGCCACCAGGCCCTGCCTCCGCTGTGCGTGTGGCCATCTTGTGGCAGCCTTCTTGTGATGTAAGGGCATTGCGTGAGAGCGTGACACCACCTAGGCTTTTTTTTTTATATAGGATGACCTGTCTCATTCTCAATGTTTCTACTTTGGACAATACCTTTCACAATCATGTTCTTATATACTTTTCCTCTTTGATTCCTCCAAACTACCCTCCAGTTTACACATGAAGAAGCTGAAGATCTGAGGTGTCTCATGGCACATGTAGCCAATAGGTGGTAGAGCCTGGATTTGAATCCAGACCTATACAGTTAAAAAAACCCATGAATGTTCTACAATACCCGGTTTCCTGCCCTCAGCCTATGGCAGGTTGTGGAGGGCACACAGAGGGGGAGGTTCATTAAAAGAAACAGGGATGTCAGAGAGAGTGGGTTAGGGTAAACTGTAAGTTCTGGTTTGGATGTGTGGTCTGTAAGGTCCTGAGGTGCTGGAAGGATATTGAAACAGTTGGAGATATTGGCTGGAACTCAGGAGCAAAATCACACTCTAGTTACAGATTTGTGAGCCTTCCAAATCAACAGATGCAGGACCCTGGGACCAAATGACATTGCCAAGCATGACACTGCAGGACAAAGGTCACAGCTCAGATACCTGCAGTGGCCAGGCAGGTAACACACGAGTGAGGGGGCAGGAACGAGGCATTAAGGAGTGGCAGAAGGAGGTGTTGGTGAGGATTATCTTAATTTCTCCTAGAAATTACTGGCAATTTTAGATAGAGACAATATAGATGTCAAAATAATAGTCTATTTCTTAATTAAAGCTGACAACTAGAGTAAATTCTAGTAATTTAATAAATAAATCATAGTTGACTTATAAAAATAGTTTTAACAATAAAACTAATTAATAGAACAGAAAATTATAAATAGCAGTCATACAATTTTGGTCTACTATTTTTGGTCCTAGGTGAAACCTCAAATGAGTTTTTTAAAAGTTCAATTAGTTCTTATCAAAATACATACAAGTATGTTAGAACAAATTGCAGTGCATTTTTACAGTCCTAACAAGAGTCAAATATAACTCAGACATCATTGCCAAGAGCACGCAGGTGGGGGCAAGGGAAGAGGGAGAGGAAGATGGGGACAGAGGAGGGGCGGGATGGTGGAAAGCATTTCAAAAAGCAGTACATACCAGTTCATTTATATTAAGAAAAATTAATTTATTAATGAGAACTTACATTACTAGTCTTGTCACTAGTAACTTTCAATTCAAAGGTAATAAGCACCCGTCACCTTCCTGGGCCTACACAGTGGTTCTAAACTTTTACCAGCACATTCACTTGAACCTGTTTACCTGGGGGCTCTTAACAACACAGACTGCTGGGCCTTGTTGATTCAGCAGGTCTGGGAATGGTTGGTGCAAGTTTGCATCTTTAACCAGTGCCCAAGTGGTGCCAGTGCTGTGGATCCAGGGACCACACTTTGTGAACCTCTGGTCTACATGCCAGACAGGGACTGGCTGGCTTTACCCCTTTCCGAATTACCGTGGTGCAAAAACATCCACTAAGGCCCTATTTCTCATGGCACTCTGGAAAATGATTCAACGACATGGCTTCAAACAGAGGTCCAACTTTTTGCCTCATTGTCTGTGTTCTGAATCCAACCTAGATTAATATTTTGGAAAATGTTACTCTTTTCTGTACCGAGCAAAGTAAATATTTTGTCAGTTGTTAAGGATGAGCTGCAGTGTAAGACCTAAAGATGGATCCAAATTCAGCAGGAAGGCTTGGAGCTGCTTCGGGACTCTTTCCAGGTTGTGATTTGTCATGTATTTCAGAAGCCAGCAGAAATACCAACCGCTCGATCTATTAAGGAAAGGCTGAATGAACCTTTCCACAGCAGAATTTTATTTATTTATTTCCACACCAACTCTCATTCTACTTAGCCAAGAAGAGAGAAAGGGGAGACAAATGCTTTTCTATCCCTAGGATTTCATCTGAGTATTGTTCTCATAGAAAGAATAATAGCACAGAGTTTTTAGAACTGGAACATTTTTTTTAATTTAGTTTTTATTGACTTCTTTGGGGTAACACGGGTTAATAAAATTATATAAGTTAGAAAATTTTAACAATCCTTTTGACAACTGAAACAACTAAGGCCCAAGGAAGGAAATGTCATTTGTCCGAGATTCAGACAGTGGCAGAGCTGCAGCTGGAATAAAGCTTAAAGGCTGCCAGGACAGCACTTTCCTTATCACAGCCTACCACCTCCCATGCAGTAGATCATAAAAAAAAAAAAAAAAAAAAAAAAAATCATCGTCCTAGCTGGTTTTGCTCAGTGGATAGAGCATCGGCCTGTGGACTGAAGGGTCCCAAGTTTGATTCCTGTCAAGGGCACATGCTCAGATTGTGGGCTCAATTCCCAGTATGGGGCATGCAGGAGGCAGCCTATCAATGATTCTCATCATTGATGTTTCAATCTCTCTCTCCCTCTCCCTTCCTCTCTGAAATCAATAAAAATATATTAAAAAAAAATTAAAAATCCACAAAAAACAAATACCACCAAAGTGCATTTTATGCTGTGCTTCCCCTGAAAACACCTAAATCAATTGGTTACTGAAGGCTTTGCCCTACTGCTGAGAGTGCTGGGGAGCAGACAGAAGGGGACCCGGGGGTGCTTTTCTTAACTTCCTTACTAAGCACTTCCTGAAGCATCTTCCATTACAGTGCTTTGGGTCTCTAATGTGATGTGTGGGTTGAGATGGTAGAAATCTAAGCCTCATGGTAAATTTCACATTTGGACAAAGAAACATGTTAAGGAAGACATACAGGGGACAAAGGATCTTAAAGATCATCGGGTCCACACATCTCATGTACACATGAGGAAATTAAAGCTCTCTTGAGTAGAGCAACTTGCTGGGGTGTTTAGTCTATTAAATGGCAGAATTCACACCCAACCACAGATCTCTTGCCCTGCAGATTGTTGCTACTTCTATCTTATTATCCTGTCTACTGTAGTACAGTGTGTTGATTGAAGCCAGAAAAATGCATGCTTCACTATGAGTTTAGATCCAAAAATAGTGGATCTCTTCAGCATTAAATAAGAAATATGGTAATAATAATAGCTAACATTTTTGAGTGCTAACTCTATGCTAGGTACTGTCCTAAGTCCTTTGCATGGATTATTGCATCTAATCAGTCATATCATTGAGGAAGCTAGAATACCATCAGGTTGGAACTGGAAATTAGGATGAAATGAAATAATGAAAGTGAAGCACTCAGCACAGGGCCTATACTGTTTTCCTAGGAACAGTTATTGTCTAGTAAATGCGATAATTCAAGTAAGGCATTTAGAACAGTTCTTGGCTCACAGAGCTTACTAAATATTGGCTGTTATTATCACATTTTTCTCTATTTTTTTGTGTGGAACCACCCAAAGAAATTGGATCTAGATAAAAGTTATGAACCATACAAGATTCAAACATAAGGAATATCATTGGGAGCCAGTTGCCACCAGTGGAAACCACAGTGACCACAGTGTAGCTTGGACTAAAACACTCTCAAAGGCCAAAAGTTGAAGCCAGAGACCACAGAAGAACAGAATTAAACAGGTTTGAATTGGGCCTCAGTTTCAAGGAGCTCAGAGGGTTTACTAGACATCTCCTTGTCAATCTTTACCACTCTCAAGTTGGAGTGGAAAAGTGAATCTAGTACGAAGACCTCTTTCAGATGAGGGCAGTGTGCAAAGACAACATTGATCATTCAAAGCCTGTGATGAGAACCCAGTTTCCTTAATAAGAATTGGCTGATCTGTCAGCGAAGGAAAAGAATACCTCCACTAATTAAGATGAAAACAAAATGCTACAGCCCCTGTGTCAAGTAAACCACCTTGTCAATTGTCCACATGGGAATGCTTGGCATACCATGTACTTGCACACAGGAAGAAACCAGGGAAATCCAAACAGAATCCACCCCGCTGCTACCGACTTCCTCTCCAACATGGCAACTAGAAAAGATTCATTCTGTTTTATGGCAGAGCGATAAACTAGGATCAATGAATGGAGGATTCATGAAGGCAGATTTTGGTGCAAGATAAGAGAACACTTTTTTAAAATTAGAGATGTTCAACTTTGAACATGCTGCCAGCTGAGGTGGTGTGTGTGCTGCAGGTGATCAAGGAAGAGGCCCAGGAAACACTCATGGGGTATATTACTATTGGCATCATAATTTTCATTGTCATTGTAATCATTATCTTATTAGCATTCCACCAAGTAGATATGAGTATTGATTTGAGTTGAAATGCTTCCACTAAGAGAGGCCAAATAACAGCTAAGAGTTGCTCTTGGGTTGAAATTGAGGTTCTATAATTTACTAGTTATGTGCCTTAGAGTTGGTAATTAAACCTTTCTAAGCCTCACTTTATTCATCTATACAATAGATATTACAATAACTACCTATTCTGTTCATATTCATTCACCAGATACTTATAAAACATAAACTGTGGTCCACTTTTCTAGGTGTTGGGGATTTGGTGATGAATAAGACGGACACTATCATTATTCTCTAGGGGTTCACAGTTGAGTGTGTGTGGAGAGTCAGAAACTATACAAGTAAACATAAATATAATTAACTAACAACTAGTATTATACAAATAGTGATAAATGCTGTGAATTAAATAAGACAGCATATCCAGGATATCTTCAGTCAGGATGGTCAAAAAGAATTCTCTTAGCAGGTGATGTACACATTGGAACCACAATAAGAGAAAGAGCCAGCTTTGAGGTGCTCTAGCAGAGGAAGTAGCAAAGGCCCTGTGGCCCCACCAAGCTGCACTAATGTGTATGGAGTGGGTCGGGGTGAGTGATTCAAGATGAGGCTGGTTGTAAGGATTAAAGGAGGCAGTGTATGGATGATCTGCACCACATTCCATGGCATAGAGGAACATGTTATTCATGATTTGCAAAATGTTGAGAACAAGTAAGGGATCCTTCCCCATGCCTATTTTTCAGGAATCACTACCTTACATAGTGTTCTGTTTAGACTCAAGTTCTAGTAAGGAGGGGGGACCTGGCTACTTTAAACATCACAACCAGGGATAGAGGAAGACAAAAATCTGCAAAGATTTGTAGAGACATATGTCAAACACCTGCTTCAAGGACAGGAAGTTGGGCAGGACAATTGGGTCAAATAGAAGCAAATTTCCTAGTTGGGAGGCCAGTAATGATAGGGAACATATGATATTTTATTCTATTTTTGCTTGTGGAAGCAATGCTGGCATGTAGGATGAGGTAATTTAAGTGTTTCCTGGATTAGCTGACAGTAGTTAAGAATAAGTTGTCCTTTTTGGGTCACTTAATGCTGGCAGCTAAAGCAAGGTGGCAGGAGCATTTTCACAAGGTCGCCGGTTTTCAGAGCTCAAGGTACTTTCTGAAGAAGTCTAACAGGTTTCTCTCAATGGAGATGGAGAGGGAATGTGTTCCCAAAAGAATTCCACAGTAGATGTGGAAAAAATATACAAGTGAGGACAATACTAGCAGTAAATATAAGTTAATATCCTCATTCTATTTAGAGCTCATTCAAATTGCTGAAGTAAGTGAATTCACAAATGAGCAAATGTAGTCACTAAATACACAAATAAGAAGACATTCCCACTAAAATCACAATGAGATGCTGTACTTCCTTCCATTGCGTGAGTGCTGACAAGGGTGTAGTGAAACTGGTGATCTCATGCATTGGAGGGGTGATGCTGTCAATCAATACAGCCCTTCCAGAAGGAAAGCAATTTGGCAGTAGATAAACTTAGTCATACCACATGACCAGTAATTCTACTCATGGGAATCTACCTTAAATAAAAATATGTGAAAAGCTCTACCCATAAAGATATGTGTTGAATAGTGTTCAAAATATTACAAACTTAGGATGGGCAAGGAATTTCAATTTAATTCAACAAATGATAATTGAATACCTACCAGCAGCTGGGTATAATAGAGTTACTTCCCTCAATAATTCATAATCACAACCTAATGACTGTGCTTTTAAAAATATATTTTTATTTATTTCAGAGAGGAAGAGAGAGGGAGAGATAGAAACATCAACGATGAGAGAGAATCATTGATCGGATGGGATCGAGCTTGCAACCTGGGCATGTGCCCTTGACTGGAATCAATCCTGGGACCCTTCAGTCCTCAAGGCGATGCTCAATCTACTGAGCCAAACCAGATAGGGCATGACTGTACTTTTTTCAATATTATGCAACTATTGAAAAGGAAGCTATAGAGACACTAAGAGATTAAAAGGTTTGCAATGTATTAAATTATGGTAAATTACATTTACCATAATGTTTAGGGGGGGGAAAGCAAATGAAAAAGCCCAGAGAAAAATAAACCAAAATAGTAACAATGATAAAATAATGGGTCATGTTTTCTTTTTCTTTATCTTTTGGTAATGTGGTGATATTACCTTTAAAATAAAGAACAATAATAAAAATGAGAAGAGGAACAGAGAAAAATAGAGCAGTTATTAAATAAAGATTAATGAGGCAAGTGGCAAGTATACTTAAAAATTTTTATTTATTTAAAAATTGCTTTTAGTTGTATATCTTTAGTACTTACGATTTATTAATTCAATAAACTATTTTATGTTAGTAGGAAAAATTATGAGGGTTCTAAACCATTGATTCATTGAACCTCACTCATGGAGGTCTTTAGAATCTCACATAAATAAAAGTTGCTCTGAAGCATAAACTTTAAAAAATTCTGCTACTTAAAAATGATGGGATAAAATTAATGCCAAAAATTTAAGACTTGGGTGCCCTAATGAAGATGGGGAAAGCGGCTTCTCCTCATAGGAACTCTTGCAGGTAATGGAGCAGCAGTGTCTTTTGCAAGGAGGAGATGCCATGTCCAAGAGTAAGGGAGACTCATGGGAGCAGGGGTTTCCAGGTATTCTGTGACCCCCAAATCAACTGCTCCAATTCTCTGGGGCCTGCTCTTTCCAGGAGACCCAAAGACGCTGGAGTTAACACTATGACTCAAAACACATAGCATCAAACTTTGGGTTGTTGTGGTTTTTAAAATCTGTTTTGAGATCCTATAAAAGAGTCTTTTTAGATGGCCATCAAAGCTCTTGGATTTTTCTTCTACCTTAAACCAAGCATGTGTGGTTCGGATGTGAGACGGTCATTCTACCTCTCACTTCAAGGACCTTGGACCCCTCCTACCTTGTCTGCTTGTGCTTGGCAGTGGTAATTCAAGGCCTTGCTCTACCTCCACAAGCAGTGACACTAGGTGAGCAGAGGTGCATTTATCTAACTCATTCACCATTGGCTACCATGAGTAATTAGAATCCCATTCTGGATATTAAATAGGACTTCATTGCATTCTGCTTAATCTAGGTTAGATATCCATGCCCAATTCTTCCTATTTCCCTGAGAATCTATTTCTTAAAATCCACTCTTGGATCAATTTATATATCAACCATAGTTATTGGTTGCAGGAAATAGAAACTGATTCTGATCACCATTAACCCAACAACAAAAAAGCAATTTTCAAAAGGCTATCAGGGGCTCAAGAACTAAGTATAAAGGATCAGGATCATAAAATGGCAGGAACGAGAGCTTCAGACATAGGGTTGTGGGAACTAAGCATGATCTCACTGACAAGCAGGCTCATGTTCTATGTTAGAAATTATAAAAAATTAGTGAAAAGTGTAAAAAAAAATCTTAATTAAATATGTGCAGTATCGTGCAGTGAAAAAACTCTACTGTTGACTTCTAATTATGGCTTTAC
Organism: Plecotus auritus; assembly: GCF_963455305.1. Taxonomy (NCBI): domain Eukaryota; kingdom Metazoa; phylum Chordata; class Mammalia; order Chiroptera; family Vespertilionidae; genus Plecotus; species Plecotus auritus. The sequence continues at coordinate 30,731,176 of NC_137775.1, read as the reverse complement.
TACTAACTAGTTGTATAACCCTCCATGAGTTACTTTACATTTCTAAACCTTAACATGGCCTTCTGTAAAAGGAAGAACCAGGTTAGAGACTATTAAACTACAGCTTCCTTCTAACTTTCATGTTCCTTGAGTCTATACCAAGAGTGAGGACCTGTGTGAGATCCCTCCTCTCCTGCCCTGTATACCTGGGGAGACCCTGTTAGGGAAGCACAGACCACATCTGCTAAAACCTGGATGCTGCCACAGAATCCCTCTCAATACAGACATCCAGATGCCTACTACCCATCAGGCTAAGTTTACCTGCAAGAGGAAATCAATTTGCATTCTTTGTACGATACTATTCTGCTTTCACGGGATGAGCTAAACCAGAAAAGTCAACACTTCCTAAGAACATCAGGTAAAGTCTTTGCTGGAAAGTGTCTTCAAGACCAGCTCTTGCCCAGCTACTAAACAACAGTTTAGCTTGCACAATCTCCCTGGTCACAGAGTCCAATGCACTATCATCCAGTCAGCCTGAAGATTTTGTGTTATAATTCAAGGAATCCAAGTCAACAAGGGAAACAGACAACCACACAGACAATAAGCATTCAGGAAGAGAAGTTTCTTGAGAAGGTAGATATTGACTACCATGGAAAGCACATAGGAAAGTTTAAGACTTGAGCAGAACATTGGTGAACTAGGAAGTAAGGAATCTGTGGGGGAAAGATGAGGGAGCAGTGCAAAGACATGGAGGAGAAAGAGAGAATGAGCATGTATAGCCTGGCTGAGGGACAGAGAAGTCAGCCAGAGAGGTGGGCACAGTCACCCAACAGAATAAAAGGGACCTTGGCACCAAGGAATTGGTTTTTCTCTGAAGAGTGATGAGTAGGCACTGAAGGGTACCACTTAGAAGAGTGATACAATCAATGTGTGTTTCATGAAGCGAATTCTGGTCATAGTGAAGACTGAGGAGGGGTGAGGAGGCAGGAAAATAGCAGAAGGCTTCCATTTATCCCTCATCACATATTTTGCAATTGTGCTTGTTAAACAATGATCTTGTATTGTTGCACAAGAAGATCCATTTACTCAATAGCTAGTAAAGAGATACAATGGATAAAAATCACGTATATTCCATTTAATCCTTGCAGCCATCCTGTGAAGCCCCTTCTCACAAATGAGGTGATGGAGGCTTGTCTGAAATCTCGCAGCTAGTCTAAAATCTGGCAGAGTGGGCATTGCATTAAGGCTTTCTGATGCCAAGTCCAGTGCTCATCTCACTGCATGTTGAGAGTAACCAGCACTCCAGGCCCAACCTGTCACCCCTAAATCCAGCTCAGGCAGTACCATTTGCATGTCTTGGCAATAACATATCTTAGTGACATTAAATGCAGGAAAACACGAAGACATTTTCCTTCAGTTACTTCATGAGGCAAGGTGTTAAGAGTATTTTATTAGGCTTTGGCAAATTCTCTTAATAGGAAAAAAATGAACCATACATTTTATTGTTCTTTTGTTTAGTGCTATGGCAATTATTCAAACTGAACAATCTATGTTTCTTTATGGTTCCAACTTTCAATTTGATTACCATCCATCTTCCCTCAGTTATATGGGGAGCCATAAGAATTCTCAAAATAGACTTGTTTAAAATCTTCAATAAACTGCATTATATAATAATTTTTATTTCTTAAATTGTTCTTGTAGCTTTCTGTTTTCTTAGAAATAACTTTCCAGATACCTGTTCTCTTCTCCCAAACTTTATGTTTGAGTTAAAAGCTGTCTCTCCTTCATCAAGCTATCCTATATTTTGTCAAGACACTTAAAAACCTACATTGTGATTGTCAGTTTTCTCCACTACATGGTAAGATCCTTGAAGTCAGCAATAGGGCATTTATTTATTTATCTTTATTATTTCCAAGCACAGTAGTTAGCATTTATAGATGATATAATACACCACAATAATCATGGCCCAGAAATGTAAATTAACTCATGCAGGGCTATACAATGAGTTAGTGGTAAAACTAGTTGAAGATCAATTAATAAAAAGGGGCAACAATGTAACTAAACACATACACTTATATTTATAATTGTACTATAATAGAATATTTAGCACATTTAAGAAAAAAAAAACCTTTGCTGTAATTTTATTGCAAAAAATCAAGAGCGTTAGGGACAACTTCAGGGGTATGGAATCTATGGGGGCTATTGACAGGCCAATTTTGATATTTAAGACGTAGGGTCACAATGCTTTTTAAGGAGTTGATCCAGAGATGGTGGCTACACGGTTCCATTTCTTCCCACATGAAGCATAGGCTTTACAGATTAAGTCTAACTGTCTTGGTTTAAAAGCAGAAGTCTTCGAGCTTTCTTGAGTTGCTGTCTTATGAGACCAGATGTCATGCTATGGGCACATTTGCCTTTCAAATTCATTTTGATTTCTCTTGTTTGGCTGGGACTTCACAGAAGGGAGCCTCAAGTTTTGGTCTGGATAGAAGCTGAATTCAAGGGTGCTCCTGTCCCAGGCACAGACACTCAAAGCTCTTCTACACTTACACTTCTCACCTTTTCTCGTCAAGGGTGCAGCACCCTAAGGCACCACCGTTTCATTTTCTGATTCAGTTTGAAGGCCTGAACAGGTGTAACTATAAATTAATGAGACATTTTCACCAACAGATCAGAACTCATTATCTGGTTAGTCCCTTGCCCAAAATATGCCTGGAAGCCATTTCTTAGACTTGCCTTAGACACTGTTCATATCCATACTCTCAACCAGTCTCCAACTCTAGAACAGTTCTTTCCACCCTGACCCCTTTCTCCTTCCACTTGCTCTGCTAAGCTCACTCTTCCTCTTTTCTTCCAATCTTGAGCCCCCAAACCCTAACATCTTTAGAGTTTATGGATGCAGAGGGGAGAGTTTGTGGGGCAGAGTAAAGTGGAAAACCCAAATCAAGCCTTGCGCAGAGCAATGGGGAGTTGAAGGCTGACTGATTTCCTTCTGAGCATGTACTCTTTCCTATCCCAGTGCAGCCAGGTTGGCTGGGTAGAGGAGAGAGTAGGGGATGGCTGAATTCAGGAATGTAACTGGTGAGCTTCAAAGACTGCAGTGTTGGTGAGAAAATGGAGAGGAGAATGGGCCAGAAACATTAGCCAAGATAATTGTTCTTCAAAGATAGGCGGTATTTGATGAATTATTGGTGGATTACCAGTGCTTCTTAACCCAGGGTAACTTTGCTCTCCAGGGAACATTCAGCAATGTCTGCAGACATTTTTGGTTGTCACACTTGGAGGCAGAGAGGGGTTGAAACTAGTGGAAGGAAGCTAGAGATCTTGTAAAACATCCCACAATGCACCCCTCCCCCAACAAACAATGATCTGGCTCAAATATTTGCTGCTGCTGAGTCTGAGAAACCCTAAGCTAGACAAAGGACATTCAGAGCAGGTGTCATACTACATATAAGAATGGGGAAAATGTAGAAATTAATTTGCTGTTGGAATTAAAAAAAATATTCAGATCACAGCTCATCAGCCTCTACCCTACCTACTGTTTGAGTATGAGGCACTTATAGAGACATTTTCACATACAGATATTCCTTTGCTCTTGGTACAAGGTATGAGACCTGCATGTCTGTTAGCTATGGCAATTTTCCTGAATTTTTAAATAGAGGTGGTTTTTTTGTTTGTTTGTTTGTTTGTTTTTTAGGATGCTAGATGATCACATTCCAGACAAGAAAAAAAAAACACTGAATTTTAGAATAGCTGGGGGAAAGATCTAAAATAGTTTATAAAGGCTTTTGATTGGTGAATGCGAGATTAGACCATTTTATGGGGTTGCTTTTAGGCAGTACAAATATGGCGAGTTTAATTTTTAATTTCTGCAATGCTGCTCGATTTTACGATGCCACTATTTTGCTGGATGTATGAAGCACACTATTCTTCCTCCCAAGTTACAGCCTTCCGTTGTTCCTCCAAATGTCTCATAAGAATGAAGCCTTGATAGCCTGACAGGACCTTCATCACGGACCCCTCCTGCCCCCGATTATATAATACGGATGCTGTCACTTTGCTTCTTTTATTTGTATCCATCTACTTTGCTGTGGGTGCACAACTGTGTTCTCCAGGCAACTGTAAGCTCCCAGCAGGAAAGGAGAGAAGCCCATTGTTCTAGTTTGCTGGTACTCTGCACAATGGCTACTAAGTTCTGTGGCCAGAACTTATATAGTCTGATTTAGACTATATTAATAAAGAGTGTTGCTCAAAAATGCAACAAAAATATTAATTTTATTTCCTAGCTAGCTTTTATCTGCACAACTAAATATGAGTGGTGTCCATCAGAAAGATTTTGGAATTAGTTTTTCGAAGAAAATGGGTAACACCAAGCCACGTTGGAACATTTGAGAAGGCCAAACCTATTCACATGAAGATAAAAGCTCGGCTGTGCGTTCCCTGGCATGCTTTTTCAGGACGTCATTCCCGTCTCATTTTATTCTGAGTTAGATTGAACTAGAAATTGCCATTCACACAGACCTTTTTATTTCTCTATAGAATGGCCCCTGAAAAATCTCTGACCTGGGAGATGGCAAAGCAGATGTAATATGTTCCAAATTAAAGACATGACTCTACCAACTGAAATCCTGACAGGAAACCACCTTCGAGGCAAAATAAATATGTAAGGTTTATGCTTAGCAAAATGAGCTGTGAAAAACTGGAAATTTATTTTCTTTGTCTCCTTTCTATTTTTTCCTTAAACCCACCCTACGGATTAAATATCAGTACGAACGTATTTATTTTATATTCTACTCCCATTGGGAATTGAGAGCAGGGAAGAATGCTCCACTCTATGGCTCAGCACGTTAGTTGCCTGAGCTTTCATTCTGCTACAGAACCCTAAAGAACTGTCGCAGCTCTATGGCTAGGGACAGGAGAGTCCAGCCTATTATACTGTGTTTATTACATAAATTAGAAGAGGTGTGTGTCTCTGTGTGTGTGTGTCTGTGTGTGTGTGTGTGTGTGTGCGCGCGCGCTATAATGGTTGCAGGAAACCTAAATTGAAGCTTTGCTGCATGTAGCTATAATATTCACTTGGATAATTGCTTTCTTGTAAACATAGTTTCATACACAATCTTAGCTTGCTGCTATGGAAGCAATGACATTAACAGAAATAACAGTGGTGCCACAAATCTTCAGGGATATTTTTTTAATGGAAAGGAAAATTCTAAAACTAAAAATATACTTTTTATTTGCAACTATGGGAATCCAAACACCATAAGAGGGCTGCATAATTGGGCCATGGGAGGTATTCTCTCTGGTAGTTTTATGGAAAGGACAGTCATAGGATGGAATCTAAGTCTTAGGTTGTTACAACTTGGGCAAAGAGTAATAAAAACCTGCATTCTTCACAAAAGAGTTGATATCTGTAGGTAGTGTCAGCTTTCCCAACTGTTCCTCTACAAACCATTGCACCACACCACTCTTATGGAGTAAGCGGGTGAGCATCTTAATGCCTCCTGAGTTTCTATTGCCTATGCCATCATGAATCCTGTCCCCTTGGCATATGGTTTTTAAACACAGACAACCACTCATCACAGAGATACTGTTTTCTACCTTAATTTTCACTTGTGGATGTCAATTGATTTTTATTTTACAGAATCCATAGAAAAATATCCAGATCAGAAAACATTGAAATATAAGAGAAATACCCTCTTTTTCCCTCAAATGTAAATAGCAATATCAGCTGGATTTGAAGGCATATTATTAATATCAGTGGCCTAGCTCATTTGAATTGGCCTCTATTAGCACTATTAGCAAAGATCATGAAATGGTTTTCTGCATGCTTGAACTTAATGATCTTCTGATTATAGCTGTAAATTTTTATATCAAAATGCTGACTCACAAAGCTTGGCTACAGAAAAATTTTCTTGCCATTAAGGAGGACCATACTTTATATATAACTTATGCTTGCTAAAGGATTTTAAAAGTTTTAGGGGGTTAAAGAACCAATGTTACTTTCTGTATTTTAAAGTCACTGAGTGGCTAAGGTAGGTTTATACTAACAAAACAAAAGCTTATCTGTGTTCTCCTATTAAATAGATGTTTGAAAACAACAATGCTGGAATCTGAAAGAAAGGAGAGTGGATTTAGGCCCTCTTTTAGCAGGCTGTAATAGCATCTTAATTTACAAAGTTGAATATATTGTAGCAAGAATGTTTTTATTCAGTTAAAGTTTACCTCAGTTAATTCATCTAAAAAATGTTATTCCAGATTTCTGGAATAGGAAGCATATGATGTTTGAAGGTTGAAAACTACCTTAAGAAAGACAAAATAAAAGTTGTTACTTAAAATAGGCCCAGAGTGAGCCCATGCCAGAGTTCCATCAGCACCGCACTGGGGAAAGCTGCCTGCTAGCTATTCACAATGGATGGTGAAGAATTCAATTTTACATTTTGCAGCTTGAGCCATGTCATCCATGTGGCTACGTCAGCCTTCATTGAAGTTTTGGATCTGACAATACAGCTATACTAACACTGGAACAAGTGAAAATCCTATCTAATAAAAGAGTAATATGCAAATTAACCATCACTCTGCCACACCCACCAGCCAATCAGGGGTGAGTATGCAAATTAACCCAGCCAAGATGGCTGCAGCCACGGAGAGAGCAGGAGGCTTGGGTTTCCCTGGCAATGAAGGAAGCCAAGCTTTCCGCATACCCTAGCCAGCCCAGGCCTCTACTCAAGGCTACAAAGTTTCAATTATAGAAGATAAATAAGTCCCAACAGAAATGGCGGCAGCCATGGAGCTGGAGAGAGCAGGAGGCTTGAGTTGCCCCCGGCGATGGAGGAAGCCAAGCTCCCCCTGGCCTGCGCTCAAGGCTACAAAGTTTCAATTATAGAAGATAAATAAATCCCAACAAAATGGCTGTGGCCACTGAACAAGCAGGAGGCTTGGCTCCACTCAAGGCTACAAAGTTTCAATTGTAGAAGATAAATAAATCCCAGATACTAGGGCCTCTGCTTGGGTCGCTGGGGGGTGTGGCCGGCCTGCAAACCACCACAGGCCCCTCGCCCAGGCTGCCCCGCACCCCTAGGGACCCCCCACCCTGATCTGGGACACCCTTTAGGGCAAACCAGCTGGCCCCTACCCATGCACCAGGCCTCTATCCTATCTAATAAAAGAGTAATATGCAAATTGACCATCACTCCAACACAAAGATGACTGCCCCCATGTGGACACAAGATGGCCACCACAAGATGGCCAGCAGGGGAGGGCAGTTGGGAGGGACCAGGCCTGCAAGGGAAGGCAGTTGGGGGTGATCAAGCCTGCAGGGGAGGGAAGTTAGGGGTGACCAGGACTGCAGGAGAGGGCAGTTAGGGGCAAACAGGTTGGCAGGGGAGCAGTTAGGCATCAATCAGGCTCGCAGGGGAGTGGTTAGAGTGTGGTCAGGCTGGCAGGCAGAAGTGGTTAGGGGCAATCAGGAAAGCAGGCAGGCGAGCAGTTGGGAGCCAGCAGTCCTGGATTGTGAGAGGGATGTCCGACTACCCATTTAGGCCCAATTTTACTGGGACCGGGCCTAAACGGGCAGTTGGACATCCCTCGAGGGGTCCCAGATTGAAGAGGGTGCAGGCTGGGCTGAGGGACACCCCCCCTCCAGTGCACGAATTTCGTGCACCGGGCCTCTAGTGTAAAAATAAAAAGTTGTGAAACAGCATAGAGAGCTGGGTCATCAAAAAAACCCAGATTCAGTAAATCAATAGAGATAGCCAATGTCTAATGATTGAGGGGAATGAAATCATGTAACAATTACCCTGTATTTCCATGAGCAAGTCTGTGAAAAGTTGATTCCTCAAGCACTTTTGCTACCCATAAATTCTCACGTTGATGCTTTTCTTTTTCTTCCCTGCAATCTGTATTTTATTAAAAACTTTAGTTTAGGGAATTCTTGACTGCTGGCTGAAAGAACTGGTGCATGTCCTGGGGTGTTGTAACAGCACATTAATGCAGTATTACATTCATCAATGGCACCAGAGACATACACTATTTTAAAAAGGAAACAACTGCAAATCCACATGTGTGTTGTCTGGGCAAGTGAGATCTGGCTTGGCAAAAGGTCACATTCTAAATTCAGCTATCCTAAAACAAATCCAATCTGTGCACTTGACATCAACAATAGGAAACGCTGATTGAGCGAAGGTAATGTATTTATGTGTCCATCACTTATTACCAGAATATATAGTGTGAAAAGAATGAGACACGATGCCGAAGAGAAACATTTCTATAAAATTAATTGGCAAACTCCACTTTTTGTTCTTTTCTTTTTTAATTAAATTTATTGGGGTGACATTAGTTAACAAAGCCATACAGGTTGTACAACTCAATAAAACATCATCTGCACACTGCATCATGTGCTCATTGCCCAAAGTCAAGTCTCTTTCTGTCTCCATTTCCCCCCTTTGCCCACTTCCACCTCCCCTGCTCCTAATTAGCAAACTTCTAAATATACTTATCGAAAGGATACAAACAGGCAGACCTGCACCAATCCACCCAACCCAACAGCGCTGTGAGCACAACAGGAGCTGAGCCATCACCGCTGCAGCTTTGAACACCTGCCAGTGTCACCCTAAAGTGGCTCTGTTTTTGTTTCATTTTGTTTTTATATAGAAGAGACTTGGAAGAGATTATCTGGATAATTTTCATAAAATGGATTTCGCATTTTGCTACTCAAGCCCTGGATCATGTTTTTTCTGCTCAACCCCTTAAGTGTGGAGTGGACTGAAGCCTCAGATGGGCTCACCTTCCAGAGAGACCGATTTGCTTTCACAGCCCTGGACAGACTGGACTTTGGTGGGTAACGTGAAGAACATTGAGAATCTGAACCAGAAGTCTTGCAGACACTGACTTCAGACAAAAGGCTGTGTGAGGCCTGCCTGCTCAAACCAGTGAAATAGACAATGATCAGAATGAGGAAACAGCGTTTTCTGTAAAATTTACAGACAGTGGGTGGGTAGCATGGTTCTCATGATGTGAGACTCTCCTTCCACTAGAGAGCCTTGGATTACTTGAACTCTGAAATAACTTCTTTCACTTTTTTGTTTGTTTGTTTTCATCTCAAATTTTTTATCTTCACTCCCTGGAACCTCTTTTCTGTGCTTTTATCTCCAGGGCAGATATGTCCCTCCACCATTCTAAGGATAATCTTTTTTTTTTTTTTTTTTTTTCATTTGGCCAAGAGTAAACATAAGCCCTTTATTTCTAAGGATAATCTTTGCTCTCAACTTGGACTCCCAACATTGTTCAGAATCTTGTTCCCTCTACTGTCTCAATGGGAAATTAAAGATGGCTATAAATTATTTGCTAATCCTCTCACTGAACTGTGACACTAAGTTCCTTTCTTCTTAAACCAGACATGACCAATAGGATTCAGTGGGAGTGTTGCTTTAAGGCTTCTGATGCTAGGTCAGAAGAAGCCCTGTGGTGTTGTTGGACCTTCTAGAACACTTCTCTGGAGTCACTGTGTAAGAAGTCGGACTGCCCTGAGAGACTGGCAAGACCATATGTAAGTCCCCTGGTCAACAGTCCCAGCTGAACACAGCTTTCTAGGCATCCCCACCAAGACACAAGACCATGCCAGCTGAATACAACTGCGTGATCTCTGATGATACCTCTTGGAATGGAAAAATCACCCCAGTGAGCTCTGCCTCAATTCCAGACTTATAGAATCCTGAGATACAGTTGTTATTTAAAGCCACTACGTTTGGGGGTAGTATGTTATGCTGTAATAGATACAGAAATAGAACTCTTAACTTTTAATTTTTCCTTTCTTACCAGTTCCTTACCTTCTATGTACAAATCTACTCAGTTCTTACCAGTGTTAAAATCCTCCCTCAATCCTACCTTATGATACCATAAAGCTCTGCTTCCCTCAATGGCAACCATCTTAAAAAAAACTAGTCTATCCCCACTGCATCCATGCCCTCATTTTTTATTTAAACACTAGCAATCTGGCATTTACAGTCTCTATCCTAAAATGGCAGGATTTCAAAGTTGAAAGGGGCCTTAAAAGTTGCATCATCCAGCCATATGTTCGCTACTGAATTCCCCTCCATAAGGTCCCTTCTTTGTAGAAGGTGTCTTGACAATGCCCTAACTTCTCAAGGGACGTGGCATTTGATGGCACCCAAGGGTGCTCATTCTATCTTTGGATAGCTGAGATTGTGAGGACGTTCTTTCTGATTCGGAATAGAATTCTGTCTCTTTAATCCTTCCACTGATTGGTCCTAGTTTTCTTGCTCCTAATTATATAGAAAAAGCATAATCTCTCCAATTTGGAGGCATTTGCAATCATCAGGTAAGACATGGGTTAAGTGATGGCAATAGAAATGAAGGTAAGATAATATGTCCAGTCAAAGACATTTTATTTGTATGCATCCTAAAATCGATGTGTAAAGTCCTATGGTGAACCTCACAATCAACCTGTATCTTTCTATAATGTCCTTTAACTTAGGTCATGAGCTGTCATTCCATTTAGTTCTGGGAAATGTGGAGATAGTAGAGTACAGAATGATACAGCATCAACAGTGGTTTAAAATATGGACTGTACAGTCAGACTGCTGGGCTAGAATCCCGGCTGCAGTCCTTTCCAGCTAAGTGACCTTGAGCAACTTAGCTACTAAAACTACAGCCACTTCCAGGGACAATCACATTCAGTCATTTCACAGCCAAATTCAGAACTTAAACATAGTGAAATGAGGGTCCTGCCCTTCTCCCTCTTTTTGCCTGATAGTATCTAAATTCTAAGGAGGCCCATATGTGTCATGATATCAGGGAAGAGACATTAGGGCCATTAGCCTTCTGTTCCTATTGATCTTTTTGGGGACAGTCAAGCACACTGATGTTGCCTCTGTTTCCACAGCATGGAATCCAAATCAAGTCTGCTGATGTCATCCCAGCCACCCTTCACAGGACACTGAGACCCTTCTGATCCCCTCCCAGGGCAGCCTCTTAGGACCCAGGGAATTTTAAGATGTTTTCCATACAGCCCAGACATGTCAACCCAGTGATGCTGCTTTTCAACTCTGACGTCATACTGCTGCAAGATTTCCCTGTTAGGTGTGGCCTCTCTCAGATTGATGACTGGAATCCAACCCTGGGTCCCTTGTACTCTGGGATTTCCCCAAACACTCCTGGGATTTCTATGATCTCCCATCTCCTGGGGAACCAGTGCAGGGAGTACCTTCTCAGGGTCCTCCAGCATCTCAGATGCACACTCGGCTTTTGCCCACAGCTAAAGTGTTATCTTCTGTGGAACAAGAAGCTTCTCAGACTTCAGCCTTCATCTTCCCCAACTCCATTCAATTGTCAGGCGTTGGCTTTTGATAAGCAAAGCAAACCTTGAAGACATGTTTTAGGTTTATCTTTTAAACAATTCTAATGAACAAAACCAACCTGGGCTCCTGACTATCATTTATGAATTTCATGACCCAACTGTAGACTTCAATAGACAAGAATTTGCCTCTTTGTTTTCAGGGATTAGTTTATCCCTGAAGCTAAAAGCCTGAGGTAAAAAGGAATTACTAAGAAGGAGAAAACATTGGTTAGAAGTTTAAAAAAAAACCCACAACAATCCTACTCTAACTACAATTGATGTGGTAGTGCTTATTTTATTCCTGAAAACTATTATTAAATTAAATTGATGGTACATTTTACATCAATGGCACAATAGGAATGTGGGAACAAAGTAATTCAGAGTGAGTTTCCAGGCAACTTGGTATAACAGTATGGGTAGGAGGGTACAAGCTGGAATCAAATAACCTGAATTTAATTCTTGGTGTCTTCAAGCAATCTACTGATTTCCTATGCCTCAGTTTCCTCATCTATTAAATACTGGTTGTTTTGAGGATTAGAGGAGTTTACTCATGTAGAACATTAGTGTCTGGCACACAGTAAGTGCTCAAGTAGCATTTGCTATTATGCATTAGAAGTGGAAGGGAGGTATAGGAAGAGGTAAGGACAACTCAACTAACTTGCTAGTTCTGCAGGTGAAATCATTGTGCCTTTCCACTGAAAACACAGACATAGGTAAAATGCAAGCCTGCTCTAATTTTATCCTCTTGAGATCTAGTGAAATAGAAAGTAAAGTGTTCCCACTTCCTTGCCAAAAAGGATAATTAGGGTTACAGTTGTTCACCACTCGGGGTAAAGAAAAGGGTGGTGGAGAGGTCCACACTAATCCACATTTCTAATCCAGCTAGAAGAGCAGAATCTGCATCCCCTAGGTCCGTGGTTGGCAAACTGCAGCTCACGAGCCACATGCGGCTCTTTGGCCCCTTGAGTGTGGCTCTTCCACAAAATACCACGGCCTGGGCGAGTCTATTTTGAAGAAGTGGCGTTAGAAGAAGTTTAAGTTTAAAAAATTTGGATCTCAAAAGAAATTTCAATCGTTGTCCTGTTGGTATTTGGCTCTGTTGACTAATGAGTTTGCCGACCACTGCCCTAGGTGATCTCTGGGATTCCCTCTACTATGAACTCCCTGAGGCTAATCCTGACTGTACCCAAGTGTGGTCAGGCTTAGAGTTTGGCTGCCCAGGACAAGTGGACCACAAAATCTTTTAAAATATACAGCTTAAGTCCAACCACAAATTTAAATTTATTGCTAGCACTGGTACCTAAATCAAACTGCTATGTGACAATGATGTTATGTGGGAAAGCTTTATTTTTACAGCTTACACACTTCAGCTATGTGAGGGAGCAGTCTGAGAATCAAAGAACATTTCATAACCAAGTGTTATTTGTGTGGGCTTCCTGGTGGAACTGTCCTGTGGACCTTTTCAAATGAAATGATTCACATTATGGGCCTGAGCAGCAAGGTAGATAGATGGTGGTAATATTTCCTGAGAGGGAGAACCGGGAGGGGGTGGGAGTCCAAATTTCAGTTTTCAATGTGTTACATATGAAACACCTATGAGAAATCCAAGTGGAGGTATTAGGTAGGTCCAGAACTCAAGTGAGATATAAATATCAGAGCTTTGTTGACTTTTTCTTAGGTGAAACCACAGAACAGGAAAACCCCCTTCAGGAGAGATTATAGAAAGTCCAGCATTGGTCCCAAGGTACCACAGTATGTATAGGTTCATGAGAGAGAGTCGGTGAAGAAAATGAGAAAGAGCAGCCAGGAGAAAGCCAGAGGCCAAGAAGAGAGAGTTCCAAGGAAAAGGAGGGGCTAGTTAGGTCACCTGTTGCTCAGAGTCAAGGGACGGGAGGAATAAAAGGTGTCCATGGGACTGGTCAACATGGAGTCACCATGAACCCCTGTGCTGAATTGAACACAGTTTCAGTGGAGTGCTGAGTCAGGACTGTAATTGGGTTAAAAAGTGAATGCATATATTCCTAGAAGTGGGACCACTGGGTCAAATGGCAGTTCCATATTTAATTTTTTGAGGAAACTCCATACTGTTTTCCACAGTGGCTGCACCAGTCTTCATTCCCACCAGCAGTGTACTAGGGTTCCCTTTTCTCCACATCCTCGCCAGAACTTATCATTTGTTGATGTAGCCATTCTGACAGTGTGAGGTAATACCTCATTGTTGTTTTAATTTGCTGCTTTCTGGTGATCAGTGACTTGGACCATTTTTTTTTTCATATATCTCTTGGCCATCTGTATGTCGTCTTTGGAGAAGTATCTATTTAGGTCCTTTGTCCATTTTTTAATTGGATTGTTTGTCTTCCTTTTGTTAAGTTGTATGAGTTTCTTATATATTTTGAATATTAATCCTTTATCAGATGTATCATTGCCAAATATGATCTCCCATACAGTGGGCTCTCTTTTCGTTTTGTTGATGGTTTCTTTTGCTGTGCAGAAGCTTTTATTTTTTGATGTATTGCCATTTGTTTATTTTCTCATTAGTTTCCTTTGCCTTAGGAGATGTACCTGTAAGATGTCTGAGATTTTGCTGCCTATGATTTCTTCTAGAATTTTTATGGTTTCATGACTTACATTTAAGTCTTTTTATCCAATCCATTTTGAGTTTACTGGTATTCTTGTGTATGGTGTAAGTTGGTGGTCTAGTTTCATTTTTTTGCATGTATCTGTCCAATTTTCCCAACACCATTTATTGAAAAGATTCTCTTGACTCCATGAAACCCAAAGCATCAATCAGAAAGAATGTATGCACCCCTATGTTCATGGCAGCACAATTTACAATAGCTAAGATCTAGAAACAGCCCAAGTGCCCATCAGTAGATGAATAGATAAAAAAGTGGTGGTACATTTATACCATGGAATGCTATGCAGCAGTAAAAAAGAAGAATCTCTCACCCTTTGAAACAGCATGGAGGGACCTGGAGAGTATCATGCTAAGTGAAGTAAGCCAGTCAGAGAAAAACAAGTATCACATGATCACACTCATATGTGAAATCTAAGTAACAAAATAAACTGATGAACGGAATGGATCCAGAGACATGGAAGCATGGAACCTAGTGTGGAATGCCAGAGGGAAGGCAGGAGAGGGGGGGTGGATGGGAGGTAATTAACCAAAGACCTTGTATGCATATATACATAACCCATGGACACAGACAATAGGGTGGTGAAGGCCTGGGGTAGGGCAGGGGGAGGGGGCCAATGGGGGAACAAAGGGGACATATGTAATATGTTCAACAATAAAGAATTAAAAAAAAAAAGTAAATGGAAGTCAGGCAGACAACTCTTTGGAAAAGCTTAGCCTGAAGGAAATAGGAGAGATAAAATAGAGATAAGTGGTCTCTGTGTGAGAGAGGAATACTGAGAAATACAAATCTTGCCATACCAGGGGCTCATATTTTTTTAACGTCAACTAAAACCATTCTGTCATTTTGACAATAATGATGCTGTAATTCCCATCCTCGACTTTAATAAAACTGGCCTTAAAAAAAATCTTTATTCGCTTCAGTAGTAAGCTCATCATCTAACTACAGATTTAATGGTCAATATATGCAGTTGATCAGCCACACCAACCTCTTTTTGTGCTCCACCACATCTGGGGATGCACATCTCATCTAGAGTCTCCCCATTGTCTCAAAAAGGACATCCCCCCCCAAAAAAATATGAATTTTCTTTGTTGGGTCCACTTTACTACCCCATTTCCTTTAATGGGACATTCAGATATACTCAAAACCACTTCTTCCTTTCCTGTCACCAGGAAACCATCTCATATTCTCTGGCTTGGAGGCTTTCTCTTGGTGGTCCCCTGCCCAGACCACTCTCCCCACCACTTCCATCTATCAAAAGCCTACCCTTTCTTTAAAGCTTATAATATCTGACCCAGGAAACTTTCCGGATCCTTCCAATTTGATGCGATTTCCTAACATTTAAGCCTTTTAGTGCACTTCTTGTCAATCAGATTTATTTGAGAGACTGTCGTCTCTGCCCAATTAGACTTTAAACTTAGTGGTTAGGGGACTCATCTTACTCAGTTTTTCATCCTTTGCATAACTAGATGCAGCAGACATTCACCAAAGTTTTATTTAACTGGCTCAAAAGCAAATTGTAATGAATTCTTTAGATGAAATGAGCATTTTCCAGTTGTATACATGCAGAGTAAATAATAATACACTGGAAACTTAAGAATGCACTTAACTGGAGTACAGAAATGAGCTCATCTGAACCTCAGAGCACTGCCAAAAATTGCTTTTTCTTTCCTGGAACAAGTATTTATTCAACTTTTTATTATGGTATGGAATATTTCAAATATACCTAAAAGTAGAAAGAATAGCATAATGAACCCCCATGAACCTATCATCCAGTTTCAACAACTCAGAACATTTTCCCAATCTAATTTTATCTATTCATCAACCCCCCTCCTATTCCCCCCCCCCCGTAGTATTTTAAGGCAAACTGCAGACATCATATCACTTCATTTATATAGACCTCAGTAAATATCTCTACCATATGAGGTTTTGTTTTATAATTTAACCACATGTCACACGTAATGAAATTAATTCTAATTACTTAATATTATTTAATACCCAATCTTTGTTCGTATGTCCTCAATTTGTTGCAATCATCTTATCCAGAGAATGCCTGATTTAATAGTTACAGCCTATTTTGAAGTCATTTGTGCAAGGCACAAATTCTTGATTCTTTTAGCATGTGTTCTGGAAGAAGTTAAGGAGAAAGGAGATACTCAATTTCTGAATTACTTAGTTTCCTTGATTCATTTCCTTTCCTTCTCTGCTACTGCTGTTTTGGTTCTTTCTCATTATCATGTTTATAAAAAATGGGAAGAAAAAGAAGGTGTGGCAAAGGCTGCTTTGTCCCACAATATATCTTGTCCCCTTCTTCTATAAGAATATAAGGACTGGCACAAGGCCAAGCACTTAAAGATGCCATATCCTGACTCTCTTGCAGTTAGACAGCAATAAGACCATGTAACTTTTTGAGCAAAGGTGATGGGTGCACTTTCTTGGTCATGCCTTTAATTGGAAAGACATCTGCCCTCTCCTCTCTTGTACCCTCTTCTTAAGGATTAAGTGCAGATGTGGTGTGGTAAGCCAACTGCCACCATGCAGATGAAGAACAATCCTAGAGGATCCAGAAGCAGCCAGATGAAAGAGCCTGGGGCCCGAGTTGACCTCAGGAAGAGCTGGCCTGCCAACCTCCAGACCACCGGTTTTAAAGTACTGCTATTTTGCTATCTGTTACAGCAACTGTTATGATATCTTAATGAAGACAGAAGGTAAAACTCAAGCATGTCAGTATTATAATTTTCTAAAAATCTAATGGGAGTTTCTGTTCCCAACATCACAGATAATCAAATATTCTTTGCATATGTTTCCAATTATTACTGGCTATTATTCTGTCTTAGAGCATAATGATCAACTGATGTTAGTTAACTGAGTGTGTGCCACAAAAAGCAGCAGAGTGGAAAGCTTGGCTGGATTTGGTTCCAGGCAAACTTTTATTTGAATCCTTCCTCGCTACTCCCTAGCTATGAAGAAGTTATTAAATGTATATGACACTTATAAATCTGTAAAATGGGAATAACAGAGTTTCCTAGAAGGTTAATTATAGACAATAATAATGTATATTAGAGGACTAAACACAGTAATTGGCACATAGAAGTATTCAGAAAAGGTTATTTCCATCTCCTTTGGTTCCCTGTGCATATAATAGTAAGTCACAAGGGTCTATGATATTTTCCAATAATCTACAATTTCTGTAGCCATTCAGGTCTCTAGCACCTGTCAAAACAGCAAAGTCATCACCGAACACTGATTAGGGGCCTTGAGGTTTACAATGCCAGTTTTTCTAAAGGCTATGAAAGAAGCTATGGGAAAAACTTGTGGATAGAAAGCATGGACCTTTCCCCAAGGATTATGTGCCCACTTTCAAGAAATATGTCCAAGAAGTACATTAGTTAGGGCAACATGAGGCAACACAGCACACAGTCCTGACATCTCAGAGGGTTTGTCCCTTTTCCACAACAATAGATGTTCCTGGTCAGCAGTGAGGCTCTGTTCCACCCAGTTACTCAAGAGTCCAGAATGGCCGGCCAGCCTGGAAACAAAAGGTGGGAGGATTAAGTGGGAGGTATTTATGAGCCAGACCTGGAAGTGATTTCATAACTTCCACTCACATTCCACTGTCACATGAGTCCTTTAGTCAGAACTAATTGCAAGGGATGCTGGGAAATACAGTCTGGCAAGTGTCCAGGAAGAAGAGAAATAAATGTGGGGACCAGCTAGCAGTATCTGCCATAAGCAGTTAGCCTGAGAGATGATTTACTGAACTATTTTATTTAGCTTCAACTTGGGCAGTGGAAGAATATACTTAGAAACACTTGCTCAAAAACTTCTATTAACAATGTCTCACAACAATGTGGTGATTGCAGGGGTAGGGGGTGGAGCTGGAAGAGGGCATAGAAGGGATAAATGGTGATGGAAAAAAATAAAATGAAATAAATCTTTCAATGATACAAAAAAATTTAGGAAAGATAATTTTAAAAGAATTGATCGGGAAAAAAAATCCCAAATCCCTCTAAGTGACTTCAGTAAGTAATAGTAATTACTTTAAAATTTTAGTGGCAGAAAATGTAAATTCTTTTAGTTAGGAAAAGACTCAGCTTCGGACCATTTTCCTCTAGGAAAACATAATCACTTTGTTTAACGAAGTATTTGAACTCTTAAGAAATTCTCAGGAGTCAATAACTTCAAGTCGTCTTTCCCTAAATAGTGATGTCCTAGTTACTAGATCAACAGTGCACAGGTGGCCCAGAAGCCACACACATTCGTCACGGACATCGTCAGAGTCTCAGATACACGGTGAAACTCACTCAGAGGCTGCAGACTATTATGTTTCACTATAATGATATTTCCAGAAATCAAGAGAATTACACATTAATAAAGCAATGAAACTATGCAGGTAACCATGACGACTGCTGCAAATTCAATAAAACTTTATACTCCTGAAGAGTTTTTCCTTCTCTCGCCCCCTTTTTTTTTAAATTGCCAGAAAGATTAGAGAAATTATGAGAAAGAACTGAGAAGCATCTGTATCTCATCTGTACTCTCATACCTCCAAAGATGTCATTATAATACCAACTTCGCAGCAACCTCTGAAAATGCCATTCCTGGCTCCTACCTGCCTATTTATCCTGAGAAACAGTCAGTGCCCATAAACCAATGTCTTTAAATAACATTTGGCCAGAGACTATTTTTCCAAGTCAAGTCTAATTTCATCTATTTTCTGAAATATACTTCTCCTTCTGAATCCTCACAAAAACAAATGGCTTATCTCTAATGACATGTCCACAGAAATTTCTGAAAGCTCTTACATATCAAATCAAATTTCAGAACATTTTTTAAAAAATGACATAATTTAAATCATGCAGTTTTCCAATTAATCAAATTGTGTTTTTGTTATTTTTTTGTTTTTGTTGCTTCAGATGTGCTGACAAATGAGAAGTCAGAAATGGGAGGAATTATTTTAAAGTTTCTCAAGGAATGTGCAAAACAAGTAACTTCTTTTTACTATATTTCTGCATATCCTCCTGTGATTTATCCTTAGTATGTATAGATTAACACTCAGGTCAATACAGAAAAAAAATTAAGTGGTAGAAAGAACACCAAAGGCCATTATCGTGTGGCTGGGGGAACTTCTGACCTTGCTAAGGACGTATGTTAGAAATAGCAAGTCATTCACTGGAGAAAACGGAGCTGGGGCCGGTAAGGGAAAACCATCTACCTCTAATGCTGTTTCTCTTTTTTTTTTTTTTTTTTTAAATATATTTTATTGATTTTTTACAGAGAGGAAGGAAGAGTGATAGTCAGAAACATCGATGAGAGAGAAACATCGACCAGCTGCCTCCCGCACACCCCCCACTGGGGACGTGCCCGCAACCAAGTTACATGCCCTTGACCGGAATCGAACCCGGGACCCCCCAGTCCGCAGGCCGACGCTCTATCCACTGAGCCAAACCGGTTTTGGCTAATGCTGTTTCTCAATCTGCCTTTGTTTCTGGCTTCAAAGATGAAGCCGTTCATCTTCCCTCACCTTAAAAAACACCACATCAACAGGATCTTTTTTTAAGTTGTGTTTTGCTTTTCAGGTAGACTCTTTTTTCTGTTGGTTTGTTCCCTTGTAGTCATTTTGCCACTCCTCAGCACTGTGTCCGCTGCTGATGTCTGTGGCCCATGGTGTTACTGACCTGCCTTCTTCCCAAAGTGCCCTCCTCTCTCGGCTTCCTTTCTCTCTGAGCTATTCTCTAGCCCCTATGATGGTGTCTTCCTAGGTTTTCCTCCTTGTAGTGTGGTTGTTGACCAAAGCTCCATTCTCAGACTTCTTGTTTTCCCTTTCAAATCTAGGCTGTCCCTGTTAATTCTTCTCCTTCCACCCTGAAGGAGGAAGCCTTCTAAAATGCTCGTCTAACCCTGCTTTTCCTCTGTTTAAAGTCCTTCAAAACTTCCCCCAAGCTATTGGGATCAAGTTCAGTGTCTTTGGCCAGCACACTGGGCATTTTGGGGCCAGCCCTGAGGGACCTTCCAGTGTCCTTGCCTCCTTGCACATCTTCTGCTGTGGAACCACACTTCAGGCGGTTTGTCCAACATACATATGGTGGTATTTTTTGACTGCATATGCTATTCCTCCACCTGAGTCACCCTTCTTTTATTTCCCGCCCCCCCCCCCATCTCTCTAACATGTAAATTGAATCATCTTCCTCATGCAAAACTTTGCCATCCTTTTGTTTCCTTAAAGATAAAACCTAAACTAGCTTTTGGTATGTGAGGCTCGCCCAGATCTGAGCCCCTTCTTGTTTCTCTAATTACAGCATCAGCTATGCCCGCACCTTTGACTCAGTTTCCAGATATATCCAATTAGTTTGCATTCTCTAAACTCATCGTGCATGGAAATTCTCCCCAAATCATTGCAACTGCTCTAGACTCCCAGTTTCAGCTCCTGAAAACTAGTTACTGGTGCTCTCCCCCCTTTTTGGAACTTTAACTTTTCTTCCTTGATTGGCTGTTTTGTTTTTTTTTCCCCAAGAGGAACAATTTCAGTACCCAGAAAAGTCTTAGGCATAAGAGTATTAAGCAGTTATTTGTTGAGCAAATATCCATGAATGGGTTAATCTCTTACTATGCCTCCTTTCCATTCCCTGGACGAGGCTCACTTCCTGGGGATCACTCACAATGGAGATCTCCCTCTTTCCAGTATAAATAGACAGAGAGAAACTTATTTCTTCTTTTTCTGTTCTGGAGAGCTGCAGATGTGCCCTAAGAACTTTGGATGCTATCTCTGGTGGCAGTAATGAAGGGGAGCTTGCTGGTGGTCACATGCCAAGAGGTAGAGGAGGTAGAGGGATCAAGCACATTTTCCAGAGATCCCGGGTTAGTGTGGGCTGGAACCCACAGAAAAACAAGGGTGAGCCCAGAAGGATAAAGGAGACCTTTAGTTTTCTGTCTATACATTAAACTGTATAACTTGAAATTATCCAAATAAATATGTGGATTAAAGAAATTTCTAAATACAGCCCTCTCTCCCCCAAAGCTATGATAACCTGATGAGAGACTGTCTCATATAAATACTCATTTGTATGTGACTTCTACCTTCTGTTCAATGGAGCAGGGGAAGGGCAGGAAAAATAATTTCCTTATAAGTCAATTGCAATTCTTCCCAACCCTCTTCTGCATTTTACTGATCATACCTGAAGCTATTTGTTTCTCTTAATCCTTTTTCTTTCCCTAATAGTTTCTTCCATCTATTGCTGAATTACCAGAAAAAAAGGTTATCTCCTCACTTTCCCCATTAACCACTTCGGTTCTTTTACCCTCAGTTGTTCTTTTTGTGAAATGGGGATAATAATAGAGTAGTGAGGATTGAGTGGACAATAGCTATACAGTGCTTACCTCAGCAAGAGAGAGAAGAGTGATATTTGCTAGCTGTGCTCATGGTCCTTTACATTCCATTTATGAATGATAGAAGAAAATGCAAGAGATGAATCTCCACTAAGGAAAAGGAAAGTAGTAAGTCTTATGATGACGTTAACATATAAAGCTGGGGCCAACAACGTCTTGGTCCTCTTTTAAAGGAACCAGAACTGTCCTTCAGAATTGCTGAAGTCACTCAGTTAACAACCTGATTGTTCACTCTCTAGTGCAAGGCCCTGTTCTAGGTCAACTGGAGGGCACAGAAAGAGACCATCAAGGAATTCCAGAAGTCTCGGCTATTTCTTTTCTATTTGTTATGTGTATTCAATGTCTCAAAAGGGCAAAGCAACTTGCAATGAAATTCTCAGGGTAGTAAATATCAACACAAAATTAAAAAAACAGGCAAAGTATATGGTGGGAAAAAGGAGAGGACACTGCACTAGGAGCCTCAGGTGAGCTGGCTATGGTGTGAGAGAACTCAGTGGCATCAGAACAGAAGCTGAAACAGCTCGCATTGGTGAAAGGAAGACGGGCATCAGGAGAGGAAGTCTCTTTTCCATTACTAATTTGGAGGTACAGATTAGTGCATGGACACTTATACAAAAACCAGGAGCCCAATGCACAAAATTCTTGAAAGGGGCTCAGCCCTCGCAGCCCTGGCTGGCCCTCGCAGCCCCGACCAGTCCTTGTAGCCCCTCGCAGCCCTGGCTTCATCTAGAAGGTCGTTTGGCTGTTCGGTCTAATGAGCATATTAGCTCTTTATTATATAGGATACTGAGTAAAATAATAGGAGCTATGTCCAGAGTGGTTTTGCAGAACAGGCAGCTTGGGTGGGCAGAGAGTGCCTGGAGTCAGACAGGCTTGGTTTGCACCCCGGCTCTGATGCAGTGTCTTCCCATCTGTGACACATTTCTTCAGGTCTCTTGAGTCTCAGCTTCTCATCTGAGAAATGGTGATGAAGACCTCGATGCCCAGGGTTACTCAGGATTAAATGAGAGAGTCGAAAGTAAGTGGCTGGCCCTTGGCAGGTAGTTAACAAAGATTTAGTTCCTCTCCATCCTCAGGTACAACCTATGGGAGGCATCATTATTTCCTGTAAATAGGTATCAACTTCAATAGTCATATAATATTTTTTCATAAAAATGGATGAATCATAGGTCATCTATCAGTACAATTATGTGGCTGTCTCATACGCTGGATTATAAGCTCCACAAGGAGAGCGGGTTTTCCTGCTTTCCTTGTGTCATAAGTGGTAAGGAGCATTTCACACACAGTATGTGATCCATTGATTTTTGTTGTAGAAAAAAAAGGTTTTCATTGAGGATTTATTAATATGGTCTAAGTGTGTTGCTTTTTGGTGCTCAGCCTAAAACATATGCGTGGCTGCAGAGACCCTCAAGAAAGAATGGCTTTTGTTCTATTGACTGGCACTCTCAAATATCAACATTAGATGTTTGAACATCTTCCGGCTCCTCAAATTAAATCAGCTTACCCTCCAGCACCAGCATTTAAGTGAAAAGTTTTAAGCTACTCCACCATGGATTTTATTTCTTTTATGTTCTTTAGCTCTACAAGTTTTTAATAGTCTACTATTTATCACTATAAATGCACCATCTTTCAGCTTCAAAACAGAATGAGGAGAGTTTATGAGCTTGCCTCAAAAATTAATTACCACTTATAAAACAAAATTTCTGTGGGGAAATATGTTTCCAGTTCCCAATGACTGGCTTATGAACTTCTGAAATCCAAACTCATTTGTATTTCAAGGTTGCTACAACATATCCATGAGATACCATGAACATCTTATCTTTATAATGTCATTAAGTTAAAAAATGTAATCTAAAGTGAAATATTTTGTGCCTTCTCTCCCTCTTTCCTTCTTTTCTTCCTCCCCTTTTTTCCTTCTTCCTTTTTTCTCCTTCCTTCCTTGCCTCCTTCCTTTCCTTTCTTTCTCTTCCCTTCTCATGTTTTTCAAATGCAGTTTAAAAAAATCCTCCTTATTCCAAGCTGCATTGGTGGGAAAAAAAACCTTCAAAAAAGTGTTAAGATTATGACTCACCACACTGTAATTCTGTTTATAGGACTTATGGAAAAGTAATGAGATCCAAGAAAATAAAATAAAACTTAATAAATCCCACCAACAAGCAAAAAAATCCTTTCTGTAGGAAATAGAGTTATATAAAAGATTTATATTTTGTTTCATATAACTCTGAGGAAACTCATATCCTCTGTTAACTGCCATCTCTAAGTAGTTACAGACAATTTAACTCCATAAATATTTGCAATGATTAATAATAATTGACACATGCATTATGCTTTTAATCTCCTAAGAAATGTTAACATTGATTCATTTTTCCTAGAATCCTGGGATGGTGCCAGTATTTTATCCCAGCATAAACCAAGGCAGAGATGCCACCTTATAATCACCTCATTATGGTTAAGTTAACCTGGTTATGCACATTTAACCAGGTTTGTCTGTGTGCCATATCCTCCACTCAGCTCAGCTCCAGCCATCAACCAAGGTGACTTTCCTCTTGTGAATTTCCATTGACTCGAAAGAAGCCTAGAGACAAATTTGAGGGTACTCAAACTTGGCTATGCCTCAGAACCATGCAAGGAAGCATTAAAAAATACTCATGGTACATGGGTCCCATCCCAGACTGAACCAATCAGAACCTTTAAGACCTGGGCCCAGCAGGGTTGACCAACATGAGTACAACTTTCATGGCATGGAAGGAGGAAGACATTCTGCAGACCTCTACAAGTGGAGTTGTTCTTGAACGAAAAGAGGAGTTTCAATGGAGATCTGTGATGGTTAATTTTACAGGTCAACTTGACTAGTCCATGGGGTGCCCAGGCATTTGGTTAAACATTACTCTGGGTATGACTGTGAGGGTGATTCTGGATAAGATTAACATCTGGATCAGTAGGCTGAATGAAGCAGATTGCCCTTCCCAATGGGGGTGGGCCTCATGCAATCCATCAAAGGGCTGAAGAGAAAGAAAGGCTGACTCAGGGAGTATTTGTTGACTTTTTTCTCTACCTGACTTTTTAAAGCTGGGACATCATTGTACTCCTGACTTTGGTCTTAAGAGTTAGACTAGAACCTACTACATTGCCTCTTCTGGTTCTCAGGTTTTCAACTTGGACGAAAACTTGAGAACCTGGTTTCTGATGGGCTCTCCAGGTGTCTCTCAAGATCACATGAGCCAATTCCTTATTACAGACACATGTCCTATTGATTCTATTTCTCTGGAGAATCCTGACTAATACAAGATCATATTTTTTCAATCATGTATTCTAGTATAAATATATATGAAGGTACAAAGAAAATGTCAGATATTTTGTAATAAAAGCAAACAGGACAAAGTGCCATCATGTTAAAATAACATGATGGCTTTGAAAAGAAGGCCCCTGTTCAATTGGGGGAAGCTCTGGGAGGATTCAGAATAAAGCTTTTCATAAGAAAATGTTTTCAATTCTATTCACATACACATAAAGAATCTCATATGATTCTAAAATTTAGGAATGGTGAAACTGTGAATATAGCTTAAAGGCAAACATATTGTCTGACTATACTGACAAAGCTCTTTACTTCATATCTGAAATGTTTACTGAAAAGAGAAGTAAAAACTATCACCAGGAGGAGAAAGGTAGTGCTTAGTGCTGAAATTAGCAGAAGGGCAAGGACAAAGGATTCTCAGGGGTCAAATCTCATTGGCCTGGGGCTTCTCTTTTCATACTGGACCTTGATTCCCATGATCTATGATCTATGATATTAAGTACCAGAAGTCATGGTGTATCTGATGGTTGATATTCCCTGCTACATTTCTCTCTCTTTTTCTCACCCCTCCTTCAGTCTCCCCTCTCCCGCCTACCCCATCCTTCATTTAAGAAGTTGAGAAGTGTTTTAGGAAATACATTAAAAATTTGGCATATTAATATGAGAGAGCTCTAAATTAAAAATGAGGTCTATTTGGGAAAACATGTTCTCCACTTAAAAACATTTATAAGTGAAAAAATAAGGTGTGTGCTATAATTTAAAGCAAATCACCCTAAATATAGATAGATAAAGAAAATAAGGTAATATAATGGAAACTCTCTGAATTTCCTATGTCAGAACCATTTGAGCAATACCAAAAATAGGCAACCAGGGGGAAAAAATCACAAGCAAATAATTTAGCATATAATATGTAGCATCACCAAGCTTGACTTCAATATGAATTACTCTATGAAAAAACTGTTTTGCAAATGTATCATTGGTTTTAATACGTTACTGTATAAAATATGAAGTTTTGCAACAAGTACATTCTATAATTTAGATTTTTAGCTTAGTTGCAAGGCTTACTTATGTAACTCTACATAATGATGAGTCTGGAAGGCTTGTGCTTATAAGGAAAAAATGCCTTAATTTTAGTGATTCCAGTATAAACTTACAGAAATATCAAATTACTTATTGAAAAATCCAGATGAAGTAAGAAGGAATGTTCTGGGAAGTTGCTGTTGACAGTATGTTGCCCTGATCTTATAGATGTATATTTCTAAGTGAGGATTATCAGCATTTTAAAATTAAGAATGGCCAGAGGTCTTCTACAGTCTGCTTGGAATGCTTGAGAAGGGCTGAATGCCTTCTTCTTCTTCTCCTCCTCCTCCTCCTCCTCTTCCTCCTCCTCCTTCTTGGAATGCTCAAGAAGGACTGAATGTCCTCCTCCTCCTCCTCCCCCTCCTCCTCCTCCTCCTCCTCCTCTTCTTCTTCTTCTTCTTTAAGAAGTATTGAGTCTAACTTTGTATAAAAACCTGAGAGCGAGCTTAAGATAATTAAGAATGAATTCAGAGAGTATGACTTGTTCCCCAGTATTCTTCCAACACCTCACCCTGACTACTCCGACCTTAGCCTGTCTTAGCCTCCTCAAGGGTATGGAAGCAAGGTCACAGGGAGGGAAGCAGAGGGGGACATTCCAAAGTCATGTCAATCCAGGAGACTGCTCATGGACTACCAAATAAGTTAAAGCACAGCTCTGTTTTCCAGATCCTAACATGTCAGCCAACGTCACCAGCATGAGAAGCGTAATTGAAAGGAGACATTGTGCGCCAACACAAACACATATAGCAACAACTGCTGTCAACATCAGTGAGCATTTTTCAACTACGACAGGTTACTATATGGATGTGCAATGCTCCTCTCTTGGAGCCTAAATCTGGTGGGATGGAATCATATCAACTGGGCAGGTCACAGGTACAGAGAGGTACTTCTCCCTACCGTCTTCTCTTTTTCCACTAACTACACCTTTACCCTTTGGGCATCTTCTGTTCTTTCAGCAAAAATTTGAAAAGAAAACACCTAAAAGAAACAACAGTGGAATGCCAATTTTCTCCATTACCTAATTTTTCCAACCTGTTACAAAATGCAACTAAAATTAAGAGGGAGCATCATTCCTTGTGTATGTTAAACACACTTGGTAAACCAAACACCAAATTGAGAGGCTGAGCTTTGACAATGCTGCGAATACCCTTCTGTAAGTTGCTTGTGAAATGTCACTTCTTGAAGGGCCATATTTCATTAACTTGGCAACACTCTGTTTCAAGGTCATTTCCAAGTGCTCGTCTTGTGCAGAGCAGCATGCGTGGAGCAGCACTAGCATGGCACCAGGTCAATCCATTAGTCATTGCTGGAGTGAGCTTTCTGTGGAGAGGCAGGCTGCTTCAAAGTCAGATGGGCTTTTTGAGAAGCATGCCAAGAAAACTTTAAGATTTGAAATGTTACAGAAGAGAAGGTCAAAATATATTTTAATTGCCTATTATCCATGCAGAAGGTTGCTTTTCATATTTTATGCAAATATTACATATCGGCCCTGTGTGAAAACCAGCTTTAAAAATGTGGTGAGTTTGTGCATATGTCTTCAATTGAGAATAATGCTGAGTGCCAAACTTCAACCAAGCTGATCAGACTGTAGGTCTCTGTGTAAAAGCCTAAAGTGGTGGAATCTAGTTGCTATAGCTGCAAATTAAACAAATAAATGAGACACCATGGAATGCAGCAAAATATCTGTGGTTTGATTAGTTCATATTTGCCATATGTGTGAATATTAGCAGTCAAATTCAGATTTTAAGCGACATTCTTTTGATAGGTGCAACTGGGGGGAAATGCTTAAAAATAAGTAAGAAGATTTGCATTATATGTCCAAGGATAACTATCTTACATTTTATATAAGCTTTTAAGGAATTTCATTAATTTTTTACTTTAGGAGTATATGTAAATTCAGTATTGCTAAAAATATAGGATTTCCACCAGTGCATTTTTCCTTGAAGTTTTAGACAGGGTTTGACACTGACCTGTTATTTGTTATATGATAATAAGTGAAAATCATTAGCTATAGGGAACCTTTCATCTCATCTTATATAATCTTGTCCTATGCTATTCTATCCTATTTTCGAGGATTTATATTTATTAGGCTTACTATGTGGCAGGCATTGTGCTGTGTACCTCCATGGCCAACCTCATGAATTCCCACAACAAACTGAAACCAGAGAACATTTGAGAAATCATTTGGCTCAGTCCCTCTTTCTAGGTGACTCACATGTCTGCATCTATTAGAAGGACAACTGCCAGAAACAGAGTGGGTCTTTTTTGGTTAATCTGGTGTGAGAAAGAGAATGGAGCAAAAAAGACAATCTTTTGTGTGTATGGTGATGGCAGCAGGGTGGGTATAGAAAGAATGTTTACTAACATCAATCTTTTTATCCTACTCATACAGATAGCAGCAATGTGAGCAGCAGCACATCTACACTAATAAAAGAGTAAGATGCAAATTGACTGTACTTTCACGATGCCCACCAGCCAATCAAGAGTGAGTATGCAAATTAACCCAACAAAGCTGGTGGGTTAATTTGCATACACAGGCGCCAAGCGGCCGGTGGCGGGGTGGGATGCTTGCGTCATTGCCATGGTGACAACGCAGGCGTTCCACACTGCCCCAGCCACTCTGGGGCCTCTGGGCAGCATGGGAAGGTGGAAAGGCAGCTCCGGCCAGAGCGAAGGCGGTGCCGGCAGCCAGGGGAAGGAAGGCTCATTCTTGCACAAATCTTTGTGCATCGGGCCTCTAGTGGATGTATAGGATTATTAGATATATTATCAGGTCACAAAAATTAATGCATTTGATAAGGATGAAAGGGGTTTTATTAAGGGGAAACATTCCCACCAATTGGCTAATCCTTGCATCTGGTTTAAAGCACATCTTCATTGGATCAAGTGCAAGCTCATTCTCTGGGTATGGTAAAACAATAGGAAATAATCATTCTTGCTTAGATGAAAAGAAAAATAATCTACAATGCCAGGAATATTTATTAGTGTCCTAAGGATATATGTTTGGTGAAATATAATGACAATTCATGTTTAAAGACTTCTTTTTAACTAGATGTTAATGAAGTTCCATGGAGACGGGTCCTCAGCATTCTGCTCCCAACTTGTCCACTGACAAGCCATGTGAACTTGGACAAATTACTATGCTGGACATTTGGAGGCCAATAGATGTAGTTCTGCTATTCAAAAGGGAAGACTGATCCTGAAAATTATAAGCCAATGAGCTTGACAAGAATGCTATAAGG
Organism: Plecotus auritus; assembly: GCF_963455305.1. Lineage (NCBI taxonomy): Eukaryota > Metazoa > Chordata > Mammalia > Chiroptera > Vespertilionidae > Plecotus > Plecotus auritus. Next base: position 30,702,205 of record NC_137775.1, on the reverse strand, counting down.
TTCTAGAATAGGCCACTGAAGGACTAGGGTATAGAATTTAGAAAATTAAACAGTAACTATAGGTACCAGCCTAAGTTCACTTAGAGAAAATATAATCTTATTTCCTTTTTCAGAAAGTGTCACAGCTAAGTGTTTCGGCCTGAGAGATTAAGGAAATATGATAGAAATTTATTCACTTCATTATTTATTCATTCACTCTTTCAAAAAAACATTTTCTGAGACCTGCTATGTGCCAGGTGCATTGAGTCAGATGATGGGAATATGATGAGGAGAACAAACTCTTGCCCTCAAAGAATACCTATTCCAGAGAAATGTGCCAACAAACTGCAAGTACAGTGCAAGGATACTATAGCAGAGGTTCATATTGGGTAAAGAGGCTCATAAACAAGAGACAGTTCTATAATGTAAGGAGAGGACTGATGCATGAGTGGACTCAGAGAATAGCGTTTTGACAGGGAAATGAGGGGTGGGTGGACACTTGGTCCTGGAATGTCCTGAAGGGCAGCTTGGAGGGGCCTTGGCAGGTCTGGCTGGAGTTCTGTTTTAGCCACAGGTTAGCAGAGGGGGATCCTGGAGACATCCTGGCACAGCCTCACCTTTAGAAGAGGTATAAATGGGCTCAGGGAAGTTAGCCAGTATCCTTAAGGGGCCATGCAGTTTGGAGACAGAGTCGGTAGCTTAGATTCAGAATCAAATAGAAAATAAATTGGGTTAGACATATTCTAGTGGATTGCTTTCCTTGCTTCTCTTTAGCTAACCATTTTCCTACATAACTTAAAAGAAGCATGCAGATAAGAGGAGGATGCAGGAGACCATCAACCCACTCTTGTTATTGCCATGATCCGGAGCCAATGTAAGGATTTGGAACAATAATTTTGGACTCAGAAGTTTCTTTTCCCACTTTAGCTAAGCATGACTGACACAATGCCCCCTCAGGACCTCTAGATATATAGAATCCAGCCAACTTGGGGAAAGCAACACCTCTCCTTCACAGGTAAGTTTTGTCCCTAGGGCACCATTCACTTGTTGCCAACTCCTAGCCCCTGCCCTTTTTCCTTACAAGATCCCTTATCACAGAACCGTCTCTCAACTATGCATACTTAATTATTGTCCTGTTTCTCCATCCTGAAAAATGGAAATTGTTTTTATTTTCATTACTGCCGCCCACCCGGCCCTTCTGCCACCACATATATCATCTTTATCTAAATACTTGTTTTGACCTTCAGACTCAACACTTCTCTCAAACATGGCTACAATGTGGTTAAAATTTACTGCTCTGAAAAATCAATTGTTTTGTTACTGACTTTACCCAGAGTGTAACCGTCAAAGTTTCTTCAACTCAATGGCACAAACTTTGGCACCTCAAGTCAAAAGAAATAAAATGTGATTTTATTAAATCCCAATAAATCCATTCAGTTTTCCTCAAGTTCCTAGTACTGTGCCTTCCCCAGAGCTGATCCTCTATTCACTTTGAGTTTAACAAGATGGAATTTGCTAGATATACATATAAGGGTCTTACATTTTGTGTATAAAAATGAAAATAATAACAACTTTAAGTTTTAGCTTAACCATGCAATCATCAGGTAAGAATCATGTGGAAGTTTTAATGTAGAGTATCATAGAACTACCAAAAATGTTAAAGCTTGGACAATATTAATAAGCAAGGACAATGGCTAAATCACTTTGCTGTGCACCTGTCAAATCATATGAAATTGTAAAAATGAATCTAGACAAGCCAGGTCAGATGAGCATGATGGTGAATGGTCTGTATACCATTTCTTCAATAAATATCTGCTGACTATGCACTAAATGCCAGACATTATGCTAGTTTCTGGAGAAAAAGATGAAGAAAACCCACAAACAGCTGCGGCCCTTTATGGCCACATAGGCCATTGGAAGAATAAACATGTAAATAAATAGTAACCAAACAATGTGATAAGAGAAATCATAGGTGTATGAACAAGGTGTTCTGGGTGCACTGAGAAGGCACTCAGATGCCTAGAAGACTGAGGATGACTTCATTCATAGCTGATGTCTAAGAAAGGAATGTAGCAAGAAATCATCAGAACTTCGAATTTCCTAGAAAGGTAACTGAGGCAGCAATGTGGAGAAAGATGTGGTGAGGAGATAGACATTGAGGGGACAGAGAGATGTGAGATAAGCCTGTTGCCAGTTGAGAGATAATGACACCTACAACAAAAGAAGGGATGGTGGAGGTGAGGAGGCTTAGGCAGATGTTGGAGCTACTATGGAGCTACATCTGATAGGAATTGTTAACTGTGGGGGATGTGGTAGAAAGAGGAGCTTGTGCATCCTGCCATTATTAAGATGGCAATATGAGATGAGCAATGAGATTTAGAGGAGGTGTTAATGTAATGAGTTTGTTTCAATATATTCATCTCAAGGTTGTGTCCAATGCAGAGTGTGATGCTCCTTGGGAAGGTGAACCAGGAAGTACAGATTCAGGAATGACCCATGTATGGCAGAGAGTGAAGTCATGAGGGAGAGTTCTCTTGGAAGAGAACATGAGAACAAAAAGGACTGGAGTTTGAATCCTGCAGCATAGATGAAGGGACTGGGCAGATTGAAACTTGAACAGAAGACTCAGTTCCTTGCAACAGTCTTTCTTATAGCTGAAGGCTCATGGTTGTGGCCCACTGCGGAAGCTCCATCACTGGAGATGTTCAAGCAGGAAATGAAAGGGAATTTTCCAGGATGTTGTTCAGGTGATTAAAGTGTCACATGGCATATGGATAAGATGATCTTTAGAATCTTTTCCCAAGTTTAAGATTCTGGAATTCTGTGCTTCCATGATAGAAAATGCAGCTTTTTTCCATTTCACTTTCCTTGGCAGCTATCACTGATGCTTGCTGAGGTTGAAGCTTCAATTTAAAGGGAACTGGAAAGGATAAAGGAATAGACTTCTGCCAAGGAGTTGGGTCTGTGGCTAATGAATGATCTGTCTGTGGTAGCGAAGAAGGAAGCCAGTTCCTAAGACAATACCTTCCTCCCTGCCCCACCCCCTCCCCTGACTAAGGGCAAATGAATGAGAAACATATGAATTAAGTTTACTTTGAAATATCGATGGATTTAAGGATTAGGGGTAAAAGACTTGAGTAAACCACACTTTGGGTTTTGCTGACCCAAAAACATCTGAATATGACTTACAGACCTTTTGATGAACTCACACTACTGCTGGGCCTGCTCATCTATTAAATGTAGCAAGAAAAAAGGCAGAGTATAAACCAAATATTATTAGCCTTGAATTCCACCCTTGCATAAAAAAGTAGTTCTACAAAGGAATTTGTGATGGCAGGAAATTTCTTTAAAAAGCCACTGACTCTTACCCTAGAGAAAAAATAACTAATACCCAGATGAAATAATCAATATATGGAAGAGCTTTTCAATAAATTTTATTCAGGCTATTATATAACTGGCCTGTAGCTCTTAGGTGTTTCAGGCACCCGTGATGTATTCTTTTATTCATCAATTCAGCCCTTCTCAAGCAGTAATAATAACATGACATGTACCAAACAATAAGACCTTCTGAGAGGCGGGAAGCAAACCATGTATGCAGGATTTTGCTGCAGTGCAGCTGAGATTAAAGAGAGAAGTAAAATACAAGTAAGGAAAGAAGTGAATGGTTTGGATTGCATTTTCTGTCAATTATTAGGAAAAGAAAAGATAAAGAGTGGAGGAAAAGAGAACAAGAGAAAGCATGGACGTGGGATATTGTAACAAATATTCATTAATTGCCCATTATGTGGAGACACTGTTCTAAGTGCTTGGGATAACTCAGTAACTAAACCAAAGATCTTTGCCCTTATGGAAATTATATTCTAGCAGAGGAAGACGGACAATAAGGCACAAATATAACATATAAGTAAAATCATGTAATATGTCAAGGATGATAGGTGCCATGAGAGGGATAAAGAGCAGGATAAGGAACTCTGGGGGGCATTGGCGGTTGTAGTGCTTAATGGGCTGAGAAGGTGATTTTGAGCAAAGACTTCAAGGAGGTGAAGGAGTAAGCCAAGCAGATTTCCGGGGGACAGCAGTCCAAGGCAGGAGGGTACTTGATATGTCTAAGGAACAGTAAGGAGGCCAGCTCAATCAACCAACATCTATTTATATATATAAAAGCCCAAGAGACCTTTCGACCATTTGACCAGTTGCTATGATGCACACTGACCACCAGGGAGCAGATGCTCAACGCAGGAGCTGCCCTTCCTGGTGGTTAGTGCACTTCCACAGCGGGAGCACCACTCAGCTGACCAACAGGCGCCAGACACCAGGCTCACAGCTGGCGAGCGCAGCTGCAGGGGCGCAAGCCTCTCTCCTGGATACTCCCCCTGCGTGCCCCTCCCCTATCCGGACCAGGACTGGGAGCGGGACTACATTGGGACTGACTGGGTGCGAGCCCGAAGCTGCTTCTCAGTCATGGGCATGCCAGTATCACCCTAGGACAGGCGCGTGGAGACCGCAGCGGAGCGTCAGCAAGTCTACCGAGCGGCAGTGGCAGGCACAGCAGGGCCGGGATGAGTGGGAGCATTGTGGCGCCTGGCCTGGGCTCCTCCCAGGCCGCCTGCCGCTTCGCTTCATGCACTACTGCATCCTTCGGGGGATGTTGGACTGCCAGTTTCGGCCTGATCCCTGCAGTCCATGGTGAGGGACCCCACAGGTGCACGAATCCGTGCACTGCCGTGCACTGGGCCTCTGGTTGATTCATAAAATAGTTACTGATATGCCAAGCACTGTACCAAGCACTGCAGGGAAAAAAAGTTAATCCCCAAATTTCAAAGAGCCATGGAGGAGATATGGCATGAAAACTGTTTGACTTGGCCATTGTGCCTTCTTTAACCTAGGACATTTTAAACTTTCCTTCCCCCAATCTTCTTCCCATCTCCTGACTTGATATCCCACCTTTCTGGAGCCATCTCTCTTCTCACCCATGGCATTACCCCATTTTCTTTTCTCCTCTCTTTTCCCCTTCCCCATCTTAGCCTCTCTCTAGGTCCTATTTCTCTCACCAATTCTCTGGATTTCTCTTGCATCTTTCAGGAGTTTTTCTTTATCTCTTATTTCCTGTATTTAAAAACAATATGTCTAGGTGTAGATTTTTTGGTATTTATCTGACTTGGTGTTTCCTGAGCTTCCTGACTTTGTGGTTTGGTGTCTGACAATTTGGGGGAAATTCTCAGTCTTATTTTTTTGGTTCCTTCCTCTTTCTTCTCCTCCTGGTAATCTCATCATACATGTATTATACTTTTTTTTTTTGGTAGTTGGCCCACAGTCCTTGCATATTCTGATCTTTTTTTTCAGTGTTTGTTCTCTTTACTTTTCAGTTTTCCAAGGACTCTATTGATACATCTGCTAGCACAGCAAATTAGGCTGTGGTTAGCTTCACCTGAGGGCAGACCTTGTTAAAAACAGGATGATCCAGTGTATTTAAAAAGACTGCTTTTCCCCCAGACAGTGCTGGAAGCAGGAGATTTTTCTCAGATATTTACTGTGGGGACCCAGTCGAGCTCCTGGGGGTAAATCTTACAATATCTGGGGACCCCCTAAGACTGGGTTCCCCTGGAATTTTTTAAATCTCACTCATGAATCTCTGCTCCAGTACGTTATTATTCTTTATATATGTCTGTCTGACTCCCCAATCTTGGAGTTTTCCCTGTGTCCTCCCCCTCTTAAGGATACAAGAAGAGATGATTTTTTAGTCTCTTCAGCTTTTGACTTGTTAGGATGGAGATGCAACTTCTAAGCATTTTATGTGTGAACCTGGAAAACTCTCTTGGTCTCTCGACCTCATAAACTGTTCAAAGTTTTCTCAAACATCAGTTTAAAAAATACATTTCCCCCAATGTACAATATTTTTGTTAGGAATAAATAAACAGTAAAAATGGCAACAGTTAAAATGAAATACTTTAAAGCCGATTACTGATTTTAATAGAATAATCAAAACTTCATGTCAAAATTTAGATCAGCAAAATCTGACAGTAGAATTGGTCTTGGTAGAACTAATGATCACAAGTAAAAATTTGCAATGGAAGAAGCTATGATCAGTAAAATTAAATATGAAAAAAAACCACACCTTACACCTGAGAACAGTATGCATCATTGCTGAAAGTGTCTGCCTCACTGTGAACATTACTTTCCTTTATGCTGGGTCTTGGGGTCCTATTTGTTTTCTTTGGAGGTCCACTGGGAGTCTTAGAGAGAGGTTCCCAAGAAATTTCTGACCTCTGTTCCAGTCTGAACTTTTATTTTTAAAAATCTCCAGATATCTTCTAGCTACTTTAGAATATATTGGGAAAACTGAGAAAGGTCAGTTTTTTCATTCGGAATGTTTACAATGGTCTTCTCTCAACCAACAGCTTCTTTTGTAAAATATCAGAGTGGTACAGGCTCTATGGTACTGAAATGCATAATTTGCCTATCCCTGAACTGGAAATTTACCAAAAGAATAATGTCAAAGCCGAGTTCCTGCAAAACCAATGATCATACAAGCAGCATTTAATGCCTTTTCTTCTGGGAAAGACAGATGTACAAAAACTTTAGTAATTACCAAATGTCAAAATAATACTGAACAGAATAAATAGTTGCCTAAATTAAGGTTCTCTTGAGGATCAGTTACATATAAGAAGAACAACTGACAAATCAAGCATGAAGAGAGGTGGGGTGCATTTTTTTTCTCTCCTTATAAAGTATATGGGGAATGAACAACTCCTGCTGTGATTGTAAGAATATCTAGGTCATGTCTGCTGAAAGATCTGTGGTAATAATAATAATATCCTAACCTTCCACAGTGCTTGGCAATCTCAAAGCACTTCATAAACATTAATTAGGTCTTCAGTAAGCAGAGACACTGTCTCATGGTTGTTTTTTTCCTGTTACAGCATTAGTGAGAGTCTGCAATCATACTGGAGTTTAAATATTTATTTATTGCTTTTAATGTATATTTACTCCATGGGCAATGCTGTAAAACTCTAATCAGCAGAAGAGAAAGGTTCAGGGTTCTATTTTTGCAACAAGCCAGAACAAAAATTACTGCTTCTCCTTGTCAGAGTGAATGCAACCTGTTGGGAACTACTCTGTTTTCCTACTTACCTTCCTCTACTTCACACGTGCCATTTCTATCCTCTAAAACTGCAAGTGTTTTTGTCATCCTGTAACCACCCAAAGCATAGCAGGGTGCTTTGCATAGCATAGGTATTCAATAAATACCTGAGGTGGGGGTAGTGCAGACCCTCCCCCACAGCCCCACATTGCAGAATCTTCACACAACTGTCCGAGACCATTCTCATTACAATTTAGAAACTGATTCATTTGCTGATATCATCTCTGTTTTTCTTTTGTCTGGTCATCAGTGGACTGAGGATAGAAAGGTGGTAGAAGAATATAAATGTAAACCTGACATTCTTCCAAGTTTCAAAAGCAAATGCACAAACATCTTTATCGTCACCACTAAGTGAATGCCTTATGGACATCATGTTTTTTTTGAATTGCTGGGAATACAAAGATAATTAGGGCTTCCAGGATAGATGGTTTTTTTTATTTTGGATACTGAACTGACTCCATTTAAATTTGCCATATTTATATGTTTATATTTTAATTGTAATAAGTTAAAATTCTTTTTTTTTGGTGCTATTTTCATGGAGTCTGGAGATAATTTAGTGGTTACACACCAAGGGTGTAATAGTTTTCTAACTCATCTATTTACCCATTTCCTCTTCTCTTCTGCAAATTTAGGATTACTCGCTGAGAAAAAAGAGGCAGAGAGTGGGAAGGAAGTGATAGAATATTTGCCTTTCGTTATAATCATGTCTAACTTCTGGCAACTTTAGTGCATATCAATCAAAATGAAACCCCTGTGAATTTCAGATTCTGTGAGTTTCCCCTTATGTTCGTTTCTGGCTAAACTTGTGCTGGGAAGTTTAAATGCTGTAAATTTCAGACTGACTTAATAATGTCTTCTGAAATGGTGACATGATGGGCTTATAAACTGCATCTGAGTTCTGTGGTTCAGGGCTCCAAATCCCTGGAAATTATGTTGAGCCTCTGCAAACAATGAATGTGACCTATACATAATAAGTACAGGCTGCATTCTCTCTAGGAATTCCTGTAGTTATAAAAATATAAATAGGCAACAGCAAATAGGCCTCGTGGGCCATAAACCATTTGCAGAAATATCTAGAAGTTACAAATTAAGCTAGTAAAGTGTTAAAAAGTATGTTTTATAATCCTACCTTGTTAGATATATTTTCATACAACAAAATAGGAAATATGTGATTAGATGAGTAATAAAATAAAGGCAAACCAAAATAAATGACAAATATGAATATAAAATATTTAATATAAGTATAAATGTTTTAAAATTTTATTTTCTTGTCTTCATTTGAATAAATTCATGAAATTTGTTGTTATAATGGAAATTTTCACAAAATTTGAGCTCTACTGATAGTATTACTCTAAGCTAAATCTAACATTAATTAAACATGAAATGTAATTATAATCAAAGTGTACACAATTTAAATGTTTTCATCAAAATATGAAATTAAAAATAAATATAAATTTTTAATTGAATTATTTTTCTATTTTTAAATTAAATATTCAAAATGTCTATTAAAATTAAAAGCAAGTACAAATTATAATTACTTATTAAACTTTTAAATAAAATTTTAAAAAGCTAAAAACGTTTACTTAATTTTTTGAAATTTCATAAATCTTATTACACACTTTATAAAAATGTAATTATTCATGATTCTAGTATTTAATGTTCATATTTTAATTGTCAATTTAAAATAGCATCATGTTTTAGCCATATTGTATTTAAATTTTCATATATACAAATTTAGAGTAATGTAAATTATTTAATATTACAAAATATTCCTCAGCTACCATATGCAACTTGGTTGTTTGTATCTCTAGAACCATAAATTGAAACATGAAAAAAATCAAAGAAGGGGTCATTTTTCTCTACTAAGACACAAAATTCATTGTAAAAGAGTCTATTGAGCTCATATTATCTGAGGATTTGATATGTTAATAAATTTATCTCATCCTTTTCCTAAATATTTCTGGCACTGAAATCCTCCTTGCATTTCCATGTAGTGTTTGCCTCCATGAGTGAGAATTGCCTCATCCAAGTGAATCAAGGGAAAATGAAGAGACTCAAATTGAAGTTCTAATGGCTGCCTACATGCTCAATGAAACATTAAATAGTGCCAAGATCTGCAAAGGTGGTGATTCATTCTATGGCCCAAAAGGTAATATTGTTCAATTGAGGGATCCAAATAGTCAAGGACTATACTTCTAAGCACATGATACACCAATAGTTCTCAGCTAAGGCCCTTCATTATCAGAAACTTTCTGAGCTTAAGTGTCTTCATCTGTAAAAGGATAATACTTCCTCATTCACAGTACCCGTGTGAAAATTAAATGATATAACCACTATAGAATGCCTGGCACAGTGTGAAAATTAAATGATATAACCACTATAGAATGCCTGGCACACAGTAAGTTCTCAAAAATAATAGCTATTAGTATTGACTGGCACGGAATTATGGAAACTGGCAATACTGAATTCATTCATCAATCTAACAAATATGTATTGATCCTACAATAAGCCAGGAGCTGGACAGAGTGCTTGGGATTTGACGGCTGCTGTTTTGCCCTGGGAGTGTAGCATTTTTGTGGGGGAAACAGAAGTGTGAAGTAGAGATATGAAGGTGCTGTGCAAGCACCAATGACAAAAGAGCTAACTTGATTTGAGAGAGTGAGGCAAGACTTCTTAGGCATATTATCTAAGCTAGCAGGATGAGCAGTAGTTTCCCAGCAAAGAATGGGAAGAGCATATGGGGCAGAGGATTGCAAAGACATGGAGTCATGAAAGAGCTTTCACAATCAAGAAAAGTAGGAAGTTAGGTAAAGAGGGGCAGAGTAACCAAGTCAGGTCCCTTAAATGGCTAAAGTGAAGCAGTAAGACCTAGCTGATTTCTTGGGAATTAGACTAGAGGTGCCATGTTAATCCTTCAACAGTGTGGCTCTATTGGTCTCAAATAAACTTCTAGTTTTGTGAGATGTGCCACCGTTGACAAAGAGGCTTACAAAGGGATTGATCAAAGCCATTCTGCATAATAATATTTATTTGTTAGTATACACCACTTTTCTTAAAACATACCAAAATTGGGGCAGGGAACAAACTATTATTTTGGACTTAAGACACTATATCTAGCTCTTCGCTACCCTATAATTTCTGTGATGGGTTGCCCTTTTCTCCAGAAGCACCCAGTGATAGTCTAAAAATTGCTGTAACCAAAAAATGCAGGCTTCTTAGTTACTACCAAAATTGTGCTCAATTCCAAAGCAAAAAAGGAATGTTTCTTTGAAGACAATATCTCTTCAAATATTGTAAAGTAATGTGCTAACCATCCAAACTATTTGATTTGAACTTGTGAAGGTAACACAATGGCTTAAGCATCAGAAAGAATCAGACCGAGGAGAAGGAAAAGACCTAGCAGCCATAGGCAAATACCCTGGGATGGGCAGAACCTGACAAGGCAGCCACTCCTAAGGTCACCTCCAATGCCCATGTCCCAGGAAACAGAATAGCCCTGTTGCTCCTCTGCGAGAAATTCTCCAGTACAATATGCAGTTACTTCCAGAACAATCCCACTGATGTGAGTGGAGGAGGAGCAGAGTGTCAGTAGTTGTGCAGGTGAGAATTGATTCTCAGGCTCCAAGAGTGGACCAGCCTTTCAATGGTGCAAATTCATCCCAGATTAAGCTAGTTGTATTATCTAACACCAAGGGTGCCTCTTATAAACGGTGGATTCATGTACTGCATAGTTTTAGTAGTGACTCAATTTCATGGGAAGACATTATTTTATTTACACTCAGTATTCTTCTTTAGTTATAATTGCATTATAGCGTCCAACATTTCAAAGCTATTTAGAGAGTCTATGGAAAGCCTAAGTTAGCACTTAATAGATTAAAAAAAAATAAAAGTTATCATTTGTTTTAGTTGACTCACCATTCCGTGGTTCAGCCACCCTGGGATAAAATTATCAAGCAACTTCGGGTAAATCATCTCTCTGTCATAGGCATAAATGATCCAGAACACCACTACAACAAACTGGAAGGGAAAAGAAATCCTTTATTTCAAATTCACTAATTATCCACAACATACAATTTGTTAATTAACTATTGTTCAAAGAACCCAACAGTATTTGTAATCTATAATGAAAGACAAATCAGTAAACCAGCTAATGACCAGAAAGACAGTTCTAACTTCACGCCATTAGTGGTAATCGTTGGAGGCCCTCCTCTTTCCCTGATCTCTCAATTGTGTTTTTTCAGGCAGAGGGATCTCTCTGAGGGGGAGAGAAATGGTCTGTCTGTTGTCTGCAATAGCTCCCTCCCAGGGCTAATTGGGTTGGTTTGATTCCTCTCAAGAGGGTTTAAAAGTTCACTGGTGGTTTTGGATCCCATTCCCCACTGTACAGAGTTAGCACACATTCAAGAATCTGTAGTGTATGTCCCTTTTCCTTGAACTCATCATGTGGTTTAAATTAATCTTCGCATTCTCAAGTTTCTATTTCACCACTAACTACATTAGAATCGCTGCTATAAAATGTCCCAAAGTCACACTGCGAACAAATGTATTAATTTATTTACCCTAAACAGGGGCTTTGGCTGCTCCGAGAAGTAGAGCATATGGAGGGCAAAGGAAGATTCCTAATTCTCTTGTAAGTTCATCTGGGTCCCAGAAGTGGATTTTGACCCATCAGCAACATAATCATCAAAAGAGAGTAGAGTACTCAATTTATTATCATTTTTTCTTCAAACTAATGATGGGAGAATAAGTTCAGATACAATAAAGAAAAGAATGGCCCAAGGTCTTAACCTTCAGCATAGAATTTAAAAGAAAAAGTGGATGCTTTTGTACATAGTCAATAAATGTAGCTTCTGATCCCAGAGGGAGGATCGATCAAAGTCTCTGTAGAGTTATGTCTCAACCAATAAATACTAGAGAATGATTAAATGCATCATGAATATTCAACAGAAACAATTTACATCTCATTTCTTATGTCATCCATGTCCCCACATTTTATTAATAAAAATAATAAATATTTTAATGCCAATTTTTATAAAACCCCTGGTGGTTATAGCTCAAGGCTAGTAATCAGATGGGTTCCAAATTTCTATTCCAAGTATCCCAATTACTACGTGGATTATCTTGCCTGAAAAATAATCACCCTTAAAACCTAGGATATTATGAACATTTATTCTTTCATAAAACATACTGAATGATAACTACAATATACAAATGTAGATTATACACATAATTTTAATATGAGTGGGGTCCCAGTTATTTACCTGCTTTTGGGTGAACTATTTTCACTCAGTTGATAAGTGTACAAGATGAAAAAAGGAAAAAAAATCTTTTCTTCTCATTAGGGTCGTTACAAGTATAATACATAATTTTTTAATTATCCATAATTTTAGTTTATTCATTCCACTACAGACTTCAAATATAGTAGCTATCAGTGTCACCTGCCTGCAGACCTACAAGCTACAGCCTTGCTAACAAAGTGGGTTCCATGGATCAGCAGCACCTGAGAGCTTGTTAGATGTGCAGGATACCACCTCCCATCCTGATGTGTTTTGATCCTGTATTTCAATAAGAGCCCGTGGTCATTCATATGCACATAGGAGTTTGAAATGTCCTGCTTTGGAAGGCCCTGCTCTAGCCACCTTGAGCCTCCTTCCCTACCATGGAGTGAGGCAATCCCAGGGCTGAATGGCTTGTCTAGCTAGAACCTGCACCCCTCCTCTTCTAGAATACATCCCAGGAAACCATGACCCTGGAATTCCCAGAGACACAAGTGGGCCTCAGTCCTAAGTCTGATCACAGGGGTTGATTGTGAAATACATCCCCTGACCTGAGAGATGGTTAAGAGGCATTTGTTTCTGTAGGGTGAGAACGAAAGTTTTACATTGGTATCCACACAGGCATGACGCCATTTCAATCCTAGATGGAGCCACAGGTGGAAATCCTCTTATCTTTGCCATATAATGTAACCTAATCATGAAAGTGAAATCCCATCATATTCACAGGCCCCTCCCACACTCAAGGAGAAGGAATTATACTGGCCTCTCAGCAGGAATAGGAGGGGCAGTGGAATCTTGGGGTCATTTTAGGATTCTGCTTAACACATGTTCTCTCTCTGTTCTTTCCAAAATTGCTTTGGCTATTTTAAGTCCTTTGCATTTCCTATTAAGTTTTAGAATCTCAGCGTAGTAATTTCTATAAAAATACCCTGCTAGAGTTCTGATTATCACTATTGAATCAATATATTCAGCTTGGGAAGAAATGACATCTTAACAATATTAAGTCTTTAGCCCATGAACATAATTTATATCTCCATTTATTTAGATCTTTAATTTCTCAATGTTTGTAGTCTTCAGTATATATAGATCTTGCACATATTTTGTTAAATCTATCACTAAGCATTTGATTTTTTTATGCTATTTTAGATAGTATTAAATTTCTTTTATATTCTTTGTTGACAGTATATAGGAATACAAGTGATTTTTGTATGTTGACATTTGTTCAATTCACTTAGCAGTTTGAGAATTTTATAAAGTGTTTTAGATTTTTATATGTGCATGATCTGCAAATAAAGACAGTTTTTCTTCTTCCTTTATAAGTTATATGCCTTTTATTGCTTTTTCTTTTCTTATTGCACAACCTATGACCTTCAGCAAAATGTTAATTAGATGTGATTAAGAGTGAGCATGCTTGCCTCCTTCCTTATCTTAGGGAAAGTGTTAGTTAAGTCTTTCAACATTTAATTTTTTTTCCTTTTTTAAAAAATTTCTTTATTGATTAAGGTGTTACATATGTGTCTTTATTCCCCATTACCTCCCCATCCTCCCCACTCAAGCCCTCACCCCCCTGTTGTCTGTGTCCATTGGTTAGGCTTATATGCATGCATATAAGTCCTTTGGTTGATCTCTCCTCCTAACCCCCACCCTCCACTACCTTCCCTCTGAGGTTTGATGGTCTGATCGATGTTTCGCTGTCTCTGGATCTGTTTTTGTTCATCAGTTTATGTTGATAATTATATCCTGTAAATGAGTGAGATCATGTGATATTTATCTTTCTTTGACTGGCTTATTTCACTTAGCATAATGCTCTCCAGTTCCATCCATGCTGTTGCAAATGGTAAGAACTCCTTCTTTTTTACCGCAGCATAGTATTCCATTGTGTAGATGTACCACAGCTTTTTAATCCAATCATCTGCTGATGGGCACTTAGGCTGTTTCCAAATCTTAGCTATGGTGAATTGTGCTGCTATGAACATAGGGGTGCATATATCCTTTCTGTTTAGTGTTTCTAGTTTCTTGGGATATATTCCTAGAAGTGGGATCACTGGGTCAAATGGGAGTTCCATTTTTAGTTTTTTGAGGAAGCTCCATACTGTTTTCCACAGTGGCTGCACCAGTCTGCATTGCCACCAGCAGTGCACGAGGGTTCCTTTTTTCCGCATCCTCGCCAGCATTTTCAACATTTAAATTTGATCTTAGCTGCGTGTTTTTCTTACATGCCTTTTATCAAGTTGAGGAATATCTCATCTATTGCTAATTTATGTCTGTAATGAATGAGTGCTGGTTTGTTTTCAGATAGCTTTGCTGTGTATTTTAAGGCAATCATGTAGTTTTTCTCCTTTATTCTGTTAATATGATAAATTAAATTGATTGATTTTTAATGTTAAACCAACTTTTAATTCTTGGTAATTATGTATTATAATTTTTAGATATAACTGGATTCAACTTGCTGATATTTTGTTAGGATTTGTTTTCCACCTTTATTGATCTACAGTTAGTTTTCTTTTCTCATGCTATCTTTTTTCTACTTTTGGTAACAGGATAATGCTGGCCTCAAAAGATAATTTGGGAAGTGTTCTCTCCTCTATTTTCTAAAGAACTTTGTGCAAGATTTCTTCCTTATCTATTTGATATGCTTTTCTAGTGGAGATATCTGGATTTGTAGGTTTTCTTGTGGGATTTAATTGTGAATTCAAGTTCTTTAATAGATATACAATTTCTAGGTTTTCTATTTTTTTCTTGAGTTACACTTTGTGGAATGTCTCCATTTCATCTAAGTTTTTGAATTTATAAAGTTGTCCTTAATATTCCACTATGGAAATCAGCAAATACTACAGAGCAGGTATTTTTTCCCTGGGAGAACTGGTTGTTAATCATTTACCGCAGATGAGAGCCACTTTCTGTTCACCATGAATGATCTTTCAGTGTGCCTACCACATGTAAAGCATTGTGGGACCAATACTTGATAGTGTAATCTAGTCAATTCCATGACCTCTAACATATGTTGAAGGAATTACATGGGTTATTAAAAGTGAAGTGACTTTCAAGAAAGTGTTAGTCACCTTTCTTAGTGTAACACTAGAAGGTCAAGAGGCACAGCTGTGTAATCAACTTTCAAATAATTCTTGAGATATAAACACAGTACAGATGGTAGCTTCTTGGCTTCCCTGCACTGATATCCTCTTGGAAGTATGGTCATCAGCAAACCCAAAATAAGTTTGAGCTTTACTACCAGGGCACAGATAGGAAACAAAAATAGGTGCTCTTGGACAGGCTATGGGATAGTGAAACCTTCCACTGTTGTGAAGAAGCTCCTTCCCTGGCCAGGGCCAATGGCCAGCTATTCCTCAGCACACACCTGCTGCTTCTCAGCTGCCAGGACCAGAATACTGTACTTGAACTGAGAGTGAAAGGAGCACTGTCACTTTCCAGTCCTTCAAGTGTCCCAGACAAAAATACCTGTGTCACAGCAAGTCATTGAGGCCTCATTTGAACCCCTGAGACTGTTCAAAATGAAACCTAAGGAAAACTGGATTCACCCTTTGTCACATTCTGTAAGGAGTCTCTCAAATGAGGGCTAATAGAAGCCGAAGCTAATCAACATTAGCCTGCTTCTGTGAAGAAGCTTTATGGACCAGTGAGGAATTCTTGGAAATTCAGTAAAACATTAGAATGCAAAGGATGCTGCAGAGAATAGTGTCACAAAGGAGGCTAAGGGAAAAGCTACTTATCTGTAGATTGGTCTGTAAAAAGGCCATTTAACATGATCTCAAACATCCACTATTGAAGGAGGGAAGGAAGGAGAAAAAAGGTAGGGAGAAATAAATGAATATATCTTTAAAGTCTATAGCTTCAACATGACATGATCCTACGGAATTACTTTCCCTTTTAAAACAAATTTACTAGTACTCAAGACTTTACCAAATACTGATTACAAGTGGGCTCTACTTTGCTTCCAAATTTCCTATTCATGCCTTCTTTCCCATCAACTCTTTCCATGATCATACTGTTGCTGAGCAGTAATATTTAGACAAGTTCCCAGTTGTGATTTCTCTTTCCAAACACACAAAGCATGAGAATAAGTTGTGTTCTGGATGCTAGCTGGCTGTTTCAGGCGGCCCCACACAGGGTGAATGTTTCATTTTATCATAGCCCCTATTTACTCACTTTCAAAATCTAGGAGATCCTGACTCAGAAAGTGGTCTCCTCTTGGCTGACTTCCCTCAGCTATTCCCTCAAATTCAGAATGAATAGTGAAGCCTAGGGCCTTCTGGTACTAGTATTGTAGTATCTTTTGTTCCAGAGCACAACTGATTTCTAGTGCTCATTCCTAGAAGTGTGACATGGGATTCCTCTACTTGCAATTATGAAGCTGTAACATTATACTCTTTATGCTGTGCATTCTGCTCAGATTATCTTAAAACCAGTATCTCCATTTAGAGAGTTTCTAAAGCACATGTTGATATTATGCCTTTTTCAACTATAATCTTTTCTGTAGAATTTATCATTTAGCCATATTTATATACATTTAGGTCATTAATTACTCTCCTGACTGAATAAGTAATGTGGGAATACAAACCCAACTCCTATAAGTGCCCATGTAATTTGGTGCTTGCCTTTCCAACCTAAGCTTCTACCATATTCACTCTTGCTCCATAAGCTCCAATTGGCAATTTGATTGTTCTTAAAACTCATTAAGCTCTTTCCTGCCTCAGGATTATAGCATTTTCTATTCTTTATGTCAGGAATGCTGTTCTCCCATTTTCACATGGCTGGATTCTCTGTTCCTTCAGGTCTTCATGGAAACCTTGCTAGTGACTCCTCTGCTCCATTATTTTCTATCATAGACCCTGATTTTTTAAAATAGGCTCTTGTTGTTGTCCAGTTGTTCACTGCCTGGCTCTTTTATAAGAAAGTGCAGTCTCAGAGAATAATAATTTGTCTTTCTTCATTGCTCTTTCCCCACTACTGGGCATAGAACATGTTTATAATAAAAAAAAGTGCTGAAAAAATGAATAAAGGTGCAATGCTGCTTCTCGTCTGTGTCAGACCCCACATCTTCCATAGGAACAAGGACTCTTTTACACCTTCAATTTTCTTCCTATTGTCCTCGAATGTATCTTTTATGTCCTCCGTACATTTTTGTCCTCCTGTCAGTGAGGAAGATATGCCCTTCTTTCTAAGGTTATTCTTCTAGCCCACCCCTTCTCAGATCTTCTATAAGTTAGCTCCTCCTTCACTTGTTTAAGTCTTCCATCATCCTACAATAATACTTCTTTGGACTTCTAGACCAAGATGGAAGACTAAAGGCTCTCTTTCCAGAAATCAACCAAGAAAAAGGATAATGAGAAACAGAAATGAAACCAATGGAAGTAAGAAGCACCCATAATCCAAACATCACTCTTTTAAAAAGTCTGCCAAGTATTGGAAAATTGAACCAGGACAGAGGAAGACTCTGATATAAGAAACAAGATACAAGGGCTCTCTGGTTGAGCAAGAAGAACAGAGAGATCATTACAGGTGGCACACTCTAAGGGACAGGAAATGACCCTTGCTGGGAACAGGTGGTCTGAGATGCATGAGAGCACTGGAGAAATGTTCTGAGCCCTGGTTGGCTTCAGGTGTCATAACTGATAATGTTAAATGTGAAAATGGGTCAGCGTGTCATCCCTTCAAGAAGCAGGATATGGATGAGTTAAGGCAAGCAAGAAAGGATCTACGGTAACCAGCATGAATGCTCAGCCTTGAGCTCACCTGTTATCATACAAAAGAGTTATGATAAAAATGAGTCAAGGAAAGAGAAATGAGTAGAGTTCAGAAAGAAGGCATTGTCCAGGGGAAGGTAGTGGTGGAGGAAAATGGTTGGGAATTCCAACTGCCCTAGCTTGGTCCCTTACCCTGTTTCCCATTTTAGCCTTTCACAAAGAGCTGGCTCAAGAAAAACAGACCAATTTAGGATGAGCAATCATAAGAAAAAGGATAGCATGGAATGTATTCATAGATACCACACACACACATACACACACAAAAGGGAGAGAGAAAGTGGAATATGGCCACTCAAAAAGGCAACTTAACAATACAAACCAGAAAAATTATGCCAGGATAAAGATAATTTATGATCAAATAATTATCTGTTAATGAATAGAGGTCAAAGTAGAAAAATTGAGACAAAGAAGTGAAGATAAAGCAAAAGAAGACAGTAAAAGTGAATGAACAGACCTTAAAAATAAATAAAATATAAAAAATAAAACTACATGAAACTGAAAGTCACCTTATAAACAATGAAAGGGAAAACTATCTTTGGTAAAGACAGCTGGGGTTTAGCTTTCTGCAGTACAGCAGACCAGATATACTGAGAAACCTTCCTGCTGAGAAACACTGGGTGCTAAATAAATCATGGCAAATATACTTTTAAATGTATTACTGAGCACACTAGAAAGGAAGGGAAATCACTAGGAGCCAACACACACACACACACACACACACACACACACACACACACACACTCTACAGAAAAAAAAAAAAAGGACAGGGAAAAAATCAGAACAGTAGCAAGGCCAGAAACTGGGGTTGCTCTGGATGTAAACACCAGTACCATTATCAGAGCACTCTGTGCATTGTGGGCAAGGAGATGGATGACTAAAGCCTTGGGTCATGCAAGTTGGTGCAGAAGGCACTGAACCTGAGGGTCCCATAGAGAGGCCATTCCTTCAGTGAAAGGATAGGTTACAGAAAGTACCTTTCATCAAGTTAAATAAATTACTTTCTATTCCTAATTGCTAAAATTTTTTTAATCAAAAAGGTTTCATTTTATTGAATTTTATTCTACATTGAGATCATCGTTTTCCTTCCTTTATCTTTGTATCATTAAAACTAAGCTATGGTAATTTAGCAAGGTCTTCAAAGCCAGAGAATACATTTTATACATATATCAAATAACTGTAGTGGGTACTAAAGTGCTTCTCCTAGATCCCCTCTTCAGGACCCATATATCCATTCCTCAATCACTGGGAATATTGGTGGTTGGCCACGATCAGCTTCATCCTTCATTGGTAATTTCCCTCAGCTTAGGGAACTGCCTTGCCTAAGGTCATACTTCTTCTTCAAGACCAGTCCAAACCCAATTATTGACTGATGCAAGGATGCAAAGACCAAACACTTTTGCCTCAACTTAAGGCAACTCTGAAGGGTCATTCCAGCTCTAGGGTTCCCAGGATGCCTCAGTTACAACTGGCAACGTGGGTCATCTTCTCTCCTTACCCAGAGCTGTCTTCCTAACAGGTGTGTCTCCCAAGAACCCTTCTTTCTGCATTGATTCTCCATTTTAGAGCCTGTTCAAGTGGCACCCAATTTAAGATAATGGCATTCATGTAAAAGCACAACAGATACTGCTAAACATGAAAACATTTGTGGTAAGTAAATTACCATAAAGAAATGTATAAAGAGTAAAAATTCTTTGCAGTATCACCCAGCAGAGATAGTCATTGTCAAAAGGACAAGTGTATCATTTAAGATATTTTTCCATTCATGTAAAATGCATTCCATACATTATTTTACAAAATTAGAGCAATAATTTAATTTAAAAATATTTTAAGGGCATACCCCATTTTTTTCTTAGGTGTTTCATGGTACCCCACTGAGGGTCCACTACATGATTATGCACCATAATTTACTTAAGCACTCACTAATAGATATGTACAGTCACTCCAATTATTGCAATTTTCAATAATCCTGAAATGGTATGTTATTTGAAGGGTTTTTTTGTATGATACGAGTGCCTCAGAGGAAAAAATTACTAGAAGTGAAGCTCCTGGATCCGAGGTGACCATTGCACATTGAGCTGACTTTCACAAAGTTCCACGCCATACTGTCCCTGTCCTTGACTATTGAGATAGCCACTGGCTTCAAATTTGTTGTTTTAATTCTACCTATGCCTTATCTTGGCCTCAGAATTACCTTATTAAAACTTTTTTTTAATATTTTATTGATTTTTTACAGAGAGGAAGAGAGAGGGATAGAGAGTTAGAAACATCGATGAGAGAGAAACATCGATCAGCTGCCTCCTGCACACCTCCTACTGGGGATGTGCCCGCAACCAAGGTACGTGCCCTTGACCGGAATCGAACCTGGGACCCTTCAGTCCGTAGGCCAACGCTCTATCCACTGAGCCAAATCGGTTTCGGTACCTTATTAAAACTTTTAAGAACTTCACAGTTTAAAACTTTCAATGCCAACCCTCCCCTTTGCTTGCAGAATAAAATAAAAAGTTTTTGTACAGCAAATGAAACCATCAACAAACTTGTAAAGACAACTCAATGAATGGGAGAACATAATTGCTAATGATACATCTGATAAGGGGTTCATATTCAAAATTTATAAAGAAATTATACAACTCAACACTAAAAAAAAAAAAACCAAAAAACAAAAAAACACACACACAGAATAATTTAAAAATGGCAAAAAGACCTAAATAGACACTTCTCAAAAGAAGACATACAGATAGCCAATAGACACATGAAAATGTGCTCAATGTCACTAATCATCAGAGAAATTAAAATTAAAACCACAATGAGCTATCTCCTGACACCTGTCAGAATGGCTATCATCAATAAATCCACAAACAATAAGTGTTGGTAAGGATGTGGAGAAAAGGGAACCCTTGTGCACTGTTGGTGGGAATGCACATTGATACAGCCAGTGTGGAGTTTCCTCAAAAATTAAAAATAGAACTGCCTTATAACCCAGCAATTCCACTTCTGGGAATGTATCTGAAGAACCCAGAAACATTAATTTGAAGTAATATATGCACCCTTATTGCAGTGTTATTTATAATAGCCAAGATAGATTTGGAAGCAGTCCAAGTGCCCATCAGTAGATGAGTGGTTAAAAGAGCTGTGGTACATTTACACAATGGAATACTACTTAGCTTTAAAAAAGAAGGAAATCTTATCTTTTGAGACAGCATGGATTGTGCTAAGTGAAATACGCCAGTCAGAGAAAGACAAGTACCATATGATTTCACTTATATGTGGAATCTAATGAATAAAATAAATAAACAAAATAGAAACATATTCATAGAGACAGAGTACAGACTAACAGTTGTCAGAGGGGAGGAGAGTTGGGGGGCTGGGTGGAAAAGGTGAAGGGATTAAGGGGGGGGGAAAACCGAGACACAGACAACAGTGTGGTAATTACCAGAGGGAAAGGAAGAGGTGTGGGGAGGTGGAGGAGGGTAAAGGGGGTATAAATAATGATGGAGGAAGACTTGACTTTGGGTAGTGAACACACAATACAATATACAGATGATAGATTATAGCATTGTACACCTGAAATCTATATAGTTTTATTAACCAATATCACCCCAATGAATTGAATAAAATAAGACAACCAATCTGAAAAATAAAATATACAATGATATCATGTTAACTGAAATAAATTAAAATAAAAATGAATGGGGGGGGGGGATGGAAGTCCCCTTGTGATCTGGCCCCAAATTCTCTTTTCCTGTCCCTTTCCAGCTTCTTCCAGGAACCCAATCTCCAGACTCTGTGTAGTTTCCCAAACTTACCACACATTTTCAAGTATCCATTCCTTTGTGCTTTTCATAACTACAGCTTGAAATTCATTACTTTTTTTTTTCAATATCAAGCTCTATTAAGTGTTAATTTTGTTGTGCAATCCTGTCCCTCCAATTTCTAGTCAGAAGTAATTACTTTAGTCCTGGCCCCCTGCGTCCTTCTGCTTATAACACTAGCCCATTTAACTCTGGCTCTTCTATGCCCTTTAACTTACTGGCCCCTCTAAGCTGGCAGAAGGCTCCTTCTATCTGCAAGGACCCCTCACATGCTGCTCTCTTTGCCTGGAATGCCTCTCACCACACCTCCCAGCTCATCCTTAGCATAGAGATGTGATAAGAAATGTCACAACCTCTAAGAAGCCTGCCCTGAGTTGCCCCTTTTCTTGGCATGTGCTGTCATAGGACATGATGCTTATTCTTCATACTACTGAACATACTTATGATTAAATAATTGACAGTGCAAATATTAGGTTCTCTTCCCAGTGGAATGCAAACTCCATGAGAACAAGGACCAGTCTATTTCCTTGCCATTGCATTGTCACATCTCTCTTGGTGCTTTATATTTTTACTAGGGGCCCAATGCATGAATTCGTGCACCTTGAATGGAACTGTGGGCCGTGAGGCTGCGGTG
Source organism: Plecotus auritus (assembly GCF_963455305.1). Lineage (NCBI taxonomy): Eukaryota > Metazoa > Chordata > Mammalia > Chiroptera > Vespertilionidae > Plecotus > Plecotus auritus. Next base: position 30,679,601 of record NC_137775.1, on the reverse strand, counting down.
GGCACAGCGGCGGGTCTTGGCCTATCCTCTGAGCCCCCGGCCGGCCCCTCCTGCCGCAGCCCCTGGTCCTCTGTCTGCTGGCAGCCATGCTCCTGCCACCAGAGTGATTGGGGTCGGTGCCAGCAGTGGGTACGAGCAGGGCTGGCACCATCAGCGGGTGCAAGTTGTGGCTGCTGCCCCGATTGCCCCTCAGGAGCAGGAGGAGATGAAGAAGCCCTCAGGGGCAACTGGGGCTGGCAACCACTGCTCGCACCCACTGATGGCACCAAGCGATCGGAACCAGCGCCAGGCACCAGCAGTGGGTGCGAGTGGCAGCTCTGGTGCTGGCAGCGGGTGCGAGTGGGGCTGGTGCTGGCAGCAGGTGCAAGTGCTGGATGGGACTGCAGCATGCGAGAGCAAAGAATTTTCAGTAACCACCAGATGCTTGCCCCAATGACAGCCCTGCCTTGGTCTGGTGTCCCGCTCACTTGCTCCACCATCCCACCACAGCTGACATCTGCCATGTTCCATGCTCTGCTGACTGCTGCTGCTGCCTGCCATGTTCCGTGCATGCCCCCTGGTGGTCAGCACACGTCATAGTGACCAGTTGTTCAGTTGTTCTGCCTTTCAGTCTATTTGCACATTAGAGTTTTATATATAGAGATTTCTGAACTCTTTATTTTGAAATAATTGAAGACTCACAAGAACTTGAAAAAACACAGAGAGTTCCTGTGCATCCTTCATCCAGCTTGTCCCATGACAACATTTTATGCAAGCAAGATAGATTTTTAAAATCAGAAAACTGATTTTGGTACAATACTCTTAACTAAACTATAGCCCTATTCAGATTTCACCAGTTTTTACATGCACCCCTTTTCTGCAGGATGTGTTGTACTATGGTATTTTACTGCAAGTATACATTTATGTAACCACTACCATGATTAGGATTCAGAAAGTTTCCATCACCACAAAGAAACTCCCTAACACTATCCCTTTAGAGACACATCCTTCCCGCAACCTCATCCCTGGCAATCTGAAATCTGTTCTCCATCACTGTACTTCGTCATTTTGAGAACATCATATATTTGTTATCTTTCCCAGTGCTTTAGGAAGACTGCATTACATCTCCACTATGTATGGGTCAGAGGTTTCACAAGCAACATCTTATTTAAAAGTCACAACTACCTTGAGGCAGCTATTATTATCTTTCCATTTTTATAGACAAAAATCCTTGTATTTAGAGAATTTTAATAACTTTTTCAAGGTTAAAAAGTGAATAAATGGGCCAACCAGAATGTAAAGCCAGACAGTGGGACCCCAGAGCCAATGCTTTTAACGTCTATAAATATATTTTGCATGTACATATTTCTGAAAGAACCAATAATTGAATGAATGAAAAATTAAACACCAAGGACTATTTCATTTCTGGGTCCTCTAGAAAGGCCTGCATATAGCAGGAATTCAATGAACGTGTGGTGAGTAAAATGTTTGGTTAATCATTCTAGAAAAACCAAAAGTAAAAGAAGGAAGGCCACATATGGAGAAAAATCACCAGTCTGGTCCCCTGGATTGAACATGACATACAAAAGCCATAGGAACAGCATGGAATGCAGAGCAAGTCAGGGGAATCATTCTTGTCTTTGCTGTAATAAGTGCATTAGTGGAATTTCAAACATCTTCCCAAGGATTATTTGGCCAGGTACATCATCCCTCTGGAAAATTCATATCCACAGGACAGATAAGCATACTGACCTAGAATATTGGCTCGTTTTAACTGATATTTGGATCTTGTCTTATACCTTGGAGCCATGTTCCCTTCCTTACTCAAATTTTAGTTACTAGGCTCCTATCTTAGTCTCATATTGTTTTGGGGACATGAGTGTTTCCTGAAAATACCAACTTATGGGAAGATTTTTCTTTTATCCTTTTAAAATATATGTTTTTATTGATTTTTAGAGAAAGAGGAAGGGAGATATAAACATGGATGAAAGAGAAACATCATTGTTCAGTTGCCTCTTGCACACCCCTACCAAGGATAGCAATCTGGGCATGTGCCCTGACCTGGAATCAAACCAGCACCCTCTTGGTTCATGGGTTGACACTCAACCACTGAGCCACACCAGCTTGGCTCTTTTCTCTCTTTAGTGTTTCCTTTTGCAAATACAAGGAAAAAATGTATATACCTACACATATATGTCTATATGTTCATATATATGTGTGTGTATATATATATCCTCTTCTTAGCTGTAGAAAATATCATACTATATAACCTTGATTTTTTTGTTTCAGAACATATCCTGGAAAAATAAATCATCTTTTAAAATAAACCACTATGTGACAAAAAGTCTGCAAACATCAAAATAAAGTGAGAGTGAGAATCCCAGGAGGTCAGTAAGCACAGGGGCCTGCTTCTCTTCAGGGCTATCCGTCACACCACAGTGACCCTGTGCTGGTCTTATGATGCTCTATGGGATTCAGGAGACAGGAGATAGAGTGCACATAAAGCCAGTCCCCAGAGGGTCCCACATCCAGAGTAAGGGTGGATGAGAAATGACCGTGGGCAGAGATGAGGACAATGAGGAAACATCCTTCTGGAACTTGAGTTCTGTATTGAGAGTAAAAAATTACCCTGAATATTCATGACCATAAGATAGTCATCTGAACCACCATGTGCGCTTATGGCCTGATATGTGCTTTCAGGTGTAGTGGTCTGAAACGTGTGTTCTTTTAAAGCACACACTGTGCATATGAAAACTGGTCACCGTTTAGGCCAAAAAAGGCAAGTTTCAAAGAAATTTTAGAGTATCAGTATCTGACTGATCATAGACTCTGAACAAAATGCAATCAAGTTTGAAATCAGTGATAGAATGAATAAAAATCCTATACATTTGGAAATCTGAAAATATAAGAACTCCTTCTTGGACTTGGGATGGCGTGACCACATGTACCCATGGAATGTCAGAAAGCTGCCTCTAACATTTAGAGTGAGTGTTTTCAGTGGGCCAGCATCACACCTTACCAATCGATGCTGTCATCTAACATGCTATTCTCTGTGACGTGAGGGCATTTTTAGGGCAAACTGAAGGAAGCTCACATTCTTTGACTGCTTGTCATGTGCCAGATACTGTTCTAAATACTCTGTCTTTCACTGCCCTTCAGCATAACTCAGATACGTCAGTTTTTGTTGAGCCCTTTCTTTACATTAGGAAACCAAGATTTTGAGAGCTTATAAAATGAAGTGGTGGATTCATTAGGAAGTGGTAGATCCAAAATTGGAACCCAGGTCTGTCTGTCTCCACAGCTTGTGCCTTTGACTACACCGTGTTCCTTTCAGCCTCACACAGGTGAGATCACCCCTTAAGGTGGTCATCTTAGCATTCTCATCACTAACCATACTTTTATAGGTCAAAGTTAGGTCCATTTAAATTGAATTCCACTCCAAAATAATTAAGCAAGGCTTCTTCCATTCTCAAGTGACAACAAATAAAATAATTAAGCATATCCATAGCCCTCACACAAGACTATATTTATTATGTTAGAAGAACCACTGCCAATCAATTAGCATTGGTAGAAGTTTCCTTTTCAGAAAACTATTCGGACTTTTGTCGTCATAAAATCACTGAATAATCAAACTCTTGCTGTTTCTCTCTCTCTCTCTCTCTCTCTCTCTCTCTCTCTCTCTCTCTAATAAAAGGGGACTATAGTCTAGTTATTAGGATTATATTAAAATGAGTATCCACAGGGCAGCTATAAGCACATAGGAGAGACACCCAGCTAATTGCAACTTGAATTTAAAGTTGCCACCTGAGAATAAAATTAAGAAAAACCTCATTTAATCGAGTCTAATAAAATTTAAGTAAGTAAGTAGAGCATCTTTTGTAGACGCTTTCAATTCTAGGTGGTCTGTGTCAATGACTTCCTACATTCGGTGCCTTGGATGTAGAATCAGAACAGCCTGACCAGAGTACTACTGTAATAGTGGACGCAGAAGCCTGATCGAATAAATCACAGGCTGCAAGAAGGACATGTCAACAGGAGAAAAGTGATGGTCACAGTGGGCAGTGGCTTATGAGTATGGAAGAATAGAATGTGCCCTCAGCTTTGTACAGAAAACAGGGTGCCCTGGCCACCCACGGCAGCATTCCGGTTTACTCAGCAAGTCAATCCCCAGGGTGCAAAGGATGCATCAGACTATAGTAATTTGACAACCTAACACAAATATCGTCCAATTACTGCCTTGATTCCTAGTTCATCCAGAAATCTCTTGGCTACTTCTTGCCTTCCTCAAAGTTATTTGCCTTTAAGGAGAGCTTATGCAGACTCCAGCCTTCCTGACGATCTTTTTGTCATTATAAATTGCTAGAACTATCTTTCTGAGTTCAACTTTAGTTAGCATGAGTTCATTTACTGAGAGAAGAATTACCTCGAAATAGACTGAAAAAATGGAGGGTCTGGATTTCTGGTGTCTGGATTAGGCTATGACAATCGAATACTGTCTGAGGACACTGGGACACCCACAAATGGCCACTTCACAGCCTCTCAGTTGCTATGGAGAGGAATTGAACCGTGGCCTCCTGGTTCATATGTCGATGCTCAACCACTGAGCCATGCCAGCTGGGCTAAAGGGACATTTTGAAGGGAAACTTCTTGGAAAGTTGCGCTGGGCTGGCAGGGCTGCTTGTGAAGTGTTGCTGCACATGCTTCTTCCCCTCACTGTCTCCCATCTCCTCTCCTTGTCCTTCACCTTCCCACGGAAGTCTTGTCTCTGGACATATCTTCCAGAGTCAGAATTATGCCTCAACTCTTCTCCTATATGAAAAGGCATGATGAATGAAAGTCCTATCCAGGACTGGATCTTTGTGATAAAATAAACAATTCGTCAGCATGGCAATTGCACAGGCACAGCTAACAGTTGATAAATGTTGTGTAGGTGGAGAGTCCACTAGCTCCTTCCTTGGGGAAAATGTTCCTTTTGATATTGGCTGATATAACACAGGACACTTTGATCCAGCTAAACAGGTAAAGTTACCTCAAAACACCCACAGGAACTGTAGTAATTTCAGGACACCTACACACCAAATCATTGTTTCCTTTCTTTTTTTTATTTTTTACAAAGAAGGAGTAGAAGGAGGGGGTGGGGGAAATAAGAGAGAGACAGAGATAGATACATGGAGAGACAGAGAGAGATAAGGAGGGAGGGAGACAGGCAGAGAAGGAAGAAGAAAAGTGAATAGTATTTCTTTTTTCTTTTCTATTTTTTAACCAACAACTAATAATGCATGTTGTTCCTGGTCCCCCAAACAAAAGCATAAGCATACAAAAGATCCTGATTTGGGGTCATATTTTTGAGAATAGGAATCACATGTCTATTTTATAATAGCCCTCACATTATTTATGTCACTGAAGATCAGTTCTACCTTTCCTTGATCACATATTTCATAGTATTTCACTTATGGATATAAATATGGAAAGAAGCTATCTTCATTTTCTGAGATACTTTTGTGGCCTTTTGCCCAGAGAGAGTGGGAACCCTGTAAAATGATACACAGGGCAAGATAATTCTCTACAATTTCCAGGGGACCATGAAAGGAAGATTTACTCATTGAACCCAGTTGTCTGCATAGCTGAGTTGGTGGTCTAAAGCAAGGCCACCTCTGACAAATTTCATATGTTCATAAACTTGAACATAAACCATTTGGTCAATTGTGTAACATATCTGACTTTCTTAGAGAAGAACTTTTTAAATGTCAGAATTAGATACTTATTCATGATAATACTGATAAAATGCACAAAAATGGTATTGGTAGAGAGTAAGTGGAAAAATATGTCTTTTATGGCTAGGATAGAAGAACATATCTATGATTAGTCTCATAGTTTTACTATATCTATTTTTTATATTAACATAGATAAACAATGTTACTTAAAATCCTATTAGTTTTTACTTACTTTATATTTCATTGTTATTCTCAAAATTTGTTACTTGAAACAAATTTCTTGAAACCCCCGGTTGTGTCTGGGGACCAATATGCCAACCCATAAGGATGAATCATAATTTGTTTAAGCCCCCTCATCCCCTTCTGCTTCCACTTGCTTCCCCAGCGTCCCATGCTGCTTATTCTAGCCAAGTAACAGTCCTCACCAGGAGACCCATGGGAGAGTCTGCTGGCAGGGATTCTAGGAAAGATTCATTTGCCTGATGAAGAGACAAGCACTGGGGGAGAGCAATCTAAGAGCTTCTTCTTCTTCCTGCCTTTAACATGGTTGCAAAGGATGTGAAGTTTGGTGTTTATCAACCCTCCTGAGACTGTAGGTGGCAAGTCTAAGGACAAAAAGCCAAAAAGTGGAAAATGACTAAGTCTTAAGTGATAATACTGAGCAATATCACTCTGAAACTACCTGCTTACAGGGTTCTTATTTTGTGAGATATTAAATATCTTTATTGCTTGAGTCACGGTTGATTAGATATTCACTCAGCAAATACTGAATTATTTAAACATTGCTTCTGATGCTTGGGCTGCAGCAGCATATCAAATATACAACCTCCCTGGCCTCACAGGCAATGTACCAAGTCAGAGGGGACATACACTACAGAAACAAAAGATTGGCAAGTAATGTGCCAGGGAATGACAATCATTATGGAGAGTATAAAGCAAGGCAAGGGGATAGAGGATAATTTGTATAGGTTGCTCATGGAGGCTTTCCGGAGGGCTAATCATTTGAGCAGAGACTTGAAAGAAATGAAAGAGTGAGCCAGGTGGCTATCTGGGGAGACTGTTATTTATAGGCAAAAGCACCATTAACTTATATCTCCAATAAGTTTTTATTCATGCTTCAAAACAGAGCTCAAATATCATCACTTCTGGGATGTCTTCCAGGACCTCCCACTCACTAAAATGAATCCCTTCCTCTTGTGGGCTCCTCTATACTCTAGCATGTATTATTATGGTCATCAGGCCCTCTTGTAATTGTTGACACAGCTTATAAAGTCACCTTCTCTAGTCTGTGAGACTTTAGAAGGACAAGATCAATCCTAGTCACTACTATTTTGGCTCCTAGCATGCAGTACTTGCTACCTAACAGTCTTCTCTCCTTCAACTGTTCTGGATATAAATGTGAGGTTTTTACTGCAGTGTGATTAATAATAGGCACCTATAATAAAATATTGTTGAAGGGAGATTATGTTTTGTGCTGAAGAAATTTGTCTTGCAAGCAATAGGAAAGCTGACTACTCTGAGTCAGCGTGTACAAACTAAGCAGGTCACCTAGGCAGGAAATCTTTGGTTTTCACTTAGGAGAGAAAAATATATAAGATGGCTGAGAAGCAACCTGGTTCCCTATCAGGTACATCTGTCTAATCACATCATGTCCTTGGTCTTTGGAAAGGCTGTCAAAAAAGTAATTGTAAGACCACTCACCCAGGTTAGGTAATGAGTCTTCTGAGCATTTCTCCTAGTTGGAGAGGAAAAGGCTCATTTTGCTTATAGATCTTGAATGAATCCTCATCTGTAAACCTTCCTCTTAGGCAACTTTCAAACTCATTTCAGTGCAGAGGGAAGCATATTGTTGGCTCAACTCTAAATGAACTGGGTTTGCCATAAAATACAACCTAGCAGATATTGTATTTTTAATGTCAAAGGTGAATAGAAAGAAAAAAGGGCATGTAAAGAAACTGAAAACATCAGTGAAGGCTTAAAGAAAATGAAAAAAGAATTTTATTATAGGCACCTGTGTGAAAATAAAGAGAGGATCAACGGATATTAAGTGTATTTTTTTGTTGTTGTTTGTTAATCCTCACCTGAGGATATATTTTCCATTGATCCTTAGAGAGAGTGGAAAGGAGGTAGGGAGTTAGAGAGAGAGAGAGAGAGAGAGAGAGAGAGAGAGAGAGAGAGGGATGTGAGAGAGTCACATAGGTTAGTTGCCTCCCCAGGTAAGTGCTCTTGACCGGGAATCAAACCCATGACTCTTCTGTGAATAAGCTGGTGCTCTAACCACTGAGAACACCAGCCAGGGCTATTAAGTGTATTTTTAAAATTAAATCCAGAGTTTGCAGAATAAAGTAAACAATGTACTTTTTTAAAATTTCCCATTCAATAGCAAAACAGGAGGAAAGGCATTTGCTTTTATTTATAATCTCAAATAGAATCAAATTCCCTTCCCTGTGTTTTATGTTGACAGACATTAATATTAATAATTAATATTTTTAATATGTTTGCTTCCCATTTAAATAAAACTCTTTTAAATTCAGAAATAAAAATAATATCTTTTGAATTGTAGGGCTATAATGACAAACCTACAGCCAACATCATACTAAATGGGCAAAAACTAAATTCATTTCCCCTAAGAATGGGAACAAGACAGGAATACCCACTTTCACCACTCCTGTTCGATATAGTACTGGAAGTGTTAGCCATAGCGATCAGACAAGAAGAAGAAATAAAAGGCATCTAAATTGGAAAAGAAGAAGTAAAACTGTCCTTATTTGGAGATGACATAATACTATACATAGAAAACCCCAAAGACTCCTTCAAAAAACTATTAGACCTAATAAACGAATTCGGCAATGTAGCAGGATACAAAATTAACACCCAGAAATCTATGGCCTTTTTATACACCAATAATGAACTCACAGAAAGAGAAATGAAAAAAACAACAATCCCATTTACCACTGCACCAAAAAAATTAAGATACCTAGGAATAAACTTAACTAAGGATGTAAAAGACCTGTACTCAGAAAACTATAAGACATTGAAAAAAGAGATAGAGGAAGACATAAACAAATGGAAGAACATACCATGTTCATGGATTGGTAGAATCAACATCATTAAAATGTCCATACTACCCACAGCAATCTACAGATTCAATGCAATCCCCACTAAAATACCAATGGCATATTTCAAAGATCTAGAACAAACTCTCCAAAAATTCATCTGGAATAAAAAAAGATCCCAGATAGTCACAGCAATCCTGAGAAAGAAGAACAAAGTTGGAGGGATCACATACCAGATATCAAGCTATATTACCAAGCCATGGTTCTCAAAACTTCCTGGTACTGGTACAAGAACAGACATATAGACCAATGGAACAGAACAGAGAACCCAGAAATCAACCCAAGCCATTATGCTTAATTAATATTTGACAAAGGAGACAAGAGCATACAATGGAGTCAAGACAGTCTCTTCAATAAATGGTGCTCGGAAATTTGGACAGATACATGCAAAAAAAATGTAACTAGATCACCAACTTACACCATACACAAAAACAAACTGAAAATGGCTAAAGGACTTAAATGTAAGAGGGGAAACCATAAAAATCCTACAAGACTCCATAGGCAGCAAAATAGCAGACACATGTCATAGCAATATCTTTACCAACACAGCTCCTAGGGCAATGGAGACTAAGGAGAAAATAAACAAATGGGACCACATCAAAATAAAAAGCTTCTGCACAGCAAGAGACCATCAACAAAACAATAAGAAAGACCACTGCATGGGAGAACATATTTGCCAATTTCAGATATTTCAGATAAGGGTTTAATCGCCAAAATTTACAGAGAACTCATAGAACTTAACAAAAGGGAGATAAATGATCCAATCAAAAAACGGGCAAAGGACCTAAATAGACACTTTTTGAAAGAGGACATACAGAAGGCCAAGAGACATATGAAAACATGCTCAAAGTCACTAATCATCTGAGAGATGCAAATCAAAACAACAATGAGATACCATCTTACACCTGTCAGAATGGCTATCACCAACAAATCAACAAATGACAAGTGCTGGAGAGGATGCGGAGAAAAAGGAACCCTCGTGCACTGCTGGTGGGAATGCAGACTGGTGCAGCCACTGAGGAAGACAGTAGGGATTTTCCTCAAAAAGTTAAAAATGGAACTCCCATTTGATCCAGTAATCCCACTACTAGAACTATATCCCAAGAAACTAGAAACACCAATCAGAAAGGATACTACTATATGTTCATAGCAGCACAATTTACAATAGCTAAGATTTGGAAACAACCTAAGTGCCCATTAGCAGATGAGTGGATTAAAAAACTGTGGTACATCTACACAATGTAATACTACGCCACTATAAAAAAGAAGGAACTTTTACCATTTGCAACAGCATGGATGGAACTGGAGAGCATTATGCTAAGTGAAATAAACCAGTCGGAGAAAGATAAATATCACATGATCTCACTCATATGTGGGATATAATGATCAACATAATTTGATGAACAAGAATAGATCCAGAGACAAATGGCAGGGAAGGCGGGGGGTTAAAGAGCAACCAAAGGACTTGTATGCACACATATTAGCATAACCAGTGGACACAGACACTGGGGTGGTGGGGGCTTGCCCAGGGTGGGAATGGCTGGGGTGGCGGGGCGGGGGTTGGGGGGGGGGCAATTGGGGAAAAAGGAGACATATGTAAAACTTTAGACAATAAGTAAAAAAAAAAAATTTGTTTTTTAAATTAAAACAATTGTAAGGGTATAAAGATTTAAATGTATATGCATCACAAAATTTTTGTTAAGGATGGCTTAGAGTTAGCTAGAGTGTCAATAAATAAAGATTTTCAAGAAATATTTTTAAAAAGGTAATTTCTAGATACATTTTCTTTGAGTTTTCATTTGAGGTTTCAAATTCCATTTTTCATGTTTCCCAAGGAAGCGGTAACATACATACAGTTTCCATCACAAGAATAAAAATAAGTTTTAAAGGATTGTAGAGTAGATCGGTGCCGGAAGCCAATTCCAGCATGTCAGCAGGGCTGAATCATCTGGAGATGGCTGAGGGCATTTCTCCAAACCTGAAAAGGATGCATAAGATGATTGCTTGCTGCCAGACAGCTAAGGGCATTTCAATCTACATGTTCTTGCCTCCTGCTGGCCAAACACCTGAACAGCCAGAGGTAGTTTCACCATTCTGACAATGGATTCTGTGAACTAAACCCTGGTCTTTGGTGTGTATATATACCTTGCCTTAGGACAATTTGTGTTAATAAACAGAAAGGGGTCCTGAGACAAAGAGAACTTAGTTCCTTTAGCTAAGTCTTCTCTGACTTCCCATAATGCCTTCCAAAATTATGTTTTGTCTCTGGACTCTTATTTAATTTACACACAGCACCTTCTCCAGATTCCTGAACCCTTCTAGATGCTGGATTAAGACCACCGGCAGATAGGTACATATAAAATATTCACTAAGTCTTTAGAAGAATGTAATTATAACACCAGAAATGGTTTAGGAAGACCAGATTTCTAAAAAGTTCATCCTGGTACATGCTAGTTTTTGTTCCTTATGCATTAGACGCTCTCACAGGTTAGAACATATCCAAACTTTCAGGACCATCCTGGACCCTCTTCCTCTTTATTAAGGGAGGGACATCCTCCCATATTCACCATGAGAGGGTCAAGGTTAGTTTAGCAGTGGCCAGCATCTGGTCTATAGCAACCAAGTAGCACCAGGGACAAAGGTGTACTGGGGAGGTGATGAGATTGGATTACGTGTTTTACACAAACTGAGCAGCTGCAATTGAATGGGATTCATAGATTTGAATTAATGGAAAACATACAACTGTTCTTTGTCATCGAAAGGGCTTCTTTGGATAGCAATTGGAGACACATGAAGGATTTTTAAGAGAGGCAATTTTATATTCATCATACTTTTTTATTTTTTGCTGCTCTTCCTCTCTTTCTTCATCATTTTTTGTTGTTGTTGTTGAAACCTTAGCCTATTCTCTCAACTTGAAGAGTATCTGCCAGCAGAAAAGTCAACAAACTCACAGGAGACAAAAGACATTCTTAGTTTGATTGCTCCTAATAAGCTTCAGTGCTTCCAGACCACATAATGTCAAAGAATTGTTTGTAATGCTCCTTTAAAAGGGTGACAGGGTTCAGAAATAAACTGCACGTGGTAAGAAGAGCCTCCCAGGGGTTATGCCTGCGCAGTGAGTGGCGAGGCTTTGGGAGCGGTGGTGGTTTCCGGCCATTAGCGTTACTAACCAGGCAGGCTTAGCATTTATGGGAATCTACTCAGAGCAGGATGACACAGGCAACCTTCACTAAGCCACCCTGCCTGATTTCTTCAAGGTCATGCTGAAACAAACTTTCCTCCAATCATCTTTGATTGGAACATTTCATTATTTTTATACATCCTTGAGCTAGAGAGGGGCCAGGCAGTAGATGCATTAGGTCCATGGGTCACACAATCATATGGAGTGCTTTGTGCCCCCATAAAGCAATTACTGTCAACTCTCAATTAACCTTGTTATCGGAGGAAGCATTAATGTAGAAAATACAAATCCTAGATAACCCACCCGTGTCTTTCTTGCTGCCATAGTTGCAGCTGAGAGATAATGGAAGTGCCAGGCGGAGCTTGGGGTTGAGAGGTCTCTTCAGGAAAATGTGAGCAGAGGTGCTAAATTCAGCTGCCACTATGCCCTCTACTTATGCCGGCTGCCCTTTTGCATGGCACCAGGAAGCAAAAATAACATTGCTTTCCCCGCAACTTCTGGCTGAAAAACAAAAGGCGTTGGGTAGGGACGCCAGCAGAAAGTGGCAGGAAAGGCACACGGAGAGGCTGGCAGGCACCTGCAGTCAGAGCCCAGAGGCCTGCAGGGACACAGGCGGGTTCTCAGATGCTCCACACCTTCCTCTGTAGGAAGCTTGATGCCCAAGGCTCTTGGGGACAGTGTTCAGGTGTTTTACCCTTCAGGGTTTTGACTGTGTCAACCCAATGTGGTAAAATGTGTTTAATTCCCAATGTTATAATTAATCATTTATATTTGCTCATGTGATAAACATTCTTTCACTACAGATTCCTACACAAATAACTGCATGTCCTGGAGGTCCTGGGCATTACTGCTATACCCATCGTTCTCAGGTAAGAAAGCCTTCAGGTTGGCACCTCATCCAGGCCAGGAGCCACAGGAGGGGTGAAGATGACGCCTCTTCAAGTGATCCCTCATGGCATTGCTCTGGGAAGGGGTGACATTTCAACAAAGGGGGAAAGATTAAGCGATAAGAATAAAACTACAGTGGGCTTCCAGGCCCCACTGAGCAGGTGAGGGCCCTGGGGGGAAAGACAGAAGGGGCAGGGGACTAAGGTCACAGCAAAGACAAGGGAAAGAAAGCTGGGAAATAGCCTTCAGGAAAGGAAGGCAAAAATTATAAAATTATATGTTTTGATGAAGAAAATATTTTGGGTGTGTTAAAAAAGAGACAACAGACCCAAAATGACATTATTTGTGCTAGGCCCCATGTCAGCAAACCAAGATTTAATACTTATACTAGCTACAGTTTCAGCTTGCCAGAAACATAACTTTTAACCAGGTGACATGGCATGGATAGGTGAGCATTAGTGAGATAATCCAGCCCATAGTCCCCTCTGTTCCCCTTAGGAGAGCAATCTTGCCTGAAAAAACACATTCTTTCCTAATAATTTTCTTTTTCCACCCCCTTTCCGCCTTTAAAAAACCTTTCCTTGTCCATAGCTCTGTGGGCTTCTTTTATTTGCTAGGTGGGATGCTGTCCAATTCATGAATCACTGAATAAACCCAATCTGATCCTTAACATCACTAGGTTAAATTTTTGTTATTTAACAGGTTAAAAGTATATAAAAAGCCAAATTCATATCCCCTGTAAATACGAATTTGTAATAAAATTAATGGGATCGAGGAAGAAGCCATTGGCCAGTTTTTACCTCAAAATGAATTTGTGTTTATTAGAGTGAGAAATCCGGTAGAAATTGGATAAGTAGGTACAAAAAATCAAGTGAAAGAGTAAGAGAGAAACAGTGGGAAACATAAGGAGATTTCTGGAGACTACTGGCCAGAATTTTTCTTACTATTAGGGGGAAAGAGAGAGATGAAGGGGGAAAAAGGAGGGGAGAAATAAATATTAACAGGAACTTAAGGCTAGTGACTATAAAATGGGAAGTGTCTCCTAATAGCAGGGAAGATTATGAAAATGTAAATCTTGACTACAAAATGTCAGCGGGCAAGAAAAAAATAACAGTTAAAGAAATGAGTGAAGCTGCATCTCTCTGATTGATTACTTAGTCTGTGAATTTTTCTATGAAGCTCATCAGCTAGGGAAGGTGAATTCAGATGTAATGAAAATGTGATGTTATGATTTCTGGTTAAAAAAGGAAGGAGGAAACCAAAGGTTATTATTGCTTCTCTTTCCTCTTTTAAGACACAAATACAACAATAAAAATGGTGAAACATGGAGGATATTATCAGATGTAATCAAAGAAGCAAGCAAATAGAAAGTCCCCCATTCTTTGTACCAACCATGAAGCTTACATGGACCAAATTCAAGAAGGACACTGAAAGCTGAAGAATATCTCAAGTGTCAAACAGGTGCTAAAAGTTTCTGGCCAATGTAATTTCAAAATGTCTAAAGAGCATATGTAATGAGCCTTTAAGGAGAGTGGCAAGACTCAACAGTTGAAGCCCTAGAGACATGATTTTACATTATATAACAGAAGGAGCGGCATTTGCTAACAGGAAACATGTTAATATTGTATTTCTATTAACTTTTGTAATGTGTTTTTATTGTATTCCTTCTAGCCAAGGAAGAATTCCAGAGGCAATGACATATCTTTAGAAATACCAAGGGAGTAAGGGGTAAAAAGAAACCAAAAAAGTAGACAGATTTAAGTTTTCTAGATAATTCTTCCATGCAGGAAGTATATGTTTTTAAACCTTATGCCAATGGCAATTTTCTGTCAGGCAAGTATTTTGATATGAAGAATTGGAATTTTATAAGGCAAGTCCAAAGAAGGAAATATTAAATTATACATAAAACACTGAACTCTGCTAAGCAACAGAAGTTGAGAGATTTGCTAGATGGCACCAATCTAAGCACCCACTTACGTTTGCAGGGGATAAGGATGAGGGCATGAGAAAAGAGTGTGACCAGATTATACACTCCTTGTGTTGTTGCCAAGGGCTATGGGATATTTTATACAAGAACATACAACTCAGTACATCCAAAAGCAAGTCAGTGATAGTCTGGGTGCTTACTAATGGGTCTTAGAGCAGCATGTAGAGGCTTCCACCAGCTATTTGTATAGATCTGAAAAATGTGCAGAGGAGCCATTGGAAGGATTTAAAAACAACTTTCTGACTCTGACTACCCTGAACCCTGATGTGGTACATGTGCTAGCCCGGGTCACATGGGTCACATGGTCACATGGGTCACATGGGTGTCTGCTATTCCCACAAATCAGCTGGCAAATGAAAGATCTGAATATAAATTAGTTAACAGACTTACTTGACTCACGATTTGACGTTTATGAGTCCTCTCATTCTTCTCCAGGCTATACACAGGTAAAAAAACATCTATAGAATCTTTTGGGTCCCTAGCCCTTTAAAGAAACTTGGTTTATGTTTCCAACAGACTCAAACATGTTCAGAGCAGACCCAAACATTAAGCAACATTTATTTAGGAGATATTAGCTAATGGCACAGCTGGATAACTGAAGAAGTATGAGTTAATGATGATTTCATCCTTCTCATGTTCAAAAATACTAGAATGATCACAGATCCAAGGACCACACACTTGAAGTTTGGGCAGCTTAAGAAACTGTGGAAGTGTGTCCCCCCCAAAAAAAATTCATATGCTGAAGTTCTGACCTCACAGTACCTCAGACTGTATTTAGAGGTAGGGCCTTTAAAGAGGGAATTAAGATTAAAAAGGTCTCCCATCCAAGTACTAACCAGACCAGACCCTGCTTAGCTTTGGAGATCAGACAGACTTTGGGGGAGGGGAGGTGAGGGCATGTGCCTTGTACTGGGGGGTGGGGAAGGCCAGGGGGAGGTCAATGGGGGGAAAAGGATACATATGTACTACTATTTGTAATACTTTAAACAATAAATTTTTTTTTCCCACTTCTGGGAATGTATTTATTTATTTATTTATTTATTTATTTTTTTAATAAATCTTTATTCAGATTATTACAATTGTTTCTCCTTTTTCCCCCCGTAGCTCCCCTCCACCCAGTTCCCACCCCACCTTCTGCCCTTACCTCCCCACCACTGTCCTCATCCATAGGTGTATGATTTTTGTCCAGTCTCTTCATGAACCCCCATACCCCTTTCCCCTGAGAATTATCAGTCCACTCCCTTTCTATGCCCCTGATTCTATTATATTCACCAGATTATTCTGTTCCTCAGGTTTTTAATTCACTTGATTTTTAGGTTCACTTGTTGATAGATATGTATTTGTTGTTCATAATTTTTATCTTTACTTTTTTCTTCTTCCTCTTCTTTAAGAATACCTTTCAGCATTTCATATAATACTGGTTTGGTGGTGGTGAACTCCTTTAGCTTTTTCTTATCTGTGAAGCTCTTTATCTGCCCTTCAATTCTGAATGATAGCTTTGCTGGGTAGAGTAATCTTGGTTGTAAGTTCTTGCCATTCATCACATTGAAAATTTCTTGCCACTCCCGTCTGGCCTGCATAGTTTCTGTTGAGAAATCAGCTGACAGTCGTATGGGTGCTCCCTTGTAGGTAACTAACTGTTTTTCTCTTGCTGCTTTTAATATTCTCTCTTTGTCTTTTGCTCTTGGCATTTTAATTATGTTGTGTCTTGGTGTGGTCCTCTTTGGATTCCTTTTGTTTGGGGTTCTGTGTGCTTCCTGGACTTGTAAGTCTATTTCTTTCACCAGGTGGGGGAAGTTTTCAGTCATTATTTCTTCAAATAGGTTTTCAGTATCTTGCTCTCTCTCTTCTTCTGGCACCCCCATAATTATGATGTTGGTACGCTTGAAGTTGTCCCAGAGTCTTCTTACACTATCTTCAACTTTTTTTATTTTTTATTTTTTGCTTTTTGCTTTTTCGGTTGAGTGTTTTTTGCTTCTTTGTATTTCAATTCTTTGACTTGATTCTTGTGTTCCTCTAGTCTGTTTTTGGGTCTCTGTATAATATTTTTAATTTCAGTCAGTGTATGTTTAATTTCTAGTTGGTCCTTTTTCATATCTTCGAGGGTCTCGTTATATTTATCGGCCTTTTCTATGATATTCTTGAAAAGCCTTATAAGCATGGTTTTGAATTCTATATCCAGTCGTTTGTTTTCCTTCATTTCTTTCGTTTGTGATCTGTTTCTTTGACGCAGCATTTTCATTGCTTCCCTGAGTTGGTAGGGTAAATTTGTGTGCTAGGTTTCCTATATGGCCCAGTGGGTCAGCCTCCCTAGTTAACCTGAGGTGGACACTCTTGGTGCACCCCTTTGTGGACTGTGTGTACAGCCTTGTTGTAGTTAAGTCTTGATTGTTGTTGGTATCACTGGGAGGAATTGACCTCCGGGCCAGTTGGCTGTAAGGATCAGCTGTGTCTATGCTGGGAGAAGTTCGGTGCTGGAGACAGCCTTATAGGATTAGACTTGCAAAATTGCAATAGCCTCTGTGCTCAGCTTGGATGGGGTGGAGTCTCAGGGTGGAGCAGCTTGGCTTCCTGGCAGCCTTGCCCTTGCGCGCACGCGCAGACCTCTGCCTTTCCCGGCTCCCGAGTCTCCGCCCGAGAGTCCAGATTCCCCCCACAAGAGCGTGGGTCCCCAGGGGCTCGCCTGGAACTGGGGTCCAGTGCAGTCAGAACTGGGGCTCAGTGCGGTCAGGAGCCTCCGACTCCCTTCCACTAGGGAAAGCCTGTGGCAACCTCCACAGCCTTTGTGCGCACTGGCACGCCGTGCCTTCAGACTTCTGCCTTCCCCAGCTCCCGAGTCTCCGCCCGAGAGTCCAGACTCCCCCCGTAAGAGCGTGGGTCCCCAGGGGCTCGCCTGGAACTGGGGTTCAGTGCAGTCAGAACTGGGGTTCAGTGCGGTCGGGGGCTTCCTTCCCCCTTCCTCCAGAGAAAGTCAGCCAGGCTCTCAGCCGTGACTTACTCTCTGCGCGCACAAAGACCCTTTGCCGTACCTCCAATTCTCTGTGAGCTTTTCTCTTTCCTTCTAGTTGTAGAATTTTCACTCAGCCAGCTTTCCTGTGGTTCTGAATGGTGTCCGTTCTGTCTTTTAGTTGTAGTTTTGAAATTGTTGTGCGAGGCAGCAGTTTAGTTGTTTACCTATGCCGCCATCTTGGTTTCTCCAATAAAAATTTTTTAAAAAAAAGATTAAATGAGGTCAGTGGGGGACCTTAATCCAGTATGTGTCTTTATAAGAAGAGGAGAGTAGGACATAGATAAACAGAGGCAAGTACATGTGAAAATATACAGTGAAGTAGGCCACTTACAAGCCAAGGAGAGAGGCATCAGAAGAAATCAACCTTGCCAACACTTTGATCTCAGACTTCTAGCCTCCAGAACCAGGAGAAAATGAGTTCTGTTGTTTAAGCCACCCAATCTGTGGTGCTTTGTGATGGCAGTTATAGCAAACTAATATTTCAATCTCCTATAATGAACCCCCTTTTTTCTTAGACGTCTGAAATAAGACCCAAGTTGCTTTTGTGATTAAATGGATTCTACATGATACTCACAACCCCAACAGGAAAGGCCAACACAGCTAGTATCCAGTCCCGAAGAGAGATGAGCTTCCTGAGTTGCCTCTCTTGTTCTTGGTTCCCACTTCCTCTAGTCAGAAGACTGGAAAGATCAGTCAGCACACAGATGCCAAAAAAGACAGCCTGTATAACCTGGAGGAGACAATAGCTGCTGTTAGTCCATTAGCTCTACAGAGACCCAAGCTGTACAACCGCAAATAAGCTACATGTTTGCAAAACAACACATGATAAGAGAGGATCAGAAGCACATTTAAAAAGCTGGCCATAAACATAACAAAAGAGAAAGCTGAGAAAATTCATCTTACAACCATCCCATTTTTGCTCACCTAAGGACAAATGCAAAATATGCACGCACACACACAGTTCAACAGAAAGCAACATCACTTATCAAAATGACATGTCCATTAATTTAACACCTGTGGTCTAGTTATATTGACTAGTGAGATTTAACAAACATCTAAGACGTGCAAAGAAAAGGATCAGGGTATTCTGAATAATAAATGAGACAATTCAGTCTGACTGTGAAGAAAGCTTCCTATGCTTTAATCTGTTAGACTTAGAATTTTTTATTAAATGGAGTGGTAGAAAGCATCTAGTCTATGAGTCATAGATAAATCAACTGAATGCACCAATCAAGACTGGTATAGCGCAATTTTTTGTTGTCAAACTTGAAGTAAATGACTTCTTTCTCAGGTTTTCAGTTTTTATGAACTAACATCTTTACAAGCACTGTAAACTTATGTAGATACTCACATCATTGTCCCCAAATAAAGTAACCAACTGTACTTTTCCAAATCAATTACAGCTTGAATTACTTAACTGTTTTACGTGTACTGTCACAGAAGGAGAACACTGAAATGCTATAGCCCAATAATTATTTGTGAAATTCTTAAAGTGGGTGGAAATGCATTAATGATCCAGAGCTATGAGTGGAGGCAGGCTACATACTGTAACACAACTTGGCAATGATAATTCAAATTATGGAAAGGGCAGAAAATATATTCCCTGGGCTCAACATCATGCTCATTTAACACCAACAAAAGATTCAGAAGTATTATTCTGGTTTCTTCTATGACAAATAATTTTCTGATAATGTATTTATTTGTAAAAGATACAATTTTATTAATTACCTGTTTAGAAAACATAATTTTGGGGGTAAATTTCCATGCTGGCTGTGGAAGAACCTGTGACAGCTCTGTAGATGGGTTCCCCACTGAGGCACAGAACAAAGGGAAGAAGGGCCCTCAAAATTACCTGGTTCTACCCCTTAGCACAGCACTGCCACACTTACATTGTTATTCACTCTGTTCAAAGTTTTATAGACACCACTTTGAAAATTCCCTGTAATGGAGACCTCACCATCAAGCTGTGCTAAATAAACAAAAGTCCTTCAGTATGTTTATATATAATACCCTAGGCTCATTGGAGCTCACCAAATCCTGTTATTATTAGCCAAGTTTGTCAGAGTAATGTTAGATTCTTCCTAATAACTTACCTTCTCTTTCAGCTTCAATGACTTAAGATTTATTGTTTTCTTTCTAGAGCCAGAGAAACCAGAGTAGGAGAAGCTAAAACTTCCACAACTGAGCATGGCACAACTGGACGGTTGGCAAGAATCATATTGTGATGACCAGAAATGACTCAGGGAATAATTTTATACTTGGGAACATTTTCCATAGCATAGCTTATGATTTAGATATTAGATCTTTATGTCAACCCAAATAGGGTTTGAGAAATTGAAGTGGCCATACTCAGGAAGAATAATGTACATGCTAATCTGGTCAGTGAACATATTAAAAGGTGTCCTGCCTAATCAATAACCAGGGAAATGCAAATTTAAAGCACAATGGGATTGTATTTCTCACCTACATAATTATTCAGTTTAATTCTGACAGTACCAAGGATTATAAGGATGTGGAACAACCAGAAGCCTTATGGTGGGAATGCAAATTAGGATAACCACTTTGAAGAACTATTGTCAATATCTAGTCATTTAAAGATGTACATACTCTATTATCTACTGATTTCGCTATGAAAGGTATTCCCTACAGAAACTCTCATATTTGTATGTGAAAGTCAGTTTCAATATTCATTGCTTCAAAAAAGATAAAACAATTTAAATGTCTCAATAATTGATAAATAATTTGTACTATATTCATACAATGGAATTCTAAGCTCTTACCAATTTTTTATTCTTACAACAAAACATAAAAAAAGAAAAATAGAAAAAAGCGCCAAAACCGGTTTGGCTCAGTGGATAGAGCGTCAGCCTGCGGACTGAAAGGTCCCAGGTTCGATTCCGGTCAAGGGCATGTAACTTGGTTGCGGGCACATCCCCAGTAGGAGTGTGCAAGAGGCAGCTGATCGATGTTTCTCTCTCATCGATGTTTCTAACTCTCTATCCCTCTTCCTTCCTCTCTGTAAAAAATCAATAAAATATATTAAAAAAAAAGAAAAAGAAAAAGAAAAAAGCTATATTATGAAATTAAAATATATTTCAAAAAATGCAAAGATAATTTTAAGGATACATGATATGAAGTAAAATATGCAGTAATGCATGGGAATTAATAACACTGAATTCAGGTATGTCGACAAAGAGGATAAAATTGGCAAAAGGACACTAGGGCCTCAACTGTATTGATCATATTTTATTTAAGTTGATTATAGGGTATATAGAAGTTTATTATATTATTCTCCATACAATTCATTAAAATATTTCCACATAACTTAAAAATAAAAAGGAAAAGAGAGTGGTTTTTATACTTTTTTGGGTATAGTTGGGTAGTGTTTTTCAATTCCTTTCCTTCCAACTCAGTTTCCCCTACTTTTTAAAACAAATTATCTTTATTACAGATGTCCCCTATTTCCCCCCATTGACTCCCTCCACCCTTTCACCTCTCCCCCAGGCCTTCACCTCACTATTGTCCGTGTCCTTGGGTTATGCATATATGCATATAAATTCTTCGATTAATCTCTCCCTCTCCCACCTCCCACACCGTACCTTCCCTCTGAGATTCCTCAGTCTGTTCCATGCTTCTATGCCTCTGGATTTATTTTGTTCATTAGTTTATTTTGTTTATTAGATTCCACATATGAGTGAGATTATGTGATACCTGTCTTTCTCTGACTGGCTTAAGTTTCCCCTACTTTACAACTGGCTATTAATATAAGAATCTAGTGAGCAGCAAATTAAAGTAAATTAATTTTAAAATTCCATGATCAAGTAACTAGTATTAGATTTGCCTTCCCACCATAAACGACTAGACATTTAAACTAAATAAATAATCTTTTCATATACTGGACTTTACCTCTGCAATCAGCCAGATAAATCTCTCTTTTTTTTTTAAAGGTATACCTGATGAAGTCAGGCACACCTTGGACTTCTCTTTTTGACAAATAAAGTAATATAATGACAGGAGTGATTGTATTCACAAGATTTTCTAAAACCAAGTGGGAGGGGATTATACAAAGGTAAATGTCACTGAGTCATTTTAGAATTCTACCTACCACAAGCTGTATGTTAAACAATTTTTAGAGCTCACGCAGAATGGAGAGTTATTCAAGTTCTGACCAATCAGAGAGGCCTTATTGACTGCAATGGGTATACAGCAGAAACCTAAGAAGTTTCATACCTAGATATTGGTGCTAAAATAGCCTTGCAATAAAGATTCCTCTAGATCAGGGGTGGGCAAACTTTTTGACTCGAGGGCCACAATGGGTTCTTAAACTGGACCGGAGGGCCGGAACAAAAGCATGGATGGAGTGTTTGTGTGAACTAATATAAATTCAAAGTAAACATCATTACATAAAAGGGTACGGTCTTTTTTTTTTATTTCAATAGTTTTATTCATTTCAAACATTTTAACAAGAAGAATGTAAACACTAATTATTATAATTTGAAACTTCAAAAAATGGAGGAATCATAGCACAATAATATACCTTATATTGAAGATGTCAAAGGCAAAATAAAATTGCCTAAGAAAGGAAAGGTACAAAAGCCTTTCAAATTAAACTTAAATATAATAAAATAATTTAAAACTAAAACAAATAGAAAAGAACAAAATGTGTAAACAGTAAATTAAACATTTTCTTTAGTGCAACTTCCAAATTATGCCCGGGACATAGATGTAGATGGCAATGTAGACTGGGTTGAAAGGTTTTTGGTCTTTAAAACATCAACTTCAGTGGGAACAGTGTTGTTGGTCTCCTTTTTAGCTAATGCTCTGATACTGTGCTCTCCAGGGGCGTGTCTCCCTACATCACCACGATAACGTGTCTCCGCATTCCCAGGGTGATGTCGGGAGACGCGACCGTGGGCATTACAAGGAGCTTCTGGAAGATTGAGAGGTTGTTCCTTCTACTGAATGGAATTTATATCCGCCCACTCAGAATAAGGAGCTGCAGCCGTGTTTCCTGACGTTGCCATGTTAACACTGCTGCTGGTGAAGGAGCGGAGGGGAGAGCAAGAGAACCCTCCGCTCTTTCAGCTCCGCGGGGCGGATAGAACAGCCGGATAGTTGGCCCATGGCTGCTCTAGATCCACTCCAACAGTATTTAAAAGCAAGCCTCAAAAAGATCAAGCTGATATACAAGTAACATAAATGCCCACAAACACAAAATCCTACATTCTTTAAAGAATTATAACACAATCTAGAGGACATTCAACAATATTCAACATTACAATATTCAACATACAATAAAACAATATTAGACATACCACGAAATGGGAAACCCTTAATCAGGAGAAAACCCATTCAATAAAAATAGATAAATGACAGAAATATTGCAATTAGCAGACTTAATAAGTTAGCCAATACTGTTAAACCACTTCAGATTTCTGCTACTTTATTAGAATTTAATTTGATCTTACAGCTAAAAAATCACATTTGACATCTTTTATTTTTAAATATATTTTATTGATATTTTACAGAGAGGAAGGGAGAGGGATAGAGAGCTAGAAACATCGATGAGAGAGAAACATCGATCAGCTGCCTCCTGCACACCTCCCACCGGGGATGTGCCCGCAACCAAGGTACATGCCCTTGACCGGAATTGAACCCGGGACCCTTCAGTCCGCAAGCTGACGCTCTATCCATTGGGCCAAACCGGTTTCGGCTTGACATCTTTTTTGATGTTTTTCTATTGCTTATAGGTGTCATGTCATCCATTGCAATTTAAAATTCATTAAAGTAACTGTTAAAAATGTAAAGTTTTGGAGGGATCCAAAATGGTGGCATAGGTAAACAGCTGTACTTGCCACCTCCCACGACCTCATCAAAATTACAACTAAAATACAGAACAAACATCACCCAGAACCACTGAAAAGCTGGCTGAATGGAAGTCCTATACAACTAGAGAAGTAAAGAAGAGAGCACACTGAGACTGGCTGGAGGTGTGGAGGCACAGAATGAGCTGGTCCGACACCCACATGTGCAACTTTTTTAATCAGTAGGGAGATCGTCTCTGTGGAGGCCGCCCGGAGGAGCAAAGGGCCTCAGCCCCACACCAGACCCCTAGCCCAGGCTCCCAGAGCTGGGAAAAGAAGTCCCCATAACCATGGGCTGTAAAAACCAGTGCGGATTGGGGCTCAGTGACACAGAGGCTGCTGGAGACGCAGCTGTTCCTCTTAAAAGGCCGGAACCACAAACTGAACTTACAAGATCCTGCTTCTTCTGAGCTCCAGCACCAGGATGAGGCTCTGGGGGACACATTTGTCTGGCATCGGGACAGGAACTTGGGGGGCAGCTTTCTCCCAGATGGAGGTACTCACAGGGATCATTCTTCCTGTGCTGGGTGGGACCTCCCTGTCACAGGGCTGACTGGCAGCCATTTCTGTTTGCTCCAAGCTGGTGATTCCCTAAGACTCTGCCTCATCCAATTTACAACCCCACCCAAGCTGCCAGCAGCAGCTTTTTGCATATGAATGGCCTTTCCTTGAAAATCTCAAGTAAGCTGCAGCTGGGTCAGGGACCCCCAAACCTATCAATAAAAGGCCCAAGACCTGGGACCATCCCCAGACTGCCTTGCT
Source organism: Plecotus auritus (assembly GCF_963455305.1). Classification (NCBI taxonomy): domain Eukaryota; kingdom Metazoa; phylum Chordata; class Mammalia; order Chiroptera; family Vespertilionidae; genus Plecotus; species Plecotus auritus. The sequence continues at coordinate 30,655,100 of NC_137775.1, read as the reverse complement.
TCATAACTGGACCTCATCTGGGCACTTTCAAACCCAATACAAAAAGGAGGAATCTGTGGATCTCTCTGTAGCTCTTGCTGGGCTGGCTTTACACTTCCCTGGAGACCCAAAAGTCAGTGTACCCAGTGCTTACGTGTCAAACCATACCAGATTACAACTCTATGCATCCATAAGCAACACACTCAAGGGGCAGATTCAGTGAGCACCAAAGCCCCACTGAAACAAATCCTGCTCCATAGGGCTGTCTCCTGCATAGCAGCTCTCCCACTGTAGTCATAGCTGGTCCTCACAGCAAATTGCCAGGAGGTCAGTTCCTCCCAGTGACACCAACAGCAATCAAGTCTCAACTACCCACAAAGGGGTGCACCTAGAGTTCCCAGCTCAGGTGACTGGGGAGGCTGAACCACTGAGTCCTGTAGGACACCTACTACACAAGGCCTCTCTACTAACTCAAGGAGACATAGCAGTTCTACCCAATACATAGAAACAAATGCAGGGAAAATGCAGCCAAAATGCAGAGGCAAAGAAACATGTCACAAACGAAAGAAATGGAAGAAAGCAAACTACTGGATATAGAGTTTAAAACCATAGTTATAAGGTTACTCAAGAATCTTGTAGAAACCTCCAAGGGACTTAGTGAGACTTTCAAGGATCTTAGTGAGAATGCCAAAAAAATGGAAAAAGAACAGTAAGAAATTAAGCATACACTGACTGAAATAAAGAATAATATACAGGGATTCAACAGTATAGTAGAGGATTCTGAGAATCAAATCAATAATTTGAAATATGAGGAAACAAAAAACACCCACCAGAGGAGCAAAAAGAAGTAAGAATCCAAAAATATGAAGATAGTGTAAGGATGCTCTGGAAAAACTTCAAGGGTACCAATATTCACATTGGGGAGGGGGGTGCCAAAAGAAGAGAGAGAGCAAGATATTAAAAACCTATTTGAAGAAATAATGACAGAAAACTTCCCCCACCTGGTGAAAGAAATAGACTTACAAATCTAGGAAGCACAGAGAGTTCCAAACAAGAGGAACCCAAAGAGGCCCACACCAAGACACATCATAATTAAAATGCCAAGGGCTAAAGATGAAGAGAGAATTTAAAAAGCGGCAAGAGAAAAGCAGTTAGTTACCTACAAGAGAATGCCCATATGTCTGTTAGCTGATTTCTCAACAGAAACTATGCAGTCCATAAGGGAGTGGCAAGAAATATTCAAAGTGATGAATAGCAAGGACCTACAACCAAGATTACTCTATCGCAAAGCTATTATTTAGATAAAGAGCTTCACAGATAAGTAAAAGCTAAAAAAGTCCATCACCACCAAACCAGTATTATATGAAACGTTGAAGGGTATTCTTTAAGAAGAGGAAGAAGAAGAAAAAGAAAATGATCAAAAATATAAACGACAAAATGGTAACAAATACATACCTATCAACAATTGAATCTAAAAATCAAAATAAACGAATAAGAAATCTAAAAAACAGAATAAACTTGTGAATAAAATAGAATCAGAGGCATGGGAATGGAACAGACTGACGATACTCAGAGAGAAGATTCATGCAATAGGCCTTCCTTCCCCTGGCTACCAGCACCGGTTTTCATCCGGCACCCGGGACCCAGGCTGCAGCAGAGCCAAGCCTTCAGCCTTCAGGCTTGGCTCGGTCGCAGTGGAGCCTTCAGTCTTCAGTCTTCAGTCTTCAGTTTTCACTCCAGCAGAGCCTTCATTCTTTGCTCCGAGCCTGTGATGCAAATTAACTCACCATTTTGTTGGGTTAATTTGCATACTCACTCCTGATTGGCTGGTGGGCGTCGTGGCGGTACAGTCAATTTGCATCTTTCTCTTTTATTAGTGTAGATATGCATTACCTATGGACTTAGACAATAGGGTGGTGAAGGCCTGGGGTGGAGCAGGAACTGGGTGGTAGGAGGCAATGGTGGGGGGGGAAGAGGGACATCTGTAATAATCTCAACAATAAAGATTTAAATAAATATATATATTTTTTTAAACGTAAAATTTACACAGAGATGCACAAGTGAATCTTAAGTAGGATTACCTGGAAGCATTATTCAGCTCCAGCCATTCTACAGAGCTGGCATTTCTACACCATCAACTCAGCATGATGCACACATACACCATCTGGCTTTGAGTTCTTAGCAGGTTGGTGGCTTTTATTATTTTGTGTTACGTGTAGAAATGAAGTGGTCAATTGTACCATTTCTCTCCAAGAAATATAAATAGGGATTTATCAGAATGCAAAAAATATCCTAGGATATTTTGGAGTCACTCTAGCATTTGTTCTTGAACATTCTCTACAGTTTAATTCCTTCTGCATCTTTTCTTTACCCCCATAACTCTCCCTGTCAGGAACTCTGATTTTTTTACTGAGTCATGTTAGGTTTAGGATTAATTTCCACAAATATGGAGATGTACCCAAATCCCATTCATATTCTTTTATTTTTTACACATGAGTGGTTTTCATTAAAGTAATATATATTTTTTCTGCCCTAGCCTGTTTGGCTCAATGGATAGAGCGTCAGCTGGGGACTGAAGGGTCCCAAGTTCGATTCTGGTCATGGGCACATACCTCGGTTGCAGACTCCTTCCTAGCCCTGGACTGGGCTCATGCAGGAGACAACCATCCATGTGTTTCTTTCACATCGATATTTCTATCTGTCTTTCCCTCTCTCTTCCACTCTCTCTAAAAATCAATGGAAAAATATCCTCGGGTGAGAATTAAAAAAATAATAATAATAAAAGAAAAAAAATAAATAGAAATCCTAAATATATATATATATATATATATATATATATATATATATATATATAAACATATATATATATATATATATATATATATATATGTTTTCCTTTTTTCTCTGAATGCACTAAACAATTACAATTCTGTTTATACTTTAGGGAAAATTCAATAAACTTCTATCATTTATCCCAAAATATATATATATATATATAATATGGTTTATCCAAAATAGGTTTTTTATTTCATTTTATTAGATTATCTTCAGTATCCCCAATTATATGTAATTGTACCAAATCTGTAGTCTATATATCAGGTCATGTCATCATTAATTAGTTGGTAATTTTTACATTCCTGCCTAATTAGCCAAACTCAGGCAAGAACCAAAAATGCACCAAAGTGGAAAAAGAACACATTAAGTGATAATTTGAATCATTATTTATATGAAGTTTTAAAGACCAGAGTACCCCTGTTTTGCCCTTAGGAAGTAAGATTTCCAATGATTTATACTATGGTATAACACATTTTGCTTATATTGCATTTTCATAAAATGAACATGAAGAGTACTATAATGTTTCTTTTGAAGATTTTGCTTATTTTAAAGTTACTGTTAGACATGGTAGACAGAATAAACATGAAGATGGCACTCTGAGGGGCAATAACAAAACAAAAGTGATGAAGACCATGGAATGAAGGAAAATTGTAGGGAGAACAGATGGGAAGAAGGCAGGGAGATTTATGGGTATCATAAGGGAAGTCCTAGAGTTCTCTATGTGAGGATAAGAGGATTAATTTAAGGGGAGATGATCATGAAGAAATAAAAGTCTGCCTAAACTCTTTTATAATGAGAGAGAACAAAGTACTATGTAACCTTTAATAAATGTATATGTAATCCAGGAAAGAATAGTATACAAGATAGATGGATGGATGGATAGACAGACAGACAGACAGACAGACAGACAGACAGATAGATAGATAGATGATAGAATAAGATATATAGCTTTAGATATAACACACATATATAACATACATGATATTTGTGTGTGTGTGTGTGTGTGTGTGTGTAATTTCTCCTATGCAGAAGGTTGGATAACACATTTGGATAAATGGTGTGAGCTTGAGGCCTTCCTATATATCTCACCTATCGTCACTTAGCAGTGACACTGTACCAAAAACATTTTGCTTTCAGTTCATAAAACTTCCAATGCAGTTCTTGCCAGAAACCAATCTATGGCTGTATCTGTGCTCAATGAAGAATGAATTTGACTGAAGGAGTTAAATAATATGTGAAAAGGATCCAAAAGCAATAAAATAGCAGTACTAGTAAACACAATCTTCAAGGGATACCCCATTCATTCCACACATATCTTACATTTTACTGGTGCATAATTCCTTCTCCTTATTACCAAAATCAAGAGTGAATGCCAAAAGTATTTAGGCACTGTGGGACAGTGACTCAGTATGAAATTAGATGAATGTATCACATGATCTCAGTCATATGTGGAATCTAATGAACAAAATAAACCGATGAACAAAATAGATCCAGAGACATAGAAGCATGGAACAGACTGATGAATCTCATAGGGAAGGTGGGGGAGGGTGGGAAGAGATCAACCAAAGAACTTGTATGCATATACGCATAACCCAAGGACACAGACAATAGGGTGGTAAAGGCCTGGGGCGGGGTGTGGAGGCAGCTAGAAAAGATCAATGGGGGGCCCTAACCAGTTTGGCTCAGTGGATAGAGCGTGGGCCTGCGGACTGAAGGGTCCGGGGTTCGATTCTGGTCAAGGGCATGTGCCCTGGTTGCGGGCACATCCCCAGTAGGGGGGTATGCAGGAGGCAGCTGATGTTTCTCTCTCATCGATGTTTCTAACTCTCTATCCTTCTCCCTTCCCCTCTGTAAAAAAATCAATAAAATGTATTTAAAAATAAAAGATCAATGGGGGAAAACAGGGGACATCTGCAATACTTAGAACAATAAAGACTAAAAAAAAAAAAAAAAGAAAAGAAAGAAAGAAATCAGATGAATGAATCCCTGTAGGATTCCTTTGCATTTGTTTCCAGCGCCTTCCTTGCCTGAGACATCTGAACATTCCTAGCAGTTCTTCAGCTACAGGGGTCCATCTCAGTTACTGTATGGAGTCTGTCCATTACTAAGAAGCTGTGATGAGTTACATGTTTGAATGCTACTCCGTAGAGAAATCAATGCATTTAAAAGTACCAGAGGCTCTCTCTGCCTCCCTCATCCACTGAGACTATGCCCATCAGATGCATTGCCTGGTGAATTTTTCTCTACTGCCCTTGGAGAGCATGAGCCTGAATAAGCCAATTTGGCTCTCTCACTGTAACTCTATTTTTCTAACTCTGTCATTTAAATGATGTGCTTTAAGCCCAAGCATTTTCAAGGAATGTTCACCACAAGCATTTTTGAGGAGATGGACTCACAGCATCATCAAGCCCGTGGTTTTCAGAATGTGATTTAGAATCCTTGCCCATGTACACAGACATTTACCTCATACTGCTCTATCTCATTACTGAAAATTGATGAAGTAAGCCATAAGTTACCACGGGCTAGCAATCCATTCAGATAGAAAGAAAGAAAAACAAACTTTTCAGTCAGAAATAATGCACTGGGATAAGCAGCTTTGGAAAGGAAAGCTTGTCCACAAAATTCGTTACAATTATCGCATAATCGCTTTCAATAGATAAGTAGGAAGAAGAGTCATCTAAAGAGGGCATCACACCATGGGTGCAATCACACCATGTTCCAGCAACAGCCCACTCAGAGAATGGCAGGACCTTCCCAGAGATGCCATTCTGATCTGCAAATAACCACAGCAAAGTCCCCTTTGAATGGTTCTCGCTGTGCTTCACTGAAGCTATGAGCTACTCAACACTTTTATAGGCTTAAAGATTTTTTTAAACTATTCATATTAGCATGCACTTTTCTGAACACTGTATTAAACACGCCATTGATTTAACAAATATTTATTGATTGACTAACATGTACAAAGCACTTAGGAAATGACTAATGCAGAAATACAGGCTAGTAAATGATTGTATGCTGTGCTGCAGATGTGACTGTGCGTAGAAGAGTTTAACTTCCAACTTAGCGGAATCTATACTTGCTAAGTACATGATACCTAGATTTAAGCACAACAACAGTGATGAACAATTATTTTTAAAAAGATGTATCTTTTATAGCACAAATCTGTTGTGGAGATTTTCTAGCATTGTGAAGTGTTTTTCATCCCACTAAATTAGTAACAATTTACTTCAGCAGAAGATAGTTTAAGTGCCAAACATAATCATTAAAGAGCTAGGTAAATCTGAAACCTGAATAAAGAAGGACCTTGACCTGAATTAAGACCAAATCAGGTCCTAACTGATTAAATGTTACAGAATCAGATAATCCCTCATACTCGTGCACAATCTGTATATGCTAATAATAAACTAAATTGTATATTTTAAGAGCATACTATACACATGTTAATAAAGCCATGTAGAAAGGCATGGCCACTGTCCCTAGAAGTTTCTATTTAAAATATTTAGAAATGTATTGATTTTGGACTGTCTAGTATCATTCACAGTGTGAGGGACATACCTTCTGAGACAGCTTTGAGGAAAAATAACCAAAATTTTACTTTAAATTGTGGCTACCTAAAGCCTAGATTAATTTTGGGGAGGAAATTGTAGATATGTCAGTAAGTGTGGAATCATATAGGGTAGAACCTGGTTCTCCAACATATCTCTTTCTATGCTCTGATACTCATTTATTCACCGTTCCAAACGACTATCTTTTTTTCACAAGCAGAAGACTGGTTCATGTGTCTGTGTTTTGCAAGTGCTTTCACCTCAACCTGGCACATGTTTTCATGTAGTCCACTATTATTCATCCTCAGACCCAGCTCTACTCTCTCCTTGACAAAGTGCAGCTGACACTTCCATATGCATCATTGCCAGGATTTTATATCTTATGTTCCTCTACCCTTGCATTTATGTCACTGCATTTAGGTGTTTGCTTCCACCTGTCTGCCCTCAAAGACGATGAGCTACATGAGGAAGAGCATAAGGTTCCCATCATCTTTATATTCTTAGGTCCAATTTACCTGCTTGAGTGCTCAGTTGTCCTGAGGAAAGTGCTTTTTATACTCTTCAGTTTCCTTTTCCGTCAAATGGTCTTAAGAATATTTTCCACACAATTTACTGTGAGCATTAAATAAGATACTGTAGATGGAAGTGCCTGGAACCCTGGCTCTGAGTTAATGTTGACTTGAATCTGAACCATTCCATGCATTGCTACCACACACATCACAACAGTAAATCAGCATTGAGCAAAATGCCTAGTCCCGAGATCCTCAATAAATGATGATCAAATGAATAGTTATGATGCACATAAACCCAAGTGTATAGAACAGTGATTCTTTGAGTTATAAGAACTTTAAGAATATGATGAAAACTATGGCCTTTCTCTCTATATACACATATACTTGATTTTACATGGAATTTTAGGGACTTTCCAAATCTCCTGAAGCTCAGTTTCAGTCATGGTCCCTTGAGTCTATAGGCACTGGGATGAGTCCCTACTATGGACAATCCTGCAGATTACCTTGGCTATATGAATTCGGCTGCCTTATCTGACTGCTACAGAGTCAGTTTATCTCAAACTGCATAAGGCTCTGGCCCTGACCCTTCAGTCTAGTAGAATAGCTATGGAATGGCTTGCAACCACAAAGTGTCCTCTTCTGGGATGTAGCTGGGGGGCGGGGACCAAAATAAGAAGATCCTGCTTTGCTGGACTGTTTTCTGGGATCTAACATTATATCTGAAAAAGATAGCATGAACCTTTCAAGGTTTTAGGTTCTTCTTCATAAAGGCAAACATTACACAAAGTCAGGGTGCAGTTTGTTTTAAGCAGGGTTAGAGTTTTTGTCAGAGAACTCCTAGGACACAAATAAGTTGCTGATTCTTTCAAGTCTCAGCTAAGCTTAATGCATATTTATCTCTCCAACCCAAAAACAGCTCAATGCATCTCTCTCTCCAACCAAGCAACATGATGTTTATTTGCATGTTCAGGTATGATTTGTAAATATTTTAGCTCCCATACAGATCTCTGCAACTGGAGATCTGAGGGAATAATCTTTGGAGAGCAACTGGTGAAACTGGCTACACGTTGCCAGGAGTTTTCCTGGAGATGATTTTTACTCAGAGGATTATCTCCCCACATGCCATTTCTCTGGAGATCCCTTGTGTACACTTAAACAAAACTCTCAGACCCAGAACCAGGTGCTCCTTCTTTCATGTTTTGTAAATACCTGTAATGTGGCACTTAACAAATTGCACAGTAATTATCTATTGATGTTTCTGTATCACCTTCTACACTGTGAGAGCCCCGAGGGCAAAGATGATATCTTATTCATCTTTGTATCCCCAGAGCCTAGCGCAGTGCCCATTCATAAAAGCAGACACTGACTGAGACTCCTTGCCTTTAAGAAGTTCTGATTTAGGATGATCAAAATAAACAAACACTTAACATACAAAATAATATAATCTAGACTGGTGGGAAAGGATGAGAAAAGGTCTCCCCTAGAGTGGATCCTATCTGAGTTGAGTTCTGGAGAATAGGTAGGAGACAGTCCCTAGAAGGAAGAAGGATAAGGAGGCAGTGTGCCTGTTCTAGGTGAAAGCAGCAGCACTTCTGAAGGGAAGGCAGAGTGACAGAGGAACTGTAAGTAGTTTGGGAGACCAATCACAACAGGTAGAAAATACATATTGTCAAGAGATGAGGTTGAAGAAGTAGAGAAGTGCTTGAGTATGATTAGGTCTAGAAAACCAGGATAAAGAGTTTAAAGTAAAAGAAAAAATACTAAAGGGAAAAAAATAGAACCATTATAGAATTTTAAACAGAGGAGTAGCACATTTGGAAAGATCATCCTGAGAACAGGTAATGGATAAGAACATGACAATATTGAAGGCAGAGGGGCCAGTGAGGAGGCGGTTTAAGAAGGCCAAGTGTGAGAATATGTGAGAACAGAAAAAAAGGCAGTGGACATAGGGAAGAGGACGAAGACTGGAGCCATATCAAGAATGTGAAAGAGGAAGACTAGCCATTACTGAGTATGGAAGGTGAAAGGAGAAAGGAGAATCAATCGTCACTTCCATGCTTCAGGACTCCTGGAAAAGGTGCCATCAACCAAGATGCAGATGTTTGAAACTTTCCCTTTTTGAAATATTAAATTCAAGGTGCCTCTGGGACACTTAAATGAAAAAGTCCAACAGGTAGTTGGACATATGTGTTTGTAGGGTAGAAAACCCCCCAGACATCAGAATACTGATTTGTCAATGAACCCAGGGGAGTGAACATGTTCCACCAGAATGAAAGTTTACAATAAGAAAACAAGGGGTCTGAAGCTGGTCCAGTGCGATGCCAACATTTATGGCATAAAGAGAGCTGAAACTGGGCTGAGCAAGAGTGGCGGAGAGCTAGGAGAAAGCCCCAGAGAGGACAGTAACTGTCAAGGCAGCCATGGAAGAACAGTTCCATGGAGAAGAAATATTTCAATAATCTCAAATGTTGAAGTCAGAGAAGTGCTTTCACTGGGTCTGACAATGAGGAGGTCCTTGTGTCTTCATGATAAGAGTAGTTACAATGGACTTTATGAGTCAGGAGCCAATGTGAGGAGTGAATTACAGTTGAGACCCTCAAGTCAGTGAGTAAGAAATCTTCTTTCCCAAAGCATAAATTGGAAAGGGAAGAAAAACAAAGTAGTAATTAGAGGGATTTCTAAGAGACTTGAATTCTGAAACAGCATGCTCTCACTGACTCATGAACGATTTATTGAATTTTGAAGATGTACTTAATTTAATGAGAAATATACTTGATGATAAGTCCAACAAATGTATCTGTCCCTTACTCAATCACCTTGATAATATTGTGATCATTTATTTTAAAATGTTTAATCTCTCGTGATTGGTGAAGGTAAGTCCAGGATATAATCTATTTGCTTAGAATGGTCATTTGTTTCCCATCAATCACTGTGCTTCAGATACTTAAAATACACATTGCTTTCTTCATTCAACTATGAAATTACCCAAGACAGTAAGTTAGTCTGCTGCTCCGTATACTCTGTCATTCTTCCCACACACATCTGCTGCTTTTAAGAATATTTCAAAGATTCCATCTGGACAAGACATACTGCATCTCACTCCAACCAACAGAAAAAACCCCACACCTCCTCCTCAAGGTGCAAGGGCACTTCCCCTCTTTAGTTTTAGAAGAGTTTCTCTGTAATATGTTGTTTAAGGGTGTGAGTCTAAAGGAAGGTTTTGCTTCTGTACAAACTAGAACAGCTCTCTACTAAAAAGAAGGCACATAATTAGGAATCAAGCTAATGAAAGATGTGTAAGACAGCACAAATAAACCACAAAACTTTACTTAGATAAGATTAGAGCCCTAAAGGAATGGAGAAATACACGATGTTCCTGGAAGGTACAATATTGCAAAATGTAAGCTCTCTCTAAAATTATTATAGAGTCAATGTTATCTCAATTAATAACCTAACTTTGTGGGGGGGTGTTAAAATTTGGCAAGCCTATTCTAAAATTAAATGGGAATGCAAAAGTCCAAGAGGAGTAAAAACAATCTTGAAGAATAAAGTTGAAGGACTTATACTACCAGATATCAAGTTGTAATTTACAGTTGTAGTAATTAAAAGAGGGCAACATCACCCAGCCTGTGTGGCTCAGTTGGTTGTGTGTCATCCCTTGCACCAAGAGGTCATTGGGTGGATTCCTGGTGGAGGCACATGCCCAGGTTGCCAGCTTGATCCCCAGAAGGGATATGCAAGAGGCAGCTGATCAATGTTTCTATCTCTCCCTCTCCCTCTCTCTTCCTCTTTCTGGAATCAATAAAAACATATTTTTTTAAAAAGAGTGTGACATGGGTGCAAAGATCAATAGACCAGTGGAGTAGAACAGAGTCCAAACACTGACCCACACATACACAGTCATCTGATGTATAGCAAAGTTGCCATAGCCCTTCTTTGGACTAAGGAGAAAAAAATCTTTGACTCATACTTCATACCACACACAAAAATCACCACCAAATGGATCATAAATGTGAAAGGTAAAATTACAGAACTTCCAGAATGTAGCATAGGAGAATATCTTCATGATCTGGGATTAGGAAAATATTTTTTAAAAGAGCAAAAGATAGCATGTACAGTAAGTAATGAAACAGATTAATAAATTGAGCTTCCCTGAAAGTAAGAATTTCAGTTGATCAAAAGATACCATAAATGGTGAAGACCAGCCATAAAGAAAGAAAATATATTTGTAATATTTGTGTGTCGTCTCTTGCACCAAATATTACGACACACAAATATTTCATATATATCTGAAAAAGGACTTGTAATCTTTTAAAAGCCTCCCACAAATCAGAGAATAAAAAAGAGACCACCCAAGTTTTAAAAATGGCCAAGGACTTTAACAGGTTCTTTATAAAAGAGGCTGCTCCAATGGCTAATAAGCAAATTAAAAAATTTTAGCATCATTAATGATCATGGAAATACAAATTGAAACCACATATGTAATTTTATACCCCAGAATAGTTAAATAAAAATTGACACTATAAAGCTTTGGTGAAGATACTGACTTACAAGTATGCAAACACTGCTGGCAGGAATGTAATGTTTTAAGCCACTCTGGAAAGCTTTTGGGCGCTATCTATTAAGCTGAACATATATGTTTACCTTATAACCCAGCAATTCTCCTTCTAGGCAGACATGCACATACATGTGCACCAAACATATATACAAACATGTTCAGAGATGCATTTTTTTCATTAGCTTCAAACTGTAAATAACCCCCAAATGCATCAGCAATAAGATAGAAAACAAATTCTAAAATGCACAATATGGAATTCTACATAGCAATGGAAAAGAACAAAGTACTGCTATAAGCAACTGCATGGATAAACCCACAGACACAGCACTGAGCAAAGATGCTGGAGAAACAAACAGCACAAGCTGCATGATTCCATTTCTATAGAATTCAAAAACGGGCAGCATTAATCTATAGGAATAGAAGCCATAATAGTGGTTATCTTGGAAGGGTTAATGACATGGAGGGACCACAGGGTGACTACTGGGATACTGCTATGTGAATCTTGATTTGGGTGGTGGTTACACAGATATGTTTCCTTTGTAAAACTTTTTGAGCTACTTATATATGATTTGTGCATTTCCCAGTATGTCTCTTCTGCTTAGATAGTAAATAAATCAATGAATGAAATAAAATGAATTAATGAGTGACTAAATAAATTTATAAATAAATGGGACATAGTAAGATGAAGTCAAGTGTATGGAATTATGGCATTACACATGAATACACCTATAGTCCAGGGTTTAAAAGACATTTCTGACATTAAATATCTTAGAAAACTAAATATCTACCTGTATGCCACATATATGTGTCTGGTTGAACCTGGCAAAGGCATGTGCTAATATCCTCCCATATAGTTAAAAGTGTAATTTTATACAACAGAGACAGATTCCGGGACCCACCCAGCCAAAGTTGTTAAGAGAATTCTCTGAGTTGCAAACTGCCCTTCTCTGTTTTTGTTTTGTTTTGTTTGTTTTTGTTTTTTTCCTAGAAACAGAGGTTGGTAGGTCAGGGAAAAGAAAAAGCAAGGCATTACTATTTTGCTTGTTACACTGTCCAATAGATACCACAAACATTTGACCATTGTGGTCAGAAGATGTTTTCTTTCCTACTCTTTTCAGTCGGTTTTCGGTTTCTCAAGACACTGTCTTAAATTGAGTAGATTTTTCTTAAATGCTACATAGCAAGTAGAAAAATCTTAAATAAAATATCTTATCATATTTAGTAGAGTAAGTCTGGAATGTTGTTAAAGCAGATTTGAACCTAGAGCCTGCCCATAGTTCGCACTCTCAGTTATAGGAATCTCATGCAGTAGCACAGTAGAGAAAAAACGATGCAGACTTCCGACCATATAAGATATGACTTTACCTGGACATGGAAAACACTCTTTCCTTAACTGTAAATTGAGAGATGTAATTCAGCATAAAAGTATCTGTGCAGCAATTTTGACAAGTCTAAACATTAATGTTTAAGTAAAACAGATAACTCCAGTTAAAAGACCAGTAATTCAAGCAAATGAGTTTTCAAAGGGAAGTTGTATGTAAAACCATGCTGTCCATCATATATTTAACTGTACCAGGAATTTAATGGAAGTGTTTGTTGTTCATTTCCCTCTTTTAGAAGAAACACAACCAAATACACACACACACACACAAACAAAAAAACACAGGAACAGAAACACACAAAAGATATTGAATTAACTTTGTTTCCATGTTTATGATAATAAAAGAATATTTTCATTGATCCCCAAACTGTAAGAAACTTCTAACTTGGGGGTTCCAAGAATTATTACAGAAGATATCCCTCCACCCTGACCCAGAATCCCTCCCCGCTTCCCTTGTCCTAAATCATCTCATCCTCTTTATGGTCTCCAGTAAGACTCCTTCCCTTGCCTTTCACCCACTTGGTACAATGGCTAAAATAAAGGAAATAGATGATGAGGTTTCCACATATGGCCAGTTGGCATATTTGTGTTGCTTACATTTTGGAGGAAAAGCTTGCCAGTAAAAGAACTACATTTTCACTTATAGTTCAAAAAAGAACTCAGTTCACTCACATATCCATATAATTTTCTTTGTTGTATTACAAATAGTATTACATATGTCTCCTTCCCTCCCCCACCCATTGAACTCCTGTTGAACAAAAATAGAGGCAAAGAAGCATCGAACAGACTGTCAAACTACAGCAGGAAGGTAGGGGAGAGATGTGGGGGGTGGGTAAAAGATCAACCAAAGGACTTGTATGCGTGCATATAAGCACAACCAATAGACGCAAGACCTCGGGGCAGTGGGGGGCGGGGGGGGTGGTAGTGGTGGTGGTGAGGGCAAGTCCATATAATTTTCTATCGCTAGTTTCCACAATCCAGATGATAGATACCTGTGTCTAGGGAATTTTTTGGATAAGCTATCCCTTTGCTTTGTCTAAATAAATTGTCCACTTACTTGCTTTATTTATTCAAGGCACATTCCTACAATGAGTAGGCGTCTTTACATTAAAATGAATCATTGACTTTGTCAATCAATAAAAAAAAAAAATTGCTTTTTCCCCCCCTTAGGAAAAAGGGTCTGATTCTGACCTAGGGCTTTGTGTGCACAAGAGCTGTGTGAAAGTCCTTGCTTTCTACTTACCTTCCAACACAAGTCCCAGGTCAGAATCAGACTACCAAGTTTAAAAAAAAAACACAAATCTGAGAACTCCGTAATACAGAAAACGATCCATTTCACTTGTATTGCCAATTCAAGGATCGGATTGTGTTTGTGGACACTTTTTTCTGGAGCTGTGGGAAAAACACTGGTATCATTCGACACTTTTTTCTCTCAGTAAAACCTACACTTCATAATGTTTATAGTCAACTTGAGGAAGCATTCCAGCTATCATACTCCTCAGCAAATATTTTAGACTTAAGGATGTAAGTGATATTAAAATTATGATACACAATACATTTCTGAACTTCATGATTTTTCTTCTCTGAAGATCTGTGCTCTATTTGCTCACCCCATGTGGGTTCGTCTGCAGCCCCATCTTGAAGATTACTCACATCTCCCTCCTGAAAGCCAGCAGGGTTCTGCCTTTTCCCCTCAAAAGCTGCCTCAGTACCTCCCACTCTTACTGTTTTCTCCCAAGTTCTCTTGGTGAAATTTCTTTGGCTTATCTGGCTTTCTTTGCTGGGGCCTTCATTAATTATTTATAATACCCTTGCTTGACCACACCCACAGGATTCAGCAATGTTCTCGTTGACCTGTGCCATGTTGCTCTTACTTTAAACAAAATTTTGTGAAAATGTAGAATATGGCAATGAGCTGACGGGCACAGTGACAGTCCTATCTTAGCCTAGTTAAACTGCTAATATGATGTTTTCTGTCCAGGATATAAGTCCCTACTTCCAGCATTTAGTTCCAGGCCTATTATCTATAGCTCTCGGATCGGGACATTCTATGGCTTCTATGATTTCTCTGACCCAGCACTGAAAAACATAACAAAAACAGAACAGCTCACACCTGGGAAAGGCTCAGAGGGCTTTATGAACCAAATGTCACACTGCCAGAAGTCTTCAGAGCCACAAAGTGTCTAGTTGAGACAAAGAACAAGTCCTCTCAGGTAGATGGCATCTTCAGGTTGGAAAGAGGGGCTCTCATGGAGGAAAGAGTCTCTCCACTCCACCCTCAGAATTAAAAGCCCTTTATTTCCTACTGTGACGGGATTGGAGTAGTAACAAGCCAAAGGCCTCTCTCCTTATAGGCTGTAAGCACCGTAACTTTTCAATGTTAGTATTTTTTATTTTAGTGTCTTGTCTGTTTCCATGGAATGATTAGTTGTAAGACTCTTAAATTAAAAAGAGTCTTAAGGAAGCACTAGAAAGGCAATGCAGAGCATTCTAAAAAACCAGCATAGGTCAACTTTCATGTCCACATCTGCTAATTACATGGCTTCTGGGGAATACCTCTGGCGTTGGTTAAAATAAACACAGAAATCTCTTTCCACCATCCCCACCACTATCATCACCAGCAGTAGCAGCAACAACAACAGACAGGAATACTGTCGAGTCCATCCATTTAGGGCAGAAAATGAGGGCAAAAATATTTTGATGGGGCAAGTACTTTTCACTCAGTCACACAGAAGAATCCTGGCTGATGACTAAACCTCTTCCAAGGCTTTAGTAATTCTCCTTTCATGAATAATTTTGGGTTAGAAAGTACCAGGCAGAAGGACGTTAAGTAACTCACTTTAGAAAACCTGTGCATTTATCACATCTACCCTGTCAATGCCACAAATGATACCTCAATGAGTATATTACTTGTCATTGTAGTATCATAACCTAACAGAGTGATACATAGGAAGTATTAAGAACATCTTTGTTGCACAAACAAGTCAACTAATAAAAATGACTATTTTTTCATTGCCTTTGTGCTGATTTTAAATGTACAACTCAATGACAATTTATGAAAGAACAGATTCACTGCTTATGGCCTAAGGCATATAATATACTAGGCATTTGTGCCTAATGTATAAATAAATCTTCAGGATTTGGGAATAATATAAAAAATAAAATAAAGTGTCAGTCCAATGTATAAAGTTTTATTTGTTTCTTTGTTTTAGTTTGCTTTTAGCTTTGATGACAAAATAAATGACCACTTTGACATATCTACATCTGTCTCTGCTCAAAACGAACTTTTGTATTTTATTAAGTCAGATATCTGTTAACTAAACAAAAAGTAAAGGTACATGGTGGTGATGAGAAATAATATCAACCACTATTATTTTATCTAGGACACTCTTACATGCAGAGTTCAGGATGTTAAAATGAATGCCATGATAAACAATTACTATTATCTCCCACCAGGTATGTTCTGTCCATGGTCTTGAAAAAAATATCTGAAGAATCCTGAAGTAATGTCATTTCCATTTAACATCTCATGGATGTTTTAAATCAGTCTTCTGCCTGAAAATGTTTACTGAGACATTAATTCAGGAGCCACAGCAGTGGTTTCTATGGTGATCATGTCAGACAAGCCGTTCAATTTTCAGGGCCTCACCTCCATGCTGTCCTCCAATAGTCTCCAGTCCCCAAAGATTGCTACCTAATTCAAGCACTATTCTAGAAGAAATCCACACTCTTAAGGATGGTCTTCCTCTCCCCAACCCTTCCAACCTGCTCCTCTTTTCTTTAACCAATAGTTTCCCAGAAATTAAGCTAAGATAGTAGGAGGCAAACATTGTGATTGCGTAGTTAGAATAATTCATACAATGCTGTGAATAATTGATAGGTACCGCCACGGCAGGCTACTTGTTCTTTAATTGATGAAATGTGCTCGCCAGTATTTTTTTGAGCATCGGGTTCACTGGCTTCCACGATGCCTCTATGTGAGCTATCTCACTATCATATTTTCTTACCTGTTCCCCCAAAATAGAAACTGGAAGGATAAAAGCCAGTAACCTGACATCTCACTTTTATAAACTTACACACTGCCTACTATTTAGAGCAGTTTATAATCAGTATAAGTAAGAGGAATTAAAAGAAATATAAAAACTTCTGATATACATACAAAGATGATACAAAATGAAATTCAAACTTTTATAACAATAAGCATAATTAATTATTTAAGGCAATAAACTTTAAGTATGTATTCCCCATTCCTTATAAAATTTTTATGGGGTATGTACATTTCACTTGCCTTTTAAAACAAGGGGAATAAAGACAAAGCAGAATACTAAGGGAGCACTTTTAAAATTAGCTTTAACTACCAATTTTCATAATACTGACTTTTATTATTTCCTAAAGTAAATCAATGCTTATTTCATTTTGTATATTAAAATGATGGCCCAATGTCAGTTTTTCTTAATATAATAATATATATATTATTTCAGAGAGGAAGGGAGAGGGAGAGAGAGACAGAAACATCAATGATGAGAGAGAATCATTGATCAGCTGCCTCCTGCACATCCCATACTGGGGATCGAGTCCACAACCTGGTCATATGTCCTGACAGGGAATCGAACTATAACTTCCAGGTTCATAGGTCAATGCACAATCACTGAGTGACATCGTCCGGGCAGTTACTCCTTTTCTGCTTTCTTTATAAAAATAATTGATAGCACTTTCTATGAAAATCACATTGAGACAAAATATTAAAATAAAAAAAAATATTTCTAATGAAAACAAAACTCCAACTATCTCAGAGACTAAAGTAGACAACCTAGATCAATAAGTCACACTTGAAGCGCAGAGGAAAGGCATCTGCATGTAAATCTTATGGTTCAGAGAATCCAGTTGGCAGCTGACACTGGAAGAACAGAAAGTACTAGCACAAGCAGTGGCAAAAACTGAGTTACTATAGTCAGTGGGTGGCTTCAGGGCCCTTGGTTTATATCCATGTGTGTTGAAAGTTTCAACAATGCTGATCGAAGCTATAGAAAGGATAAATACATTTTAAAATCAGTACGACCCCACTGGCTGAATAACCCAAAATTGTACTTGAACAGAATTCAACTTTGGCTGAAATTTCTTAAAAAGCTGGCCCCGGTTCTGCCATCCACACATATGTTTTGGTTTGACACTGGGCCTCCCAAACAACAAAGCAGGTGAAATTCCACAAAGATACACTTCTAATAAATCATCCTGTCAGTTAGACAGTAACATTTACATCTCACCCTTCCAATTCCTAATTGGATAATCAGTTGCAAGACTAAATTACACAGTATTGAAGGCAGTAAGAAACACAGGCATGTAAACAATATCACAATGGCTCATTGTATTGTCAAGTTTACCCTACTTAAGCATGCTATTTCTGTTTAAATAAAGAAAGCCTCATAATGATACCATTTTTATGAGGGCCCTAATCAAGTAAAACTAACCAACACAATACATTGTTTAGGAGTACATACTAATTTTTTTAAGGGAATGATAAACACAAAATTCGGAACGGCAGCTACCTTCAGCAGAAAGCAGAAATATGAGATGGAAAAAAAACATGATATAGAAAGCAACAGTACTAGTAAAACCAATTTTATAAATATGTTAATACCTTAGGCACATATCAATTATACTCTTTTGTGTTTATCATTTTTTCCATGATTGACTTTTGAAACGTCTCTATCTTGCTTAAACTATGGACTACTTTATGGAATAGGACATAGAAAACCTGGATCATGCAGAGAGTAACATATTTATTGTTGATTAGAAATCCCTTTGAAAGTTCTTTGATCTTTGCAATATTTTTGGCTGAAAAGTTTATGAAGTTAGCTGTAGTATAACAGCATATAAAAAGAGCTAATAATGTGCTTTTAGTTCTTTGATATTTACCACTATTTTTTTTTTATTACGATTTAATTTTTTTAGAGTACTTTTGGTTCACAGCACAGTTGAGGAGATGGTACAGAGATTTCCCATATACTCCCTGGCCCACAGTACAGTCTCTCCATTATCAACATCCCCACTAGAGTGGTGGTACATTTGTTATAACCGATGAACTTACATTGACATGTCAGAATCACCCAAAGGCCATAGTTTACACTAACGTTCACTCTTGGTGATGTACATTCTATGGATTTGGATAGATGTATAATGACATGCATCCATTATTAAAGTATCATATAGACTATTTTAATTGCCCTAAAAATCGTGTTTGCTCTACTTATTCATCCCTCCCCGTACCTCCAATCCTGAGCAACCACTGATCTTTTTATTCTCTCCATAGTTTTGCCTTCTCCAAAATGTCCTATAGTTGGAATCATGTAGCCTTTTCAGATTGACTTCTTTCACCTAGTAATATGCATTTAAGAAGATGGGATAGCACTAACCGGTTTAGCTCAGTGGATAGAGCGTCGGCCTGCGGACTGATTCCGGTCAAGGGCATGTACCTTGGTTGCGGGCACATCCCCAGTGGGAGGTGTGCAGGAGGCGGGTGATGGATGTTTCTCTCTCATCGATGTTTCTAGCTCTCTATCCCTCTCCCTTCCTCTCTATAAAAAATCAATAAAATATATTTTACAAAACAAAAAGAGAAGAAGATGGGATACATACATATGATGGACTATTACTCAGGCATGAGGAAAGACGAAATGCTGCCATTTGTGACAATATGGATGGACCTTGCAAATATTAAGCTAAGTGAAATAAGTCAGAAAAAGCTAAGAGCCACATGTTCACTCATATGTGGAATATAAAACTGAAACTCATGGACACAAATAACAGTGTGGTGGTTATCAGAAGAAAGGGGGTAATAAGGTGGTGGGGGTTGGAGAGAGCCTAATATATGGTGATGGAACATGGTTTGACTTTGGGTGGTAGGCCCACAGTGCAATATACAGATTTGGTATCATGGCGTGTACACTTGAAACTTGTATGATCCTATTGACCAGTGTCACCCCAATAAATTTAATTTAAAAAGATTTCTCCATGTCTTTTTATGGCTTGATAGCTCATTTCTTTTTAGTGCTAATATCCATTGTCTGAATGTACCACAGTTTATTTATTCATTCACCAACTGAAGGACATCTTGGTTGCTTTCAAGTTTTGGCAATTACAAATAAAGCCTCTATAAATTTCTGTGTGCAGGTTTTGGTGTGGACACATGTTTTCCACTGTCTTTGGGTAAAAAAAAAAAAATGCTAGGTTGTATGGCAAGAATATTGTTAATTTTGTAAGAAATAGCCAAACTGTCTTTCAAAGTAGGTGAACCACTTTCAGAATTGAATGAGAGTTCCTGTTGCTCCATAGCCTTGCCAGCATTTGGTGTTGTCAGTGTTTTGGATTTTGGCCATTCTAATAGGTATATAGTGGTATTTTGTTGTTTTGATTTGCATTTTCCTGATGACATATGATGTGGGAAATCTTTTCATATGCTTACTTGCTTCTCATTATATATCTTCTTTAGTGAGATATCTGTTAAGGTCTTTGACCCATTTTTTAATCACTTTATTTTTTAGTTTTAAGAATTCTTTGCATATTTTGGATTACAGTTTTTTATCAGTATGTCTTCTGCAATTATTTTCTACAAGTCTGTGGTTCATTTTCCCCATTGTCTTTCTTAGAGCATACGTTTTTCATCTTAATAAAGTCTAGCTAATCAATTATTTCTTTCATGGTTCAAGCCTTTGGTGTTGTATCTAAAACCAAACTGCCAGACCCAAGGTCAACTATGTTTTCTCTTATGTTATCTTATAAGTTTGAGTTAGTTTTTGTGAAGGTTTTAAGTCTGTGTCTAGATTCATTTTTTTGCAGGTGGATGCCCAGTTGTTCAGTGCATTTGCTGAAAAAACTATCTTTGTTCCATTGACTTGTCTTTGCTCCTTTGTCAAAGATCAGTTGTATTTACTTAGGTCTATTTCTTGTCTCTCTATTCTTTTCTACTTATCTATTTTTCTACTCATTCACCAATACTACACTGTCTTCATTACTGCAGCTTTTTAGTAAGTCTTGAAGTCAGGTATGTCAATCATCCAACTTTGTTCTTCAATATTTTGTTAACAGTTCTGTGGGGTTTTTTTTGTTTTGTTTTGTTATTGTTGTTGTTTTTCCTCTCCATAAAAACTTTAGAACTTGTGTTTTGCTATCCACAAAATAACTTTCTGGAATTTTTATTGAGATTGCATTGACTCTATAGATCAAATTGAGAAGAACTGACATTTTGATAATATTAAGTCTTTTTATCCAGGAACATGGAATATATCTCCATTTATTGATTCTTCCTTATTTTTGTTCATCAGAGTTTTATAGTTTTCCTCATATGTATGTTAGGTTTATACCTAAGTAATTCATTTGGGGGGGGGGGGAGTTCTAATGTAAATTGTATTGTGTTTTTAATTTCAAATTCCATTTTTTCATTGTTGATATATTGGAAAATGACTGTATCCTGCACCCTTGTTATAACCACTTATTAGTTCTAGGAGTTTTTTTTTTTGGGGGGGGGCAATTCATTTGGATTTTCTACACGATATTTACCACTTGCTAATAAAATCCAAATATGACTATCTTTGGTAGAATCAAAATATAATTTGAGGTTACTCTCCTAAATGCTAGGTAAAAACTAATTTTTTAAAAAAAGCCTTTGCTGAAATTTCTCCGAGACCTGAAACTGGTTAAAAGAGTTTTTCATGTTTTTTCTTTTTTTTCTTTTGTGCATTATGTTCTCTGGCCATTATGAAGGCTATTCTCTGATCTTTGACAATTTCTCAAACAAAGAGATATTAGTTGATTATTTTCACAATGTAATTAATATAGCAGATCTGTAGAGAGGCTGAAAATTTCAAGAGTTAGGTACAGTTGCCAAATTGTTTGCAGTACTTAGTCCATTTCAAACAAATGAGATGCACATTAAAAAAAATAATAGAAGATTCAAATAAAAAGTCAATTGACCAATCTGAACAATGAACCTTGGATTTGTACTACACTGCAGTCCTGGACAATGGTGGTATTTATTGAGATAGAGAATAATCAGGTAGAAGCAGGTTTGGGAGGTAATACCAAGAACATTGATTTTGAGCACAAGTTTGAAATACATATTAACCCTCTAAGCAGAGACAAAGCAGGCAGTTGGATAAAGGAATATAGAACTCAGGAAAGATTGGGATTCCAGATTTAAATCTGGAGGACCATCCCACATAGAATATACTGAAAACCATGATGCTAGGTGAGATCCCCAAGTGCATGAATGTAGACTATGAAGGGAAGACGATCTAGAACTGATTTCTGGACATTTGATATTGAGAGGTTAAGGAGAGGAAGAGAAACTGGAAAGGGAAACTAAGAAGAAACAGCCAGAAAAGTAGGAGGAAAGTCAGGAGAGCATATTTTCCCAGAAGCCAATTTTAAGAAAGTATTTCAAGAAACAGATAGTGACCAACTGGATCAAATATTCCTGAGAGTTTAAGTTAAATAAAGACTTAAAATTGGCTATTATATCTGTCAGTGTAGTGGTGACTGATGACCTTAATTATAGTTCTTTCAGCAGTGGGTTTAAGAGAGAATGGGAGAAGAGGAAGTGGAAACTAGATGTGTAGACAGTTCTTTTAAGAGCTTTGCTGAAAATAGATTAAGAAAAATAGAGTGGCACTAAAAGACTCAAGATCAAGATAAATTTTATTTTGATTTGTGTATGATGAGATATAGCATAGTATGTTTGGCAACTGATGGAAATAAAGCAATAGAAATGGAAAATTATATAATACAGGAGGGAAGAGGGGATAATTTCAGGAACAGAATACTCAAGTAGGTTAGAGGTTGTTTAGTGTGTACACACAAGAGTTGTCCTTAGAAGAACAGACAGTTCATCCATCGTAACAGGAGGGAACAGGGAGTACAGCTTCATTTGAAGGTAGATTGGTAGACGTGATAATGGGAGAATGTAGAAGTCTCTCCTGATTGCTTTTGTTTTCTTATCGAAACAAGTAGCAAGTTCGTTATGTGCTTTGGCCAATATGAAGATTGTTCTCTGAGTGATAAGGGAAGGGATGACCAAGTCTGAGGACAGAGGGAAACAGGCACTGTGAGAATAGGATATTCAACTGACTAGGGACTGTAGTACATTGTTGGCAGTACTGAGGGCCCGCTTGATATTTGCGGTCATACAGATCAAGAAAAACCCAATGGCATGCTTCTGTGATTGATTGATTTATTTTATTTTTAAAAAATATATTTTATTGATTTTTTACAGAGAGGTAGGGAGAGGGATAGAGAGTTAGAAACATTGATGAGAGAGAAACATCGATTCAGCTGCCTCCTACACACTCCCCACTGGGGATGTGCCCGCAACTAAGGTACGTCCTTTGACCAGAATCGAACCTGGGACCCTTCAGTCCGCAGGCTGACGCTCTATCCACCGAGCCAAACCGGTCAGGGCCTTCTGTGATTTTTTAAATAGTGCTCAGCTGCTCAGGTGCAGACATGCGTAGGCAGGTAGTCGGGTTTAATCAGGAGTACAGATTTTCTAGCTGAGTAAAACTGAAGACAAAAGGGATATGGTAATTGAGGATATGCAAGGGTGTGTTTATAATGTTGGACCATGAATCTTTGGTTTTAAAAAATGAGGAAATAAGGAAGGCATAAAGATTGGGGAAATCCTCCCACTACAAATTAACAGAGCAAGCCCCATTTCAGCAAAAAAACAGGGAGGTTACATCTGTTGGAATTCCATTTTTTTTTTTTTAAATCTCTTCTCCTTTACAGTTTAGATCTTCTGGTAGAGTGCTGGCCCCTTTCCATTTGTGCCTAAGGACACTAATGGCAATTTTTAAAATATCAAAGTAGGTCACATCATAATGGCTTTCTGTGGCAAACACAAACTGGCTCAAAGGTGGTTATTACGGTGAAGTTATGAGTTTAACTTGTGTTAACATGTGGAAACATTAAATGTATTAGAATAAAAAATAATTTTAAGCTATAACTTTAAGTTGCCATTCAGTAAAAATGCAAAGTAAGAATAAAACAAATGCAATGGTATTGCAATGTCTTTGATACACTTCTATTTACTTCTAACTTATATTTGATAGAGATCCATGTCTAGATCAAAAGATATTTTATTTTTTATTATTAACTTTGAAGACAGAGAAGTCATTATCAATTATCATATACTTATCTTTTAACTATCTGTACCAGCATGGTACTGTGGTAGTACATGCATAAATGAAATCTTAGCCCAAGGGAATTCACATTATGAGGTATCAAGCTTAAGTCTTATTTACAGTTACAATAACACAAGTTCTTTTTTTATTCTATGCTATTTAAAATTGAAATTCAAGAGCAAAGAAGGGCAGTCTGATTGGATGAGATCTTTAAAATAATTTAGTCATTCTAGAGAGGCCTACACAAGACTGGAATTTACCTTTGAAACTGGCCAATGATAAAAGCATATAATAGTTAGGAAGAGCTAATTTAGCCAGATATCCTTTAATGGGTGACTGGTTAAACAAACTGAGTTGCAAGCATACCATGAAATGCCACTCAGCATTAAAAGGAACAAGCCATCGAGGAGAAACCAAGATGGCGGCATAGGTAAACACCTAAACTGCTGCCTCACACAACAATTTCGAAACTACAACTAAAAGACAAAATGGACATCATCCAGAACCACAGGAAAGTTGGCTGAGTGGAAATTCTACAACTAGAAGGAAAGAGAAAAGCACACTGAGACTCACAGGAGCTGCAGAAGGCAGAGGTACGGAGGCACGTGCATGCGGAAAGGGCTGGCAACTGAGTATGCAGCTGGCTGTCTCAATCAGGAGGGAGACAAAAGCTCCTGACTGCTCTGAACTCCAGTTCCGGGTGAGACTCTGGGGACCCAGACTCATTTGGGGAGAAACTGGACTGTCTGGCAGCGGGCGAAACTCGAGGGCAGCTTTCTCTCAGACATGCTTGCAGTGATTACCAAGGGACACTGAGATCTGGGAGCCTCTTAGGGCAGGGGTGACGAGAAGCCAATGCTGTCTGCTCCACCCTGAGACTCCGCCCCATCCAAGCTGAGCACAGAGGCTTTTGCAAGTCTTGTCTCATAAGGGTGTCTCCAGCACAGAAGTTCTCCCAGCATAGACACAGCTGATCCTCACAGCCAATTGGCCTGGAGGTCAATTCCTCCCAGTGATAACAACAACAATCAAAGCTTAACTACAATAAGACTATGCACACAGCCCACAAAGGGGTGCACCAAGAGTGTCCACCTCAGGTAACTGGGGAGTCTGTGCCACTGGGCCTATAGGACACCTAGCACACAAAGCCACTCAATCAACTCAGGGAAGCAGCGAAAATGTGGAGACAAAGAAACAGGTGACAAATGAAAGAAATGGAGGAAAGCAAACAACTGGATATAGAGTTCAAAACCACGGTTATAAGGTTTTTCAAGAACTTCCTAGAAAAGGCCGATAAATTTAGCACGACCCTTGAGGATATGAAAAAGGACCAACTAGAAATTAAGCATACACTGACTGAAATAAAAAATAATATACAGAGATCCAACAGCAGACTAGAGAATCGCAAGAATCAAGTCAAAGATTTGAAATACAAAGAAGCAAAAAACACCCAACCAGAAAAGCAAAAGAAAAAAGAATCCAAAAATATGAAGATAGTGTAAGGAGTCTCTGGGACAACTTCAAGCATACCAACATCCAAATTATGGGGGTGCCAGAAGAAGAGAGAAAGCAAGATATTGAAAACCGATTTGAAGAAATAATGACCGAAAACTTCCCCAACCTGGTGAAAGAAATAGACTTACAAGTCCAGGAAGCGCAGAGAACCCCAAACAAAAGGAATCCAAAGAGGACCACACCAAGACACATCATAATTAAAATGCCAAGAGCAAAAGACAAAGAGAGAATATTAAAAGCAGCAAGAGAAAAACAGTTACCTACAAGGGAGCACCCATACGATTGTCAGCTGATTTCTCAACAGAAACTATGCAGGCCAGATGGGAGTGGCAAGAAATATTCAAAGTGATGAATAGCAAGAACCTACAACCAAGATTACTCTACCCAGCAAAGCTATCACTCAGAATTGAAGGTCAGATAAAGAGCTTCACAGATAAGAAAAAGCTAAAGGAGTTCATCACTGCCAAACCAGTATTATATGAAATGCTGAAAGGTATTCTTTAAGAAGAGGAAGAAGAAAAAGGTAAAGATAAAAATTATGAACAACAAATACATAGCTATCAACAAGTGAATCTAAAAATCAAGTGAATAAAAAATCTGATGAACAGAATAAACTGGTGAATATAATAGAATCAGGGGCATAGAAAGGGAGTGGAATGACAATTCTCGGGGGGAAAGGGGTGTGGGGGGTACGGGAAGAGACTGGACAAAAATCATACACCTATGGATGAGGACAGTGGGGCGGGGGGTGTAAGGGCAGACGGTGGGGTGGGAACCGGGTGGAGTGGAGCTATGGGGGAAAAAAAGAGGAACAATTGTAATAATCTAAACAATAAAGATTTATTTTTTAATAAAAGAAAAAGCCATCAACATATGAAACGATTTGAATGAATCTACAGGGAATTATTCTGAGTGAAAAAGCCAATCCCCAAAGACACATACATATGATCCCATTTATATATTAATATTGATATGACAAAATCATAGAGAACAAAGTAATGGCTGACAGGGGCCAGGGATGGGACTAAGGGAGAAAGTAGGTGTGGCCATAAAAATGCTGCATGAGGTCCCTTGTGGTGATGTAACTGTTCTGTGTCTTGACTGTTTCAAGATCCATGTCCTGGTTGTGATATTTTGATGCAGTTATACAGAATGTTACCATTGGGGAAAACTGAGTAAAGCTACACAGATCTCTCTGCATTATGTTATACAATTAATGTCAATCTACAATTAACTCAACAAAAATGTGAAATATAAAAGATTTAATAAAAGGCTAATTTTAAAAATACCATTTACAATAGCACTAATAAAAACAAAACAGGTATACATTAACAAAATATGTACAGGAGCTATATGCTGGAAACTACAAAACATCGATGAAAGGTATCAAAGGTCTAAATAAATGGAGAGATGTATCATGTTCATGGATTGAAAGAGTACATGTTAAGATGTCAAGTTTTCCCAAATAATTTTGTAGATTCAATGAAATTCCTCTTAGAAGTCCCAGTAGAATTATTTGTAGATATTTACAAGAGTAGTCAAAAATTTAAACAGAGGCAAAGCATTTAGAAATAGCCTAATAAAATTTGAAAAAAATCAAGACTGATGATAAACTGCAATAATCAACACAGTGTGGGACTTGTGATGAGACAGACACATTAGTAGAACAGAATAGAATCCACATAGACCCACAATGTAGTCACTTGAATTGTGACAAAGGTGCAAAGCAATTGTGAAAGGATAGTCCTTTCAAGAAATGGTGCTGGAACAACTGTATATCCTTATGAGGGAAAAAAGTATAAGGAAAAGACTCAACTTGACACTTTCTCATACCATACCTAAAGAACTAACTCGAAAAAGATCACAGGGCTAAGAAGTAAAACTTCTAAAAGGAAACAGAGAAGAAACTCTTTCGGACCTTGGATTAGGTAAAACGTTCTTAAATAAACATCAAACGCATGTTCCATAAAAGAAAAAAATAATTATTTGGATGTCATAAAAATGACAAACTTTTGCTCTGCAAAAGAAATTACATGCCATGCCAGGGAGAAAATGTTTGCAAATCTCATATTTGACAAAGAACTTATATTCGGCATACACAAAAACTCTTCACATTTAATTCTAAGAAAAAATCTAATTTTTTAATGGGCAAAAATTGGAACAAATACTTCTCAAAGATATGATATGTATGATAAAAATGCACAGAAAAAGATTCTTAACATCAATAGTCACCAGTAAAATGTGAATTAGAACCACCATGAGATACTAGCACACACTTATTATAATAGCTAAATTAGAAGAAAAATTGACAGTGCCACACTGATGAGACTCAAAGCAATTGGAACTCTCAAACACTGCTGATGGCAATACTATATGGCACATCCACCCTGGAGAACAGTTTGGCAGTTTCTTTTTTTTGTTTTTTTTTTTTAAATATATTTTATTGATTTTTTACAGAGAGGAAGGGAGAGGGATAGAGAGTTAGAAACATCGATGAGAGAGAAACATCGATCAGCTGCCCTCTGCACACCCCCCACTGGGGACGTGCCCGCAACCAAGGCACATGCCCTTGACCGGAATCGAACCTGGGACCTTTCAGTCCGCAGGCTGACGCTCTATCCACTGAGCCAAACCGGTTTTGGCAGTTTGGCAGTTTCTTATCCAGTTATATAGCCAAGCAATCCCACTCCTAGGTACATTCCCTGTAAAAATGAAAATTCATGTTCTTGCAAGAACTTGTATGCAAATGTTTATAGTTGCTGCTTTATAATTACCCAAACTAGAAAAAAATGAAAATGCCTTTCAACTTATGAGTGGATAAGTATTCCATGATATTCATAAGTTGATTCAATAATAAAATAAAATACTATTCAGTAATAAAATGAAACAAACTATTGATACACAACAGCATGTAGGAATCTGAAATACATTATGCTAAACACAAAGAGGCACACACAAATGCTACATACTGTATGTTATGTTTTTCTAGAAAAGGCAAAACCATAGGGATAGAAAACAATTCTGGGGTTGCTAAGATTCAGGGGAGGGTTTGCTATAAGCGGATAGCATGAAGGAATATCTTTAGGTGACTGTGGTGGTGGCTACATGAGTCTATGTATCTATCAAAACTCATAAACTGTACACCAAAAAGTTAATTTTTATGAATGTTAATTTAAAAATTAACTTTTACAAACCATATGTATACATTGAGCTTCTGTTTTTTTAAAAAAGAGAATATATGTGGCTCAAAAGGTAAAAAACAAAATATTAACATTGGTATGTCTGAGTGATCTCTGTAATTTAAAAATAACTTTTAAATCTGACTGTATACGTAAATACACTGTATATATACACATATATATAACTGCAGCCTGACTCTCTATGTGTATTTCTGTGTGTATATAAAGTTTCCATTTAAATACCATCTTAAAGCACTCAAATGCTGAGATGCACAGAAAATTAGGGATAAATTAAGATGGAGGGTATTTTCTTCCCTATGGTTTCCTGTACTGTACACATTTTCTATGATTCTATGTATTGCTTGTGAAATTAAATGCTTAAATAATAATAGCCTGACACATCTAAGTCAATATGAAGGGGCTACCATTATGTCACTAACTTTTTAGAATTCCATGCTTCTAAAATACTGTAATGGACACATTCTATTTTCTCAAGATGCAAAACAGTATCCAAGCAATTTCTCTGGTTATTCTTGAGTAGTCTATCTTGATGAAGCCAATCGAAACTACATTCCCTATCTTACTTCAGAATTGATCTGATCAAGGGATGCCCTGCATTGAAAGGGAGCTCTGTGCTCACTGGACTCCAGGAGGACTGCCCTGCAGATGAGAAATGGGCCCATTGCTGTCTAGCCATAGGCTGCTAGACACACAGAAAAGCTCTGTTGTTATGGAATCCTAAGCAGAAAGATTTTTCCAAGCATGCTTGGCTCACAGGAATATCTGATTCAATATGGAAAATTGTACTATTGTTCACAGTTCCACAGAAACACATGACACTTCAGGGGAACACAGAGAAACAAATGAAAACCCTCAAGAGCAGCTACCAATTTTGCTAAATGTTATACCAGGGATGGGGGATGGCAGGGATGGGAAAAGAAGTGACCTCAACTAGTGGTCAGATGACTTTCTGTAATTTCAATAACAGTTGCAACTAAGAAAGGGAATGCGTGATTATATCCTTAACTATATCCCCCACTCTAACAAAACCAGGCCTCTATTTTATGTTTGATTCAAAAGAAATATTTTCAAAGAAAGTGAACAGGGTGCTTTGCAAAGTATTACACTCGCAGTTATTTCCCTAGGTTAGGAAAAAACATTATTTAATTCTTCAAGTTTATGTGCACATTTCAGGGTCAAAGATGATTCTACTAAAAAAAAAAAAAAAAAGATGTTGTTGTTTGTTTTTTTTAGTTTCACCTTCATTGTATAATATCCAAAAACAACGAAACAAAAAAAGCATATACAAAGAGAGCCCCTCCTCGTTTTGTTCACTGAATACTCAATGTACTATTGGCCTTCAAGTGGCATTCTGTGGTTTTAACTGGCAAAACTAATGACCACAGTTATAAAATGACAGAGAATCTCTTTTCTAGATATTTTATTTCCTATTTAGAATTAAGTCATGATTAGTGTCAAGAATATTTTATTAACCTATAGAATAAAAGCCTAATATGCTAAGTGTCCGACCACTTGACCAGTCACTATGACGTGCACTAACAACCAGGGGGCAGATGCTCTGACTGGTAGGTTAGCTTGATGCTGGGATCTGGCCAATGCGGACTGGGCAAGACAAGCCGGACACACCCTGGAGCCCTTCCGTGGTCCCTCCCCGGCCCCAATCGTGCACTGGTGGGGTCCCTCGGCTTGGCCTGCACCCTCTTGCAATCCGGGACCGCTCAGGGGATGTCAGAGAGCTGGTTTTGGCCCCATCCACGCAGGCCAGGCCGAGGGACCCCACTGGTGCACGAATCCATGCACCGGGCCTCTAGTAAGTATATAAGTAAATATAAGACAAACTCAAATGCATTATTTAGAATACTTATGTAGTTTTAACTTTTAAACATTTTTTAAATGTCAAAAAATTCTTAGCATGTCTGAAAGCAAAAAATGTATCCTCCAGGTATTCTTGACCATTTCCTGATCTTTGAACACCCCCACGCTTCTCAACATCTGAGCCCTTATTTATCCTTCTCACTCTGGTTTTCTTAAATTCTTTTGCAATACACATTTAGATAACAAAAACAAGTGCCTACATCATATTACCTTAAACCTCTACAAAAATGCCTTCACCTAGTCAAAATATAAGACCAAGCCTTTGGCTTTCATAAAGCATGATATAAGAAACATCCTATCTAATAAAAGAGTAATATGCAAATTGACCATACCTCCGCTACACCCACCAGCCACGCCCACCAGCCAATCAGGAGGGAATATGCAAATAAAGCCAACCAAGATGGCCACAGCCACAGAGAACAGGAGGGAGGCTTGGGTTTCCCTGGCAATGGAGGAAGCCAAGCTTTCCACCTGCCCTTGCCGGCCCAGGCCTCCACTCAAAGCTACAAAGTTTCAATGATAGAAGATACATAAATCCAAACAGAAATGGCGGCAGCCACGGAGCTGGAGACAGCAGGAGGCTAGGGTTGCCTGTGGCAATGGAGGAAGCCAAGCTTCTGCAGCCCTGGCCGGCCCAGGCCTCACTTAAGGCTACAAAGTTTCAATTATAGAAGATACATAAATCTCAACAGAAATGGCTGCCGCCATGGAGCGAGCAGAAGGCTTGGCTCCACTCCGGGCTACAAAGTTTCAATTATAGAAGGTAAATAAATCCCAGGTCCCAGGGCCTCTGCTTGGGTTGCCGGGGGGCATGACCAACCTGCAAACCACCACAGGCACCTCACCCAGGCCACTCCACGCCCCAAGGGAACCCCCACCCTGATCCGGACACCCTTCAGGGCAAACCAGCTGGCCCCCACCCATGTACCAGGCCTCTATCCTATCTAATAAAAGAGTAATATGCAGATTGACCATCACTCCAACATATAAGATGGCTGCCCCCATGTGGTCAAAGATCCTGCCCCCATGTGGACACAAGATGGCCACCACAAGATGGCCAGCAGGGGAGGGCAGTTGGGAGGAACCAGGCCTGCAAGGGAGGGCAGTTGTGGGCGATCAGGCCAGCAGGGGAGGGCAGTTGGGAGGGACCAGGCCTGCAAGGGAGGGAGGGCAGTTGTGGGAGATCAAGCCTGCTGGGGAGGGCAGTTAGGGGTGACCTGGCCGGCAGAGGAGGGAAGTTGGGGGTGACTGGGTCTGCAGGGAAGGGCAGTTGGGGGGAACCCAGGCCTGCAGGGGAGAGCAGTTGGGGGAGACCAGGCCTGCAGGGGAAGGCAGTTAGGGGCAAACAGGCTGGCAGGGGAGCAGTTAGGCATCAATCAGGCTGGCAGGGGAGTGGTTAGGGGGTGATCAGGCTGGCAGGCAGAAGCGGTTAGGGGCAATCAGGAAGGCAAGCAGGTGAGCAGTTGGGAGCCAGCAGTCCTGGATTGTGAGAGGGATGTCTGACTGCCCGTTTACAGGCAGTTGGACATCCCTCATGGGGTCCCTGATTGGAGAGGGTGCAGGCTGGGCTGAGGGACACCCCCCCCCCCCCCCCGCCCCGTGCACAAATTTCGTGCACCGGGCCTCTAAAAAGCGTAATATGCTAATTAGACCGAATGACCTTCCAGACGAAGCCCGGGCTGTGAGGGAAGCTCAGGTCCCGGGTGCCAGAGGGAAGCTGGTGCCGGCAGCTGGGGGAAGGAAGGCTGACTCTTGCATGAATTTGGTGCATCAGGCCTCTAGTCAACTATAAGAATACTTCTATATGTTCTGCTAAAAACCAAACAAAGGCATTACTACTTTGCTACCTGATGTTCTCTGTATGACAGTTTGAGTGATAAAAATAACCTTGAAAAGTCAGTGCCTGGAAAGAACTCTTTTTTTCCTGATAAATTGCCACACTTCCTTTATGCTAACACTAGGGACAATGTAATCAAATGTGTATTCTTTTTTACGTTGGTTGCCCTAAAGATTAGCTAAACTTGTTTCACAATGGCAATAAGTAACCTATCTCTGTTGCCTAATACATATTTTTCTCTTCCTTTTATTTTAAAGTTGTTGTTTTTTTACAACATGTTTCTAATCATGTCACAGTAAGAGTCACCTTCAATGTATTTTGAAATATGTTTTAAATATAGAAGGCAGTATTAATATATTGATCTATACAGTAGGTCAATACTAAAATCTGGTAAGAAAAAGTTTCCATTTGTTCAAATGTTTAAATATACCTATTATACTCCAGCACTACTTTGAGGCCTCAACATGCATCTGCCTTTTTCATTGATATATATATATATATATATATATATATATATATATATATACACACACACACACACACACACACACACACACACACATACACACACACACACACACACATACACATGGCTGTGTTCTATAAACTATTCCATGTTAAATTTCAAAACAGAAACGCTGAGGCCTAGGGCAGCATTTATCACATTAGATGACCTTATTAAAGTGTAGGCTCTGATTCAGAAGGTCTGGGGTGAGCCTGAGGTTCCACCTTTCTAGCAGGCTCCCAGAAAAGGTGGAACCTTTGTTCCCCAGACCACACTTCGATGAGGCAGTGCCTAAACAACCTCTGCGCACGCGTAAATGAAAAGTCAGTACAGGAAGAATAATGAGTAAAATGTGGCCCAAAGGGATAACTCTCCAAACAGTGGGACCCACCAACTAGAGCAAATGGGACAGCCCGTCTTCTGTTTCAATCTTTAAAAATCAAATCTCCTAAATCCAATGTCAATATTAATTAAATTTTTAGTAACAAATGTCCAGTTCATGTTTTTCAGAGAAGTTGATTCTGGCTCATGTGTTAGACAGTCTACCATATACATTTGAATAAAGTTCTGGTTGATATATTTCAAAAAGTCCTTTTGTTTTTAATGTTTTAGGAGGAGATAGGGCAAGAAAAGAATGCTCATTGAAAATTTGGTAAGAAAAAGTTTCCATTTGTTCAAATGTTTAAAAATACCTATTATAACTTCAGCACTATTTTGAGGCCTCAACATGCATCTGCCTTTTTCATTTAACTTATTTATGTTGGTTTTATTCTGATTCTTCATTTTTATCATCTTTGGGGGAAATTGTTACATAACTTGGGGGGAGGGGCACTTATCCTTTAATTAGTGACCAGCGAAGGAATCTGCATCATTTGAAGAAAATTCATCAGCTGTAATATGGATTAAGGAGGTATTTGAACACCAGTTAGTTAAATTTTCTTTCTTTCCAGCTTATTTCCAGTTAAGGATATTCCTTCTCCTGGCACAGCATGTTGCATGGTGATAGTCTCCAAAATACTTTACAGTAAAGCAAAGATCTAGTTTTTCCAATGCTGTTCAGTTTTTATAGATTCTCATATTGCCCATTGTTACATTTATGTCTCCTCTGCATAGTTTCATAGATGCAGTAGGAAAAAACATATATTTTGGTTAAAGCTCAAATTAACCAATTACCTAGTATACAGAAAGAACTAGCTGAGTCACTGCATAAATACAACAACATTTAAGAATTTCTTTTCTAGGTCTGAGGACATAAAGTCACACGTACTAGCTTTCTATTGCTGCTGTAACCAATTAGCATATATTTAGTGACTTAAACAACACACATTATTTTACATTTCTGCAGGGCAGAAGTCCAAAATGTGTCTCACCAGGTTAAAACCAAGGTGTCAGCAGGGCCATATTTCTTCTGGAGGCTCCTGGGGAGAATTTATTCCCTTGTCCTTTCCAATTTCTAGACAACTCCCACATCCCTTGGCTCTTGGACCCTTCCTTCATCTTCAAAGCCAACAATCTTGTATCTCTGTGACTTTCTTCAGCAACCATATCTTCCTCCAAGTGGTTCCTCTTCTGCGTCCCTCCACTTTAAAAAACCCTTGTGATTTACTTTGGGCCCACCTGGAGAAGCCAGGATAAGCTCCCTATTTTAAAGTCAGCTAATTAGCAACCTTAACTCTTCTTTGCCATGTAATCTAATATAGTCATAGATTCCGGGGATTAAGAGATGGTCATCTTTGGGGACCCATTATTCTGCCTACTACACCACAGTGTTGCATTTCCATTTACTAATTTGACTTTTCTTGAAGCACTGTAGTTCTTTTACAGTTTTTCAATGATGGGAAAAGAAATTCTTGCGAAAAGAAGTTCAGCTTTTAACCATGAGCTTTGATTCCATTGGATGATTTAAAGAAAGATATGGATATAGCTGGAATTGCCACTGCCATGTAACACCTGCTCCTGCCATATAACCATCTCCTCTATACATGTAGTCTGAGGTTCCCGACTTACATCCTGGTAAACTGATGCCATGGAACATGGAATCAGACTGTGGCCACCAGGATGAATGTGCAGACTCCTTGCAAGCCAAGTAGATAAGAAAAGGGTCCCTCTCAAAATTTTGTGAAGCTAAACCCTCTTCCAAAATTGCTCTAATGAGCTTAGAATTGCTACAGTTGTCCAAGGCACTAAGCAATGAAGTTTATTCAGCTTTGTGTGTGTTTTTTTTAAACACACAAAAATGAAAAGTTAAATGGGTAAATTATAGTAGCCTAATCTTTTCAAATGCCATTCCTAAGGACTGACAAGTTGGTTGTTTTAACAGCTTTTACAATGCTTACACTCTAAAGACTATAAATCCCTAAATCTCTCTCTCTCTCTCTCTCTATCTATCTATATATATATATATATATATATATATATACATACATACATATTTTTTAACAAATATATTTAACAAATATATTTTTACTTAAAAATATATATATTAGTGATATGTAGATCACTTTGCATGAGTGTTTCTGTGAACATATTCTATACATACTTTCTCACAAGAACTCTTGATTAAAGAGAATTATTATATTTCAATCAGAACCACAGAGAGTAAGACATTTGAATCACTGGCTGAAGGCCCTATACAAACTGAATCTAAATATGAAACAAAGTAAAAGTTTCCAATTTGAATTTATGTCTGAATTCTGATAGACAAAAGTGTATTTGTGATGATCATTACTTAAAATAGACAAGACCAAACAACAAAAGTTAAAAAACAAACTGTGTGACAGTTTAAGTAGAGCCAAATTGGCTGTATGACAGTTTCCTGTCACACAGAGGTTATAAGAAGTATATTGTTTTTTTTGTGAGTCTTGTTTTTCAACACATAGTAAGCAATGCTAATATGAGAAGCAGTCATCTCTTATGGATTAACCAGCACTGTCAATGTGTATCCCTCTCACCTGCTGACCCTCTTCTCTGCTCCCCTCCACACTGCATCTAATGCAAAGGTGCTGTTCATAGTTCCCATGGCCCTGCTGGGGTCTCCAACAGTGTTTTAGTTCAACATTTCTCCTCAGTGGCACTAAAATGGGCCCACTCTAGGTAAGGTCTGATTAAGGAAGGGGATACTGTAGTAACTTAAGAGGAATTTTGTTTACACAGCCTGTAAAAGAATTCTGAAAACCTAGGTACATGTTTTTAAATAATATATAAATATTTCCAACATAAGTTTAAAGACTTTTAAAAGGGACATGTTTTCTAACGCTCTGCTACACATTTGTCAGAACCTCAGGGCTGTAGATTTCACTCATTCAATCTATGGCAAATATACCAAATCGCGTAATTGGCAGAGCCAACCATCACTGAGGAGCCAATCAACCCAAAACACCTTCCTGTCAAAACAAGTATGACTTCCTTTTTCAATCAAATATAAAGACAGTCCTGGTGACAATCATCTATCTCCTGAATGCTAAAAGAACCGATAAACCCATCACAGAGCCTTGTCATGTGCTCATCCTTTGGATGAATGGGGAGCAAGAAAAAACTGGCAGGCATCACATATTCAGAGAGATCAATGTCAAGAAAGGCATGGAAGTTGAAGATCTGAAAAATGAAACCGTGGGAAGTCTTGGTGCTTCAGGGTACGAGCACAATTTGGAGACTGCTGGGAAAGGAACTTAAATTCCTCTCTGAATGTATCTAACGTGATAGAAAGAGAAGGTGGTTTTTCTAAACACAACCCTGTGGCTACATTTCTTTGAAGGTCTCAAGCCTTTGAAAATATCTTAAAGCTGGTATCAAGTTCTCCTCATCAACACTAAGGGTCAACAATAGAGATGACTATCTTGCTTGTGTAGCCAACCTTGGCATCCCCAGGAATTGGTTCTACATTTTCTGTCGTCTTTAGCATTTGGTGGCTTTTGTTTGAACCCTCTGCCCGTGCTTGGTCATCTTTTAGTGTGTACTGGGAGAGCAAGTTAGCCACCTTTCATTCTGAAGTTCCTAGGTTCCAGCCATGCCATTCTCCCCCGTTATGTTCATGTTCTGATTCTCTGGCGCTTGTATTGCTAGAAGTGGATAAGTTACGTGTTAAAACAACACAAACAAACAAAAACCTGCAATTGCCAAGGCTATTATATTGTGCCAAAAGAGAAGCTGCTTATGCAAACTAATGCAAATGTTCACATAGGAAAACAACGGAAGAGTGTAAGTTTACACTGGAAATGCATTTTAAAATTTTCTCTCCCCTAATGTTTTTGGGTAAATGGTTGCAAGGACATTACCGACAATGGGCAAAAGACAACTTTATTAGGCGCTTTCTTTTCTTTGTGTGGAGGATTTTGGTAATTGGGAGCTCCAGGTAATTGGACAGTATCCAGTTTCCACAGTCGCTGCAACTTGATCCCACGATGGGTGCTCTGTAAAGCACCTTGGGCGAATGGGTCCGAGGCCCCTCATGATCAAGGTCGTCCAATCCATGTATTAAGTTGAGAATCTCTCCGTGTCACCTCTTAGAAGCAGGTCCGTGTTCCCCTCCGAATAGCCCACCACCTGGCTGCACCCCACCTCCACGCGAGCCCCAGCAACCAGGTAACCTGGGGTGGTACAGAGGGGCTGCTGTGGGCGCAGCCAGGCCTTCAGACGCAATCACTGGGGGAGAGGCGAGGACCCGAGTGGATGCTGGCGGCGCGTGCGCACAGGTGCTCGGGCACCCCCAGATACACTCAGGCTAAGGAGCCGGGCGGACGGGGGAGGGGAGAGGACAGCCTTACCAGATCTATGAACGTCAGGAATTTCCAGCTCCCTCCGTAGGTGTGGTGCGAGGGCATTTCGATGGCCTTGTAGTTGCACAGGATAGAGCAGTAGGACAGCAGAATCGCCACCCGCAGCACCTGACTGGGGACAAGCGCCATGTTCGCCAAAGGCCTGGGCTGGCCGGGCGGCAAAGAGGGAGGGAGGGAGGGAGGCGCAGGGTGCGCGGTGGGGAGCCCGGCGCGGCGGGCAGGGGGGCGGGGCGGGGCGGGGCGCGCCCCGCGGGACCTTGGCAACCGCGGGCGCCGGGGCAACCTGCGCGGGCGGGGCGGCGTGTGGGCACTACGGTTGGCCGGGCCGAGGGCGGCGTGGCGTCAGCTCTGTCGTCATCTCCGTCATTCTGTGCCTGCGTTCTCCGTCCCTGGAGACCCGGCTGGGGGCGCCCCCTAGGCGTTCCAGGAATGGGGGTGAGGGTGCCCCCGAGGGCACGCCGAGCTGTAGGGACCATTGCCGGTGACAACAGCGGGGCGGGCGGGAGGTCAGAAACCCCGCCTGGAAGAGGGGAGCCCAGGGCCGACCAGGGTTCCAGCTGGGGGGTCTCTGCGCAGGTCCTTGTGGTTGTTCCTGTGGATAAATAGGGGGCTTGGTGGAGGCGTGAACGTGGGGTGTCAACCTGAGCACGGGTGGAGTGACTTGCTTTATTTTGGACCCAGTTGGATTTTTAGGGTTAGACCACTAATCATCACTATAGAACTCCCTTGTAAATTCTATCCCAGTATATAGACTTCCCTGCACTCTCCACAGGAGGTTTATAAATACCCTGTTAATACATAAGAAGACAGACTGTGAACTTTGGACAAAGAGGTTTATGGATAAAAAGTTATAAAAAAAAAAAAAAGGAAGTGTCAGATAACTGTTTATGCTGCAAGATTACATTCTGCTTAAAAACAAATTCTGAATTAGGATGTAAAACCCGTATGTGTAATTTAATACTAATCTTCTCAGGGTTAAACTGGTTTTGCCCCTTTGCTTATTTATTTTTTCCTACGCTACACATCCAGGCCTTAATGGAAGGAAAATAAATATAAACCGGATTCTCCTTGCCTTCCAGTAAATGTTGTCACACTGGAGTTTCATCAGTCTGTGGGCAGCATGATCACATTTCAGCCAACCAGATGCAGGGGCAAATTAGAGAAGACAGCATAGGTATTAACTGTGGATCCATTTAAAACAGGTGCCCTCTCCAAATAGTCTCTGAGTCAGAGACTGTGGACGGAGGGGGTAGGGAAAGCCAGTGTGATAGAGAAAGAGAAAGTTGCAACTCAAAATTTTCCAATCAAGCTCTACCAGCCTTGGGCAAACTACGGCCTGCGGGCGGGATCCGGCTTTTCTATCCGGTTCTCTTGCTCTCCCCTCCGCTCCTTTACTTTGAATTTATATTAGTTCACACAAACACTCCATCCATGCTTTTGTTCCCGCCCTCTGGTCCAGTTTAAGAACCCATTGTGGCCCTCGAGTCAAAAAGTTTGCCCACCCCTGCGTCTAAACCAAAATTAAGAAAGCCAGTAGATTTTTTAAATTGGCCTTATACTTCTACTAACAGAAATGATGTCATAAAAAAATAAAGATAATTTCAAGAAGATTCTACCAGCCTAAAACTACTCATTATTGACGATTTACATAGCTTTATCTTCATGTAAAAGTTGAGTTTATTTTTTTTAATTGTTTGTCCATGCCATATGTTCATAAGATTGGAAAACTTAAAACTTGACCTACTGCCCTGGCCACTGTGGTTCAGTTAGTTGGAACATTGTCCCATACACCAAAAAGTTTCACCTTTGATTCCCTTGTCAGGGCACCTACTGAAGGCAACCGATCTCTCTCTCTCTTTCTCTCTCTCTCTCTCTCTCTCTCTCTCTCTCTCTCTCGCCCTCCCTTCCCTCCCTTCCTCTCTGTCCAAAATCAATTTTAAAATGTTTTCTTAAAAAGTTGAACTACTGAAGATCTATCTTGCTAGGTCCTTAAAGTTTTATGAGTTCCTTTAAGTTTGATATGCCTTCCTACTTTACAGTTCCGAAAAATCATTAATAAGACTCCCTGTCCCCATCATTGCAAAATATAAACATATTTTCTTAAAGCCATTTAAAATTTTATTCTGCACTCAGTTCCCTTTTAAATAAATAACCATAGCACTCAAAGAAGTGTTTTGACTCTTTCCTAAACAAAGGATTTTCCTTTGTTATTTGGTGATTGTATAATCATGGTAAGATAGTGAGTTCTGTGGCAGTTTTTAATAAAACATTTGCATAAACCTTGACTCAAATATTTTATGGAGAATGTCAGGCCACAATTTTGGGAACTTCTTGATAACTGTGTATTATTATTATAGCTCTAAAGCTTACTCTGTATATCGGCTGAAAGTACACTTCCTTGAGTACTTCTAAAAGCTGATATTCTTTTTTTTTTTTTTTTTTTGCAGGGAAGGGTGTCTGACATGTTAGTGATGATAATCCTTGCTAATTTTGGAAATGACAGGGACCCCTGTGTCTCCCTTATGTTGTATTCCAAGAAGCCAACTTCATATAGCCATGAGTCTACTTAAAAATGCAGGAGGAAGAATTGTTTATGCATATCCTCATAATAATCAATGTTTATGCATTTTCTTCGATTCTGTGTTTATATTAGATAAGCATTTTCTAACAATATCAATATGTTTGAGCAAATCATTTTTCCATCTTCACATTTGTCTGTACCACAAGGGTAGAAGTTGGGATGTGTTCCTTTTAGAGGTTTGGGCATGAGAAAAACCCCTTTGGAATCACAAAAATCACAACTTTGAATTGCTTATTTTTTCTTCATTAAAAGAATAGCACATTTATGATATTAAAAATAGGAATTCTCTCATCAACCAGAGAAAACACTGGAAACATTTCATCATATATCTGCAAGTCTTTTTACAATATACAGACTGGGCAAAAGTAGGTTTACAGTTATGGGTATGTGAAACACACTTTATTCTTGTATTATTATTAATTAATTATTGTAATTATTATTATTAACCTACTTTTGCCCACCCCTGTATACCTAGTTTGTTGTGACATACTGTGTAACAATTAGCATCAAATAGATTTCTTTCGCTGTAGATTAAATAAGAATGTTCACTTATTTAAAATTCTTTGTAAAATTATGTTCAATGATTACATAACATGACATAATATGAACATATCATATTTTGCTTAAACTTTTCTATCTTTTTAGATATTAGGTTGTTTCCAGCTTTTTATTACTATAAATACATTGTACTGTCTGCATTTTGAGCTGAGAAAGCCACTTTTTTAAAAGATTATTTGTAGCTTAACACCAGTTAAGAAACCACCTTTTTATAACCTAGTGTGTATATTTTTCCCTGATTTAAAAATGGATTGTATTTGCTACAGGGAAGTCTACTAAATAAAGTGATTTCTAAATACCAAGGATTCCATGGAGAATCATTGAAAAGCTTTAGAAAAAGTAGTGTGGAGATGAGGTGAGAGTCACTGTTCAGATCTCATACAGATCTGAAACATGCCCTCACTCCCCCTAATCTTTCTGTGCATTGCCAATGCTACTCGTCCTGCTTGAATGCTCTCTCTTCCTGGGCGTATATCCAGGCCCAGCACATCCGGCAGAACATAGTGAGAGTCCACTTTGACAGTCCTTCTAGGGCAGTGGTTCTCAACCTTTCTAATGCCATGACCCTTTAATACAGTTCCTCATGTTGTGGTGACCCCCAACCATAAAATTATTTTCGTTGCTACTTCATAACTGTAATTTTGCTACTGTTAATGAATCGTAATGTAAATATCTGTTTTCCGCTGGTCTTAGGCTCTGCAGCAGCGGTTCTCAATCTGTGGGTCGCAACAGAACCGCTAGCAGGGTCGCCTAAGACCATCGGAAAACACAGATATATTTACATTACGATTCATTAACAGTAGCAAAATTACAGTTATGAAGTAGCAACGAAAATAATTTTATGGTTGGGGGTCACCACAACATGAGGAACTGTATTAAAGGGTCGAGGCATTAGAAAGGTTGAGAACCACTGCTATAGGGCATAGGATGTGGTTTGCCTGTTCTGAACGATCCATGTGGATGGCTTACTGGTGATTCATATTCTACATGTACTCACTGTACTCATTATTTCCTCCTAAAAACTGTCCCCTCCGCAGTGTCCCCAATCTCTGGAAACTGCACCACCTGCTACATTAGAAGCATTGGACAGAGCTAGATGGCCTGGGAGCGTCAGTCTCTTAAAGGTCCTAAAATATCCCTGGAAGTGTGGCCAGTTCAAGGTAATCCACTGATCAGAATTCTCAGGAAAGAGATTGTGCTTTTAGAAGAAACATGTTCATCAACTACTTTGGTGCATGGGGGTTACTGGTGAAGAGAGGTCTTCAAGACATTCGAGAATAACATAAATCGTTGCTAAAGTTCTTCTCCCCAGTGGGTGTCAGGGTAATTGCAGAGTTTCTGTTTTGCTGGGTGGAGTCCATGTAGGAGCTTGGTTCTAGAACTCACTTGTTCTGGGTAGTAGAGAAAAGGTGGACCACCACCACCAGGGGGCCTTTCCTCCCCACGGCCTTCAGCCTCTAGTCTAAATAAATGTTCAACATAATGAAAAGATATTTCAGAGGTCTTAAACTCAATTCCTTCAGAGATCAGGCATGTATCATAGCTAAGTAAAGCTAGATGTAATGTAATGGGCATGGTTGGGTCTATAACTGACTATTTTTTAGGGGAGGAGTGATCAATGTGACCTAAAAGGTCTCAGGAAGATAATTCTAGGGGCAGTGCTAAGGGTGACATGGAGACACAGTTACAGAGCTTATTCAATAAGGCAACAACAGGAGAAATAAAAATGAAGGCTCAGATTTGAGAAATGTTACAGAGAACAGGTTACTGGAATTTGACTATGGATTGGATAGTGATCTCTCTAGATAACTGTTTTCTCCCCCGAGTCAGTTTCCTAGAAATGCCATTAACAAAGTGCCACAGGCTTCAAACATTTATTGTCTCATAGTTCTGGAGGCTAGAAATCAAGGTATCAGCAGGGTTGATCCCTTTTGAGGCCCAAGAAGAAGAATCTGTTCCTGGCTTTTCTCCTAGCTTCTGGTGACAACCTGCAATCCGTGGCTTGTCATTACTCCAGTCCCCTCCCCCACCTTCACATGGCATTCTCTGTGTGTGTCTCTGTTTTCTTATAAGGACCTCAGTTATCTTGGATTAGGGGCCTACTCTATGCCTGTATGACATCATCTCTTAACTAATTATATCTGCAATGACCCTATTTCCAAATAAGGCCACTTTCTGAGGAATTAGAACTTCAACATATCTTTTTGAGGAACACAATTCAACCCATAACATCCCACTTCCTTAGCATGGTACGCAACATCTTACATGATTTATCTGACCTTTACCCAGTGCTTCAACTTCCATTATTGCACCT
This sequence comes from Plecotus auritus, assembly GCF_963455305.1. Taxonomy (NCBI): domain Eukaryota; kingdom Metazoa; phylum Chordata; class Mammalia; order Chiroptera; family Vespertilionidae; genus Plecotus; species Plecotus auritus. The sequence continues at coordinate 30,611,956 of NC_137775.1, read as the reverse complement.
TTTGAAAGAATTATGAATTATCATAGGAATACTTATTCCCCATCCCCCAAACTCAACATTTACTTTTTCTTTTTCATGCCTCTTGGGTACTAATAATATATATCATCTTCTTCATCTGTCAAAATTCTACTTATCTCTGAAGGCCCAGCTCAGGCAGAAATTCTCTAATAATACACTTGCAAATTCTTTGCCAACTAGGAAGCACTTTCACATTATGGTAAGAGATTGTGGCATCTTTTCCTAATGGGGCAGCTGGTGAACGTCCCTGGCACAACCACCATCACCTTCTCACAGGAGATTGCCCTGAGATACCCTTCCTATGGAATTAGCTAATCCATAGCGGACACACTTGTCAAAGAGCATTCTCTCTCTCCTGTAAGATAGGAGGTATATTCTTCAATGGTCTGAGATTATGTGAAGCAGCTAATTAAATGATTCCCCTGGGACCAGACTCTTTGTCCATCTAAGGCAAGACTTGGGGGAACTGGTAGCTTCTGCAGTAAGTAACAGCACAGATATGTGGAATGCCAGGATGATGCGATGGGTTGCTACTTCTGACCATATTAAGCAACTTTCCCCAGAATTAAGGGCAGATAAAATGTCTGTAGTCCATTTTGTGTTGGTTATCCTCAGAGCTAGTTAAAAATCTGTTTTAAAAACTGTATAATACAAATGTAAAATAAGTACCCAGCACAAAAGAAAGTTTCAACAAAATGAAACCAAACACCATCATTTTGTTTTCAGGAAACGTGATTTTTCATAAGAGATGGCACCGTCAAGCAGTCCTTCTAAAGTGCAAAAAGCCAGTTTAAATTATCTGTGAAGCTGGCCAACTGAGAGCCGAGAGAGCTCTCGGTCCCCTCGTCTTGAGGGAAGACCCTGGTACCCAAGCGGACCAGCTGGAGCCAAGGTTAGTTCTGACACCTTGTCCTCCAGGACCTGAGCATCCAGTTTCCATTCCTCTCAAAAATTCATCTATCAAAAATAGCAGATGAATTGCTTACATCACTGACAGCTAGACTCTGAAATAGAAGATATCAGGCCCATAAGGATGTTTGGAAGCTTACCTTGGATTGCAGTGATCTAGCTGGGCCAAGCCACAGTTCTGAGTCAAGTCAAAAACTGCTGGAAAGACTACTGAGGAAGATTTCGCCAGAGCAGGCCTCCTCTGTCCCTATTTTTCCTGTTTCACTGTGTATATGATGGCTGGAGCTGCAGTAGCCATCTTGTAAGCATGATGAAAATAACCAGAGAATCTCAGATTTGTCTTGACACCAGCTGAACCAATACCTGCTGTGGCCTCCTTCCAGATTTCTTGTGATGTGAGAAAAATACCTCTCCTATTTGGTTAAAGCAATGTAGTCAAGTGTTGTGTCACATGAAGCCAAATGATGCTACAAGAACATTGCAGCCACAAAATAAAGCCCAGCCCAGAATATGCAAATGAGCATGTCTCTTCCTACAAATAATTGTGTATCTTTAGAGCATTGCCTTCAAGGCTAACAGATTTCATTTCCTTTACAGCTTTATAACTCTTTGGAGCAAAGATTTAAAGCAACACCTCTGTTTACACTTTTAAAATTTTAGTGCATACATGTACTTGTACAATGGGATTAGATGGGAGAAAAATCCATATGGCAGTAGAATTATTTCATAAATTATTAACTAGCTGGGGTTTCATCTAAATAAGAGAATCATGAATTTTTCTCAGCATTGCCTTTCAGAGAGATAATAAAGCCAGGCTGTAAAAGAAGTCACAACACCCTGCTGGGACAATAGATGATAAAGTCCAGGAAAATAGTTATTGGCACAAACTTGTCTTTCTCCTTAAAGGAAGGGAAATTGCAAGAATAACTGCAAATAAAGTAATTTTTATAGAGTGAAGGCAACACTGCATTGACAGGGAGATAAACTCCTGGATTTAGGCCCAGTCCTGTTATTCATTAATACACTAGAGACCCGGTACATGAAATTCTTGCACTGGTGGGGTCGCTAGGCCTGGCCAGCAATCAAGGCCTATTGGGGCAATCTTGCCCAGTCCCGATTGGGGACGGCTGGGCCCTGCAGGACAGGCCTGCCGGCCATGGGGAGGTACCAGGGGAGGCTGGCTGGCCGTGGAAGGTTGGCTGTAGGAGTAAACTTACCACCAGGGGCAGCTCCTGCATTGAGCATCTGCCCCCTGGTGGTCAGTGCACATTATAGCGACTGGTTGACTGGTTGACTAAAAGTCCTGGTTCCAGTTGTTCGGTCGTAACGGTTCCTTAGGCTTTTATATATATATATATATATATATATATATATATATATATATATATATATATATATATATATATATATAGATGGAATTGCATAGCTCATTGTCAGCCTTTCCAAACCATCAACATCCATTTCTTTATCAAAAGATGGGCTTAGAGTAGATGTTTATCATTATCTATATATATAAAAGCCTAAGCAACCTTTATGACCGAAAGACCAGAACAAACAACTGGAAGGCCTGGTCCACCAGTTGCTATGATATGCACTGACTACCAGGGGGCAGACGCTCTATGCTGGAGCTGCCCCTAGTGGTTAGTGTGCTCCCACAGTGGGAGTGCTGCTCAGCCAGAAGCTGTGCTCATGACCGGTGAGCACAACTGCGGCGGTGGCAGGTGCAGCGTGGCCGGGGTGAGTGGGAGCGGCACAGCACCCGGCCCTGGCTCAGGCTCCTCCTTGGCCACTTGCTGCTTAGCGCACTGCTACATCCCTCATACCTCATAAGCCTGCAGTTACGATCTCTGAGAACAGTTGAAGTGTGGACACTCGGAGTAACCAGGATGAGCCTGATATTGCTGCCGGGTTCCTGGAACCCTGCCTCAGGCATCAAGATCAAATCCTATCCCTTACCAATTGCCCTGGAACTACAGAGGAAGGCAGCAATATAACAGTGGCCGCAAGGTGGTGACTGACAATTGGGATAAAAGTCAAAGAGAGATAGATCTGAAGGGTGGGGGCATAGGCAACAGAGCACCCAAGTCCCCCAAGACCCCCAAATTTGTACTGTTCACCTCAGAGCATCTCTTATCCAGCTCTGAGAGGTGGAAAGCATCCAGCATGGCCCCAGGCATCCACTGGGGACCTCCTGGCCAGCAAGGTGCGACCCTGGCCACAGAAGGGACATTTGAAAATATTTTTTCAGGAAGCTGCAGGGAGAAGGACAGACTCCCCTGCGACTTCCTGGCAGCTCACAGGGATGTGGAAAATCCCCAAGCACACGGGTGCAGCCTCCTGATTTTCTTTCAATGTGCACGAATCTGTGCACTGGGCCACTAGTTAAATATAATTATAAACTTTCAACAAAATACTACATATACACATACACACACACACACACACATATATATATGTGTGTGTGTGTGTGTGTGTGTGTGTGTATATATATATATATATATATATATATATATATATATATATATTACTAATCCACAGAGTTTTATTTTATTTTTCCCCTTTTATTGAATTTATCGGGGGGGACACTGGTTAACAAAATTATACAGGTTTCAGGTGCCCAATTCTACAAGAGATATCTGTTCACTGCATTGTGTGTTCACCACCCCAAGTCAAGTCTTTGTCCATCACCATTTATTCCCCTATACTCTCCTCCACCTCCCTCCACCTCTCCCTCCCCTGGCAATCACCACACTTGTCCATGTCGGTAATTTCTCTCTCTCTTCTTTTTCTTTTTTTTCCCTCTCAATTCCCTCTCCACCACCCACCACCATCCAGCCTCTTTGACCCCAACAGTGGCTAGCCTGCTCTCTATGAGTCTGTCATTATTTTGCTTGTTAGTTTATTTTGTTCATTAGATTCCACATGTGAGTGAAATCATGTGGTAGTTGTCTTCCTCTAACTGGTTTATTTCACTTAACATAATAACCTACAGGTCCATCCATGTTATTGTAAAGGGTATGATTTCCTTCTTTTTTAGGACCAAGTGTAAATGTTACCACAGCTTTTTAATCCATTCATCTACAGATTGGCACTTGGGCTGCTTCCACATTTTGGCTGTTGTTAATAATGCTGCTCTGAACATAGGGGTGCATATATTCTTTCAAATTAATGTTTCCAGTTCCTTCAGATAAATTCCCAGAAGTGGAATCACTGGGTCATAAGGCAGTTCCATCTTTAATTTTTTGAGGAAACTCCATACTACTTTCCACAGTGGCTGCACCAATCTGCATTCCCACCAACAGTGCACTAGAGTTCCCTTTAGGATTTGCCAGAATAAAACAAGTTCCTGGCAAATTCCCTACCAGCTATTGGAGTTCTTGAAATACAGTCCACCAGCTAAGGCTTATCCTCCTCCACCCCCCTACCCCCCAGCTCCAGGACACTTGGATCTCCAGCAGCGAAGGACCTGCACATTCATTGAGACACTGGTAATGTACCATGGATCTCCTTTCTCAGTCCAGTCCTTTAACACGTGTGCCACGGACTCCCTGGATGTAATGATTACCAGGGCCCCCCATGGTTCCTGGCACAGAGGATGTACACATTCAATTTATTTTCTCTGAATAAATGCCCATGAAGCTCCCCCACCTTTTTTTTTTTATCAAAAGATGTTCTTGGAGCAAATGTTTATAGTTATTAAATAAGTCCAGGCTGTAAGTTTTAGAACCTGGGTCAGCTTCCCCAGGGGACAGAGTGTGCCCTTCTCCTATCAGGCCTGGCTCCCAATCCCTGCCTGGCTCACTGTGAGTCACTGGCCACACTCTCCAAATGAAATATCCTTTTAACTGAACAACTCAGCAAAAGGGGAAACTCAGTCCTTGAATGAAAAAAAACAAAAAACAAAAAAAACACAAAAACTTACAAAGATTTAGGGGCTATCTCCTGACTTTATCTAAGTATGTATTAAATTCTACAATACATTTTGTGATTTTACTAACAAAATAACAGTGATTGTCTTTAACAGTCATCTTTCCTTGATTAAGGCTACAGAAGTCATGGCTAGTAAATTTGGTTAAGGTAAACCATTTGCTTTAGCTCATTTTATTGGGCATGAAATTGACATAATAAAAATGTGGAAATCTAATAAAATTATTTGGAAATCCCCAAACCACTAGTTATGTAGATTTTAAATTCTATTCAATTTGAGACCATTTTTCTAGTAAAAAATGTTTTTTTATTTGAAAAATTTGAACAAGTATTTTTTTTTTTTACCCAATTCCCAAAATCAGATGTAGCAGCTAACATAAACGATAATTTCTGTAACAATTTTCAAGAACAGGCTATGCTGATAAACACAATCTAGAAGGTGTTTATCCTAACATTCCATTCATTTTAATTTATAATTAATGTTTATTATTATTTAATGAAGTTCTCTAACTCTATAAATATTGGCACCTTTGTATTTAAGTGCTTTTGCAGTCTAGACAGGATACTCTTATGTGTATGCTAAATAATAGATACATGATTAGTGTACTATTTGCTGGTAATGTGCTTGATACTTCTCTGTTCTTATTTTAGCTCTGATGCAAATGATCCCTGTCATTGTCCAATGTCTACATACCTGCATACCAATTAATGGGGCTCCTCATGTTTCTTAAATTTGTTCTTTTTGTTTTTTCATTTCACACACACAAAAAAATGATGTTACAATGGGGCTTCAACTCAGAATCTTTTTTGCTCTGTTACCACTTTGCTACATAGAGTTGATTTTTCAGAGGCAGAATCTTGGGGCTGTTTAGTGAGAGGTGTGAGGGAAGAGAAACTAGGTTTGAAGTGTTTTTTGTAGCTCGGTTTACCGAGGTGATACAAAACGACAGAGTGGAGCCTCTCCTTCCTCCGGTGAAAGTTCACGGACCATGTGAAGGTGACTCTAATTCTGAGGCTGAGAATTTCAGCAAGACCTCAGGAAGTGTGAAAAGGCCTTCTGCCCATCAGACAAATATCCATGCACCACTTATCCATATTAATATTAAGAGAGATCTAGCATATGCTTGAGAACATTCTACCGAGAACAGGACACAGAGAATGTGCTTAAAATGAAGGCATATTTATATAATGTATAATTATATGTATATTCAATTGTAATGAGAACTAGATTAAAACTGGAGAAAATATGGCCATGATTACAGATGTAAAGTAATAAACCCAGTGTTTAGATCTTGGTTTCTAATACTATTCTCCAATAAAAAGGCTCCCTGAAAAAATGTAGTAAATCAACATGTACATTTTGAATGTACTCAATGTTATATGTCAATTATACCTCAATAAAAAAAGAAAAAAATGTGTGGGAATTTTACTAACTAAAATGATAATAGTGATTGTTTTTAGCAGTGATCTTTACTTTTTTGCATTTCACAATTTTTACATTACTATGAAGCTGAGCCTTGCACATATTGGGTGGATTAGAGAGATCTAGTGTTTTATAAATAGCCCTTGGAATCTAGAAATTTAAAATCTAAATTTAGATTCTTTGCATCTTCAGTTGTGTATTTAAGCCTCTTCGTTCTTTGGGAATTTTCCTGGCTGTAAAAGGACACCTTTTATTATGAAATCATGAGACATTCTGGGGAACTGATATGTTCTATGATACCATGACCTGGCAAAGGGTGCAACTGAGTGTTTTCCTTTCATTTTAACACATATTACCTCACTCATCTCCATGATTTCCTCAAAGGCAGATAAGCAACAGATGTTACTGTTACAAACAGTCATCAGATGAAGTAATGGAATAAACATTCCTAGAGGAATATGGGTAAGTTGATTTGCAGACCATGTATGAAGAGAAGCTTTCAGAGCCGAGGATGAATCCAGGGTTGCAGTATCAGGTAAAAATGTACGTGTTGAATATTCCAGAGAGGGAACTCCTCCTGACTTCTCGAGGTTATTCAAGGCCAACTTCTAGGATGGAATGAGAGACTGCGGCCCCCATGTCTACTTTATGAGGTAGAAGTGACATGCCACATGGAGAAAAACCCAGAAGAGACCCATAGTAGCACCTTCTCATTCCCTTTAGAGATTTCTTAGACTTCCCATTTAAGAAGGAATTAACATCAACACAGTGTAGGGGTCTGGGGAGTTCTTTATCCCTGGCAAGTCTAAGTTCATTCTAACCTGACTGGGATGGGCATAGGAAATGTTTCTTCCATCTCTTAAAAAGAAATTAAAGTAGTTCAAGAAAAACATTTAGACTAGAGAAAAAACATGGGCATGTAGAAATGACATAATGTACACCTAAAATAAATGTCAGGACTCTCTCTCTCTTTCTCTCTCGTTCTCTCTTTTTATATATTTATGCCAACCTGGGTGGGAAAAGTGGCAGTGCACACTTTCTGAGGGTTTTCTTCATTTCTATATAAGCCTGGAATTTTACCTTCATGATGTAGGCACTCTTCAAATATTATCATTCCAGTTTAATACTGGAGATGGCCCATATGATAGTGATTTCCATAAAACTGTGACAGAATTCCCCCTTTTTACAGAAATTCCAGTGGAAAATGCCTTTGAGTGTCTCAATCCTACTTCTCAGTGCAGAAGAGACTGACGTTCTCTTTTAGATTCCCTCACAGAGGTGGCTGAGCTTCATCCAGGGCTCAGCCAGGTCTTTTTGTAAGCTATTCCCTAACTAGCTTGTCATTTGGGGCGTCAGGTGGCACATTCACTGATTCTCGAAATTGAGTTCCTCTTCACCATGCTCCTAGCCCAGAATTTCTGTATGACTCAGATATTAGTCAAGTGGTCCTGCTTATGACCTCTGTCTGAGGCATTCTGTGCAGCACCAGCAAGATCTCACGTGGCAGCTTAACACCCCGCCCCCCATCATCACTTTCTGAATCCAGTATCACAAACCAAGGTGTGTTTCAGCGGGTAAAACTGAAAACCAAGAACAATTTTTACTGCAAAACCAATCTCTTGATGAGCACCGAAACTTCCACATGTCTTTTCTTATCTTTTTACTACCACCTAGTACTCACAATGTTTCATAGACTAATACTTTCGGGTTGACTCAAAGTACTGGAATATGAGCTGTTCTTTTCATTAATAACACATTTATTTCCTAATAAAAAAGAAAAAGAAAACAGAGCTCTATAGAGAAATGGCTGACTTCAGGGCTGAGACAAAATGAAAAAGTGCAAGATAAATTTTGTGGTACCAGAAAAAAGGAAGTGCTAAAAAAAAGTGCCAAAAGGATGCAGGAGCCAATGTCTTGACTTAATGGAGACTTTAATTGGATGCCTATTGAAGGAGGTCTCTCTTTTCAAGAGTCAATTCTGTCAAAGGAATCTTTGTGGAAAACATGGAATTTACAGAACTTTGTTATTATTGCAGGAACAAAAGATTAGGCAGACAATTGCATGTATCCAAATTATGAAACAAATTACAGTAGGCAATTGTTTTGAAATTATATTAGAATATTTTGGGATACCAATTATGCATGGCATGATTCAATAGAAGACATCCATACATTTAAGAATATTGGTTTTAAAAAATAGTGTTTTCTTACTCTTTATCCCTAGTTTTTTGTTCAGTAAGCTGCCCACAATTCAAAGGATAAAACTGTTATGCAGAAGACTAATAAATGGTATTCTCGGGAAATGTTAGAAAGACTAAAAATTCAAGAAATATCTCTATCTACCCATCTACCCTAACATCCATAGGAGAACCCAATAGGCCAAACAAAAAGCAGTACTAGCCAAATAGAAAATTATCAAGCGTAAAATAAATATTTGTAATAAATTCATTGAAAAAAAAACAACACACCATAATTCTTCAGTAGGAGAAAGGAGGTTCTGAACAAACAGTTTTTACCTTGATCAAAAGGAAGAACCTGAGCATGTAACAGCACTGGGCTTACACAGAAAAAAGAGATCTTTGCTGTACATCCTTTACACCAAAGCATTCATATAGTTCTTATAATATAAAAAGGGAAGTCCATAACTATTAAATTACTAGGTATTAATTGTTAACTTGATGAACACATATGACAAGCCCTAAGTTCTATAAAACATTGTCAGAAACAGTTTTTAAAAATATCTTAATATAGCTTTCCACCAAATTCAAATCTACTCTATCTCAACTCCAAGTACTATTTTATATTATTTAAATAGAATATAAGTGTTATAAAATATTGTTAATTTACAATATGATAAAAAAGACACTCATTTCAATGATTTTAATATTATGACTAACATATCAAGTTTTGTTTATATTTTTAATGTTTACAAATAAGAAAAAGCTCAGTTATGGTAAGCTTATATATATTATATACTATAGGATGGTGCATGAAATTCGTGCACAGGTAGGGTTCCTAGGCCTGGCTGGTGATCAGGGCTGATTGTGGGGAGACCAGTGGGGTGATCAGGGGGCCCCTGCTGGCACCTGCCTTGGTCGGCCTGGCTTTGTCCACTAACCAGCCTCTCCCCCCATAGCCACCACCAGTTGCCTCCCTCTGCAGGGTTATCGGGGGCCCCCTGCTCGCACCTGCCTTGGCTGGCCTGGGGCCTGAGGGCTGGGGGCAGCTCCTGCATTGAGCATCTGCCTCCTGATGGTCAGTGTGCGTCATAGTGACTGGTCATTCTGCTGGTCGTTCCGCCATTTGGTCGATTTGCATATTGGGCTTTTATTATATAGGATATGATAAGCATATATATATAATGTAAGTTCTCTCTCAATATACGATGACAAATTTATTCTTCTAATTATAAAAATGAAGCCAGCCTCACATAATTTTACATTAGCAGCATTAGGGAAATTTTCTGTTCCTTTACCATATGTTATCACACTTAACATATATCATGACATTGTATCTTGTCTGAATTAGAAAAATTTTCACCTAAATTGAAGAAACAGGTGTTTTTTATTTTTTGTTTTTTTATCTGAATAATATCATTCACCAAATATGACAGGGGTTATCTTATGCTGAGTTTGTTGGTGGTCATAGATTACAGAGAAAGCAGGTATGGGTAAAGGAAAGAGCTATGGTAAGGAAAGGAGACTCAATTAGTAATTTAAAACTTGTCATGTGACCTTGGGAATTTAATTAGATTAGGCAGTGAACTAAAATGGGCCCCAATCCACTCTTAGGTAGGGGTGTCCAAGTATAACTGCTCATAATCAAAACACAATTCAGTAGTCAGAGCAGAAACTGGCAAAATGCAGGAAGTAACATGTAGATATCAAGATTAGATTTTAAAATTCTCTCTTTGGGTTGACTTAAAAATCTTTATTTGAAAGTACTCATGATAGTGATGGACAGAGAGTAGATAGTTAATATATGTTAGCTTACTTTTTGTGAAATAGGAAATAACTCATAGGAATAACATGGCCATTAGCCCGCTGTATACTCTTGAGCAAATCTTTGATCTTTACTTTCTTTATGTAAAATATATAGAATGAGAGCCTTTTAATGCTGAGATATCTACAGTACAAAGCATTGCAATTTTTATATACTGAAGATTAGCAATGCAGTATAATTCTCAAGTGTGAATAAAAGGTTGTTTGTCTTCTCATAAGAGAATTCAGTCTGATGGGCATCAGACACTGTGTTCTGGGAGATTCCAATATAAGTAAGACAGCTTTTCCTCTTAGGAAGAAACTTCTTCTTGAGAATAATATAAAACATTTACTAAGCACTCCTTTTATTTCAGGTTCTGGACTACTTTATTTTCATTAAATGCTTACAGCATCCCAGTGCTTACGTTACTAGCATCACAAGGAGGAAACAATTCAGAAAGTCAAAGATGATTATGGCGGTACCTTAAACAACCAGTAGATAATAGAACCAACTCCGGAGCCTGAGTTCAGCACTGTGTCTTTTTTCAGGCACTGGATTACTTCAAGGAATAAAGTGATCAGTACTAAGGGGCTCCTCCAGCAAGATGCTCAGGAGCCCATGAGAAAAGGAAGACTTCTTCAGTTTGTAAGTGGCATTTGCATTAAAATTGTAACCTAAGTATGGTGATGTCAAAATAATCCCATGCCAAAACACGGGTCAAATATGTTATGCGTCTGCCATCATGTGTCAAGGAAGAAAAGAAGATCCATTAGATGGGGACAGGTAGTCCCTGGGGGAACTGGGTTGAGTGTCTAATGCACAAGAAGTTTGGGAACATGCTGTAAAATTCTAGATGTAGTGATTAAACCCTCAATTTTGGGTCTAGCAAGGAAATGATTCTAAACCACACTTAAAACCAGTTCGACCAAAGGACTTGTATGTATGCATATAAGCCTAACCAATGGACACAGACAACAGGGGGGTGAGGGCATGAGTGCGGGGGATGGGGGGTTAAAGGGGGGATAAGGACACATGTAACACCTTAATCAATAAAGAAATTAAAAAAAACAGTTAGTGGAGAAGCTACTATTTGCCATCTTCTGGTTAGTTAGAACTGTACCTCTCTGCTTTTGGAAATGTTCTTGCCTCTGTTTAGAATGCCCCTCCTCTTTAGTCTGGTGTCTAGAGAATAAGAGAGGAACTTTGTATGAGATGAAATCAATCAGATAGGCAGGAATCAGACTGAAGAAGGCTTTCTGTGCCCCAGAAAGGCATTTGTGTTTTATTCTAAAGGCAATAAGAATCATGATCAAATGCAAAGCATGTAAGAATTTAGTGATATTTTGCAATTTGAGCTGAACATCTGGTTGAAATAGGGAATGGAGTGGCTGAGCTAAATCTCAATGCTAACTAGCATATCTGACCAGAAAGAATAAAATATAATTACTGATAGTCCTATCTGCCTTGCTTTAAGGGAGCATTTAGTCTCAGCAGAATCTCATCTTAATCTTTGTATCAGAAAAAGGATCAGAACCTAAGAATGCCATGTTTTAGTGATGGTATTCACCACTGGTAATGAAATTGCTGTTTCAGGCTAATATTAACTTTGCTAATATTGGAAAATAAATGCTCAATACATATTTCTTAAATGGATGCATGAGAGTAGCTAGGTAGCTTCAGAAGAAGAAGGAATGACACTTTTTTTCCCCTTCTACTGAGAGGTTTAGAATATACCATGGAAATCGGGACAATGTGACTGAGATGTCTACTCTGAACTGAAGGCCACATGAGAAGCATGCTTAAATTGACAGTTAGCTTCTCCCCGACCCCTGCCAATATCCCTCCTCATTAATCTCCTAACGAAAGTTAAATCTGTAAAGCTGAAATAGCAACCTGTGCCCATCTCAAATTTGAATTCTGGGAGAAAAGAAACCTAACTGGCAAGTCTGCATAGCACAATTATTCTGCTGCTCCTTTAAAAATGCTGTTTCAGATTACTCAGATTTCAATCTCCTAGTTTTCTCTTCAGTTTGTAATTGCCATTAGGTTTCTACCAACAACAAAAGTGTAGCCAATTATGCTACTAAGTGCTGTGTTTAAAAAAGAACAATTACAGATGGCAATCTACTCTGCAAATCTCTCCTATAAAAATAAAATAATTCGTTAAGTTGGTTTGCTGGTCAGACAAAAAATTAAAGTAAAGGAGTTTGGGGTTTGGTTCTCATTTAGAATTGGTCAGTTGCACACAAGAAAACTGGCGGGAGAAAATGCAGTACTTTCCATTTTGTGAAGGTTGCCAAATAGTGTGCCGCACCAGCACAGCCAAGGGTTTGGCGAGCCTGAGGGAGGGCCGGCGAAGGATGAAGAAAAGACAAAGAGAATAAGCTGGGTCTGGGTGGATCTTCTGTGCCTGGCTGAGGCCACAGAACAGATCCAGACGGCAAGCTGAGCCTTTATTTTATAGTCAGAGGTAGACAAGGTAGTGGTCACCATAGTTACAATGTTCTTGTGAGTTTCACTTGTTTTGGCAGCACTTGCTGCACCTCCCACAGCCCATTAGCTACCCAGGAAAGATCTAGGGAGCAGTCACAAGATCAAGCTTAATTATGCTAAGAGGGCTGTGCCCTCTAAGCTGGGTCTTGTTTGCGGCTTTGCCAGCAGGTCAGTCCGAGGCTTAACCCTATAACCGCTCCCTACAAAATAGTCAATTTATTTCCAGAATAACCTTTAAAACGATCTAATTTTCAGCAGATATGGTTTTGCTGAAAAGTTTTTGGCCTTTATTTGGGGTCTTTCATTTAAATATATTTCCAGTTTCTTGTTTCTTTTTGGAGATTATAGCCTTTTTTTAAATTAACGCATAGTTGACATACAATATTATATTAGTTTCAGGTGTACAACATAGTGATTCAACATTTATTTACCTTACGACATGATCACCATGAAAAGTCTAGTAACCATCTCTCACGGTGCAAAGTTATTCTGATATTTTTTACTATATTCATTGTACTGTACACTTCCCCATGACTTGTTTATTTTATAACTGGCAGTTTATACTTCATAATCCCCTTCTCCTTTTCCGGCACTTCCCCATCTCCATCCCCTCTGGTAACATCAATTTGTTCTCTCTCTCTATGAGTTTGTTTCTGTTTTATTTTGTTTGTTCCTTTGTTTTGTTTTATTCCATATCTTGGCTATTGTAAATAATGCTTCAGTGAACATTGGGGTCCATTGCAGCATTATTTATAATAGTCCAGATTACAGTCTTTTTGATAGAGTGATACAAATCTCAATTTCTACCATAGATGAGTATATGTAGTGTCATTGAGTTACTTATTTCTATAAAGGATCTGACTCAGCAAATGAAAAATATACTACAGATTTGTCATCAGCATGCCCATTGAAAAAACACTGTCCACGTCTCTTCCAGAATACAATCCAAAATTGTTCTTTAAAAGATAGATTCCAAAAGGGGAAATGAACACAATAAACTGTACAAGAGAAAAGTATGTAGACTTGTAACATGTGGCTCATGTAGGACCATATTTAAACAAAATATTGTTGAAAGTTGTATGTGTGTGTGTACACATGTGTGTGTAGGCATGCAAATACTTCAATTTTATGTGTTTATTAATTCACAGTCAGACAACAAAGTGGGTCTCAATGAAAATACCATTCATTGTTTACCCAAACATAGCCTAATAAAACTATCTTTGAAGTAATAAACTTTTTTTTCTCAGTATTGTTTTCACGAATCTGTTACTGACTGATCGGATGTTTAGAATTTTAACAGTAATCTTCAACTAAACACATTTAAGTATTACTTATGTATCAATCTACACAATGAATTTAATAATTTCTATGATTTAAATTATTAAATTTTTAAGTAATTCAAGTCATGCTCCTTGAGCAATGAGCATCATATTCTGTGTGTGGTGATATTTACATTATTGTAGATGCTTCTAATCACTTATTCCATGTCATGTGAAAGTAACATTTCACGTGGAGGTTTCCAGTAATAGTTTAAGAAAATCTGAAGTGAATACCAAAAGCATTATTTATTTTTCAAAAGCCAAACTGAAGTTTGTGGAGGAAAAATAAGTCAGCATTTAATGGATGGCACAGAGAGTGGAAACATCTGACTGAACAGTAGGAAACTTTGTACTGTTTTGAATGCCTCACCACTACTCATGCCATCTGTCATGCATTTCTCATGAAATAAACAATTTTTCAGAAATGTTTTGTCCAGGAAAGAGGCATTTTACATTTTATTGATTTATTCACTCTATGTGAGCTTCATGTAATGATGTTTAAGAAAATTGCATATGAAGGAGATATTTTTATACCAATAGCTAGTATTTTTTTTTTATTTGAAAGTATTTATGGAGGACATGAGATGTGGATACATATTATAATAGACGCATCAAATGGGGAATGTGGGGGGTGGTCTGAAAAGAAAGGAAGTGCTGCCAAGAGCAGACGTTGAATTTCCTGCTGTTTTTATTTCCCACAATCTGAGTTGCTGATAGAAGGAACTGGGGGAAGGGAGAGGAAAGATGGCTCTTCTCCAGGGGGTCCCCTTCAGAAAACGTTTGAACTGCTGCCACAATCCGGCCATATTTTTATGCCAGAGGAAACATGCATTCTCGTCATTATTTACAATTTTCATATTCCGTCTCAGTTGATTATCAAGTCTCCTCCCACCATTCCATATATGAAAACTAAGTTTTCTTAAATAATTATCACTTCCTTAATAGTCCAGCATCATTTTCCAACACAGTCCAATGACACCTTTGACTTTAACCATTGATGACTTGTGAAAAAGTTTTTAACATCACATCTCTAGGATTTCTTCTATTCAATAATTTACACCTTGATCCCCCAAGGTGAAAATTTGTTTCTTCTGTCCTACAAATGCCATTTTTTTCCATATCAAGGAGACAGATGTTTTGGCTCCAAATCTAGTCTCAGCTTCAATGTAGCTGTATGTTCTTGAACAAGTTACTTAACCTCCTGTTTCTTCAATCGTAAAAGGGCAATGGTGATATGCGCTCCTCAGGGCAGTGAAGGTTGAATGGGATAATGTATTTAGAGCATCTGGTTCATATTAGGAAATAAATGGTTTTCCCTTCCTACACTTATTTTCTCTGTTACTTTAATCATTATTCCATTACTGTACTCTTCTTTGCCGTGATATCTTTCATTCATCTGCTTCTCCTACTCCCCTGTGTTCATGGCACTGCCTTTGTCCTTCTCATGGATGGATGACAAGGCAGAGTCACTGTGTGCTGAGAGCGTGTACGCCCCCATCTATTATGCTATGTTCAAAACAATTTTAAGACTCTGCAATTTATACTTCATAGAGCATAAGAAGTAGCAGGAGTTCTCAAACTATCAGAGCGATTCTGGCCTTTACTCACGCTTAAGTTTAATTCATCTTTTCATCTACATCCTTCATTGTCTTCTGAGGTCCAGACACATTTTGTTGCTTCATTCCTTTGTGTCTGTCATTGTAATGTCATTGTTACTTTGCTTTCTATTAACACTTCTTACTCACTTTTGGCTACCCTCTAATTGGATATCCACTTGAGATTAAAGAGAGATTTTATTGAAATCCAGTAGGCCTAGCATTTCCTAATTTAGTTGCCCTGTACTGGCCTTAACACTAATTACTGGCCTTGCTGTTTACTCCAATCTGTTCTCAGCACTATTTCCACACACGTCTCTCAGCCCAACACTCATTCTCATACATGGCAGTTTCACATTATGGTTCCTCTTTATCTCAAATGTCTTTCGTAACCATGTGTGTGTTTTTTTTCTTTCACTTTTCCAGACATTAAAAAAAATCCCAAATTCCACCTATTTTCCATTTAATTTGCTATGACATTGCATTAGTAAGGGTTCTCCAGAAAAACAGAATCAATATGATATATATATATATATATATATATATATGTGTGTGTGTGTCTGTGTGTGTGTGTGTGTGTGTGTGTGTGTATCCTATCTAATAAAGAGGGAATATGTTAATAAACCATCACTCCATCATAAATATGGCTACACCCACAGCTGAGGCCAACTTCCCATAAGGAGCCTTAATGAGCAATCAGCAGGGACCTGAGGCTATGCCCTCCCCCACCCCCATGGGGCTTGACAGGGGACCTCAGGCCATGTCCCCCACCTGGCAGGGCTTGACAGGGGACTTCAAGGTGCACTTCCCGTCCTGGTGCTGGGCTAGGGGACCTCAGACTGCACCCCCCCACCTGGCAGGACTTGACAGGGGACCTCAGGCTGCACCTTCTGCCTTGGCACCAGGCTGGGGGACCTCAGGCTGAGACCCCAACCTGGTGGGGCTTGATGGGGACCTCAGGATGCTCCCCCCGCCCCAGCGCCAGGCCAGGGGACCTGAGGCCACGCCCCCCACCTGGCGGGGCTTGATGGGGGACCTCAAGGTGTGCTTCCCGTCCTGGTGCTGGGCTAGGGGACCTCAGGCTGCTCCCCCTGCCCCAGCGCCAGGCCAGGGGACCTCAGGCCGGGCTCCCCACCAGGTGAGGCTTGACGGGACTTCAGGCTGCGCCCCCCACCCTGGCACCAGGCCGGAGGACCTCAGGCCGCAGCCCCCACACCAGCACCAGGCCAGGGGACCTGAGGCTGCACCCTCCTGCTTGGCGGGGCTTGACAGGGGATCTCAGGCCATGTCCCACACCTGGCAGGGCTTGACGGGAGACCTCAAGGCACGCCCCCCGCCCTGGTCTGGGCTGGCAGACCTCAGGCCACACCCCCCATCCTGGTGCCAGGCCAGGGAACTTGAGGCTACGTCCCCTGCCCAGCGGGGCTTGACAAGGGTGGGAATGGCTGGGTCTGGATCTAGCCCAATGGGGGGGTGGGCAGCCGGGTCTGGATCTCACGCGATTTTGAGGCGAATGTGGGTGGGCGGGGACTTGACTCTGGGTCCCATGGTGTGCCCCAGACTCTGACAGGAGGAAGGTTTTCATATACATTTTACTAATTTTCTTTCATCTCTGACACTTCTATTATAGAGAAAGGGCAAATAGCAATATTAAATTATTTCCCCTAATTAATCCCATTTTAATGTGCATGAATTTTGTGCACTGGGCCACTAGTATATATATGTTTAGTGTAGAAATTGTGTCATGCAGGTATGGAGGCCGAGAATTCCCCTAATCTGCTATCTGCAAACTGGAGAACAGGAAAGCTGGTGGTATAATTCAGTCCCGGACAGAAGAGGAAAAGTGTGGAAACTAAACCAGGGCTACCATGGCTCACCCTGTGTTGATGTTCTCAGTGAGTCTGTGAAGGAAGACTTTCTATCACCAGCAGATACAAACTAAAAGAAAAGTAACAAGGTATTCTGAAATATAATGATTTATTTATTGACAACAATGAGTTATTTATTATTTTTGATGCTTTTCTTCCATCTTCTGACCTGTTAGCATAGACACTTGAAAAAGTCAGGTATCTTACTTAGTTCCTTATCTTTCAAATGCTGATGACACCTTCAAGAATCCATGTAACAATATTCAATGTTCAGTGGAAGCATGCAAATCAAGAGTCCAGCTGCAGCCCAGACTATATATATATGAGATGCTGTTGATAAAATAGAGTTCCACATTCTTTACCCCACTTCCTGTCCAACAACTGTCCCCACCCCTGACACTCTCAATGTACTAGCATCTCTGGCTTCATATCTTTTACTGTACCTACAGGCTCATGACATATCTCTTGCCTTCTGGTTTGATAAACTAGAAAGGGTAGCAAAAGTATTTGATTTATATTACTGGACTAAGGACCTTTTTTTTTCTTTATTGATTAAGGTATTACATATGTGCCCTTATCCCCCCATTGCCCTCCCATCCCCCAACTCATGCCCTCACCACCCTGATGTCTGTGTCCATTGGTTATGCTTATATGCATTCATACAAGTCCTTTGGTTAATCTCTCTCCCTTACCCTCCCCACCCCCATCTTCCCTCTGAGGTTCGACGGTATGGTCGATGCTTCTCTGGATCTGTTTTTATTCATCAGTTTATGTTGTTCATTATATTCCACAAATGAGTGAGATCATGTGATATTTATCTTTCTCTGACTGGCTTATTTGGCTTAGCATAATGCTCTCCAGTTCCATCCATGCTGTTGCAAATGGTAAGAATTCCCTCTTTTTACCGCAGCATAGTATTCCATTGTGTAAGAGTTATTCTGGGCCCTGTTGCTTCCCTGATTCTGATTCCAGAAGGACCAGTGTTGGCTATTATCTTGAATGCTTATACCTCTATGAAAACAAAAATAGTGAGATCCTTGAACTTTTGTCAACATCATTTTCTACAATTGAAAACATGCAATTATTGAGCCCACCTTACTTCACAGGAGAGATGTTATCCTCTATGGTTTTTGCTGCAACTTAAAAGTGGTATGATCTTCTAGGCCAGTCACCTCTGTCCTGTCTTCTTTTTGTAATAACTATTTTGTAATGCCATCTTATGATTTTAAAATAAAAGTCATTAAAGTAAAAGTTATTAACCTGCACATGGATTCAAAAAATCAATATAAGGTGTAAATGAATATAAAAGAGAAATAAGAAGAAAATAATTAATTTATGATAGATTAGTAGGCATCTTATTATGTAAATGGCTAGGAATGGGCCATCTAGAAAACAGAATAGCATAGTCAGATGGGTGCACTTGTGCACCAAACCAGCTTGTGACAACTACAAAGACAGGTGGTTAGAGGTGTGTTTTGGAGACTCAATGGAATACATAAATGGTGCTATTGTCAGGATGTGATTTAAAAAAAAAAAGTGACAAAGTCCAAATAAAACAGTATAATCTTTCCTCTGGGAAATGTAGTATTGCTATATAAAATTCAATTAATTCTAGGCTCAGGTAATATAAACAGGTTTTTAACTTACAAGAATATCTTGTAGCACATTAAAATGTATGTACGTGTGAGATAATTATTGTCAGGACTATCTCATCTATTCTAAGACATCTGGCATTCCTAGACCCTGCCTATAGATCTAGTCAAAACCAGTAGCTTCTTTATCATAGTGACAACCAAAAAATGTTCCTCCCTCCATTTGTAAAATGCCACCAAGAGGATGGTAGAGCTCCTGTTGAGAAACACTGCTCTAAAAGAGCCATCAGCCAGGGAATGTGGACAGGGAGAAAGAAGAAATGGCAGAGATGTGGATGGTTGTAAAATGATGTTATGTACCTCCTATGTTGCAATAGCTGTGAAGGAATTTTACATGTTCTTTAACTTCACTTCATAATCGACCTTTGAGTTAGGCAACCTAGAGTGGTTAAATAATGATGCAAGGTCACACAGCTGGGAAGTAAAGATCTGGGTAGAGCTGATTCCATAGCTGGCAGCATTCTTAGCTTCCTGGCTGTACAGAAGACTAAGAAATGGTCTGTATCACACACCAAGTGGGAGAGGCCCCTTCATGGAAATTTCAGGGGGGTTCCCAGCTGAGCTATGGCAGATGCATGAAAGCCCAAGGCAGGCAGGGAATGTCAATCAAGTTATTCACAAGCTCTAGCTGAGCGAGGTCCTGTCCACCGCTGTGCAGCAGAGTCTAAATCTTGGCCCAAGACCCAGCCCTGGAACAATGCTGTTCTCTGTGGGATTTTTCTTTTTCTCTTAAAAAAACCAACTTCATTGTTTTCTCCTTTATAATAGAAATAATGGATGCCCATTATATAATGTTCCCTACCATGTAGAAATGTTTAAAACAGGAAGTGAAAATTTTATAATCCCATCCCTCATTGTTGCTATCCAATTGGTATATATCCATTGGGATTTTTCTCCTGAGCATATAAAACTAGTTATTTTAAATGTATAGATTATACTGTATAGATTGTTTTTAACTTATTATTCTTATTTTATATTTTTGTGACTTTATAACCTTGTCTATATACAAAAAATTATCTCTCTTCTTTATTTTTAATGGTAGCATAATATAGAATTATTTGACTGCTCTTGCACTAGGCTTATAAGAAAACTTTGCCTAAAGGAAATAGACCACAAAAGGTAATTTTTTAATACCTCTTCTATCATATTGCTATAATGAGTATCACTAGGCATATATCCTTGTCAAGGGTATAAATTCTTCATAGGATAAATTCCTAGAAACTCATTTGTTAAATTGCCCTCTAAAAGGCTTCACCAATTTACAATTATACCAATGGCCCATGAAAACCTGAGTTCTCTACACCCCAACAAACTCTAGTTGTTATCAAATTTTTCAACTTATTTTTTTAACTTATTTTTATTTTATTTCCATCTCAAATTTTTAAAATTTTATTTTTCAATTACAATTTACATTTAATGTTATTTTACATTAGTTTCAGGCATACAGCACAGTGGTTAGACAATCATATACTTTACAAAGTGATCCCCCTGATATTTCTAGTACCCACCTGGCATCAAAATAATGCACATTTCTTATTTTTAAAATACATTTATCCTATATAATAAAGAGGTAATATGCAAATTAACCCTCACACCCTCACAAGATGGTTGCCTATGACCAGGCCAGCACGGGGGTTAGTGAGGGATGACCAAACGACTGAACAAGCAGGCTGCATGGGGCGACCAGGCTGGCAGGGGGGTTAGTGAGGGATGACCAAATGACTGAACAAGCAGGCTGCATGGGGCGACCAGGCTGGCAGGGGGGTTAGTGAGGGATGACCAAACAACTGAACAAGCAGGCTGCGTGGGGTGACCAGGCCAGCAGGGGGGTTAGTGAGGGATGACCAAATGACTGAATAGCAGGCTGCATGGGGCAACCAGGCTGGCAAGGCAGAGCAGTTGGGGCAACCAGGCCAGCAAGGGGGGCAGTTGGGAGCAATTAGGCTGGTGGGGAGGGCAGTGAGGGGTGACTAGGCCAGTGGGGGGGCAGTTGGGGACAACCAGGCCAGCAGGTGGTGACAGTTAGAGGCAACCAGGCCAGCAGAGGGGGGCAGTTGGGGGTGACCAGGCCATCGGGGGGACAGTAAGAGGTGACCTGGCTGGTGGTGGGGAGGCAGTTAGGAGTGATCAGGCCAGCAGAGAGGGGGCAGTTGGGGGTGACCTGGCTGGCAGCGGGGGGAAGCTAGGGGCGATCAGGCTGGCATGCAGAGGCAGTGAGGGGTGATCAGGCTGGCAGGCGGTTGGCACTTAGGGGCAACCAGGCAGGCAGGCAGGTAAGCAATTAGAAGCCAGCAGTCCAGGATTGTGAGAGGGATGTCCGACTAAACTGCCAGTCTAAACTGCCGGATCGGGCCTAAACCAGCAGTCAGACACCCCCCAAGGGGTCCCAGATTGGAGAGGGTGCAGGCTGGGCTGAGGAGACACCCCTCCTGTGTATGAATTTCATGCACCAGGCCTCTAGTATGTATATAAAAAAGTAATAATCTTTTGAAATCGGACCTTTCAAAAATTTCCATTGAAATATGTCCCACTGGGCCTGGCTGGCATGGTTCAGTGGTTGAGCTGCCACCTATAAACCAGGAAGTCATGGTTCTGTTCCCTGTCAGGTTACAAGCCCAGGTTAGGGGCTCAATCCCCGGTGTGGGGCATGCAGGAGGCAGCCAATCAGTGATTCTCTCTCATCATTGATGTTTCTATCTCTCCCTCTCCCTTCCTTTCTGAAATATATCTAATCTAATAATAAAGGAATATGCAAATTTGTCCATTACAGTGTCACATCATGACCGGATCAGCAGGCTGTGTCCCCACCTTCTGCTCAGTCAGCTTCAAGGGGATAAGAAAGGAGAGGGAGAGGAAGGCAGGCCTGCATGCAGACAGTCCGAGAGCAGAAACAGAAATACAGAAAGGGAATAAGAAAAAGATGCAGGAATGGAAAAGGGAAGAAAACTGCACGCAGAAGGGGGTGGTGACCGCGGGGGGTGGGGTGGGGCGGGGGGAGCAGGTGTACCGGGTGAGGGGTGGGGTGCAGGTGGTGCAGAGCCCCACCCAGATGTGGGAGGAGGGCGGTGGCAGCCATTGGCGGGGAGGCACCCATGGGTCCGGGATGGAGTAGAGGAAGGTCCAAGGCCTTTGGGTGGAGGCGCTCCTACTTTGAGGCAGCAGCACCCGGGCCACGTGGGCCTGGGCCACCCTCACTGGGCTGCATGTCCTGGGCAGGGAATGGGAGCAGGACAGCGGCGGGGAGGCCGGGGAATGGGGGGCGGTGAACACCTGGCCAGGGCTGAGCCCTGGGCTGGGAGTCAACACCCCACTACAACGGAAGCTTTAAGAAGGGAAGGAGGGAGGGAAGAACTTTATAAAGGAGTCAGTAGAGAGCAGAGTTAAAGAAGGAAAGAGATGTATGAGTGAAGTATAGGAGCTATAATGAAAATCAAGTATAGTTGTGTACTGGGGACAGATTTTAAAAGTAGGAGTCATAAAAGAAAAAAGATAAATGATAGTGAATAATTAGGCAAGTAGATAGATATTAAAACAGTGGAAATAAGTAGAGAAAAATGTGGATGAGAGAGAAAGAGGGAGGGAAGAAAAGTTTTAAAGGGGAGCCGGTAGAGCTTGAAAGGAGAATGGGAAGAAGGAAGAAATGGGGGAGGGAGCAAAGCAGGTCCGAGGGAGGAAGTGAAGAAAAAAATTAAGGTGGGAAGAAAGGAAAAGGGAAGGGAAAGCAGGAGTAAAGATAAAGGGAAGAAGGAATGTGGGGAGGGAGGGAGGGTAGGAGTAAGATGGGAAGAAGGATGATGGAACAGAAGTAGGAAATAAGGAGGAAAGAAAAGTTTATAAATGATGAGTCAGTAGGAAAAAGTGTTACGTAAAGGAGAGAGAAAAATTGTGTGACAGGGAGAAGCCAATAAGGAAGTCAAATATAATTGTGTGTGAAGGGAATAAGATTTTAAAAAAAAGTTAATAGGGGCAACCAGGCCGGCAGGGGAGGGCAGTTAGGGGATCAGGCAGAGTAGTTAGGGCAGGCAGGCAGGTGAGTGATTAGGAGCCAGAGGTGATTAGGATTGCAAGAGGGATCGGGCCTAAACTGGGAGTTGGACATCCCCCAAGGGCTCCCAGTTGGAGAGGGTGCAGGTCGGGCTGAGGACCACCCCCCCCCATGCACGAATTTTGTGCACCGGGCCTCTAGTAAATATATAAAAGAAATATGTCCCAGTGCAAACTTGTGAATGTGACCTATTTAAGAACAGTGTCAGTATGCATATTAGTCAGGGTTCCCCACAGAAACAAAACGGAATGCCTGAGAACCAGCAGAGCAGTTGGTGAGGGTGACCTCCTCTGCTCAGTCTACTAACGTAAATGCTCATTCTTCAGAGACACCTCACAGACACATTCAGAAATGTTTTATCAGCTATCTGGGCATCCTTAGTCCAGTCCAGTTGACACATAAATTAACCATCACAGTACTTTGTTCCTTTCTATGGTTGTATCGTTACTTTATTCCCTTTTATGTCTAAATAATTGCTCATTGTATGGATACACCAGATTTGTTTATCTATTTATCAATAGGTGGATATTCAGGTTGTTTCAACTCTTTGGTTATTGCAAATAATGCTGCTGTAAATATGTGTTTGCATTTTTGTAAAAACATGTGTTTTCAATTCTTTTGAGTATATAACTAAAGTGGAATGGCTGGATCATGTGATAATTTAATTTTTAATTTTTGAGGAACTGCTATTGTTTTTCACAGTGACTGCACCATTTTACCTTCTCCCCAGAAATGTATGAGGATTCTAATTTCTCCACATCCTTATACTTTTTATGTTCTTTCTTTTTCCATTATTATAGTCAGCCTAGTCGGGTATGAAGTGGTATCTCATTGAGGTTCTGTATTTTCTTCATGACTGATTTTGAACCCATAATCACTATTAATGTTTGTGAATATTCCATTGTATGTATGTATCAGGATTTATTTCAAAATTTATTTAAGTAATTTCCTACTGATAGGCATATACATTTTCCCAAAATCTTTGCAACTATAAGCAATTTTGCAATGTATCTATCTACTTTGCCTAATAAATACAGTTTTTTAGTGTAAAGTACTAGGATTAAGATTATTAGTGAAAGACTCACTCATTTTACATTTTAACACACATTTCTGGTGGTGTTTGTTTCTCCCCGCGATGGTTAGCAATATCACAACCAAGCCAGTATGAACCTAGGTACACAAGATATGTCATATTTCCTTAATTACTTAAACTTAAATTAGACTCTGGTCTATCCTGATGTCATGGGAGAAGGGATTCAATTACAGCCCTAATTGAGGATCTCCCCCAAACCTATCCTTCCCTCCAACTCCCAAGGTCATATAAAGTCCCTGGGGATTCTTAAACAGTTCCAGTGCAGCTGAGAGCTCCCTCTAGCCTTCATCCACAGGGGTACCACAAAGATACTTGTTCTTCAAAGCCTTCAGTCCCTTGGTTGATGATTCTGCAGTTTCCGCATCATACTTGGGGACCTTTAAAAAGTTGTAAACCTGGCTCTGGTGTCCAGACTCCTCAGGGTGCTACCCCTAGTAGGGCTCATGTCCTGCTGCCCTGAGGATGCTTTGACCCTCTGCCTTCTTCCTTTTCTCTGTAAATCAGTCTCCTCCTCTGTCTCTGTTTCTATCTCTCTTTCCACCTTCTTCCCACCTCTCTATGAAGCAAGACACAGTCGCATCCGTAAGTTCAGTTGTAGACAAGTGACAGGAGAGCCAGGATTTTGCCTGCCAATTCTGGAAAAATCCATGAGATGAAAAATCAGAAAGGCTTGAGTGTGGATATAGCTTGCTTACAGGGAGAATAAATGCATATTAGTTGCTCTAATTATTCTGCTTCATTATATATATGTTCATCATTTTTATCTCTGTTAATCTGACACACAAAATTTATTTCTTCTTTACTCATTTTTCTATCAATGTCTTTTACATTGATAAGAAGTCTTTTTAATTTTTTTGAATCTAATTGGTATTAGATTATAAGTCATCTTGTTTTATTTCCTATGTATCTTATTTAGTGATATTGGTCAATTTTACCAATGTTTCTGCTCATTTATAATTTCCTTCTGCAAATTGCCTCTGTTTTCTTTGTCCATTTCCTAATGAGTGTTTGACTTTTTCTTATTGATGTGTATGCACTTTTTATAACAAAGATGTTCAACTCTTCAAATATATTACAAGTGTTTTCTCTTAGTCTGTCATTTGCTGGTCAAATTTCCTGTGGTTTTTAAGTTTCTAGTTTTATGTAATCAATTGTCAATATTTCCCTATGTAGATTTTGGACTTTTTACTGAGGGTCACAATGGACTTTTTCCAGACCAAGAAATAATGTCTTATATTTTGTTTTAGTGCTACCATATTTTACTGTTGATATTCTTCATTTGCATGTTTAACCACTTGGATTGTATGTGCATAGTACGAAGAAAGAATATAATTCTTTTTTTCATTTTGGCCATAAAAATTTCACAAAACTCTTTATTGATTAATCTGTCAGTTAGTCACTGATTTGAATTGATTTCTTTTCCCCCATTACATTTTCTAATTAGTTTTGCTATGCACATAATTAATTCTATGTATTTCCATTATTTCTAGCCATCTTACTGAACTTTAATATTAATAGCTCCATGAAAGAGAGATAGGTTTAGCCCTCATATAAACTTCAATGAAGTTGTACAGTTTTCTTCATATGGGTTTTATATATTTCTTGTTAAATTTAGTTCTTATTATTGTTGAGAATAGATTTGATATGTGAGTGTGGGTTTCTTTTTCTTATTGCGTAAGTAGGACATCTTGAACAATATTAAATAATAAAACATGGGTTTCTAGTGTTTCTGCTGAGCCCCTTCCCCCCTTTAAAAAATATTTGGCTTCTATGAAATGACCATTTAAAATACTTAAGGGACTTTTCAAGTTGTCCGCCTAAATTTTTTCCCAATTTATACTCCCATGAGAATATCTAAGACTGTCTATATCTTATGCCAATGTGGAAAAGGGACATAATGTGTCATACTTCATCTGAGTATGAACATGGTCTTTGAGAGAGTAAATCAGATAGCCCTCACAATAGTTTGTCATATTTCTCTTGAGGTCTTGCTTTCCCAGTGCCCCAACTGTGGGCTCAAATTCTTTGCTCTGCTGCTGGCACTTACTCCACTCAGCTCCCAGTCTCCTATCTCACCTTGATCTTGGCTCTAACCTACCCATTTCTCCCCCTTGTTTGATTTGTTAACTCACCCCTACTTGCACAAGATGGAGCCTGCCTGCTCAGTTAGATACTGATCAAGTGGAGCAAAATACATCAAAGAGTGGGTTACCCAGGGATTGGAGCTGGAACTGAGTCAAAGTCCATAGGTTGAAATGCAGAAGATACCCCGTACAAACAGCAGAGACTATATGCAAACACTGGATTTAAGCTTTAAAACTCAAACACAGCCAGCTCACTTTTGAGATTATCACCCCTTCTCCGACTTAGACCCAGAAACAAATCTTTATGCATCATAGCTGATTTCAAAGCTTAAATTTTAAAAAGTGCCAAGGAAAGACATTAACATAACTATTCATATATTGGTTAGGATTACATTTGGTTGTGAGTAATAGTAGTCTTGAGCCTGAATTTCTTCTTCTTCAGGAAAACCTCAGTTTTGCTCTTAAGCTTTACAATTGATTTGATGAGGCCCACACAGATTATCAAAGATAATCTTCTTTACTTAAAGTCAACTGATTCTAGATATTAACCAGATGTACAAATTATCTTCTCAGCAAAACCTAGATTAGTGTTTATTTAAATAGCTGAGTGCTATATTCTCAGGTAAGTTGACACATAAAACTAACCATAGCAGATGGTGACACTATCAACTGTGTAGGGCCTACAAAAGAAACAAATGTGGGGAGTAATGAGAAAAAAGAATATGTTTGGTTTGGGACATGTTGAGAGTGAGGAACCTATGGTACATCTATGGGGAACTGAAATACTGTTCAGTGTTGAAGAATGTATTCTGAATTAGAACTTTAGAGTGAGGTAGTTCAAACACAAGTAGGGATTATATTATACAGAGTGAGTATTTGCAAATGCTCATTCATGTAAATGAATTAAAGAGTTAGGTCAGGGATTTAAGGAAATAGGGAGTGGTAAGGACTTTAGCAACTGGAGAGCAGGTGTCCAGTCTCTATAAAGCAACATTAATTTAATCCCAACTAATTATTGGAATTATAAATATTGGTCTAGTGTTGTCAGATCTTTCCATAAGTGAAAAGTTCAAGTTTTAAATACTGTTTCTTAAATTAACCTGAAATACTGTTTAGCCAAAATTGTACATATCTGGGGACTGAATCTGCTCTGTACCCACCCACTTTAAGAACTTTGAAGAAAAGAGAGAATAAAAGACAATGGATGGAACTCTGGGAACCCTGGCATATAAGGGTCAATAAGAGACTATGTCAACTGAGTAAAATAAGAACTAAAATGAGGCCTTGAAATATGACCATTAGAAGTTGATTGATGAATCAGTCTATACTTTGCTTTAGTAGTATGGTAGAGGCAAAAGGTGGATTATGCATATTGAAGAAAATTGAGACTATTCTTTCAAGACTTGGTCTCATAAATATATCTTTTTTAATATAAGTAGTTTATTAACTTAGTTTTAACTCTTGAGGACACACTGTACATTTCTCGCTCACTTCATGGCTCTGTGCTTGAGTTGGGGGAATATGTTCTATGTTCCCAGAACACTTTGATCTTCCTGGTACCTGGGTCTTAAAGAGTGCAAACAAAATATAGCAAGTAAGCCACGAGTGCAGCTTATTTCTATACATAAGTTATGTGTGAATTTATAGAAAGCAATTACCAAAAATAAAACCTTGCAAAAATTTGTGAACACTGCCCTAAAAAGAGTCACTACAACTTCACATATTCAGCAAAAATAATAAGATTTATACAAAGAACTGGGTCTTCCCAAGAATCTCTGAGACTTCCAGAGAGTAAGTTAATCAAAGGTCAAGGCTCTTGAAGTCTATAGCATCTACACTTATCAATTGATAATTCAGGATTTAATCAGGCCCCAATCAAACCTGTATCTTTTTCTATGTTCTGAGACCTGAAAGATAAAAAAGTGTCCAATGTAATTGAATTGTGTTTACTCATAAATGAGGAAGAAGTGCTGCTTCATGTGTGGTGTGTGTGTGTGTGTGTGTGTTTGTGTGTGTGTTTGTGTGTGTGTGTGTGTGTGTGTGTGTGTACATGAATGAAACACTTTATTTCCTCATGGGTTTATGCTGGTCAGCAGGACCCTGCAAGCTGCTTTCAGGATCCAGGAACAGAGCTGCGTTATTGGTGTGAAGCGTGAGATAGCATCCAGAAGTGACTGCTAATCCCTAAGCAGTAACTCCTCTCAGGAAATACATGTGGAATCTTTAAAGACTGGCCCTAACCAACAGTGAAGGAAGCTTCATATGTGAATTGAAAGTTAGAGGAATGAAGGGAAGTCTGTTCCCATAGATAGCCCCATCCTATAACTTCAATCCTCTTTAAGTTTTAATTACAGATGAATATGGTCAACAGGCTTAAGATGCAAAATTTTACAAAGGAAAAGCAGTCATTCACATTTAAGGCTTGATTAGTTGGGTTTTCTGTTTACACATCTTCAAGATCAGCAGGTTTGAGACAATGTGAATTTGATGGAGAAAGAAACTGGAAAAAAAACAAGGTGGTGATCATTTTGGAACTGGAGAGCCTTCAGGGAGGAGTGGTCAATTGACCTGCCAGCATGAAGACATCAGACTCTTGGGGAGCAGGGTAGGAGGGTCTCTGAATAATGAGAGGGTTAAGAAGAAGAGGATAATGAGAACCAAGAAATTGAGGTAAAATGGTGGGTATCAAAGACAAATTTTATTTACATTCTATTGCCACTGTTGAGTCTCCCTGTTGTTAGCTGATGAAGTGCTTTTCCTGGTGGCAGTTTAGCTGTCAGCTTCTGAGGCTGGGGCTGGAGAGGGACGCTGAGAGTGGGAAAGGGGGAGGGTTGATTTTACCCAAAGATGCTGAGATGCTTGGCTGAAATAAAAATGAGGAAGAATCTAATTAAAATAGCTCTAATTAATTAAGAAACCATGGTAGTTGAGAGATGAATCATCAGAGCACCACCATAGAAATCACTTTGAACATCTTCATCTACTGGACAGAGATTCTTTTCAAATCTAATTTCTTCATTTGGCTAAACTTAAATTAAAACTGTGCATGGGTATGTGTGTGTATATATATATATATATATATATATATATATATATATATATATATTAGTAATAGTTAATACAATTTAATTGTATAATTACTCTTACTTGTCAGTCACTTGACTTTGTCACAGGTTATTTTTGTGTGTGTGACTGTAGTTGTGTTAGTTCTTGGGTTTTGAATATATTTTCCATAATTCAGATGTCAGGGGAGGAGTTAAAAAAAACTAGTGCTCAAGTATCTTCAATATCATATTTCACATAGAGATGTACAGTGCTTAAAAAAAACTAAACAATAAAGTTTAAAAGAACATTTTACCTTTCAGTCCTCATACATCCTCTAAGGAAGGCATTAGTATTTCTATTTAACAGCTAAGGAAACTGAGGCTCAGAGAGGTTAAGTAATTTGGTTGCCTAACCCCAACTACAGTGCTAACCTCTGAGCCAAAGATCTGGGCACTGCTGTCAGGACATTCTTCTGCTGTGCTTCTGGATCGTTCTCAACACGGCATGAAAGGGAGAACTACTTCCTTCTGTCCCCTGTTTGTGACTCTGTTTCAGCTATTTATTCACATGAAGTTTTGTTCAGAGGGCATCAGGAGTTGGCATACAGTTAGTAGATAATCTCATTAAGGTGAACACCATATAGAATGCTATAGAGTTTGATTAACATTATGACTATTGACTTTTAAAAGAGTAAAGTAGAACCTTAGATTCCTAACAACTTGGTTGTTCAAATGTTTTTTGTCATACCTAGGACTTAGTCCTACCTATCAAATCTTGTCTTCTGTTTGCTGTGAAAGGAGAAATCTTTATCAGTACCTTATTGGTCTCTGTTTTGTTCTCAAGATGAAGTAAAATTAAATGAAATAAATTGTGTCTAAATATAATAGATAAAAGTGGAAAATTATGTGTCAGACTGAAAACTCAAAAAGAACTAGAGTGGCTCAGTGATTGAGCATCAACCTATGTCTCAGGAAGTTGAAGTTCAATTCCCAGTCAGGTCACGGCCTGGATTTCAGGCTCAATCCCCAGTAGGAGCATGCAGGAGGCAGCCAATCAATGACTCTCTCTCATCATTGATGTTTCTGTCTCTCTCTCCCTCTCCCTTCTTCTCTGAAATCAATAAAAATATATTTAAAGAAAAGAACCTATAATATTCCTACATTGTTATTTCTCTAAAGTTTCCCGGTGTATGCTAAATTTTTGCAAAAAGTCAGGAGGTTTAGAAACCACACAAAAAAGCATTCCTTGGAAAGAGGAACTCTTCAATGGTCTAAGATTACAGATCCTTGTATTGGAATGGTATGCAGTTGAGTTTTCCACTCACGGTTCCAGGAAAAAATGGGATTTTTCCCCCATTAAGATACTGTTATTTAGTTATTTTGAAGTATACAGTACATACACGCTTTTTTCTAAAACCACTAGATTTCACAAGAGGTACACATTTGAGTATTTCAAACCTCTGTTGATTTTAGATCAGACCTGGAGGTCAATTGCAGAAAAAAAATTCATTTGAAGCACAGAACAGAACAGAAACAGAGGCATCCATCATATGGCTCATGAAAATGTTTAAATTTTCTATTTACTTCTTGAGAATGACTCAAAATTTATATTTATAATATTAACATGCTGAACTTTCTAGATAAAGTGCAATAATTACTCAATCCTGACAAAGTTTTCTTAAGTCTTGATAAAAATGAAAGAGAAAAGTGCTTTAAAACTTAAAAAGAATTTTAATTAAAGAAAACATAATTAAAACCTTGCCTTTTAAGTAAGTTTTCTTTTCTGTTTTGCCTATTAAGTGTGGACCAAGCTATAGCAAGTTGCTTAACCTCTCTAAACCTCAGTTTATTTTTCTATAAAGTTGGGAAAATGTTAACAGCCCAACCAAATCAGAGATACTCAACTCAAAATGGGGAAAGGAAAGAAAAATAATGTATTGACTCCTAGGTGAGAAGTCCAAAGGTAACTCTACATTAGTGCTGCTGGATCCTCATTCAAACACTGTCACAAGAACTCAGTCACAGCAATAGATTGAATGTTTGCTTCCCCCCAAATTCATATACTAAAACATAATCTCCAATGTGATGATATTTGGAGGTTGGGCCTTTAAGAGATGATTTGGTCATGAAGATGGAGCCTTCATTAATGGGATTAGTATTCAGGCTGGGTTTTTCTTTCTTTTTTTTTTTTTTGACCCAACTCTCAGACAGGTTCTCCTCATAGGGCAAGATGACCTCCAATAACTCCAGCTCATATCCAACTAGCTTTAGAGAGAAGGTCTACTTGTCAACTGTTACAACAGCTGTCCAATTATTAACTGGCAATGACTCCAATTAGCATGACTTAGATGTTGTGTTTATCTCTGAATCACTCTTTGTGATCAGGCAGATGTGAAGTTTACTCGGCTTGGTCTAGGCCATATGCCCACCCCATAACTGGAAATAGATTTAGTTCCACCCAAACAGTAGGAATTTGAGAGTATATGAGTAGTAGTAGTTTCCCATAGAAAATTTGGGTGCTGTTATGACAAATAAAGAGAATACTCTAAGGTAGTCATAATAATCAAGTAACATAATACATGAACATAAGACATTAAGCAAACGTAAGAGATTTTTTTATTTATTATGCCAAATGTTATTTAATTAGAGTATTTCTTAAAGACTATTTTTTCATTAATGACATTAGACTTTTTTTTTAACTTGAAGCTTCTGAGTTATATATCTCTTGGAGGTCTCTTTCAGTTTACCAAATTCTTCTTTGTAGTTATGGTGGCAAATTCTCACAGAGCTGACTGCAGGAGAAAAGAACCACTAAGTATTATCTTCAACATAAGGTTTTTAATTCCTCTAAAAGAACTAAGCAAACCTTTGGCATCCGAATAAAGAATTAAGTGTTTAAAATGAGTAGAAGAGAATAGTATGGTCCTATTTTGGAATTTCAAAATAAGTGATCATTCTTTGACCAGTACGTGTCATCTGCATGGGAGCACACATTTTGACTACTGGTATTGTATATTTGCTATTTGAGCATTTAACTGAAAACTAGCTCTTTGATTTTCAGCTATTGTACAGACAGGGCATCAATTTTAGTTCCTATTCCTGGGCACATGTGGGGTGTGTATGTACCAGTTTCACTGCATTGGGTTGAGACCATGTGACTCTGCCTGGTCAATGGAATGTGGGCAGAGGTGATTTAAGCTATTTCTAGGCCTAGCCCTTAAAATATTTTAGGTAATTCTTTAGTCCTATAATATGACACCCTCAGAAATCACATTTCTAAGATTTAGAAGGATGTATAATATTATAGGAACCTGAATCCCTGAGCTAGCTGAAAATTTTCCAAAGGGAAATTTGAAATGTTACAAAACCCACTTTGAAATGTTATAAAAATGAGTAAGTTTTTAGTATGCTAAGTCTCTGGTTTTGAATTGTTCATTATGACTTGCTGCATACAAAAAGCAAGTATAGAACAAAATAAAATTTTACTAATAATAGCATTCCTTCATTTCTAGACAAATCTACATAGAAGTCTATAAATTAATGAGAGCAGCAATTAATTCAGGCTTCCCTAGACCTTAGAGGAAGTTGTTTCTATCTTTTTCATTTCAGGATAAAAACAGTTGAAGAAATAACTAAGTAGTTTGAATATTTATTTGTGTATTTATTATACAATTGCTATATTCCAAGGTTGTGTAAAAAAGCTTACTATTTGCCTACAGGCTCTCAAGCACAACATATCCAAATTGCATCCATTATCTCTCCCTAGGTGGCTCCCAAACCTCCACCTCAGTTCCCTACCCCATTGAATGACATTGTCATCTACCCAAATGCCCAGGCCAAAAACTTGAACATTTTCCTTAATTCCTATTTCTCTTTAACTAGGCCCTATATTGCTCTTACATAATTCTTTATATATTTCTCTTCATCCTCATCACCACTGTTCTAGTAATTACTAAAATTACTTGTTCTTATCCTGATTTTTCCTTTATCCTAAATTTACTTTGAAGCTAGATTAATCGTTTTAAAAGGCCATTCTGATTGTATCAGCCTCATTATTAAAATCCTTCAGTATCTCCATATTACTCTAAGGAGAGTCCAAACCTCATAATATGGCTTACATGACTATTTATGATTGAGCCCTTGTTTCTCTTTGCAGTTTACCTCTTGATATTTTCGCCAACACTTGTAATACAAGTATTAATTACTATGAATTCTTACTGATTCTTCCAATATGGTATTTTTGTTAAGTTAAAGACATTAAAACATTAAAAGTAAGTTATACCTGTCTATCTGGTGCTTTTAATTCCACCTTCCTGCCTAGCTTATATTTGTAGGCCCCCATAAAAGGCTTATATACTTTACATCTAAATATCAAAAAGTTGTCAAACTCACAGGCTGTTAAATAAAAATATATTCTATCCTTCTATCTTATCAAATGTACTCATAATAACATGTATGGTCAGGTTTCAATTTTGAATTCTCAGGTTCTTCAGTGATACGGAAGTGTGACAGTAATGTGAGGAGAGATGGCTACAATCAATGGACCAGTATAGAGTCCAGAAATAAAACACAATCAAGAGAAATAAAAGCATATATCTCTTCAGAAACCTGTACATGAATGTTCATACATGTTTTATTTGTAATGATCAAAAACATGAATTTAAATGTTTATCAACAGATTGATAGATAAAAAATAGAATACAATCAGCATGACAAATGAACTATTTGATGCATGCAACAACACAAAACAATTCTTTACCTCTATGGAAGTGTTTTACAGCTGGCCAATATTCAACATTTCCTAAACTATGGTGTTATAGGACGAATGTTTGTATATCCCACAAAAGTAATATGTTGAAACCCTACTTCCCAAATGTGATGGTATTTGGAAGTGGGAGAACTTTGGGGGTAATTAAATCATGCAGCTGGAACCCTTATTGATGGAATTAGTGCCCTTATAAGAAGAGACACATTAGATATATGATCTTCCTTTCGGCTGTGTGATGATACAATAAGAAAGCAAACCAGTAAGAGGGTGAGCCAGAAACCAAATCAGGCAACACTTTGATCTTAGACTTCCCAGCATCCCAAACTGTGAGAATAGATTTCCTAGTATGTGGTGTTTTTGTTATAGCAGCCTGAACTGACTAAGATATATGGATAGAATCATCTCACCATATCATGACTGCCATTTTATAATACATATTTATAAAGTCTAGATAAGGTGTTGGCAAATTTTTTATGTAAAGAACTAGAGAGTAAATATTTTAAGTTCAGCAGGCCAGATGTCCTCTGTTACAACCAATCCTGACCTTGTAGCACAAAAGGAGCCATAGACAACACAGAAACAGGTGTGTGTGACAGTGTTCCAACAAAACTTTATTTACACAAGCAAACAGTAGGTGGATTTGATCCACAAGATGTAGTTTGTCGACCTCTGGTTTAGACTATTAGATCTGGTATGTGTCTTTCAACTCTCCTCCTATCTGATATGTTGGACCTGGATCCTATTGGTCATGTACTAACCCACTGATCCTGATTATCAGGGATCTCAGCCTGGACCCTTAGATTTATCTGGGGACCTTTTCAGGGTCAGTGAGCAGATTCTTTATCTCAGAAGATGCCAAAAGCCTATGAGAAGTGTGGTGGAGTAAATATGGCTGCAAATTTTTTGTCACTGCCACAGAGAAGTGGAGGTTACTTCTGTTCCCCTTGAATCTGGGCTGGCCCTGTCAGTCTAATAAATATGATCAAAGTGATGGTATACGTGTTCTGCACTTAAACCTTAAAAAGGCCTTAGAAGCTTCTGATTTTGTACTTTGGGAGCTCTGAGCTACTATGTAGGTTGCCTAACTAACCTATGAAGATACCACAAGGGGATATAACATAGTTAACTCATGTGAGGAGCTAGATGGAGAGAGAAGCCTAGCCATGCCAGCATCCAAAGCTAAGTTCAGCCTCTTAGCCATCTTTATCATCCTTAGCATCACAATGAGCTACCTTGGATGTTCCAGCCAAGTCAATGCCTCAGATAGCTGCAGACTCAGCTAACACCATGTGGGACAGAAGAATTGCCCAAGTTACTCCAGTCAACCAAAATAATAAGATTGTTTTAGGCTACTAAGTTTAGATAGCTGAACCAAGGAGATAACAACATTGAATGAGACCTCTGTATGAATTAAAGGATTAGAGTAGATTAGTAAATCTTAAAGTAGGTTCTATGAGATGCATATAGCTGTCCACAAAATAAGAGCTTAAGAGTTTCATATTCAAATAAGATTGGAAACTATTTTTTGAATTAAAAGTAAATAAGTTTATTTACTGCAGAACTTTTCAGAGGTTTTAACATGTTTTAATAATAAACATTATGAAACTTCAAGAGGGAAAGATAAAGTTTGCCTGTGACTTTTTTTAAGGTATACATATCCATATCCTAAGGAAGGATTCCCAGAAAATATGATGTCTAAGCTCTATCCTGACTGAGAAATAAAGTTCAGGAGATTCTGGACAAGATTGTCTCCAAGCTTATTTCCAGTTCCAAAATGTAATTATATAGAATCCATTATGGAATGGCCTCTCTTAGGTACCTAATACATGAAGTAGAGCAGGTACATGGAGTTCCTGGGGGATATCCAAACCTCTCATACAGCCTTCCCTCAGTTCTACTCATTATGGATAAAGACTTCTGCTTTGAGACATCTAAATACTTTTCATCTCTAATACTAATGGATGATTTAAATGAAAGTAATGTCATTGAGAATGGGGAGGGGCATATCTGATTTAATGGGGTGAGAACTCAGCAAAATCTTTATACAAACAAAACTTGTCTCATTTGTTATATTTCAAAATAATACCATCTCTTCATTGACTCTGGTCCCTCAATTTAAATATACGTATATAGACTTTTCTTTCTTAAACTAATAAAAATAAAACTGAAAACAACATATTGCCACCCAATCTCATTTACTTAAGATATTATCTTAATTGCCCTACTTGACATTCAGTACCAAACATCTTGAATTACTTGCCCATACAGTTGGCATTTCTCCTCTCTCTTCCCATTTTCTCCACAATCTACTGCAATTTGGCCCCTCCTCTCACTCGCAGTTACTTTAAAAAAAATGGCATCTTTTCTCAATAGTTCTTATCCAATCCCAAACTTTCAATGCTTACCTATGTACAATATGACTGAGAGTAAGGAGTGTTTTTATATTTATACTCCAGCCTGCCTCGTGCACATCCCAAGAGCCCAATACTCACATTCCAGACTTATACTGCCAACTGCTTGTTTCTACCTGAATATGTCCAACAACAATATCAAAACTGATCAAGTATTTACTCATTGATTGAGCACCTACACTGGGTCAAGAAGTTTGCTAAGCAGTATATTCTAACAATGATCAAGACTCCACCCTTGACAGTTTATGATTCAGTGGTAGAGACAGATAAATAACCAAACACTTATAGGGGAAAGCATGAGTTCCTATAAGAGCACCAAGGGGAAAACCTTCATTTATCCTTGATAGTGGTTATGGTAGAGTTGGAGGAGGGTGGTCTAAAGGACCCCAGAGATAAAAATAACTAAGTCAAGTCTTTAAGAACACATAGGGAAGATTAAGGGGAAGAGAAAAGCAGCCAGCCAGAGGAAGTGCCTTATAGGGAGACTCATAGGGAAGAGTCTGAATCACATACTCACGTGTTGGAAGCTGCCCATTGTCTTCACTAGCAGAGAGGTGTGGACAAGGAACCCAGAAGGCTGGTCAACCTTGAAGCTCTGAAAGGTCAGAGCCAACCACCCACTGTTTAGTTGAGACAATGGTAGCTAAAGCAACTTCCATCTTTTAGTTTTATGTAAATCCTTGCTGATTGGCTATTATTGGAATTGCCTGCCTAAAGGCTATGGGTGTATCCCATCTTCTTACCTAATAATAGAGAAACATGTAAATTGACCGTACCTCTGCTATGCCCACAGCCAATCAGAGTGAGTATGCAAATTAACCTGACAAAGATGGAGGTTGATTTGCATACATACCTGGGTCCTGGGAACCTCCTTGGCACCCAAGTTACTCTCAGCTGGCCATCAGAGGGGCCGAGCCTGCGATTGGAGGGGCAGGGTGGGGGGGTTGCTTCCCAAGCCTAAAGCCTGGGGCTTGGGAAGGGGCTGAGCCTGCAACCAAATGCAGACCATCCAGAAGTCAGCACTGAGTTGCCCAGCTGCAGCCTGGTGACCCAATACTGACTGCTCAGGTGGCTGAGACCCAGAAAGTGTGTCAGGGTCTGATCTGCAGCCTCAGTGGAAGCTGTTGATCAGTGTACTTACCTCTCTCTTTCTCTCCCTCTTTCTTTCTGATCTTCACCAGCAGCCAGGCTTTTCTTTCTCTCCTGCCTCTTGGTGGGGGGGGGGGGGGGGCTCCTGTTAAGCCCCACCTCTTTGATCAGGCCCAGAGATAGACCTGGAGATGCTGACTGGCATAGGAACCAACCAATGAGAATCAAAGGTGGGTGCTGTGGGGAGCCAATAGCTGCCTAGGAGGCAGAGCTTTTGACGCTTACTGGCATAGGAACCAACCAATGAGAACCAAAAGTGGGTGCTGTGGGGAACCAATGGCTGCCTAGGAAGCAGAGCTTCTGAGGCTGACTGGCATAGGAACCGACCAATCAGAACCAAATCTGGGTGCTGTGGGGAGCCAATGGCTGCCTAGGAGGTGGAGCTTTTGACACTGACTGGCATTGAAACTGATCAATGAGAACCAAATCTGGGTGCTGTGGGGAGCCAATGGCTGTCTAGGAGGCAGAGCTTTTGACACTGACTGGCATAAGAACCGAACAATGAGAACCAAATTGGCCAGCAGAGGAGGGCAGTAGGGGGCGACATCAGGCCTGCAGGAGAGGGCAGTTAGGGGTGATCAGGCTGGCAGGCAGAAGCAGTTAGGGGCAATTAGGCAGGCAGGCAGGTGAGCAGTTAGGAGCCAGTGGTCCCAGATTATGAGAGGGATGTCTGACTGCCGGTTTAAGCCCAATCCCTGGGATCAGGCCTAAATGGCAGTCTGACATCCCGCAAGGGGTCCCCAGTTGGAGAGGGAGCAGGCTGAGTTGAGGGAATCCCCCCTCCATGCACGAATTTCATGCACCGGGCCTATAGTAGTCTTTTTTTTTTTTTTTAATATATTTTATTGATATTTTACAGAGAGGAAGGGAGAGGGATAGAGAGCTAGAAACATCGATGAGAGAGAAACATCGATCAGCTGCCTCCTGCACACCTCCCACTGGGGATGTGCCCGCAACCAAGGTACATGCCCTTGACCGGAATCGAACCTGGGACCCTTCAGTCCGCAGGCCGACGCTGTATCCACTGAGCCAAACCGGTTTTGGCTATAGTAGTCTTAATAAAAGGGATTGCTAGGCCGGAGCAAAGTGGAGCCCTTCCCCTTGAGTTGGGCTCCCGCCTGGCCCCCAATATTTCCAAATTAGTATTTTCTAGTCTCTTTCATTTGCGTGCAGCCTACTCCAGAGCCCGAAACCTGAACCTGAACCCTGAACCCCACGTGGGTCATGGGGGGAACACTCGCACTCACAGAACAGCAAGTCATTCTGCATGGCTTGATCAGTGAATGATGGTGGACAAGAAGCCACAGGTGAGCAGAGCAGGTAGAGCAAGAGCTGCCTTTATAGAGCCTAAATTCAACAACCACTTTGAGATTGTGCGACACTTATGTTTTGTTTTTATGTTTTCCTTGTAGATGGAATATTTCAAATACATATGCCATGTTTCTAATAAAGTTAAACATGATTCTACCTTGTAATCCAGCAGTTTTATTCTCAGATATTTACCCAAGATAAAGGAAAACATATTATGTCCACACAAAGACTTGTTCAAGAATGTTCAAACTAACCTTATTCATAATAGCCCTAAACTGGAAAGAACCCAAATGTCCATCAATGGGAGGATGAATAAACAAATTACAGTATATTGTACAATGGAATGACACTCAGTAATAAAACAAAGCATGCCACCAAGACACCTCAAAATCATTCTGCTGAGCAAAATAAGACAAACACAGATCACACATACTGTTTTAATCCATTCATATGAAGTCCAAGAACAGGAAAAATTTATTGTGGTGACAGAAATCAGAAAATGGTTGCTCTGGGTGTCAGGATGGATGGGGAAGGGAGTATTGACAGAAAAGGAACACTTCCTGGGTGATGGAAATATTCTCTCTGTTGTTTTCAATGGTGGTTACATGGGTTTATTCAAAACACATTGAGTCAAACACTATATCTATTTGAAGGGTAATTATACTTCAATTTTTATTTTATTATTATTTTTTAAATATATATTTTATTGATTTTTTACAGAGAGGAAGGAAGAGGGATAGATAGCTAGAAACATCAATGAGAGAGAAACATTGATCAGCTGCCTCCTGCACACCCCCTACTGGGGATGTGCCTGCAACCAAGGTACATGCCCTTGACTGGAATCAAACCCGGGACCCTTCAGTCTGCAGGCTGACGCTCTATCCGCTGAGCCAATCCAGTCAGGGCTATACTTCAATTTTTAAAAATGCCAACAAGGTTATTTCTTTCAAGAATCTAAGGGTAGCAACATGATTTGCCCATACTAAAGCTGCTCAAGTCCTGTAACTGAATATATTTGTAATATAATGACTCTAAAGTACATTTTCAAAGGTGTGGATGAGAAACACAAACATAAATAAGATATGAAAGGTTATTTTAAAAAATGATAAAGCATGAATACTTTGTGCCAACTGCAATTTGGATAGAAGCTTTGGAACTTTGCAACTAAAAAAACCTGATAAATTAATAATGTCTGATTTGGACATGTATAAAGGGCATTTATTTTGTCAACCTATAAATTAATTTATTAATTTCTTCTCAGTAGTAGAAATTCAGATAAAATTAATGGAATATGAAAAAATTGAGTGATAAAGTCAATAGAAATTATTTAAATTATTTTGACATCAAGGAGTAAATTGACCACAACATTTCCTGATAATGCAAAGAGCAATAATTCAATAAGAGGAAGAGAAGTTTTAAGTTGAAGTATGGAATAGGTTCTTTATTCTTTGGTAATCTTTGATAAATTAATGAAGAGGAGTGAATTACATTGAAAACATATTTAAATTTCTTTCAAATGGATATAAAATACTGACATTAAAAAAGACAAAATAAAATTCACAATATACCATTACAACAAGAACACTACTGGCAAGCTGATTCGTGAGTACTGGCCACTGAAAGAGTACTTAAAATTATTCACATACAAGAAAATTGGAGATTCCCTGACATGTGACAGCTCTTACAGCTCATATGTGAAAGAAACTTAATTAAGGTTTTTCTGTACTTGACAACAATCCTGAAAATTTAGTTATAATTATGAATAAGTTATGAACCATAAGAATACAAATTTTGATCAAACATACCAGAGGAATGACTACATTATCATTCTATTCTTTTTATAAGAATTAATAAAACAAAATTCTTATCATGTGGCCAGCAATATGCAACCAAAATGTAGAGCAAATAGAATTATAATTGTGAAAAAGTAGTTAATTAATAACAAAATATAGTTTTTTCTTCTAGATTTTGTGATGCTTCTGGAATCTGTCAGACTTTTACAACTTGTAATTTGTTGTGATTTATTTTCTCTCTGCAATAAATATTTACTTCAATTCTCCATTTTGTATTTGTAACTTTGAATTCTTCTTAAAATGAAGCTTCAAAATTACATTAGTGTAAAGCCCCACTACATTAGATTCTCCTGCTTTGTTTTAGATTGTGTCTTCCTCAAGGTCCTTTTTTCTTTGTATTCCTGGATGGTACCTAATGAAAAATAGGAGCCTAGCAAATATATGTACAAAGAAATGGAGTGGGGCAAAGTCTGACAGTTTAGGATAAAGCAAAATGTCAGTGATGGAGGGAGCAATGCAGATACACCAAATCACAGCCTCAGTTTTCTCCAGGGCACAAATACCCTTTTACCTCTTGGGATATTGGTCTGGCAGACCCAAATAAAGTTTATCCAATCTAGCCCTCTTGTAACCTCAACCCCCCAGGATACAAGTATTATGTAGTTAAAAGTAAACATTGAATGTAGGATTCTGTCTATTGCCTCATTTATAACTTTCTTGTAAGGACATAAACTCAGTACCTTTCTGGTTTCATAATATTTGGATGAAATATTACAAATGGGTAAGTTAGGTTTGAACCTTTGCTGTAAATTCAACTAGATCCTGAATAATTTAGTTACCTATCACTGCATTGCAAAAACCAATGAAAATAGTTTTATGACAATTAAAATGATGTGCATTGTGCCCAGCCAGTATTGCTCAGTGGCTGAGCATTGACCCATGAACCAGGAGGTCACAGTTTCATTATCAGTCAGGGCACATGCTGGGTTTCAGGCTCAATCCCCAGTAAGGAGGGGGCAGGTGGTGCAGAAGGGAGCCAATCAATGATTCTCTCTCACCATCGATGTTTCTATCTCACTCTCCCTTCCCCCTCCTCTCTCTGAAATCAATAAAAATATATTTAAAAAACAATAAAATGATGGACATTGTAAGTCCCAGGTGAACTGAAGTTATTTGTCACTTTGCACAATCAGAAATAGCAATGGTAGGATTACCAGACTATAGGTTTGCTTTAGAAGCTGTCTACTCAGACAGTACGACTATTAACCCATCCCAACAGATGTGATCCTATTTTTAAAGACTTCTGGGAAAGGGAGATTCCCTAACCTCCCTTAGCAACCCGTTCCAGTGTTTAACAACACTTGCTGCCAGGGATGCTGGTCCTCTGAGCCTAGCTAGAGAATATTTATAGGTTTCTATGTGCTGGCGTTTTGTCTTGTTCCCATTTCCTCATTTAGCATTTATTTTATCCCCTCACTCATTGACTCCCCCCACCATTAATTTTGCTAATATACATCATTTTTCCCAGTAAAAATAACATTTTAAATTAAAAAAAATACAAGCACAATGGTAGAATATCAGTTTATCTGTTATGCATAGTGGGATGGAAATGCATTATAGCTTAAATTTTATACCAATGGTACACGGGCATTTGATATTCTGTCCCTATCTGCATCTAGCAGACATTTGTACCCTTGGGTGAGTTGAGGCTATATATCATTTTATTGAGACACATTACATTTTGGTAGGTTTAACCATTTAAAAATATTTATATATTTGTTTTACTTTCGTCTCTACTAAATGATCTCCAAATTTTCCTATTTTTTCCTTCAGTTGATGAGTTCTGAACTGTATATGAAAATCTAATAGTGGTCTGAGTAGTGCAGTGGTCTGAGTAGGCAGGACATCTTTCATTAACTTATAATGTTTGCCTATGAATCTATCAATTCACCTCCATAGCTGAGCAATAGACTTAAATGCCCAGGTGGCCAAGTCTCATAGGAGAGGTCTGATTTGAAGGTGCCAGGAAAATGGTGGTGTTTTGAAATAGTTCTTATCAGGTATCTCACTACTCGAAATTCCACTGTTAGTAACTCATTTCATTTCAAAATGGAAGAACTTTCTAAAATTATAAGACTTTAGTCAATTTTCGCCAAGAAATCAGCAAGTGGTTGGAAGCACTGGGTATCTGGTAGATAGAGGGCTGGGCATAGAGGGAGGGTGACCATACATTCCAATTGGCCCTGGACTATCTTGGTTCATACCAATTGCCCAGGCTTATTTGTTACTAGAGGCCTGATGCACGAAATTCGTACAAGAGTAGGCCTTCCTTCCCTCCGGCTGCCAGTAGGCACCCAGGACCCGGGTTTCCCTTGCAGCCCCAGCTTCATCCAGAAGGTCGTCAGGAAGGACATCCAATCTAATTAGCATATTATGCTTTTATTATTATAGATAGCTTCTCCTTTCACTCCAAAATGTACAGTCACCTTAGTAGAATCAACCAAAGAGGAAATGGTTACTAAGTGCAGTTGGAGGAGTCTGGGGCTTAACTTTAGGGCCCATAAATCTGGACTTGAATCTCTCTGCTCTTTCACTTGCTGGCTGGTGATAATGGGTGGATTATTTAATTTCTTGAACTCTCAGCTTCCTCATGGATAAACATGGACTTGATATCACCTATCTTTTGGCTTTATCTAATAATGATGCAATCATTATTATTAAAAACTAGAGGCCCAGTGCACAAAATTCATGCATGGGGGGGCAGGTCCCTCAGCCCGGGCTGCATGCTCTTGCAACCCAGAACCCCTCGGGGAATTTCTGACTGCCGGTTTAGGCCTGATCCCACAAGGTTGGACATCCCTCTTGCAATCCAGGACTGCTGGCTCCTAACTGCTAGCCTGTCTACCTGCCTGATTGCCCCTAACCACTCTGCCTGCCTGCCTGATCACACCTAACCATTTGCCTGCCTACTCATCACCCCTAACCACTCTGCCTGCCTGCCTGATCGCCCCTAACTGCTCACCTGCCTGCCT
Organism: Plecotus auritus; assembly: GCF_963455305.1. Lineage (NCBI taxonomy): Eukaryota > Metazoa > Chordata > Mammalia > Chiroptera > Vespertilionidae > Plecotus > Plecotus auritus. Next base: position 30,568,041 of record NC_137775.1, on the reverse strand, counting down.
GATCACCCCTAGCCGCCTCTGCTTTGGCCCCTGCTGCTGTGGCTTCATCTGGAAGGTCATCCAGAAGGACGTCCGGAATGATGTCTGGAAGGTCGTTTGGCAGTCTGGTCTAATTAGCATATTACACTTTTATTATTATAGATTCCTGTTTTTCCCAGGCTTCTAAACTATTGAAATTTACTAACATACAGATACTTTTCTACTCTCGAGTCACTGTCTTGTTACTTGCATTTCATTTCTAATTATTTTCCTAAATTTTATCCTTTAACATTTTCTTTTATACACCAAAAAAATTGATTATACTGCCCAGCTGGCATGACTCAATGATTGAGTGTCAACCTATGAACCAGGCGGTCATGATTTGATTTCCAGTCAGGTCAGAACACATGCCCAGATTGCAGGCTCAATCCCCAAGGTGGGGCATGCAGGAGGCAGCCAATCAATGATTCTCTCTCTCCCTCTCCCTTCCTCTCTGAAATCAATAATATATATATATATATATATATATATATATATATATATATATATGTTATTATCTATGCTTCTGTTTGTGTTAACTTTGACCTTTCTATTATATTACAAGTTTCTTGAAAGGAATGATATCTTTTTTGTATACCAAAGGAACATGAATTTTATTTTTTTACTTTGCAATTACAGTTCACATTCAATATTATTTTATATTGGTTTCAAGTAGACATTCACGTAATTTATGAAGGGATTGCCCTGATAATTCCAGTATCCACCTAGCACCATACACAATTATTATAATACTATTACTATATTGCCTATGCTGTGCTTTACATCCCTTGGACTTTATAACTACTAATTTATACTTCTTAATCCCCTCTCCTTTTTACCCAGCCCTCCAGCCCCCACAATAAGACTCATTTTGACTTTCTCAGAACCTAGAATACCATGAAGAACAATAAAGAACTGTCAGATCGATGTGTTTCTCTGAGTTAAAATTCCAGGCAATAGAGCATTCTCAGCTTTATTCTCAAATTATTTTACCTGAGAATAAAAGGTGCTAAAATGTTCGTCTTTCTCTGAAGTGTGATAAATACCTTAAAAGACATCCAAACTTTCTTAAAAGTATAGGAATTGCATCCTTCGGGATTGATATCCAAAATAAAAACAACTTTGATTTTGTCACAATTTCTTGAAGCACAAACTAAGAAAATGAATCAGCCTTGAACTAGAAAAAAACTTCTACAGAGCTCAAGCTGTATCTTCATGGTTCAGTAGGTTCTTAGCCTTCTCACTGGGCCTGCCAATCAAGACACTTAGGAGAGTTCTTTTTTGGCAGACCAGCCCTGACTACTTGAAATGAGGCAGACATCACCAGAGCATTTCAGAGGCCAGACACCAGATGGTAATAATACATTTCGACTATTAGAAGTTTGGATCAGAAAGCTAAAGGTGAAGGTCTTATCTCATTTGTCAAAAGATGTAATTCATTATTAAATCAGGACAAACTAGTTAACATCTGAAGTATAGTTTTGGATGCTATTTATAACACACTCGCCAGTTCAATTGGCTTTACTGGCTGACTTAATTGTGTGTAGTGTTTCACAAAAAGCTTAGTGAGAGCTAGGAAATGACCTATGCAAATCACAGTTCTGGGTAAATCAAAACTTTCCTTCATGTGCCAATTAAACATTAGCATGCTTGAGTTACTTAAAGAAATTATGTATTATTTAAAATAATGTGAAGCCAGAAATTCACCAGTTTTGACACCATGTATGTGTTATCTATAATAATAAAAGTGTAATATGCTAATTAGACCGGACATCCTTCCAGACGAAGTCAGGCTGCGAGGGAAGCCCGGGTTCTGGGTGCCAGAGGGAAGTCAGTGCTGCCAGCCGGGGGAAGAAAGGCCTACTCTTACACAAATTTCGTGCATCCGGCCTCTAGCAAAATTTGTGCATTTGTGGGGGGGTGGGGTCCCTCAGCCTGACCTGTGCCCTCACAGTCCAGGAGCCCCGTGATCAATCACCCCAAAGAGGTAGGCCCTGCTCACCTGGCTGGGCTCCTCAATGGATCACCCCAAAGAGGTAGGCCCTGACCACCTGGCCAGGGCTCCATGATGGATCACCCCCGCAGAGGGAGGCCCCCACCCACCCACCCCAGTGCTGCCGCCAGTAGCCTGGGCCTCCTCTTTGGGGTGATCTGGAGCCCCCCAATAGATCGATCACCCCGCCGGCTGGTGGCCTGGGACTCCCTCTGCAGGGCGGTCATGGGGTGATGGCCGGGCCCACGACCAATCACCTTGGCTGGCCTGGCACCAGTGGGTGTCATAGCATGGTCATCTGGAAGGTTGTCCAGAAGGATGTCCAGAAGGACATCTGGAAGGTCGTTCGGCTGTCTGGTCTAATTAGCATATTATGCTTTTATTATTATGGATATGATATTTTTACATAATCACAAATTATTTCTAGTTACATGGTCATAAAACTATTGGTGCTCTGAGCTGCCTAAATATCACATTTTCTTTGTAAAAGGGAAAAATTGAAAACTTAGGTTTTCAAGAGCAAAATTTAGGAGTTGCTTCCTTAACATGGAGACATGACTGAACTTAAGTATCTGCTAATAAGAGAAAGGTACCCTTTATAGCTATCCAGAGGCTATTATTTTTACTCATCTATTCTGATAATACAAAGCGTGTTCCAAGACAAGCTGGGGGTGGTAACCAAGCCTTCATTTATCTGAAATTAGAAGTGCCCATAATGGGTAGGTAGGGCTGTGGGCAGCATTGTGTGTTTCCCAGTTCTAATTAGCCATAGAAAAATGTGAAGAATAGCACCCGCATATCCAAGTTCTCTTTAAGATTTGCTACCTTAAAAACTATTTTCCTTTTGTTATGTTTAATATGCATAATTATGCTTTCAGAAAGCTTTGAAATTCTTTCTTTGCTGACCCGCCACCCCGTTGTCAGGCGTATGTAGAAGCCACTACTAATTTACGGAAGGTTCTCTCTGGGAAGAGTTTTAGAAATTAATTAATAGAGTATGCCAAACATTTTTTTTTTTTTTTATCTCCAATGTCTACCCCCTTTTGGCAAATCCATTCCCCATAAAGAAATTTCCCTCTGGCTCCTGGTGGCTTCTCTTCCATTGTCTCTTATGACTTTCTTGCCCACGCTCCACCTTCCATGTCCAATCACACTGGCTTTTTAGTTCCTCATGGCTCTGAGCTTCTTGTCTCAGAGATTTTACACTTTCAGTTCAATCTTCCTGGGGCCACTCTTTCCCCTGGTCTTTATAAGCCAGTTCTCAGACCAAAGGTCAACTCTGCAGATACCCCCAACCCCTCTAATATTGCTCTACTTTACCTATTTACTGTGTATCAATGATCTTGTTTTATTTTTCATGATTTGAAATTGTCTTACTTGTTAATTTGATTACTATCAGTTCCTCAACAGAGCTTCACAGAGCCCAGAGGCTTCATCTGCTTTGTTTACCTCTGTATCTCTAGCTACCAAACAGTGCCAAGGATGTGGGCACTCCGTATATTATTATTTTGTTTTTTTTTGGAATAGATAGATAGATAGATAGATGGACAGGTAGACAGATAATAGATAGATGAGTAGATAGTTAAGTAGCTAGATAGCTTCACCCAATAACTAATCTATGAAGAGAGAAGTTAGAATACTGACTATCTCAGGGGTATATTCACTGGGTAGGGACACAAGGGATTATTCCAAGCTGTTAAAAATATTCTCCATCTGGATCAGAGTAATGGTTATACAAACACATGTAGATTTGTAAAAATTAATCTAGCTGTATACTTACGATTTGTTTATTTTGTGTTCCTAAATTTAAAAAAACACACAACATGTCAGTCCATCAAGGGCTGGTCTATATGCATGACATTTGGTAAGCTTGGTACCACTGGTGCTTAGGTCAGGCATCCCTAAATGCCCAGACAAAATCTTTGATTGTTGGAAAATAATATTTGTCTTAAAGGACAGATCTAAGTTCAACAATGGAACAGGTTGCCTCCTCAAAGCCACTTATTGTTCCTTTAACATGGATCTGTTTTAACTATGACCCTACCAATGTCATTGTGTAAGACTTGATTGAGCTAAGGGAGTCTCCTACTTTTTAGTGGCTGTGTCATGGTCTGTACACAGAGCCTAGGAAAAGATAAGAAGGCACGAGTAAAATACTAACTTTGAAACTCAGAGTATTTATTCACCACAATACATAGTTGACACAGTCTGTGCACATTGAGGATTCCACAGTCAAGAGAAATGATCATCCTATCTAATAAAAGAGTAATATGCAGATTGACCATCACTCCAACACACAAGATGGCTGCCCCCATGTGGTCAAAGATCCTGCCCCCATGTGGACACAAGATGGCCACCACAAGATGGCCGCAGGGGAGGGCAGTTGGAAGAGACCAGGCCTGCAAGGGAGGGCAGTTGGGGGCGATCAGGCCAGCAGAGGAGGGCAGTTGGGGGTGACCAGGCCTTCAGGGAAGGGCAGTTGGGGGGGACCCAGGCCTGCAGGGGAGAGCAGTTGGGGGGCACCAGGCCTGCAGGGGAGGGCAGTTAGGGGCAATCAGGCTGGCAGGGTAGTAGTTAGGGGGTGATCAGGCTGGCAGGCAGAAGCGGTTAGGGGCAATCAGGAAGGCAGGCAGGGGAGCAGTTGGGAGCCAGCAGTCCTGGATTGTGAGAGGGATGTCTGACTGCCCGTTTAGGCCCAGGTGGGATTGGGCCTAAACGGGCAGTCGGACATCCCTCAAGGGGTCCCAGATTGGAGAGGGTGCAGGCTGGGCTGAGGGACACCCTCCTGTGTACGAATTTCATGCACCGGCCTCTAGTAAAATAATAATAGATAAAATTGAGAGCATGAGGTATATCAGTTTGCCAGAACAGAAGTTTTGTGCATATCCATCTATATATACAAGAATGTCATGGGGAAATTATATACTGAAGACTTGGTTTCTTTATGAAAATCTTTTTCAAAAAGATATAAAACAAATAGTTAATTTTACTCTATATAACAAATATGACTGAAAAATCAATAAGAATAGTTTCATCTATATAAGGGGACATTTCAAGTAACCGAATCCTTAACCCTTCTGAGTACAAAATATTTTTTAAATGATGTTAATTTTCTCTTTGAAAATCTTTCTAAACAACTGTAGATTTCTTTTTCTCTTATACAAAATATATGGCTGTGACACACTCCTCTCTTCATGGTTTGGGTTCATCATGTATGTTGATGGTTGCATAAAACCACCTCAGCAGTTACTGTGTTGTGATCACAGTAACAGTGAGTGAACCTACTCGGCTGCACATCTATGCAATTTTAGTATCTCTTTCCCTGCTGGGCATTCTCCTTTGGGTCTGAGATAATATCCTCTATCAGCACATCTTCTCTTTGATGTAATGCTTTTAACTGGCTACCTTATTTTACATAAAATTTCTACCTAAGGGCTTGAATCACTGTACAAGCTTTGTGACAACTATTTGACTTTGTTTTGTTTTTATTTCTCCTCTTAACTCAAGGTTTAAAGCTATATAAAAGAGTCAAATCTACCGAGAGCTGACCAACAGATAGATTGTGAGTGGGTCAAGTCACTGTTCTCAGAAATCCTAAAAGTTCACAGTAGCGATAAAAGAATTCATTGGCTAAATTAAAGAAAACTACATTTTCCCCAAGAATGTTTTAAGGCTGATAATGATCTCTCCTTGTTTCTGATCATATAGCATGTCAAATTTATAAGGCACTCTATCACCTCATTCTTATCCATTATTTATCTACCCTCCCACATACATCAATTTCTTTAAAACTGGAAATTGATGCTTTGCCCTAAGAAACCACAAGAGCTTGGGAAGAAAGTGAGGGCCCTGATAAACTTTCTACCCCATTTTCCTCCCTTCTGCTCATCTCTTTTCTGACCTTACTTTTTTTCTGACTCTGCTAGATTGTAAGGAGTTTAGTTTTCAGAGTCTTTGGCTATCAGGAAACCCCACTGTAGTTTGGATGAGGGAGTCGAGGCCCAAAATGAAGAGGTAAGTCTTTTATTAGTTCAAGGTCAGAGCTGGGACCTGTATTGTGGGCTCACAGAGCCACCCATCTCGTATAATGATCTAAGAAGCCTAGATCATCATACACCTTCTCTACAGGCCCCAAGCAGAGGCATCCTCAGACCTTGCTTCTGCTTTGTCTGTCTCTCACTCCCTCCAAAGCTGCCTATCATCCTCATCCTGTACTGTCAAGATAAATCAGTTTGAGTCCTAAGCTAGTTGTCACTCTGAAAAGAAATCTAATAAATTAATCTCTCATAAGAAGCTAATGACTTATTAAGAGTTTAGGATATTAAGAGCTCACTGCTTGTATTTGGATTGCAATGGAAGATCTATTGAAATATAAATCAAAGGCTTAACCGCAAGCAGCGACTGTTACTAGTAAGTGGACGAATTTCTGCTAGTACCCATTTTGGAGTTAGGGGATGATGTTGGAAGAGAATAGGACGGTGGAGGGCTAATGTGATGCACTTATGTTGTAATGATGCTATTGTAAGCCCATGTTCCCCGATACCTAAAGGCAGTTCAGGCTTCAGTAATCTTGAACAGTCCTATTCGTACTACTGACTGTTTCCTAACCTGATTTTTGTTCTTTAAGAAGTTTTTCCATGAGACACCAGTGAATTAGTCTTCCTTAGGATAAAGACCTGCAGTGGGCATTTCTTGAGTGCTGTCTAGAATGTAAGAAGCTAGTTTCACTAGCAGCTTGGATTGCTGAAATGTACAGTTTCTTTCCATAAACTGTGGACATGGCTATTCCAGGAAATCTAAAAAGCTAAATCAGAAAATCATCAAAGTTTGTTTGCATCCTGTTCATCCCCACTCCCTCACCCTTCTGTCCCCTGTACATTCCTAATTGTGTGTGCCAGGATGCCTTTGTCCCCACTCCTGGTTCATAGGTTGATGCTCATCTACTGAATACCACCAGCTGGGCTGATTTTTAAATAAGCATTTCAAGAGACATTGCTATAGGCGAATGTTAGAATATACCTATAGAAGCTCTGGAGTAAGGGGTAGTATGTGGTTGGTTGGATGTCTTTGAGCTCCACCCACCTTATGGAAGCCAGGAGGATGAGTGCTTCATTCTTCAATTCTAACAGATGTCACCTTGATTGGCTGATTGGTCCTTACCACTCCTCCCGTGACTTCTCAATCAAAGGAGGTTACAATGGGATAAAGAACCTGGTCTACATTATAATGTTTGGCTTGTATCCTACTAATAATTTAATAGACAGGCAGATTTTCCTTCAAATTCTTTTCCTCAACTACTTTTTGGAGACCTAAGTATTCTTCACAAAATCATGACACTGCTTAATTTTCCTCTATATACCAATTAAAGCAGATGAATAGGAAGTGGGAGCTCCATCAGAAGGGCAGTTCTAAATTATCCCTCTTTATTAAGACCCAAGGCTATGTATTCCATTTATTCATCAGAACCCCTCAGCAGGTAACCCTTTTAATATTTTATATATAGTACTTTAAATTTATTTGTGGGTATGGCATGCCAGTTAATTTATTTAGCTCAGTTTTGTGAAGGGATTTATTACAGAGATTTATAAAGAGTTTACAGCCATAATGAATCAGGCACATCATTTTGACCAACTCCTTAATTTTAAAAATTGAGAAACCAAGGCCAAAACTTAAGGGATAGAGTGTACACCCCCTTCTACCTTCTGACAGCTCCTCTTCTTTTTTGGGGGGAACCCATGAGGCCCATCCTTCACTCCAGATCTATGTCTGACCAATCAGATCACCCCATCACCCAAGCCCCATGATTGGTTCATGTGCAAGGACAACACAAAGGCTGCTTGAGATACCTGGGAAAAAGACCACTTCCCATTGGAGTTGCTAAAAAAAAAAAAAAAAAAAAAAAAAAAAAAAAAAAAAAAAAAAAAGATAATCTAGGACTTCTGCCACCACCCTGAAGAAGAAAGGTTGTCTAAAGAACAAATGAAACAGAAAGATAAGAAGAGCTTAGAGAGGGAGGAAGACTGAATCAGGGTTACATCACTTGAGCCCAGGACCCAGCTGAGTTGATATTTAGCCCTTGACTTCTAGTTGTGTGAGTCAATGAAGTCCCTTTACAGTTAGTTTGAGATGAGGATTTAAATTTGCAACTGAAAGGGTGCTATTGGGAACACAGATGTGCCTGGTTCTAGCAGCTTTTGTACCATGTCTCCTGACACCCAGTTCTCCTGCCAGGAGTATCATGCATGCTCAGTGGCAGTAGATTTTGAGCTTTAGATTGCTTAAGAATCAACTGCAATATCTGTTAAAATGCAGATTCCTGGGCCCGCGAAGATTCAGATTCAGTGGAACTGGGTGGCAAAGGTCATAAACCTGCCCTTTATCAAGCTTTTTCCTGAGTGAGAGAAGTCCTCAGGGTGGCCTGGGTGGTTCTGCTCACTGGCTGTCACATTCTGTTCTAGCTGTACTGTGCCCCTGGAGGTCCACAAACATGCCAGGCCTGCTCTGGTCTTAGAGCTTTTCCTTGGCTGTTCCCTCTACCTGCAAAGCTCTTTACTCAGATTATCTCCACTGCTAAAGCATTCCCTTCAAGCCTTGGCAGAAATGTCACTTCCCAACAAGTCCTATTCTGACCTCTGTATTTGATACAGCAACACAACACCCCACCCCACAGACATCCTTTACCCTATTTTATGTCCCCCTCCCATAACTCTTTTTACTTTCCAAAGTTCTATACTGTTTATGTCTTATGTTTATTTCTTATCCTGTTCCTACTCTACCACCACACTCCCTCCCCCCACCCCCTCCAATGCAAGCCCCAGGAATCAAGGATTTGTTCACTGATGTAACCTTTAGCACATAGCAGGCACTCAATACATACTTTGTGAATGAAAGTGCTTTCAGTTTGAAGTGCTTTCTGACGGTGAAAATGCCATGTGGAAATTAATTATGTTACTCTCTTAATACCGCATAATCAAGATTATTAGATGTTTCTTTCCTCTGGAATGAGAAGTGGTAAGAAAGATGAGTAATATAAAGAAGTTGCTACATTGTTGTTGATGTACCCTACAGTTGCCCAGCTCCCTCCACCCCGCCTTGCTTTCCTTCCTTGGGCTCAGTGCAGGGTTTACCGCTGTTTTTGTCTTCTGAGGATTTCTGGGGAGAGGAGTTCTCTTGTTAATCTATTACACTTACAAGTAAGCGGTTGGACAGACATGTTGCAACATTAGGGGCAGGTGAGAGGAATGCATTTCCCTAAAGATAGTAATTCTTCCCAGCAGGGGAAATGTCACCTAGTTTATACATACTTACAAATATTTTTACTTCTGCTTCAAGTCACTTCAGTTATCTTCTTTAGAGCTTGATGATATTGGAACACGGTAAGGAGAATCCAACTTTCATTAAAGAACGTCTTTGGGGGGATGGTCCTCTTTGGGAGTAGGATCAGGTAATCAAAATTGATGTATATTTGCTTTTTGAAAAAAAATTTAGCTGTCCAATTAAATGATTATTCTAATATTCACACTGTGCCACTTTACCTAGTATTTTAAAGAGGCATTTAAGATTCCAGCTAACATTCATTTTAGTGTGGCAAAATGCTGCTTGCTATTTTCTTTGCTTAGTTTCTGGGAGCTTGGGCAGCTGCTGTTGCATGTGCTGAAGGGATATTGGGTTCTTAAAGAACCTGCTTAATCTTCTCTATTAACCAATTAAATAAAATGGACTCTGGGCGTACATAGCAGGTGGGTTTGGAAGTGAAAAAAACATGTTGAAAATTACGTTTTGCATTTAAATGGATGTTTAAAAATGCAAAGGCATACATTTAAGAGAATATGATGATTGGGGGGAGTTTTTATTAAGTGCATCAAGTTAAGAAGGGCTGAATAGTAAAGAACTTAATGAAAGAAAAGGCTGGTTAAGTGGAAATAGGCTCTGAATTTAAATGAGATCAACCTGAAAGGACACAGTGAAACTTACTTCAAATCATTCAGATGTTTCTCCTTTGGGAAAAAAAATCCATACAAATGGACCAACTGCTTTATTTTGCAGAGTCATCTTTCAGGGCAATGTCGCCTTTGGATAGGGTCCTCAGAAATACACCGATTATAGATCTAAATGAAAAACAAAAACTAAACTAGCAGTGCTAGTCTCGCAGTCATTAAAGAGGCTGCCTTCCCTTTTTAATGTATTCGTTTTTAATGAAAAAGGAAGGGACTATTTGATATGACTTGACATTTGGTTCCTTTCCGCGAAATCTGAAACTTGAGACGCGAAAAATTCCGGGGTTGGTGAAATACCTGCCCTAAGAGCAGAACCACAGTCAATGTCTTTGGCCCGGAATTCCAGAGACAACTTTCCACCCCTCCCACAGAGTCACCTGCTCAGGGGGAACCCCGGCCAGAAATCCGGGTCGCGCCAGGTCAAATCTTGCGTCTCTTGTTTACTCCGCCCCTGGCAGGGCGGCGGCGAGGCCTGGGGTGGGGAGGGCCGCCTGGGCCGCGGCGCCCGGGGGCACTGGGTTCCGCTCGCCTTGGCAAGCCGCTCGGACTCCCGGGAAGGGTGGTGGGCGGTTCCCGCCCGGCGGGAAGACCACCCGGAGGAGGCGCTCCTGGCGCCAGCCCTGCCTGGCTGCCACTCGCAGCTCTTTGGCCGCTGCGGCCTCCTGGGAACCTCCCCCGAGGGTTCACACGAGTCCACACAAGTCGGGTTAAACGGCTCGAGGGAGCCCCGGTGTCCCCCGGGTGTCGCCCGGCCGGGGAGGAAGCCCAGAGCTCCGGCCTCCACTCGCCTGGGATTCCCCCGCTCCTCGGCCCTGTTCTCCGGGCGCTGGGTGTGATCTCACTCGCTTCCCTCCCGAGGAGTGGAGCGCGCTGGCTGGAGGCGGCGGCTCGCCCGGGTCCGGCACGGCCCACCGGGAAACCCGCACCGGCTCCGGTCGCCACAGCCCCAAATGATTTGAATATCCCAGCGAGGTCGAGCGGCGGTTCCCGAGCTGGGTGCGCCCAGGGCGCCCTGGTGAGTGACCCCAGGGAAGGCAATTGGGGCATTTTGAGCGCGTGAAAAGTTCATGCTTCCGCAGGGGCACGGAAAGTGCCAAGCACTTTGCAAAGCTCCAGAAACGCAGCCAGGAGCTACATACAGTCTGATTTTGTTTATCTTGACTGATAACTGCATCGTGAGTAGAGGCGGGGGCGAGGGAGAGGCAAAGGATCAGAGGTACACGGACAAAATAATGACAATACTAATTATTATGTAATTCCGTTTGTTATCAAGACAGGGAATGATTATATGGGAAATGGGGAAGATGGGGGGTGGGGGGGGGGAGAGGAGGAGGTTTCCATAACCCTAAAGGAAATTCTCAGGCTCCTAGAGACACCCAAGTGTTTTTGCATGACAAGTAGAGACCCGCTCTCCAGGGAGTTCCCGGATCCCGGCAAGCGGGAGCGCAGCCGCGATCTTCCCGCCCCAGCGGCCGCGGCGGGGCCCGGCCCAGTGCTCCCGGCCGCCTCCCTCCCCCGTCTCCCGGCGCACAGCACATCCCTCTCTCTCCTGCTCGCTCCAGACTGGTTTTTCTGGTTCAGCCTCCCTCCCTGGGACGCGCAGGGGGATCCGATGACGTCGCTGGCTGAGTCTCTCCCTCTTCCTCCCTCCCTGCGTCCGCTTCTCCCCCCGCCCGCCCGCGCCGCGCACTCCTCCTAGTAACTTCTGTTCGGGGAGGCGCTGCCAGGAATAACCCGGTGCGTCCACAGACCGGGAGGGGAGGCGGCCACTGCGGCTCCCACGAGCAGACTGCTGCGGCCCGTCGTCGCGGCTCCCTCCGGAGCACGGCGGCCCCTGCCCCGGGCCCATCTCCGTACAGTGTCAGAAAAATAAATAAAGGAAAGAGGAGCCCGGGCAGGCGGTCGGGATCTCTTCCCCCCCTCCGCGCCCGCCCTCCCTCTGTCCTTAAGGAAATGCTACCAGACACCCCCTACCAGACACGCTCAGCCTCGGCGAGGAGCGGCCGCCGCGGCAGCGAGAACAAGGGCACCAGGGGGGTTTCCTCCCCCTCCTCCTCTCCCTCCTCTTCCTCCTTCTCTCCGACCTCCTCCTCCTTCTCCTACTCAGCGGTGACTTTCCAGGTGAGCGGCCGCCGCCGCCGCCGCTGCTGCTGCGAGGATCCCCCTCGACCGCTCGGGCTCGGGCCGCCGCGTCGCGCCCTCCTCCCGCCCCTGTCACCCGGCGGCAGCCGAGGTTTGACAGCCGTCCGAGGGGCTCGCGGCCCGGAGGCGGGCGGCCGGCGGGGGGCGGGCTGGAGGTGAGGGGGTGGAGAGCAGGCGAGCAGGAGCCGCGGAGCGCCGTCTCTCCCACTGGAGGAGGGTCTCCACCAAAACATCTCCGCTGACTGTGGCACAAGTCTTGGCCAAGTTGCGTCTTGGACGCTGAGGCTCCCAGGACCCCTGAGCAACTTGAAGGGTCTCCTGGCTCGTTGACAATATCCCTACGCATCTGGACTCTGGGGTGCTGGGTGCAGCTGGGGGCGCGTGGAGGGCAGCCTGAACCTTTGGGAGAACAGAGCGGCAGAAATGTAGGTTCCTCGGCTCGGTAAGTGGCCTGGGCGCTGTGTTTTTCCTGCCTCCGGTAGCGCTGGGGAGCTTGTTTCACTTTATACAGAAATAGCCTCCGCCGGACTCCATCGCCCCTCCCGGCGCGCCCGCGGTGCTTCCCGGTTTCCCGAGGGTGAGGGTCGGAAGGGGCAGGGATGGGGGAGACCTCGAGAGGGGGGTCCGGCGCGTTGGGAAATGCGGGGAATACCCTGGCCGCGGACCTATGCAGATGAGGGGAGGCTGCTTTGCGTAATGTCCTGGGGGGGAGGGGACCGCGCGCGAGCGCTGGAGGCAGGAATGTGCCTGGTTACTAATGAGGGACGTGCACCGGCGCGCACCGCCGGGCCACCGCTGCGGCTGCCGCGCCTCTGGCCCCGTCACCAGGTAGCGGGGGAGGGGGCCGCGACCGAGCCGCGCGGGGAGGGGGCGGGCGGCGCGAGGGCCGGCCGCCGGCCTGCGGCCGAGGGAGCGCAGCGAAGGCGCCGGCTATTGGCATTTCAGTGACTCCTTTCTCCAGCCCAGCGAGGAAGGAAGGAAGGAGCGAAGGAAGGAAGCGAGGAAGGAGGGGACTGTCTCGATGGAAGGTTCAGGCGGAGGCGCCCTCGCCTTGCGGGTGCACCGGCCGCGGAGCGGCTCCCGGCGGCGCGGGCTGACAGGGGACGCGTGGAGACCGGTGGGGGCGGTTTGCATGCGTGTTGGTCTGTGCGCCTGCTCGGGGACCGGGAAGGGACATGTGTGTTTGGGCTGTGCACTGTGGGGAGCTGGGTCTGCGCCTTTATGTCTGTTCCCTGAAGTGGGTGGAACGTTGGCCCGTTCCGGGAATGTTCCATGACGTGGTGCAGCCACAGGAAGGGGGTTAACGAGGGGCTCTGCCGCGGCGGCTCTGCCGGCTGCTATCAAAGCAGATGTGCTGCTGCTGCCTCTCCTCTTTCACCTCCCTTCACCCCTCCTCCCGCCTTTCCATTCTGTGCGTCTGGTACTGGAAGGGGTGAGACAGGAAAACATTGCCGTGGGGGTGGGGGTGTGTGTGGGAAGGGGTGATGGGTGTGTATGGTGCCTGTGGTATTTGGTGGGGGAGACTCCAGATCTGCCACTCCAGCTGTTATCACAGATCGGTGCGCTTTATACGCATGTGCCTCCGCGTCCTGTCCCTCTTACATAACACATCCAGTGCTGCAGAGGACAGTAGAAAATAAGACCCCAACCCTCCAAGCCCAAATTGGATGAGGGGATAGAAGGTCAGGAAGTGCCCCTTGGTGTTGTCCTTCGGGGATGTGGCTCCCAGTGGGGAAAGGCAGGGAAGGAGGGTTTTCTTCAAGTGGCTTCTCTCTCTGACTTGAAAGCATCCAACTAAAAAGGACTGCAGGAACTAGTCCTCTCTAATGAGAAAGCTTTTACCTGCTATGCCGAGGCCAGCTGGGTACTTTAACCCAGACGGTGCAGAGAAGTGAGCGGGTCCTTAATAAAGACAGTTGGAGGAGATGAGCAATAATATGTGCCGGGTGGAGGGCAGTAAGGGTAGCTTTCGGGGGACCAGAGGAATCCCCTGATAATAGGTTTCACCGGAGGCCTTTAGGACACCTGTAATGGCTTAGAATTCGCACAGGAAGCAGTGTGTGCAACTGACATTGTGAAAGCCTTATTCTCTGCCCAGTTACTTAGGCCTAAAATGAACATAAAAAGGCTTGTTTCCGGTACTTTCATTTAGAATGGAAAATCTGAACTGATTTTTCTCCTTCCTTTTTTTTTTTTTGCCATTTTAAAAATAACTCAGTTTACCTCCAAATAAATATCGGTTCTCTTCCCTACCGCCAAAGGCTAGACCTTGGTAATTCGCAAGAGAACTGTGTGTTTTTTTGTTTGTTTGTTTGTTTTTTAGCATACTCTGAGCTCTAGTCAAAGGCTATTGACTTTCCTCTTCAGTATAATTTTTCTTTGTAGTGCATAATCAAGCCCAGAAATTACTTGAAATATTAATAAGATCAATTTTAATTAAATTTACAATGATCTAGCCTCATAGAAAAGGACCATTTAACTTTATTAGAAACATTTCCTCCAGTGATATAGTAATGTTTGGTGATGTTTGTCCTTGAGCAAAGCAAATTATTTGAAATATTTGCATATATATTATATACATAGATAACAATAATTATACTTTACATATAATACATACATATTATAATTTAAATGTCTTGCACTTTTTCACTTTATAAGACTGCCAAAGCAAAATTTTAAGTAGATTGTGTAATGAGTAGATTTGGTTTGACTTTTAGGATATAGGCCAAATAATTTATCAAGACAGAAATGCTTTCCACATAAGAAATCGTTTTCATAATTAAGACAGAATTTCTGTGGGACACTAAGGAGTCATGATGAGAATGGTCCATTTTTATTTTGAGGTGAAAAGGATTTGCTAGCATCCACTTAATACTGGCAGTGTGCTTCAAGTGTCATAATCCTTTTTCACCACTAGGTTTGAAATAGTCAGTATATTTCTTATGTATAGAAAAATGTTATATTGCAATGGTGAACCTTTTGAAAATGGTCCGTGTTTCTTACTTTGAAAATAGGTCAGGTATAAAACAAAAATTGCTTATTGGCATAAATATTCCTGTTATGGTGATTTTATTTTATGTGATTGGCTTTATTAAAGACTACATATATTCATGTATTTATGATTAAGTTGATGTGAAATTGACTTGGGGACAATTTTAGGAATGTAAGTCTATTAATGATATTACAAATTTAAAATGTAACTGATTCTTAAATGGCTAGATCCTTATGGAGGCCTTTGGAAAAATACCATTAAAATAGATAAAATATTTCTATATTTCTATTAAACATGGAACTTACAGGGATTTACTATGTGTATATTATTACATAATAAAATCATGCTGTTTAACTACATTGAAAGATTAGCCAGTAGAATGTTTTGATTGATCAGGTTCCTTTTACCTGGGATGTGTTTACAAATGTTCTTGTTACTATGACAACAACACAGAGACAACATGTATGCAGGTGTTCCTTGTGGAATAATAGTACATGTGTCTGCTTGAGCCTTTGGCACTTTATCATGATTCAGAAAACCAGGTTGAAAATTTTATGCTTCTTCAATTTAAAATGAAAAATCTTTATTTAAGAAGTTGCCTATTTTTTTTAAAGTAGGGCTTATATTAATAGCAGCATTAACAAATAACAAGCACTCTATTTGTGTTGGTTTTAGATTTTTGAGTTATCAATTATTAGTTGAAGTTAACCGGAAAGCTTCAACATAGGAAAAGTAGTTTTAAAGACCTATTGAAAATGTTATTTGGCATCCGTGAAAGTGTTATCCATTAAGATGTGGAATAATTTAATACCTGATGTGGTAACTATTATAATAAGGGAAAAGTGGCTGAAATCTACTGGATGGATGATTGTCAATCAGACAGGCCATTAATCACCTAAGTCTGTTAAAAATAAACATTGTTTTCACATTTTGATTCATAGTCAGCATCAGCAGAACTCTCTGTTGGTGTGTGCAGTAGTCCTGTAGGTGGAGAAATAGTTCACAATTTAAATGATGTGTTTCCAGTTAATGGGTTTACATTCTTTAATGAATTCTTTGTGAATCCATCTTTTGGCTAATACTGGTATGTAAGTATTGCAACTTTTTAAGTGATATTTAAAAAGGACCAGAGGAAGTTTGCTAACTCAACTCAGTGGACTTCAGGTTTCAATAAATGTCCAACCATCCAGCATGTATGGATTTGCTGTAACCACGCAGGCAGAGCCTTAATTAATCTTGAGTAAAACTTTAGTGAATGTTCCAATGAGGCTCCTCAGTGTTTGAAGCTATGGATAAATACAGAGGATTGAGAGAAAATGGGAAAACTTTATGGAAATAAGGATGTATTTAAAGGAAATTGCATAAGTGATATAATTTTCTATTGGTTTCTGATACTTGATCACAATAAAAAATATTGCTTACTATGTGCTATTTAAGGTAATGCTAACAAAAAGGAAGTTATAAATCAGATTTTGTAGGTTGAGATGGCTCTAAGCAATTTGGGAAAATGTTTCAGCATTTTATCTATTATTATGACACAACTCCCAAGTCCTCCCGTGCAAGGGGATAACATAGCTTACTTGGCCGGTGGAGTCTTTGGTTTCTCTGAGATGGACCATGGAACTAACATAAAGATAGACATAGGACTATCCTGTCTTCATGACTGCATTTGGAATAGAATCTGAACTGCTTGATAAATGGTGTCACATATCATTTGAGTTACTATTATGTGATCTATTCTACAAGTGTTCATAACTTTAGATTTCCTATCAGTTTAAAACTTGAAGATTAACTAGTCAGTCATACTTAGGCCTATTTAGGCCTATTTGAAGAAAGTGCTTTGGAGAGATGAAAATGATGTTTGTGTGCCTAAAGAGGAATCTAGGTAGGAAGCAGGTGGGGTTTGTCCTACCACTTCTGAGTCACCAGGTGGTTGGATGTAAGGTCAAGAAGTACTCAGGGCCAGCCAGCATTTTTGACTTTTAACTCATGTATAATCTTAATCCAGTCTTCAGAGAACTATGACAGTGCCTTAGTCAGCATTGGTCAATACAGTTTTTTATTTATTCATTCCACTATGGCTCAGGCTTTGTGCTAGACACCAAGGATATAATGATCTAGACTAGAAAAGTAACTTCTAATCTAGTCGGGTTGACAAACATTAATATGGTGGACCAATATATGTAATGCCCATTTATTATGAGTGCTATGGAAGAAATATAAAGGAGTGTATAACAAGGGTTATATCCCCCCTGTCTTACGGCTGAACAAGCCACCTCTCTGAGGAGGTGATGTTTGAGATGAGACTGAAAGATAAGAGTCAGGTAGAAAAAGGTAGGTGTGAAGAGGGGAAGAGTATTGTATGGAGGGAATAATACAAATGCCCTCAGGTAGGGGGATGTACAGTGTTTTGAGGAGTTGATAGCAAGCCAGTGATGCTGGAGCACAGATAAGAGGAGAGGTGATGCAAGGTGAGGCCAGACCATGTGGACAGGTTGATCACTAAAATGATAACCTAACCTGGCATAAATGGGAGTGGGGGCTGTCCTTGGCATATCAGGATGTATGATGACTACTATTTGGCCATGTTAGGGGTTAGAAACTGATCATTGGGAGAGCGAATTTGGGAGGCAGGGACTAGAAGTTTGAGTAGGCTGATGTATGTAACATGTGTCTCATCTTTCTCATCAATGGTCCCCGGCCTGGTGGAAATTTGTTACGATTCAATTGCTGACTTCAGTTGGAGGGGTTGGCTAGCTATTATTATTTGCAGATAAGTTTTTAAAGAATAAATCATTTACATTAAAAAACTTATTTGGGGCTCCAGTTAATTGGCCAGCACCATTGATTTAATTACTGAATAATTAACAATTGAGAAGTCCTTACAAGTCATTGTGGGAAGTAATCGATTAATCTTTGGAGCCCTGCATGAGCTGGATCTATATGTTTCTAAACAGCTAGTAAAACATTCAATTCCTCAGATAATTTCTCTACAGGATTGCAAATATCAGGACCTTTGGAAAAGTTTAGATCTTATTTTTAACTCTCCATATGATTAGAGGAATGACAAAAGAATACGAAGAAAAAGAATAGAAAAAGAAGTTAGTGAAAATAACATTCCTTTATGTATTTTTGGATTCACGTTCCATTTTTTCAACTGTGTCATTTAATTAATTTGTTCCCTGTTTTAAAATTTATATAATGTATAAAACTCACTTTAGATGGCAAAAGGAATCAGCTTAGGTAGGAGTTCCAACCTTGGGCTCTGGAGTCAAACTCGGGCCTCAGAATGAGTAACTGAGAGGTAAAAGGATGGTGATCTCTGATTCTAACAATTTCACAATCTAGAGAAGACATGTGGCTACATTAAAACTTTACAAGTGAGAGTAGAGTATAAATGAGAGCATGTTTTCTTCCAACCAGAAAGACTAGAGGGTCTTTGTGGGAAGAAGTGATTTTTGACTGGGCGCCTTGAAGGTTGAGTAGAATTCCAACGAATTCTACTAAGAGGGAAGGGTAAGGCATAAAGTACCAGGAGAGAGAAGGAGTACCTGCAAAGGTACATTGGTTCCCGATCATGTGAGAAAGTTGGCGCCACTTAAAGTTTTTGAGCAGAGGAGTGGTGCAGTCGTGTGTGTATGTAGGAAGATTATAAGCATGTATGGGATGGGTATACTGGCAGCAAGGAGACAGTTACATTGCTATAATGCCCTAAAGAGAAATAATAAAGGTTGACATTATTGCATGACAATTTGAGTTCTTCTATCCTATGAACAGACATCTTAAAAATAAAAAACAAAAGTGATAAAAATGTTTTGCTAAACCTGGTCAAGTAAGTATGACAGATTGTCAATTTGCACTACATTTTAAGTACAGTTCTGAATCATTATTTTAACCTACTCTAAAACTTCTTACTCCAGACAATATTTATAAATATTAATAGTAAATTGACCATCCAACACCAGCTTATAAAGATGGTTATTTTTAAGGTTATAAGCTATTTGTATTTTTAGGTGTAAATATTTTAAGGAATCCATAGATGATTCATTTCATGCTTCATTAGAATACCACTTTTTAGCTGATGTCCATCTTTACCTAAATCACGACAATACTGGACAGATAGTGTAGTGCAATGTAATGAAAAGGAATGCTTTTTTTTTTTTTTAACTAAGATTTATTCGATTGTTTGATTTTCTCTGAAAAAGAAAGCAGTATATCAGGGAAGCTCTTATTATTTGCACTGTGGCAGATTCATATGATTTCAGAAGCCCGATGAAAAGGTGGGACTTTTGAAACCAGGCAGTAGGTAAATATAGACAGACCCTCATTTGTATTTTGTTAGTGATCTGTAGCATGCATATGTAGGTAGGCATGCACAACCGCATACTCACATATACTAAACTTAGAAAATCATATGTGTTCTGTGAGAAAGAACATTTTGATACTTAAAATATAGCCTGAATTCGCATCCTGATAGTGCAGAAAGTATTTATTTTAAAATTAGGTCTAACTCCATATAAAGAAGATTATAGGAAAGGTAATTTAAATTGTAAGTAGCTTTGCTCACTGAAATGCTAGATTCATTTGAAACAGTGTTTTATTTCTTTTGGAAGCCAGACAACTCATTTAATAGTGTACATATGAAACACTAATTTGGCTTGTTAATTGGATGCAATTAAACTGAGGTTATTTTATACTGCTTAATTGTCTGAAAATTACATGCATTGCCATGCCTGTGTAATGTGAGGCAAAAACTGGGTATAGAGTGGGAGTTGGGGTGGAGGGACATAAGGTCTAGTAGTGTATCTTTGCATTGAGCTTTCTGTAAAAACTTGGAAGCATGTCTTTTAAACACTCTGGACTTCATTTGGAAATGGAAAAGGTTGGAACAGATGTCCTCTAAAGCCTCTTCCAACTCATATTCTATCAGTTTATAAATTCTACTTTGTAGTTCTAGAGAATGCAGTGTCATTATATTCAGTAATTATGGTATTACAAGGATGAACTAAACACTTAAAAAAAATCAGCACAGTGCCAATTTAGCAAATCCGTTAGAGGGAAGGGAATTTAGGCTTAAGGAACACTTACTCTGTGCCAGGTTTCATAGCAGGAACTCTCAATAACAACCCCCAAGAATATTTGCTATTATTATTTTCATGTTTACACATAAGGGAATCAAGTCATAAAGGTTAAATGGTTTTTGCAGGGATACTCTGATAGTCTATAGTGAAGCAGAACTAGAACTCAGAACTATTTGGCTCCCAAACCATTTGGTCTTTCCACCATGCCATGCAGCTTAAGCAAATGTTAAACATCAAGATTATATTGTTAACCATTTTCACCACTTTGCACAATATTTTCCCCCAGTAGTTGATGCACATCTACTGGTGAAATATACAGGTAACCTAGGGGCTAAGAGCCTAGATTTGAAGTCAGACAGAACAGGGTGAATTCCAATTCTACCATCAGCTGGGGGAATTTAGGAAAGTCACTTCACCACTGGAGATTACAAAATGAGGATGATAATATCTGTTTAAGCATCACTGCATCATTTTTATGCAAATGTGTATACAAATCTTAATGAGCACATAGTATATGTATCATACCTGATAGCTGTGATTATTATTAAGAAGGGATTAGACCAAAAGAAAAACCCAAAAGAATTCAAATTGTTGTACACATTTTCAAATGGCCTATTAATCTATTGATTGAAATGATGTCAGAATGCACATTGTTTCAACAGTTAACAAATGGAAATATCTGTTAAAATTTGGGGTATTACTTATTGAGCTCAACCAGTGCTATAGTAGTTAAGTGAACTATATTCTCTGATTCTCTGGGAGTCATCCTTCTGGAGTTTTTGGTCTAAAAAATAGTCTTTGGGGCCTGAATTACCCAACTTGAACTACGTCAATTGGAAGAGCAGGATAACCAATGTCTCCTTGTGGGACCTTGGGTGTGCTTAGCAGACACAACTGGGGCATTCATGGGACTGCTGATTAAAAAAAAAATAAATTACTAACTGAACCAAGATTTATTAAGCACCTGCTATGGAAAGGTGCTATTCTAGACACTAAAGGCTTATCAGTGAACAAAATAGAAATACAAACACACACAAAAAAACTGGGCCCTCATGGCATTTACATTCTGTTGGACTAACTTTTTAGGCCAAATTCGGTCCTCGTACTACTTTCCAGTGTTTTTAGGAATCTGCTTTTATATTGGGTCTCTCAAGCCAAATAGCAGTTGAAGAAGCACTGCAAGACTTAATCACTGACGAAAATTTTTCGCTTATTATATCTATATATTTTCCTGGTAAGGTAGTTTTTAAAGAAGTACTGTCTTTATAGATCTCAATATCGTAGCATAGTTGTTTTTTTAAAAGTTTCCTTATGGTTCGGGATTATGGATTTTCATAACCTGTAGAATCAGGCCCTGATTATTGTTTTATAGGGGAGAAAAAATGCTTTACAAATGATGCAGTCTATTGCAAAACGAATTTATAAGCTTGTTAAGCCACCACTTATATTGGAGTATATATTTTTAATCTTATTGAAATGAATTTTTCATTTTTTTACTGATAATTTTTGTTCTAAAATTTCTAGTGGATTCACAAACATGTAGACAATGTGCATGGTATGCAGTAGGCATGCAATAGACATTTGGTGAATGTTTAAAGTCATAATTCTCTGGCAAGAAAAATTTGACTCACTGTAAGATGGGAGGGGTAGTCATCAGAACCTGGTGAGGGAAGAAGTCTTGGCTAGTCTTCACTCCTATAGCTATAGTCTACCAATCTGCTCACTCTTACGAGTTTCTTCCGCTTTTTAAGAAGTTGTCCAAGAAACAGCTACCCTACCTATCCACCCAGCAATCACAAACATCTGATAGTCATAGTCAAGGTCACCCTGGGCTCTGCACTTCCCCTTGAATTTTCTAACATGTGAACAGATGGGGCCATCTTGAGGTAATTTTTTCCTTTAGTTGGGTAGGGAAGTCTGTAGTTGAACTGGGATTCTTCCTTGTGGGTCAGTCTTCTCTGGCCATATTTTGTTCAGGGTGCTCTGAGAAGGAAAGGTATGTGAAGGGGGTCACTGTGGGGTTGAGGAAGAGTTGTTTCTTGGTGGGCCTGCTTGGATAAATTCGGCGGAAAAAGGGAATGTATTCCTTTCTTCCATTACTTATCCTTGTTTGTGAAAGCAAAGAAAAAAGGAGTGAAAGCTTGGGTGTGAATCTTTTTCTCTCAGTGAGGAAATCTGTCTTTGCAACTCAGCAGTGCCCTGTGGGACAATGCTGATGGCTGACCCAATACTTTGTGGACAGGTCATGGAAAGTTCAGCTTCTAATTATCCATTTCTTCTTCTCCTGGTGCTTACATTTTGAATTATCTTTATTTCTCTAGCAAGGGAAAAATCCAGGGTTATAAACATTCAATGTACTTTCTTGTCATTCAGTTTGTTTGGTATGTGTCAAAGTTTATGTTGGGAGAAATACAGACTTTTGGGAGAAAATGAGGATTTCAAATGTCTTTTCTGTCATTGGTGTGAGGATGTGCTCATTAGGGCCCACAGCAGGGCTGCAGAGGACACCAGACAGCTGACAGTAAACCTTGACCCCAGTAGTTATTGCTTGCCTCATTATTGATTTTCAGAAGGATTCAGGCAAAGTGGCTGTACGTCTGTTATATTTCATTATTTCTTCATCTGTAAAAATGCAGCATTGTTTATAGCACTGTCCTACCTCCTGGGAACAGAGCAGGGTAACACACAGGGGAATTGGAGTGGCTATTTTTAGGATATGAAGCAACACTAAGTTTTGAGAATAATTCAGGTGAAAATAAATGTGATACACAGCAATACATTTGTGACAAGGGTTAGTAGAGTGTTCTTGCGATAATTGACTGCTATTGATGCAACTTATTACAGGCATATGTAATTGTTTTCAGAAAGATAATGGTCAGCAGCTCCATGGCTTGTAATATCCTCTGATGCATTTACATTTTGTGTAGGTCACTAATGCACATGTGTAACAGTATTTCGAGATAGTTATACCTGTATTCAAGCAAAAGAAAAGGAATCCAAAAACATTTGTTTTTGAATTTGTCATGTTGACTTGTACAATGACCTCAGAATATTTGTGAAGGACTTGGTGCACAGATTTAATCAAATGTAGCTTTTTAAAATGGCTAAGTGGCTGAGAATATTCAAAATGACCTTTTAAAATAAATCACCTGGCAGTATGGAATATAGCAGATAATTGGATGCTAAGTGTGGAGATTAGATTTTCTAATGGACAAACTCCAAATTTGTTCAGTCATTGGTTGATTGTTGGCCATGTTTGGTACGAGTTTGCTAATGTTACATCTAATTATGTCTGAAAATAGTTATCATGGATAATACTAGCTGATCTGAAAAATTTAACATTTTAGCTAATAATCCCAACGATTTATATTGGAAGAAAAATGTCCTGATAATTAGTCTTTCTTTTTTTTATATTCTTATGGGTTATATAGGATGGGAGCAATGAGAATCAAACAGAAGACATTTTGAAATTAATAACAAATTTGCCCCGGTTTTGATGTCTGCTATGATTATATTAACCCTTCTGATGGCTGTAAAAGCAAACAATGCCTAATAGTATGCCCAACATTTGTGATCTACTTGAAGGCAATTGGTTTTGGTTTAAATTTCATAAGAAATTTTTACAATACACAGTTGTGTAAATCAAACTACTGTTCTTATGTCTGATGTGTAAGTATTTCTAAAAAAAGGAAGTAGGGAGAAGGGAAGGGTATAGAAGTGGGATTCTGAGGTCTATGTTGGGAGAAAATGAGGAATATGCAAATGGCCTGCTTCCTTAGTCAATGTAACCTTTCCCAAGTGCTTTTTTCCAGGTGGATCAGATCTTGGTTTTGAGCAGGCTGCATCTGCGCTATCAGTTTAGCATTTGGGAGAAGTTTTACTTGTTCCTGTCACTGTGATATAACTTGTAGTCGGCAGTGGTGACTTATTTAGGGCATCTCTTAAAGGGTCTAATTTAAATTATGCTGATTAACTTGCTTAGGTATAGAATCTGATGTGTTGATATGTCAAATGGTGACAGTACACTTTCACTGTGATGTCTTCCATAGAATTTCAGGGTTAGATAAAACCATTGGAGGCATCATTTAATCCCTAACTGAGCAAGGAGAAATAAATCACTCAGAACAAATCACCAAGGATTGCTGGCATTCAATCTCCATTAAAATACCTCTTCCTTTCTTAGGGAGGCCTGTTGCTCTCTTATACGCTTCATTTTATCAGCAGTTGACCCTCTGCAGCTATCCAGAACAAGTTTACTCATTGACTTGCATGACAATTCTACAGTTATTTAAAGCTCGCGATTGTGTTCACCCGAAGTACTCTTTTATCCAGACTAAATATTACTGGTTCCTTCAAAAAGACCTTTTATAATGTAGTTTTCATTTTTATTTTATTAATTTCTTCAGGGATCAGGCTGTTCATGTCTGAAAATGTACTCCAGGCTATGTTTGTTATGAGTCCCGAAAAATAAATTGCTTGTCTCCAGTTACTCTTCAGAATGTAGCCTCTTGCCAACTGGTTTAGAAACATTTTATGGAAAAGGCCTACTAGACATGCTTGCTAAGACTTTTACAGCTGGAACAGAGTTGGAATGTATACTCATGTAATGCAAATCTATTTTCATAAATGTAATTATTGAGGTTCTGGCATGTGTAAGGTACATGGGAATATAAAATACAGTAGAGATAGAAATAGAATGTAAGATACAAAGAAGAGTGTTTCACTGTTTTCATCATCAAAACTTTATAATCTATTATGTTATGGGAAATAACTTTGCTAAGGGAGCTATAATTAAAAGAAGCAGTTTAACTACTACACGAGAGGCATATATGAAGTGTTAAGGTATAAAATCACCCCTGGCCCATGAGATCCCCAGAGGTTTCATGGGAGAAAGGGATGCTTTAGATAGGCCTTGATTTTGATGGACACCAACGTGGGAAAGTATCAAGAGTGTTTTTAGAGGAGCATCTGACTTAAGGGCAGCATAAAATGCATATCAAGTGAATACTGGTAAAAAGTTAGAATGTTTGGAATATGTTGGGTAAAGGCTTGTATTCCAGCTTAAAGAGTTTGTACCTAAAATAAGAACCAACGGTGGGCACATGTACTGTAACACATTGAAAATTTGGTTCCCGATTTTGGCAGTTCCATAACTTTACAAACATAGTTAAATGAAATAAAATATATGTGAAAATTTCTATGCAGAAATTCTATTTTATTTATAAAGAGTATGAATTATGTGTGTTTTGCATTTAAGACATATTGGCTTTGAATTAGCTATTATTATTACTCTCTTTGTCCCAGAAGCCCAACAATTTCAAGGACACTTACTAATCATAAAGGTAAAGTAAATACATTGCTGATGGACATGTTGTTATATTCACACCTGTGTAAGTTATTAGTACCTTTTCTATTTTCTACTCTTTGGCCATATAAATGACATGCCATACTGACACCAAGGTTAGCTCAAATGGTTGCCATTTTAATATAAAATAAATTAACCTTTT
Organism: Plecotus auritus; assembly: GCF_963455305.1. Lineage (NCBI taxonomy): Eukaryota > Metazoa > Chordata > Mammalia > Chiroptera > Vespertilionidae > Plecotus > Plecotus auritus. The sequence continues at coordinate 30,542,311 of NC_137775.1, read as the reverse complement.
CTTCAATTTATAGTAATTAAAAAGGGAGATACAGCCCTGGCTTGTGTGGCTTAGCTGGTTGAGCATCGTTCTGTGCACTGAAAGATAGCAGATTCGATTCCTGGTCAGGGCACATACATACCTGGTTGTGGGTTTGATCCTGGTTGGGGTATGTGTGGAAGGTAACCAATTGATGTTTCTCTCTCACATCAATATTTCTCTCTCTCTTTAAAATCAATAAAAACATATTTTTAAAAAATGGAGATATAAAATGTTGGGAAATACTTCTAAGTAGGTGTGTTACTTATAATATTGTCACCTATAAAGTACCTTACATATATAATGAGATTTATTGCATCTTAATAATAATTTTGAAAAATATTCTTACTTTGGGTTGACTATCTTTAGTAACTATGAAAAAACTCTCTTCTAATTTATCTACATAGATTGCTTATTAATCCACATAATGAATAGTAGAGATGGTGAATACCTAAATGGACAAATATTTCATAGTACAAGTGGATCTATATGCAGAAGCAGTCAATACATTAGACAATAGCAATATTAATTACTGTATGTTGCCAAAACAAAAGTGAGTACTTTGATTTTGGAACCTTTAACCACTGTGGAAAGTAACTTATTTTAGATTTAGTCATTCTTTTAGTCTCTGGAGAAGTACACAGAACTTTGTGAGGGACTAGGAGAGAATAGAAAATAGTTTATTGTAATAAAATAACATACAGTTCATTAATTTTTAATTATACTTTAATGCATGTGGGAACACTGATGTTTCATAACAGTTGATTATAGGCAATCTGAGCATTTACTATTATTTAGACTTTATTGAGGGTCTATTCTGAAATATTAAATATAGATGGAGGAAGTGTGTTCTGAAACACTTGAGTACTACATATATATTTCCATTTGAAGAACATACTGGCTTTTACCAAGAGCCTGAAAGGTATGAGGTAATGATACCTCTTCTTGTTATCATCTAGAGGAGGGAATGGACAGTGTTTGAACCTCCTGTAGGTCTGCGGACTGTCTTAGGGACAGGTGCTGTACTTTGTATAGTTACCCAGCTTTGAAGGGATCAAGACACTAGTAATTTGTGCTAAGGGCCCTTTAATAAAGAGAAGGTTGTCATTTTGGGGGCATTGTGTAAGAAAAAAAATTCATGGGGCTGAAGGGTCTTACTGAAACCCGAGATTGTGAAGCATGTAGGTAGGTGGGTTTTTCATAAAAGGTTTCTTCATTCATGTGTGTGCTTGTGTGTGTCTGTATAATGCACTTCTGTCTTCATTCCTGCATGTTCCTGTTCACTCAGAGAGCCATAATCTTCATCTGACTCTGCTGCATTCAGTTAACTTCGAGCTGGGCTCTGATTTCGGAGAGAACTGGCTTCACAGAAACACTGCGGTCCTACAATGTGTAATGGAAATAGACCTAGGCAAGAAGAGCATCCCATCCCGATGGTTTTGTCATTGCATTTCTTGGGAGCCAGTTTTCTGGAAAAACAACCGATGATTGGTGAATGCTCATTTGAGAAGAATACTCAATATTAGATATTATGAGAGAAGAATAAGAACTTAGTATGTCCTTCTGAATATTTTTAGCGATGTCAGCTTGTCAGAGCAGTTGGCCTCTCACAGACAAGTTATATCAAAGACTATTCAGCATCCAAGAACATGTGGAGGCTCTGTGGTAGAGAACCGGGATCTCAGAAACATGGAGACCAAAATCATTACTGCCGCAATCCACTACTCTCATGTCATAACTACACATGTAAAGGAAACCAATCCTGAATTAAATAATGAGTTTTTAAAGAATTAACTTGGGAAATGTCAAGTCTCAATCCTTTTCCATTGGATGAAATGAGTATATTTTCCTGGGTTGGAATTGTGCACTCTCATAATGTTCTTGAAAGCATAAAATTGGAACATTTTTTAAAAAAGGGTTTTTTGGGTTTTTTTTGGCAGTTTCTAAAGAGAAAGTGTAAAAAATATGTTACCTTGCAAAGCATCCTTTTATCCTCACAGTTTATTTGTTCTCTTTCATGATATAAAAGAGATGCATTTGAAAATAGCACCAGGAACATGAAGAGTTCATAGTTTATTATTATGGCTTATATTTTCAATTATGTATTTATTCACAAGTTGATTTATTTCATTGCTATTGTACTGGTGTTTATATCTCAGTCTGTACTAAATTTATGGTAATACTGATTTCATTTAGTTTGAAATTAGGATTATAAAATAGGATAATATTTAGTCATCCCTCTTTTGTCCTTTCCAAGTGCCATCACTAGCAATTAAGTATAAACCAGAGAACATGAACTTTGAATAAAACCTTCAGTGAGCTTAGACAGTATTTGGGCAGTCACTTGCAGTGTGTGGAGTGTTTGTTACATACCATTGACAGATGATGTAAAGGAGTAGGTGTAAGTATGTTCTAATAAAAAACTCAGTAATCACTGCAAAGATTTAATGGATAAATTGGTGATTGATATGAGGGGGAAAAAGACACTGAAAAATGTTGGTATGAGATTGCGCTGAAGACACAACCTCTGCAGTGTTTCCCAGGATTTGGACACATAGGTATCACTTTTACAATCAAGAATCCTTTGATAGCAGTTTGAGAAGCTCACGGAAGTTGTTTAACAATTGCTGTATTAAAACTAGGTAGGTAAAGCAGTTGGATGTGATTTTTTTTAGGCCCCTCCCAGCACTCACAGGCAGAGACTGACTACCAAGCCAGCCTAGAACATCCTAGGAAGTATAGAGGGCGTGGTTTTAGTTTGGAGTTTGTGGAGTATGGAAAGGGAAGGGTGTGGCATTCCTTTTTAACAAGATTTAAAGGAACCCTTCTAAGATCCATACATCTATGCTAGCCCTGTTTTCTGAGCCAATTTCTTGATAAAATGGGGACAGGAAAATATGTAAAACAAATGGTAAACAATAATAAGGTATGCAGGTTTAAGATATTGTGTGATAAAATACTCAACTATTTTATTCAGATGTTTAGAAAATAAGACAACAAAAAAAGTACTCGGGCTTTGGATCACTTTAAGTGGAAGTCAAGGTTACCTTTATATTGTCCTTAGGTAGTAAATGACTAGATAGGACAACTAACATATATTAAATTGTAACATCTTTTATGTACATTTAAAATATAATTTTTTCAATAATTTTTTTAAAAAGTAACTTCTTTATCAAGGAGGGATAGACCCAGATAATGAACATCATGAAAGCATCAAGATGATTCTTTTTTTAAAAAATATATTTTATTGATTTTTTTATAGAGAGGAAGGGAGAGGGATAGAGAGTTAGAAACATCAATGAGAGAGAAACATCGATCAGCTGCCTCCTGCACACCCCCTACTGGGAATGTGCCCGCAACCAAGGTACATGCCCTTGACTGGAATCGAACCCGGGACCCTTCAGTCCGCAGGCCGATGCTCTATCCACTGAGCCAAACCTGTTTTGGCAAGATGATTATTTCTTTATCAATTCTTAGGATTCATCATTTACTTGTAAATCTGTAGGTTATCATGCAGTACATATTGTAAATACCATGATACTTACAACACCCTAAACACTTATTTTTAAAATGGAATTTATTTTTTAGAGCAGTTTTAGGTTCACAGCAAAACTAAGTGAAACAGAGATTTTCCATGTCCTGCCCCCTCATTATCACCCAATTTCAAAATTTTGTACCAAAGTGATACATCTGTTACAACTGATGAACCTACATTGACCTATCATTACCACCCGAAGTCTGTGGTTTACATTTTGTGAAACTCTAAATATTTTAATTCCATGTAATGATGTGAAACATTGTTTAGTACAAATGTTAGAGATGTTGGCACAATATAACATCTGTAACATTGATTCACCTTGAGAAAAACAGAATCTATAATTTGTTTTTTAATTGACAGAATCATTTTCACATTATGTCTTTCAGTTTTTAATCTAGAAATGGTTATACAATACCGTATGGTCTTATTTTTAACCCTTCTGAACCTTAAACCACCACTTCTCTAGAGTTACATATGGTTATAATCTGGTTTATGGTTTGAAACTAAAGGGAAGGCTGGGAATTTAGGATAAAGGAAATTTTAACAATCACCATTATTTTTATAAGAGGGGGTAATTTCCATTTTAAAACATCCTGGCCAAAAGTTTTGTGTGCTATTAAAATGAGTAAGTACAAGATTGAAAGATTTTTAAGAGACTTTTTTTTTAATATTAGACATTTGAGATATGATAAATTAAGGACTTCATAAGTAAAAGGACATTCCTTATTGTGTAATGGGTGTTTGAATAATGCAAACGTGCTTTAGAGATGTGTAAGGGTGTCTTGCCTTTGACCTCAGGGAAGCTATGCAGTACAGATACCTTCTTTTTCCTCTTCATCTGACAGTTAAGAGGAATCCACAAGAGGAGACAGAAATCAAAGAGACATAATTGCAACAACACTGAAAAGATTTTCACTTTTGATTATTTAAAAACAATCCTGGTGGGAAAAGTCACCTACGTTAAAAATTAAGCGAAGAAACTTGCACAAGGAAAGTGCTTCCTCCAAACACCTTGAAACACACGCCTTCCCCCTGGGAAAAACACGGGAGGAGAGGCCAGCCCACAGCAGTGGCCCGGATCGGCTCATTCTGGGAGGAAAAGCGGCTCCCCCCGCGGCTGGCGCGGGGCTGCTCTGGTGGCTCAGCCGCATCGCGGCCCCGGGCTGTGCGGGCACCAGGCGCTGGGACTCGTTCCAGGAACCGGGAGCCCCGACCGCCCTGCCCTCACCCGCTGCGCTCGGCCCGCCCTGGAAGGGCCTGAACTTTGGCCCTTGGCCGCTGACACCCTAGGGAGTTTGAATGCAATGACGTCTCCGCTCGGTTCGGCTGCACAACAGGAAATGCTCTCCGCCTCCCCCTCCTGCTCGGAGAAAGTGGGGCTTGCAGCTCCTGGCGGCCGCCGTGGCGCTGGCCTAGACCTAGTTTCGGGGCCGCCGCTCGGGCTGCTCCCTCTGGGTCGGCGGGCCCGGCGCCCTGGGCGGGGACGCCGAGGAGGATGCGCTGCCTTTGCAATGGCTCACTTTCCCCAGCGTGCCAGGGGACGCCTCTGTGCTGAACAGACAGGAATGCCCGGCGATCACTGGCCTTGGGGAGACCACATCTCTTGCATAATAGAGAGAACACCCGGTCAGGTGGGCCAAAAGCATTGGCAGGCTCCCGAAATCGAGCGAATAGTGCTGAATAATGCTGACTACAGTGGGCCTGAGTAGACTTTTAGTCACCTTGATAGAATGTACAGTCTCTCTTTTCACAAAGCCCTGACGGGAAACCTCTTGTTTAACTCTCCTTCCAACTGTCACCTTTTACTTTGCTGTGGAAACACAGATGTGCATGTTCAGCGCCAAGCACAGGCATCGCGCTGTGATACACTTTGAGACAGTCATGACATGAACATTATCGCAGTATTTATGATTTAATCGTTATGATGTAGGTAGTGAATCTAGTTTTTGAAAATGCTCATGGTTTTGCAAATTTGAGAACAGTACCGTGGTCCTTGCCTTTGGATGTACTATCCTCCAATTATAGATGGATTTTTACTGTTTTTTTTTTTTTTTTGACATTTTAAGTTTTTAGCTAGAGAGAGGCTTAGGATATTGAAGCCAAACAAGTAAATCCAGCCTTTTGAATAGATAGGTGTTTTAATTTGCATTCGTGATCTTCCAAGTTACATTTTAGAATGTTTAGAACTAGTGACCTATAACTTAGTAACGTGGATCTTGTGTGTTTTATATACTCGCGAGGATGATCCGGGAGAGTAGCATCAGCTGGGCCGTCATCCCTGTGATAAAGTGTCCGGTTGACTCATGAATAGGCTTTGTAATGGTCGATTGTTCCTTTGGCCACACAGCCGAAATGCCAAAGTTCACTGGGAGGTCTGCTAAGGTTTCTTATATCAAAGACTTGACAGAGAGAGGATTTCATAGATGAAAATATTGTTCAGCCGTTCATAATAAACCTAGAAATTATTCTAAGTTGGAAATACACTGTTTACATGTTTAAATTCAACGGAGTCCTCAAGCTGATCACTGACCCATGCTTTTATAATTGTGGCCTAAATGTTTTCCTTTAAAATAAGTCCCCCCAGGATCATTAGATGTGTATATAGTACAATGCCATTTCCCTCGGGACACTTTCAGCTGATTTAGGCAATAAAGAAATTGAAGATTATTTGAGTACATTTAGAAGAAGAGCTATATATTTAAACATTATGTCTCTTTTAGATTTGCTTTTTCCTTTGACAGAATATAAAACAAAGATCCTTTCTTTTCACCATCTGGGCCTCACTCAGGTTGCTTTGGTACCTTCTTACTTGGTTATGAAGGGCACAGAAGTATTTGTATCTGTATTCTCAGTGGACCACTAAAGGAAATAAAGTTAGAAGTTAAGAACAGAGAGGAAGCTGTAGCTCTTTGGTGCTATGCCAAAGAGAGCAGACTCCATTAGAGTAGCCTCTGCAGTTTCATGGATTCAAGGGGCAAATGGGATGGTGCAAGTGAAAATGTTTTGTAAAACTGGAAAGCACTATGTTAATGCAGAGAAGTTTTCTATATGATTCTCTTGTTCCTTCTCTCCTCCTACAGTAAAATTAGATAGAATGTGCCGAGAATCAATTCTAGCATGTAATAATTACAAGAGTTCCATCAAAAGGTTGATGGGACTTGGTGGGCTCAACAAGAGTGAGCCACATATGTAGTTTACCTGTTGGAAATGGCTAAACGGCACTTCCCCCAAACCTGAATAGGATTATTGTTAACTGCCAGACAGCTCAGGGCATTTTATTGCCTCCTGTTGGCCAAACACCTGAACAGCTATAGGCTATTCCCCAAACTGATAATGCTTCTGTATTCTACCCTTTGATACCTTACCCTTTGAAGTGTATATTTCCACCTTGCCTTGGGACAAATTGTGTTAGAATAAAAGCAGGGTCCTGAGTGAAGGAGGAGAGTCTTCAGTTCCCTTTAGCTGAAGCTCCTCTGACCCCCAATGCCTTTCAAAACTATCTTTCGTCCATGGACTCCTTTTTAATCGTCTACACGCAGCCCCTTTCTCCAGAATGCTGAACCCTTTGTAAGGCTGGGAAAAGAACCCTGGCATTATGATGCTCTAACGAGGGACACCAATATTTATGGTGCCCTAATGAGGGACACCAACAATTATGGCGCCCAAACAGGAGACACCAACAAGAATGTATATCTGTAGCAACAAGGAAAACTCCCAAAGTGGATGTTAGTTTCATTCTTTGTGTCCACATTATAGCTGGGTCCCCTGCACCATGTTTATTTGCTCTATAATAAGACATGACCACTTTTAAACCCAGCTTGGCCATTTATAACCCTGGTATTATGAGAGTATTTATTTAGCAGCATTAATATAAGGATCAATTACTCTAGATCTGTATTAGCAGTAATCCTTAGTTTTTGTGCAGCATCTTGTTGGAGGTGGCTAAGTAGGATCTTTAGAAACATTAATTAAATCTCATAACAACCAGGAGATTAGCATGCTGTTCTATGAAAACCACTGTGTGGAGAGTTTTTATGGACTGTACTTAGAATTTAAAACTTTATAACATCAACCAAGACCCAACACCTCATTTGCAATTATGGTCCAAACATGTAATTTGATTAATATGTGAGTTACAGATCTATCTACTTTTGGGGATATATTCTATTTTGTGTGTGTGTATGTGTGTGTGTTGCAGAAGCATTTCATGCCTTTATAGTGACCAAAACTTCAGTTCTGATTAGGATGAATAGAAAAATATCTTTTACTTCTCAGCTAAGAAGTTTGTGCTTCTTGAAGGAAAATCCTAGAATAAATGCAATTCTCCATTGTATCTTGCAATCATAATTGGAAATACTTAAGAAAGTATTTTAAAGGAATTGGTTGTGTACTGTCTGTCTTTTCCAATGAATCTCACGAGCTGGGGCAGAATATATCTTGTCCTCACTGAATCCCCAGTGCCTAGAACAGTGCTCCACTTGGAGCAGAGGCGCAGGGCGCTGGTGCTGAATGGAGAAATTAAAAGGTGATGCCACTGTCTCTTATATTTCAGATGATATTTCTTATGCCTGGACTATTGCTTCAGAATCCTCTGAATGGTTTGAATTCAGCAAATATAAGACATTATTTGATTTTTTAAAATGAGATGTAGACATATAGTAGGTGCATAATAGGCACTTATTACATTGAAAAATATTCAAAGAAGCATGATATTAGTAATATTGCCATCCTGGGTGCTTTATTTACTATTATAATAATTTGCAACCTTTTTTTTTCATCTAAGGAGAGTCATTTTTTTTTTTTTTTTAAAAAAAGCTTATTGACCTATTGATTTATAAAAGAAGACATTTAGGGAAGCTAAAGAACAATGCAGTTGAATTTGAATCTTTTCTTTTCTAGCACTTAACCTTAAGATTCTGCATAGCAGTTTGAATCCAAAGGTTCTTTGAGCTCTTAAACACAATTTATATATATATATATATTTTTTTTAAAATATATTTTATTGATTTTTTACAGAGAGGAAGGGAGAGGGATAGAGAGTTAGAAACATCGATGAGAGAGAAACATCGATCAGCTGCCTCCTGCACACCCCCTACTGGGGATGTGCCTGCAACCAAGGTACATGCCCTTGACTGGAATCGAACCTGGGACCCTTCAGTCCACAGGCCGACGCTCTATCCACCGAGCCAAACCAGCCAGGGCACAATTTATATTTTATCATTGATTGCATTACAGAATCTTTGATGCTACATTTGTGCCTTTCTGGATATTGGGATTGTGGATTAAAAGACACCTCTGTATTTTCAGTGCCTAAGATGGTGTCCCAAGGAATTTAGAGGCTCAATAGGGTCAGCTTCCTGGGTGGGCAGTCATGTGATCTGTTCAGAAGCACCTCCAGCTTTGTTTAATGTCCTGCTGTCTTGAAATTCTTAATTTTTGACAAGGGGATTCTGTATTTTTGTTTTGCACTGGGCTCTGCAAATTTTGTAGCTGATCTTGCTGCTCAATAAATATTTGTGGCAAAATTAGTGACAACTATAGAACTTAGAAACTTAGATTTTATTTCTGAAAATATTGGTTTGATCATGGGCCTTAGTTTCTCTGTTTCTCTTAGGTATGACAAAATGAAATATAGACTGTTTGGGTTCAATCCAAGAAAACATCTCAACTAGAATATTATTTGGAACTGAGGATGAATGACCTTAAAAAAAAAAAAAAAGACTTATCCAAATCTCCAAAGTGCTCAGTATATTTTCTTAGTTGGGTTGGGCTTAATGGAGGTGCTATTAGAATGTGGAAGACTGATGCTAATATAATGGGAAATGTAGAGTTTAGGGCATGACAAGGAATTGGGTTTCAGAGCTGGGCGGCCTGAGTTCTGAGTTTGAATGTTGTCTCCCCCCAATCTCCGCCCCCCCCCGCCCCCGCCACTCACTTACTAGGTGTGTTAATAATTACGTTATCCCCATTCGTAAATCTGATTTTTTAAAAATTTTCTCCCTCTGGGTGGTAGGTTCCTTTTATTTTTCTAAGGGAAGTTTATTGTCTTATTATTTTAAGCAACAATCCAGCTTCTAAATTCTTGAAGCTTTAAGGTCTATTAGGGGATTTGTTTTTTGGTAGTTAAATGGGCTCACCTTGTGGTGTGGGTCCTGGGGTCTTAGCTTGTGGGGGAGTCTGTATGGTGCAGGAGTGGACTGCCACTGGGATGTCACTGGGAAAGCCTGACCAGTGGACCAAGGCCAGCTCTGAGTGCCCTGACCTTTGGGAGCCAGCACTTAGGAGATACCAAGATAACTAAGTGACAAATAAGTAGCAGAATATGTCAATAGGGACATTATTCTTATGTTTGTGACTTTCTTTTTAGCTGTAACTCTTTGACCTTCTGTAGCAGTTATGCAAAATGGGATTATCATCTTATCTTGGGAGAGGAAATGAATATGAAAGAAAATCTTTGCTGGGCTTATAGAAAGATTGAACTACTGTGTCTTTACAATGAACAGAATTACTTTTTATAATGAAACTCATGTTCTACCATAGAAATACTTTTAAAAACTTTATTTATGTCTAAGGACATAAAATGTATTTAAGCTCTGTGTTTTTACCTACAGTAAAGACTATGCAGAGTGTCTAACTTCTATAGTTACATCTGGTGAACAGATATTTCTTTGAGACATTCCTGCATCTGTTGAGGACCAAGATTCTTTGCTATTTAACATTAGTGACTAGTGGAGATGGCATATATTTATTTACAGTTTACTAATATTACCTGAGAATAGTCACACATCACACTAATGTGAAAGGAACAGAGTGAGAGCCAGGTCAGGGTATCCTTTTTATAAAAAACTAAATGTACTTATAATTATCAGTATTTAAAAATGCCATTTTATCATTCTTGCATAGATAATGTATACTGCATTTTATTTCCTAAAGCTTAATAGGTTTGAACATGGAATTTACTTGTAGAAGGCAAATAAGAAAATATTCATACAAGGAGGTCTTTGAGTGAATAATGATAAACTTCTCTACTCTGTGCTATGACATGTGTTTCCTTAAAAGCAATGCGATTCTGGACAGAAGGCCTCTATGTGAGAATAAGATTGCTGTGGACCTAGATATCTGTAGACAGTTCCTGATTTGAGCTGCAGCTGGTCAAGCACAGTCCTGACCTGAACAATGAGAATCTAGTAGAATTCATTTTTTTTTATTTTCAATGCATAATTATGAATCAATATAAAAATATAAAGCTCTGACACGCTAAAAAGCAAACAAACCATTGTTATCAGAAAGAGGGCAAAGGGTGTTTTACACAAAAGGCATTAAGTATTGTTTTCTAATTTCCCTTTTACTTACTTCATTAAGATCTTGTCTCATGAAAAAAAAAAAGAGAATTACTTCAAAGATCTTTGTAATTTTTGAGGGTTATTTTTGCTTGTGTTTTTATAGACCTAAAGTAAAAACACATTGACAACATCCTGGGATTAAAAAAGCCAGTGAGAGCGAATGAAAATGTCATTAAACTAGGTAGAGTTATGGGACAGATGGGTGACTAGGAACTAACAAAGACATTTAAATCAAGCAAAAGAATATGTTTTAAAAATAAAACAATCTAAATTGTGTTACTTAGAAGTAAAATAATATGTAGGGAATTATGTGCTATGAAGAAACACATGACTGTGTTAACTACAGATAATATATATTTTTAAAAATCATGGTGGGAATGATTTAATTTGAGACACTGAGCTCTCTCAGTTAGATTGTTTCTATGCCAGCATCATTTCCTAAATTATTGGAACCTGGTGTCAGAGCTTATTTTTACACTGCTTGGTCATGGGAAAATACATTTATATAAGTTAAGGCTCTTTCACTCATTTATTTCACCTTGTATTTATATAATTATATGACGGTTAGTTCTCTAAAATTCAAAGGACAGTATGTTCATTGGTAAACAAGAAGTCAGTATAGAGTGCTCTATTTTTACAGCTGTGCTTCAGGGTATCATGTTCCAAAGAGGTCAGCTGGGCATGACCTCATGGGCATGAATCTTGGGGAGACAATTCTGAAACTGCCACCGGCCTGCGGAGTTGAAAGCCAAGGCAGAACCTCCAAATGCTGTGTACAGGAGGGATCTAGTCTGTTAATGCTTTAGGACATCTTTCTTAGTAGCATCTAAACAGAACTGAATCCAAAGATAAGAGGACTGGGTGGGGTATAAGGCCCTGGAGGATGTAGTTAGTAGGAAGCAGCATTTGCATTCATGAACACTCTCTGGGTACTGTCACATTTTTAACACTGAGTTTGTTTAATAGAAAATATAAATAGGAAGTAAAGAGGAGGGTGTTGAAGGAAGAAGATATTGAAAAGGGTAGTAGAGAGACTATTACGGTACTTTCTTTCATTATGACACTATTCTTGGTAAAACTATAGAAAAATAGTATGGTTTTGAGCATGTGTGGGAAGCTAATAGAGAAATAGGACTTGTTTATCTGATGTACAGATATGATTATTTATGGGATACTGGTTAACATTACTGTCCTTCGTACAATCATGCCCAAGGTTTGTGGCAGCTGTTGGGTTCACATATCATTGGAAGTTGTTTATAAGATTCTTATTTAGTAAAATAAATTCAGAAATACCAACATTTCCCCATCATTTAGAAAAGATGTTACACTGTCTTTTATCATCACTGTTAATGAGAATGAGTTGTTAATCTGAAGATCACATGCACTCACCGTTGCTGCCATTTGCAGTGTGCGCAGTTGTACATGCAAGTCACATGTGAGGCTTCTGCTGGCTATTGCTGTTCCCTTCTCAACATCACACCATGATATACACTAGTAAAATTTTATAATAGGGCCAGGATAAGTGAATTTCTCATTTTGGTGATGTAGCATCAGTACTCTGTGCCTTTTTCTATTATTAGTGTGTGTTTTTTTCGTATCAAGTAGATTGGTAATCCTGAAAAAGAATGAATTGGTGCTAAAACCAACAGTACATCACATGTGAAACTGTTACTTGATTTTCACTTACTCATATGTGGACAATTATAATAAGAGTAGGAAAGAAATTAGCAGCTAATTGAGATTTGAAATTTTCAGTGACATAAGTTAATAATTATTTATGGCAGCATAACTCTTAAAAATACCATATCAGAAGAAATGTATTTAAAATCTAGTTAACTTAAACTAAATTATAATCTATAACATTTATTGTATGTCTGTTATGCTAGAGTAGAAATTAAAAATACTGTACATATCTATCCGAAAAAAAGAATTTGCATTGCAGTATAATAGACAAAACAAAACAGCTTCTTTCAACACATGTATGAAGCTTTCCTACTCTTCATTAAATTATTTAACAAATATTTATTGAGTGTTATGTGCCAGGCACTGTTCTAAGAGCTGAGGATAGAACAGGAACAAGATAGGCATGGTTTCAGTCCATGTGGGAGACACTCATCCACATTAATCCAATAATCATACAGATGTATATTACAAATTATGCTTAAGTGCTAGAGAGGAGAATAAGGCAGCTTTGTTTGGAAAACCAAAAATGTTAAAAAGTCTTTTCAAAGTCAGGGAAAGATTTTCTGAGGAAGGGGTTATGTGGAGCCCAGAGTGACTGATAAGAAAACATTAATTACATGAAGGGAGTTGGTGGGTTCTGCAGCTTGAGGGAGCAGCTTGCTCTAGGCCCTGTGATGTACGGGATCATGGTCCCATCAAAAGCATAAAGGAGCACTACTGTGGCTGAGCTCTAAGTGCAAGGGAGGGAACCTCACGGAGTTGGCAGGGCCATTGCATGCAGTCTTGTAAATCTGGTTTAGGATTTGGGTCTTTATCTTAAAATGAGTGCAATGGCCAAAACCGGTTTGGCTCAGTGGATAGAGCGTCGGCCTGCGGACTGAAGGGTCCTGGGTTCGATTCCGGTCAAGGGCATGTACCTTGGTTGCGGGCACATCCCCAGTGGGAGGTGTGCAAGAGGCAGCTGATCGATGTTTCTCTCTCATCGATGTTTCTAGCTCTCTATCCCTCTCCCTTCCTCTCTGTAAAATATCAATAAAATATATTTAAAAAAAAATGAGTGCAATGGAAGCCATATAAATTGTTTAAACATGGGGGTTCAGATTTGCATTTTGAATATCCCTCAGTCTGCTGGGAAACAAACTGGAGAGTGCCAAGAGTGGAACTAGAACTTGCCAAGAGATTATTGTGTCCATCCAGGGAGTAGATTACTGCACTGGATTAATCCACTACTGTGGGGTGGTGCAAGTGGGGAATGGAGAAAAGTGAGGAGATTTGAGAAATTTGAGAGATTTCTTGGAGGAGAAATATATAGGATTTTATGGGGATTTGGTATGGAGAGTGAAGAAGAGGAAATAGCCCAGAATGAATCCTGTGTGTGGCCTGTGCACCTGAATGGGCAGAAGTGTCATTCATTGGAATGTGATTCACTATAGAAGAGCTTGGTTTAAGGGAGTGGTGACTTTTGTTTTTTGACTTGTTGAGATTAAAGTGGTTTTGAACCTGAGTGGAGATGTCAAATAGTTGAACATGTGGTTCTAGAGGAGAGGACAGTCTGGAGACAGAAATTTTGGAGCCATCAGCATATAGGGTAGTAACTGAATTGGGGTAAATGAGAGGGTGAAAGGAGAATACATAGTGTGAAAAAAAAGAGATGGCTTGGGGCTGACCCTGGAGAAACTGACTATTAAAAGCCTGAAACAAGTGAGTGTGCCCACCAAGAAGATTAGGAAAGGCTAACTGGAGAAGGACAGTTATTGTCTCTATGACAATAAAGAGAGTCATAGCACCTAAGTGAGGGGAGATGTTCATTTCCTAGGGCTTCTGTGACTAAGTACCAGAAATTAGGTGGCTGTAAACAGTAGAGATTTGTTTTCTTACGATTCTGGATGTCAGAAGTCTGAAATCAAAGTATCAGCAGGGTTGGTTCTTTCTGCGGGTGTTGAGGAAGAATCCGCTCCATGCTTCTCTCCTAGCTTCTGGTGATGGTCTACCATCCTTGGCATTCTGTGGCTTGTAGATGCATCATTCCAATATTGGCCTCCATCTTCACATGGTGTTCTGTCTGTGTCTCTGTGCCTTCATGTGACAGTCTTCTCATAACAATACTGGTCATGTTGCACTCATCATAAGTATAACCTCATCTTAACTAATTATATATGTGAGGATGACTCTTATTTCCAAATAAGGTTACATTTTGAGGTACTGGGGTTAGGACTGCAACATATCTTTTGGACGGGGGCGGGGGGGGGAGGTGGTGACAGACACAATTCAATGTATAACAAAAGGATACAGGCTGATTGCCTCTTGTAAGGCCTTCCTAGGAGTCAGTGACAATCAAGACTGTTCCCATTCTTATATTTTAACACAAGGTAGTAATATTCTGTCCAATGAGGTGAAAATAAATTGTGTATGGTAGCTGAGATGAATATGAGGGTGGGGATAGAAAAAAGCCCAAAAGGGGCAGGATAAGATAGGAACAAAACTTAGAGGAAATGAAATTTGAATTGAGCCTTGACAGATGGGGTTCATGATTTAAATTTGTGGGCAGTTGAGGTTGTGAGCAGTTGAGGTAGAGGGAGCATAAAAGGAGAGAATCTGCATAAAGTCTCGATCTGGACAAATGTTCCTAGCCTTTAATAAGTTGGAATCTGTTGCCTGGCCAGAGTTGGCTCAGTAGTTGGACATCGACCTATGAACCAGGATGTCACAGTTTGATTCCCTGTCAGGGCCCATGCCCAGGTTTCGGGCTCAGTCCCCAGTGGGGAGTGTGCAGGAAGCGGCTGATCAGTGATTCTCTCTCCTTTTCCCTTTCTGTCTGAAATAAATAAAAATATATTTTAAAAAAGTAGGAATCTGTTATATGTAATTGAGGTTTAAAGAGCCATGTATTTACTGGTTTCTCTTTATATAAAAGAATAGTAAATGCTTTGTGTATTATGGGGAGCCATTTGGCATGAATTGGGCTGGGTCTCACATTCAATTGCTTTGGTCAACAGTTATTTATTAGAACTTATTATGTGTTGGGCACAGTGCCAAGGACTGGAGATAAATCAAATTTCGGTTACATATTTAACCATTCTCCCAACACTTCTGCATTAACCATCATTTTAACAAGAGTTCATGGGTAATAATAGGAGGATTTTATCTTATGACTGTGTGCATTTTCAGAGTCATGAATTTAATAATAGTAACTAATAATAATTAATCATCTTACTCAGGGCCAAGCACTGTTCTAAACACTTAAACTACATTAATGAGTTTAATCTTTATTAAAACCCTATGGAGTAGGTTCTACTATATTTCATGGATGGTAAATTGTCATCAAGTAGTGTTTGACTGCATTTGATGTATCTTTAAGAAAGAGCAATAAACCTTCCAAATAATTGAAAGAAGCTATTGATAGTAAGACATAGTCTGCTTTCAGAAATGTTGAAAAATGGAAAGTATGCATATCTTAATATTGGTGAACAACTTAAATTTGATGTGTACTATACCTGTATTGACAGATGAGGCAATGGAGGCAATGAGAAGGTAAATAGCTTGGCTGGGATTACAGACAGATGTGCAGTGAAGCCAAGATTCTAATCCAGGGGGTTGGTGCCAGAGCCTGAGCACTTAGTCATCCTGCGCCAGTGCCTGTACCAGGACTGAAGAATCTGTAAGCACATCCCCATTGCCCCAAGTTTGGAAAGGATTTGGTGGGGGAAAGGTGTGTGCAGGGGTGCAAATTACTGGTCGGCATCTGACTGATCCTGAACTTTTCAGTGTAGGTCTTTTGCTTGGCCACTTCTCAATCTAAAATGTAACAAAGTGAAGAAAGGCCATCATGGTGAAGGGCATGGGGGTGAAGGTGAGGATGGGGCAAGAGTGGGTGACTTTTCTTGTGGAAAATGATGTGTCTTCAGCTCTGTTTTAGGTTTCACTTCCTCTGCAGGCCACCCCAGCACCCCCTCCAATCCTTATCATGATCTCTCTGATTGTCATCAGTTGTGCTCTCACTGTTCTGCTTGGTTTCATTTCCTGTGAAGTTACCTTTCCTCTGATCTAAGGTGGCCCCATAGGTATCTCCAGCTTCCACAGCTTGTGGGAAAGTGTCCGGAAGCTGAGTGAAGGATAGAAAACTGCATTAAAGTTGGCTAAATAAAACACTAAGCAGTGAAGTACAAATGTGATAACTTCTTTACATTTTACCCCCATTTTCTTAGGCACATTCAGTGTGTCCTGATATATGGGTTCCCCCCCCCCCCCCACAATGTTTCTTTTTAAAAAAATCAGATTTTATTTATCTTTTAGATGATTTGAAACTATCCAAATGATAATACAAAGGAAATTTATCTTCTTTTTAGTGGCCTAGAAGAAGCTCTGAGATTGAAAGTAGAAGTTCCCATTTGGAACCCAAGGCTTGAGTTTTGGAAGATGTTGTAATTGCATGAGTAAGAATTGAGTTAATACACATTTTTTGAAAAGCTCCTTCTAAGCTGTGCAGTCCAGTTCCCTTAGGTCTCCGTGAGCACTGGGTTGCCACCCTGCACAGTGGTAGGGGCCCATCTCTCTGTGCTGACTGGTGACAGTGTCATTGGATACATAGCCAGAGCTCCTATGATTTATGCAGCTAAGTATTCTTTGGACCCACTTTTAAAATAATTCCATTTTTCTCCTTCTAAATATGCAGTACAGGCAATATTTCCATCGAAGCAGTTGCCTCTTAGGAATGACTTATGAAACCTTACCATGTTTCAGACTCTTCTTCTTTCTTTCTCTCTTTCATATCTACATTTTTATCCTTTGGATGGTCCCATTAGAAATATGTTCTACCTAGTAACCTTTTAATTAAGAGTATATTCTATATTAGTGGAACTCTTACTGTATTACCTTGTTAGAGTGTTGCACAAATGAATATGACTCCACTGGTCTTGAGGAGCTAACTGTGGGGGAGATGGGTGCACACATACTTCTCAACCCAGGATGTAGGCAGCCATGGAAAGAGAGTGGTGAACAGAAGGAGCCAAGGGATTTCTGAAGTGGAAGATAGGAATTTCTACTGGAGGGGCTTGGGAAGGCTTGGTGGAAGGGGCAACAGTTTGATCACTGTTGTTAGCTTATGTTTAAAACCAGTTGTAGCCCTAGCTGGTTTGGCTCAGTGGATAGAGCATCAGCTTGCAGACTGAAGGGTCCCAGGTTCAATTCCAGCCAAGGGCACGTGCCTGGGTTGCAGGCTTTATTCCCAGTAGGGGATGTGCAGGAGGCTGCCAATCAATGATTCTCTCTCATCATTGATGTTTCTATCTATTTCCCTCTCCCTTCCTCTGTGAAATCAATAAAAATGTGTTAAAAAACACCAGTTGTAAATGACAGTTGTGCATCCTGGGATCTGTAGTTGTATTTTCAGAGAGAATGATGCTCCAAGCAGTGCTGTCCAGTTGAACTTGGCAGCGATGGGAGTGCCCTCTATCTGCCCCTGTAGCCACTAACCACATGTGGTTTTAGAACACTTGCAATGTGGCTGGTGCACCTGAGTTGCTACATTTTAAATTTTATTTAATGCTGATTTTAAATTTAAATTTAAGCAGCCAGATGTGGCTATCATATTGGACAGTAGAGTCAGAGAAATCATATATCACTAACCCTGTATGGTGATTTCAGAGGATTATTTTGAACACACATGCAAGAGGCTTTAATTGATTTTTACTTTTCAACATAATTTGCCATAAATGCTAGCACTGGAACCTCCACAAGCATACAGAGATGCAATAACTCTTTATAAAGAAAAAATGAGTGGCTAGTTAAATTAGTCATTGACACTGCCTCCATACACACTCTTGTTAATACATATACACTCATGTGGACGTGTACTCGCATGCACACACATCCACACACAGTTTTTTTCCTGTCTTCTGTAAATGAAATAGGGAGAAATATGTTTTTGAATGGCCAGCTGTTTTGAAGGACGGGTAATGGATTAATGGTCCTTCTATGGGAAGTAGTGTCAGGTTGGGCAAAAAAGAGTCCCTGATGGATAAAAGGGACCAGCTTGGCCCTACAATAAGAACTCTGGCAAAGGGACCCAGATGATTCTTACTTTCCTCATCTATAAACTGGGCATAACAATGCCTCCTCTGCCTAGTAAGATTATATATATTTGTAAAATATTTTTTTTCAGGGCTATTTGTCCACACCAATATCTCAGTGTTTTTATTATCCTGCATTAGGACATTTCTCTTTCTCTCTGTGTTGACTGTGGTACCAAGAGGTATGATTACACATATTTTCCCCCTTTATCTGAAATATCCTCTGGGCAATCTCTGACCTCTTCAGAGATCCACACTTGAAAATCTCTTCTTTGAAAATTTGCCCCACACTTGTTTTGGAAGTTCTTTCTTTATGAGTTCCAACAAGACTCTGCTCAGTCCCTGCCTCTGTCCCGCTCAGAATTTATTTGTCCCCCCAGACCCTCCTACACAGGACTGCCACTGATCACCCATCTGCGCCCTTTAAGTGATTTGTGTATGTTTTAAAGACATATTTCATATGTCTGTGTTTTATCTTCCTGATTAGAAAGGAAGCTTCCTGCATTCAGAAGGGACCTTTAAACTTTATTTTTTAAACAATTTTATCCAGTGCTTTGTAGATGGTGGCACTTAGTAAATGTTGCAGACTGATAGTAAAACAGAGGACTTGGATCTTTAGGTTTCAGACTGGCATCTTTAATCAGCATTCTGGTTATTTAGGTCAGTGGTTTCAAGCTATATCATGCTCAACAGGCTCCCAAGGTGCTTCAATAAAATTCAAGTTTTTAAGTTATATAAATATTACTCACTAGGTCTGAGGTGGGCCATAGGAAAGCTGAGTTGTCACATCTGGTCATTCTGATGCAGGTGATTAGAGGACAACTCTGAGAACTGTGGGCTATATATGATGACACCACGTCTCAGCACTCTGCTTAAAGAAACTTTTCTGGCAGCAAGGATATTTCTTCTGAGCAGAAGTGTTGCATTTTTATGAATTTTTTAAAGGAGAGGATGGGAGAAGGGGTGGGACATTTTGTGGGTAAAACATTTGTTCAAATTGTCTTCTCAAATGTATGCTTCAGTCAGTGAAATAATTGAAATATCACATCAGAAAGAACTGGATAACTTCATCAAACTACCATGATATAAAGTGCTTATGAAGCCTTTACTCAGAGCTTGTTTGTCCCTATTTTAGGCTCAGTTTTAATAGGCTTGATGACCCAATCTTCTAAAGAAGGTTAGGAGCTGTATAGTAGATGGAAAGAGAGTAGTGTCATTGGTAAAGGGTGGCACATTGATTGCAAAAGTGATAGCTGACAGTCTGAAGGGGAAGAAGAAAATAGACAAACCATAAAAGTCAGAAATAAGACCTTTAAATGGTGGAACAAAATGTGAGCCAATGGGGAAGCTGAAGATTGAAGGGGTAAGTAAATGCATTCATTTCAGTAGCTATAGAAGGCATCACTGAATTACTCAGTTGACAGTATTTCCAGGGCTTAATGGACTGCTTGTCTTATAGGAGAGGCTCCATAAGTGTGTGTGTGTGTGTGTGTGTGTGTGTGTATTTATATATTTGGTATGGTAATCTATGTTCATGATAATGACCCTAGCATTTTGTAGCAAATCAATATAAATAAATCCTGTATAATAAAAGCCTAATATGCTAAGTATCTGGTCATCCAGTCAGTCATTCAACCAATCAAAGCATAATATGCTAATGATATGCTAAGGCTGCTCAACCCCTCACTGTGACATGCACTGACCACCAGGGGGCAGACATTTGACCGGTCGACCAGTCGCTATGACGTAAACTGACCACCAGGGGATAGATGCTCTGACTGGTAGGTTAGCTTGCTGGGGTCCAGCTGATGGGAACTGAGCGAGACGGGCCGGACA
Organism: Plecotus auritus; assembly: GCF_963455305.1. Taxonomy (NCBI): domain Eukaryota; kingdom Metazoa; phylum Chordata; class Mammalia; order Chiroptera; family Vespertilionidae; genus Plecotus; species Plecotus auritus. The sequence continues at coordinate 30,521,825 of NC_137775.1, read as the reverse complement.
CGCCCTGGAGCCCTCCCGTGATCCCTCTCTGGCTAGCCAACCTCCTGTGTCCCTCCCTGGCCCCAATTGTGCATTGGTGCAGTCCCTCGCCCTGGCCTGTGCCCTCTCACAATCTGGGCTGAGGGACACCCCCCCCCCCGAGTGCATGAATTTTGTGCACTAGGCCTCTAGTAAGTAAATAAATAAATTGGTTTACTGCAGTAATCTATGTTCATGATAATCACCCTGAAAATTTTCTGGCTAAGAAGAGAACCAAGTAATATTAAACTTTTACATAGGTATATAAAAAATTCACAAACTTTTGTTATATGAAAACTTATTCTACATGCTTAGTATGTAATTCATCCCCCATCTCTCTACTCTTTAGTATTGTTGCCCTTTCCCTTGCCTTGTTTATATTTAAATTCTTAAAGTGCACGTGATTTATTTTTCAGATTATAGATGCCCATATATGTAGATATAAAATAAAATATTTTGAATCATCAACCAATTTACACTATACCAATGCCACATGAAAACAGCACATTTTAATGTTTTTAAAAATATTCAAATATATTTATGTATATAGATAGAGACCTGTCTACATCAATTTGAAGAGGTCTCTTTTTATATAGCTAAGCTGAATCATATTTCATATGGTTAATTATTTTTTATAGATCATAATGGTTTCCTTAGAGCATGCTCCATCTATTAAAATAAGTATTTTAGCATGCATATTAATTATAAAATGCATATTAAGAAATGCCAAGAAGACACGTGGGCTCCATCTAGTAGAGAAAACCATATTTAGAATAGTGTACCTTCTCTCCAAGTGTCTCACATTTGTGTCCTTTAAACTTGCCCTTTAAGACATTTATTAACTGAAAAAGGAAAAACTATTTTTTGACGTTATATAAAAAAGGTTAAATAGTGTGTGGTTACTTTGTACTTTGTTTCAAAACTGTGTTTTTAATAGGCTGTGTAGACGTTGGAATTCATTTTCTCAGAGGGTTGAGTCCTTTTCCTGGAGGGAGGATGGGTTGAGGAGGAAGTTTTCTTTTTTCATGAGTACATGTTTGGTCTTAGGCAAATTGTGAAATAAGGACAAGTGTGTCTTTGACAGTGAAATAAGGACAAGCGTGTCTTTGACTGTGATATCACTCTCTCAAATTCAGTGGGCCAGTCATCAAAATTTACTAGTCCTACGTCTCCTATCACTATATTTCATTCTAGTCTAAAAACTATTCCCTCAAAGTTTTCTAGTTCCCCAATCCATCAAAAGTCCCAGCCAACAATACCTACTCTGATTTTCACAATGGACATGGAACTATGTATAAAGAAAAGTGATACCTATTCCATTCACATTCTTGTGGAGTATATGTACAATCTGGTGTTGGTAGAAAGACATGCATAACTAACTCATTATACTAGAAAAGAGAATATGCATTAAAAGAGGCATAAACCAAATGAGATGAAAGTTCAGAAAAAAGGAGTACAACCAATTATAGGAACCAGGGAAGGTTTTATTTGAAGACATGGTCCTTGAAGAATGGTTAGTATCTTTAGAAGCAGAGATGGGGTTGGGAGTTGGCATTCCACTGGAGAGAATGTTACAGATGAACGTAGGAGCATCCCATATGGCTGCCTTAGCGTTGAATATTACTAAACTTTTGAGGCACCGTCCACATAGACTCTGACATAAATGATGCCCCCTGTAGTTGTGCAGCATAGTGACCATGAGTGAAAGCCAGGAGGCAAGAAACCTGCAGGGATATGATCAGAGAATCTTAAGGAGTATAGCCTGGACCATACTGTGATGGATCTTGAATGAGAGAGTGAGGTTGTTTTACCCCTTTCATTGGGTTGTTGAAGTAAAAGGCTTTTAAACCCTCTCAAATGCCGAGATTGTGTTTTCTCTGATTCAGTTGGTAAGAGAAAAGGAGGAAGATCTTTGAGCATTGGAGTGGCTCAAAATTTCAGAAGACGATCATACATAGGGTGAAATGAATTGGGAAGTTAATAGACTTCTGATGTGTATAGCATGATTCTGCTTCTTAAAGGCCATCCAAATGGAGTTGAGTAATATCTTGAACGGGTGCTTTGAGGGGTCACAGGCTTGGCCCCAAACCAGGCCCAGCCCACTCTCACCTTCACATCTCCTACATCACACTAAGACTTCATTTCTTTGATCTCTCATGGAACATCTTTACTAATAAGCTTTGCTAGACTTTCAACTCTGACTTCTTTCACCATTCGAGTCTTGTCTTGTCTCTCTCTATATCACATACTGTCTGCCTGCACTTTGGGAAATGGACCTTTTTGGATGGGCCATGGGCTTGGACTTGTCCTGTGAATTGCCTGTTGATCACAGCTGTTTGTTTTGGGGTTTTGACTCCCTTCTTAGGTCCAGCTCTAGGAATCAGGAGCCCAAGAAGGAGGCCTGTTATCAGTCTGTTGGAACAGGATAGGGGCAGAGTAATCAGGCTCAAACTACAGGAGTGAACATTCATTCATTCATTAAATGTTTATTGAGTGCGCTCCAGGTTAAGCACCAACTTTGTGTGGTTTCCCTGCCTGGTCCTGCTTTCATTGTTTTGAGCCTTTCTCCTTTCAAATTCTCTAAAATTTTAAGATTTGTTCACAACAGCTGAGTCTCTCTGGGAGTATCAGCAAGACTTCTGGTAGTGTTAGAAGGCGACAACCCGGGGACAGCGGCAGCTGGTTTTATTTTTGGTTTCCGACAGTCAGGTGTTTGTAAGTTGAGAAGTGACTGTATTCAAACAACATGACTTGTAGTATGTCATGAACTCCCGCAGAAATAATGGATGTGGCACAGTTAAAAGGATTTCGATATTCTAATTTTAGTGGCCATATAAGTTGGATCTAAATGGTCACAGTTTTCCTAAAATTTCATTATGTCTACATATTCAGTTTTTCTCCCATTGGATTGTTTGTCAAAAGGATATGAAATTTTTTTTTATTATGCATGGTCTCTATTTTCAGATCAGTTTCCATTTTCATTACAATTGTGCCAAAGTAAAAAAAAAATGTGCCAAATTAAAAATCTTCACTGCATTGTTTTTTATTTTTATTTTTTATTGATTTCAGAGAGGAAAGGAAAGAGAGAGAGATAGAAACATCAATGATGAGAGAATCATTGATGGGTTGCCCCCTGCACACTGGGGATTGAGCCTGCAACCCAGGCATGTGCCCTGACCAGGAATCGAACTGTGACCTCCTGGTTTACAGGTGGATGCTCAACCACTGAGCCATGCTGGACAGGCCTGCATTGTTGTTTTGGTTTGCATTTCTTTAACAATTAGTGGGGTTTCTTTATTAATTATGTTTCCTTTTCTGAATTGACTTGTCATATTTTTTCTATTTCCTAGTATTTTTTAAAGTTTCTGTGAGCTCTTTATATATTAATAAATATTGTTATTTATACTTACTAGTAGTTCTAATATTTCTCAACGTGACTTTCATTTTTGTTTTGTTATTTCATGTTTAACCATTTTAGCTTAATCTCATCTGGTTTATCAATTTCTGATCAGTTTTTGAAGGTATCATTAATGTTGCTGCTTCTTGGTCTACTATTGAGTGGTCTGTGTGTGTATAAACATGTATATTCTAGAATCATGGAATGATCAAATTAGAGGGGAATTATCAGTTTTACTTTTAATATTTAGAGGATCTAGTAAATAATATTTACAGGTAAATGTACATTTATAGGTAAAGAGTTTAGAATGCAGATGGAAACTATATTCAAGACCTGAATACAGTGAATCTGGTTGGTAAATGTATTTAACTTTCAGTTTTAATATAAAAATTGTTATATCTTATAAAGCACTTTAAAAACACTCTACGTTTGGAAATAAAAATTTTCATGTGTTTTTGTACCCTTATGACACTGCCTTCCAGTGTCTAAATTTTAAAATTTAAATATAATTTCAGAACTGTGTTTTCAAATTATTATCCATTTGAAAAAATCATTTTAGCAGCCTCGTAATGATTCTCTAAATTTTGCCTTGTTGATTTTCTTCTTCTGATGCTCAGATTCTGTTATGTAACTGGGTATATACTTTTGGAATTTATAAAGCATTTCAACATTCTCTTTTTAGTGGTTTAATTGATCTTATAATCATTAAAAATAATCTAAGTTAGCTGATAAATATTTAGTTTATTGGTAGATAGTTGAGCACTGCTCAAACTATATTTCTCAAATCTATTTAGATACAGGAATTCAGTATATCTTCTAATATTTCATACAGGGGAGGAAAAAATTTAAAAGCTAATGAAAGATTGTTTTCGTTAAGTAATTTTAGAAGATAAATTGTTATATCAAAATATTATAAAATAAATGGGCAAGCAAAATAATCAAAACAGTTATTAAGAAAAGAGAATTAAGTTGGTTTTAATAAATCATAGAGGAGGAGGAGTCAAGCCAGTGTGTGCTTATGACATATCAGCCTGCTCTTATGCTAAGTGAAATAAGCCAGTCGGAGAAAGATAAATATCACATGATCTCACTCATATGTGGGATATAATGATCAACATAATTCGATGAACAAGAATAGATCGATCTAGAGACAAACGGTATAGGAGGGGGGAATAGAGAGCAACCAAAGGACTTGTATGCATGCATATTAGCATAACCAATGGACAGACACTGGGGCGGTGGAGGCTTGCTCAGGGTGGGAATGGCTGGGGAGGGGGTTGTCAATTGGGGAAAAAGGAAACGTATGTAAAACTTTAGACAATAAAAAAGTAAAAATTTTTTAAAAAAGATATGAAAACCACAGTTTGCTTATGGTTACCTAACGGATAAATAATGGTATGGGAGGCAAAATTGCACTGCTCCAATTCGAAAGGCTGAGAATGAAGTTTGGGGCAAGTTAGAATTGACAGATGAGAACAAATGAATAACAAACTATTTTTACAGAATGTTATGAATTTGACTTTACACTGAAAATGTCTCCGGTATTGCTAGAGAGTTCTTGTATGTATCTTTTTCTTTTGAGAGATAAGAAAGGGTATTTTCTCTACTTTGATCACATGATCAATTTCATTGAGTTGCCTTTTATAAAAAGAAGGTAGGTAACTAATATCTATAGTGAGTTACTATTTAAAACTAAATACACTATTAGGAAATGTATCTGTTTTGATGGGGTTTGGAATGAAATACGTCATTCATCTCTGATTATGCACCTACTGTATTTTCTCATAGTTTTTATTTTGTATTTCAAGTTTGGTGTCAGCTGAATAATAGATTTACAGAAACATACCAAATACAGTATTTAAGGAAAGTATATGGGACACTGTGATCTTTTTACTTTAGCATTTGCTTTCAAAATGTTAATTACCAAGTTTTCCAGGAAATTATTTTTAAACAGAAGTTCATAAAGGGGATTGACAAATCGTATTTGGGAATAATTAGTACATAACAGATGGAAAACAAAAGTAGAACATGTGCCTTCAAATTCATGTATATAATTTTCTGTTTCTTCATTTGGAGATACTTGTCAAATATACTAGTTGAAACTCAGGGCCAATCAAGCTTGTAAGTTTAAAAACTAGTAGAAGTCCAAGCTTTTTATTGATCTGAGCTTTTACATTTATATTTATTCTCAAGTGAAGGAGCTTGAACAGTGTTTTGCTCAGCTCTCGTCTCTGTCCTCATTCCCCAACACCGTGCTGTCACTCTGTCTCCTTGTAATATAGCAAAATGACTGATCAGTGTCAGGACATTTCAGTGGAACAGATAGTTAGAGATTCATTTAAAGTAGCAAAGTGTCACTGAGACATGCTTCGGTGTTAGCTCTTTTTCACTTTGTTTTGGTGGAATAATCAGTAATAAAGCAACAAAGAAGTGAAATAGATGAGAGAAATGGGTATTGTGGACTCAAAGAAGGTGTTACTGATAACACTTTCTTTAAAAACGAGTACCACCATAGCATCAATTTTACCTTTTGTTTTGTTCCCTTAATTAATTTCAGATATCAGAATCAGTATGTGAATGAGTGGGAATCACTGGAGTCAGTTGCCTTGAGCTGAGTATTGAGACTCCAGATAAGAGACGTTTCAGAGTCTTGGTACTCTGTATGCGAAGGACAATGTTTAATTTCAGAATTTCTTGAATTTACTTTTGACAAGAAAGCTCCCGAACCTGTGAATTATTGTGATTGTTGTTACTAATTGGCACAGATGAGAGGTTTAACCTCATAAGTAATTGTTTAAATTACATCGTCAGTCAAGAGCAAGGGCAGATCTGTTGAAAGTATCTTCTCTGGACTAAAAAAAAGGTGTATTTTCACATCATTGCTTGAACTGTCTCCAATGGATGATTACAGCATCCGTTGGGGGTATGGTGCTTATGGTTCGATAGCCCAATGTCTTAAATTCTGTGCCTGGGTGATGTTGTGCTGTGCAGTAGTAAAATTCTGCAAATTATTACAATCAAGAGGGAAACACTGGAGAAAAGAGCTGTTTCCTGCTCCCAGTTTTACAACAAGAGAATACTGTTAAAAGTTCCGAAGTAGCTTCAGTGGTTCAGTAGTTTAGATACTCCACTCCTTCTCCCTCCTCTCTAACATCCTGTTTCATCACAAATATTTATCATTTTACTCATCATTCTCTACCTGCCTGTGGGCTGTTGTGGTTGCTGTCACCCAGCCAAGAGGCTGGGGAATGCCTATTCACAAGCGGCATGGGGCAACTGCCCAGGGTGTTCACGAGGTACTGTAACCAGCTAACACTGAGCTGTCGACATTGTTGTGCCATGAAATAGATATAGAATAAGTCTATTTAAATAATTGCCAGAATCATCAATAACAGGAAAGTTGTGGCTAGTCATAGTGAAAATCTACATACTATTTGTGGTAAGAAAAAAAAGAGAAGTCTACAGCATTTGGAGATGTCATTCTGATGGGTTTGGAAGCTTCAAAATCAAAAGAAAAGAAACATGACTGTATAAACAAAATTGTTACCTACAAAGTCTGGTCTGTTTGAGTGCTTAATTAATGGTTTTAAAGGATCGTCTAGTTTTACTGAGATGTTCAGTTAATATTAATTGGCTGCTCACTTGAAAAATATTTAATGTAATATAACACAAAATACAGCATGATATATAATAATATAGCGTGCTGTGACATACTCCACTTACTTTCAGAAGGGATGGGCATTTTTGAAGAGTATTGGCCAGGAATTTTATAGACTGGAGTATGGGCTTTAGGAAAGAAGACCACAAAGATGAGATGCCCTTCTTATTGCCTTGTATTGTGGAATATGTTCTGTCAATATAATTGATCACTGGAGATATTAACTTGGGACACTTGGTTATTAAGGTAGAGTCTGCTTTTCTTACTGTGAAGTTACTACTTTTCTCTTCCCATATTCTGTACTTTGGAAGTCAGCTCACATTTAAAGGGAGAATAATAAAGCTTTACCTCTTGAGGGAGAGAGTATTTACCAAATTAATTATTTTTTTATATGGACACATGGGTATATATTTTATTCTTTGGGTTATCCTCCAGTGCCATCACTATTTATTTTGTCACTCAAACTAATTTTTTTGAGTTTTTTTTTTAATAAATCTTTATTGTTCAGATTATTACAGGTGTTCCTCTTCGCCCCCCGCCCCCCCCCCCCATAGCTCCCATCCACCTGATTCCTCACCCCACCCCATGCCCTTACCATCTGCCACTGTCTTCATCCATAGGTGTAAGATTTTTGTCCACTCTCTTCCTGTGCCCCTCACACCCCCTTCCCCCTGAGAATTGTCAGTCCACTCCCTTTCTATGTCCCTGATTCTATTATATTCATCAGTCCATTCTGTTCATCAGATTTTTTATTCACTTAATTTTTAGATTCACTTGTTGGTAGGTATGTATTTGCTGTCATCTTGTTGTTCGTAATTTTTATCTTTGCCTTTTTCTTCTTCTTCCTCTTCTTAAAGAATACCCTTCAGCATTTCATATAACCATGGTTTGGTGGTGATGAACTCCTTTAGCTTTTTCTTGTCTGTGAAACTCTTTATCTGACCTTCAATTCTGAATGATAGCTTTGCTGGGTAGAGTAATCTTGGTTGTAGGTTCTTGCTGTTCATCACTTTGAATATTTCTTGCCACTCCCTTCTGGCCTGCATAGTTTCTGTTGAGAAATCAGCTGACAGTCGTATGGGTACTCCCTTGTAGGTAACTGTTTTTCTTTTGTTGCTTTCAAGATTCTCTCTTTGTCTTTTGCCCTTGGCATTTTAATTATGATGTGTCTTGGTGTGGTCCTCTTTGGATTCCTCTTGTTTGGGGTTCTCTGTGCATCCTGGACTTGTAAGTCTATTTCTTTCACCAGGTAGGGAAAGTTTTCTGTCATTATTTCTTCTAATAGGTTTTCAATATTTTGCTCTCTCTCTTCTTCTGGCACCCCAATAATTCGGATGTTGGTATGCTTAAAGTTGTCCCAGAGGCTCCTTACACTATCTTCATATTTTTGGATTATTTTTTGTTTTTGTTTTTCTGGTTTGGTGTTTTTTGTTTCCTCATATTTCAGATCTTTGGTTTGATTCTTGGGGTTCTTTGATCTACTATTGAATTTCTGTATATTCTTTATTTCAGACAGTGTATGCTTAATTTCTGACTGGTCCTTTTCCATTTTTTTGGCATTCTCATTAAGATCCTTAAAGGTCTCACTAAGTTCCTCAGAGGTTTTTAGAAGATTCTTGAGTAACCTTATAAATGTAGTTTTGAACTGTATGTCCAGTAGTTTGTTTTCCTCCATTTCTTTTATTCGTGACATGTGTCTTTGTCTACGCATTTTGCTGCTTCCCTGTGTTGATGGAGTGGTTTTCTTTGGTAGGTGACCAGTGGTTCAGCCTATCACCTGAGGTGGACACTCTTGGTGCACCCCTTTGTGGGCTGAGTGCAAAGTCTTGGTGTAGTTAAGCCTTGATTGCTGTTGGTACACTGGGAGGAATTGACCTCCAGGCCAGTTGGCTGTGAGGACCCACTGTGTCTATAATGGAAGAACTGTTGTGCTGGAAACACGCTTATGGGGCAGGACTTGCTTCAGTGGGGCTTTGGTGCTCACTGAGTCTGCCTCTTGAATGTGCCACTTATGAATGTGAGGAGTTGAAATCTGGTGTCGTCTCACACTGACCACTAGATACACTAGCTTCTGGATCCCCAATGGGGTGCAGGTCAGCTACTGTCTGAGGCCACCCAGCAGGAGCTACAGCGAGACCTAGAGTTTTCTTCTCTTTGCTTGGGTTTTGGAGGTTTTGGAGCTGTCTGACCAGAGATGCAGTTTGTTAGGTTAAGCTGTGATAGGGCAGACCATTTATATGCAAAAGCTGCGTGGAGCTTGGGTGGGTTTGTAGATTGTGCGGGGCGGGGTCTCAGGGAGTCACTAGGCTAGGGCGTGGCAAACAGCGATGGCTGCCAGTCAGCCATCTCTGTCTCCGTGTTTCCAAGTCCCTGCATCCCACACCCCAGCACAGTAAACAATTATTCCTGCGCGCACCCCTGCAAGAAAGCCACCCTCAGTTTCTGACCGGATGGCAGACAGTCCAGCTTCTCCCCATAGGAGTTTGGGTCCCCAGCGTCTCCCCAGAGACTGGAGTTCAGAGTAATCAGGAGCTTGTCTCCCTTTGAGTTGAAAAAAGCAGCGCACCCAGTCGCCTGCCGCCAGCCCGATTCGCGGGCCTCCATACCTCAGCTTTTCAGCGCTTGTGCACATCTCAATGCTCTTTTCTCTTTCCTTCTAGTTGTAGAACTTCCACTCAACCAGCTTTCCCGTGGTTCTGGGTGATAGACATTTTGTCTTTTAGTTGTAGTTTGAAATTTTTGTGTGAGGCAGTAGTTTAGGTGTTTACCTATGCCACCATCTTGGTTCCTCCCCCACTCAAACTAATTTTTAATTTTTTAAATTATATCTTGCTTTTCTTTCTCATATTACATGGAGTTTGGTGCAGTGTGCATTACTCATCTTTTTGGCCTCTTCCTCCTCCATGTGTTTGCATTCTCATTCTTCAAATTATTAGATTCACTTTTGCTGTTCCGATGAGCACTTAAGGTCATTTTTAATGTGTGCACTGTGCAAGGAGAAGTCATAATACAAAACTTCTTGTTAGCAGATTGGTGAATTGGCCTGAAAAACTGAGACTCAAGATTATGAGAATGTGTGACTAGGAACAAAAACAGATTTCCAGGTAGGAAATCAAAATCTTTTTCTTTAACTCCTTTGCACTTGATTTTGTAGAAATACAATCACTATTTTCTTAGGAGTGGAAAATTCAAAAAGGAGGGTTGGCAACAAGATTGAGGTTGCCTTAGGAAATCACTTTGTGTTCCTTTTTAGATTCTTTACTTGATTTTAAACAATAAGATAATAGCTGAGCTTTGAAATAAAACCTCAGAGGAACTTGCAGAAGTATATCTATATTTCCAAAAGTATTGTAGATATGATTTTGATTGTTGAGGCCTCTTTGAAAAAGTATTCATCAGAGTATAAATACCATTAAGATTTATCATGCCAGAGAAAACAGCTACTGGTCATAGGATGTTTTATTTGTTTCACAAAATATTTACTAAGTATGGATTGATTTATATTTTGCATTTCTTATGAATTCCTCTAAGATGTGATAAGGTCACAAATTCTCTGTAAGCAGGGAGGGGCCCGGAGAGGAAGCTCACAGAGCACACATGTCATCAAGTTTCTGCATTCTGATTTTACAAAAACAAGAATCAGTTTTCCAGCAGCTTCCACTGTGGTAATCTTACAAAGAGTAAGTCTCAAAAAAAAAAAAAAGAGTTTATGTAAACACAGAGATAAGCAACTGAAAATCTGAAATATAGTGGAGTTAATATTATGCAGTGATTCTTACCTCTGCTGTTGGAAGTATAGAAGCAGTGTGATCCCTCCATCTAACCAACAGAGGTTTCAGCTCCATGGCAACATGAAGAACCTATTCTGTCAGAGGATGTGTATACACAAATGCATTCAAAGCACGGGGTTGGAAGTGAGTTGGATCGGGTGGGGTGGAGGGGCGTGGACCAACTCTCCAAGTCTTGCCCACACATTTTTATTTGTGGATTATAATAAGGCCTTTGTGCATGGAAGCCAGATAGAAGTTCATGTCAGCTGCCCTCTGGTCTTTTACATGATCTAGCTGCATCACCCACCTCCCTTCTCTCTCCAGAAAGGAAGTAAGAAAAGGCAATTAAAGAATGCTGGTATTAGGAAAATGCTGTTGCCCCTTTCTCTTTTTTGAAATGTCAACACAGTTATGGCTCTTCTGTGTGTCTCTAGGGGGATTTCATTGCTTCTTTACACAGTCTTTTTCTAGGGAAGGTCTTTTAATTGTAGCCTTCATGTAGTGTGGGGGCTCCTGAAAGCTGTAATCAGCTTCCTCCTCTGGGGGAAGGAGTGCCTTCTGTTGGTCATCTGGTATCCTGCCTTCTACTAAGGACCCAGGGTGGTTGGAGTGATTGGTGAATTAAATATTCCTGCCCGCAATGACTTGGCCTCTGACTCAACTCTGACAGTTAAGGTTCCTTGTCTCCCTTATGCTTCACAGCCATGCCCATCTCCATCAGTCCTACCTGTCCTTTGCTTAGTTTTACGACTTTGAAGAGATAACCTCATGGCTTGACTATTTATTATATGTCTGTATTCCTGTCCTGCATTTTAGGAATGATAGAACAATCGGAAAAAAAATGTTTATTTTTGCTGTGCTCCAATTAGGTTGATTCAGTGGATAAATCAAATGTTTTGTTTTATTCTGGTTACTTCTCAGAAGAATCTTTAATAAGTCTGAGACCATTTTTGTACCATCTAAAATTTGAGGTTGAATAAGAATGGTTAGCTACTACGGTACACTAGGTTCAGAGATTAGGGATCTAAGAAATGTCCTCTTTGATACAGTCTTTTTTACCCTTTGCTTTTACCCCTGAACATAATCCCTGCCCAGCAATCATAGATGGCTCCAGTGGGGGTAGGAGAAAATTATTGATGAGAGGCCCAAGGATTTTATGTTTCTGAGAACACCATTTACACAACAGCTAAGGGTTGTTTTCTGCTTATACTTTGGACTACATTCATCATTTCTTCACACAAAGAAATGATATATTTCTCCCTTTTTTTTTCTGCTTGAACACTCTTTGGATTTACCCTTAGAATTAAATGATCTGTGACTAAGATGATATATACCCACATACCATCAGTTTCATTGATTAATTAACTTGTTCAACTGTTTTTGACTTACTTTTGTGTGCTGGTCTGAACATGGGGGAAAAAAACGGGTGTGTGTCTACCTACCTCTGAAGAGCTACTGTTCTGGAAATTAAGTGCAGACAGCAAAACATGGCCATAGATTGTGAGGTGGGCTTGAGAGAAGGGCCCATAAAGCCTGGCTGTGACACAAAAGGGATGTAGTTAGCTCTGCTGAGGGGCTTTGAGTAGGCGTTTGCCTGGTACACAGCCCTAGGAATGGCTTTCTATGGCATAGAGCCCTGATATACAAAGGCCCAAAGGAAAACAGCAACGTGCTTTTGTGAGCAGTACATCTTTGTGTGGCTGGATTACAGGGTATACGGAGAGCAGGAGTGAAGGCTACAAGGGAAGGATCTGGAATACTTGGCAGGAACCAGGTCAAGGAGGGCATGCCAGTTTGGTATGTTGGAAATTTTTTTTGTAGGCAATGAGGAGAGACATGTTGAGGTTTGTATTTTACAAGGGATTCTCAGGCAGCATAATGAGAATGAATTAGAAGGACCCAAACCTGCCGTGGGAGACATGGTTTGCAGACAGTTATAGCAATCTTCAAAAGAAAAACATAGAGGCCTGAACTAATGCTGTGATATTCAGAATAGTGAGCACAGGATGGATGGTTAAGCTTAGGAAACAGAACTATGACTGAGTCCATAGAAGGCTGAAGGAAAAAAGGCAGTTCTCAGGACTTCAGTTAGATGACCAGGTGAATAGGGAAGACACTGTCCAAGATGAGAAACACAGGAAGATGAGCAGGCTTTAGAGAAAAGGAATGACTTATGTTTTAGATTTGTTGTATCTGCGGTCATATGTGGTCTGTGGAAAGGTCACTGGTTTTGGGTAAGAAAAACAGAGTTTCAATATTACTTCTTCACCTTACAACCTGTGTATTTTCAGGTACATTACTTAACCTCTGGGATCCTTAGTTTCCTGGTCTGTAAAATGGGGGTAATAATTATTAGCTTGCAGGCCACTGATGAGGGGTAAACGAAATAATCTGTGCAAAGCTCCAGACTCATAGCCTGTTATCAAATAAAGGGCAGATTGCTATCATTGCAATGTCCTGTGGGCAGATGTCCAGGCCTGGAACCCAGCAGAGAGGCTGAAAATGCAGACTCTAGAGTCAAAAGCATAGAAGAGTACAGAATGCATCAGTGGGGCTGAGGTGGCATGCACACTCACTTGCACTCATTTGTCCAGAATCATTGGTTGAAAGCCAGTGTGTGCAAAATTCTGTGCAAGAAATAGGGAAGAAGAATAAACTGACCATAGCCTTGGGAGGTAATAATGATAACCTTCAGATGGCTCAGCAGAAGTAGCTCTATCTTTGTAGCTGATCTTCCTCAGACACTTTGAGTAGGTGATAGAGGAACAGATAGGGCAGTGGTTTTTAGGATGGATAAACTGAAGGACAGCTGACAAATGATTTGGGATGCTGGCAAGGGGAAGGGTGAAGTGATTCATAGTGAGATCTAGACAAGATCGTGAAAGAAACCAGGAGGAGAAGGACGAGGGTGAACTATTGGAAGGGAGGGGTTGAGGAAATGTTGTCTCTTTGAGGCTGATAACAATAGAGTGTGAATGTGACAGGTTAGGTGATGTGACAAGATTGATTAAAGTAGCTGACTGGCCATATTGACCAAATTGATCTGATTTCCCTATAAGTTTTAATGGAAAATAATCAAATAATTTAGAAAATAACCTTTTAAAAGAGATTGCATTTTGAGTTTTAGCTTATCTCCTGCATTATTAGTCAATAACTATTTTTTTTATTAAATGAAGACTTCTGAATAAGTTTCATTTGAGCATTTTTATCTAATATCAGCCATTGGTTCTTAGTTGATCCAATAAGATTGATTTCAGATAATGAGGGTAAATATAGAGACCCAAAGGGTCAAGCTTGAAACAAAACTAAAATGATGAAGATAACAATCTGTTGCATCAGCCCCCTTAGCTGAAGCAGGTTGGACATGTCTCTTTATGGGCAATTACATTTGATGTCTTCATTTGATCTATTTGGAGTCCTCATTTGATCCAAAGCACATTTGTTGTGTTTTCTCATTTCTACACACTGAAATAAATAATAGAGTGTGTTAAAATTTCCTATTTAAACTTGGTTTAAATAGGAATTCTAAAGAGTGAAGTTTATGTTTTCATAAGATTGGCATATACATATTGCTAAGTAAAGAAGGCTTCATAGAACAAGTGTTTATAGGAATTGGCAGATTGAAAATGCTATGATTTATTCCAGTATGTATAGAATTCACCTGGGCAGCTTACTGAATACGTAGATTTTGGGATCCATCCCTGGAGGTGATGATGTAGGTTGACTATAGACTCAACTTTGAGAAACTTACAGTAGAGCTTCTAGCTACAGTACTGGGCACCAACCTAAGTCATTGTGACAAAGAAACAAGGAAGGGAAAATAGAAAAGAAAAAGCTAGAAGAAAATAAGATGGATGAAGGCAAGAAAAGAGACAAAAATTTAAGTCCTGAAGAAATCCCTACAAATTCCTATGTTTTAAAAGGCAAAACTTAAGGATGCTAGATAGAATCACAATAATTTTAGCATTACAAATGAAAAACAATGTGAAGTGTACAAGATAGCATAGGAAAAACATGAAGAATACATGAAGAGTTCTATTAAGACCTCTGGCTATGAATTCAAACTCTTATGCATTAACATTAAAATGTAGCTATAGGTTTTTTTCAACAACCTTTTAAATTGTAATGTGATGGGTGTACTACTTGTGATAAGTTTTGGTCATGGAACAGAACTATTATTATAAACAATTTAATTGGATTATTTTATTTTTCTTCTGAATATCAGGTCATGCCAGTGAATTATCAAGGCAACATTCAGTCTCCAACATGGTTTACTACTGCTGCCTACGGTTGTTGTGGAGATTAAATGAGGTCAGGATTCTGGATGCCAGAGCCCCTGGGTTCAAATTATTGCTCTTCTGCTAACTCTATACCCATGGGCAAAGTAATGTGACTCACATTCCTCAGCTGTGAAATAGGAAAAATAGTAGTGCTGACCCACAGAATTGTTTCCAGGAATAAGTAAATTAGAAAATGTGAAGCACTTGCAACAGTGCAAGGCACATTGTAAACATTCAATACATGTTATCCTGAAACATAACTTCTATTGTCAAGTTCTCTGTTAAAAGTAGAAGTATGTAAATTAAAAATATGATTATTCAAAGTAGGGACATACAAATATGTTTATAAAGTTACAGTGTATGGCTATTCAGTGGAATCATTGAACATCTACAAAGTGCAATAAGAACACCTGGTGATCTACAATCACATGTAAGATGCTCAACTTTGGACAGTTATCCTATTGACTTAGTTTTTTTGGGTAGATATTATGCTGTGTTGGGAAATAGCATGGAAGTTACTCAAAACTATACTTTCAGCACAAGTAAAAGTCAGTTCATGAAGGACAGAAGGGGATGCTAATACTAGATTATATCTTGCTATATTTTTAAGTATAGCAGGTCACTCAAGAAAAGATGGATGGAATGAAGATATGATATTAGAAAAGCTGTATATTCAAGAGCTGACTCTACTGTTTTCAAATTATGTGGCTATAGGCAATTGACTTAACCGATGTTTCAGTTTCTTTCTTGCTGAATAGGTTGATTAAATGAGCTAATGTTTATGAAGACGCTTTAAGAACTTAGACATTTGTATGTTTTTTTTATGATTTATATTATACTAACAGGCCCAGTGCATGTTTTTCATGTTGGGGGGGGGGGAGGGTAGTGGGGGAGGGGGGAGGGTCCCTCAGCCCAGCCTGCACTCTCTCCAATCCAGGATCCCTCTCATACTCCGGAACCACTGGCTCCTAACCGCTTACCTGCCTGCCTGCCTGATGACCCTAGCTGCTCCCCTGCCGGCCTGATGGCCCTAACTGCTCTCCCCAACTGGCCTGATCCCCCTAACTGCTCTCCCCTCCTGGCCTGATCCCCCTAACTGCCTATCTGCTCTCCCTTCCTCTCCACGCCCTTTGGACCCCCGGCACAGGTGTGCTGAGAGCTCTCCGCCACAGCCCTACCCCCATCCTGATTGGTCTTACATGATGGTGTCCTGGCCAATCTGCATATTCCTCTATTATTAGTATAGATAGGGCTTTTGGATTTCTGAAGATCTATGACTCCAAAACAAACACTTAGAATAATATAGTTTTAATAAGGTTACAGAAAACTATATTATTCTCTGTTGAATTACCTGTAGATCAATAATAGATGGGTAACTTGCTGCAGAGGCAGGACCAAAAAGAAAAGAATCATAGCTGGAAGGTCACAGAGGTCAGAGAGGTTACATGACTGATCTAGGGAAACAATTAATAGCTGTGGAATAGGAACTGGACCTCAGGGTTCTTCCCACTGCTTTCCATGCCACTCCCTATTTCTCAATTGAGTGGACGGAGTATAGGCTTTGAAGTCAGACCTGAGTTAAAATCCCAGCTCTATCACTTACTACTTGTAACTCAGACCAATTACTAAACCTCTGTGAGCCTCCCCCTCATCTGAGAAGGGAGTAGAATGACTTGCCTGGCGAACTTGTGAACACAGGAGATCATGTCTGTAAAGTACCTGCCCAGCAACTAGCTGGTACATTCTTTTTCTTGTGACTATACATTGCCCAATTGCAAGACTTGGATTACACGCTTGCTGAATAGGAATAGTAATACAACTAATAATGGCCATTGTTGAACTGAAGGGTTCTGTGTGCCAGGCCCTGTTCTTGATACAGTACATGTATGATTACCTTGTTTAATTTCCAAAACATCCTGATGAGGTAGGTATTACTGTAGTTGCCACCAAAGCTCTGGGAGTGTTACCAACTTGCCTAAGGTCACCCAGAGAGTGTGGTGGAGCAGGTTTATGAACCTGGGCACTTGTGACTCCAGATCCCACTTCCCTAGTTACTGGATTATTCCTGTTCCTCCCTGGCCAGTTTAGGGATGTGGGGCAAAGAATGAAAGGACTAGTTGTTTCAGGAGAGTTGTTTTGTGAATGGGGTGAGTGTTTGTTTTCAGAACCTTCCCCATTTGGGTAGACAATATTGGAAGGGGCCTGCAGTCACCCATCATGTAACCTCTGAGTGTGTCTCAAAGCCTCACAGAGCTCCACTTCCCTTTTGGAGTGCAATTGTTATACTTGTAAGGCTTGTAGCAAGTATTTAAGTGGGATAATAGCCATAGAGCACAGCCCTGGTAGCCATTGTCTTCTCAAATCTCTCCTCCTGCTCCCTTCTTAAGTAGCAGACTAGCACTGAGGACAGGGCCTTGGGGACGCCTGCTTTCCTTTTACATTTAAACCAACGGGGTTCTGTGTTATGCAGCAATCACATTTTTAAAAGCAGTGATGTTATTTCGTAGGATATGACCATTGATTGCATTCAAGTATTGCTCACATATCTGTTCATTGATCAAGTTTATACGTTGGATAGACTGCATTCAATGAAGATAGGTCCATCACATCAGTCTTGTCATCGATTTGCCTTCTGTGTCTGCCTATGTGCACTTAGCTCACAGTCCCTTTAAGAACCACTAGCCCTCAGCAAAAATAACCTAGAGCAGCTCAGGTTACTGCCAGGCTCCAAAGACTCTTCAGGGGGTCAGGTTGCTTATTTCTTTGGCAGCTACCTCAGCAGCGATGGAGGAAGAGCTTTACCTCTGCCAGCAGAGGGGGTCCCTGTGGATGTGTGCACCAGAGGCCACCCTTAGCAAGGCACCCGCAGCTCTGACTTCTTCTGGACTTGCCCACTTCTTCAGGGTGGAAAGGCTTTAGGTTGGGGCCACTTAAAATACTTTAAAGTAATTGTGACCCCGTCCCTGGGCCTGGATGATGGAGTCTGTCTTTCCTATCATCCTTGGGTTTTGTACTGTTTCTCTGAAAAATAAAAATGAAAAGGATATCAAAAGCCATCAAAACAAACATGTACCTCTCATCCCAAAAGTGAAAGTGTGGTGCGTGAGGGAAGGTCATGGGAGGACACACCCTTTTCTCCAGACCCCTTGTGCCTGCACATGTCTGTCTTGCTAGCCTTTCTTGGAGAGGAATGTTTTTACTGACTGTACCTGAGCCAAGGGAACAAACCAAAAACAGGGCCCAATGCTCTATAAAGATAAACAAACTATATACAAACGGCATGAATTGGGTCCAGTTTGTTCGGAAAACCACTGAGATAGCTTAAGAAGCAGTACAATGTGTGAGAGGGGACAAAGAACCAGCAAAACAGACCACCTGGGCCTTCTCCCAGCGATATTACTGAATTAGCCGAGTTGCAGAATAACAGAATTTTAACAGTGCAGTGGTATCTGTGAGTGACTCACATTCACTCAATTTCTATGGGAGGAAGGTGGGACCCAGAGAGATTGAGTGACTTACCTAAAGTTACTCAGCTGGTTGGTAGTAGATCTGCACCCACAGCCCAAGTATACACATCATTGCAGTCCACCATATTGCAAAGACAGGGTCCAGAGTCAGGGTCTTTCCAAGCCCCTATTTCCTTACCTATAAATGGGGGTTGTACTACCTGGCATACCTTCTTGGTAAGGAATTATAAGAATCTGCTAAGTGACTGTGAATAAAAACACTTAAAAGCTGTTAAATTATATATTAATATTAATTAACAATAAATTATATATACGTATGTATAAGATGAGATATATGTACAGTGTGACACCTGATATTTTGTTAGAATTGTCCTTGTGGGAACTCATTAGGAAAAATTTGGATTCTCTTTTGGAAATGTGAAACACCATGAAATTCCCAGGAGTGTAATGGCAAGAACTCTAGACTTAGCGTTATTAACCTGATCATTATATCTACTAACTCTTATTACATTACCTTTCTGAAAACTAGAAAAAAATAAAATTCTTGGCCTGCCTTGATTGTCCTGATGATTACCTTAAGAATATATGGGGAAGTACTTTTTGAAATGTGAAGCACGGAAGTGAACTATTATTGCCAAATATTGCTGAGGGCCACAGACACTGTCCATACAGCACATATGGTATAATTAAGGTAATACATTCAAAAGCAAATTCAACATTATCTGACCTTGGTGTCAGATAAAGACTGTATACTGCAGATGGTGATTTGAATGAATTAATGAATCCTTTTATTATAGTTTACAAATGGAAATGTAATTATCCTTATAATTATTAATCTTTCCCCATAATTATTAATCTTTCCCTTTACCCAAATTGTCAAGACATGTGCATAGGGTATCTCATATTTATAGGACTTAATTTACTATAATAATATAGAAGGTAGAGATTGAAATGTTATTTTTACAACTTTTCAGTGATGTCATTTGCACTAATATTTAATCTAGCTTATTTGATTATTACAAAATATAACAAAAGTTATAATGAATATTACCATTATTTGAAAGATGAGAGTTCAAAAGATTTTCCCAAGACCTCACAGAATGTGAATGGCAGGGCTCTTCTGGCCCCAAATCCTGTGCACTGGCTACTGTAATGTGCCTCTCTATGTTGTGTTGGGGGTTCCATCCTATAGACTGTATTCTTTATTAGTTTCTTTCATTGTTATAGTCATTCATTAAATCTGAATAGTGTATGTGGAACTCTGTCATATGATATGCTCAGATTCCCAGGACTAAATCTCTTTGGATAGAATGGGTTGTTGTATGTCTGATTTCTTTAAGAGACGAAGTATTGACACTCATACTTGAACCTTGCAAATTGGAGGGTAGGGAAGGAGTCAGGTGCTTAAAGGGGGAACCACTGATGTCAGAGTTGAAATAAATCTTCACTGTCCAGTAAGATAGCCTCCCTCACCCCATCTCACAGGGCTATTTACATTTAAATTAATTAAAATTTAAAAATCAGATCCTCACTCATACTAGCCACATTCCAAGTGTCAATGGCCATATATGGCTCCAGTGGCTACTGTATTGGGCAATACAGATATACCGGGTGGGGCAAAAGCAGGTTTACAGTTGTTTGTATGAAAATACTATAATAATTAATAAATAATAATATAAGAATAAACTATGTTTTATGTACTCAGGACTATAAACCTACTTTTGCCCCACCCTGTATAGATATGTATCTAGTTCCAACAGGGCTGAAATAGATAATTTTGCTGTCGTATATATGTACTAGAAGCCCAGTGCACGAAATTCATGCATGAGTAGGGTCCCTAGGCCTGGCCGGTGATCAGGGCCAATCTGTGGGGCAACTGGCGGGGCAATTGGGGGCCCCCATTGGCACCCACCTTGGCTGGCCTGGGGCCTTCAGGCTGGGGGAAGCTCCTGCGTTGAGATTCTGCCCCCTAGGTGGTCAGTGCGTGTCATAGCGACTGGCCGTTCCACTGGTTGTTCCACTGTTGGGTCGATTTGCATATTAGGCTTTTATTATATAGGATATATAATTGCATGTTGGAAATGAAATTAATTCTGTTATACATTTCCACCTAAGACATAATAATAAGTACCATTTATAGAGCACCTTCTCACTAAGTGCCAGCTATTGAGTAGGCACATAATGCATGTTACTCCATTTTATCCTAATACCATTTTGTAGATTGGGAACCTGAGGTTCAGAGAAGTTGTGTAACTGCATAAGGCATGATAGGGCTATGCATTGAACGATTTTCTTTGATTTAAAAGAGAATGCTCTTTTGCTCTACCATGCTGTCTTTCTAGTCTGGTTGGACAATATTGGGAGTTAAAATCGTCAGTGCATTGTTGTATCATTCAGTCCACTTTTGTTCAACAGATGAGCCAGGAAGTGACTCTGCTGAGAGCTGGAAATGCAGCAGTCAACACAGCACAGTCTCTGACCTCAAGGAGCTCTAAATCAAAGAGGGAGTTCAGACATATAATAAATAATTGTGGTAGTGTAGCCTTATCTCTGACCCAAGACTTTGTATGATGCATTCAGGATCCATGGAACGGTTGTATCTAGTGAATTCATAGTCAGATTTATGTTTTATAAAACTCCCTTTGGGTAATGAAGAGCATTGTTGGGAGGAGAAAGGGAATGTAGGATAACTTTTAGCTAGTTAAATGAGGAAATGTTGAAGGCTGAAACTGAGGTCATGGTTATGGAATTAGAGAGAAGATGGACAAGAGAGTTAACTTGGTAAGATTGTCAAGCTTTGAGGATTAGATCTCAGAGGAAGGAGCAGTTAAAGATGACTCCCATGTAATTACCTTGAGTTATTTGGTGAATGTTTGGCCTCATGATTGGGTATGAGGAAAAGGTTGTGCACGTGTGTGTGTGTGTGCTTGCACGCACGTGCACGTGTGTGTGCTCATGTAAGTGAATTGCATGGTGTAAAAGTGTGACGATAATGACCTCATTGATCACAAGCCATAAAATGTCCAGAAAGCAATCTTATTTGCTAGTGGAAAAGGCCATATTAAACAATGAGACATTTTAAGGAAGTAATTGGTGAAGGTCTGGGGGATAAGGGGATGGGTGCAGGGTGGAGGGGGTCATTGGGAAAAAAGGGGGACATCTGCAATACTTTCAATAATAAAGGTGAATTTTTAAAAAGAGGCAAAAAATTAAAAATAAAACAGAATCCTGACATAATACTGAGACTAAAGGGGAGAACTAAACTTAAAGTCTAAATATGAGGGATCTGCCCTAGGCTGGACATAGGATAGTGAACTGGGGAGGTATTTTTCCCCTTTTTACATAGTCACAACTAGTAAGAAGGTTTATTATCATGGTATTCTATTAATGGCATAGAGGATGAATTTAAAGATACCGTCTAGAAAGCCTAATGTGGATAAAGCAGATTTTTTGTTACATTTTCTTTGGTATGTGCTTCCCTCCCTCCCTCCCTCCCCCATTCTGTTCAGATAATTAAATAATTTGGTCTTAATTTAGTGACCAGATAATTTGTTTGAAATTTTAAAAAAAGTTAAAAAGTGTTTTCTAACATTTTTTTGGCATTTTTTAATTTTAAGCAGTGGTTTGTTTAATTGCATTAGAGCAGAAAATTGTCTCACAAATTTAAATAATTATAATGATATCGAAGGTTCTAATCTAGGGTAAGGAAGTTTTATTTTATTTTTTTTAAAAAAATCAGTTGATTTGCTGATAGTAAAGTTAACAGGCATGGAATGACTAAAACCAGGAGCACTCATGGAAATAATTTCTTATGGAAATCAATCTGTAATCTCTGCATTGAGAGTCAGATCTGTGCATTTTGAAATAGTGCCTGCTTTGGAGACTGACACTGTTTTACAATTACCTGAGGATTCTCAATTCAGACTTGACCTGCACAGACCACCATGGCAGAAGGCTGTCAGGTGTCTGATGCAGGGTGAAGCGTGATTATTTCTCGGTGCCTTGCCTAGTTTTGAGCTATTTAAAAACATGAGCTTCTGTAAAATTTGTGAAACATTTTTGGTTTCTGAACCAGTTAACTTTAAGTACATTCTTTCTTCAATAGCAAATATAAATGTCTCATTATCTTATATTTTTTCCTTTTTCTTGTTTCTTAAATTTTTCCCTTATTCATTTTCAAAAAGGAATAATGCAACCTTATGAAATAAGACAGACTGTAGATTGAATTTGCTTTATTATCTCACATTTGATGGCAGGAATTAATTGCTAAACTGTTGATGATTGGAAGCTTTGCAATATTGATGAGTGAAGTGATGTCAGTACACTAGTGTTTCTTCAAAGTTACGTGGCAGTGGCCAACTAGAGGGCACCAGCGAACATTTCCATTTTGATTCTTTAAAGTAGGCCACATACTGTTGACACATGCATAGGAGAGAAACGTGAGTGCTTTGCAAATCTTAGTACTAAAAATAAATTCCACCTATATTTATAGCAGTGTTCTCATACTTGAGGAAAGTGAGGTAGAGCTTATAAGTATAGGAAGAAAAATGTCTTTTTCCTGCTGCTGGAGAATTACCCTCTAGAATAAAGCTCTTCAGTTTGTTTAAAGTTTTGGCAAGGTTGCTAATAGGTCTTTGCTAATTGTGTGGGCAGCATAGTTAATATCATTAAGCACTGAGATAAATTCCATCACAGAGAAATGTCCTGTGGCTAATAATTAACCAGGTAACAATGAAAATCTATCCACTATTAAGATTGGTAATTAAGACTAACATATAGGGAATGCAAATAGGAAGCGTTCAAGTTCTTCTGCAGAATTTTGGGCTCTATCAGAGCCAGTTGCCTTTCTTTGTTTACAGTTGCTTAAAGGAAACTGGGAAGGGAACATTTTTTAGATATTCAAATATTAAAATGTGCAAAAACCCAGCATTTTCTAACATGAAAGCTGTGTGAAAAACCTTCCTCTGTAGGGTAGATGTTGCATATGTTTGAGTGGGAGGAAAAAGAGAGCAGATGACTTGAAAACTAATAAAATTGTTACACATGTAAAAAGTTACTTTCCTTCTCATAAAATAAATTAACCAGGAGTTCAGTCTTTATATCATCTTGGCACTTAATTAAATATTTGCACATAATATTTCATTGATTAATTGATTGACACATTAATTTTTGGGCATAAAATAATAAAGCTTCCTATGTGTGAGTACCATAGTAGGTATATCTAATTCATGTGATAATTCTTTGTATAAATGATCAAACGAATTCAGGAAAAATATAATTGCAAATACAGTAAGCAAAATGTCCCATTTCTTTGGTAAAACTTATAATTAAGCCTAACGCTACTTAATACAGAACTGCAATTTTTGCTCTTTTCCTAACATTTCTTTTGAAAGCAACTAATGCCATTTTTTTTTTTTCAGACTGATTAATAATGTTTGGGGAGCATGCTTTAAAAACAGAAGAATTATTCTATGGGAGAACATGAATAAAAGAAAAGATTATGTGGCATTTTATAAGATAGTTGGTGGTACTGTTTAATGCTTATAAAATTGTGTTAAAATTTACTAAACAGCTCATTATTGCAGGAGCTTATTTGAACCAGTTATTTGTGGTTATGTCTGTTGAGGAAGCTTAAACGTCAACTCTCTCCAGCCATTGAACTGCAGCACGTTGTCTTCAGGTCTCTTGTAAGAAAGTCTAAATGTAGGCTGTTGAATAATCCCTTTGAGGGCCCTGTAACTATTTTTATGCCTGGATATGCGTCATCAGTGGGTATTTTCTCTGGTGACTTGCTTACATCAGGTCTCCTACCATACGTTCTATCAGTGAGTGACATGATTGATGGGGACCACGGCTGTTGTTTAGCTTTATCTGTGACCTCAGCGAACCGACAACAGGAATTTCCAGGCTGTTAAATTCTCTGAATGCTTGAAGACCGGGACTCCCGGTGTTGACCCAGGCAGGTAGCTGAGTGATATTATTCACCAGCGGATGATGGGAGGAGGGACAAGAGAAGAAAGGGGAGGGGGAAGGAGGGGAAGGGAGGGGAAGGGAGGGGGAATTCCTTTTGTGAGCAGGGCAGTTCTGGCTCCACTGGTTCCTTAGCCCTGGGAGGCTGTGTGTGGGAAAGGGTGCATTTCCTGGACTTCAGAACTCCGGCAGTCAGAACCTTGCCCTGGAGGCACCCAGGCACTCTGTGGGGTCGCCGGGAAGGCACCGAGTTCTCTTTAATTAGCTAAGGTTTTGTTTCTGAAATCAGCTGGATTTATCCACGAGAGATAGGACTATTACGATCCTTTATAGAAATAAAGGCTTTGAATGGAAAGGTGTGCGGGCATTCCTAGAGATTTATAGGAATCTACTATTGTCTTTAATCTGGATGTGTTTGGAGGTGATTCTGAAAGTTACCTTGCACCTCACTTGGACATGCGTTGGGGACTAAAGCCGTGCATGGATGTATGCATGTGGAAATGAATGATAACTCACATGAATTGTGAATACGGTTCCTGAACTGTAGGGAGATTTGGTCACCAGTATTTTAGCAGATTACAGCTGTTTTCATAGAAGCGTGTCCATCTACTAAACTTTTTTCCTGTCTTTCTAACTTCTCACATTCCTCATCTCTTTTTTTAACCTCCTTTTTCTGTCTTTCCCTGATGTTACTTTGCAAAGGTAGTTCTTGACTTTTTGCTGTGCTGAAGAAGACCAGGTTGTATACAGATTCTGGTTTGCCCATGTTTGCTGGCTATCTTTTCAGAGATTATTTTTTTTTTTAAAATGACAATTAAATAAGATTAAAACACTCCTTTTAGTGTAATGCAATTCCATCTTTTAAGCATTTAGGCAAAATTGGTTTTCTAATCTTTTAAGACTATTTTCATTATGGAAACATAACATTTGTTGATTTTTTTTTAAGTATTACGAAGATATATCCCCTTAATGTAACAGATTCGTAAGTGTACTTGTCACTGTAACTGATTTTTAATGGCTTCTCTCCTAGAAACCAAATTCTGAGGTAAATATCAGAGCCTAGTCCCTTCAAACAGGTGCTATGTGGGGTAGAAAAGCCCTAGTAGAGAAATATTTTTATCTGTATTTACCTCTTATAATTCCAAGTGGGCAACAATATTCCCAATTATTTTTATAGCCTCGTTTCCAGTTAGCTATCCATATGCTAAAAATCTATCCAACTGTCCAGTCATATTGTTTTAATTTTAGACATTTAAAACCAGATGATTAAAGGAGAAAGAAAAATGAGTTCCACTATAAAGCTTAAAACTTTTCTGTAAAATAATTGCTTCTTGAATAAGCAATATGACTCATGACAAGGATTTTATAATTTGAAATTTGTGAAAGATTAAAATTCAGAGCTCCATGAGTTTTGAGTGATAAGTAGTTGAATGAATTAAGCCTTTGGAATGCATCTAATTAGGAAAAAAACCATTAAAATATTGTTGAGATCTATTGTTTATGTTTATTTCATTGTACTGCCCCCCCCCCCCCCCAGCCATTGTTAGCTATACTTACTTTCATAAGAGTAACATTAGGTGGAAAAGATACATTTGGGGGTTAGTTCAGATGCTAGCATTCTTTTTTCCCCCCTACATCGCACAGGAAGTTATTAGAAGCTATAAAATTCTCCCTCTCTTTAAAATGAATGTATGCTTTCATGTGGAGGAGTGTGAGAGCAGAACCAAACCATGTAGGAGGGTTATGTATTCTTCATTAAAAATATATTTCACAAAAGATTATAGTTTGTGTGGGAGGGAAATAGCTGCTTGTCTGTTGATTGCATTGTACTTATTCCGTATAAGCACTATTTGAGTTTAAGCAGGATAACCTCATTTTGATAATCTGATGACTGCTTCTGCTTGGAGAAGAGAATATAATTTCGAGGCTGCCTGCTGATGGGCAACAGTAATTATTCTCTTTCTGGCAGAGCTTTGCATGGAATCTGCTTTGGTATTTTTATAACTGCATATGCACATCTTTTTTTCTAAACCTATTTCCCCCCTTCTCTTCCTGTGCAGAGCTTTTTGTAATCTTTAAGACTGAAATTCCAAAGGTGTAATATCTAATGATCTCAGTGTAGGGTGATGTGTAATCCTAGTTAAAGCAAAATCTTGGCTTGAAGTGAGATCTTTTTGTTAAAGCAGATCCTTCACTGTGAGCAGATTCCACTGTATATTTGGTTTCTATGGAGACACTTTTATTACTTCTGGGTGATCAGGTTGCTCAAATGTAGTAGGAGTGATTGGGGTGTTGGCTTTGGTCAATGCAGCTGATGGGGTTTCCTGGCTAGTATGTGATTCTTTAACTAAGGTTCCTATTATGTTGCATGGGTTAGGAGGGTGATGCAAATGCCAAAACCATCTAAAACATTGAGGTGATGTGATTCTTAATTTTACCTTCTTGTATGTACATTGCTCCAGTATTACATAAGAAAAAAAATATTACCTACAATTAAGATGATACCTAAATGACAGTATCAGAACAATAGAATGACACACTTACAAAGCTCATTCTGGGAGGGGGTAAAAATATATCACTTGGTAAATGATTCTTCCACTTCTTACTATGTAATTAGTATTTTAACTGTGTTGAAGGAATTCCTTAGTTTTATAAATTCTTCTCAGTGATTATTCAAGTTTTAAGAAGCTTTATATTTCATGGTCCTCATTTTGCAGACGAGGAATATGAGGCCTCAGAAACTGATGGGCTTTAGACTCCGACTTACACCTTGCATTGATAGCAGCTAAGAGATAAGCCCCTTTGGAGCGTGTTTGCTTGGGACTTAGGAGATGGAAGCCTTGGACCTCATGTATGCAATGTCAGGAGAGAGCATGGTGACTCTGACCCAGTCCTCCTGCAGCACCCATGATAGTAACAAACCTCTCATTAGTTAGGGCAATGCTTGCAGCTTTCAATGTGTTGTCTTAATCTTCTTGTGACAGAGGTTGGCAGGCGTCCCTGAGTGACTGATGCGTGGATCCACTGTGAGGTACTCAGATTTCTGCAACATGATGTCATCATTTGAGTCAGCAGGGGAGAGTTCCTGTTGCATGGTGGCAAAGGGAAGGGCTTTCATGGAGGAGGAGCCTGGGAGCTCAGAGATAGACACAAATCACTGTATAGACGGCAGTGGACTGGAGATAAATGGATTTCTAGTGAAAATATTTTGCCCTACTCTTTTCACTTAGTGTGGAAGAAGATCTATTCTCTATAAAAGAAAGAACCTCAGATTCCATATTTTTTATACAAATGATGGCACTCAGGTCGAAGAATTTTCATCCAAGGCATTCTTTCATTGGCTGAAGTTGGATGATGCTACCTGATTACCTAAACTAAAGGATAGATGATATCCTCTAAGCCTAAGAACATGTGTAGGGGAATTCTTGCTATGTTTCAAACTGGTTGCTATAATTATCTGCGCTCATCTTCTCAATATACACTTGTTGTAGAATTTCATTTAAAAAATATCCCCCTTTTCAAACCTTTGGATATTTTACTGGACATTTAAAATTCTCGACATGGAGATTTACAGATGCTTAAATAACTAATTGCCCACAAGTGCCTCATTTTCTATAAAATCGCAGCCGGACTTCTGTGCGAACTAGTTAAGGCCATATTGAAAGTGGTTTCCTTCTGTTATTTGGGTTAGTTTTATATGAGTGGAGAGCTATTTATAACACCACATAGCATAGCCCAATAAAGAATTTATCTTCCTACTGAGGGAATACGTTTATGAAGGACCAGGAAAATATATATTACCAATCCTGAAAAGGGACCTATGCCTTTTAAGCTATAAAGCATTAGACAAAAACCTCTGCCCTCAAGAAACTTGAGGATAGTGTGGGGAGAAAAATGGTGTGTGCCCCATGCTTGATCCCAGCTGAGCACTAGAGGCACAAAGGATACCTGAGGTTTGAGCCCCAGTCGTCCAAGGAATGGCTGTCCCAAGAGCAGACAAAGGAAAGGCAAAACCACTGGGGAGAATACAAATGTGATTTTATATAACTGTTTTGTCCAGATAGGGGTTTGAGGACCCTGTGGTTATCATTGTGGCTCTGATTTGTGCTTGGGCATTGATGGGTAGCAGAAATCAAGACAGAGGCCAGGTGTAGGCCGAAGGGGCACTTTTGAGAAAGGGTCTCAGTGAAGTGGGTCAGTTTTCCCCATTTGTAAGGAAGCGCTGAAGCCAACCTTTCTCTTTTATGTGGAAGATTGTCTTAAAGGAAGGCCACCAAATACCTCTAAAGGTATAAAGCACTCAGGTCTCAGGGAACCTGGACTTTAAAGGCAAGTAATGGTCCCTGAGAAAAGAGGCTTCTTTGTCATTAATGTAGGACACCGTTGGTGACTGTGTCTAGTGGCAAAGGCTTGCCTGTCAGTCCCACTTGAGGCTCAGTTGTCCCCACTGGGAGGGTTTAATTCCTCTCTGACCTTCGTTCCTTCTCATTGAGGTGTTTTTTTTTCTCTCTCTCTTTTTTTTTTTTTTTTTTGGTGAGGCTTTACTTCCTGGAGCAGCGTTCAAGTTGTGGGAATCTTGGCAGAAGTATTAAATTTGTGATCTAGTGAGAATAACTGTCTGAAATATATCAACATTCTACTGTGCTTGTGGGTGGGAACCGATCTCTGTTGGAGAGAGAATAAAAGGGGACTATAAAAGAGCTCAGTTTAGAACAATGGGAAATATTCTTATTTTGTGGACAGAATGAAAAATAGAATCTAATAAAGAGGAGCAGTGAGGGAGTAGGTGGAAGCCAAGAAAAGTGCAGCAATAGGAGAGATGGATTATAGAACTTCCAAATACTACTAATTTTACTCATTCAATATATATTGAGGGTGTTCTATAAGCCAGGCCCTGTGTTAGCTTCTGTGGATTCAGTAGTGAATCAGGCATTGTCCTTATTCTCAAAAAATTCATTGGAAGGCAGAGATCAGGCCCAAGTGACACTATTGATTGGTTTTTGCTGGTGTTGTAGTGTAACCCAGGGAAACAACAGCCTGTTTGGAGAGGGGTATGGGAGGGACATATGGAAGGCTTTGAGGAGAGACAGTAGAAAGCTGGTGAGGGTGATACTGAAATGTCTGTGTGATCCATGGTTGCTAAAACAGAAGTCCGATGGCCTGGGAAGGGAGGAATTAAGGGACCAGAAGTCAACATGAGGATAAAGAGCCGCCTCAGCAGCTATGAGGAAGTGAAAACATATGGAGAAAGGAGTCTGATGTTAGCAAGTGGAGATCTGAGTTTGAGATGGAAGAGAAAGGAAAGGTCCAAGAGAGTATTAGGATTAAATTTGGGATGTTAGTGGAGGGCTTGAAAATATGGAGTGATTGAGTTGATTTTAATTCTTCCAAAAGGAAAACACTCTTATTTCAATTACCAATACCCTAGAAAGATTTTGCTATGTACACCTGGTCTACAATAGCTTTTGAGATAGTGTTTCTGACTCAAGTTACTCTACCTGTGATCAATTCCTCAGCAGACTGCAAGGTGCATCTTCTTAAAATACCATTTTTAACAGGTTACTGTGATCTAAAACCTTCACTGGCTACCTATTGCCTACAGTTTAAAGGATGTGCTTCACCCTAAAATGAGAAATCTTCATTTTCATAAGATTTCATGTTTACCAAGGGCTTCTATGTACATAGTATCAATGAGTTCTTGCAAAACCTGTATGGTGGACAGGACAGATGTTGCTCTCTTCACGAGTATATAAGTGACACCGAGGACCAGACAAGTTAAATGACATGCCCAGGGCCACACAATATATAAATAGCTGAGCCAGGAATAAAAATAAGGTCTTCTGAGTTTAAGATCAAGGTGCTTTGTACTACACCATGGCCTCACCTTACCTGTGGAACCCCATCTCCATTCTAACCCTATGATTTCTGTAATTAGGACTTTGAGGGGATGTGCCTTCAGTTCCAGCAGGATTGCAGAGGGGCCTTTCAGCATCCCTGCAAGTCACTATATTATCACCACTCAAAAGTTGTGATCTAGAGCTGTCAACCAAGACACATTTCCTGGCAGATTTTTCCTTAGATTGGGAAAGTCTGTCTCCTGCCAAGACATCTGGGGAGGCACAGAAAACATTCTGTACTTCCCTGATGTCATCCTCAGTGCCTGCTTGTCTCATATGGAACTTAGGGTTGTCCCTGACTTTGCATTGATTTATGGGATGGCTTTTGACAGCTGACAGGACCATCTCTTCCTCCTCCAAATGCTCTCTCTAATAAAGTGTACCTCTGAAACATGCTTTGAATATTCACCTAGAGCAGGGGTGGGGAACATTTTTCCTGCCAAGGGTGATTTAGATATTTATAACATCATTCACAGGCCATACAAAATTATTAACTTAAAAATTAGCCTACTATATTTAGTCAAACATTTAATTAACTCACCCCTAATGCATTGGCAG
Source organism: Plecotus auritus (assembly GCF_963455305.1). Classification (NCBI taxonomy): domain Eukaryota; kingdom Metazoa; phylum Chordata; class Mammalia; order Chiroptera; family Vespertilionidae; genus Plecotus; species Plecotus auritus. The sequence goes on along the minus strand of NC_137775.1, from coordinate 30,490,810 downwards.
GGCCAGACCAAATGATTTCGAGGGCCTTATATGGCCTGTGGGCCGGACATTCCCCACCCCTGACCTAGAGGAATTAATGGTCTGAAAAGTTGTTTAAATGTGTATTCTCATTTGTTATCTTAATGAATGTATAGATTTACTACCATTTAGACATGAAGAGTTCGAGAAAATATTTTATACAGAAGGCTATAGAGCTGTGCTTTGAACTACATGTTAAAATCAGGAACATTTGTTAGCAATGCAATGATTAATGAGTTTGTGTTGACATGATTTTAGAGTACACTCTGTTTCCATCATTTTCTCATTGTACTGAAGCCAGTATGATTTCAATTTTGACAGAGTTTTTGGCTACAATTTACTGTATCAGAAGTTTAAGTGATATAAAAAGCATGCCTGACAATTGTCTAAATATCAAGAACTGCCTCTACTCCTATAAAAATTGATGAAGGAAATGTGTGCATGAAGGTTAGTTCAATAATGTATTGCAAGAGTGCTGCATTGCCTTGGGGTCTTCCACTTTAAGCCACACACACACACACACACACACACACACACACACACACACACAATCCCAGCATCTGTTTGGAAGTTGTGAACCCTGCATCCTTAAAGATGGGTTCCCATGATTAACAGGTGCATCTTTCTAAGGAGCAAAACCAAGAAAGTATAGTTGCAATACGTTTTTGTAAAACAAACAAAACAAAACAAAACAGTGTTTTATAAACCTGATTTTTTCCCATGCCTTTGCATTCCTTCTGGGGACAATAGTATAGTTTCTCAGGAAGCTGGGATACATAACTTGTAATTTTTCTAGTGCTTTTCATGTGTTGGAATTAAAAGGCCAGTAAATGTTTGGGATAGGAGTATGAAGGACTCAAGTACCGAACTCTGATTTTCTCCTTTAATTTCTCTAATTTTATCAAAAGTGTAATAATATATAATATATTGGAATGTAATGATATACAATATATTGGAATGAGATATGATTTGGACTTTGATAGTAATGCATTTTAGGGAGACATGATATGTAATTTCTAAATAACATTAAATGGAAATGTTTCTGAAATGGGATTGCACTTCCAAACTGTCAATATTATATTATTTATCTCCTAGGTAATTAAAAATATTTATTGGGGTACTCATTAGAAATATTGAATTTTATTGTGATCTTGTAGTCTTCATTGGGTCTTAGTAACAATTAGCTGGCCAGCTAATAAAAATTGAATAATTAAAGAGGACATTATTGAAAATAATTAGACATATATATAGTTCATGAGCTTGTTAGTACAATAAGTGGTTATATTTTATTCAAAGTATTAACAATAATGAACAAAGCCTGCATGTAGTATATGACAATAAAGAGAACAAAAATATGGAAAGTTGATATTTTTGTAGCCATCTTTATGCCACCTTAAAAAAATACAGATGTCATGTGACATAGTCTGTAGTAGAAATTCTCTAAAGTGCTTAGCCTTTTTGTATTTCGCAACATTGTTTTCTCCAACCTTGTTGAATGACTTTTAGTGTCAGTGGCACTCCGTTTAAAGTCATTCTAACTTGTTCTGGTGCTCTGTGTTCCCTAGCGCTTCCCCCATAGCCCAGTCACCTCCATTTCTGCCCCCACAAATGCAGGCTCCCATCACCCAGCCACTGTAGACCAGGGCCAGGGCATCTTCCACCTCGAATTGCTCTTGTACACTATGACCAGATTAACTTTACACTAACTCTCTTTCAGCACTCCTCTTTCCTGCTCAAAATTCATCATGGGGTCTTTATTGTCCATAGGATGTGAGGCAAATTAAAGCAAAAAACAAAACAAACAAACAAAAAAAAACGCACACCATAAGTGGATCCAGAGATCTTCTTGTAAATTGTTTGGCCTGGAAACTTCACTGTTTATCAAGACTCCTCAAATTTACATATCCCTACTAAGGGTCTCAAGTTCCTCACCTCCAGTAAATTATGCCAAAGCCAATGTTTGCTCTTTGCCTTTGTATTTTCAACTCTTAACAGAATTGAGAACACTGACCATCAGGACTTGCTTAGTGAAAGGCTTGATTTTTCCAGCTTCCTTAACACTACACTTGTAAGGCTTTTCTGCCACATTGCTTTCTCAGTCTTCTTTGTTGGCTAAATCCCTTTACCTTCTTTATCTAAAATACCTTTCTAGCAGTTAGGAATAATCTCATGGTTTCAAATATCATCTATATGCTGATAATTTTCAGTTTTATATGCATGGATGGATCTTCTCCTAAGTTCCCAACCTAAATACTTCCTCAATATATGCCCTTGGCTGTTGAGGGATATTACCAAAGTTAAGACTGTCAAAGGGGAATAAAGTATTGATGTTCTCCCGCTACAACTGTACGCCCCCCCCCCCCCCACCCGCCCCCGGCCCCACCATTTCAGTAAATAGAACCACCATGCTCCTTATTGCTCAGGCCAAAATTCCAGACTTCATCTCCTTCCCTCTGGCCTCACATTCAGTCCAGCAAGTCCTTTGGAGCGCTCTCCAAAACAAATGGGGAATGTGAGGTCTTCTTGCTGTCTCCTCTGCCATAGCCCCAGTACACGCCACCAGCATCTGGCCTAGTCTGTTGCAAAAGCTCTTAACTAGCCTTCCTGACTGCACAGTCCCTAGAGTAGCATTTTACGTATAAATCATACACTACTTTCCCTTGCTAGCATTTCTTTAATAGACTTCGTTACTCTTAGCATAAAATCTAAGCCATTCACCATGGCTTGCAGGGGTCTGCCTCTCTGAGCACATCTCCCTCCACACTCCCCACTCCCTGTCAGGCTCAACCCTACTGGCCTTCATTCTATTCCTTAAACTTGCTAAGCTATTCCTCTCTCGGTCTTTGCATTTATGCTTTTCCTGTTTGAAATGCTCTTAACCCATATCTGAGGTATGGCTTCTTTTCCTTATTCAAGTCTTAAAACAAATGTCACCTTATTGTCTTCATAGAACTTATCAGAACCTGAAATGAACAATGTAATTGTTTATGTGGTTTTTTTTGTTGTTGTTGTTTTGTTTTTGTCTCTTCTACTATGCACTTTCTGAGGTCAGTGGCATTTTGCATCTCACTTCTGCATCTCAGTGTTTAGAACTAGAGTAAATAGTATATAGTGGACACGTGGAAGTATTTGTTGCCTCATTCACCACCTTGAGCCTGGTTTCCTTATCTATAAAACAAAGTTTGTAGGACAGGTGACCTCTGAAGCTGCCCTACCTACATAGCTTTAATTCTTATCATGTCTCCAGCCTTCTGATGGAGTCCAATTGACCTCCTTAATGTCCCATAAGTGGGCCATGTTTGTTCAGGTCTTCAGGCCTCTGCTCACTCTCTTTCTGAGTGTCCTTCCTCTCTTCTGTTTCAGGATTTTTATTTTTCTCTTTTTGTCTATACCCTCAGAAATGTAATTTTTTTATGTAAATATGTCTTGCCTGTCCTACTATATGGTTAGCTCCTAAACATGGGGCTAACACTTTTGAATCCCCCTGGCAACTATTATGGTGCTAGCATATAGGGCACACCCAGCACATACCTTGTAATGCAAAATAAGGACATTGTGTCTTCTAAAAACACTGATTTCAGAGCAATAAGAATATTTGGACTGTTATACTAATTTACGTAGGACAAAATAGATTTGTAAAAAGCAACCAACTAAGTGTACCTTCATTAAGGGTGAAATAGAGGGGGGAAATATGAAAAAATGGAAATTTAGACTTAGGATGACATGGTATTTTGCAAACAGTTGTAAGCAATCTGACCAAAAAGTTTTCTACAAAAATATACTCATAGATAGTTGAAAAGATAAATAAATGGGCATTGTTTTTTATTATTAATTTAGGTTAAAGCTTGAGTTGGGTTTTTAATTTGGATCAGTTTGTTCGGGTATTTGGAATTCAGAGAGCTTGATGAAAATATCCCACCTACACATTTTCAATATCCTCTTCCTGCTTATCTCCAGAACAGCTTGGTTCTTTTAATAGCAAATGGTTGAGTGGAGGGGAACCATTTGTAGTGGGTAAATTTAAGTACAGTATGTCCTTCCCATTCCAAGCAGAAGTCATGCTAACTGCTCAGGGATTGGTGCAAATTTGTTTTCTTCCTCTTCCTTTTTTTTTTTTGCTGTTGGTCAGATCCTTGATAATTCAGGAGGATGTTACTCATTTCCTATACAAGTAGAGGAATTACTGGTCAACTTTAAAAAAAAATTAGAAGCTAAGGAACACCTCACCTATTTGTTTAATAATCATGTTATAAAGAATCATGGGTTTATTTTTTTTACTTAATTTGTGAATCAGTGCTATGTATGATCATGCTTAATTCAGTATACATGAATGCTAAATTCCTCTTAATCCAGAGTGGCGGGAAATGTGTGCTCAAAATGAAGAGTAAGCATATATTTCATTTATGGATTAACTGTTTTCAAAGGGTTCAGTCAAATACACTTGTAGTATTTTTTTAAATATTTAATAATAGTAAGGCACTCAGTGACTTGTGGTAGTCATTGTGTACACCAATTACTTGCAAATAGTATCGTCATTCTAAATAATGCCAGTGATTGGATTAATTCTCTGTCTATCTCAGAATTTGCTGTTTTGCTTAAACAGCTTATTTTCAAGGCATCTATTTTTTTTGGAAAAGTAGAGATGAGAAAAAAGTCTGCTCCTATAAATATGTGGTTAAGGGTAAATAGCCATTTATTTTCTCTAGTGAATAGATTCAAAGGCTTTTCCAAAAAGTTACTATAGTTTTGCATGGGAGAGCTCAGAGAGCACTTGTTGGCTGTACTGCTGGGTGTTGAAGGCAGATGAATCTTGTTCTGTGTTCCTGTGCAGAAGCCTCTCACCTCGGTCTAAGCTGTGTGATGCCTGTGAAAAAGGTTTGCTATGTAATGCATTAGGATTGACACTGCAAATTCTTTCTGTTAGGGGAACACTGCCGATATGGGTAGTCGAGAAGTTGTATCCTGTGGCTGTTGGTGACCTTGTTAGATCCCTTGGAGAATTAATACCTATAGAGGTTGAGGGGACTGAGAATGTAGAGAAGCAGTGGATTCAGGGTGTTTCAATTAAAAAGGGTAGGGACCATTGGAATAATACAATATCCATGTTAAATTGGAAATTTATGAACTCTTAGAAACCCAATACTGCATGAAACCTTACTTTAGCCCTCAAAAATGGCCATACAAGCACTACCTTCAATTGTAGGAGAAGAATAAATATTTAATTCAAATTTTTGTATTTCCTTAGATTTGGTTTGGTAGGATGACAGAGTTTTTCCTTTTGTTTTCAGGTAAGGATGTGAATGCTGTTTAAATGAGGACTGTCTCTGTGATATTCTATGGTTTTTCTTCCTGGTGAGCTCACTGGCTTGTCAGCCCCAGACTCATAGGCAGCTGGTATTTCACTGAGTAGTGTTGTGGTTGTCACCAGCCATTAGAAAAAGATGGCATTGGTTTATATTTTAAAATAAAATGAGTCTGAAAAGTTTTATGAAATCACTGTTCATTTTGATGAGTTTTTGCTGGCAACTGCCTGCACTTTGGCTTTGTTCTCGCTTGGTCATAACTGTTTAGGAAAGATTGCTGCCTTTCGGAAGTGGTTCCAAAGACTCATTGTTCCCGACATCGGACATCCTTATGCTATTCAAGTCCTACAGTACTTGGTCTAAAACAGATTAATTACTAAACTCTCAGTGAATAATTAACCATTTGACTTGTTCCCAAGTTATATACTCACTGGATTAGAAATGATTTCCCAAACTTCTGAAGATAAGGGAAGGCTACTCCTGGTTTCACAGCGTTCCCATTGTTACAGACTTGTGTGTATGTGTGAGAGGCATCAGCTGACACCTGCGCACTGGTCCAACTACTCAAACCACTTCCTGGGGTTTTCTCGGGTAATGGCAGCGATTCAGAAGATACCACTGGGGCTGGAGGAACACACCCTGTGTGTTGTTACTCTGGGCCTGAAGGACTGGGAGCTGTCAAACTAAAAAGGAGTTGTTCTGTTGCAGTGCCTTGAAACCTGCAATTCACTTTTGCTTATAGTTGCATTTCAGCTGAGTTTAGGGTTACTTGTCTGTGCTTTTAACAATATATATATATATATATATATATATATATATATACACACACACACACACACACACACACACACACACACACACACACGCACAAGAGGCCTGGTGCATGAAATTTGTGCACGGGGCAGGGGGGTTTCCCTCAGCCCAGCCTGCACCCTCTCCAATCTGGGAACCCTTCAGGGATGTCCAACCTCCCGTTTAGGCCCAATCCAGGATGGCTAGCTCTCAACCAGCTCTCAACCGCTCACCTGCCTCTGCCTGATTGCCCCTAACCGCTCTGCCTGCCAGACTGATCACCCCCTAACCACTCCCCTGCCAGGCTGATCGACGCCTAACTGCTCCCTGGCTGGCCCGATTGCCCCTAACTGCCCTCCCCTGCCAACCTGGTACCTCTAACTGCCCTCCCCTGCCAGTCTGGTCACCCCCAACTGTCCTCCCCTGCAGGCCTGGTCGCCCCCAACTGCCCTCCCCTGCTGGACTGGTCACCATTAACTGCCTCCCCTGCTGGCCTGGTCACCCCTAACAGCCTTCCCCTGCAGGCCTGGTCTCCCCCAACTGCCCTCCTCTGCTGGCCCGGTCACCGCTAACTGCCCTCACTGATGGCCTGGTTCCCCCCAACTGCCCTCCCCTGCAGGCCTGGGTCCCCTGCAACTGTCCCCTGCAGGCCTGGTGCCCCCCAACTGACCTCCCCTGCAGGCCTGATCCTCCCCAACTGCCCTCCTCTGCTGGCCTGGTCACCCCTAACTGCACTCCCAGCTGGCCTGATTGCCCACAACTGCCCTCCCCTATAGGCCTGGGTTCCCCCCCCCCCCCCCCCCGCCAACTGCCCTCTTCTGCAGGCCTGGTCCCCCCCCCCCCAAGTGCCTTCCCTTGCAGGCCTGGTCCCCCCAACTGCCCTCCCCTATTGCCCTGGTCTCCCCGAACTGCCCTCCTCTGCTGGCCCGGTCACCCCTAACTGCCCTCCCTGCTGGCCTGATCGCCAATATCTGCCCTGCTCTGCAAGACTGGTTCCCTGCAACTGCCATACCCTGCAGGCCTGGTCCCCCTCAACTGCCCTCCCCTCCAGGCCTGGTGCCCCCCAACTTCTCTCCCCTACTGCCCTGGTCTCCCCCAACTGCCCTCCTCTGTGGGCCGGTCACCCCTAACTGCCCTCCCTGCTGGCCTGTTTGCCAACAACTGCCCTCCCCTGCAGGCCTGGGTTTCCCCAACTGTCCACCACTGCAGGCCTGGTCCCCCCCCAAACTTTCCTCCCCTGCAGGCCTGGTCCCCCCCAACTGCCCTCCCCTGCAGGCCTGCCCCCCCAACTGTCCTCCCCTGAAGGCCTGGTCTCCCCCAACTGCCCTCCCCTGCAGGCCTGGTCCTCCCCAACTGCCCTCCCCTGCAGGCCTGGTCCCCCCCAACTGTCCTCCCCTCTGGCCTGGTCACCCCTAACTGCCCTCCCTGCTGGCCTGGTCCTCCCCAACTGCCCTCCTTTGACGGCCTGGTCACCCCTAACTGCCCACAATGGCCCCCCCCTGCAGGCCATCTTGTGGTGGCCATCTTGTGTCCACATGGGGGCAGCCATCTTTGACCACATGGGGGTGGCCATCTTGTGTCTTAGAGTGATGGTCAATTTTCATATTACTCTTTTATTAGATAGGATATATTTAAGACCATTGATTTTATAGTGGTGGACTAACAACCTAATTTCCAACAATTAACCAACCCATGCCCCACAATGTACAAAGTCCTATGGCAGGCTGGGGGGAGTGGGGGTGGGAAGACAGGCAAAGGTAAATCACTTGTAGATGCCTTTGAGGGGTAGTAGTAAGTGCGGAGCTGAGAGATAAAAATGGATGGGCGGCAAATAGGGTGCTAATGCAAAAATATTCTATTGTCCTTTTATAAATACAGATGTCTGTGATTTTAGTTTTTGAATCTATTTGCATAGTGTGTTCAAAAGGTAAATTTTGCATTTTTAGGATTTCATTTATAATATAAAAATGCAGATGGGATTATGTTTATAGTTTTTGATTTGTTTTATTATCTTCCTTAAGAAGAAAATAAGAATTTTCAAAATTATTTTGGAATCACAAGATGTATATTCTTTTCCAGCCCTTTAGGAACTCCAAAATTGCATTTTTGGCCATAAACAAGAACCTTGGGAATTTAGGACACTAGTTTTTTGTTTTGTTTTGTTTTTATTTTTTTTATTTATTTATTTATTTTTTTTTGTGGTTATTCTGACACTTGGCTTGCCTTTTCCTTCCGATACTGCTTGCAAGTCTCCTCTCTTCATGGCTAGATGATCCAAACCTAATGCAATATGTATATGGAAACATTCTATAAGCAGGAGGGTCTTGAAGAGCATGTATTATTATTATCATTGTTATTGTTTTCATGTATTCACTGCTTTGCATTATTCCATCAAAGATACTGGTAAGTACTTCTGAGGTATCAGAGATGACTGTGGCTATTTCAATGGAGAAGCTACTTTCCTTTTAGGAGTATGAAAATTTGGCTCACTGATGACACCCTGTCTTAAGCAAAATGTTGATTTCACCAGTCCTGCTATCAATGTCCCCATAGAGATTTAAGAGGATGAGGAGGAGATTTATAAATGAGAAACATTTAATATATTTATATATTGGGTGTAATTGTGCATTGTTTGTCTATCTGCATGGTATAAGGCTCACTTTACAAAAACTGATATTTGGTTTTACAAATACCATTACTTTTAAAATGAGAGGCTGTTCTTGGTAGTGGTTAAGAATGTAGACTCTGGACTTAAATCATCATACTTCTTGTCCTAATTCCTTCACTTCTGACTGGGTGGAAATTGGACAAATGTTTAATCTCATTGTACCTCAGTTTTCTACTGTAAAATTGGGGCAATTTCATTATGTGATAGGGTTGTCGTGAAGCTCAAAGGGAATAATGTATCTAAAGCAGTTCATACTCAATGTAGATTAAAAGAAGAAATAAACTTTCATGCAGACGTGACAGAATGCACCACTTCCTATGCTGTTGTAGGCTCTGTTTGATGGAATTTGGTGGAGTTTGATGATATGTCCCTTGAGAGGAAGAGAAAAGGGAGGGGTTCTAGAGAGAGCAGAAGGATGCGTGGGAAAGAGAGAGAAGGTGCAGTGCTGTGGTGGCCCATCATGGAAACACTCACCTGCTTCACGGTGCTTGGCAGGTTACAGAGTTCTTTTACATATAGTTTAGATTTGGGAATTGTACCTCCGAGGCACTCAATGCCTATCTCACGGACAGTAGCCCATGAGTGGCACAGTGAGGTCAGAGAAGAAGGTATCTGAACTTGAGTGGTTATTTCCTTTCTGGTTCTTCTCTGCTCTATAATCATGTTTACCTATATATTAACCCTGGCGCTGAATTCTAAAGGAGCAGAGAGGGTCATGAGGTGTCACAAACCCGGAGGGGTGGTGTTAGTGGGGATCCCGGGGACCTCCTTCTGGGACGCTGAGTGTGTGTGCTAACCCGCAGCTGTTCAGGGCTGCCCTTGACGCTGCTGTGCAGAGGTTTCCCCGTCCCTCTCTCCTGACCTCTGAGTGAAGATTGTCTTTCCTCTCTCCGAAGGGCCATTTGGGATCAGGGTTCCGGGGGAGAAATTTTCAGTCTTTCCTTCGTGCCAGGAAGGACGGTAATGAACACCCATCCAGTGGTTGCATACATACCATACAAATTAGTAGCATGAATACACTTTTAACCCAAGCCATTTTTGGGTCACTGTGTTGAAATTATTAAGCAAAATTACTAAGGAATATAATCTAAACCTTAGTTTAATTAAGTCTTCTGATTGTGGTTCAATTGCACATTTTAAAATGCTGGTTGTTATGTAAGATGGTTTTGTTTGTTTGTTTTGTTCTAAGGTTAAACACAGCTTGAAAGTTTGACTTTCTCCTTATCATGGTGGTCCTGTTTGGCATATTAAAGATCAAATCATCAAATAAAATTCAGTGTCCTGCTTCAGAATTTTAAAAATACTGAGAACAAATTTTAAAATTGGAAGAATTATTTCATACCTGTTAATGATTAAAGAATTGCTTTTTATATTACATTGGAGTGCATGATTTTTATGAAAGCATTTTTTACTCTGAATGAAACATTTGTATATAGTTGGTACAATATATTTTTGTCAAATAAATAAATTTATTTATTTTATTAAATTTTTGATTGGCCATAATACAAAAAAATTTTGTTGTTGTGTATATGAACTTTGTTTTTCAGAGAAAATGTAGGTAACGGTGACTTATTTTAGGTCAGGCTTTCTTAGTCTTGGTACTGTTGACATTTGGGTCTGGACAATTATTTGCTGTCTTGTGCATTGTAGTATGTTTAGCAGCATCCCTGGCTTCTATCCAGTCGATATCAGTAGAATTCCCTGTTCTCACTCTTGACAATAAAAATGTCACCAGACATCGCCAGTGTGTCTCTGAGGGAGCAAAATATCCTGGGTTTTGAACCATTGATCTAGGATTTTCAATTATGGTATAGTCAAATCTTCTACCCTGCCTAAATCTATGTTTCTCTGTAATTTTGAGTAGATGTTCAGAATCGCAACAAGAAGGAGAAAATATTCTAGAGGCAATAAATCGTACACATGAATAATGAAGAAATAAGATTTTGCAACAATATGGTTTGAAATGTTTTCTGATTAACAGTTACAATTACAAAGCCAGTTAACCAGAATTTCCAACATTTGGATGAATATTGTATCTCATTTTCTTTCAAACTGGATATGTCCCTTTGATTCTGAATTAATTTATCACATTGAGTTGATAGTGTTTTTTTTAAACTTCAAATAAGTGGAAATAATTATATGATTTGCCACATATTAAATGCTCTCTGATTAGTACATTCGTGTTCCTCATGTATATACTGAAAGGTTTTAATTCCTTCACAGATGGGTGTGTGCCTCCTGAAACAGTTGTGTAAAAGATGCTGAAGTTGGTTTTCAGAAGTCCTTTTATGGGCTTTTTAGTGGATGTTTTAACATGAAGAGGCAGAGAGCTATACCTGGTTATTAACAACCATAGGCTGCAGACATTTCACTTGGCCCAGAAATTATTCTTGTGAATCATGGCTGAAGCTTTAGCCAATCAGAGGAAGGAATTCACTGTACAGTAAAAGGAAGTATTTGTTCCGTTATTATAGTACATGGCTTCTTGCCATTGTCGATCAAGGATTGAAGTGTCATACACCAAAGTCTGCTATCCTCTTGACCCTTCATCAGTCATCAGCCGGACTGTGAGGTTACATGAACTGTAGCTTGGTAGGGGAACTATTGTTTGAGCATTGTGTTACTCTTGAAAACGGAAATAACTGACACAGCAGTCTTGCAATGTGATGTCTTTCTATTTTTAAGATTATAGACATATGTTTCCTTTCTGTTCCTAATCTGTGCGAGATTAGAGGTATGAAATGATAATATGTGAGACTTGAAGTTCGGTTATTCAGATGAGTGACCCTGAGACTGTTGGAAATTTCTTTTTATTTTTAAAAGGAAGAACATATACAAAAATAAACTTATACTAGCACACAATTTCAAGAATTTCACATGGGGATCCTGTTGGAATTCTTATTGTCTTAAGAACCCCAGGGTGCCTTCCAACTCTTGCATGCTGCTCCCCTACTCTTCATGTATTAATTACCAAAAGCACACCCTTGTCCCTGTGTTTTCTAAGTAACTGATGGCACATGCAAATTCTTCAATCACATATCTTATTTATTTTTCTGACTAGCTCAGGAAAACTTTATAAGAGCTATGTCCAGCATTCACAGCTTTATGTCACCCAATCTCTCTATTTATGCCATGCTCTTAAACAAGTAGAGTAATATATCAGCTGCAGCTGTTACTGACCAAAGCTGTCACAGGAGTGGGTGGAGAAGAGTCAGAGATGGTGTGTTCAGATTCTGTGTATCAAAAGCATACCTGTTGCAATCAATCTGTGATGATAACAACTGGTTTGTAGAAGGCAGGGCAAGCCAGATATTTGTTTCATCTTTGACAGATATGTAGCAGATCGACTGCTATAGTCATAGATGCCACTGATAGTGAATGAAAATTTGTGGAGGGTGTAGGATCGCCTGAATTGTACAGTAAAGAAGTATTCATTAGTGAGCAGTGTTCTTTAGATTTGGCTGCAGCCATTCTGTAAGGTCATTAACATAAATCTTGATGCTTAGTAGGGTTGCAAAGTGTTTAAAAAGGCAAGTGAAAATACATATTAGTAAAAGAGTAAAATGTTTGTAAAAAGGGTAAAAAGCAGGCAGTGGTGCTTTCTAATTAAGTGTATGTATTTTGATTAAAATAAATATTGATACCAAGGTACATATCTAGTTGCTGATTAGAGGAATACTAACACCACACTCACCAGCACTGGTTAGTAAAACTGGAGTCAGTATACCCGTGACTAAGATTTCTCCTAACCCACAGATCTCACCATTCGCTATCTTCCCCCTTTCCTCATTGTCCAGTTTACCATGGACCATGGGGGCAGAGAAGAGAAACAAAAATCTCCACCAAAAAATTATAGCTCAATTTTTATCTACTTTTTCACTGTTTTATAAAGACAGTTCAAGAGAAAGGGCAGTTGTTGTTTAGCAGTTAGACAGGGCTAATTAGTTATATTGGGCTGGGTCTCCTTACATTTAAACCCTATTGGGGTAAAATGAAATCCTGATTCGGCCAAATAAACTAAGGTAGAGACTTATCTTATTTTAAGAGACTTATCTTAAGACTTATCTTAAAAAGAAAGCACTTTACACAGCTTTACATATTAGTCCTCCCAATAATTATCCTTATCATTAACTTCAAAATACATGTGGCTTTTGAGATTGTCCACCGATTTTCTGACTGAGGACACATACAAGCTCATCAGGCACAGGTGCCTTATGAAGAGAACCTCCCAGACTAAATACCTGTGTTCTAGAAAGTTAAAGATAGGCACTTCAATATGGATTTACATACAGAGGACAGGAGATAATGGAGGCATTCATTCTTAACATAAAACTTCACAGCAGAGATGGAATTTCAGGCACTGTTTATTGTTGGAAATGCCTGTGTGGATGGAGGTTGGGGAAAAGGACGTGTGTGCCCATGATTATGCTCAGTGATTTATCCACAGCCAACACTTACTGAGTACTGTGTGGCAAGCAGGACCGCTTAATATGTTAACTTACTTAGTTCTCCATCAAAACTTCTGAGGCAATGGCTGTGATTATCTCCATTTTCTATATGAGGAAACTAAGGCACAAGGAGAATAAACAGCTTGGCTGAGGTTCCAGAGAAAGTAAGAGGCGGAATATGTGCCAGACTGTCTATCTAATTTAATTTCCATCACAGCCCTGCAAGGTAGGCATTTTCTTTACTTTACAAATGAAGAAATTAAAGTCCAGAGAGGTTAACTTTGTCAAGGTCCCAGGTGGCCAACGGTAGAGGGAGGATCTGAACCAAGGGTCTAACTCTCAAAAGTCTGTGCTTTTTTGCTGCAAGAGAAGACTTTCTTGGGAAGGCTCAGAGGCACAGCTGACATAGAAAGACATGGGAAGTCCAGCTCCTTCCTTATAAAGACAGTTAAGGCTCTAAAGAAGCACATGCAGGTTGTTGGCAGTTCGCCGTGATGCAGTAAAGCGGTGGTTTACTGAAGCATGGAACCCCCTTCTGCTGCAGCACTATCTTGTAGAAATTGCCCTCTGTGCCCTTGTTCTGGGCCGTGCTCGCTTCATTTGGTGTGCCTCTTTTCAACTTGCTGGGCTGTTCCATTCCTGTTTATAAATCTCTTAAGTGTGCACATTAAAGAAGTAATTAAATTGTCATTATAATTTATAGCATGCCTGAAGTCAATCACCTAATTAAGTTGCAAGAGGAGAGAGGTGGTACGTTTATTTGCATTTATTAAGTATTTGTGTATTAATTATACAAGGATTTTGAAGCAAATAAAAGAGAAAAATAATGGTAACACTAGCCTTTAAAAGTTTTTCCATTTCTTTTCTTCTTAGTATAATAATTTGAGACCCTCACTAGTTAGTAACATAACTCCAATGTCATATTTTGGTTAATTTTTATGTTTTCTACTCAGTATTTTCTTATAATGCTCCCGACAACATTAATGCACATCATCCCACATCCTAACTAAATAAGCAATTAGAAATATGATAGAAAACAAAATGTGAATCCATGGGTTATAGATAGCAATCTACATTCTATCTTGAATTATAGAAACGACAGCATGTTAGATACCTGGAATCATTCAGAGGAGGTCTGGTTTCCTGGAGCAATTGTGTCTGTCAAGACACTTATTTTCTTATTAGAGAATAAGAAACTACAACAACAGAAACTAAAACCACAGAGGCTGTAATAAAACTCTGGCTGGAGGGAACCATTTTTGAAGAGTCTCTTTTTCAATTCTGAACTCAGGCACATTTATAGGGTGTCCCCCAAAATGTATATACACATTATAAAAGTAGTGCTTATTAAAATACATTTCATTTTCCAAATTGAGCTATCAGCTGTTAAAGTGTATATACATATTTTGGGGGACACCCTGTATATGTATGTTTATTATGTGATATGAGAACTGATAGCTTGGTTAGGTGTTTCAGCCCTTTGGGAGGTAATTGCAGTTTGTAACGCAGTCAGCTGAATCTGTTCTATTGGGGTTCAGAGAAAGGAAAATATTGAGGGGCATGATCAAGTGTCATCCATGTGAATGACAGATTTTGTTCAGTGAATTTTTCCCCTCCTTTTTTTTTGAATTTGGGGAGGGGGGAGATGTAGATTGAACTGAAGGCTGCAATTCCAAAGGAGGCAATCCTTAAAAAAAAAAAAAAGGCAAAGGAGAGCTGAATAAAGGCATTTAACTGAGGTAGAATTTACTAGGTGACAAAAAATATTGGATGAACAAATGTCATGTGAAGGTTCTAGTCTCTTTACTCCTGTGTGTGCATATAAAATATCCTCAACTTATAAACAGTTTTCTTGGGTAATACTTATGTTTCTTTGCTAAGGCACAAAAGTTGAGTTGACCTGTAATTTACTTGAAGCATTAGTGATAGTTAAGGAGCTATAAACCTGGTGTCAGTTTCTCTGGAAAAATTCGTTCTGAATGATAAGCCGAGGTGTTGTGTTTCTTCTATTGTGGAAACAGCCTTTTCCCACTCTAGACTTCTTAGGCCACTCCTTGAGTTCTTGGTTGGAGGATGTGGGGAGGCTCCTGCTCGGGCTCCTGTAGGCTGGAGAATGGGGGAGAGAGCCAGTGAAGGTAGGTTCCAGTACAGACTGCAGGACCAAGGGGGAGAGGGAGACAAGAGAGTGATCCTCAGTGTAGGTAGCAGAGAGGGAGCAAAGGGTCCCCGACCGCCCTTTTGCTGGTCTGACTGCTTACTTACTGGGTGGTCTTTCCAGTGGAAGAAGGAAAGGTAAATTGTGCACGTGAATTTGAAAATTGCTAACACACACACACACACACACACACACACATCCTTTTAATACAGTCTTTGTTTATAGCAGTATAAACATTTCTTCATATTGGAACAAAAGCCAGATCAAATAATAAGGATGAGATTTAAATACAGATTTTGCTTATAAATGTGTTTTAGGGACCTGTGGACGACAAATCTTCCTTGACTGTGAGCTTCTCCATAGAAAAAACATACATCTTATTCCTCATAAGGTTCCAGCACCTGTCCCAGGTTTGATACAGAGCAGGCTCTGAAAATGTGTAATATGTAAAGTCTTGGTTAGGTGAAGGTAGAAGCGAGGTACTATGAAAAGCCTTGATTTGACATTTTTCATTTATTTTAAATCTGGCATGACATTTACTATTGAATATGACTTCTTTGGGGAAAGACTTTCTAAACTTACTGTATTTCCTCTTTACTCCCAAGAACTCAATTAAGTCTTTAGGAGGATCCATAGCTTGGCATTTGCCATATACTGCCTTTACAGATCTTGCCATTGTATCTTATATGCTTTCTGATTCTTCAGAAAGCAATATTTTAGAAAGTTATTTTATGCATAGTAACTATTAACTGCCATTGACAATCTAAAGAAGTTAATTCATCATTTCAAAAAGGATTTGAGGTTATAAAATAAAAACACTGTTATGTGTTAATGTCCAGAACATTGATAAGGCTTAGAAAAGATTTGGCTTGTATTCAGGATTTATATGAAAGAAACCCAAACTACTATATTCCAAAGTTTATTTATACATATAGTTCTGCTATCTGAGGTCTCATGTGAAGTATTGTAGTGTAATATGTATGGAGCTATGACAGAATTTTTAAGAGAAATGCCACCAAATCTATTTTTACCATTTTATATATATCACTAGTAGCCCTGTGCACGAATCCGTGTGCCAGTAGCTCTCTGCGGGGCCTGGCCACTCCGCACCCACTGCCCAGAGGCTCTCCGTGGCCCAGAGGCCCATCCATGGCCGGGCGCGGAATGCTTGCCTTGTCGCTGTGGTGATCAAGTAAGCATTCCGCCAGGCTGCTCACACTGCCCACTCTCAGCAGCCGACCCCCCGGGACTGGGGGACTCTGGCGGGGCTGAGAGGACTGGGCACTGCCATCTTGTGACTATGGGCGCCGCCATCTTTGTGATGGAGTGATGGTTAATTTGCATATTACCCTTTTATTAGATAGGATTTTTACTGTATCAAATCAATTAATCAATGTTTTTGACTGTTGAAAGTAGTAAAAATTATTTTTAATTGTAAATTAGTAAATAAAAATTAATAAAATTTTAATAATAATGGAAAGTAGTAAAAATTGTTTGAGGAAGAAGTAACCCTTGTCTTTCACATCTGGAATCTAGTACAATAACTTCATTCTTTTTGCAATTATGTTAGTCATTTCAATTATTAGCATTTCTTCTCTATTATGGAGATTTATGTAGTGATGGCAGAAAGATTCAGGTATAAAACATTGACAGCAGAGTCTTACAGAGTTTGCCAGGCTGATCTTTAAAGACCTAAAGTTTCCTGAAAAAAATTTTCAAGTAACATCACAAAAATCTAAATGCTATTTCGTTGTTGTTGCTGCTTTTCATCATTAGAGAAATCAATGGTTCCCCAGCTGTTTTCCCCAGCTTGCTGCAGCTGTCCTGAGCTAGCATCTGCTCCTACAGGTGGACCAAATGCTCAGCTCCAGGAAGGCAGCCATGCTGTCTGGTCTGCTTACCACTGCTTTCTTAGGAGTCCACTTTGAAAGGGGATCCTTTCTAAAATAGAAGTTCCATACACTGAATTTTATCTATTTATAATTTGAGTGTGTGGGCCTGACAACTTAGGACCTAAGGCGACCTTAAATTGTTTAGAGGAAGAGGGCTAATTTCAAGGGCATTTATGGATGATTTGGAAAGAAAGCCAATACAGAACTTCTATTTTTTTAATATTAAATTTTTAGCATCAGACTGACTGCAATATGTGTATTTGTGTGCCTTTTATAAATTCTTATTATTTGTATAGTGCTATTCTACTTTACCTAAGGACACCTGCAAAAACAGAATTATTTCTTTGGGCTGGACATGTCACTTACAGATCTTTGGTTTACATGAGACATAGAATTCCATTTCATTTTTTTTCATATATAGAAACTGTGGTTTGCTCATGTCAAATCTGTAGTACATATGTTAGAGCTGGTCCTATTACTGAATTGCTTCTTAAGGCTCCATCATGTAAGTATTAGCACTGGGGAAGGCTATTTTAATTGATCTGTCAATGAATAGGGAAAGACTTCGCTGCTTAGTAATAAAATATAACTGTTCTGTTTACTTCCACACACACAGAAGCAAAGACGCTTTGTTACTCTGACCAGCATTTTCCTTTGTGACTGCACTTCAGCAGTTCAGCATTTTAATAAGCTATTTTATTGCCTACATGTGTCACTCATTGGTATGAGGCTCTCTGGCGGTGTGTTGTAGTCATTCGATGCACGCACGTAGTCTTTAAGTAAAATTTTAACTTTCTTGATAATCGATTTAAGTCTTCTATGAAATGATAGTTGACTTAACTTCTGTGTCTTCTTTATTTTTTCCATATTTAAAGGAAGCATGTAGGAATGAAAGAAGATTTACCTAATTTTCAAGAGTCTATTTCTTACTTTAGACAAGTTGCAAAATTTGTTAGGGAAGAAGACCTACTACCAGGATTAGAAGTGACAGTAATGCATAATGACTATTAATAGCCACTGACAGTTTATACAACTTTATAACTTTATAATACACCTAAGTAACTTTTAAAAATCTTGAGACATAATACAGTAAGTTTATAACCCTCCCATCAGGAGCCCATTTAAGTGTTACCCTGGGTTCTTTGTAACATTAGTGGGACTCATGTGGAGTCCCATGCCCCTTTAAGTATTACTGTGGCTTAGAGTTTTTCTTGTTCCGTTTACAGTGTAGAAAGCCTTAGAAGGTGTGAGGGGACCGAAGCCTTTGTTGAATTTCTGCCTTTCTCTTAAAAGGAGGAGTTATGGGGTGAAAAAAAGAAATGTTTACACTTTCCTTATTGTGAAGTTTAAACAAAACAAAAGTTTTTATTTTGGTTAGAATCCTTCCTTTTCAGTGACTTTCAAAGGATATTACCTCAATTCTTGCTTAGCAGAACAGCAATAAACATTTTATTTTCAACTTCCTCTTAAAAATTCTTTCTCTGGTCCTTGTTTTGACAAGTGTACGTGAATTAAGTCTTACTGCCTTGCCTTTGAGCGGATGCTGTTGGCTTAGGAAATGCCTCAAACTTTTCTTGTAGTGTCCAAAACGTATAGTACTGGCAAAAGAAAAAAATTATAGACAGAAATCTATTTTTTACTCCTTTTTATATTTCTACAGTGTCTACATAGTCCGTGGCCCCAAAGTAGGCCATCACAGTGATTCATTTAATAATATTCAGCAGATGTTTATTGAGCACCTGTTATGTGCTAGGCCCTGAGCAGTGTGCAAAGAGCAGTTCTCACCTCCAGGAGCTCTGGGTTTATAAGGAAGGTCCATGTAAACAAATTGCTGTACAGTCGATGAGGGTTTTCACAGAGGTAGGCACAGAGGGTAGGAGGTGTGCTAAAGGCGGTCATGAAAGCAATGGAGTGGGAGGGGAATTTGTTCTGAACAGTCACTTACAGTCAGCTGCTATTTTCCAGGCACTATTTAAGGTGCAGGGGGTCTATAGATGTGAACAAAACAGTACTGCCTCCCCTGAGAAGCTTCCATCCTACTTTGGGAGACAAATTCATATATCATTGTTCCCAGGACATATGCTGTGTGTTTCTATTAATTGGGGGCGGGGGGGGGGAGGAGGAGGTGACATTAGGACAGGGACCTGATGGGTCAGGCAGAAGGAACAGCTGCCTTTATGATAGTGGGTGTTGCAGACATATACTTAGAACTCCCCTTGAAAGAAAGGAATTAGCATTTCAAAGCAAGGAAGAGAAATAGCTTAGAATAAGGGAGATATGTCAGGCTGGGCACTTGATGCCTTTAGCCACATTTAAGACCACCAGACTCCATCTCTGGGGTTCAGCCAGCCTGGAGGTGCCATTGACCTGCTCCTGTGCAGGGTGTGGAGCAGCAGGGTGTTGCCCACACCCAGGCTCAGATCACTTTCCAGGGGAACAGCCCCTCTTCTTCCCAAGGCCCCACCTGGCAGCTCCCAGTTCTCCCTCCTACGTGCAAGTCTTGGCGCAAGAGGGGCCCTCACTTGGAAAAGACAAATCTGACCTAAAATTAAACCCACAGCTATAATATAAAAAATACCCATGATTAGGTGTTTACAGCACCGAATCTTCAACAATTAAAGAGAAAAGGAGTGGGTGGAGTAAAAAATAGCAATACCCACACTCTGAAGTTTTTGAGAAAAACAGGAAACTAGTCTTTTTTAACCAGTGATGCCCAGAACTGGTTATTGCAAAGAGGGTTGTTTTTTTAATGCCTTGTGGTCAGAGCAGCTGTGCTAGAGTCGATTTCTGCTCCTTATGACAGCCGTCTGTGGATTTCTTTAGCTGACAGACCTATAGACAGGCAAACATAATTATCACTAGGAACCTGGTCATTATGGCCGGATGGTGCTTGGGAAACAATTTGCACAAGTCCTGAAAGCCTGTGAGAACATACGAAATAAGAGTTTTTGGGGAACAGGTAGGTCTTTCCGGGAGTTGTGAATGACCCAGACCTGTGAACCATACAATAGCTTATTGTAGGAGGACTGTTTGAATTCTCTTTTTACTTTGGATTTTTTTTTTAAGTTGACAAGGCAACCTTTGCTGACAAGTGACATAATATTTTTTTTCTCAGTAACTCAAGCTCCACTTTTAAACAACATTTTATGTCTTTTTTTTTTTTTTTGCTTGATGATTGGTGGCGATGAAATGATTTAAAAGTAAAATTGAGGTCACTGAGATGTTGTCTCTTGTTCTCAGAATCTCAGAAATCTACCCTCATCACTGCATTTGTGACCAACGAAGGGAAAAGGATCACAGAAGGGATTGTCTGAACAATTATTGATTAGAGTTGTCTTCTTCTGAGTAATGTAAACTGCTCTAGAACCGGATTGAAATAGAGTGACTCCCTTTGCACTGTATTCGTGTACGGAAGACCAGGTTAGAAGACACTAGTCACAGAGGTTTCCCTCCACTTCCTGTGTGGGTTCAGCGGATCCGGGGAGCCCCTCTACCCCAGAACACTCCCTTGCAGGCCGTTTCTTTGTGCACCTGGAGATGTCACCCATTTAAGGACAAAAAGGAGCCTTAGACTTTGGTAATTGAGCAGTATAACCTAGATTGCATTGCTTACTGCACGTTCTGGTTGCCAAGCCCAGCATCTGGCCTGTGTGTAAGGATTTTCGCGTCTCTGTTTTTCTGGGACCTTACGGTGATCTCTTTAATAAGTAAATTACTCACGCTTCTGTGTTGTGAAGCTTGTTTGCAGTGCTTGACCCGGCAGGGCTCCCGGGCTTAGCAGTGGCCCCCTCCAGCTGACTGCCCACGCCCATCCCAAAAAGGCAGTCATTACTGCTACTGGTTTTCCTAGCTCATTGGTCTTGTTAAAGTTATCAAACTGAGAGGCAAGTCAACTCCTTGCATCTTTTTGTTTTACCACAAATGTGCTGTGTATCGAGTCTTCAGTCTCTAGATCAGGGGTGGGCAAACTTTTTGACTCGAGGGCCACAATGGGTTCTTAAACTGGACCTGAGGGCCGGAACAAAAGCATGGATGGAGTGTTTGTGTGAACTAATATAAATTCAAAGTAAAGGAGTGGAGGGGAGAGCAAGAGAACCGGATAGAACAGCCGGATCCGGCCTGCGGGCTGTAGTTTGCCCAAGGCTGCTCTAGATGGTGGTAACATGAGTCAAAGAAGATTCTTTTCACTCCTTTCTCAGGGGATGGTTTGGGGAGAATCCTGGAGATTACAGAGGAACAGTAGGTAGAACTGGGGGTGCATGAAGGTCTCCTGTTTTTAACCCCTGGCTTTGACAAAAAGTAAGGAGACAAGCTGTCAAATACCCTCAAATGACAGGTGTTTTAAGAAGAACCTGCTTTGTTGAAACAAAACAAAACAACAAACTCAGCAAACATGTCTCATCAGAAGGCTTCATATTTCAAACACATATTAAAATCCTAGCCTTTCAGCTGGGAAAACATAGTCCTGGAAAGTTGTGATAAAGGTTGAAATGGCAAAAAAAAAAAAAAAAAAGGATTTCTATTATTTTTTCACTTCTTGTATATGCCCCGACCATGGTGTGTTTTAATTTATTTCCCTATTTTAAAATCTTGAGGTCAGGAAATATAATCTTTTACTTCTCATACTTGGTAGAGCCTGAGTATATCTTTGACACTGTTACTTTTAAATGGCCACGCTAAGCATGTGAACAGAACCACAGTACAGACATCTCAGGGGGAGACTCGAGAAAGCAATGCCCATTCTCATGGTAGAACAATGAATGAAAACTCTCCCTGTAGGCCACGCAGTGTTGCTGCGTGGTTCCCTAGAACTAATTTGGGTCTCTACTAAATGGTTACAAATATGTAAAGTATTTTTGACAGCTATAGGCTCCTCAAATTTGTGTTGTTGTTGCCCTCCCATTTTGTTTTCATTTGTGATTTTTATTACAAAGACACAGTTAAAAACACACTGTACTGTTCCTCTGTCCCTCCTAATGAGAAGATGGTGCTTGGGAGGTGGTGACTTGCTGCGCAGGAGCCTATGGCTGACAGAGAAGGCCAGTATATATTGGTTAGTCCTTTCCTGTTGTGCACACATGGAGAGGGTTCCTTAATCTCTTACCTTCATCATTTCTAATGCAGCCTGGGGCTAAACAGGGACCTGCTCTGTCACATGAGGGGCCATTTTTACTTTTGTTCAAACAGGTCCCTCTTTGTGGAGCTGCTTAGGGTCTGGGTAGCTTATCTCTGTGTTCGCAGAGCCCTCACTGTAGAGGGTTTCAGAAGGTCGCTGATACCTACTTCCTTTGGAGCAGCCCTCCTTCTCAATATCATCTGGGAAGAAAACTATCATGGTAGTGAGAATTGAAAGGGAGGTTGGAGATGACTCAGTCCAATTCTTTCTCTTTTTAGTTGAAGAAAGAGAGGGCCAGAAAGAGGTTGTGTTCCCTGCCCGGGTCATGGAACTATTTGCGGACTGTTTAGTAGCCCTGCTTGCATTCCTTTGCATGTATACAGCCCCGTTAGGCTTATTAAAGGGAGGCTTAAACAACACAGCTGCTGTTTATGGAAATGCTTAAGAAGCAGGATGTGGCATTGGTGGCAGGGTTTACATTCACATTAAGAGCTTGCACTACGATCCAGGTGATACCACGTCCATGCCATACTCTTGGCACCAGCCTTCCAAAGTTTAGCTCTCATGATTTAATTACTTTAATTAAAAAATAAATGTCAGACTTTCTCATTCTGAAGAATAGCCTTGGTTGTTTGTGGAAAGTCTAGTTGAGCGTGATCTTCACAATGGAGTTTGAGTGATGCAGTAGTCTGCGGGATCTGTGTTACACGCACTCGCTTAAACCCATCATGAGTACAGTAACATGAAACAAAATGTTGCCTCAGCACAGTTACAGTGTTGGAGCATTTCTCAACTTGGTGATATTGGCATTTGAGGCTGAGTAATTCTGACCTAGCTTCTGATTCACTTATTTTCTCTGCTCTTTTTTCCCATATTTCTGCTATTGCTACCAGTGACTGGGCCACCACTGCTGCCTTTGCAGAAGCCTAGGGCCACTGAGATTCTTTTTGCTGATGCCCATGCCCAGCACTCTGGCCCAGGATCATGTGTCTTGCTGTCCTTAATTATTCACGTCTTAGAGTTCTGCCTAGGCTTTTATGTTGGGGTAAAGGGGGCACTGTCCTGTGCATTGTGGGATATTTACTGGCATCCATGTCTCTACCCAGTAGAAGAAAATGCCATCTTCTCCCCCACTCCCTACTCCTGACAACTAGAAATAACACCAGATGTTGCCCAGTATCTATTGGAAGAACAAAATCACCCTGGTCAAGAACCTGAAGCCAGATTTTCATTAATAATACAAAACTTGACTTTAAGAAGCCAGAGTAAGAAAGTAGGATTGGGAGGGTTCAATTACGAAATAATGAACATTTCTGGTCAGTGACAGGGTGGACACCGACCCAAACCAGGGGATTTCCCCTGCTGGCTTGTGGCAGGAATTCCCTTTCTCTTCCTCTTGCCCTCAACATCAGGACACTCCCTTTTCATGACTGACCTAGCTTCTGATTCACTTATTTTCTCTGCTCTTTTCCCCCCATATTTCTGCTATTGCTACCAGTGACTGGTCCACCACTGCTGAAGCCTAGGGCCACTGAGATTCTTTTTGCCGATGCCCGTGCCCAGCACTCTGGCCCAGGATCATGTGTCTTGCTGTCCTTAATTATTCACGTCTTAGAGTTCTGCCTAGGCTTTTATGGCCCCTGCAGGAAAAGGTGAGGGACCGTTTCATATCCTTCTGACTCAAGTCCTGACTATTTTTCCTAATGGAAGCTATGCCACGTAAAGCGACTAGGCTCTGTAGTACTTGTTACTTTGCCTTTGACTAACCTGGCATGACACTCACTGTTTGTGACTCTGGTTCTAGAGGGACGTGTTCCAAATTTCAAATAGTAGACTTAGCAACATGACTTAAATTTTAAGGAGGAACCTCTTTGGCTAGCTGGAGGATGAGCTGTAATAGTCCAGCTTGTACCTGTTCCAGGTGAGTTCTTTACCAAAACCACAAGGAGACCCTCAGGTGGCAGCTTAGACCCCTCTTTCCATTGGACTGCACCCACCCACCCTAAGTCCCAGACCTGGAGGGCAGACAGGCCCGACCAGCTATGGGAAAAATAGGGCTCCGGCAGTCTCCTTGGATTCCATTTAGATGAGCTCTTCTGTGTATCGTTGCCAAATGTACTAAGTCTGCAAAAAGGAAAACAAGAATACCTTCACCTGTAGATTGAGATACCAATGAGGGAAATCAATAAGAAAACAACTGCCAGCTTAGCATGTTCTAGAAAGAGGAAGAGAAAAGATATATGTTGTAAGAGGATGCAGTTAAACTAAGGGGAGTTTAAGTTAAAGAAAAGATAACAAAAATACCATACTCTTTGTTTCTACATTAGATAATAAACATTTACATCAAATTTGTCACAGATAGGAATGTTCTTCATATTAGACTAGAAATATACAATGGAAAGACTGCTCCTCCAAGGTGTGAAAGGGTCTTCCAATTCTGATAATTCTGTTTTTTCATCTTTCCCTCTAAATTTATCAGGTTGCACAAATTGACATGTGAGACTGACAGATAAATCTGTGCAAGCTAGAATATGCGAATGATGACCAGTGACTTCTTTTGGGAAGTTTCTAGGACATTCATACCGATGATTTTCAAATTGGATTCAGGGTGCCCTGGAACATCTAGCAGTTTTGAAAGAAAGTAAAATTGTGGTGGAGTTAACATGCGTCTCTTTAAATGACCTCTAAATTTGAGGCTTTAGATCAGTGGTTCTCAACCTTTCTAATGTCGCGACCCTTTAATACAGTTCCTCATGTTGTGGTGACCCCCAACCATAAAGTTATTTTTGTTGCTACTTCATAACTGTAATTTTGCTACTGTTATGAATCGTAATGTAAATATCTGTGTTTTCCGATGGTCTTAGGCGACCCTGCTAGCGGTTCTCAACCTGTGGGTCACAACCCACAGGTTGAGAACCGCTGCTGTAGAGCGGTTTAATGAAGTTAAAACAAAATTTAGAGAAATATCATGTTGTGATTTTTTGTGAAATGTATGACTTTTATTTAAGGACAAAGAAATATTGTATTTTCTACAGAAGGAAAGCATGGCATGCCCTCCAAAATTAATCTAGTGGAACATGGAAATATAAAGTCCTCCAAACCCATCAATTTTAGTCTTACTTTATTGTAGTAAACACTTTTCAGTGCCAAAGTAAATTAGGACAGTGATCTGTGTAAAAGCATATTCTCGAGCTATTTGAGAAAGATTTTGATTTGGCTGCCAGAGTTAGAGCAATGACCCTCATTTCTAAGTGGGAAAGCATTCCATCACTGTTATATACAGACCTGGTTGACCCACCTGCAACTCTGTCACCATGTGGTTCAGCCATACCAGCATAGACAGTGAGTCATCAGGAATGGGTCAATATATTAAACTTTCTTTGGTTTGGCACTGGTGGTCCATTTGCCAGATTGAAATCATGAGTGGAACTGAAAATTGAGTGCATGCAACTACCAGGTTCTTAGACTTCTTTAACCCAAGGATCTTTTTATGTTGCTGCTATGTATATGTTTTCAAGAGCATTGGTTTAGAGCAGTGGTTCTCAACCTTTCTAATGCCGCGACCCTTTAATACAGTTCCTCACGTTGTGGTGACCTCCAACCATAAAATTATTTTTGTTGCTACTGCATAACTGTAATTTTGCTACTGTTAATGAATCGTAATGTAAATATCTGTGTTTTCCGATGGTCTTAGGCTCTACAGCAGCGATTCTCAACCTGTGTGTTGCGACCCACAGGTTGAGAACCGCTAGCAGGGTCGCCTAAGACCATCGGAAAATACAGATATTTACATTACGATTAATAACAGTAGCAAAATTACAGTTATGAAGTAGCAACGAAAATAATTTCATGGTTGGGGGTCACCACAACGTGAGGAACTGTATTAAAGGGTCGCGGCATTAGAAAGGTTGAGAACCACTGGTTTAGAGTCAAACTCACTGGATTAAAAAAACAACAACAACACACATTTTCAGCCCTAATTGTCAGGCCATGGTCATGTTCATTCCTTAAACTCTTGGGGCTTCAAGTCCTCTATAAGGGTGGTAATAATAGTACCTGCCTCACAAAACATTTAATGAGAAAATACACATAAAACACTTAGCACGTTGCTGGAACTCAAGGACTCAGTCAATGTTGATTATATTTATAATTTTCTTGATGATTGTTCCAAACTCCACTAATATTTCCAGATCTTGCATTTTCTTTCTTGTTTTCAGTGATAGACCCAAACTTTTAAGCTTCTTTTTTATGGAAATCAGAGTAGTCAAAACAAAGTCTATGCTGCCAAAACTATCTGCTATGTCTCATAATGAAAGTAGATAATGCTTGGTGTATATGTTTGTGTGTACATATGAAAGAGCCACAACCCTAAGTCTTGCCAGACTTAGGGCAGGTGGACACCCTCTTGGCTAGGAGCCAAATCCTATCACCAGGACTTATTTATTTCAGGCCTGATAAAGATGCTTCCACTTGCTGATTCCCCCCACCCCCCACCCCCATCTCTTATTTAAAACATAAAGACCAAAAGGAATTGGAAAACTATAAATTTATAAAAGAAGTAAGAAAGTGCTTCTATTATTTTTTATATTTCTCAGAAACTGAGTTCCTAAGTAATTTTCTAACTTCTAAAGAAGCATTTTTTCCCCTGATTTTTCATCACATAAAATGGGGTTTTCAGTTATAATCATACTAGAGGCCCGGTGCACGAAATTCATGCACGGGGGTGGGGGTGTATCCCTCAGCCCAGCCTGCACCCTCTCCAATCTGGGACCCCTCGAGGGATGTCCGACTGCCCATTTAGGCCCAATCCTAATCCTAAACGGGCAGTCGGACATCCCTCTCACAATCCAGGACTGCTGGCTCCCAACTGCTTGCCTGCCTGCCTTCCTGATTGCCCCTAACCGCTTCTGCCTGCCAGCCTGATCACCCCCTAACCACTCTTCTGCCAGCCTGATTGATGCCTAACTGCTTCCCTGTCAGCCTGTTTGCCCCTAACTGCTTCCCCTGCAGGCCTGGTCAACCCTAACTGCTCTCCCCTGCAGGCCTGGGTCCCCCCCAACTGCCCTTCCCTGCAGGCCCAGTCGCCCCCAACTTCCCTCCTCTGCCGGCCTGGTCACCCCTAACTGCCCTCCCCTGCAGGCTTGATCGCCCCCAACTGCCCTCCCTTGCAGGCCTGGTCCCTCCCAACTGCCCTCCCCTGCTGGCCTGATCGCCCACAACTGCCCTCCCTTCCAGGCCTGGTTCCTCCCAACTGCCCTCCCCTGTTGGCCATCTTGTGGTGACCATCTTGTGTCCACATGGGGGCAGCCATCTTGTGTCTTGGAGTGATGGTCAATTTGCATATTACTCTTTTATTAGATAGGTTGATACAAATTGTCACACTGTAAAACGAATGTTTTTCACTTGGTCTAATTTCATGTTTACTCTTCTCAATTCAAGTATTTCCTTGTTGTGTTGTCACGTTCAGGGAGAGAACCACTGCTGGGCATGACCCCAGCCCGAGCAGGATGAATCAGTCATTATGGGCTGAGAGTGTGAGAAGTCAGCGGATTCTTTTAGGGTGCCTCTTCAGAAGATCTCCTGGTGTACATACTCACTTGTAATGTGTTTGCCAGGTCCAGGCTGAATAAAATGTTTTCAAGTTTCTGGAACTGGGTGGTTTGTTCAGCCTCTTTGTCACAAACACTGTCATCGTATAGACTTTAAACTTGGTTTTGATATTTCCCAATGGAAGCTCTTATTATTGCATTGATTTAAGATCTTTTTTAAAATAAGGGTTTAAATGGATGAACTGGAAAGCTTGGTTCACCTTGAAAATTCTCTGACCAAAGTTTACCTTTGCCTTTTAGGGTTTTACTTTTTAAGATTTTTTTCCAGTTTTGTGTAATTGCTTTCTGATTCCTTTTAGATTTCCCAATATTAGTGATTGTTGAGAATTTGAAATTACAGGGTGGGTCAAAAGTAGGTTTACAGTTGTGAGTACTTGAAAAGTTTATTTTTGTATTATTACTTATTAATTATTGCATTATTTTCTATAGGCACAACTATAAACTTTCCTTTGCCTCACCCTGCATTCTTTAAAACAGTCAAGTGAAATATTAACACGGCCAAATAATTATGCCTCTTTGTGTGGCCAAAATTTAATTCAGTAAAGTCTTGTTCCGTCATTTCTTTTCAGGGCGCTGGCTATTAAATATCTATCAGCTTGGAAAATTAAACATGCTCAAATATCTTCCATTTTGAAAGTAAACAAACAAACTCAAACTAATAATCCTAGTAGCTGTTCCAGCTCCTGCATTACCTATCTTGGCTGCATCACAGTTTTGACCACCTGCTTAAGAAAAGAAGAGCGGTAGACTTTATGATGCTGAGGCCTGGTACCCCACCTCTCATCTCAGCCCCTTGTAATACTCCTCTGGCTTTGTTGTTTTCTCCAAAGTGCAGTCCTAAGTTAGGCCTTTTCTTCCTGTAACGTCCCAAACTGTTTACACAGACCCATTGCTTTAAGTATCACTGTAGATGCTGATGACGATAATGGATTTTTAGCTCACATATTCCTGGATGGTTCTATAGCTATATGCCAGCTGTCTGCATGGACATTTCTACTTAAATGTTTCTAAGGTACCGTAAACCTAGTTCATTCTAAAACCGAACATACTATATTTCCTTTCAAAGTCGGTTTTCTCTTTGTCTGTCTGACAAGCTTCTGCAGATTATTCCAGACCCATTTCAAGTGTCTCCACTCTCAGCCCTTCTGTCATACCAACCCCTCGCTCTCCTACGGGGCCTACTGTAATGAGTACTATAGCACTTTCCATCCAACCTGCAAGCCAGGTATTCACTGAGACCAGAATCACATATGTGTCTTTCTGATGCAGCCAAGTGCCTGGTGTGCGATAGGTACTTAGTTAGTGATTGTTGGAGAAAGGAAGCAGCATTTTTATTTCACCAGGCAGAAAAGTTTGTAAGTGGTGAGATATTAAAAGGATCTATTTTATAGTTTTATAAAAAATAAAACCATCGGCCTTATTGATTAGATGTGGCCCCTAGGATGTCAGAAGGGAAGAGAAACCTCTGTGACCTTCCTAGATGCATAGTTGCCCTGGTGCTTGCAGTGGTTTGAGTGGAGACCCATTCATGGAATCGTGGCAGCAGGTGCACTTTATTGAATGACTTTTCCAGCCTTTTCAATACGTATCCTATGGACAGAAGACTGCTGAACTATCTGCTTGGGAGAATATTTAGGTGCAATTATTTCTTAGATACACTTTCCCCCCATTTAGTCTACATTCCCAAATGAGGCTATGAGGGTCAGGATAAGAGGATAATATGTATGCGTCCATTAACGTAGGCAGAAAGTAGTGGGAAAAAAATAATGATTTCATTTCTAGAGGTGATTACCCCGCTCTACCCTTCTCCCCACCCAGGTAGGATTGCATGCCTGGTGTGCTAGTCATACCCATTTAGCATTATCTCTAAATTAGTAATATTAAGTTCATCCTTGGGTGCCATTACTTCATCACATTTCATTGCGGAACATTACAAAAAGTTTGTTATTGGAATCCTTATGTTGCTGAGGTGAATTTTTAGCAGGTATGGAGTTACCATGGGCTAATCCATGTTAATTTTTTAATAAGAAGTCTTAGCAAGGAAGATTCATCTTCGACCCTCCCTTATTGAAGATTAAGTTTCCAGCACTATGACGCTGGACTATCACAGATTATATTATGTAACTATTTCCCTTTGGCATCCCTGAAAACAGGAAACATGTTTCCAGAGATCAGCTCACATGGAAGAAAATTTTAAATATGTGAATAAAAATTTAATTTTGCTTTTTCAATATTAGCCAACTTCATGTAGATTTGTTGTTTTGATCTATTTTGTAGTCTTATACTGGTTTGGTTGACTGTATGAGGAACCACATACAAGCATCCTGTTTTCATAATATCCAGCACAAATCACAGTGCAATCATTTCAGAAGTAGCTAAGTTTCTTCCTATAGAGCAGGTTTTTTTAAATTTCCATTATTTAATGTTTCTTCTCAAATTTTTAGAATTATGACTAAAACAAAATTGATTTGTATCCTCAGGCCTAATATCCTGCTAAGTGTTAATTGTGCAGGATTTTTATAAAGAGTTTAAAGATAACTGAAGAAAACATAGGGTCTGACCCTCCACCTTTGAAATGGTGTCCGTTTTAAATGGAAAATATTTGTAAATCTCTTTTAGTATTATTTTTTTTTTTGCTTCCATTTCATGGTTTCATCTTTTTGAAACTGCAGGATTCTTTTAACTTTTGGCTTAGGTTAAAATAAGTGAAGTTGAATAGAAAGGAGATTTTTACAGGGTTGTAATATGCCTTTAGGACTGGTAAAAGAGCCAGCGGGATGATTCAGAGGCTGAAAATAGCTCTCCATTTTATGCAATCAAGTAAAGCTCTGTACCTTGGCCTTCCCCACACAGGATTAGCTGAGAGTTGGAAGTCATTCCACCCCCGGCATGCCACCACGGATGACACGCTGGGCTTAGGACAAACCGGTGCCTAAATGGAGCACGTGTTGCTAGAAGGATAACCCTGATGCACAGGGTGGATTAGAGTTGAGTGACCTCAACTCATATTCATTTCCTCTAAAAGGAAAACTCAACAAGGCTCTCCCTGTTCCACTGAGCTAGCGTTTACGTAGCCTGGGTTCTCACAATGGCACCCAGTCACCTCCAGTGGCCCAAGTGCCCCGTTTCCCTTTGATGCTTGCTTCCCTGAAAGGCCTTGGGGACACTGGCAGTATTTATCCTGGGCCTTAGGTATCTCATTTTAAGACTGGAAGGGAGAGTGATTGATTTTTCTTTTACTCTCTTACAGATTTCTTTCCCTTACTTTGTTTTCTGTATGTTTTTATGCAAAATGCTGTAAATTAAATGAGGAGGCTAGAAGATGATTCCTGAACTACCTCCATTTCTGTTGAGCAAGTGGGGAAGCTTTTCTGAGTAGAACCTCTTAGGGAGGTCTGAGAGCTGAGTCATCAGGGTGAGTGAGAGTTTGATGCCTCTCTTAAATTCTTGTTCCCTGAAATGTGACTGTGTACTATGCGCTGTCAAATAAATAAAACTGTCAGGTTATAATTAATGGGCGATGCTTCTCCAATTAAACAGAATTGATGAGAGATATCTGGGAGGATATTAGCAATGGAAAGGCGATGTTTGCATTTAAATGATCTTAATTACCCCTTCGACTTAATGCCCTATTAAGATGGACGGGAGAATATCACGAATATCACGTCTGGCTTAGCTCTATTGTCTTAGACAGTGGGGGTGAGCTGAAAGGGCGAGAGGGCGTTCATGTGCATTGTGGTGTCTGCCTTTACAGACAGAGGCTTGGGAATGTATATTCTTTTTTTTCCCCCTTTTTTCTTTTTTCTTTTTTTTCCCCCCCCTTCAAAGGAAATTAAATCAGAGCCCTGACAGGAGAGGGTAAAATCTCTAGCAGACCTCCCCAGTGCTTGGAATTTACAGACTCTTCCTTGTCCCAGTTTGCTATTGTCCTGAGGCAACACACTCCCTGCTGCTCTTTGCGTCTTTGGCAGTTCGCCAGCCTCCCAGGGCCTCCGGCTTTGATGTGAGGAGCAGGCTGTCCTCGGGCAGGCTGTTGTTGCCCTGGCCCAGGCTTTACTCTCCAGAATGCCAGGAGGGATGTCCTGTCTCGCACTCTGCATTTCGAGGGCCCCAGTCACCCTCAGAGGTTTCTAACGCTCCTCTGTGGCAGAGGCAGCCTGCCTTGGTGTCAGCCACAAGTGGCTGCCCCCAGCTGCTCAGCCTGCTTTGCTGGCTTTCCGGGCCTGTCCTCCTAGGGGAGGTCCTCCCCCCCTGCGGGGAGACAGCAGCCCTGCCAGGTCAGCTGTCAGTCTGAAGCGCCTCCTTGGCTGGGCTCAGGGGAACCGACCCAGCGGGTTAAACAGCTTCCTCTGGGGACATTGCATCGACCTTCATTTGATCTGAGCCTGGCAGTCTGGTTAGTGAGGAGAATAGTTCTGGCTTGGGGAATCTTTCTTAACTGAACCTATTTCCACCATGGTTCCAGGCTTGCAGTTAGATGTCTGTGCCTTTGCAAATCTAACTCTTACAACTTCTGGTAATTTATCTTGGCAATTCTAAAAGCAGGTGGACACGAACACAGGGGATTGTAATGAGAGATACTGGGGAAGAAAGAAATGGGACTGTGCTTTATAACAAACCAAAAGTGAGACCATGCCAGAGGGGTGGGGGCGGGAGAGAGTTTCTTGTGATGAGCTGTCTTCAGAAGGGCCAATTTGATTCAGATTGCCTGGGCAGACTGAAAGCAGACGATATCTTGTTTTGTTTAGAGTCATAGTACCTTGCACTGTATCTTAATAGGCTTAATAATAACATATCCCACAGAGGAGGAGTTTATTATAGCAAAATCCAATCACCAACCATTCTTCATTTATTTAATTAAGTTTTATAATGTCCAAAGTTGTTTTGTTTGTTTGTTAGATTCTGTAAGTAAAGTTTCTCATGAGAACATGTTACCCTTTTTGGCAGCTAGCATGAAAAAGACTATTAGCTCTTTTTTTGCAGTAGATTGGAGAGGGCAGCCTGCAGGATCCCGTGACCTCCTTAGGGGAGGACTCCTGAAAGGCTTCAGAATAGAAAGGGGAAGAGATTTGTAGAAGACAAATTTGAGGGTCTTTTTAGGGCATGCCTATTTGCATTCTGTTTAGTGCTTTGCAGCCATTCATGGGTAACACTTTAGCATCCTCATATTAGTATCTTTTTCTTGTCATTAATGAGTCGTTGCTATGTGTTGTGTGTGTATTATATTGATGGTAGATAACTTCATTGGTCCATCCTGAATCTAGGGCCTTATTTAGCACAGCTTTTTAGTGATGCAGGTATCTTATAATGCCCAAGTTTAGATGCTTTGAAATTGCAGCGATTTGCCATAATCCATTGCTTAAATTCTGTCTTCCAGCAAACACTGGGGATTTCTGTAGGATAGGAGCATGGAAGGGACAGTAGCTGATAGTCCTGGCACTTAGCATTCACAGGAAAGTTAATATTTGCAAGAATTGCACCCATCATTTCTTACTGCTTACACTAGGGGGTGAAGTTGGTAGTTTTGATGATGAAACTGGAACTCAGGGAGATTGTCCACCTGACCTAAGAATGATAAAATGTGCCATTTCTTTTCCAAATGTGACCCTCCCCTCCTGCAGCTTATAGGTTCCCTCAGCTCCCAAAATTTTCTTCAGTAAAAGAAGTTTGGAGATTGCATTTTCATATTTATATTGACCTTTGCAATCTTCTGTTTCATGTCTGTTGAATCCATTGGGCAATATATTGTGGATTGACAGGAAAAACAAAGAGATTTAAAAAAATCTAAGGCATCATTCATTAATAATTTCATTCTGTTTCTGGGTGTGGTTTTCTTTCTGTTGTCAGCCAGTGTGGGAGGAAAGGGAAGAATAATGTTGGAGCCCACGGTGTTGTGTGGGTATGTGCAATCCAAAAAGTATCTTATAGGAGAAAAAAAATGTTCTTATTATAAAATTAAAATACTAAATAACAGAAGATTATTAATTCTATTGTAGTGAAAATTTGTAGTCCAATGCTATTAAAATTGTTAATCATTAAAGACATATATTAATCAAAGGCATACATATGTACAAATATATATACAAAAGTGGTAATTCTCTGCTATCAGGCTAACACCTAAAATGTCATTAAGAAGGCTATTGTTGTCTGGTGGGCGTGGCTCAGTGGTTGAGCGTTGACCTATGAATCAGGAGGTCATGGTTCAATTCCCTGTCAGGGCACATGCCAGGGTTTCAAGTTCAATCCCCAGTGTGGGGCATGCAGGAGGCAGCCAATTAATGATTCTCTCTCATCATTGATGTTTCTCTCTCTCTCTTCCTCTCCCTTCCTCTCTAAAATCAATAAAAATACATTTTTTAAAAAAGAAGGCTGTAGTTGTTGCCAATGGAGAGAATTTGCATAAGTCTAAGGCAACAGCATTATAATTCCCAAACCCCTACACATTTTAAACTCGGTCGGAAGTTTCCTTCACCTGGTTAAAAGTGAATTCTGGTTAAATTTTTCGAATGATATTATCTACAACCACAGAGCAAGTGCACTGTAGTTTTTGCCCATTGGAACTCTAGGCACTCCCTTCTAGAATTCCTTTTTTGGTCTGCTGCTCTTTTTCTGTCCACATCCCCCACAGCCTGGGGCCTGATGAGTTTGACCTGCCTATGAAGTCATTTGCCACTATTCTAGCCCCTACTGAGCTCTTCCTGTTCTCAATTTCCATTTTACTTAGAATCATTACCAAACAGCTTAGCATTTGGCACTTACGTTTTTAAAGTAATTTTTATGTGTTGGCTCAGGGCTTATGTTATTATGCATTTTATTATCTCCATAGCAACTAGCACTGTGTTAGGTACCTTGCAAAAGCCGTCATTGGTTGATTGTTGTGTCTGTTGACTGGCTGTTAGTAAACCATTGTTACAGACTAGAGCCGTGCTTCTCAAGATGTGGACTCCAGACCCATGCCTCAGCATCACCTGGAAGCTCTAGCAGCCTGGCCCCCATCCAGACATGCGGAATCACAATCATCATGTTAACGAGCTCCTAGGGTGACTCACCTGCAAAGTTTTCATAGCCCTGTTGAGGAAGGTCTCTTTTCCTGGGCAGGGTGGAGACCCCGTGAACCTTCAGCTTCCCTTTTGTGCCAGTGTGGTACTGTAGTGATGTAAGGATCTGGTTGTAACATACTGAACCTGCCACTTTCACTGTGACAGTGAGGTTGTAAATTTAGTCCTAACATAAAAAAAGTAAGAAAAGGTTTAAAAGTGGCCAGAGGGCCCCGTTAAATCATCAGGACGGTATTTGTATTCTGATTCAAAACAACCTCCAGATCCAAATCATTAAAATCATCCCTCTAAATGGCCTCTTTTAAAATTCTCAAACTGAGAAGCAAAAAGTATGATTTCCTTTTCCTTAGTTACCTTTTTTTTTTTTTTTTTTTTCACTTGAAATGTTTACACCCACTCAACTTGCTATTTTGAACTCTGGGAAAGAAAATTTGTGGGCATCTTGCAGTTTTTCAGGAAACGAGGCTTAGACTCAGTACTTGCCACATTTTCTCCGTGTTTCTTTCTTCGGGAAGGTGGAGAAGCACATCACTCATGCTTTCACTCTGCTTGGCACACAGTGTGACTTTCAAAGTGTGGATGGAAAACAGTTTCTGTCCTTATTTGCCCAACTTCACACAGATATTCCTGCTTTTTTTCCCTCCATTTCTCCTATTTGTCCTTTCCTTCCCTTTCACCGGAGTGTCTAGAATTCTTCAGGTCAGCATAGGTTTTGTAAAATATAAGATTCCTTGAGAGTACTTAGGTTTGTTAAATCAAGGGAGATCGTGGATGCAATTAGCATGTGCAACAATATGTAGACTATTCTCAGTCAATTTTTAGCTTACATTTTAAGTCATTTATATTTCTCTGTTAGTATTTCTGTTTCTTTGAATCCAGACCTATTTCGCAGGTAACAGAAATAAGAGACACTGGTTGGGCTGGAAGGACAGGGGAAGGATATTAGGTAACCTCAGCCATTCAGCTATGTTATAAATGAACTCAGGGCTTTGTCGTGTAAATATACTAAGAAAATATATCAGTTACATGGAATATTATTTCGTGGCTGTGTCATTTACATGCAGTTTCAGCTTACTTTGTTGAGGCAATTAAGATGTTTTATTTTAGATAGGACTTGTCTTCTGGTTCATAGGTATTCCCCCACACATTACAATAACACCTGGGGCTGAAGTGCTCCCAGAGAATCCTGGTCAACTCAGGAAGCATGGCCCCTGTATACTGCATGGGGAGTACCACTCAGCTAGGGAAAGTTACTCCACTCTGTCACTGTAGGTACTCCTGATTTATTATACACAAATAACTGAAATAGACCGATTGGTGACCACACAATCAAATATTACCTAATGATAAAGTACTCCATTGTTTACACCATGTAACTGACTGAAATACAAAGTTCACATGTGTTTAGATTTTCTGATGGAACTCAGATACCACTGACTGAGGTGGAGTTTGTTTTGTTTTGTTTTCGTAGTGTGGTGAGACAGGCAATAAAAAATAAATCAAAGGTAAGGAGGTTTAGACTCAGCTGCTTTCATCAGGTTATAAAATTATTTTAGGTGTTGCACTGCAGTGTCGTGTAGAAATTGAAGAGAACCCATGATCATATCTCAGGAGTCCTGTTCGCTCCTGAAGAAATGGGCATTTCTGAAGAATGTTGCATTGTGGTTTATACACATGAGGCTTACCTGTTCAACAGGCCACAGATCTATATCTTCCGTGCTAATTAGCAGCAGTCATGTAAGGGAATCCTCCAAACAGGTGACTAATATATTTTATGCTTACAGCTTTTGAAGTGGGATATGAGGCGCCACATCAACACTGACAAATTCCTAGATAATTTGAAATCACTGACCACTCAGATAACCATAGTTAGATTAAAACAAGCATATTTGTTGTATTACAGGTGAGCAGCATTTTAAAATACTGGCTTAATGACTGGCCATGCTCAAGTAACTTAAGTCTTCATTTGAGACAAGAACTATATAGTTTAAGAAAATAGTTCTTAAAGAAATTAAAAAGGACAGAATGGTAGATCTAGACTGTTGTACAAGTCAATTTCATATTATACATTGAAAAATTAGTGAGAAAGGAATCTTTTTAAAAAAATTATTTTTCATTATAGTTGACATGCAATATTTTATTAGTTTCAAGCGTACAACATAGTGATTATACATTTGTATACCTTACAGAGTCTAGTACTCATCGGGCACTGTACATAGTTATTACAATGCTAGAGGCCCAGTGTATAAAGTTTGTGCACTCGGGGCGGGGCGGGGGGGGGGGTCCCTTATCCTGGCCTGTGCCCTCTTGCAGTCTGGGAGCCCTCAGGGGATGTCCAACTGCTGGCTTAGGCCATGGGGAGCGGGCCTAAGCCAGTAGTCAGACATCCTTAGCACTGCCTCAGAGGCGGGAGAGGCTCCCACCACTGCCGCTGTGCTCACCAGCTGTGAGCCTGGCTTTTGGCTGAGTGGCGCTCCCTCTGTGGGAGCGCACTGACCACCAGGGGGCAGCTCCTGCATTGAGCATCTGCCCCTGGTGGTCAGTGCGTGTCATAGTGACCGGTCGTTCCGCTGTTGGGTCGATTTGCATATTAGCCTTTTATTATATAAGATTATTGAGTATGTTCCCTGTGCTATACTTGTTATCGCTATGACTACTTTTATAACTGGAAGTTTGTACTTCTTAATCCCTTTCACCTTTTTTGCCCATCCTCCTATCTACCCTCCCATCTGGCAACCATCAGTTCATTCTCTTTATCTATGAATTTGTTTCTGTTTTGTTTGCTCATTTATTTTGTTTTTTAGATTCCACATATAAGTGAAATCATGCAGTATTTGTCTTTTTTTTGTCTGACTTATTTCACTTAGCATAATACCCTCAAGTTTCATCCATTTGCAAATGGCAAGATTTCATTCTTCTGTATGGCTGAGTAATATTCCATTATGTGTATAGCTCATCTTCTTTGTCCATTTATCTATCAGTGGACACCTAGTTTGCTTTCATGTCTTGGCTATTTTAAATTATGCTGCAGTGCACATTGGCATGCATATATATCTTTTCAAATTAAAGTTTTAGATTTCTTCAGATAAATACCCAGAAGTGGAATTTCAGGGTCATATGGTAGTTCTCTTTTTAATTTTTGAAGAACCTCCATATTGTTTTCCATAATGGCTATACCAAGTTACAGTCCCCCAACAATGCACAAGGGTTTACTTTAGTGAGAAAGGATTCTTAAGAATCTTCAAGTTCATTCCATACCATTAGAGGAAGCACCATTACTTTTTCTTGGAAAGAGACTTTGACCAAGATAAGTTGTTAAACAGATGTACTAACACAAAACTATCATGGCAAGAATCCAGCAATGATATTATGAAAATAAATACCAAATATTATTTGAAGGAGGCTTGCTAATTCTTTCATGAAAGGGCTGGAAAAATAAATTATTTTCACAGCTCTAGATGTTCAAATGTGAAAAATGAGTGTATCATTTTGTATTATATTGCAACTCATTGTTTAGGTGCCTAGATCTGTTGAGACAGTGTAGTTTAAAATAACCAAGTCATTTGACATTTGTCTTGTCATATTTATGGCAAGAATCCTAGAATAATAATTAAGACTATTTATCTCTGGAATAAATACATCTTTTGAGACCATATCCAAATGAGTTTCTTAGATAACTACTTCTTGAATAGCAATAAGACAGAAGTCCAGACATAGGTTGCCTAGGCAGTGGAAACCTAGTTCCCGTGACTACTCTGCATTCGGGCTTAGTATGTATAATTATTGCTGTTTGTCTTCATTGTCAGAACATTTTTGTTTTGTATTTTTTTTTATCATGTACCTTCCAACAGTAGATAGGAAATCTATTTTAACCTTTTTTTTTTTTTTTAAATGAGATAACTATCAATTAATTTTTCTAGCATGTGTAGAGGGATTTGGGGAGTGACTGTATGTGGCTAATTCCAAATTGTATAGTAAAACAATCATGTATTTATGGCATTGGAGTAGGTTTTTGAACTTTCACTTTAATATAGTTGTATTTGATGTTCTGGGACTTTAAAACATACTAAGTCTGCCCTGGGGAAACCTGATTCAGGAGAGGCTGGAAGCTGTCCAGTTTTCTATTTCAATCTTCTGGTCAACCCTCCAGCATCCCATTTATTTTAGGCTCTCACCAGTTGAGCTACAGCTTGCTTTCTCTCAGACTTTCTTATGGAGCTGAGATGATAATTTAATATTTGGGCTTCTGAAAAAGGTGTACTTACTAGTAAAACGAATAGAATTCACTGATATTATTTATAAACCACAAATAAGCTGCTTATGGATCTTTAATAAACTTTCTGTAAGAGACAGGTGTAACATTTTAAGAATGATTTGGAAATTCATGTTAGTGAGTTCTCTGCAAATGATCTGAGTATTGGTTTATATACCTTAAACAGCTTTAAGGAACTGCAACCTACACATTTTCATTGCATTAGCAAATTAATAAGATTCAATGAGTCGAATTCCAAAGCAGTCAGCTGCATCTTTCCCTCGTGTCTAATTTTACATATCCTAACTGACAGTATATAGTCATCATTTCCGTGTGCCAATCAGTCCTGAAAATAAACTCTTCTGCTCTCACACTCTGTTGTGCTATCTTATTGTTTTCTCTATGCTTGAATATTCATTTTTATCCCAACCTGGAAAATTTAATTTAGTTGGCAGATGCTTTTGTTGTTTTATAGCTTTAAGTAGCATGGTAACTTAGGAGAAACTACAACAATTATCTTGGTTTGATTTCTGTGTTATTAATGTGTGGATCATATAATGTTGCTCTGATTTAAACACTATTGTTTGTTGTTCTTTTCTCATTAGGTGGAGTCCTTGAATTTTTAAAAAGACGATAGTAATCAGATCTACTTGAAAAATTAAGTGAATTGACTTGGCTGGAACAATCTTTCCAATTCTTTAACATCCAACAGCAGGGTAAGTTGAGTTAAGTGTTTTCTTTGTGGTTTGATTTAAAAATTATTGGAAAGATCGCTCAAGCAAAATACTAAACTTTATGTAAAATTTTGTCAGTAATGATTTGAGGCCCTCAAACCCTGTAAAAGATGTCTGCCATGCTATCTAAATAAACATGTTTGTAAGTTTTTCTGTATTTCTGGAAATATCCTGATTCAAAGGATGAGAAGATTAGAAAATGTTGTTATTTATAGTTTGGAACCAGATTTTTAAATTTACTTTATCAATGATTATTTGCTTGTAATCTTGAGGTAATGTGAGAATGTAAGATTTTTTCTTTTAGTGAGATATTTATGTGTAATTATGCTGTATTATATCAGAGTTAAACCTAAGGTAAAATGAATAAATTAGTCGCTCTTTTTCTTTTAAGTCATTATCATTTTACAGAAATCTTGGTTTCTGTGATAAGAGTAAATACCTTAAGAACTTAATTCAACTTCCTGGTTGCACAGTTTCTGCAGAAAATTCACGAGGTAGAAACTCTAAGCCAGGAGGAGTTTAGGCTTTTAGCAAATTATTGGTGTTGCCAAGACAGAATTCAGTGGGAACAGGACTTTGGCTACTGTTGAAATGTCAGTATAGTAAAACCTGCTCTCTCAAACAGATTTTTGGCATCAGGAGTCTAAATGATACTGATTTTAAGGTTGGTAAATGTTTTTTTAAGCCCAGGCAAACTCATGTTTCAATTAACCCTTTACAGAGTAATAGGAAATTTGGGGAAAAAATGTATTTTTAAGAAAGTCTAAAGTCACAAGATTTGAGCTTCTGAAATACTAAATTTTATTCATATTTCTAAACTGTGCAGCTTGTTACTCAATTTTCCTCTGAATAAACTAGAGCTATTCTAAAACCTGATGAGATAAAATGAATCAGAGAGGCAAGTGTCTAATCATGTGGGGAGCAGACTTTGCAACCAAACTAATAATGTCTACTTTACCTGTGGACATATTAAGACATTTGAGGACAGGTGGTTTTTCAGGGAGAGGGTTGCATTGTTTGTACAATGCCAACAACTGCCTTTGCGTTGTCTAAAATAATATCCCCTGAAGCTATTGCTCCGGAAATTGATTTATTAGTGTAGCTTCTGAGCATTCAGTGAGTGTAGAAATATCAAGTGTGGAAATCCCGGGTAACTTTTCATTTTGCCTGTAAGGTTCATGACCCAAGATTCATTTGTGACCAATTATTTCCATTGTTATGGCAAATGGTGCCATTCAGAAACATTTTTGGATAATTAAAGGGGTATAAGTCAGTTAGATGAAAAACCCATCAGGAAGAGAAATGTTAAAAAGAGTTTCAAAAGCAAAGGCTTAATTTCTTCAATAGCTATAATAGATGTTCAAAGATGAAAATTAATACTCTGAGCCACTAACTCCAATGTCTTTGTCTGCCACATCTAATTTTCTACCTACTCACAAGGATGGCTTTTACAATTATTCCCCAGAACCCTACAGTGGTACAGTTAAACTTTAGTTGGCAGGACCTAATGTAAGTTGTGTTTAGGAGACTGTGCTATTCATGCCTCCTGAGGATGGACATGGCCTGGACATTGAGTCCAGCTGGCCTTCTCTTTGCTTATTGCACTGTGAGTGGAAGCCTTTGGTTAAGTCAGTTCCCTGAGGTCGCTGTGTTCTAAAATCATTATTTCTTTGAATTAAAGAAGGA
This sequence comes from Plecotus auritus, assembly GCF_963455305.1. NCBI lineage: Eukaryota > Metazoa > Chordata > Mammalia > Chiroptera > Vespertilionidae > Plecotus > Plecotus auritus. The sequence goes on along the minus strand of NC_137775.1, from coordinate 30,449,079 downwards.
TGCTACTGAATTCATAAGTCTATGTGAGGATTAAACTCCTGGAAAGCAGTCGACACTCAGTAACTGGTAGTGATTATGATGATAGTGATTAATAGTGGTAATGGTCACACTCAAAACAGTACTTATGTTTTATGAATCATGTGACTGTTTCTTTAGCCTATCATCATGGGCATAACCCATAGAGATGAGTATATTTTCTCAAACCAAGCACTTACTTTGGTAAGGAAACATTTTATGAAATTGGTAAGCTTTTTTTTATGATGTGTATGCCTTGCACAGTCAGCAACCCCTCAGGGACTTTATCTGTTTACCTGGCCTTGACTATTAGCCCAAATGATGATTTACTTTTTTAAATAATAAATTTTAAAAATTTGTCCAACTTTCTCCATTCCAAATTGGGACTAAATAGAAAACTGTTTGCAAGACGGAAAACCCTCACCATTAGAACGCTTTTCCTTTTGTGGTCCTTTTTTTTAAAGATTGCAAATACAAATTATTTTATTTATAAAGTAATGTGTCTTTTCATATCCTGCTATTTCCCTTCAAGTAGCCAGTACTTTGGACTTGCCTTGACCTTATTCACTTTAAGGTCATATTAGTTGAACTGTGAACCTTTAACTACTAGTACATGCACAGATTTATATGCTCTCAGTGCATTGGAGGTGACTGTTCAAGAATTATGTAAGTGTATTTTTTCTTTAAGCTGAGGAAAGGTAAGAAGGAAGGTGAAAACTGTTAACACTCACTGGGCATGTTCCACGGAGTCAGGTTCTTTGCTGTAGCTGCTTAATTGTTTAAAAGTAAGAATTATTCATTTGAGGAAATCAGGTTTCAAAGCAGTAATTACTTTGCTGAGAATTACATAATTATGACAGTAATTTTTTGAGTCAGAGTTATTGAAATCTTACTTTAAATTAGGATATCTGAAATATGTCATTCTACTTTCTGTGAAAATTATTGTATTTTGTGATTTCCCAGACTCATTGTTCATCCATCTGTCTGTCTTTTGTTATGCCTTTATATGTTTTTGTTTTTTGGTGGGGGGAGTAATTACTTACACCAATATGGAAGATAATATAATCCTTTCTACTTGGACACATTTTAGCAGGTTTCATAAAGAATTGATAAGGTTGCAAGTAAGATCTGCTGTTTGCTCTCTATGGTGTGATGGAACTTTTCCGCTATTACATATAATTCAGAGTAAATCTAGTAAGCTTTAAGGTAGTTGTGACCTTCAAAATATTTCATTTTATATAGGATCATTTTTACAGCTTTCCAGATGCATACATTCTTCTGTTCAGTTATTCTATGTTTTAAGGTAACTTAAGAGTGTTTCAGTATTTCTGATTATTACTAAACTGATGTGGAACATAAGTACTCTTAGGGCCTACTTACAAGGACATCTGCATATTTCTCTGTTACAACCTGAGTGAGTGGAGCCCGTACTGTTAGCCACATGGTTTCATCTTTCCAAAAATTTTTTCTTACACTCTTCTGTAAAACTTGACTCTTCCTGCTGTGTTTTTCAAGAATATCACTTGGCTATACTTTGATTTATTCCTACATTCAATACTTTACCCATTTATGTATTAATCATTCAGCCAGCAGGCATTAATGAAACCAGTGGTACAAGCAAAGCACATTATGTTGCTTGGGCATTCTGTAGCCACCTGAAAAACTGACTGTGGGCTGTTTTCATATCATTTCATAGTATTACCTTCTGCCTGTTCTTCTTCCTGTCTCCTTACTTTAGCTTACAGTGTAGGATGGCTGTGTGAAGGAACCTCTCTTCCTTTTCTCACCACACAAGTGCAACTGAGTGATTGTATGCCTTACATGACACTGTCTCACTAAAAGCAATAGGCAGCATGTAGATATCACTCACTTTTGCTTTGTTTAAGAAGAAATGGAGGTTCACGGGGTTACAATTTAATGAATTGCTCAAAGCCATAGTATTAGTGAGTCATAGAACCAGAATTCTGTTTTTCTAATTTCAGACGGTATGCCATTCACTGCCAGATCACTGGCCTAGTTGACTGGCAGTGTTCAAATATTAGAGCTTTATTGACATGGCCACTATATTATATTTAGTACCAATCATATAAGGAAATAGAAGCCATGTTGGAATTTGGAGAAAGAATCACAGCTCATAATTGTAAGGAATTTTGGAGGCAGCACACCTTTACCTTCCTTGATGATATTAAGTTCACCCAATCACTCCCCTGCTCTGAGAATCTCAGTCTCCAAGCAAATCTTTATAGATCAAGAATGGCCTTCAGAATTCTTATTGCCTTGACAATTATAGGTTTCATCATAAATTACTAAATTGGATATTGAACAAAAGCACCCACTTAGAAATCTTCATATTTTATTATTTTTTTTAATCTCTGAATCATGCTGGAGGCTAAGTCTAGTGGGTCATAATAAATGCGAAAAGTCCTCAAAAGGTTGAATGGACTCTTTCAGCAGGGCTGAAAATCTACATGTTATTACCTGCTGCTGGAACAGCCGGAAGGCAAGTCCACCAACCTGACCTTTGATATGTATATCTGCTTTGCTAAAGGGCAAAAGGTGTGAATAAAAAGCCCTGGGCCCGGAGATTCTGGGAGCTTGCCACTAGAGTGAAGCCTCCCCTGGCTTCCCCCATGCCTTCCAAATTTATATTTCATGTCTAGTTTATCCATTTACGCGCAGCCCCTTTTCCAGATTCCTTGAACCCTTGCAGATGCTGAGAAAGACCCCGGCAGAATCATTTTGACACTTTACGTTTCTCCCATGTTATTTCTTATCCGTATATTTATGGTAAAGTGGCTTTTGTGAGGTCTATACCTCACATGCTCATGCTACACTGTAAGCTTCTTGAAGGCAAAGACTATGTCTTCATTTTATTGGTGTCCTCATCAATCTTGAAAATGATGATTGAAAAAAAAAAGTAGCTATTCAATAAATAATTGTTAAATTTAGAAGAAATATTTGGCTGTGTGTTTCCTTTTATAATTTATTTGGGCACTGCAAATTGATACCTGGACACAGATTTAATTTTAATCCTATTAGTGAGCTGAATCATCAAGTATGATATGTATTAAACATCCAGAGCAGAGCCATAAGGACATTTATGTGCTTTTTAATGTTATCTTGAATGCAAAAAATCCTCCTGAAAGTAAAATAGCAACAATCCCTTCCCCCTTAAATAAAACAGAGCAAAACTCCCTACATTCTACTTACAAGAATGTTTTATTGTCTTTGTCTTGACCATGGGAACAAAAACCATTAACCTCTGAAAAGATTTAAGAGAAAAAGTAAGACTTTCTGGATATAAGGCTTCCTGGGAGATCCAGGTGGCACTTTAAGGCAGGTGTGGAGCACAGCTCTCTGACTTCAGGATTAAGGCTATACAGTACATTTAATTTGGCCTGTAGTGGTGGGAAGCCCCTGAAATTGTTTGAGCTGCAGAGTGATGTAATCAGAGCTGCACTTTAGAAACATAGATCCTGCTGGATTGTGTTGGATGGCATGGGGTAGAGGTGATGGTGGTGTGAGTGGGCACAGAAGCCATTTAGGAGGCACTTACATGAATACATACAAGAGCCGTCACCTCATGTTGCGCCCTTATCTCTTCTCCCACACTGACATCACAGATGAAAAGCACTGTTTGGAAAACTTTGGTGAACATTTGAGTCCCAGGTTTAGGAAATTCTTTCTGACTTAACTTTCTGCAATCTCTTCCTTAGTTACTCACATCTCAGGTTTTGCATCATAGAGCCCAAATTGTTTGGTGTGTTTTTTTCAGCTCAAATTGTTTTTCTTAAGACTCTCCTGATATTTCCATGGGTCGCTGCCTCTGATAATTGTTCCTGGATTTCCGAGGGTACAGTGCTTAGACTTGTCCTTGGAAAGTTTGCCGCTTGGATCCAGAGAACCTTCTGCTCTCCTGACTTTGTGCTGGGAGATCAAGTGGGTGTTGAGGGCCTGAGTTGGAGTGGAGGGGTAACGATTGATAGGACACAGACAATAGGAGGGAGAGTGTGCAGGAAGCCAATGTAGGATTATCTGATTGGAAACTGGAGGGGTGTGTATGTGTGTGCGCGTGCGTGTGCACACGTGTGTTCTTCTGGGAATGCTGTCAATGATGTCACCAGGTTTTGAGCCTAGAAGTTTGAATATAACTTTATAGGAAACAGAGATAAAGAGAGTAGCTGGTTTGGGTAGTAGGATGATGACTGTGAGTTTTGAGTTGGACATAAAAGTAGATATAAAACATATACTTTATTTTTATTTTTAAGTGGGTTTATCTTTGGAAACAGGAACTCACTGGAAGACATTAGTCTTCTTCCTCTTTTTGCTATTCTTCCAGCTCCTTGCATTTTTCTCAAGAGCTGAGAATGGCTTTCGGTTCTATCAACTTTTCCCCTGCCAAAATCCCCCACAAACTCACCTCCTCAGGAACATGTGTACTTGTCAGAGTATTCACAGCAGCCAGAAGTGTGCCTTTCAGCCTCCTCAAATAAAAACATATGAGCAGAACAGCTCTCTTTTCCTTTTGAGGGGCATGGTCATTGTCATCTCATGACTTGCAGATATAGCACAACACAGGAACATTTTTTGGCAGGCTGGGAAATCTAGGGAATTCGCAAACACATGCACTTCTCATTTGCTATGTTTCCGATTGAGGCAGTCTAGTTCAGGGCAGCAGGGCAATTTTTATTTGAGCGTTAAAATTAAAAAAAAAGTATGTCATTAAACTCTAAAGTTATCTTCTCAATCGATGGTGTTTCTAACAACAGGATCTTTAGGCTCTTAAATTTGGGGGTAGCAGTGAATTGGCTGGTCCCAGTGGGACCACCACCCCTTTCCCCATCCACTGAGCAGTTTTGAACTGTAGAAGAGATACTGTTAATTAAATCAGTTTAAGAGCATGTAATGGTCCTGTAATGATCATGTCATTACCTTGTGTATTAATGATTAAAGCAAACATTTAATAGCTATAGGGCAGTAAATATATTTCAGTTCTTAAACCATAAAAAGATTTCCATTAACAGAATGTTTTGTGCACAAATAAATTATTCATTGACTGTAGCAGAGCTTGATTCTGTCATCAGCCTTAAGTGGAAATTTTGAGAACACCAATCATCACAGATGCCAACAGTCAGTTGGCTTGAGCCCTCATCCCTCTTACATGGAACCTGAACTTTTTTGGCTATTTGTAAAAGCTTTCGTTCGGTTAAATTCAATGAATATTTATGGCATTTCTGACATACGAATTTTAGTGTCCTGGTGGTTGGAGAAATACAATGATCAGCAAGTCTGCATTTTAGCCTTCAAGTTGCTTATAATCCTAAAAGAGAGATAATACTACACCAAATAATAATAATACACCAAACTTGGATGCAGGGAGCCTAAGTAGCACCCTCAGAAATGTGTTAAGTACAATGTGTTGCAAATTCAGAGGAGAAAGACATCATTCACTTTCTTGTGGTATAAGGTGGGGGAAAGGACATGGGGATCAGGAAGTGTTTCCTGAGGAAGCCTTTAAATATGGGCAAGGTTTTGACAGGTGGAGAGAATTACAACCACATAAGCAAAGAAATGGGATGGATAATAGGGGTATTATCATGGAATTAAAAGTAACAGGATGGGAACAGCTTTGGAAGTGAAGATAAGACATTTAAGAAGAGGAAAGAAACATACAAAGAGATCTACAAAGGATAGAGGACTTTGAATGTGTAACACATCAGTTAGACATTTGAGAGCTTTAACCCATTTTTGAGCTCAGAAGTAACATGATTGGATTATATTTTTGAAATATATCTCACCTCACCTCACCAATAAGAAGTAAAAATCTTGGAGGCAGACAAGTTAGGAAGTTATTGGGACAGCCATAGTCACCATGATAGGTAATAAGGTTCTGAACTAGGTTGGCTGTAATGGGGTTACCAAGGAGGGGACAGGTGGGAGAGACACTGTCATTAATTGTCTACAGGTTGTGGCATGTGATTGGCTACATGAGAGGTGGGAAACAGGAGGAGTTTAAAATTCCAGTCAACCATCTTAGTAAACTTTTGAATCCAATCAACGTTTATGGAAAACCAGCCATGTGCAAGGCACTGTGCTTGGTGCTAGAGAAAAATGAGAATGGCCTATTCCCAAGTAATTGAAAATGTAGTTGGGGATATAAAACATGTACTCAACTAACATTTATTTATTTTTATTTTTTTAAATATATATTTTATTGATTTTTTACAGAGAGGAAGGGAGAGGGATAGAGAGTTAGAAACATCGATGAGAGAGAAACATCGATCAGCTGCCTCCTGCACACTCCCTACTGGGTATGTGCCCGCAACCAAGGTACATGCCCTTGACCAGAATCGAACCTGGGACCCTTGAGTCTGTAGGCCTACGCTCTATCCACTGAGCCAAACTGGTTAGGGCTCAACTAACATTTAAAGCAGATTATGATCAATGAAATAACAGGGGCATAGCAAAGCGTTATGAACACAAGGAGAGAGGCCTTAATTCTGACTCTGGAAAAGTGGGGTAGCCTATGGATGCGATGACCCTTCAACCTTGAAAATTAGGTAGAGAACTCCAAAGTAGGTTAGCTCTCAGATTTCCCTGAAAAATCAAGAGGGGCAAGTACCAGTGCTGAGAGGAGAGGAACTTTATGGAGAGAAGAGCTCTTACTTACTGTCTACTAGGTGTCAGATCCTGAGTGGGGCACCCTGTAGTTAAAGAATGTAACTTCAACAGTGTCAAGTGCTACAAAGTCGTCACCAATGTTTTGACCTAAGAAAGGGCCACTGTATTTCACAAGGAAAGGATTATAGGATGGCTTTTGAAGGGGTTTCAGTAGGTGAGGGGTGGAAACATTCTGAAACTTATTACTTATCTTGACGATATGATTAAACTATATCAGCCAGAGAAAAGGCAGAACTTTCCTCAGGGATTTCTCCTCCATGGGTCAAGTTTATATACACCTCCGTGGGTCTTACTGCTTTGCCTGGCTGTAGAGGTATTACTTGGGACTGCGTTTGTTAGTCCTGAGAAGTCTCCGCAAACTTCTAAACTATTTCAAAATTTTTAGGTTCCTAGATTATTTTCTTGCAAGTAAAAGATTTCAACACTTATTCCAACTTCCCTCTTCCTTCCTGCTTCCTCTTTCCTTCTTCCCAGGCCTTTTCTTTAAAGCACCCAGCTGTTTAGGGTGCATGCATTTGCCACACCCTTGGCTCAGAGTCAGGGAAGTCCTCAGGCTCTCCTTGGCTCTTTTCCCATGTGGAGGGAGATTTCCATGGAGAACAATCCAAGGAAGTGCATGTACACATAGACACACAGTTACACACACACACACACACACACACACACACACACACACACACACACACCAGTTCTTTTCCTGTCCTCAAGGATATTTATATGCCAATAACCAGACATACAGTCATACATAGGCACATCATGTCACATGCACTCTGAGGAAACAGGGCATGGATGCAGTCATCTAACAGGAAGCTGTAGGGATATTATTAACAATTTAACATTTGGGAAAAATAGAAAAAATTTTAAATTGCTTTGTTAAGATGAATAACATATTATTATAGAATGTAAAGGGATGAGATTTATATCATGGTTATGTTGAGTTGATTTTTGTTGTGTTTTTTTAAATATCAGTTATTACAGCAAACTGGGCAAATAAAGAAACTTTTGCAGAGGCACCCATACTATTACGGAGCAATTTAAAATTAAAACAGACCACACTATAATTTAAAAGGAATAAAGGGAGAGCAATTAAAAAGAGTAGTGGGATGGAGGAAGAAGCAATTGCTCCTTAACCCCACAAATGCCTGATAGTACATGAACATGGTATGTGTGAGTGTGCTATAATCTATCCATCCATCCATCCATCCATCCATCCATCCATCCATTCACTCACTTGATCACTCAATCAATAAACATTTACTGATTTCCTATTGTATTCTAGGCTGGAGGCTGGGAAATATAGCTAGGTAGAGAAAAGATATACGACATTTTAAATAAAATACATTCTTCTTATAGGAAACTGACCAATATAAATAAGTTCGCCTGTTTTATAGGTAGATTAGTTGATGAAAGTACATTTACTACTGCTTTTACCTCTCAAAGCTATTCCCTACCATTGTGAACCCTAGAACGTGTTCAACCTGCTAGAATATAGGAATCCAGTTATTTGATTAATGATAGTGGGACTCCTCAGAGCTTCTAAAGAAATTGCCATATATTCTTGTTAGATTTTCCCTACTACAGAATTGGTATTCTTTTTCCTTAAGAATCAAATTGGCAAGATGTTTCATCAGGCTGCTTTTTTCCTGTCTTATCGGAAGCCTAGGGATCAATAGGGCAAGTATGTTTATTTGTGTGCACAGTTAAATATTCTCAATATTCTCAGGGAATTCCCCAAATGTAGGGATATCTTCTACCTTTGGAAAACATTGTTGTGATCTTTTCAACCAGCAATCAAGCTCAGAAGTGGGAAGGACCATTGAGACAGATAAGGCAGAGTAAATCTGAGAATGTAGCAATATGTCACCCAGATAGATGATACTTTCGATTTTTATTCTTTGTAAAATTATCTCTCCTTACTTCATTTTAATAATTCAGTTTTTCTCACAACTGGGAAATGTGGCCAGTAGGTTGGTGTCTATTTTAATTTAAACTTGGTTATGCTTATGAACAAGCAAGGCCTTCATTTTTTTTCTACTTATTTGCTTTGCAGCCCACACTCATAAATAGTAGGGTCAGATGTAACATGCCACCATGTTTACCTCTATTTTAAATAGTCAAAAATTCATATTGAACTGATAAACCTCTGGGACCTTTGCCATAGAATTAATCTTGAGTTCTTTTGTTTCCAAAGCAAATTAAAAATATATATGTACGATATATGCATAAAGGCAATAATTTTTATTATGTCAAAATATAAATTGTGAGTTTTTGGAATTGATGAACATATTAACATATTTTGTAGAGTTACTAAAATATTCAAATTAAACTATATGTTAATTTGGAAGTTTGTAATGCAGATTTTAAGAATGCCTTAACCCAAATTTGGAAATTTTATTTGACAAAGATAAAATGTTCATGTGGATTTAAAACAAAAATTTTAGAGAGAAAAAAGTTAGCTACCCTAGTGAGGATAGTTAATTCTGATGGGGAGGGAACAGTGATTAACTGGAAAGGTCATTGGTTGAAATGCCAGGGAACCACAGAGGTCCTTGCCCTGGATGCCACAGAATATACAGACCTTGGGCAACTCTCTCAACCCTTGATTTTGAGGACACATATATAGACTTCTGTATATATCTGCAAAACCCCTAAAATTCTTTCTCTGTTTAAAACATGAAAATCAAGACTTCATGCACATCCTGTATAATAAAAGCCTAATATGCTGTCTCCGATCATCCAATCAGCCATTCAGCCAATCAAAGCATAATATACTAAAGATATGCTAAGGCCGCTCAACCGCTTGCTATGATTTGCAGTGACCACAAGGGGGCAGATGCTCCGACCCGTAGGTTAGCTTGCTGCTGGGGTCCAGCCAAATGTAACTGAGCAAGACGGGCTGGACACACCCTGGAGCCCTCCCGCGGTAACCTCCCCGGCTGGCCAACCTCCCATGTCCCTCTGTGGCCCTGATCATGCACCGGTGGGGTCCCTCAGCCTGGCCTGCACCTTCTCACAATCCGGAACCCCTTGGGGGATGTCGGAGAGCGGGTTTTGGCCCAATCCCGCAGGCCAGGCTGAGGGACCTCACTGGTGCACTAATTCCTGCACCGGGCCTCTAGTCTTTAAATAAAAATTGATATGGATTATTGCAAGAGTCAGTCCCTTAATCCAGATGTATAGGAAATAACATTCTTCTAAACTTCCAAGTAAAAAGGGACAACTCTATTAAAAACACTCATAGTGCTCATGTAAATTGTTGAAAAAAAAATTGCTCCAAGCTTTACCTTTCTAGTTTAAGACCTGGATAAATGAGCAAAAATGTGAAAGGGGGCTATGAGAGGCCTGCTCATTCTCTTTGGCCTTCTCTGCCATGTTTTCTCCTACTAGACCTTAGTTTTAATTAGTCTGATAGGGACATGAACATGTGGTGTGGAGATGGTGGAGCTCATGGCGGCCCAAAGAGCCTTGGAGGCAGGGAGAAGAAGAATAAAGAGGAAAGAGGGATAAACCCAGTACATGGCTCTGTCCATAAATGTATGGAAACTCTTGGGTTCAAACTGCAGAACTCCTCTCTCACTTCTAGTATGTGTTATCACCCCAGCTCTGGTGGTGCATCTGACTGAAGTGGGGCAGAGGATTCCCAAGATGGGCAATGAAGGGCATAACTGTTGTCTTTCCAGCTCCTTAGACTGGACCTGAGTCATCATGTAACATAGTGACAAGGTCTTTGCAATAAGCTTTGTGAGATTAAGAAGAGTGGAGGCCAAAACTTGGTGGAACTGCTTTCAAGACAGTCTTGAAGGAGAATTGGTTGGAAGCCAAGCCTGGTTGGACTTTAAGAATACACAACTGGGGGATTTAGCTATTGCTGCCAATGCTTGTGGGGCCTCCAAGGCAAGAGTTCAAATGGAGGCCTACATACATTCTTCTTAATTTGATCAGTTATAAGTTTTTTTATTTGTAAAGAACATGCAGTTGCAGGGATTTCTGGATGAGGATAATTTTCTGGCTCATTTTTATTGTTTGGAATGGTAATTAAATCTTCATTAAGTAAAGAATTTGTAATGTCCTAATAGTGAATTTTATATGGGTCATGCTTGACAAAAGTCTGCTTACTTTCATTGTTTCCAGCTTTAAAAATTAAGCAGACTGACTGATTTTAGATTTTTTATTGCCCCTCCCTCCCTTGGCTTTTTAAGTTTCTGAACTACAAAAAAGAAGCTACATATTCCAGGATCTCTTTTTGTATTTATTCTGGGTGACCTGAAGGAGTTAAAAATAAAATGTAATTGTATTCAAAGTATACAAAATATCAATATATCTTCAACAATAATCTAAATTAGAATAAGTAAAAATACTAAAGTATTTTTGAAAAAGTATTTTAATTAAATATTCAAAATTACATGTTAAAATTAAAAGGCAAACCTATGTTATAATGATTGTATAAAGCATTTTAAGTCCACAATTATTCAACAAAGCTGAAGCTTATAAATGTATTTTTTGGAAATTTTATTTTCTTAGATATTTTAATAGAAGCAAATCCATATCTGGGTTTAGTGTTCAGTGTTCATTTAATTGCTAATGTAAAGAATTAGCATCATGCTTCATGCAGTTTACATATTCACAAATATAAGAATAAGAATTGTTTCATTGCAAAATGTTCCTCACATGCCACGTGTGGTTCTTCCACATTCAACACTAATTCATTAATTATTCTAGAACAGTGATCAGAGCATGAGAAAAGCAAGAAAAGGGATGATTGGCACTATTATACCTTGTGCCACTAGTGTGTGTGGCATTGGTGCCATCTGAGAGAATACCTAGGTAACTGTCTTTTCTTTAACCATAAGCATGAATGGTGCCTACATCTTTTCTGCTTTTGAAATGGTGTCTAACTCCATGATCTGCAATACCATACTCACAAACCTTCGGGGCATCTGAACTCAGTCACTTTTTGATTGGAGCAAAGAGGTTGGTCAGGGGATATTGAGAAACATTTCCCTGAGGCCTAAACAGCTGTAGTGAGGAGCTGGGACATTAGGGCTACGGGACATCTGGATGCCAGTGACAAAGGTGCCCATTTATTCTTTTGTGTGTGCTTGTGGTACTGGGGCCTTCTAAATCATGGGGCCCAAGGCAAGAGCCCCTCTTGCCTCGATGTATAGGCCCCACTAGCTGTGAGAGCATGTGGGCATTAGCATTCTCACGGGGGGCACCATCTCTAGGGGGAACTGGCACAGGAAGGAAGAAATGGCAGATGGTGTTGTGACTGGATGTCGGAATGCCTGTGGGCTCTTACATATCTCCCTTGCTGGCATCCTAGAAATACTTGGTGGGGACTTTTCAAGGGGACTGGAGGTCCTGTGTTGAGCAGGTGGAGCTGGAACTGGAGCGGTGGGTAACTGGTGTTGATGCCCTTCATCTGTAATGCCTGTAGGCTGGGTGTGTCTGGATAACTCATTTCCAAGTCAATAAGTGCTCCTTCTTCACTTGAGTATTGATGGGGAAAGACACTTCCATCTTGTAAATCTGTTTTTCTCCACATGCTTTCAAAGGAGAGGATAATTCCATTTTCCTTTGTGAATGTTTTCTATGGAGGGAGCCAGGGACACAATGTCATCACTGATCCTAGATCACTGGAATTAGAAAGGAATTTTTTATTTATTTAGATTGGGGATCTGAACCACAAAGGGATAGAATTCAGAGGGAGGGTCTAAATTTCAACTATCTTTTCACTAACCTGTAACTGAACTTCAGCACCTCCTTTATAATTAATATAGGCAATAATGACAGTGGTTTCAGTCCTATTTGTGTCGTTGCCACCAGTAGAAATCACAGATATTTTTATATCACATTACTGTTGTGGCTAATATCTCATTTTAATAAAGAGATAATTTTATCTAGCTAATTTTCTAATTTTAATAAAGAATCACATATTTACTGTCAACAAGTTTGTTTAAAAATTTTTTTTAGATAACTTTTTCATTATCACTGGTGTCCTTTATAATCATACACATTTTATTTTACATAGTTTAAAACATATTAAGAAGGGACCCGCTGGCTTCATCAGACTGCCAGAGGGCCTCATGGCAGCAAGAAGGTTGAGAAGCTCCGATGTAGATGAAAAACCATCTTTTACTGCAGACCATTAAGGCCTTGGAGAGTGTAACATTCCTTAAGGTCACGTGGTGCAACAGGGATTAAAAGGTGTGCCCTTCCGGCACTGCGTGGCCTCCTGGTGCCTCAACCCTGATCTCAGTGGCAGGGAAATGAGCGCTTTGTCTTGTTCAGCAAGCCCTGTGATCATGATGAAGGCCCAGGCAGCGTCCCTCTTTGTTCACACTTCCCTGGCCTGTGGTGGCCTTCCTCCCTCCTCTGCTTGCCACGCCTGCTGCTGCTGCTGCTGCGGGTGAGGTGTGGTCAGCTCCAGCGGTGCTTGCCCTTGGGCCCCACAGCATCACAAAGCATGTTGTCCTAAGACACCTGAATGGGTCAACAGGAAGAATAGAAAATTTAACCCTGATGGCTTGATCCAGTGTTAATGGTACTTCAGGTGATTGGTCCCTGTACGCACAGGGGGACTCTTTCATCCAACTCAGTGGGCTTTCTTAAATTCATTTAGGAACTCTTGTCCCATTGTTCCCTCCTCATTTTGGACTAACGTATGCCTCAAAAATCAATAGAAAATATAGAATTAATAACTAGCATTCATATTTCACTTATTAGTACCATTTCTAAGCACTATATAATTTTTTAAAACAATTCTAAGAACATTATTATTATCCTCATTTTACAGATGGGAAAACTAAGGCACAGAAAGGTTAGGTGACTTGACTGATGTATATGTTTACTTCCAGTAAGTGTCAGAGATAGGATTTGAAAGAGATGTTCTGGCTCCAGAGTCCACCATGATCTGGGCCATTATGTCACATGTCCAGTTATTACATAAGTGACTTTCAGCACCAATGTCCAGATGCTGTTTTCCTTTGGTTTGGAGTTTGACTAGGAACCTACATATCCAGGGTGAACAGCACCTTGGGATATTTTGATGCAGTTCTAGGAGGAACTCTTTCCAGTGTCTCAGAGCTGTCTCTGAAAGCTACTTCATCATGTGATTCAGTCTGTTCAGCTTTCACCCCTTGCTTGCAAGTATTCAAGGCAATATGGAGAAGGAAATATGTTCATACCCCAAAAGGTTAGTAGTGCTGCAAAATGGTACATTTGGATTGACTTTGTCTCCATTTCAAGGACGTTGACAGTGCCTTGATCTTTGCTTTTGAAGCCTTCTCGTCAGTAACATTGGCAAGTACACCTTTGAAAATTTCTGTCTGAATTTTTGTGTTTTTGAAAAAAAAAATGTTTGTTAGTGTTTCTCTTCTTGAACACTAGTTGATATTTTGCCAACTAGTTAAAAGTCTGCAAATCTGAGTTCTGGCTGGGAAGTTGGCTATAACCAGTTATCCCCAGATGGCCAGATTTTGTTGTGTACCACTTTTATAGATGCTCACTGGCTGTGTACTTGGGGCTATGAGGTGTACTGTTCCACTTGTTTTTGCCAGCCATGCACAGTACATTATTTGAAAGGTTGAGACAGATGGTATAGCTCAAACTAAAATGATGAGGGAGAAAAGAAAGTGAAAAAAATAGGAAGGGGCACTTGATTTTCATTTCGGAAGTGAATTTTAGTTTCTGTGATTGACTAATAAATGCAGCGTTGCTATAAGACTTGAATTCATTAACATCTTTTCAAACAGATATAACTGAGTAATCGGCAGGAAGCAATCTTTTCCTTCATGGACGCTGTCCCAAACTTCATGGGACCTCCTCCAGATTTGAAAATGTTTGGGCCATTGGAAGTTGTCAAAAATAGATATGGGTCTCTCAGAATAAGATAGACCACCGCCAGTACCAATCAAAACAGAAAAATCCCAAATTTTATTTTTAAACTGAAAAAAACATATATGCTAGTATAGCCTGGTGAAGTAGCGGTGATAACGACAATTAATCAGTTTCATGCAGCTGCTTCCTGACATTTCTGCAAATTGTTGTGGAAAAATTAATGAAGGTTAGATCAGTAATGGTTTCAAGCTTGGCCAGTGGAAACTATGACAGTGTTTCCATCAGCAATTAAGCTGGCTGCTTTCTTTTTTCTATAGGGGAAGTGGTATGATGTGTGTTCTCCACAGGAAGTGGAAAACGACAGCTGAACTGTGTGAGCACAGGTATGGAGGAGCACCCCAGGAGCGCGCCACCAGGCTGTCTGTGATTTGCACTACAGATCTGCGTTTTCTGCAGAAAGCATTTTGCTGTACAACACTGAGGAATCATTCCTTAAAAAGAGAGGAAGAATTTGGGGATTTTATTGAGCTGCCATTTCAGAAACACAGCTGCGCTATGAATTTAAACCTCGGGAACCAGAAAGTGGAATGTATGACGAATAGAAAGTGAAACTCACCTATCTAATTTTATTTTCCAAGCCAAAGGTAGTTCAGCACAGGCCCAGTTCACATCCTGTGTAACCCTATGGGATTTTCCCCAGTATTACTTGAAAATTTTCCCATAGGGTCACACAGGATGTGAATTAAAGTAAACACTTCACAAACATGATGAAAAGGAAATTAGCTTTCTAAATGATCCTTTCACTGTTAACATCCTGAGTAGTTATTAGAAATATGGGAAAGGGTTACCTCAGTGACTCATTATCAAGTCGTTACATTATTAATAGAATATATTAACAATCTTCCTATTACATATGAAGTGAGTTTCCTTATATATAAAACTAAATTTTACACATATATTTTTTTTTCCTTTTTTGAAATTATTAAAAAGCTTACCAAAATTCTCTATAGATCAGTGGTTCTTAGCCTTTTGGGGGAGGGGTTCATAGTCCTGTTTAAGACTCAGTTAAAAGGCCCTGACCCCTTCCCCCAGAAAAATGCATATATACCACATTTTGCATACATGTAAAAAAGTTTCATAAACCATTTAAGTGACCTTGGACCCCAGGCATTTTTCATAGAACTAGGTTTTTAAAGCATGGACAGATAGAAAATTAGTTACAGCCATAAAATGTTAGCTCATTATGAGTAAAGATTTTATAAGAGGCACTTCCTAAACTTTAACTGTAGCAATAATAATTATTTCCCTTTTTTGCTTGAAAAATGCTTGCACGTTGAATAGAACATACAAAAGCTGGGTTTGAAGCTGGCTGTATGATATCTTAGCAAGTGGCTTTAGGTGTCCTGCCTCAGTTTCACCATCTCTAAAATGGTGGCAACAAAGGTAATGTGTCACTTTTGTCTGGCAAATAATCCATGCTCAATATATATATATCATCTCTTGTCTTTTTTCCTTCTTCCTTTGAGATCTAGCTTAAATGTCACTTTCTTGCACATCTTTTTGAGACTCCTCAAGGCAGATCCCGCCCCAGTGTTCCTCTGTTTTTTTTTGTAAATTTCTTTACTCTTAGGTTTGTGTTATGTCTCCTTGGTTACATCTCAAAGTGTGAGTTTTGAGAATCTTATATCTTATTAATTATGTTTTATGTATCTCTATGCATGCTCTGTCCAGCAAAGTGCTTAAGACACATAGGCATTTTCTGTTTGTTAAATTGCTTGCAATATTGTAATGATTATTAGAAATTGAATGATTTGGATTTGGGCTTCTAATTATCTCTGGATTGTGTTTATGTGACTCCTACTCATCTCAGAAGAGGGGTCAAATGATCAGTGTACAGCCAAAGTCGGATCTAGTGAAAGAAAAGAGCCAGGAACTGCAAGTATGTCTTTCCTAGGTTTGACTACAACCAGAAGGCATCCTAAACTAAAGCCATAGAATTTTGGCTAAAGTTTCCAGTCAGGTCAATTACCAAGTGATTTAAAAAGGTACTATTAAATTTCTAAAATGTATAGACCTATATGTTATCAGAGTCTCAGAAGAAAATTTGGACCCTCAAAGTCTTAATTCATTCTTTATTTTTTAGGATCTGCAGTCAAATGATAGATTGAAGGACATACTTATCTTCCTCTCTTTGGATTAAGTCCTCACATGCTTTTGCTAATTAAGTTAGACTCAAGTTATATGCAAATTGACCAAATGGTGGAATGACCGGTCACTATGACATGCACTGACCACCCGGGGGCAGACACTCAATGCAGGAGCTGTCCCCTGGTGGTCAGTGCACTCCCATGGGGCTGACGGCTGGTGCCAGCGGCGGTGGCAGGAGTCTCTCCTGCCTCTGCAGCAGCATGAAGGATGTCCAACTGTGGCTTAGGTCTACTCTCCATGGACGCAGGCTGGGCTGAGGGGACCCCCCTCCTAGTGCACAAATGTCATGCACCAGGCCTATATTATAGAGAGAGATAGATATAGATATAGATATAGATATAGATATAGATATAGATATAGACATAGATATTTACAGCTGTGAGTACATGAAACAGTTTATTCTTGTATCATTATTATTGCATTATTTTCCATATGCACAACTGTAAACCTATTTTTGCCCCACCCTGTGTGTATATACATATGGCCTGCAGCTCTTACAAATGTTTTATAAGCAACTTCAATAAAAAATGTACATGAAACCAGATTGTCTTCATACTTGAACAACTCAGTGGCAGTCAGCTCTGTTCTTTCTGTACATGATTAATGATTTCCAACCCATAAGTTATGATTTGGAGCCTTGAGCATAAAGAGTGACTTTGAGCCAACAGAGGCTTAGAAGAGGGCAATGGATAGTTGTGCTGCCGGAGGCATTAGAGCAAATTAGTGTGGGAAAAACAGCAGTGCGTTAGAAAGGAGAAAGCGAGGAGAGTGAGGAGGGAAAATAAAAATGTGGGACATAGAGGATGATGTCTGGTGGTCTGTGGAAGGTTTTGACACATAGAGAGAAGCTGTTAGTCCCAGTATACAGAGCACAAGGAAATCATGAGTACAATACTGGCTGAGGTGGATATGCAAACCAGGTCCATGGGAGGGGCTTCAACAGTATAACTGAGGACCCATTGAGGTGCTAATGAGGTGGGGGGTTGTCATAGTTGAAACACAATATGAACAATTTCTGTGTGTGGTTATGAAATATAGTTAAAGAGATACATTTAGGAGATATAGGGATGGAAAAAATACACATTGGAAATGGGCTGAATTGGGGACAAAGAACAGTAGGGTTGAAGATTTTGTTCAATAAATTGTTGGCGGTGAATTCTTGGCTCTCATGAGTTGCACAGCCATTCATTTGCTCAGGCATTTCCACCTCCTGGAAAGCCTTGTCTATGCCTGTCAGAATGTTCAAGCCCTTATTTAACTTTAACCAGCTGCATAAATATTTCTTGCACAACACTAGTTCATAGCAATCTCCCCTTTACTGAGCTCATACAGTGCTATTATAAATGTAGTGGTACTTAAAGTTACAATTTAAATTTTCACCTGCATGGCTTATCTCTTCAATGAGCTTCCAAACTTTTGTAGAATTCGATGTAAAAAAAAAAAAATTCTATCATCTAATACAAAGTATTGCATGTAGCAATCACTCAGTACATTTTCTAAGAACTTAAAGAATATTAGGTTTTTACTACATCCCTTAAACTGGATGGGACAAAAGAAAGGAAGCATAATACAGTGCTTATTCCTATAGTATAAATGATCAAGCTGGATGTTTTGTTTAGAAGTTTAGCAATTTAATGGAAATTTGGCATTAAAGAAAGACTATTTTGGAGTCATCTAAATTTTCTAGAATTAAACAAGATAATCTGTGTAAAATGCTTAGTCCAGTATCTGACAGTATTCCATAATCATTTTTTGGAATCATAGTTATTATTAATATTAATATAATCTATTGACTGAACCTTCCATAACTGAAATTCTTAAAGGTTCATCTCTATTAACAATGTCAGGTTCTTTACCTCCTATCTAATAGGAATCTGGCTTTAACACCTCAACTTGACTGCAATTATTCATGTTAAAGGCTCCAGTGATCTTGTAATTGGCAGCTCTAGTGGACATTTCTTATTTATTACTTAATATGACTTGCCTTTTGCATTTGAACTCCTCCTTGACATAGTCTTCTCCATTGGTTTTCTTGACACTACTGACTCCTGTGTTCTCCACTGCCTCTCTGATTATTCCTTCTCTATATCTCCATAATTGGTTCTGTCTCTCCACCAGCCCAATTATTGCAGTGGAGAGTTCTGTCATAGGATTTCTCACTTCCTTTTTACTCTTCATGCTTACAGGATTGAATGTTCTTATCTTTTTTTATTTCTTTAATTACTAATTTGTAGTAGAAGCTCTAGTTTCCTACTCCGTGCTTCCAACTATAGAGGGTGGGGCAAAAGTGACTTTGCAGTTGTTCATATGAAGAATAATACAATAATACTATTTAATAAAGAGCTAATATGCTAATTAGACCAAACAGCAGAACGACTGTCTGGACAATCTTCTGGACGAAGCCAGGGCTGCGAGGGCCGGCCGAGGCTGTGAGGGGCTGCGAGGGCTGGCTGAGGCTGTGAGGGCTGGCCGAGGCAGCCAGGGCTTTGAGGGCCAAGCCCCTTGCATGAATTTCGTGCATTGGGCCTCTAGTCTATAATAATAAAAGTGTAATATGCTAATTAGACCAGACAGCCGAATGACCTTCCAGACGAAGCTGCAGGGGTAGGGACTGAGGCAGAGGCGGTTAGGGGTGATCAGGCAGGCAGGTGAGCAGTTAGGGGCAATCAGGCAGGCAGGAGAGCAGTTAGGGGTGATCAGGCAGGCAGGTGAGCAGTTAGGGGCAATCAGGCAGGCAGGAGAGCAGTTAGGGGTGATCAGGCAGGCAGGAGAGCAGTTAGGGGTGATCAGGCAGGCAGGAGAGCAGTTAGGGGCGATTAGGCAGGCAGGTGAGTGGTAGGAGCAATCAGGCAGGCTGCAGAGTGGTTAGGGGTGATCAGGCAGGCAGGCGAGTGGTTAGGGGCGATTAGGCAGGCAGGTGAGCAGTAGGAGCAATCAGGCAGGCAGGCAGAGTGGTTTGGGATGATCAGGCAGGCAGGCAGGTGAGCAGTTAGGGGCGATTAAGCAGGCAGGCAGGCCAGTGGTTAGGAGCCAGTGGTCCTGGATTGCAAGAGGGTGCAGGCCAGGCTGAGGGACCCCACCCCCACGCACGAATTTTGTGCACCGGACCTCTAGTTAATAAATAATAGTACATGAATAAACTGTGTTTGCACACTCACACCTGTAAGCCAACTTTTGCTCCATCCTATATACTGGAGATCTCTGCTTAAGTAGCCCAAATAAACTTCCATTTCAACATGCCCAGAATTGTATTTCTTCCTCAAGATTTGATCCTAGCTCTCTCTATTCATTAGAAGCCAACCATCCCTGTAGTCATTTCAAGCTCAAACCCTGGAGTTACCCCTCATTCCTTCCTCACCTTTGTGTCACACAGACACACACAACCAGTCCCCATATTCTGTTCATTCTTCTTCCTAAGGGTCTCTTTAATCAGTGCCTTCTACCTCTGTCCCCTTCAGTTTTTCAATGTAGGTCCTTGAACTATTGCAATAGACTCTTGACTGATGTCCTTGCCTTAAGCTCCACCCACCTCCACATTGATCTCTCCACACTGCTTCCAAAGCTATATTACTAAAAAGGAAATCTTCCTTCTGCTTTCAGATAAAGTTCAAAATCCTCACCATATTACACTGGGTACTTTATTGTCTCAACCTACTTTTTAATTCCTACATCATTTCTCTCATCTTATTATTATTCCTCACATAACTTATCTTCAGCAATACCCAAATTTATTTATTCCCAGAATATATCTTGCTTCTTCATGCTTCTGTGCATTTGCAGTTGCTGTTTACTCAGTTTCTAAAATAATTTCCAATTTCTCCATTACATGAACTTCCACAGATACTTCAAGACATAAAGGTTACCTCCACTGTGAAGTTTTTCTTACTCCTCCTTTCCCTCATCCCTCACCACAGCAGTTACTCACCTTTTCACTTCTGTTCCCATAGACCTTTGTCCATACTTGACCACATATATGGTGTAAATTTCTTTTCACTTTGAGGGTTGGGTCTCATTCATTATTATATTTCCAGTGACTAGTATGGACCAGTTAGGCATTCAATAAAATTATAAAGGACAGATTGTGAAAAGAAGCTGAATATATGTTCTGTTATAAAACACAAGAGGCCCAGTGCACAGATTCATGCACATTGAAAGGAAATTAATTAGAAGGTGGCCGGTGGGGTGGGACTGGGCGAGATGGGCTAAACACACCCTGGAGCCAACCTCCTGCGGTTCCTCCTCGGCTGGTCGCACCTGGGGTGGGGCCAGGGCTCGAAGGGCATCTGTGGAGTGAGCAGGGTCCCTCCAGCAGGTGGGGTCCCTCATCCTGGCCGGCGGGGATCAGGCCGACACCCACAGTCCGATATCCCCTGAGGGGTCCCAGAGTGTGAGAAGGCACTCTGCAAAGTTGCTATCCCTCAGCAGCTCCTGCGTTGAGCTTCTACCCCCTGATGGTTAGTGCGCGTCATACCTAGCAGTCGGTTGGCTGGTCACTTAGCCTTTTATATATATATATAGATTGGAATTGATGATGAAGCATCTAGATTTAACTGCCTTGTGGTTTGTAAATGATTGAATTTAAATAATATAACAATATGCTATTTCTTACTACACTAAAGAAAATTATTAAATATGTGTGTCCATCCATATATATAGGGTCGTGCAATCTTGAGTATGAATGGTATTTTCAGAGTCCAGAAGATCAACAACAGAAACTAGGAGATGTAGATGAATCAAAAGATGGTTTAATTAGAAACTAGATCACCATAACAAAGAACATTAATCCTTCAAGTGAAATAAACTCTTCTAACAAGTTTGATTGCATTAATAGGATTATCTACAATTATTGAAAACTAATGGCCTAATGGATTTTTATTATTGTATAACATTAACATATATAACTGATAAAGTCAAACTAGTTTTTTAAAACTGTGAAGTTATTTATATAAGTTTTGTTGGTCCTCATTTAAGGCTCTATAGCAGTGACAGTTCTTAGAAATAGTGTGTAGAACTATTATGAGAAAGATTTAAAAGTGAGACAAGTCTATAAAGTCATGCACTTTTATTAATAGAAAAAATAAACATTTTTTTTCATTGTGTTAAATGGATCTTAAACTACATTGTGAATTTTGTCTCAGCCTCAGGGCAACTGGCCTCATTTCACTTTTGAAATTGTAGACTGAATATGGCCAAGTATTTTGTCTGTCTGTCTGTTTCATTTTGCATAATTTCTATTGCTGTCTTCAAGTTCAGCAGTCTTTTTTTCTGTAAAGTCTAATCTGCCATCTAGTGTATTTTTTCTCTCAGATTTTGATGTTGTCCCTCTGGAAGTTCAATGTGGGCCTTTTATGTCTTCCACATTTATTATTTTTCTAAAATATATTTTTATTGATTTCAGAGAGGAAGGGAGAGGGAGAGAGAGATCAATAATGAGAAACATCAATGATGAGAAAAAAATCATACATCAGCTGACTCTTGCATGACCCCTACTGGGGATCAAGTCCACAACCTAGGCATGTGCCCTTGACCAGAATCGAACCTGGGACGGTTCAGTCTGCAGGCCAACGCTCTATCCACTGAGCCAAACCAGCTAGGGCAGCATATTTATTCTTTATTCTAGTTTCTTAAACATATGGAATACAGATAAAACAACTTTTAATGGCTTTTCTACCAATTCTGTTACCTGTGTCACGTTTGGATGTTTTGCTCCATTAATTTTTCTCTTCTTTATGGGCGAGATTTTTCTGTTTCTTGGCATGCGTGGTAATATTTTATTGGAAACTAGAATTTTACCTTGTTGGGTAACAGAGAGTTTTGTATTCCTATAAATATTATTGAGCTTTGTTATTGGGCACAGTTGATACACTTGGAAATAGTCTGATCCTTTCAGATCTTGCTTTTAGGCTTTGTCAGGCAGGACCAGGGTAGCATTTATTCAGGTTAACTTTCCCCGCTATGCAAGCAATACCTTTCTTGATATTCTGACCTGTGCCCCATAAATTATAAGGCTATCCAGTCTGGCTGTTGGGAACAGGCACTCTTCTTGGCCCCATATGAATACTGGGCATTGTTCTCACCGGGTTTCAGTGGTGTTTCTCCTGACTGTGGGTAGTTTCCTCCTACGTACTGGTCAATAGTTTTTCTGCAGATCTTCAGAGTTCTCCGTGTGGTGCTGTCCTCACCATACTCTGTGGCCTCCAGCCACTCTTGGTTCCCTCTGTTTCTATATTCAGATCTTCAACTCCAGGAGACCACTTGTCTCTTTCTGACTTTCTCCTTTATAACCATGGTGGAAAATTTTCTCCAGGTAGCAGTCTGGAGCAGTTTTAGGTCTCAGCTCATTTGTTTTCCTTCTCTCAGGGATCACTGCCCTTTGCTGCCTGCTTTCCACTATCATGAGAGCCATTATTTCATATTTGCTATCTACCTTTATAGTGCTTTCCAGGCAGGAGAATCCGTCTGCTACTTCATGCTGATCTAAGGCTGAGTTAAGGCCTATTTTAATGTTCATTACCTCATTTATATAATATATTTTAGCCTGAAGAATTTAGGATGCTATGAGATAATTGCTAAATAAAGGATTTAACTTAATGTACGCACCTAACATAGGGAGTTAGGTCTGTGAAATCTGTGTTGAGAGAATGTGCTAGGAAGTGTTTTCATAGCATAATGAAAAGTAGTATCGTTTGCACTTTGTTTCTGAAACCTTCCATCCATTTTAAAATACTGAACTAAAAGTTGGGTGTGGTTTAAATCTAGTTGTGAATTTATAAGATTTCAAAATAATGGGTCTTTCTTTGCCTTATTTCCAATCTGACACCCTAAAAGCAGCCACATTGTGTGGCAGCGGAGGAGGGGAAAGACTTGTGACATGCATGAAATTTTAGCCATTGCACCAAATGATAGGGTTTAGAAGATGTAAATAGCGTGGTTTGGACAAATCCACCTACTTACTCCTATTTGTAAGAAGCCAGGTTTCTTAAATTGATCTTAAGTGATCATTTTGCTTTCACTAACCACTCTGCATCTACAATGGAAGACAGTTTGCATGTGTTGCATTTTTAATGATTTGTCTTAGAGTGATCTGAGGTTATTCTATAGTGGAATGTTGTCAGATTCTCATTCTCTCTCTCTTTCTCTCTCTCTCTCTCTCTCACACACACACACACATACACACACACACACACACACACACACACACACAGACATCGTCCAGAGAATTTCCTGATGTACTGTTCTTTGAATGTGATGACATTTGTTTACACAGGAAGCTAGACACTAGATTCTTTTCTTTGGAGACTGTGTCAGAAACACATTTCCCACGTTGGTTTTTCTCAATATGGCATACATATGTACCACTTACATATTTAATGTTTGGGAGGCATGGAGACTGATGAAGAATTCTGATATGAAGTGCTCTTATTGATCTACTTTAAATATTTAATGCTTAGAAAACATCCTCTTTCCTCTCCACTAATTTTCTTTTAATTCTCCTTGACAAACCGTAGAGCAGAAATCAGATTGAAGGCAGACCCTATAACCTTACCTCTTGTGCCATGTTTTTGTTTGTTTGTTTGTTTTTGCACGTTTTGCACGTTTTTCTGTCAACTCAATATGGCCCCTGTATATATATTTTTTGGATCAAGATTTTTATTGGAAGCATGAAAAATATTTTATAGCCCCAAATGATGTTGGTTATGTCTGTATGGGTTTTCAAATTAACTTTTTAACGTTGACTTTTTAAAAACATGAAAAATTTATATAAATGTATTAATTATAAAATTATATATGTATCAACATTTATTTTGCCTGTCCCCTTATTGTAGTACTTATAATTGCTATCATTATTGAGCTCTAACCAAATGCCAGGGGTACTATTAGGTATCTTATTTACTTACCTAATCTCTAGTCCTTACAAGAGCTGCAGGGAAGGTGCTGTTATCCCCATGGGATTCAAGAGGAAATTGGCTCAGAGGTGTAAGTGATTTGTCACAAATCATATCACCAGTAAGAAGAAGAGCTGATGCCAGGCTAAGTTCCACTACCCTAGATTCAGTAACATATCCCATATTTGTTAACAGTGCTAAGTGTACTTGGTAGATAAAAAAATTAGAATGTTAACCAAATACTTCTAAAATAATATATAAAGAAAACTTTATTGAGAGCCCAGTATGTACCAGATCCTGTTCTAGGGGTGACGGCTAATAGAGATGAGCAAAACCGACACTTCTGCCCTGTGGAGGGAGCAGGAGTTACACAGCGGTGTGCCAGCTTTGTTTCGGAAGGGTGAATGCACATGATGCCTCCGGTGCACAGAGAGGGGACCTGAAATCCTTGGGGGAGTGCAGTGGGGAAATTGGAGTCTTGAAGGAGGAGTAGGAGGTGATGACCTTGACTATCTCTGGCAAAAGTTAACTGGAGAGCTAACCTTTATGTGATGTAGTTAAGGCTAAGCTAGGATCATTTACTGATCCAGGTACTCATTTGTACCAGGTTTTATACCTTACTTGGATTAAACTTGCTATTATGCACATTTGCCATCTGCTGCCAAGTGTGCCATATTGCTTTATTTCTTATATCTTGAACACACATTCTATGAAAGACCTTGTACTGGAAGTTGTGTGGGACACAAAGATGAATGTAGTTCAAACTTCAAGAGATCGTTCCATTTAATCATTGAGATAAGAATGGTATTCAGATGTTTATGAAAAAAGGGAACATGCAGAGAGCTTTATAAAAGGAACAGAAGTGTGCTATGGTACACTGACAAGGGAATGATCTCTGCCAGGTAATGGATTCATGATGAGATCTACCCATCCATACATTCATTTATCCATTCATTCGTCCATCCATCCATCCATCCATCCATCCTCCATCCATCCATCCATCCCCATCCATCCATCCATTCATTCATCCAATAGACATACAAGCATTTATTATGTACTAAGCTTTGTGGAAAAGTTAACACATGAGCTGGATGTTATGTCTAGGTAGGTTATGATAGATCACAATGGGGATAATAAGGAAAGTCTTCAGGCAGAGCGTATGACCCGAGCAAAGACATAAAGATAAAAAATGTTGGTCCTGCTTAAGAATAATGACACAACCATCTTTTCTACAACCCAGGTTATTGGAGTAGATGTATTAGATTATGCTGGGTAGACAGATAAGGACCAGATTCTGGAGGGTCATAAATGGCAATCCAGGGAATTGGAACTTGGTAGGAGATGAGGAATCACTGAAAGTCTTTGGGCAGAAGAACATAAAGATTAGAGATACTGCTGCAGGAAGCTTTGTGGGGCAGCCATGACATGTGGGTTAAGTTGGTGGGGGAGGTATCTGAAGATAGGGAGACCCCCCTAGAGCTGAGCTTGATTACCCCAGTCAGTTTGCTCAAGACTGGGCTCCACAGGTTTTGAACTTCTGGTCACTCCTGTTCTTGATGACAACTTCCCTCAAGCTGATAGGCTTTGTGGCCTTGTGCATAATCTCTCTCCTGGGAGTCACTTTGGACCCAAGTCCCACAGTTCCTCCAAGACCTTCAAAGGCTTTGCCTCTAGGGATAGATTCAGTGCATTTACATTATGACTGTGTCAGCACTCTTAATTTATTTTTTATTTATATTTATTTTTTAAAATATATTTTTATTGATTTTGGAGAGAAAGGGAGAGGGAGAGAGAGATAGAAGCATTAATGATGAGAGCGAATCATTCATCGGCTGCCTCCTGCATGCCCCACACTGGGGATTGAGCCCACAGCCCAGGCATATGCCCTGACTGGGAATTGAACCATGATCTCCTGGTTCATAGGTTGGAGCTCAACCACTAAGCCAGGCTGGCTGGGCAACCACCACTCTTAATTTATATGTACATACTGAAGGTATTATTCTTTAACAAATACAAGTTATGGGACTGTTACAATATTTGGGGTGCTTTTATTGCAACATTGATATGAAATGTCATTCTTACTATAACACTAGAGGCCCAGTGCACGAAATTCGTGCACGAGGTGGGGGTGTCCCTCAGCCCAGCCTGCACCCTCTCCAATATGGGACCCCTCGAGGGATGTCCCTAAACGGGCAGCCGGACATCCCTATTACAATCCAGGACTGCTGGCTCCCAACTGCTCGCCTGCTTGCCTTCCTGATTGCCCCTAACCACTTCTGCCTGCCAGCCTGATCACCCCCTAACCACTCCCCTGCCAGCCTGATTGATGCCTAACTGCTCCCCTGCCAGCCTGTTTGCCCCTAACTGCCTTCCCCTGTAGGCCTGGTCACACCTAACTGCCCTCCCCTGCAGGCCTGGTCACTCCTAACTGCCCTCCCCTGCAGGCCTGGTCTCCCCCAACTGCTCTCCCTTGCAAGCCTGGTCCCTCCCAACTGCCCTCCCTTGCTGGCCATCTTGTGGTGGCCATCTTGTGTCCACATGGGGGCAGGATCTTTGACCACATGGGGCAGCCATCTTGTGTGTTGGAGTGATGGTCAATCTACATATTACTCTGTTATTAGATAGGATAGAGGCCTGGTGCATGGGTGGGGGCCAGCTGGTTTGCCCTGAAGGGTGTCCTGGATCAGGGTGGGGGTTCCCTTGGGGTGTGGGGCAGCCTGGGCAAGGGGCCTGTGGTGGTTTGCAGGCTGGCCACGGCCCCCGGTGACCCAAGCAGAGGCCCTGGTATCTGGGATTTATTTATCTTCTACAATTGAAACTTTGTAGCCTGGAGTGGAGCCAAGCCTTCTGCTCGCTCCATGGTGGCAGCCATTTCTGTTGGGATTTACGTATTTTCTATAATTGAAACTTCGTAGCCTTAAGCGGAGGCCAAAGCAGGCCAGGGCTGCAGAAGCTTGGCTTCCTCCATCGCCGTGGGCAACCCTAGCCTCCTGCTCTCTCCAGCTCCGTGGCTGCCGCTATTTCTGTTGGGCTTTATTTATCTTCTATCATTGAAACTTTGTAGCATTGAGTGGAGGCCTGAGCCAGCAAGGGCAGGCGGAAAGCTTGGCTTCCTCCATTGCCAGGGAAACCCAAGCCTCCCTCTTGCTCTCTGTGGCTGCAGCCATCTAAGTTGGGTTTATTTGCATATTCCCTCCTGATTGGCTGGTGGGCGTGGCTTGTGGATGTAGTGGAGGTATGGTCAATTTGCATATTACTGTTTATTAGATAGGATTGTTTCTATGGAAAAACAGATTTGATTTACATTATTTTAACCAACAGGGATTTCCCAGGACTTTGTCCAGCCCCAAGTTAGCATCCTTGCTACCTTTGGATAACACACATGTCTGCTTGTCTTCCTTTTAGCTGCTTCCTTTCATTTCAGCTTTATGAGGCACTGTACTTATATCTTTATCTGACCTCCATGCAAATTAAACATATAGTGTACTCAGGGCATGCAAACTGAGTTTCATATTTGCTTAAATTAAACATGAAGGCAGCTTTGGCCTCAGCTGACCTTTAAGCCTTACAGTTCTCAATTCATCAATGCAAAACTATGAACTCCTAAACCAGAGGACTTCTCCCTGCTCACTTACCCTTTCCCATCTCTAGGCTGCTGGTTCACTGTTCCAGCAGCCTGAGTTGCCTTTCCCTCTAACCCCTGCCTTCAAAATCCTTCTAACTCTTCCAGGTCCAAGTGTAATATCATTCTCCTTCATTCAGCCATCCATGATTACTTCAACCACAAATACATTTTGATCTTCTCTGGATTATTCTTGTAGTACTTGTCACAGACTGAGAGTTGGGGCATTGCTGTGGGATGTACCTGGTTTCCAAGCCAGCTGCTTACTTACAGCCTGTGTGACCCTGGACAAGTTATTAACCAACACTAAACCTCACATAAAATGGAAGTAAAACCACTCACCTAATAGGATTATTATGTTGATTAAATGAGATAATGTACACAAAAAGCTTAGCAAAGGGTTGTCACATGGGATGTGTTCAGAACATATTAGCAATTTTTATGTCTTCCTTCTCTGGGAATAAGTTGTGAAGTCAAGTAACATATCTTATTTATCTTCTTCTCAAAGCCTCTAAAAAACCTATCATAGCTCATCAAATATAACAAAAATTCCATAAATATTTAGAACTAAATATGATTTTTAAATTCCAAAATTCAACCCCTAAAAAGGGATTTATGAAAAGGTAATCTTAGGTTCTGGTTTACCAGGCCAAGTCCCCATATTAAGTTTTGCCAGTGCTCCCTTTTTCTCTGAAAAGTGCAATGGTTTGGATGATAAATTTTATAGGCACCCTATTTATGGAATATTTACACTTTCAAATTATCTGTGCTACTTTTCCAATTATATTGTTATTTACATTTCATGTAGATGTGCTGTCTCTTAAAGGAGATTGTAAGCTACATGAGAACATAAACCATTTCATATCTTATTTCTTCAAAATCTACTGAGTGTATTGGGAGTACTGACAATGCAATGAGATCAGGCATATGTATAGGGCAGTGACCCAGTAGGTGCTAAGGATGTTTTGATATTGACCATGATTTAAATGCTGCTTTTTAAATGAAAGCATTAGTGTACAAATGTATTAAGTGATGTGTATGTAAATGGAGAATAGTCATTCTAACCCTTGATGGGAGGGATGTCCACTAGACAGAATTACTCTAGGGCAGAGAGCAAGTTTATTTGCTTCCCCACGATAGCCAAGCACTGCACCTAAAACATAGTATGTGCTCAATAAATATTTGCTGAACGAACGAATGAATGGTGAGGTTCTTGGCGCCCCACAGATTGGTATTTCATGAGTTTCTCTTAAATTCCTCTTGGGTCCTTTTACTGAAATTGAGTGGTGCTGGCCAAGCCACAACCATGTGTAGTCTTCCCTTATAATTATTTCCAAGTCCGTTGAGCTCTTTATCACTAAGGTGTGATTGTTTAAGCTTTGAGCAAATTCTTCCAATTAGAATTTATACATCTTAGTTAAAAATAAACCACTATTTGCTTCCATGTGCAATTAAAGTTTGAGCTGGAGTTCGTTGCACTGTATCACTGGAAACTTTCAAGTGTCATAAAAATAATTAAAGGAAATTGTGAAGACAGGTAGAAATAGCTTCGGATATTCATACTTAAGAGCTCCTAGAACTTAAAAGTTGAGCCTGGCTGGTGAGGCTCAGTGGTTGAGCATTGACCCATGAACCAAAAGGTCACCAATTCGATTCCTGGTCAGGACATGTGCCTGGGTTAGAGGCTCCTAGGAGGAGGCGTGCAGGAGGCAGCCAATTGATGTTTCTATCTCTCTATCCCTCTCCCTTTCTCTGTCTCTGAAAATCAATCAAAATATATTTTTTTTAAGTTGAAACCTTTATGAGTTCAACAAAGGTTTATATGAAAATGAGAGAATTTGGTTCCTTTCCCAGTACCAAATTCTCTGGGAAATAACTTATAGCCTGTGTGACCCTGGACAAGTTATTAACCAACACTAAACCTCACATAAAATGGAAGTAAAACCACTCACCTAATAGGATTGGTGAGTGGTTTTACTTCCATTTCTGAGGACTCGGGTACATGACGGAACAGCATTTTTACACACACATCTTCTCTGTGACTTGGGCTAGTGCACTGGTACTGTGGCCCTTGATGATAGGCAAAGAAGAATTTCATGGTTCCTCTTCTGTTTTTGCTCTGTACTGATATTTGCTGCACACCTATGAGGGGAAAGTAACTACTGAGTTTATTTTCAGTGTAAGCAGCTATGCTCTCTTGAATTTAGGAAGGGTAGCTTCTCTCTGTATTATGTGTGTCCACGTGTGTGTGTAGTTCTGTTTTTTTCCTCAGTGTTGGTTACAGCTCTGCAAGATACAGACAGCAGTGGTTTCACGGTTAATCCTAACTCTGTGCCCACGTAGTGTAGGTGAAGTCTTTTTTTACCCCTTTCTTCAGCTAATTATATGCCTCGCCTATGCAGCTGTAATTATTTCACCAGCATCTGCAGAACCCACGTTATTTCTCTTTTAAAATATAGTCAGAAAAATAGCAGAAATAAACCTATTTTGAGAGCTTGGGTGTTGAAGTAACTTCCACTGAAGTAGAGATCCTCTGGGTTGGTGCATTACCCGTAGCATTTCATCACCTAAAATTTCTGGTGGTGATGAAATATTGGCATATGCACATAGTTTCCTAATGG
Organism: Plecotus auritus; assembly: GCF_963455305.1. Classification (NCBI taxonomy): domain Eukaryota; kingdom Metazoa; phylum Chordata; class Mammalia; order Chiroptera; family Vespertilionidae; genus Plecotus; species Plecotus auritus. The sequence continues at coordinate 30,418,207 of NC_137775.1, read as the reverse complement.
AGGTTAAACTTATACTTGATAGATTTCTTCTCATAAGGATTAAATATAATGGCAATCTTGACTTAGTCAAATGTAGATTTGTCAAAATACTTTGTAAACTACGAAGTTTTATATGATGTCTTTAAAAGACCATGTATTCATTCTTGTTGTTTTTAATGACTTTACTTCAAACAAAAATTTTGCATCTTTTTCATCCTTTCATTTGATACACTTTTAATCTCAACTGATTTTAAAGCTACTTAGATATTAAAGCATCAATATCAGAGTTTTATAATGTAAAGTCTAGTTTATTTGCACAAACACAACAGGGCTTTACCTCTTAGTATTAGAAAAATGTGAAATTGTAACATAAATTGCAAAAGTAGACTGTGTTATTCTCTCACCTTTTCTTTATATATTGCTAGGAAACTGTCCGTGTTCATGATTCTCCTCTCTCTGTAATATTGACTTATTATGAGGTCATTCTTCCTTTGAAACTTTGGGCTTTGCTTTATGATACTTATCTTTTTTTGTCTTGGTAATATAGTTTTTCATCCTTAATACTGAGCTGTGGTATATTAGAAAAAAGAAGGCAAGCAGTGAATCAGTGAATTTTAAGTGAATTAGATCTAAATCCTATATGCTTTACATATAGTATATTTTCCGTTTATTACTGTGTGGCCAACACTTGGGTGGAGTGGTCCATCCATCCATAGATCAGCAAGCATCTCTACAGTTTCTAATACGAGTGTGGCAGAGACTGGCTGCCTGTTCACCAAACCTGTGTCCTGTCCTTCGAGGACTCACAGAACGCATTTCCCAGCCTCTCCTGCAGTTAGATGAGCCATGTGGCTAAGTTCTAGTGAATGTAATGTGGGTGGGAGTGCTATCTGCAACTCTAGTGCCTAATAAAACCTTCCCTTAGGTGACCCTCCATCTTTTCATCCCTTTTGCCAGCTAGAGGCAGATAATCATGGTGGCCTTGGATCCTCATTGGAGTTGATGAAGCCAGAATGTTAATTGAGAAGGGCCCTGGGTTTAACATTCATATTTTCCAATGATGTAGAGATTTTTATTTTAATATATCGTATTACATATGTACTAATTACACATATCTATATATAAAAGGCTAATATGCAAAGTCTTCCAAATTTTCCCATTGGCTTCATTTATCATCCCTCAGAATATTAAAAGGAAGTGATTTATAAGATATTATCATCTGACTTAAAACAGTTAATCTGTTAAGTCAGATGATAAAAGGGGGTGAGAGTTCAACTGGGAGACTGGAAGTTTGATCGCTCGCTATGACGTGGGCTGACCACCAGGGGGCGGCATGGAATGAAGGACGGCCCCCACTGGCAGGGAAGGCCCCAATAGGCCCTGATCGCTGGCCAGGCCTAGGGACCCTACCCATGCATGAATTTCGTGCACCGGGCCTCTAGTAAGTATATGTATACTTACTAGATACATATACACACATACAAAAGCAGGAGGGCTGAATTTTTGTGCTGATTGAGAAGTGCCATAGATCAGTGGAAATATTGGGGTTTCTAGGTAAAAAGTTAGCATAGAATCCTGTCCATGGCATTTACTATCATTGTAACTTTTGGTCTTATCTAACCTTCTCAAGTGTAAAAATGTTGTTTCAGTGTTTTCATGAGAATTCAATGAAATAAAGTATTTTAAAGTGTACTGGCATTTGCTTGAATCTGGCAGTCTTTTCATGTTGCCATAGTACCTCTTACCTATAGCTGTGCCTCTCTGGACCCCTTGTTCCCAAGGGTGTTTCTTTTTTTTATATTGGCCACTGGCTTAACCTCCTACATGGTGAGGCTGGGGGAAGTCTCTCCCTCCCAATCTGCAGGCAGCATCAGAACCTGAGCCACTGTGGCCATTCGCCCCTCTACAGACTCAGTGCTTGATGTTCTCCATGCTAGAGAGTGAGGGTTCTGCATAGTGACCATTATGGAGTTGGGCTTGGTCAAGAAATGTCATTATATGCACCTTAACATCAAGAAGCCGCGAAGGATCAACTTATGATGCCTCTAAAGCTGTTGTCTGGTACAGGTCACAATTCCTGGGCCATTTGAAGTGTCTATAGTAAGTCCAGCAAGAAACAATATCAAAACAATGTTCACAGCTTTGGGAAAGATAGCCTGTTCTTTAAATTGTTTCCACAGACATTAATACTTTCCCTGCATTTGCGGGGATTCCTCCTTCTAAATCTTCCAAATTTTCCCATTGGCTTTGCTTATCATCCCTCAGAATATTAAAAGGAAGTGATTTATAAGATTCTATCATCTGGCTTAAACAGTTAATCTCAACAGATTTAAATCTTTTCTCATCTAATAGATACTTACCCTCTAAGTAGAAAATGTGTTCCTTAATCAATTTTCATACGTAAATTTATTTATTATGCTCTTTCTTGTCTCTAAGCATACTGGGCTTTTATAAAAATGAAGGACAAATACTTAAAAACTTGAGGTGATTCACTTGGAAAGGAGTCAACCATCTAATAGGGAAACATAAATCACGTGAAGATGCCACCTGGCAGTTTGAGTCCCACCTTATTAAGCCTGAATTCTGCGCTTCGCACAGCAGAGGCAGAGGTGTTAATAAGTGTCAATAGTGACTAATATTATATCATGGATGCTAATTGAATGTTGATGAGTATCTAAAAATTGCAGTAATAGAGACATGGATGTTAATTGAATGTTGATGAGTATCTAAAAATTGCAGTAATAGAGTCACACTTCAGCAGCTGAATGTGGTGATGCTCTGTGTCCTGGGTTTAATGCCTCAGATCTTAAGCCACTTAGAGTTTTTAATGCCACCCAGCTGTGCTGTAGCCCAGACACTCATCTGAACTAATGGGAAAATATTTGCTTCTTAATCCAATTTCTGGGAAACTTCTTGGGCAACAATAAGGTTTTTAACATTCTACAGGGTGGGGATAAAAACGAGAGGTGATAGACTTTAGTAATTTGACCTGCATTTGAAGAGAATCTGTTATTCATTGGCATTAAGTGATGTCTGGATTTTCGTGAACAAGGGAGTAAGGTGAAGTTCAAGCTAGTCCATGGTGCTGGGAAAGGAGTTGGTATTGATGGTTAGCTCCTTGCTAGCTTGCAAAAGGACTGTTTTCTCCCACTAACTAGATCTCAGCCCAGAGGCTTCTTTGCTTTCTGATGTCACTGGTTTGCTACTTTACCACCTTGAACTTTAATTACAGTTTGGGGATGTATTATAGCAATTAGTTGACAGAACTCTGATGTTTGGAACTTTTATAATGTTTAGAGGTGGGGAACACTTTTAGAAAATGTTAATATTCCAAATAACTTGTTCATCTTGAAGCTACCAACTAAGGACAGAAATTCACTAATATTTAGTCACTCTTCTATAGGATCAGAAGAAGCAAATTATAGCATGAATATCCAACTTTCCCACAATGATGCCTGATGTTCCCTCTCCCCCCTTTCTTAGTATCATAGTACCTCACAGAGGAGTGGCTCTCTGAAGTTGGCAAGATTCATATTCTCATCTGTCTTTCAGGGACACTGGGCTGCACTGGAGGTCTGAATGGCTTTCCTGCTGACAAGCTGAGAAAGGATTTACATTTCATGACTTGTCATTCTGTCATTGTGTGTGTGTGTGTGTGTGTGTATGCGTGCGCATAATGCATATGTTACATATATAGTATCTATGATATGTGAAATAATTATAATATTTGTATTCCATTTAATAATTTTTACTTTATGAAATACAATTAAAAACAGTTTGCCTTTTTAATATTTTCGTGCTTAGGTGATACCTGCACTGAGACAAAATCTACAGACATACACACACATATTCACATGTCCTAGAATACATGCAAAATCAAACAACCATTTTCAGCTAATTTGATATGCCTGCTATTCTTATAGCTCAAATAATAAAAGTCAAGTACCTACCTACTTTTATAAACATAATGTTTCCCTTTATTTACAGCTGCTGGAAATTTAACTCTGCTAGTATTTAAAAAAGAATGCTAATACTTCGTATTTATTTGATCCAGATATTATTCTGAACGATTTACATGTGGCATCTCATTTAATACAACAACTTTGAACATTTTGTGGTCAGTAAACAGATGTTAAAAGTGTCAGTAATTGGATCAAGGCTCTGAGAATTGAGACCCAGTTCAAGCTTAAGTTCAGAGTGCATGCACTTCCCCTGTCTTCCTGGGGTCATCCTTGACCCTGAGCACTCAGGAGCAGAATTACTTCTTGTTTGGACAGAGTGATTTAAGTGTAAAATCGCCACCCAGGTGAAAGACTGTTCAACCTTCCTGTTTCTTGACTGCCTGCTTCTTCATGGCCATCTCAGTAGATCTCATAAGTGAGAAATACCAACCAATGTCACTTAACCATAGCATTTGTATGATGTCTCTGATGGGGGAACAGAGAACCTGACTCAACTCTCTAAAGCAAAAGCAAACATGATTGGCTCATGCTCCTCGCAGTCCAGAGGTAGTGTGCTTTCAGGCTCGGCTTGATCCAGAGACTGTGAAGCCTTCAGGATCTGTTGGTTTTTTTGTTTGTTGGTTTTTGTGGGGATTCTTTTGGCTCTGTCCCTTCTGTGTATCAGATTTGTAACTAAGTGGGCTCCTTTCATGGTAGTAGCAGTGACAAAAGATCCCTGTCTTCCTCTCCTCACCACACAAAGCAAAGGAAGAGAGAGTTTTGTTGTGGCTGCTCCGGAGGAAGACACTCTTCCTTCATGGTTGACAGACATTACCTATTGTTACCAAGAAGCCCATTGCAATTATTCATAACTAGAGGCCTAGTGCATGAAATTGTGTGCTCGTGGGGTGGGGGGGGGGTGTCCCTAAGCCTGGTCTGCACCCTCTTGCAGTCCGGGACCCTGTGGGGGATGTCTGACTGACGGCTTAGGCCTGCTCCCCATGCGCTGCGCTTGCCAGCCATGAGCCCAGCTTCTGGCTAAACAGCGCTCCCCCTGTGGGAGTGCACTGACCACCAGGGGGCAGCTCCTGCATTGAGCATCTGCCCCCTGATGGTCAGTGCGCATCATAGCGACTGGTTGTTCCGCTATTCAGTCAATTTGCATATTAGCCTTTTATTATATAGGATACTCTTTTTTACATAAAATCACTACATTAGAAGCAAAGGGAAGAATTTTCCAGATATATGTGTACATATTGTTTGGGCACCTCAAGCACTTATGTACAAATGGGAAAACTGTAATTCAAAAACAACCTTTGTTTACAATTTAGAATGACATCATCTCCATTTACTTTCTGAATGATTTATGCCTATTTTACCTTAAAATCCTAATTACTGATTCTTTGAAAAAAGTATTTTATTTACTTACTATTAATAAGTATTTTCCTTGTTCCATGTAGGTTGTGAAACAACTTAGAATTAAACATTTTAATTCAATTTGGATATATTTGTGCAGATCATTTAATTAATCCCTAAACATAAAAAAATAAAAAAATTACAACTCAGAACTTTTAAGTGTTACTATTTTACACTCTTTTTATCTCACAGAAATGAAACCAAATAGCAACATAGTCACTTAACATTTTCTTTGAGATGTTTCTCTCAGAGAAAATTAGCTGACAATATGAAAACCCTTCATTGATAGTATCCTTGTGATGTGCTTATATTTTTTGGTTCTGAGGACCACATCTAAATTGTTTCCTTTCTCTTGCCTTTGTAAGGACCTCCAGCCTCTGTTCCACTTTCTCCCCAAGGAGAAAAGAAAGGAAGGTCTGTTTTATGAACAAGTCATGGTAGCAGGTAAGGAAGTAAGGTTTCCACAGGCTCATATATTATACTGTTTCTTTCCTCCTATGCACTTATCTCCAGTTTCTGAAATATGGATTTTAATGTTAATTGTGAAGAAAAGGGACTGTAATTGTCCAAAGGGCTGTCGTTAAAATGTAGAAAAACATTAAGAGTGAATGTGCCATGTGTCTTCAATGTCAGAGTGCTTTTGTTTTTATGGACTGGGTATCACCAGGCAAGTGTGAATGTTTAAGGTTTTTAAGGGCATTAATGATTCCTCTACCCCCAAATTAAGAAAACTATCTTGGTGATTTTTTTCCCCCATGCCTCCACTCTCATTAACCTAAACTAAAGGTTAATGTCTAATGTACATTGTGCCAGGCCCAGCTGAAATAATGCCTTTATCAGCCTCTGGGTTGGAGATGCTGGAAAGCCCACACTAGAGGAAGAGTAAACCTTTTCCCAAATGCTGGTACGTCTGTCCACTGTGGCTCTATGAGACTCCCGTGTCTAGAGTTCTTCCCGGCCTTCAAGGATCCTTTGTCAAAGGAAACTCACTTTGGGGTTGATGCTAAAGTATTTCTATGTAACGAGTAAAATGAATGAAAGTTGCAGCTGTTCTGTGTGTGCAGAAGGTTTAGGCTGACCTTGATTTACCATAAAGTAGTCCCATGACTATTATGTAAAAGCTTTCTGACTGGTCACCGTGTTAACTGAACTTTGTGGGGGTCTTCAGTGAAGTAGGAAGTGGGGACTTAAACCTATGTCTCCTGCCCACTCATCCCACACATGTCCTCTTAACTGGTTCATAGAATCCATGTGGTCTACGCCATGGAAATTTCCTTGTGGTAGGAGACAGGGGCTGATTGTGTAATCTTTGACAGATTTACCTTGGTAGTTGCTTCACCTTTCTGAGCCTCAGTTTCCTCATGTTCATCTTACATTAGAAGGAGGCTGAAATAAGCTTTGAAAATAAAATAATGCACCTATGCCAGACATTATTAAACATTTTCTTCTCTGTATTGTATTGCTAGTTATCGATTAAATGAAATATTATAATTTGCTTGTTCAAATGATTTATACCCGTATTAAAAGCAGAGAGCAGATGCCACAATAAAATTAGTGCTGGTACCTTATCTAAGACCCTTAATGAAATCAGGGCAAGCCTAGTAAGTTAGACAATATGATACAATATTTAATTTTGTAATCTTCTCTGCGTTTTTATTTACTTAAGTGCTTTTGCTTATTTTCCCCTACTTTTGTTGTTTTAATGAGAATATGTGCTAAGGAAGAATTCTTAACAAGATTTTTAAATTAAATTCTTTTCCCATCAATATGTCAGAGAGAATGAAAGTGAGATTCCAAATAACATCAGTAAATGTGAAATCAATGAATATTGTGTTTATATATATATATATATATATATATATATATATATACACACACACACACACACACACACACACATACATACATACATACTTGTGCAAGGCCGTTTTAAAGCCATGGACCCCATGGATCCTATAAACCAGTTAAGTAAATATGTATATTTACTTATAATTCTTTTCAAGATGAGTTATTTCTGGTCACATTGTTTAAACGTGTTCTTCAAGTTATTTATATGGGTGTGAAGAACACAGGAATTAAGCCAATATGCCTATATTGGATATAGGTCAATGTTGACAAATCCAAAATTATGAATCCTGTACACACATTCTCTAGCATTTGGGTTTATTTGAAAACAAAGATCAAATTAAATCACATGCACCTGATTCATTGATATGGCACTGAAAATGATTTTTAGACTAATTTGTTTAAAATTTTAGTAATATTTAGGACATTTGATGCTTATATCTTAAAAGTAGAGGTTGGTTTGCCCTAACTGGTTTGGCTCAGTGGATAGAGCATTGGCCTGCGGACTGAAGGGTCCTGGGTTCGATTCCGGTCAAGGGCATGTACCTTGGTTGCAGGCACACCCCAGTAGGGAGTGTGCAGGAGGCAGCTGATCAATGTTTCTCTCTCATTGATGTTTCTAACTCTCTATCCCTCTCCCTTCCTCTCTGTAAAAAAAATCAATAAAATATATTTTAAAAAAAGTAGAGGTTGGTTTGAGACTTGACATGCTTTCTGAGCAAATGGATTCTAAACTTGTTAAAGTACATGTGTCCAAATCTGATTTTATGCCCTATGGATGCTCAACAAATAAAAAAGTATTCATCCAACCCCTTCAGTATACTGTACTGGATTTGTGTGTAGGATCTGCCAGTATAAGTTATCTGTGTCCAAGAATATGTCAGGTGTATTTACCATGTGTGCTGCTGAGCTTTGACAGTAACTGAAAATTCGACCATGTCTCAAAGATAATATAATCTGACCATATTATTTCCATATTATTCATATGCAATTCCTTAGAGAAGGAAAATAATTAGTTTCTCTTGAGTTGTGTTATATGTACCTTTTCTGTTATATTTATGAAATCCCCCCTTCCCTTGGAATCAATACAGTTGAAGACTGAAAGAAAAGACAAATATTTGGGGGTTTTCATATTCCTTTTATATACCGGAACCAATTAGTTTTTACAGTTGTGCTGCCCAACCACTATTGAAATGTACATATGTTAAATCTTCTAAACAGTTTCCAGCTACATTTATTGTTTTTTTTGTAACAGTCCCAATTCTTGAAGTATATATGTATACATATTAGTAAATGGGAACCAAAAGTAGGAATAGTACTTGAAACTAGAAATGATGTTAGTGATCAAAATATGTGCCAAGAAGGCCTAGGTACTTCCTAGAAGAAGGTTCCAAATAAAGACCTTAGCTTACCAGCAGCCAACCTAAATGGGGACAGTTAATAGGCTTAAAATATAGGATCTGCAAAGCCAGTTTTCAGTAAGAATAAAATTATTCCTCTTTTTAATATATTTTTATTGATTTCAGAGAGGTGGAGAAAGATAGAAACATCAGTGATGAGAGAAAATCATTCTGCCTTCTGCACACCCCACACTGGGGATCGAGCCCACAACTCGGGCATGTGCTCTTGATCAGAATCGAACGTGGGACCCTTCAGTCTGCAGGTCGACACTCTGTATCCACTGAGCCAAACCAGCTAGGGCTAGAATAAAATTATTCTTGATATAGACACACCAGATAAATTTCTCCCGTGGGGATTAATTTTAAATAGACAATTAAAAATTGTATGCCACACGGCTCCTTTTTAATGCTAAATAAACTAGAATTGATATATTACCTTGTCCATAGTAGCAATCAATGCATATTTTGATAACCATTGAATTGGGGGGGGGGGGTGAACGTGGTATAGAATAATTTTCCTTTGATAAATTATTCACTAAAACACTGAAAAAAAGTCACCTTGCTCACTAATGACACCATAAAAAGTGAATATTCAGGCCATCAATAAATATTTAAGTGTTGATAGAATTTAGCACAACATGACTATTACAATGTCTTCCTTTACGTAGTAATATAGAATTATGAGATAAAATATCTTTAATTATTGTATTCTCTTCCCCCCAGGAGTCCCCCTTCATTCCATTATCTTTAAAAAAAGAACAAACGGGTTATTGAGTACCTACTATGACAGGCATCCTGGTTACAACAACCATGATTGGGAGAAATTACTGTTTTGATTTTTGAGTGAAGAAAAAAGGGTAAAAAAGATTAAATAAATTGTCCAAGATTATACAGCTACAAGGTATTAGAACCAGTACAGGAGTATGGATTTCCTGACTCAAAATCCAATATTCTTTTCTTTGTACCTTTTCTCCCTCATTCCAACAATTTTATGTACTTTGCAAAATTGTGTTAAATCATTATATTAGTCTTCTCAGCCTACCATTTAAAAAAAGCCACAGACTTGGTGGTTTAACAGAAAAGTATTTCTTATAGTCCCATTCTGGAACCTAACTTGGCTTTTCTGCAGCCACCACCTTACTGTGTGCTCACACAGCCTCTTCCTCGTGTGCACGTAGAGGGAGAAAGTGAGCAAGAGCTCTCTGAGGTCTCTACTTATAAAGATACTAAACCTGTGCGATCAGGACACCACCCTTATGACTTTATTAAACCTTAGTTACTTCCTTAGAAGCCCCATCCAAATATAGCCATATTGGGGGCTAGGGCATTATATCTGAATTTTGGGAGAACACAAACCTTCAACCCATATCAACTATGAGAAAATTTCATGTAGAGAAATGCACCCAGGCACTCCTTCCTCATTCTGGTGCCTGGAGTATACATGAGACTCTCAACCTAGATACAAGGGCTTAGGTTTGTTCTAAGCCAGGCTTGAGTGAGCTATTGTCATCCTATACAGTTGCCTCAAACTCTAAGTTGGCTCTATATCCTGGTATTATCTGGAATTGTAGTGACCAAGGCCCAGGCTAAGTCTCTGAGGGCAGTAATAACTCATAATAATAACCACAATAATACTTGAACAATTGCCATGTACCAGTTACTTTTGGCTAAGTGTTTTGGGTTCTTTGAATATAATGTGTTTTACTGAAGTCTCACAATTGAATGAGATTGGTAGGTGATATTTGATTTTGTTACTTCCTTTATACTAAGAGTTCATGGTCGCGTAGCTGGTAAATGCTTGATTCCTGATTTATTTGAATGTAGGTGCTTTAAATACTACCCCATTCTGCCCTTCAAGTTAGCAAGTAGGCCAAGATCTTGATAGTCAGTGAGGTAAATGTGCTCTAAGACTGCAAAAGGTAGGAATATTCATGAGCAAACCCAAGGGATGGCTTTTTATATCTTGTGAGCCATTGATGTCACCATTGTCCTACTTGTCTTCACCATCACTGAGAGCAGAGGCAGAAGTTTGTGGCTGAAGCATTGCCCTGATGCTTCAAGTTCTAATCCAGGAATCATCTTTCATTTCCCCTGGTTTTCCATTATCTTCACATTTCTATGTTTGGAATAAGTAAAGCACATAGACTCAGTATCACACGTCACTGGTCTTTAGCAATTTAAATGACCACTCCAATCAATAAGGAGACAGGATAGAAAGCATGAGAAATTGGAGAGTCCAAGTTAAATTAATAGTTTATTGTTCACATTTTGGGTTAAGAGATGTAAGCCTAACTCTTAATCACTTAACTTAATTACTGTGTTGAATTGAGATCCTTAATGAAGGGTAAAGTGGTTGGATGTTTAAACTTATTATTTGGTTACAAAAAATACACACTTCTGGGTTTTTCTCCCTACATAAATGTATAGCATTAAAAAAGTATAAAAAGTTTCCTTTTGTGTTTGGTAGCTGAAAATGTTCCAGAAATTCTAAAATGAATCCTTTTTGAGATTGGGTTTTCTCAAGTTTTCCGAAGTCCACTTACATGAGTCACTTGCACCCAGTGGGTTTCAGTGCCCTTGATTGTTGGATATGGTGTTGGACTTGACTAGATCCCTTCCAAGTACCATGTCCGAAGATATATAATGCTCTTTTTCAGTCATTAAGCCAAAAGGGTGTTTTCCCAGGTGCTGGACATATACACATGGTATATTCACATTCATTCATGAGTTCATCGATTCATTTATTCACATTTATGTTATTCATTCAGTCACTCAGCTGACAAATATCTGTTGACTTTCTACTCTGCCAGCCATTGTCTTATGTCCTATAGGACATTCAGTTGGCTTTTTAACTTTCAATATCATCAATATGTGATGAATATAAGTAGTTAATTCAATAAGGTAAGGATTCCGTATTTCAGATATTAACTAAGAATTTGATCTTCTAAGACTCAGTAACATTTCTAAAATTAGTGTAGATCACTGTTTAAATTTACAGTAAAAAGGAAACCTCTGTAGCTGTGCTTTCAAATAATCTTTATACAGGATATAAAGATCTTTCAAATTGTCTTCAATGTACTGTTTATAGTGGTTTATAGTTCATTATCTTCAGAGTTTTATTTAAAAACAACAGAGGTAAATTTACATATTTTATTATGTTGCAGAATTTATCAGGTGACCGGAAAACATACAACAGATACTCAGAAGATTTAGGAAAAACCCTTTATTTGCAGATGTACTAATACGGTGACTCAGGGGAGCTGGTTTCCAAAGCCTGAGTACCAAATGCAAAGGGTCTCTCCCATTTATCCCCTTGGTTTCTTTGTCTCCCCAAATATGGACCAGGCTTCTGGACTTTTCTTGGGCTTTGCAATCCCTCTGTGGGTTGGGATGCGGGAAGTGAGATTACACCCAAAGGCCTGGCTTGAGTGGTGCCAGTGACCTCCCCTCTGGCTAAGCTGTTAAATTCTTGGTTTATGGCCCTTGCAAACTGGGAGTATTTAGGAAAACAGATTATAGCATAAGGAAGGGACAGTGACTTAATTATAGGCTAACAAGAATGTTCATTAGGATACTGGTTACTGGCACAGATTCAGATTGCTAACCCCCAATTGTCTTATATTCCCCTTCAATTGTATTATTTGATATGATAATATCTTATTTGCATATATTTATCAACTTAGGTAAAATTTGAAAATATTCTTTTTTTTACTTTTTTATTTTTTCAATATGTTTTTATTGATTTTTAGGGAGAGAAGAAGAGAGAGGGAAAGAGAAACATCAATGATGAGAGAATCATTGATCAACTGCCTCCTGCACTCTCCATACTGGGGGTCAAGACCCCAACCCAGGCCTGTACCCTGACCTGAATCAAACCAATGACCTCTTAGTTCCTGGGTCAATGCTCAACCATTCAGCCACACCTGACTGGGCAACAAATATTCTTTTTAAATAGCACAATAAGAAATAGTGTTCTACCTAAGTCTGTTAAATGCATTAATCACTCAGGGCAATGACTGTTTAAACTCATCAAGCCCCTCAATTATTTCTAGCTCCTTTACTCCCATCAGATAACCAGCCTTCCACTCTTCTGAGCAGATTAAGAACATCTTAAGGGAACTTCTCAGTTTATTTTCTATCAAAAATATTATATTGCTTTATTATTTTTCTTCCTTCCAGTCTAAAACAGAAAATTTTTCATTCTTTCTTCTGAAACTGATCCTTGAATCTATATTTTTGAGTTCTCTTTTCTTTCTCACTTTTCCAAGAGTTTTTTACTACTAATTATCACTTGTATCTATTCCCTCTTAGCTTCAAGCTTTATTTTTCTTAAAACAAATGTCCTCTCAATTTGATTCTTTTTCAGGCTACACATTGGCAGAAGCTGGCCCAAAAAGGGAATGGAAAGAGATGAGATATAAGCATAAACTTTCTAATGTGTCTCTATGGTTGTGGCTTAGAACTTCTTGCTTAGAACTTCTGGTGGCTCTGATTTTGAACCAAATGAAGCCACCTCTTTCTTCCTCAGCCCTAACTCACGTTGCCTGGCTACTATGCTGAATATTTTAATCACACTGACTGTTTCTTCAACATTCCCTGCTGCTCTTTATTGCAGGATATGTTCACATTAAATGCTTTTCCTCTTCATTTCTACTTGCCAATCCTAGCCTTCTTTCAAGACCTAAAATAGTGTTTCTTAAATGAAGCATTCCCAAGCAACCTCTTGTTTCACTTGTTTTTGAACTCCCCATTTATGCCTCCATTGCTTTTACAGCTTATTGTTTCTTTGTTTTTTTTCACCCATTAACAGGCATGAATTTTATCTTATTTATATTTCAGTTTCATGTGTGTGCATTATTCTCAGGTCTAGTTGGTGTCATTGAAATTGATTTAAATCGCATATATTTATATTTAATTACATATAAACTTATACAAATGTATACATTTGGTAAATGAGACAATAATATCTGGATTCAAACTCAAATAAAAGTGAAATTTGCATATCAATAATATTTTACTTGATTTTGTTGGTATATAAGCTTTGGAAAAGATGTGATTTGAATGAGTGAATGGTCCAATAGATGGAATTCTGAATTGTCTGACAGAATTTGTCCAGTGGGACCTTATAAACACCTACTTGAAATGAATATTTTTCTAGCCTTAAACTTCATATATTCCAAGATGAGTCTGAAAATATGAATGCCATTCAGAGTTTATCAGTATGCCAGGGGAGTCCCTGAATAACCAGGAAGCACAATTATACAGCTTTTCTGGTTATTTCATTTAGGTAAAGTATGGCTTCCATTTGAACTACCTATTGAGCCTTTCCTGGTTGTTCAAGCCCTGTTTGATCATATGCTTTCTAGAACTCTGACAATAACTAATGTTCATGTTATTTGCTGTGTGCTAACTTTATGTCCATTTTTAAAGTCTGGAGGGATAGTACCCTGTCATTTATTTGGCTGCACCTGTCCTGGGCCAGTGTTGAATCAAGATTTTCTCTTTGATTTACTGAGGTTGTATGCCTCTTCACTGGCAGACATACTGGTCAGTTTCCTGACTCTGTCAAAATTTTTAAGAGAGGAGATAGAATTGATGATTTCAGAAGCTCAGTTATTACAGGTGGTTATGCCTATCTGGTTAGATGATATGTCATAGGCCTCACCTTGATTTCTTTTTGAAGGACGTTTATTGTGTGTAGGCCCACTGTAGGAAGACTGAGGACAGTTCTTTTTCACCACATCTGAGAATCACTTGTAGCATGAAATATGGAATGTAGTCCAAGTTTTCAGCTGTGCTTTTATTGCTTTTTGTATTATTTACATTGATGTGGGAGGCTGCTCTTTTCTAAGAGATGGATTTTTCTTCAGACAAGGTCAGCTTGTTTTGTGTATCTTATGAATATAATACATATTTGATTATTTGATTTCTCTATTTTCTTTGTTTACATAATCCAAAGTTAACTTTGGCCTTTCTTTATGCTAATTTGGCATATCCAGGCATAAAAGAAAAATTGGAGAAAGAATCATGACCTTGTTTACATACACCTGGAGCAACCAAAATAGTAAACATGTAAACACAAGCACTTAAAAGATAAAACAATACTTTTTAGTTAGGACTTAGTTATGGCGTATTTCTCATTAGAGTAGTAGTCAAATATTGCTCCTTTGGTCTTCTCCAAATATTTAGTTAACAAGTAAATATTTAGGATAGCTTGGCAAGAAGTAGTTATTTACCTGCCATAATAACATTAAGGGATAAAGTAGAGGGAATTGAAAGGAAGGGAAAGAAAAATAAAAATGGGAATGTAAAAATAAAGATATGTTACAAATGAGAAAACAAAACAGATTTTTAATTATTTGAAACATCTAATTGGCCTTGACTTTTTCCAAAAACAAGACAGCTTACATCATTCTGCAGAACTAGTGCCTGTGGAGATGGGGTGACCAGGTGTTCACCTCCGTGGTGAATTCTGGATATTATGATCCAAAGTGTTCGCCTGTATTGACTGTCAATGAAAGAACTGCCCTTGCTTTGGACATGATCTCATGACTTGACTTAAAATATGTACTTTAAAAAGTTTCTAATTATTTGAACATAAAAAAGCTTGATAATGAAAAATAGCTTATCCTAAAAAATGGTTGAGAATGAATTAGTTTTGTTTTGGATACTAAATAATTTATTGCTTGTAGAAATTGATTACTTTGACAGTTAATTTTGCTACCATGTACTCATTTTGGAAAAATTAAAAATTTAATTTTATTAAAATTTTCATTTTATTTTCTATAAAAATGGATAAACAGTTCAATGGAGAACAGGTTTTAGCTACTGTTATTCTCTTTGATTATCTTTAAAGTATAGATGATAAATGCCTTGCTTATCTTAAGTTCAATATCATTTATTATTCATTTTTTTAAAATATATTTTTATTGATTTTTTACAGAGTGGAAGGGAGAGGGATAGAGAGTTAGAAACATCAATGAGAGAGAAACATTGATCAGCTGCCTCTTGCACACCCCTTACTGGGGATGTGCCCGCCACCAAGGTACATGCCCTTGACTGGAATCGAACCTGGGACCATTCAGTCTGCAGGGCGATACTCTATCCACCGAGCCAAACCTGTTAGGGCTTATTATTCATTTTTCAATCCTTTACTCAATCAGTGCCTACAATAAGGCCAGGTTAATAATCTTTAAATAAAAGGAAGTAGGCCCTGCGGATGTGGCTCAGGGGTTGAGCCACCTACCAAGTGTCTCTTACCTTACCATTCCAGACACTGCAAAGTGGATCAATGGGCCAGTTTAGAACCTTTTTTCTTTTTCTTTTTCTGGTGGAATTGATAAAGTGTATCTTGTGCATTGATTTATTTTTCAGTACCCATCTTTACCTACTACTTTTAAATACCTTTTACTATATTCTAAAAATAGCTCTTCTCTAATGTATGAAGAGTAGCATTCATTCCTTTATATGTAATACTTAAACACTCCTTTTAACCAAGAAACATATTGGTCACATCTTGTTTCCAGGTCCTGTGCCATTTTTTCATAGAGTTATGCAAAATAATAATTATTTTTAATTGTGACAACTCTCATCTAAAGTGTAACTGGCTTATCTTATCAGCTCTTCTATTAAAATTATGATCTAGTGTGTATTTGTTTAACTTCAGAAAAAAAACAAGAATGACGGAAGGTACTTATATTTGCATGAGAAGTTTGCTAATGAGACTTCAATATCTTGCAAGATTAATCAAAAAGTCATATTAAATTATTAAACCATAACTTGTCTTAAAATAATTTGAAATAATAAAGACTTAAAATAATAAAGCATCCTGCTAACAATGGATAGTTTAAAAATCCCTCTCTCTCCCTGCCTATCATCTATCCATCTATCTAATCATAGCTCAATAAGGGCCTCTGACCCTTGCTTAGCTTAGTGATTTAGTGATAATAACCTTTAAGCATCCAAGAATAAATATCTAATGCCAAGAATTTTTTTCTAAAGTAGAAAGGCTGAGAGGCCACTGAGAGAGAAACAATAATACTCAAACTTTTCAAGTGTTTGTTATAAATAGGAGATAGAGGGTTGGAAAATATTTTTAAAGGAACCCTTCCACAAACCTACAGGTAACAGAAGACTCAGTCTGTATGTTGTTATTAAATTGAAAGGTAATTTTCGCCTCACACTGAGGAATGGAATTTAAATGACTGGGGATATTTAACAAGATCTGTTAACACTATTTCCTGAAAACTTGTTAGTTTTATAGAATGTTAAATTTTCATTGCATGGTGATTATTTTTAATCTAATAAGCTAAAAGTAAAGTTAGAGAAGTGAAAATCTCTTCTTTTTCTTTGGTTCCATTGTTTAACAGTGTGCTGTGTGAACTGTTGATTTCCTTGGAACAGAAGCATGAGTTGTCATGCCACATTCTCAGGAGCTGTTGGGGGAAATAGTTTTCTTTTATTTTGCTGAAGAAACTAAGGCACAAAAACTCATCTAAAACGGATGCATAAATACTTTTCTGAGATGGTTATCACCATGTCTGTATTGTAATAGTACCAGTAATTATCCCCCTTGGGGAGGCCATTACTGATTCCAATTTGCAACAAAATGATTTGTGCAAAATCTCAGAAATTGGTGTCATATCTCTCATGTTAATATTGTCTAAATCTTTGCTTTATAATCACACTAATTACCTGGAAGTTTCTGTGAGGTAAAATATAAGTGCATCATTATCACTGATTTTTAAGTTCATTAAGGGCAAATCAGACATTGACAAGTCATGAGTTATAAGTCATATGACAGAAACAAATTCTGGATCCTCTTTTGAGTGAAAAGGATTTTTTGTAATATAAAATTCTAGAAATAGTCCTTGCCAGTGTTTCTCAGTGGTTAGAGCATTGGCCAGCACACTGAAGGGTCGAGGGTTTGATTCCCCTCAAGGGCAAGTACTTGGGTTGTGGACTTGTTCCCCGCCCCCAGTCAGGCTGCTTTCCAGAAGCGACCACTTGATGTGTCTCTCTCACATCTACATTTCTCTCTCTTTCCTCCACCCTTTTCTTCTCCCTTTCACATTCTCTAAAAACAAAAATCAATAGAAAAAATCCTCTGGTGAGGATAAAAAAATATAAAAAATAAATAAAATAAAATTCCAGATACATATGCATGTCGTGAAACAAGTGTTTTCTGTTGCCAGTAACCAGAGCCCTGGAAAGTAGGGGTAGAAAAGCAGTCAGAACTGAAAACATCGTGCTGTCACCACTTGTCTGGGGGGGTTCTCAGCTGCTCTCCTTTGCCTGTGGAGGTTGTTAGTAGGAATGATGATTTCTGGGTTAGGGAATGGTTGGGAGCCTGTCTATAGTTGCTCCACAGTTAGAAGTTGTGGTCTAGCATCCTGTGAATTATGTTCTCCTTTTCCCTTCTTACCTCTTAGTTCAGTGACTATAGAATTGCCAATCATAGGTAGTGACTCAATAGTGCAAGTTATGGTTCCCTATATAGAGCAATATTTATAGAACCTTGGCCCATTTTTGTCTTGGTGAATTTTGCTCAGAATGTAAAGTAGCTCGGTGATTTATTTGTTTTCTGAAGGATGCCATGCTTTACTTTAGCTTAGAGTCATATTGCCAAGGTGTAATTGTGGTGTGTGTTTTTTAAGTTTTAAAACTTGATTTTTTTTTTTCAAAAAAGAGGTGCTACTTGGTTTGTTAAAAATATTCCTATAGTTAATTATTTATTATCTTATAGAACATATATGTCCTTTCTTTCTTTTTTAGGACACTGCCACTATTCCCTTGGTGTTTAATCAAACATGCTCTTTAGTTCGATGAAGCTTTCAGTTTTGAAAATAGTAGAGCTTGTCAAGTGTCATTTTAAGTGCCAGCAAATGGTTGATTTGAGGCAAGAAGAACAAAGTGTAAGAAAGAAAATAAATCTAGCATTCGTTTAATAATTTGCCCTTTGCAGCAACACAATCTTATCTGACCACCCACATTCATCTGGTTGCTGATGTGGTTCTTGCTTCAATTGCAGAAGCTATTTTTGCACCTTTTGTGTCTTTTGAGGAACTGAGTGGGCCTGCTTGCTTATAATGATTCATGTCTCAATGTGCACAGGGTGTCTCAAAGTGCTACTGCAGTGATGAGCAGAGTGGAGGGGGACAATTAAGGAAGCTTCTTCCTTTAAGCACTTTGAATGTTCTCATGTACTGGTACTAGATTAAGGCTCATTTTAGTTGTCATGTATTGATGCTTTAGTCCTTCCTATGAGACAATCGCTTTTCTGGTAGAAAGAGCAATGTTTTTTTTTTTTTTTTTTTTTTTTTTTTTTAATATATTTTATTGATTTTTTACAGAGCGGAAGGGAGAGGAGGGATAGAGAGTTAGAAACATCGATGAGAGAGAAACATCGATCAGCTGCCTCCTGCACGTCCCCCACTGGGGATGTGCCCGCAACCAAGGCACATGCCCTTGACCGGAATCGAACCTGGGACCCTTGAGTCCGCAGGCCGACGCTCTATCCACTGAGCCAAACCGGTTTTGGCGAAAGAGCAATGTTTTAAAAATATGAGAAAAGCCCAGCCAGCATGGCTCAGTGGTTGAGCATTGGCCTATGAACCAGGAGGTCACCGTTTGAACATTCCTGGTTGGGGCATATGCCCAGGTTGCGGGCTCGATCCCCAGTGTGGCTGTGTAGGAGGCAGACATCAATGATTCTCTCTCATCATTGATGTTTCTATCTCTCTCTCCCTCTCCCTTCCTCTCTGAAATCAATAAAAATATATATTTTTTAAATGAGCAAATATACAATAACCATCTAGGGGAGTTTAAAACATTTTATATGGGCCTTTTATACTTGGTGCTAAACCATCTTAAGAGGCTTAACTGATTAATCTGTTTGGATTAAATGGTATGAGTGACCGTCCATGCCTCTCTTTGGATCAGACTTGGATAAATATTAATTCTAAGTATGAGAAAGTACCTTTCTTTGCTACTTACCAGGGTTTGTTAAGTATCAGGATTTTACTTTGGTTGGTTTTGGCTTCCTATTTTAGAAATTAATTTTAGCACGGAACATAACATTGCTGATGTAAACTATAGAAAAGAATTTGCTACGAGGACCTGAGACTTCATCCTGAGGAGTTTAGTTTTGAGAGAATCTCAGCTATAGTGCAGAATTGTATCCTGGACTCCGGTGGCATAATTTCTATGTTAACTTTTAACTCTAGCCTTATTTTCTTAACGGCCTCCACTTTTGCTGTTACTGCAACTTTTCTTTTAATATAAGTACTAATTCCAAAGATTTAAACTATAGTAAAAGACAGGGATTTTTTTTTCTTTAAGGAAAAAAAATAAATCTTCTTGAGAGATTCAGTTCAATTCCCTCCCCCGCCCCCTTCTTCAGGGAAGGCTGTTTCTGTGAGTAAAGAATAAGCATGCCTATAAGTTCACTACAAGTGTCATCATTGTTTAATCCTTCTTGTTCATCTTTTAGATTCCCAGAAGTGGTGCATGAGTTGCTGTGGGAGAGTTGGCACCGTGGAAGGCAGACAGTTGTGGAGCAGTTTGGTGATATGAGGACAACAGGTTAATAACTAAAATTTATTCTTTTATTCTATTGTTTTTACATTTAACTTGAAAAGCAGTTTGGCTATGATGCACCCATATATAAACCTACTTTGTCATCAAATCTGGGGGAGCAATGTATATGCTATTTAGGTAGAAAAGTGTTATGAAGATTTGGTTTGACTTTGTTTTTCATGAGAGACTAGGTTTAATTATAATTTTTGAATGAGATAACCTCATGTAGGAGAATTCCTTTCTGGCAAAGTTTATTTTCATGTCAAATTCAACTTAGTAGTAACTCCTAATTACTTTTGCTTTATAATGGGAAAACATTCCACTAGAAAAACAAAATCGCAGATATAAAAATATTGCAAAAAAAATGTATGACAAAATATGAAAATTCGCGAGCCACAGTCAAATCATAATATTTTTTCTTTTCTCCAAAAGTTATTTGAATTGCTTGGCAGGCTTTTACAAAATATACAGTATCTTCCTCATATTGGTAACTTGCTCATTTTAGGGAGAACTGGGGTTGTTATGAGAATTTTTGCTAATAAAAGAAGCATTTGTAATGACTTTGGCTCTCAGGAAGGTGCCTTTTTTAATCCTTCTGTGGAAATAAGTCTGTATTCAGCTGGACTTTGGCACTGGTCACAGTTTTTAGTAGATCCTTTTTCCTCTCATGTGCGGCATGGTGCTCTGAGATAACTCATCTATTTCTTAAAATATTTTGTGATTGATTTCTGGTATTTGAAAAACAAATGTACAGCAATGGCCTCTAAAATTTTATTCACTAATTATCATAAGACCTATGTTTGTTTACACAAGTGAAATGGTAACACTAAATTCTCAAAAAAAAAAAAATAAATAAAAAGACCAAATAACCGTTTTAATTTTTTTAAATGTTTCAGTATTAAAATATTGGAAGTGGAGAAGTGGCATCTGTGGCCACTCACTTTAACCCATTATTATTTAGGATGTTATTATTTAATGCTCACTTGACTTTTGCCACCACTCAAGTAATGATTAATTTCCTGAGGTAAAGTTTTTTTCTAAGATAGTGTTTTTCTAAGCAAAAGATCCCAGATTGACAACCCTGGACACTGTGGGCCTTTATTCATCTGCAGAGCGAGCCTGTCTCCCTGCCAATCCCACCCAGCCGCTATCCTGAAGAGACCTCTGTCAGGGTCTATGCGGGAGGCTGTTCTGTGCCTTCCTTTCAGGCCTGTCTGAGGAAATCATTTAACTGCTTGCCAAATTTGTTTGAGTGGGACTGTGAAGAGGGGCCAAAGGACAGAGCACACTTTTAGGAAAATGGCAACCCTTCCATGAAGTATATCATTTTCTTTTCATTTTTAAAAAATATACTTTTATTGATTTCAAAGAAGAAGGGAGAGGGAGAAAGAGAGATAGAAACAATGATGAGAGAGAATCATTAATTGGCTGCCTCCTACATAACCCCCTTTGGGGATCAAGCCTGCAACCCAGGCATGTGCCCTGACCAGGAACTGAACCATGACCTCCTGGTTCATAGGTCAATGCTCAACCACTGGGCCATGCCAGCTGGGCTCATTTTCTTTTTTGTTTTGCTCAGTTCCTTTAGTTCCATTACCACTGAAGTAGCCATGCAGAGGGTAGTATCTTTTCATCACTACCCCTCTCTGAAAAATGTGCTGAGCCTGCTAGATACCACCTGTCTTCCCTGACTGGTGGACTCATATGGGCTGGAGCACCTTCCACAGAAAACCCAAAAGTCGTATCCTCCGGCAAAACATCTTACTCCTCCCGTAGCACTCAAAGACGTGAGGGAAAATGTTAAATGGGAATGTGAAACCATGTTTGGAATACCTCTTCTTTGTTGGCAATGAGTGCCAAAAATGACTTCGCATGGGGTTGGTTACCATAAAAAGAAATCGCAGAGAATGAAATGATAGCTGGCTGTTTTCATGTGAGGATTGCTCTCACACTGCTTTTCTTTTAAACATATCAGATGAGTGGGGAAACTGGAAATTTACTTTTAACATGCAATTAGAGATGAAAAGTGAAATGAATCTATGTAGCTATAGCTAACCACATTATTGTAGATCTTTACAGCACTAGGGAGATCCATATTGAGAAATTAAACTAAAACTGCAGGTGTATACAATGGTACATTTGATGGTTTGTGATAATATTAATAAGGTCCAAAGAAATGGTTTCCCAGTCTAAAAGCATCTTCAGACATTTAAGTAATAAAATACAAGCTTGGGAATTTATACCATTGTTGGTAGAGGTAGATTACTAAGTAAAAGTTTCACCTCACAAAAAAATGACAAATGTCATTATCAAATCTTGGATTAAACTTTGAAAGTTTTGAGGTTGAATTTTCTTTCCTAAATATAAGTGGAGGAAAGCAGTAACGAGACTTTTGAACACTCCCAGCTCCTGCTTGGTGAAGAGACAGTCATGCCATGCCCTGTAATACATCTGTGAACACAACGTACATGGCAGAAGGTTATTTTTTTTTTTTCAGTTTCCAAGAGAAAGCAATGGTAGACAAGAGATTAATGAAAAACATCCCCATTTTTCATGGTGAATGAATATGATCAGTAAATTCCCCATAGGACTCATCACTCATTTTCTCTCCTACTTAACCTTTTTCTATATGTGTCAGCAACTCCAAGAAGGAAACTGATTTTATAGATTACAGTTTGTTGGTGTTGGAGAGAATATCCTCAAATATGTTTAAAATCTAATATAAAAAGTTTCTGTGAAATAGGAATAATTTCTATTTCCTGAGTAATATTCTTAAGCCTTTTACTGAAGTGCAAATTTAGACACTGCAGCTCAGATGAATGGAGATCAGAGGGACCCCCAGAGCTGCTGGGACCTCCAGCTCAGACACACACAGCTTTTCCTGAACGTCCAGGAGAAGGGAGCATGGCTGGGGGATCATCTGATTTTATGATAAAATGGAAGGACATATTAGGTAGGAATCTTAGAAATTCAAAAGGAAGAGATTTTTCTGATAGAAGCTATTTGCATAATTGAGTCAATGTGGTTTTTACTGGGATCAAAGTTTTGAATTAAAAAAATGTTCTGGATAATAAATTCTATTGGATACACAGTAAACAACAGCATGTTTTCTTACTTTGATAAGCACTGCCACAGTGCCCACCCCAAAAATCTCTCAGCTTTCATCATAACTGATACAATTGAGCATTGAGGTTCTCAGAATCCTCTGGATACTACATTGACCATTTGCTTATCAAAGTTGAATATCACTTAAAATCTAATGGTTTCTAAGTTGTCAAGACCTCACAGTTATCTGGAGGACTCCTTTACTTGCTTGTGATGCAAATTTCCTAAAAAGGAAATGTATTCTTTTAAATGTTCAAACCTCTAGGTTCATAAAAACCCCTACTATTCTCAGCTTTTTATTATCTAAGGGATTGGAACCAGGCTAATTGTGTCAAAAAACTAAAATTTGTTTTCATATAATCTTATATCCTAGAAAAGGTGACTCTGAAGTTTTTGTAACTTCTCTTTGAAATATTTTTGGACACCATGTTAATATAAGGTTTACTGCTTTAATGCACTGTATTCTAAGAAGTTACTTGCTTTTATTCTTTAGGCACATAGCAGTGTGAGTTCTATAGATAATGAACTTTAAATTGACATTTGTATGCAGCAGTGTTGTGGTTTAATGGGACAATCTTTCCTAACTGAATTTATTTTCTACCCAGGAAGCATCAAGACAATCATGCCCATGAGAACTCCAAACCATTCAGGTAATCATTACCTTTTTAAACAGTTCCCAAAATATGTTTTGTCTCCCACATTATGAATATTTTATAATTATTTATTTGTCTTGACTTACCTGCTTTTTCTAAAGTTCTGTGACAATCTTTGATTCTTATAGACTTCATCTAGCTCTACTAATTCACTGTTTTTAAGCTATAACTATATCTATAGTATATATTATATATTATGTTATATATTTATATATGGATAGCATTATATTAAATATTTATAAATATACATTTTATATTAATCTATAAAATACATCTACATAGAGAAATATGTACACCAGCATACAAGTCATAGAACTTGGTTAGAAATAGCTCTAAATTTATATCAATGAAGGCTTTAAACATTTTTATGATTTCATAAATAATATTTATCAAAATTTTTCTTTAAATTCTTTTCTAACCAAAATTAAGGTATATTTAAAAGAAAGACCACAATTCAAGCATTGAAGAGATTTATACTTATGACTTAATGCTAAGTTTGCTATTAATATCCTTTAATTGTGGAAATTATGTAGCAGCCGTAAAAAGAATTTATTAGAGTGAAAGTCATTTTTAATTTATCCAATTTCAGCCTGGTTATTTAGGAATGGTTTTGGTTTTTTTACTTGATAACTTTTTTGACAATCTCTTTGTATTTCTTATTCCCACAGATCATTTTATCTCAGTGAAACTGACAATTGAACTTTGCTCTAGTTGATGGGCAGAATTTCTCCTAGACTATTCACCATCCCAATTTCATCCTAGTTGAAAATATTCAAATGCCATAAGAAATTTTTAGAGATTTACATTAGCTTTTGGATGGACTTTGCTACAATGGAGAGAACTGTGTTATAGCCCTGGTCTAAGGACATTACCATTTATTGCCCATAGACTGCGGGGTGAGTGTGAAAGTCTCCAAAGAGAAGGAGCATTTGGCAAGTTTGCAGACACCCTGGAACATGGAAGCAAGCAAGCTTTGAAACGCACAGCTTTGGAGACACTCCATGAATCTGCAGGGCTTTCACGCGAATTAGCACTTAAGATCTTGTGTAACAAAATGGACACTGGGGACACAGCTCTAGGACAAAAAGCTACCTCAAGGTCTGGAGAAACTGATAAAGCGTCAGGTAGATGGAGACAGGAACAATCAGCTGTTATTAAGATGAGCACTTTTGGCAGTCAAGACGGACAGCGGCAACCACAAATAGATCCGGAGCAAATCGGAAACACAGCATCAGCACAATTCTTCGGATCTGGGAAACTGGCCTCCCCTAGCGAGGTGGCCCAGCACGTCACAGAGAAGCAATACCCACTGCACCGTCCGAGTCCTTACTCATGCCAACATTCACTCTCCTTCCCTCAGCACTCAGTGCCACAAGGCGTCATGCACAGCAACAAGCCACATCAGAGCCTCGAAGGCCCTCCGTGGCTTTTCCCTGGCCCTTTGCCATCTGTTGCCTCTGAGGACTTATTTCCTTTTCCGATCCATGGCCACAGTGGTGGTTATCCGAGAAAAAAGATTTCAAGTTTGAACCCTGCTTTTAGCCAATACTCCCAGAAAAGTATCGACCAGTCAGAAGATGCTCACAAGAAAGAGCACAAACCCAAGAAGCCGGGCAAGTACATTTGCCCTTACTGCAGCAGGGCATGTGCCAAACCAAGCGTGCTGAAAAAGCACATCAGGTCCCATACTGGGGAGCGGCCATATCCATGTATACCTTGTGGTTTCTCTTTCAAGACAAAGAGCAATTTGTACAAGCACAGGAAGTCGCATGCCCATGCAATTAAGGCAGGCTTGGTCCCTTTCACAGAGTCAGCTGTCTCTAAATTGGACCTCGAGGCTGGTTTTATTGATGTAGAAGCAGAAATACATTCAGATGGTGAACAGAGTACAGACACAGATGAGGAGAGTTCTTTATTCGTTGAGGCTTCTGACAAAATGAGTCCTGGCCCACCCCTCCCTTTGGACATTGCCAGCAGAGGGGGCTTCCACGGGTCATTGGAAGAATCACTGGGAGGTCCCATGAAGGTGCCGATTCTGATTATTCCTAAAAGCGGGCTTCCTTTGCCTAATGAAAGCTCTCAGTATATTGGCTCTGATATGCTGCCCAATCTGTCTTTAAATACTAAGGCTGATGACTCTCACACGGTGAAACAGAAACTTGCACTAAGGCTGTCCGAGAAGAAAGGACAAGATTCTGAGCCATCTCTAAACCTTCTGAGCCCGCACAGTAAAGGAAGCACTGACTCCGGTTATTTTTCTCGCTCAGAAAGTGCAGAGCAGCAGATCAGCCCCCCCAACACAAATGCAAAGTCTTATGAAGAAATCATCTTTGGAAAATACTGTCGGCTTAGTCCCAGAAACACACTCAGTGTTACAACCACAAGTCAGGAGCGTGCCACGATGGGGAGGAAGGGGATGATGGAGCCATTACCTCACGTCAACACCAGGTTAGACGTCAAGATGTTTGAAGATCCTGCTTCACACCTGATCCCAAGCAAAGGCGAGCTGGATCCCAGTCAGACAAGCATGCTGAAATCCACTAAATTCAACAATGAGTCCAGGCAATCCCAGACTATCCCATCATCCATCAGGAATGAAGGAAAACTTTATCCTGCAAATTTCCAAGGCAGCAGCCCGGTTCTCTTAGAGGCTCCTGTGGACTCTTCACCCCTTACTCGAAGCAACTCGATGCCAACTTCTTCAGCAACGAATCTAAGTGTCCCTCCTTCTTTAAGAGGAAGCCACTCATTTGATGAGAGGATGACTGGTTCCGATGACGTGTTCTACCCGGGGACTGTGGGAATCCCCCCTCAGCGCATGCTCAGAAGACAAGCTGCGTTTGAGCTGCCTTCAGTGCAGGAGGGGCACGTGGAGGCGGAACACCACGGCAGGCTGTTAAAGAGCATCTCAGGTTCATCCTCGAAGGAAAAGAAATTGGTTCCTGGGGACAGGGGTGGCTATGACTACGACGTCTGCCGGAAACCTTACAAGAAGTGGGACGACTCTGAAACACCAAAGCAAAGCTACAGGGACATTTCCTGCGTAGGCTCGTTCAAGCACGGCGGAGAGTATTTCGTGGACCCCTCGGTGCCCTCGCAGGGGGTGCCAACCCTGTTTGGAACCACGTGTGAAAACAGGAAGCGCCGGAAAGAGAAGAGTGTCGGGGACGAGGAGGACACCCCCATGATCTGCAGCAGCGTTGTCGGCGCTCCCGTGGGCATCATGACCTCAGAGTATGACCCCAAGTTGCAGATGCAGGAAGGCGTGAGAAGCGGGTTCGCCGCGGCTGGGCATGAGAGCGCTTCCCAGGGCCACGCGGAGCGCTTTGACCCGGGTCGACCCCACCTGCCAGCGGGAAGCCCATCTCTCGGGTCAGAGGAGTTACCTTCAGCCACTGATTCAGAGAAGATGTCAGACCTCGGGGGCAGGAAACCTCCAGGGAATGTGATTTCTGTGATTCAACACACAAACTCTCTGAGCCGACCCAATTCATTTGAGAGGTCTGAGTCATCAGAGCTGGTGGCGAGCGCCCAGGAGAAAGCCTCTTCTCCTTCGGAGACGGGTGACAGCGAGGTTTCAGAGGCCCCGGTGAGTCCAGAGTGGGCTCCCCCGGGGGACAGTGCAGAAAGTGGGGGGAAGCCGTCCCCTGGTCAGCAGGCTCCGCAGCAGGCGTACCACGCACAGCCCAGGCTGGTCCGCCAGCACAACATCCAGGTTCCAGAGATCCGCGTGACGGAGGAGCCTGATAAGCCAGACAAGGAGAAGGAAGCCCAGAGCAAGGAGCCGGAGAAGCCCGTGGAGGAGTTCCAGTGGCCCCAGAGGAGCGAGACCCTGTCCCAGCTCCCCGCCGAGAAGCTGCCGCCCAAGAAGAAGCGGCTGCGCCTGGCGGACATGGAGCACTCCTCCGGGGAATCCAGCTTCGAGTCCACAGGCACCGGCCTCTCCCGCAGCCCCAGCCAGGAAAGCAACCTGTCCCACAGCTCCAGCTTCTCCATGTCTTTCGAGAGAGAAGAAACCGTGAAGCTTGCCGCACCGGGTAAGCAAGATGAGTTTGGGAAGCATTCGGAGTTTTTGACGGTCCCCGCTGGTTCCTACTCGCTGTCTGTCCCGGGTCACCACCACCAGAAAGAGATGCGGCGCTGCTCCTCTGAGCAGATGCCTTGCCCGCACCCAACGGAAGTCCCAGAAATTCGGAGCAAATCATTTGATTATGGGAATCTGTCCCACGCTCCGGTGGCAGGGGCGCCGGCCTCCACGGTCTCCCCATCCCGGGAGAGGAAGAAATGCTTCCTGGTACGGCAGGCTTCCTTCAGCGGCTCTCCTGAGATCGCCCAGGGCGAGGCGGGGACGGACCTGGGCGTAAAGCAGGAGCAGATGGAGCACCTGCACGCCGGCCTGAGATCCACGTGGCACCACGCCCCTCTCCAGACAGAGGACCCAGGGAAGCAGCTGGTGGGTCCTTGTGCCCAGCTGAGCTCAGGACCACTGCACCTGGCCCAACCACAGATCATGCACATGGACAGCCAAGAAGCTCTGAGGAATCCCTTGCTACAACCAACGTCCTATCTGACAAGCAAGCACTTGTCTGAACAGCCACACTTATTTCCACACCAAGAGGCGATTCCCTTTTCTCCCATCCAGAATGCCTTGTTTCAGTTTCAGTATCCAACTGTCTGCATGGTCCACTTACCCACTCAGCAGCCTCCTTGGTGGCAGGCCCATTTCCCACCTCCCCTTGCGCCACACCCTCAGAAGAGCTATGGCAAGCCTCCTTTCCAGGCAGAAATCCATCCTAGCTATCCCCTCGAGTACGCTGCAGAGCACACTGGAAAGAAAGCCGCTGATTATGCGCACACAAAAGAGCAAGCTTACCCGTGTTATTCAGGAACATCAGGTTTACACTCAAAGAACCTTCTTCCAAAGTTTCCGTCGGACCAGAGCACCAAGTCAATGGATACTCCCTCCGAGCAGCTTCTTCCAGAAGATTTCACCTCGGCAACCGCTGGGCCTTTGCAGTCCTTACCGGGAACAGTGGTTCCTGTTAGGATCCAGACCCACGTTCCATCCTATGGAAGTGTCATGTACACAAGCATCTCTCAGATACTTGGGCAGAACAGTCCTGCAATTGTCATATGCAAAGTTGACGAGAATATGACCCAAAGAACACTGGTAACCAATGCGGCCATGCAAGGGATAGGGTTTAACATTGCCCAGGTGTTGGGGCAGCACGCAGGCTTGGAAAAATACCCCATCTGGAAAGTACCTCAAACCTTACCCCTCGGCTTAGAATCCTCAATTCCCTTATGCTTACCTTCCACCTCGGACAGTGCCGCCTCCCTGGGAGGTAGTAAGCGGATGCTCTCTCCAGCCAGCAGCTTAGAACTCTTCATGGAAACGAAGCAACAGAAAAGGGTCAAGGAAGAAAAGATGTACGGACAGATTGTGGAGGAGCTCAGTGCTGTGGAGCTAACCAACTCAGATATCAAAAAGGATCTCTCCCGCCCGCAGAAACCCCAGCTGGTTCGACAAGGCTGTGCTTCTGAGCCAAAGGACGGCTTGCAGTCGGGGTCATCTTCCTTCTCCTCACTGTCCCCCTCCTCATCTCAAGACCATCCCTCTGCCAGCACGCTCCTGAGGGAGCCATTCCCTCCCAGCTCCAGGGCACCCTCTCTCTCGCAGAAGTCCAGTGGGCCTTCCGAGAGCAAAGAGTCCTCAGATGAATTAGATATTGATGAGACAGCCTCCGATATGAGCTTGAGCCCACAGGGTTCCTCATTGCCGCCGGGAGACAGTCAGCTCGAAGAGCAGGGAAGGGGCCAGAAGCTGCCCATTGGCATGCTGGTCCACATGGCCTCCGGGCCAAGCAGGAAAGTAGCAAACTCGACACTTCTTTTCACTGATGTGGCAGATTTCCAGCAGATTCTTCAGTTCCCCAGTCTGCGGACAACAACTACTGTGAGTTGGTGCTTCTTGAATTATACAAAACCCAATTATGTGCAACAGGCCACCTTCAAATCCTCGGTTTATGCTTCATGGTGCATTAGTTCCTGTAACCCAAACCCATCAGGATTGAACACCAAGACCACTCTGGCTCTTCTGAGGTCCAAGCAAAAAATCACCGCAGAAATTTATACTCTGGCTGCTATGCACAGGCCCGGAACCGGCAAGCTTACGTCATCGAGTGCTTGGAAGCAGTTTGCTCAGGTAATGGATGTTCTGAAAGCATTCTGCATTGTGGATTTGATTGCTGAGCAGAATACATAGTGAAGGGCATTCTAAAAATTGCAAATAAAATGAAGGTTTGTGTTGGGGGAGTCCTGTGCAGCATTAGGCTTGCCCCTGGGTAAGAGAAGCCATTGGTGTGAGCTCAGTTATAAGCGTCCCAGGAAAAGTCCAAACCGCAAGTATCCCCTCCACCCAAGTACCAGGAAATTCTACCTCTGAGAATGATTCCTTTGGGTTCTTCTTCCTCCTGACCTGTGTTAATGACCTAGCAGGGTGACTTTCCTTTTCATGCGAGGAATTCAGGAAATTGTGAAATGGGGACATAGAGCAGGGAGTGGAAGGAACGATCAAGCAGCAGATGGACAGGGTGTCAGAATTGAACTTGGCAAATTTCAGAGCGCTGGTTCCCACTGACAATATTTTTTACTAAAATTTCTTTTCTGTGTATTTCTCTCAAATCTCATTTTCCCAGGTGACTAGCTGGTTTGTTCAAAAAATGAACAATGAATGCCTTACATGTGAAATTATAAAAAAAAAATTAACAAGAGACATTTGGGAATTTAATGCTAAGTTATTAAAGAAGTACATGAGGGGTTTAAAATATTTTACTTATTTCAGTTACCATTTTCCTTCATTAAGTTTTGAAAATATTTCCTTAATTAATAAAGATAGCTTTAATTGCTACTTCAGAATATAAAACTTGTTTTTAAAGCTTTTCTTAGTGTACCAAAGGAGTGTTTTTTAAAAATATATTTTTATTGATTTCAGAGAGGAAGAAGAGAAAGAGATAGAAACATCAATGATGAGACAGAATCATTGATCCAGTGCCTCCTGCACACCCCCTACTAGGGATTGAGCCACAACCTAGGCATGAGCCCTGACCAGGAATTGAACCATGACCTCCTGGTTCATAGGTCAATGTTCAACCATTGAGCCACACTGGCCAGGCGAGGAGTATTTTTTTTTAATAAAATGTTAAATTTATTCAGTAGACAGTGTCATTCTTTTCTGATTTTATCCCTTATTTTATGTAACCAGCCCGTGGCCTTTTAGTGTGGAATTGAGGCTAATTTTTAGAGATTAAAGAAGAGCAGAGAATGTGGGCTTCCCCTTTGTCTTAGAGAAAGCATATGAAATGATTCTCTCTTCTTGTCCTACAGATGAAGCCTGATTCGTCCTTTTTATTTGGCAGCAAACTAGAAAGGAAACTAGTGGGAAATATCTTAAAGGAAAGAGGGAAAGGAGATATTCATGGAGAGAAAGATATTGGATCCAAACAAGCTGAGCCAATCCGAATTAAAATCTTTGAAGGAGGGTAAGGAAACATAAGTGCAAAAGGAAAAGATTCAGTTTTAAGTCAGAGGAAATGGTCCTGAGTGCCTGCATGGGAAAAGTGGTATCTACTCGGGTTGGAAGGGTAAAGCGAATTCCTTTTCTATTGACATTTCTGAAGCCTGGCTGGTAGTAGATAATGAGTTCATGTCCTTGCTTTCATGACTTGCTTTTGATGAACATGTCCCTGTTGTATATGGTTTGAACCTCTGCTTTAAATCTTTATGCCTCCAATTTAGTATGAAATTGACTAAGTTGGTGGAATCTTCAAAGTTTTATTCTTCTATATTATTTTTTATGGGCATTTGTTGTGCTATTAGAGGACATATTTTTATTCTATGCTTACAGAAATGCAATCATGCACACTCACGTATAATCATAGGCACCGGTTAATTTACTTGTTTGTTTTATTGCTTTTATTACCTATACTCTAAACTTCATTAGGATTTCACCAGTTCCACAATGTCCTCTTCCTGCTCCAGACAGGGGACCACATTGCATTTAGTTGTCATGCTACCCCAAACTCCTCTGGTCTGTGACAGTTCTCTGTCTTTAGGAATTTATTTTTAAATGTTAAATTCCGAGTAGTAGAAACATGAGTTATAAGGCCCAATGACTTTGTTATCTGTATAGTTAAGAAAAATTACACATATGTGTAACGTCTAGTTTTAGATTTTGATGGAAATGTATCTTTGATCCTGTCAATGGGAGAAAAACCCAGATTTTTGCTTTTAAAATTTTAAAAATATTAAAAGCACATTAACCACATTTAGGAGATTATGATGTAACCAGCCTTATCTGTACAACAGATCTATAACTTACATATTTCCATGTGCATCAATTTATTCCAATAATATTTACAGGACAAAATAATGTTATCTGTTTGACTATAAAATGTTGAATGTTTAGTGAAATGAAATATTGATTTCTCACATAGATTACCAGTTTGGAGATGGATGATTAAAATTGATTCCCTCTTAGGTTTGGCCTTCTTTTGATGGATGTCGAGTATTTTCACTAAAACCGTAGTTGCATATATAGTCATGAAGCTTGTCTCGCTATTTTTTGACATCCCTCATCTTTTGATACAAACGAGAGAAATATAGATTTTATCTTTCCTCAGAGACTGAGAGGTCCCTGTGACTGAATCAACCCTCTTACATTCAGCAGTCTTCATAGCAGTGCACTTGTACTAGATTAGAGAGACCTTCACAGTTACTGTGTGCTTTGGGGAGCCCATCTCCACTAACGAAGGACACGAATGAAAAAGCGTATGTGAACATTTTATTGCTGTGTTTTGATGACCCAAAAAGATTGTGCCCGTATTTCATTTCTTCCTCCTTTCATTGCCCCATTTTATAGGCTATGTCCCAATCATTCCTTAATCTGTGGTCCAATTTCTGCCTGGTGGTGACCAGGTTCATTTCAAGCAGTGTAGTACCAACTCTTATTTTGGTGATTACAAACTGATAACTTTTTAAAAAAGTATTACTGACCAGTTGTTTAAGGGTATGTGTTTTTTTTTTATCTAATTTATAGGTTTAGAATTTAATTAAACATATCCTTTAATTATTTTTTCAAAAATCTATTAATTCTCACATCAAGTAGATTCATGGGTGTGCAGAATGGTATGTTGGTAAATATTTTATTTGTATAGATTTTTCTAATATAGAATTATAGTTTATACAGAACTTTACTATATTTCCATTCTGGAATCAATTTAATCAGTTAGGACATTAAAAATAAAATTATATTATTTGAAGGAAAAATGTATTCCAATAAACTATGATGATGGGCTACAATAAGTTTAAAGTATCCTTCTCCAAAGAAAATTAGCTTTCTATGAAATTCTTTTATTCTATATTCCTTAGATAATTTCATCTAGTTAGTGGGAGAGAATAGTGAAATTAATAGGTGAAAGATATTTTGCATCTATAGGTTCTTTTCTACTTTATGACAAAACACAATGTGAGATAAAAGATAAAGCCTAAAACAGTTTTTTTATATATATATATATTTTATTGATTTTCACAGAGAGGAAGGGAGAGGGATAGAGAGTTAGAAACATCGATGAGAGAGAAACATCGATCAGCTGCCTCCTGCACACCTCCTACTGGGGATGTGCCCGCAACCAAGGTACATGCCCTTGACCGGAATCGAACCTGGGACCTTTCAGTCCGCAGGCCGACGCTCTATCCACTGAGCCAAACCGGTTTCGGCAAGCCTAAAACAGTTTTGAAGAACAAGTTGATACTGGAATTTTTTTGTAAAAGAGGACAGATTTAAAGGAGCTGAAATCATGCAAAATTAACTATTCATTTTTTAAATCTCACCTGGATTGGCACTAACCAAAAAGTAGATCATGTTAAGATTAAATAGTATCTATGGCAGATCTGGTATTTAAATACATGTGTGGATTTTTCTCTCTTAAAAATTCTTCAGTGCATTGGATGAGTGAAGTTGAATTTGCTTTTATTCCTGATGATGGATTAGCTGGTACAAACAGAGAAGTTTACAGTGCTATGAGAATGTAGAAAATTAGAAATCTAGTGCCTTTAAGTCAATCCCCAGTGAATAAGGACATTTTGTATATCAATTTACCTTTTGAAGTTATAAATAATACACTTCAAAAGGAATATCTTTCCAAGAATGACATTTAGACCCATAATTCTAGCCTTGCTGTGATTTATGAGAGAATAAGGAGATAATAATATTCACTGATTTATTCAATAGAATGTCACCCTACTCCATGGCAGATTATGTTTCTTTGTATTATGTTTGAGCACTGGGTAGGTTTCTTCTGTAGATTATCACAGTGAATACCTAAGACTTTATTCATCTAACTAATTTCATTAGACATCCTTTCAAACCTCTCAACTAAATCCTCCTGGTCACCAATGCAAATTTGATTGAAAAAATGAATTTCTAGTTTTCATTATGTAACAGTATCTCCCAGAGGCCACTTGAAATTTAGACTCCATTTGTATACAGATTCTCAGTCCTTGGGAAGAGCAGATAAAATCTGTAGACAACAGTTGGTGAGCTCAGCTCAGCCTGTGTAAGCTAGAAATTTCCAAGGCACTCTCGTGCCAGGATTGTAAAAATAGAGTAGAAACTTGCAAAGAAGAATTCTATTATCAGTTACATTAATTTTAGCAAATTTGGAGGGGTATGTGTGTTGTGCATGCACATCTTAGATGATGTAATATTACTAAATGATATATGATGATTTGAATATGTTGGGAGAACTTTTTCGATGATTCTTGTTTGGAAGTTTTACTAGAATCCAAAAGTAGTAAGGCACAGCTCTTTGAGGCTTCTATAAGCCCATTTAATAGTCTGTAGCAAGTCCATATATTATACTTAATAGAAAAGAGCAAATTCCATGTTGAACTAAATGTAGAAGAAAGTCCATTTTGTTTACAATACCAAATCTATTATCTAGCTCTTTCAGGCATTTACTGCACAAATTTCATAGGTTTCATAGCAGTAAGGTTGAATAATTGTAAAAGCTCCTCATAAAAATTTGCCATGCAAATGATTAGCTTTGGGTTTGATTATATATATCACGTGCTAAAGAATTTGAAAACACACTGGATTCCCCTTTTTTAAACAGGTATAAGTCAAATGAAGATTATGTATATGTCAGAGGACGTGGACGTGGGAAGTATATTTGTGAAGAATGTGGGATTCGCTGCAAGAAGCCAAGCATGCTCAAAAAGCATATTCGCACTCATACTGATGTCCGGCCTTATGTATGCAAGTTATGTAACTTCGCCTTCAAGACGAAAGGTATGGGTCTGATCTTTTTTTTTTTTTTTTTTTTTTTAGAGGAAAATCACTATTTTATGGCTACCTTGGATTCCCAATCCCATTTTATAACTAAATTTCATCAACAATAAGATAGGTTTTGTTTGTGAAAATAGGACCCCATGAAATGTGTTTCCTCCTTCATGCAAGTGATCAAAGGATGTATATGAGACAGTGAGGCTCCTTTTACGACTTAAGAGCTATATAGAGTTGGGCCCAGGCCAGTTGTCTCTGAAGGAAGTGGCTCAGAATTGCCTGGATAGATATTACTTCATGTTGGAAATGTTATGTGATCTAGATAATCTTTGCACCAGTATTGAAATACTGCAGGGAGACAATCCATGCAGTAGCATTAGGAAAACAAAGCAGCAGCTGGGGGAAAAAACATGTGCCCATGGTCAGTTTCAAGATTATAAATAATGTAGAAATCCACAGATTCCCAGGTGGGCCCCTCCATCCACAGTAGCATTAATTATGCATAGAAATTTGATAGATTGGGATCTGTGTATTTATCATCACAGAGACAATTGCTTACTCTCAGGCCATAACTAGGACTTGCCTTGGAATGATATTCTGTGTGTTTTCTAAATCTGTTTTTAACAGGTAGTTTCATATGAAAGTATTTTACAGGAGAAGTTTGCTTTGATTGTGTTTCTACTAGGGGCCTGGTGCACGAAATTCGTGCACTGGGGAGGGGTCCCTCAGCCCAGCCTGCCCCCTCTCACATACAGGGAGCCCTCAGGGGATGTCCTACTGATGGCTTAGACCTGCTCATCATTGGGAGCGGACCTAAGCTGCAGTCTGGCCTCCCTTTGCGGGAGGCAACCTTGCTGATCAGTGGAAGGTGCCAGCCCCATCACCCCGCTGCTGCAGCCACTGTCAGTCACCGCAGCCGCCATGGTATTTTCATCAACACAGACTCCAGTCCCTTCACCATGAAAAAATGACAACTTTCTTTAAGGATTTTCAAGATGTGTCTTTTATAGGATATGACATTTCTTTCTTTCTTTTTCTTTTTATCCTCACCTGAGGATATGTTTCCATTGATTTTATCCCCTTCCCTCCGGTCACAGGCTCGGCCCCTTCCTAAGCCTAAACCCTCCGCCCGATGGCCGGCTGGGAGTGACCTGGGTGCCGAGGAGGTTCCGGGGACCCAGGTATGTATGCAAATTAACCGCCATCTTTGTTGGGTTAATTTGCATACTCACTCTGATTGGCTGTGGGTGTAGCGGAGGTATGGTCAATTTACATGTTTCTCTATTATTAGGTAAGATTATTTTATAGAATCATGAAAGTGTTCATAAGCCCAGTGTCCTCAGAATACAAACAATAGTGATTAGAGGTGGTTTGGCTTTTGTAGAAGCACATTTTACTGTTTTTTTGTAGAAGTACTAATGGATCCTATAGACACCTCTCACCCTTCTGAAGCCTCACATCATTTTCCAAAGTTTTAACTTTAAATTTGCATTCCACTCCATTCCATATCAAGAAAAGTAAATATCAGAGAAAATACAGTCTTTGCTAGAGAAATGTGTACTTATTTTCTTTTATAGTCAAAATCCTGAATTGTTTCAGTGGTTTGTCAGAAGTATAAATGTGTAACCTCTCAATATAACTGTTTTTTCTTTATTAACAAGCCAGAAAAGGGGGAAGAGAATGTTCATTTGCTTTTCAAAAGAAATACACATAATGTCCTTTAAATATCATTCACCTTTGCATCAAGACTTTCATATTGAATTTCACTAAGAGACTTCCTGGGAGATAAGAAAATATAAACTTTAGTTTTAAAATATACTGCAAATCTGCCAGTCATTACAATGGATATATCTTCACTGGACATATGATTTGTCTGCAGGTAGAGCTGTGTGAAACACTGTGGGAAGAAACATTTTAAAGATTTTTTTGAAATCAAATTAAATTTGGCTTTGAACCATTGTCTTGGAGTTTAGAAGGAAATAACTTATTCTTGGTCATTATTTTAGTTTACTCTGCCCATTTGGAAATGTGAAAATTTCTCAGAATCTTAAAATGAGCAAAACATTCTGGGAATCCCCTCCAGTTTTCACCTCCGGCTGAGATCCTGTTATCCAAACCCCAGACACCTGAGCTCAGACCAGGAGCACACTCACAGGACCAGTACTTCCTTCAGGCCCGGGCCACTCCTTCAGTGCCCTCCCCCTGCCACTCAGCTCCCCTCTTCTTACTCTAAGTCCTTCAGAAGTTCAAGAGTCCAATAAACCAAAGCCAGGGTGGGGTTGTTTCAGAGCCAGATTTCTAACAACACACCTTCCCTAAAGATGAAAGCTCGAAGCCTGACCACCTCCTTGAAATGGGTGGAAAGAAAATACAGAAGAAACACATATTAAGATCTAAATAAATTATCTTGACTCACTTAACATCCACACCCATCCACATACACAATTCCTAGCTCCCTTGCAGAAGTAGTTTCTATTAATTTATACTTATATTTAATTAATTTTCAGATTTTAGAGTTCTCTATGATTTGTTTACAAAAATGTTTGAGCTTTTTAAAAAAAATTGTAATAATATAAGTGAAATAATAAACAACAGTGTCCTAGTTTAGAATTGTGACTCATATATTACATTAATAGCAAACTAAACACCCTTACAAGGGGAACAAACTATCTCAGCAGGCTGAGGGTTTTTGCCTAGATTCAATGAGCCTTTCCTTTAAATTAAGGTGCTTGCTGGTACACTGCTAAAGCAGCATCAAAGGGCTTAGACAATATTATGGCCTTTACAACAATTAACTTCTGGATCTCTTTTGATAAGCTATATATGACATGGATCAGTATATATATATATTTTTTTCATAGATCCTAAGTCAAAAGTGATTAGATCAGTGTTTTCATAATTTCTCACATTACATATAGCAATTATATAAATCTACAGAAACTTACATACACATTTGTGTCTATATATATATATATATATATATATATATATACACACACACATAATTATATATCTCTGTGTCATCATCATACATACTGTATGTGACATAAAATTTTTTCTTTTTTGATAGAATAATGGGAGTTTCAAGATAAGTAAAAAGGCATTATTGCTGCCCCAGAAGAAACTGCTGTCATAAAGTATGCCAACATATGTCAGACAGATAGATGCTCAATACTGAGAATACGATTCCCTATAAGCAGTTAGCTAAATATTCCTATTATTCTTTGAATTCATTACAGGGTTGTCCCTAACATTAGTTTGGATTCGTTTTTTCTTCTGACTAGTTAGGATCCTGTGAGTCTAATCTATATCAGATCAGTGCCAGGAGGTGGCTGTGTTGATAATATTTCATTGCAAAGTTACTCTGAGATTGTGACACAGTTTGGCTTTTTATGGAATACTAGTGGCCCGGTGCATGAAATTTGTGCACATTAAAAGGGAATTAATTAGAAGAAATATTTTAATATTGCTATTTGCCCTTTCTCTATAATAGAAGTGTTAAGAGATGAAAGAAAATTAGTAAAATGTATATGAAAATCTCCTTCCTGTCAGAGTCTGGGGCATGCTGCGAGACCCAGAGTCAAGTCCCCGCCCACCCGCGTGCGCCTTAAAATTGCAGAAGACCCAGACCTGGCTGGCCCCACCCCCATCAAGTTCCGCTGGGCAGGGGGTGCAGCCTGGGACCGGGTGTGGGGCGCAGCCTCAGGTCCCCCATCAAGCTCCACCAGGTTGGGGGGGGCAGCCTCAGGTCCCGCGGACTGGCGCCTGTGGGGGGGGGGGGGCGGGGAGCGTGGCCTGAGGTGCCCCATCAAGCCCCACCAGGCAGAGGGCATGGCCTGAGGTCCTCGTCAAGCCCTGCTGGGTGGGGGTCATGGCCTGAGGTCCGCTGGCCTGGCCAGGCACCACACAGCCTCAGGTCCCTGCTGATCAGTCGTTACAGCATAATGGGGTGATGACCATTTGCATATTAGCTCTTTATTATATAGAATTAGGAGGCTGACCCATTTGGGCCAAAGATATTGGATCCCTTCTCAGCCAGGAAAGCTTGGGATTCCCTGTCCTGCTTGGAGTCTATCCTTGAAAAGATGTGACCCTAGGTGTCAACACGTCCTCTAGAATGAAGAAAACCTGAGATTGGGCCACAGCCCTCAGGGCTTAATATCTTCACAAACCAGATTGTCCCTCTTCTGTTTGAAGGAAGGGATCGTGGGTAGAAACAAATCCCTGTCATCTCAAGTGACTTTTGGAGCAATCATCACATTTTGGTAACAGATTAATTATTTTATCGTGTGTGTTTTCTAGGAAACCTGACGAAGCATATGAAATCTAAAGCGCATATGAAAAAATGCCTGGAGTTGGGCGTCTCAATGACTTCAGTGGATGATACAGAAACCGAGGAAGCAGGTATTTATCATTTAGCTGGTGGACTGTTTCACTATGTATGCTTCAGCTTTGTGGCCGGTGGTAAAATAAGTTTAGATGTGTTTTTTAAAAAAAGATCACATTTTATTTTATTAAATACTAAATATAGAAAAGAAGTCTGACATATTGAATTGCTTGAAACCTACTGAGAAGAAGCAAATGCATTTCAGTTCATAAGTGGGAAGCGAGAAAGGTCTTACCAAGAATATATTTCTATCTAGAACCATAAAGGAAATCCAACTTTTGTTGTGTTAGGGATGTACATTTTATAAAACTTTCTGGGAAATTTGAAAAGCATCTTAATGTCTTATTTTTCCTATTAAGAGGAAATACAATAGAGGAAAAAAAAACATCATTAACCTCAATAGAAAACCTGAGGCTCGCCAAACCTCCTGAGATACTCCCCTTACACATAAGCTCATACCTGTAGAGAGAGGTTGTTGCTTTTATTTACTTTTTCTAACATTATCATTTACAACATTACATACATATTTGTTGAGGGTTTTCTATAGGTGGTGTGATATCTGAGTTATAAGGTCCTACTCTGGAGTTTTTATTGTAAGGTGGGATGAAATAGGACAGGTACATAAAAGATAAGAACCAATGCAGGCTTATGGAGGGATATGTCCAGTGAGTGTCAGGAGTTCAGAGATGGAACTATCTGCAGGTGCTGGAGGGTTGAGGAAAGCTTTTGGAAAGAGACTGGGCCTAAATTAGCTCCTAATCTTGATGTTTGGATCTGGAACTCCAATATCTTCTGTTCAATTGTTTCAGAAACGATTGAAGATTTACACAAAACAGCTGAAAAGCATAGCATGTCCAGCATTTCAACTGATCATCAATTCTCAGATGCCGAAGAATCGGATGGTGAGGATGCAGATGATAATGATGATGATGACGAAGATGATGATGACTTTGATGACCAGGGAGATTTGACACCAAAAACCAGATCAAGAAGCACCAGTCCTCAGCCTCCTAGATTCTCCTCCTTGCCTGTGAATGTTGGCGCCGTACCCCATGGGGTTCCCTCGGATAGTTCCCTGGGACATTCTTCATTGATCAGCTATTTGGTTACTTTGCCAAGTATTCAGGTTACTCAGCTTATGACACCGAGTGACTCATGTGAAGATACCCAGATGACAGAATACCAGAGGTTATTCCAGAGCAAAAGTACAGACTCGGAACCAGACAAAGACAGGTTAGACATACCCAGTTGTATGGATGAAGAGTGCATGCTGTCTTCAGAGCCCAGCTCCTCTCCAAGGGACTTCTCTCCCTCAAGCCACCATTCCTCACCGGGATATGATTCTTCACCCTGTCGAGATAATTCACCAAAGAGGTATCTGATACCCAAAGGAGACTTATCACCCAGAAGACACTTATCACCTAGGAGAGATCTATCACCCATGAGACATCTTTCACCAAGAAAGGAAGCTGCGTTGAGAAGAGAGATGTCACAAAGAGATGTTTCACCAAGAAGGCATCTGTCCCCAAGGAGGCCATTGTCACCTGGGAAAGATATCGCGGCAAGAAGAGACCTCTCTCCCAGAAGAGAGAGAAGATACATGACCTCCATAAGAGCACCATCTCCCAGAAGGGCTTTATACCACAACCCACCATTATCCATGGGGCAGTATTTGCAAGCAGAGCCAATTGTATTGGGGCCTCCTGTGAGTATGAGTAGCTTTTTCTTTTTAATATGTAAGTCATGGTGCATGAGAACCTCTTGATAACACACTAGTGTGGAATTTATAACATGAGTCTCTCTCCTGGGGAGGCGTGAACTCGGTTACTGAAAATAGCAGGAAGACATTTTTATCACAAGCTATTGTCAGTAACATGGCTGTGGCATTACCCCAAGTGTAGTAGTATTGCATCAGAGCAGTGGTGCATTCCAGCTGGTAACAGGTGAGGCCTTCCTGAATGCTTTCTAAGCTTAACTAATTATAAACATGAGCTGAAACTTAGACATGAATAGAAAAGATAAAGTCTTTGGACTGTCATGAATGCTTAGACAGACACTCTCGGGGGTATTTAGTTGTCATAGTTATATAACTCTTTGCTAGGTAAGGATTCTGATTCAGGTATTAGTCTTGACTTTCAATAACTTTTTGAAAAATAAACTCATTACCTTGAGCATGACCTTGCTCACAATGAGTGAACATGTGACACTAATAAGGGACTGGGAGAAGAGAGAATGATCCCCGCTGTATGTTTATAAATCAAAAGCATCAACATATATGTGTGCGTTTTACCATTACTTCCATCTCCTGCTAACCAAGGGCACTTGCTTAGTGAGATGGGGGCCCGAAGAGAGTGGGAATTTGGGAGAGCAATAAGAGAAAGTATCAGAGGAGATTTCTATGATATGCCCTCGGTGTAAATTAAAACAATAGTACAAACATGAATTAAATTTAGGCAGGGGATTTAATGCAAATGCATTGAAAAGCACACGCCCTGCCTCATTCCATAGCAGGGAAGACCTTGATGTTGCTTTCAGTTTGTGTAGGATTTTAAAAATGAATGAAGCAGCTACTTAGCATCAACAGAGGAATGCTACCTCTTGAATTTATTTGCTTTAAATGTGTTTTGTTGTTGTTGTTTTGTGGTCTCTATTCTTTGCTGTTCTCTCTTTGCTCTGAATTTCTGTCATGTGGCTCATCCCTGCCCTTCACAGCCAAAGGAAGCCCTGCTAGCTCCCAGCTCTGTCTTCTCACTGCCCTGGTGGCCAGCTGCCTCCCTCTTACTACCTTTTCACCAACCTGAATCATAAGCTTAGGTTTTGAATTTTTCAGCTTTAGGAAAGCTCCCTGGTGTTGCTTTTTAGTCCCCTGCCACCAGCATCCTCTTTTCACAAGCCTGCCATCAACTTAGTTTTCAAGCTGTAACTATTGCAGAAACATGTATAGCAAACAGGATGGGATTTATTTGCCAAGCTAATAAACTACGTAGCTAAGAAAAAAAGAGGTACATTGCCACTGTCTTGGTGGTGTTAAGTAGAAAGGAGAAATCTGAAGTTAATGCTATTGCAGCATAAATAAAGAGTGATAAAGCCCTCAGGTGCCAGGACACTGCATCTGGGTGTAAAATGCTTTCTCTTGTTTAGACCCAGTGATGCTGGTGGTATGTGTGAGATGTGACTCTCCTGTTCTGAACTGGTCAGGTGGACTGAGACTGTGGTATTAGTAAGATGTTGGAGTATATTCAGTCAATTGTAGTCACACAAAAAATAAGCCTTGCTCATGCCGGTTTAGCTCAGTGAATAAAGCCCTCGGACTGAAGGGTCTCAGGTTCGATTCCGGTCAATGGCGCATACCTCAATTGTAGGCTCGATCCCCAGCCATGATTGAGGCACAACCAATAGATGTGTCTCTCTCACATCGATGTTTCTCTCTCTGTATGTGTCTCTCCCCCTCCCTTCCACTCTCTCTCAATATAAAAATATCCTCAAATGAGGATTAACAACAACAACAAAAAATAAACCATTAGTGCCAACACAGTATTGTTATTAAAAAATAATAGCACTCACAATCAACTCGGGCAAAGGAATTGGAGAAGTAGGCTAAGGGAGTTCATCTAACTTTTGCATCTATGCCCAATTCACCTGGATATTTAATAGAATTATTAGACTTTGCCATTTATGAAGCCCAAGTGCTGAGCCTTTGGTCTATTACCCAGTGTAATTATCTTGAGAGAATTAATAGCCCGCTTCTTTGGTCACATGATATGATGGAACAAATCTGGGAATCCTCCCTAAAGCAGAAGCATTTGATCCCAAACAGTTTTATGCTTTATCATACAGTTTTTGAGGGGCAAAGGAGGATTTGCATCTTTCTGTGATGTATACATGAGCTTCTTGTTGCCAGACAAAATAAAACTGGCAATGCTATGAGAAGTATTTCTCCTGATTGCTGTACTTGATGAGTACTTCACCCTTC
Organism: Plecotus auritus; assembly: GCF_963455305.1. NCBI lineage: Eukaryota > Metazoa > Chordata > Mammalia > Chiroptera > Vespertilionidae > Plecotus > Plecotus auritus. The sequence continues at coordinate 30,374,587 of NC_137775.1, read as the reverse complement.
TGAATAATGTTTGAAAATATTAAATTGGGTTACCGCTGAAATAGTTTTTGTTTTTTTTGTTTTTGTTTTTATGGAAATGCTATTAGCAATACCTTGTCTGGTTGCTTAACCTTGACCAAGGGCTCACAAGACAGTGACTGTGGTGTGAAAGGACTTTGTAGCCCAGCATGTTACACCCATTATTAGTCTGAGTGGTAGACCCCAGGGAGCAGGTTTGGAGGAGATGATATGCAATCACTGGGTCCCTATTACCCTGCTGTTTCTGCCCTAATGCCCCCTGGTTAGTTTCAATTTTAGAATGAATGGATGACTAGATAGATAGGTAGATAGATACATAGATATATAGAATAAGAAGGTAAGTCTTTTTTTTTCAGTTAGTAAATATTTCTTAAAAGTCTACTATATGAGGTTCAAGGATAAGGGTGAAATTTTTAAGGTTTCTGTCCTCATCTTTTCCATTTTTAAAGATTTGGTAGATCAATAGCAAGGAGACAAAAGAGTGTCTTGGTCCTCAGTACATACTGTAGATGAACACTGTGTCCAGTGAAAGAGTCCACATTCAGTTCTTTCCTTTGCTATCTCTGTGATCTTGGGCAAGTCACTTAACCTCTTGGTCATAGTTTCCTAATTTGTGGCAGCTAGAGAGGTGATCCAAGCAGATTTTGGTCCTGGAAAGAACTTGACATTCAGCTGTAAGGAATGTAGTCAGCTGAAAACTTCCTGCTGTTAGCTCCTTCAGGGTACACCTCAGTTTTTAAGCCAAGACCATGCTTTGTTCTGCAACCCCCAGCCAATGCCTGAGCCCAGATGGGTCGCAGCTAAGCTGAGCACTTGCTTCCTTTCCCCGTTACCTTCCCATCATTAGCTCCTCTGCTCCTGCCCCCACCTCCACACACACCAACCAGTGAAACCTCTTGCAATCCTTCCTTCTTAGCATTTGCTTCCAGAGGGCCTACTGACACTGTTGAAAAGATGAGTGGGATAATATATCTGGTACATGGGAGATATATATAACACAACCCACATATGAATTCATTATTTGCATTTCCACATCAAGATTTTTCTTACTGAGATTTAAATAAGTTGTGAGTTTGTTCACATATCACAACAACAAAGCATAAATTACAGAACACAATAGGGTTGCAAATGGAGTAAAAACTGAAGTAGAAACACCTTATTGAGAATTTATTAGGAGGATGAAGAAAGGGTGAATAGGCAGAGAGAAGATGTGTGGTTACCTGATAGGAATTCTGCTTGTGTACTAACTTCTGTGGTTGTAATCATTGATTTTCTGATCAGTAAAGGTCTAAATGTGACACTTTTATTCTTAACACAAATACAGTTTTGTTGGAATTTGAACATAATGAATAAATTTTAGTTTTACAATTTCATCATTCCTTTCGAGAGCCTTGAGTGAGAGATCTCACGCAATGGGAGTTCTCTCTCTCAGGCTCCCTCCCAGACCCCATTCTGGTTAGGGGTATGCAATGGCCATCATGGAATAGCAACCCAAAGCAAAATGGAAAAATAAGCAAACCACATTTCATCTTAAACTTTGAGTCTGTAACAACTGTGACTTAAAGAAGATGTCATTAGATTATTTTCAAGGATTATTGTAGGCATTACAGTTCTTCTACCTTAATTGGTGTTTGATAAAGGAAATGTGCCTTTTTCGGAACTAAAGCAAATACAAGTAGGATTTTTTTGGTAGCATATAATGACTCTTTCATACCATAAAACTCTCTTCTTATCTAACTTATTAGGCCCTTGTGATTACAGGGTTGATGATTACATGATTTCTCCTGCACTTCCAGGACAAATCATTTGTTTCTAGCTTGAATAAGTTGGAGCCAGGAGCGGGGTTAAGGCCAAGTATGGCACAGAGTAGCAGAGATGATGCATAATTTATCATTCCTGAGCCGGTCTCACAATCTAAATAGAACTGGATGAATCATTAATGGTATAAAGCATACCTTGAGTTTTAGAACTGAAGCATTCATGAAATGAATGAGAACATTTTTTTTGTCTGTCTCCTGGATTACTACCATACTTGACATGTTTATCTCCATTTGAATTTAAGTTCTCAAAAAATAACAATAAACTGATGATAATCCATTAAAAGAATGAATCTCAGTCATTAAAACCACATAATCTCATTAAAACCTGATAATCTCACAGTCTAAATTGTGTTTTGCTACAGAAACATTTATAGAAAATAAGTTTTCCATTTTCTGGGCTGGAAACCATGAAACCTGGAATTCTGGCCAAAAATTTTAAGTATCTTTAATTCATTAATTTATGAGAAGATATGTAAATGGGAGTAGTAATATAAACAGAGGATTTAAGACATAGTCGTCTTTGGTTCCCACCTGTATAGTTGAGTAAGAGCTGTAACTACCCAAAGTATTTAGTGTTAACTGCTTATCTGATGGATGGATAGTTTCCTTATAAAACCCACCCTTGATTTGGTGAAGACTCTGGTCATCTACCTGGGGTGTCTCTTGTGCAGGAATTCATTTTATTAGACTAATAACTTGCACTTCGGAGCAACCAGTTTGTGTATCACCACCATTTTGTCATCTACTCGGTAAACGTTTTTTTTTAATACAAATTTTCAGGCTTGTTACTTTGATTATACTTATTAACACTTCAGAAAAATATTAAAATTCTACATAGTATATAAATGGATGGTGATATTTTAAATTTCTTTTGAATTTAAAAATCTATTGTTGGGGCTTTTTTGCTTGGAAAACTTTTTCTAGTAATTTTCCATTATTTCCTTTTCATTCTTTCTTATGAAAAAAGCAGAGTTAAAATGTCTCTGTACCTAGTATAAAACACATGCATGTTTTATCACATTGCTGTTTATAAAGTAAAGTAACTTTTCAAAGAAGGGCAGCTTCATTCAAGGATTTTAAAAGATAACAGATATCTCTTTTGTATTGAAAATGAAAAATTAATCAAAGGATCAGGTAGTTTTAAAGTGTTCTGAATGAACCAGTGAAAGCGTGAATGAATGAAAAAGTTTGACGTAAGCATGAAGAACAGTGGGTCCTAACTGTTGTGCTCTCTGTTTCCAATGCAGAATCTAAGAAGAGGAATACCTCAGGTTCCTTACTTCAGTCTCTATGGAGACCAAGAAGGTGCTTATGAACATCCGGGCTCCAGCCTCTTCCCTGAGGGACCTAATGACTATGTCTTCAGTCATCTTCCACTCCACTCTCAGCAACAAGTACGAGCTCCTATCCCCATGGTGCCCGTTGGTGGGATCCAAATGGTTCACTCCCTGCCGCCGACCCTCTCTGGTTTACATCCTCCACCCACATTGCCTCTGCCAATGGAGGGCTCTGAGGAGAAGAAAGGAGCTTCCGGGGAATCCTTCGCTAAGGATCCCTACATTATTTCTAAGCAGCACGAGAAGCCATCTCCTCACCTTTTGCAGTCATCTGGTCCACCCAGCATGCCCTCCTCTCCTCGGCTATTGATGAAACAGAGCACTTCGGAAGACAGCTTAAATGCAACAGAGAGGGAACAGGAGGAGAATATACAGACTTGTACAAAAGCCATTGCCTCTCTCCGGATTGCCACAGAAGAGGCCGCTCTGCTTGGGGCAGACCAGCCAGCGCGGGTGCAGGAGCCCCACCAGAAACCCTTGGAAAGTGCACATGTTAGCATTAGACACTTTAGTGGAGCTGAGCCAGGCCAGCCCTGTTCCTCAGCTGCCCACACTGACTTGCATGATGGTGAAAAGGACAACTTCGGTACATCACAGACTGCATTAGCTCACTCCACGTTTTACAGCAAGAGTTGTAGGGATGACCAACCGTCGGGCTTTCACGGCAGCAAAGAATTACCTTCAAGCACAGAGGAAGGCAAAGAACCTTCGTCGGAAAAGAGTCAGCTACATTGATCTCAGATGCATGGAGACTTTCATTTCCACATTTTCTTACTTTGTTTTGTTTTTCTAGAAATAGAGGTAATCAAGTTTATAGCATGCCTGTCCTGAGTTACAGTAGTTTGCTATTATATATACTTTTGTTATAGCAAAAGAATAGGTAAATTAACGAGTCATCATGAGCCTGACCAAAACAAAATTTGAAATTAACCTATTGGGTCTGGTACTTTTAAAACTGTACAGATGTTTGTGCCTTTTCTTTACTTTGCTTATATTCTTATAAGCATTTTTTAGCAGTAATTTGTACATATTTTAGAATTTGTGTATCTGCTTTGTAATAAATGTAATTTCTTTCCTTTTTTGGACACTTGGATCTAAATGATGTAAAGCAAAACAGCATCAATATATATGTGAGGTTGCACTAAAACATATTTTTATATGATTAAAACTGAACAGCTTTTATGTACAGCTCTGATTCTGTAATACTAATATTTATTTACCTTGTTTCATAAATTGTACATTTTTTCTTAATGTTGTGGATTGCTTTTCTATGTGAAGCATGGGATTTACTGTTGCATAACTAGAACAAAAATGTATATTGTAAACAAGATATTTAAACTAGAGTATCTTATTCTGCACTTATGCATTAGTTACAAAAAAGATAAAGGATGTATCAGTCAGTTCTTAACTCTTGTAAATTTTTTTGTCTCTTGTTTGCTGGATTGACTATAACTTAAGTGCTGATTGTGATTTTAAACTGATAGTACCTTAAAGCATTAAAGTAAACAATGTGCTATTGTGAGTTTTTTCAAAGCTTTATAAATCAGTTATAAATAATATTAAAAGTATTTGGTCTTATGTGAACATGTTGATCTATATACTCATCTAAAAATATGGGAAAACATTCCGCCCCATGTAAATATGTACAAGTGCATCACTGGTACAATTTTATGTAACTCAGTTGGACACTAGGTTGCCACAGACTTATGCTAGGGTGTCTTTAAAAACTAAAGTGACAAAGCACATGGGACTGTGTAGAGCTTGGTTATCGGCCGGCCCGGTGGCTTGGCAGGCAGTGCTGGGCGCTGCCCATGGAGAAGACCTGGGCTTAGAAATCTCCTTGGTTCTTGCTGCACGCGATGGTGACTGAACTAAGGCTACTACAAAGGGGTTGCTCTTGGACTCTGAGGAGTGGGTGTGGAAGCGGGGAAGAGGCATGGAGACCTACCTGCTCACAGCCCTTCCTGTCAGCCAGTCCACATGGTGACAGGGTTGGCATCAGCTTTAGGAGAAGCCACTTTGCCCTTTGGAAGAGGGGAAGAGTGTCACACTTCTGGCTATCTCAGGGGGAATGGGAGGAAGAAGCTTTCCAGGGGAAAGAACTTGTGGGAGCAGGATGTTTTTTGTATATGACATTCAAAGTGGGCTTTGGTTAGTGTCACAGGTGGGCAGAGCCTTTGTAGGTCCAGAGGAATGGCAGAAAGGGAGGGTACCACATGTGCACACACACCCCCGTGTGTGCACTCACACACACACACACACACACACACACACACACACACACAACCTGGGTTATCTTTGTGCTATATAGTGGATTATAATTCTGTGAAACCAAGTTTGTATATTGAATTACATTAAGGAGTGTTCTTTAAAAAGAGAAATAAATATACAATTACATGCATGAGGTGTCTAGTTTTTATGTGTTGTTTTACATTTTAAGTTTGCCCATTTTTGTTTCTAAAGAAATTTTGATGCTACCAACATACCATCTGTGCCTTTAATTGCCAGGCTCAGCCCATCTTGCGGTATGCTAATATGAATGCTTTTTACAAGTGAGAAGACAGCCATTGGCTTCCATATGTTTTCCATTTAAGACAGATAGTGGTCACTACAGTGTGTGCTCTGGAAATGGACTCATTGGAATGTAAGCATGGGCATTGGCAGAATACGTTGTATCTGAAAAGAGTCATGGGTAAAGCAAATTATCATTTCCCCTTATGCCTCCTCTCAGTATGCTTACATGTCTGAAATTTCACTGGGGAAACCTCTTTTTAAAAATTTTGTCAGTGACTCAAGGCAAAAAACTAACCAAAATAAGTATATCATAAAATATCCACATATCACAGTTCTTTTATTACAAAAGAGTAGAACCTTTTAAATAATGAAAGTAGAAGTTTTATTAAAGGTCAAAATCTATCAGTATTGCCATTATAAAAATCTCAAATTGGTGGATTTACAACTCAACTGTTTTCTTTTATGAGCTAGACTGTCTTTTTAAACTATGTTTTACAAAGGTGAATTAAAGGTCAACAAAGCCAGCCAGCCTAATATCTGTCTGTCATGGAGAAGAATCCTTGAAACATTCAATTACTTAGAGTAATGTGTGTCTTACTCTAAACCAAGATCTCCCTGTCCAGATTTGCTTAAAGAACAGTTTCTGATTATGTATGCTGTTCTCATTTAGACCATAATACAATAATGACAATTTACAGTAAAAATGCTAGGGTTGAATGATCTCAAATTAATAGAAAGCCCACCAAGGTTATTATTCATTCAGAATATGTTACAAAGTATGTTTGCATCTACTTTGTCATAGTATACTGCCCCCCACCCCCCGCCAAGCTGTTTGACATCAGAGCTTGAAAATGTTCCCCTTGATTCTTGAGTGTAGAGAAACCTCTGCGTACCCATACTCCAGATTCAGCAATAAGCCATGTTTGACCATGCAGTAGATGTACTGAAGAACAGGGAAACTGTCAGAAAATACTTTATTTGGCATTTAAAAGTGCCAAGGAATAACACAATGTATCGATCTTCAATATTCCAGAACACTCTATGGATCATTTTATATGTGCATATCTATTGCTTAGCAACAACTAGGATCACATTCAGAAATATATGTTGGTCATCAAAATGAGCCAAACCATCAGATGCTCTCTCTCTGTTTGCTAAATACCTAAAATGTATTTCAAATCCGGCTACAGATCACTGGCATGTTTTATACTTCAAGTAGATGCCAAGCTTTATCTTCTTAAAGTATACATTTAACAATTATGGTTTGATGTGAACAAAATTTACTTTTAGCCAAAAAGATATAATGCTTAATATATTTTAATAATTCATTGAACATTATGTTAATGAATAAAATATTATAAAATAACTTTCCTATTAAAAAATTCCTAAGGAGTCTTATATGATATCAGTGATCAAGCCATATCCCCAAAGCAAAGTGCAAAGTTCAAGCAGTTCTGTGGATAATGAAAAGAGAAAAATTAAAAAGGTGCAACAGGACTTCTCCAAGGGGAGCAAGGTGTGGGATTACCTCAGTCACTGCGGTGGCTGCTGAAGTAGATCAAACAAAGTGTGGCAGCAGCAGGGGGCTGGGGCGCTTCACTCTGAGCACGTGGCCTGCCTGTCGAAGCCCCTGGACATCTAAATGCTCACAGGCATTGCACTTTACAGCCAGGTTCCCAGTGTGAAGGAGGGCAAAGACCATATGAATCCTTTAGTCTTGAGCATCTCTATCCTTAGCAATAATTTGTCTTGAGGTGCAGGTCTGATTATAAGACAACCCTCAATTGTATGAATACCCCTTGTCATGATTTAAGGGGGGGATGGTGGCTTTAGACTTTGCAGACTCAAAATTGTTATCCTTGTCAGTCTCGTCTTATTATTATACCCCACAGGAAAAACTACACACACACACACACACACACACACACACACACTGTATTTTGTCTAGGGACCCAGTTCCTTGAATTGGGACAGCATTCCAATATGAAAGCATTTTTAGCTAACAATTAAGAACTATACACTAGCCCTGTTTTCAGTGCTTTAGCCTATTTGCTCATTCAATGATCACAAAACTGAAAGAATTAATTGCTTGTGTTTATACAGCTAGTAAGTAGAAGAGAGCAGGCAGTTGAGTTCTAGAGCACGCTATCCAATAGAATGTCCTGCAATGATAGAAATGTCCTGTACCTGCCTTTTCCAATGCAATCCTCTCTAGCTACCTGTGGCTACTGAGCACCTGAGATGTTCAAGTGTAATTGAGAGACAGGAGTTTTGAATTTTATTTAATCGTACGTAATTTAGTAGCCATATGGAGCCACTGGTTTCTAAATTGGACTGCATAGCTTGACAGGTTGTACACTTACTTTTGACACAAGCTGTACCACATATCTCCACATGCGTTCAGTCATTTGACAAATACTGAGCTCCTATCATGTGCCAGGGTCCCTTCTTGGTACTGGGTATATGCTAGTAGGAATGAACAACAAAAAACAAAACAAAACATCTGCCATGATAAAACTTGTGTTCAGTGCTTACCATTAAACATCCAGTTAAGGATTTTGGTAATGCAGTCCTACTGATTGCTCCTCTTTCTGTTGAGTTTCAGACTTTGGAACTCACCCAAAGAATAACAACAACCGAAGCGTGATTTTATGAAGAGGTAAACAAGTCTCTGATGCAACTCCTCCTCCCCTGCTGGAAGTCTCTCATACAAGCTAGGGTGAAGGCTACCGTCGTCATATTCTCAGGACGGATGTGGGTCCCCACTTCCTGCCTTGGTATAAATGCACACGCTCCAATAGGTCTGTGAAGAGAGAGGGAGGACTGGGCTCCAGGAAGGGCCTGACAGCCTACAGCTCCTACACAGGAAGCAGAGGTCTGTGGGAGAGAGCTGTCTGCCCTCTGCTCCTGGAAGTCCTGCCTTGCATTTCTGAATAGCACACTTAGTAAACCGGAGGGAAGCAGAAGAAAAGAGTCAGCTGGGGGGTTTGTCTTGAACTCGTAGGACAGCTCTCCTTCCGCAATAACAAAAGGGGTGGGGATTGGGAAGAAATGGAGAGTGCTCCTTCCTCTTAAGTGAGGAACCTGGAGGTAAAGGCTTCTCTTTCAAACATTTTCCATCGGTTTACTAGCCACTCATGGACAGCCATACTGGGAATCTTCCACCTTTTGGAGAAAACCTGCCGTCACCACAGACCCATTGCTCCCCCTAAAACACATTCTGTGACTCCCTGTTATCCTCTTGAAATCAGTGAGATTATAAATCAAGTATTATTAAACTGAAACAAACTGGACAAAGAAATAAAATAACTGCAACTTAGGTAAATAATTGGACATTGCAGCCATTTCTGGAAAGAATTAAGTTCATCAGAAGACGATTCAACTATTTTCTCAAATCTCCTAAGGAGAGTACATAACTAGTACCATCCTCACAGTGGATGTCTTAGAGCATTATGGCTGACTAGTCATATTCTTATGGAACCCTATTGGTGAAGTGATACACCATAGTATACTTCCCAGCTCAACTCAAGCCCAGCCACATTGTCACATCTGGTTTACCAGATATTATGCATTTAGTATCACAGGTCAGCATAAAATTCTTTCAAATTATACTTTAAATGCTACTTCAAGTTTATATGTGCTATAAATGCAAAGGATATGCCAGATTTTGAAGACATAGCACAAGGAGAATGCCAACTATCTCATTAGTAATTTTCATACTGAAAACATGTTGAAATGATTACATTTTGGATATACTGGTAGTAGGTTACATAAAATGTTATTATAATTGATTTCCCATGTTTTCTCTTATAAATATTGGTACAGAAAATTGACTGTTGCTTATGTGGCTCACACCACATTTCTATTGGATGACTTTTAAAGTGAGAAACATTTTTTTGAACTGAGAAAACTGCACTTAGCTGAACACGTGTGTAGGAATATACAGGTGCACACACTAACACCTACCAGCAACCTCATTTCTCTATCTGCGTTATGAGCCACGTTCACATACATGGTGCATGGTGCCCTGACTTTCTGGCCCATTTCAGAGAACCCTCCTGCCACTGCTTCCCAATTACTCATTAATTGCTGCTCTCTGTCACCCACTTCCACTAGCAAACTTTAGGTCTTTTTCACATTGATTGCTCTATTTATTGTGGTACTTGTGTATTTCTTAACCATTCAACACTGTGCTACTACTGTTACTAGGGTCCTATCTTTATGTGTCACCATGAAATTTCTGAGTATTATGTCCCAACCCTGTTTTTCTCATAAGCCCTGTAGTTTTTCTTGCATGATTTTGATAGCACAGAGATTTTTAGGAAAACACATGTCTTCTTATAGCAGAAATTACTTAGTAAAATTCTATACCTCCCCCCACCCCCGCCATCAAAAATTTATCTTTATAATAAAACAGAGTTCGGTTCTAGGTTCATTTAAATCTAAATAGATTTTTCACTTTCATGGATGTCATGTTTGAAGGGTCATTAGAAAGTTGGACTAAACTGTCCCACACATTTCTGGGACTCCAGTACCAGAACCCCATCCAATAAATGTCAGTGGCATCCTACAATCATAGCATCAATCACAGAACCTTTATAAATTTCTAAAATGCCCTGGAAATATACTGCCCCAGATGAGAACCACTGGTCTGTTTGAAGCTGGGGGAAGTAGAAAATGATGAATAGAAATTCATCAGACAAAAAAGTATTTACCTTAAAAAGTTCATCCTATCTAATAAAAGAGTAATATGCAAATTGACCATCACTCCAACACACAAGATGGCTGACCCCATGTGGTCAAAGATGGCTGCCCCCATGTGGACACAAGATGGCCACCACAAGATGGCCAGCAGGGGAGGGCAGTTGGGAGGGACCAGGCCTGCAAGGGAGGGCAGTTAGGGGTGACCTGGCTGGCAGAGGAGGGAAGTTGGGGGTGACTGGGTCTGCAGGGAAGGGCAGTTGGTGGGGACCCAGGCCTGCAGGGGAGGGCAGTTGGGGGGGACCAGGCCTGCAGGGGAGCAGTTAGGCATCAATCAGGCTGGCAGGGGAGTGGTTAGGGGGTGATCAGGCTGGCAGGCAGAAGCGGTTAGGGGCAATCAGGAAGGCGGGCAGGCAAGCAGTTGGGAGCCAGCAGTCCTGGATTGTGAGAGGGATGTCCGACTGCCCGTTTAGGCCCAATCCTGGTAGGGCAGTCGGACATCCCTCGAGGGGTCCCAGATTGGAGAGGGTGCAGGCTGGGCTGAGGGACACACACCCCTGTGCATGAATTTCGTGCACCGAGCCTCTCGTCCTTAATATTATAAAATCAAACATTTTGGGTTTTATGTCTGAGAAAATATTTCAAAGCCTTTGACAGTTTCTGGAAGTTTATTCTGAATAGAGTAGTTGAAACATAAGTAAACCCATAGTGTGTTAAAAAGACTACTGCTATTTTAAGTGAATTTAAAAATAGTGATGGTAATAACTGCTTTTTTGCTACTGAGTTGCCATTATTACTAAGATGATCAAGTTCAAATCCAAGTAAGTCAGACACCAAGATCATTACTGTTTGTATTACACTGTTATAGTTCATTAGTCTCATTATTACCATCTTTATTAAATTACAATACCAGAAGATTTGTAAAACCTATGAACATGCAAACATCACTTTACATACACATTCAAAGATCTTCAAATTGACCTCTACTAATAGATTCATAAGAGTAACTGCATTTCTTCCTCTCTTTACAAACCGAGCTGAATGCGCAAAGCCACTCTCCATACATATGTGCATTTTTGCTGTCACCAGTTGAATTATATGCAGTTGACTTTAATGCCAAATTTTGTGTCTAAGCTACATAATTTAAATATCCTGTAAATCTATGAAGTATGAGTGCTAAAAGAGGGAGTGTTTATATCTATGACTACTAAGTTAAATGCTTTAGAAAGACTTAATAAATGAGTCATTAAAATTGGCCATTGAATTATGTGTGGGTGATACAACTGTAGAAGATTCAAAAATAAAATAAATGACTCTGCCCTGTAATTGATTTTTCAATGTCTTTAAATTCTCACTCCTCTTTAATAAAGTGAAATTGGAATTTAGTTGGTTTTATTTAAGCTACTTGACTAAATCTCTAATCACAAACTCATGATTAAAAAAAAGATTGTGTGCTACACTACACAAAATGATGATAAATTTACGGGCATTTTAAACTTTTATGTTATAAGAAAATAATTAAAGTTGAATGTATTAAGTTTTTATGATATTTGGCTTCTTAAAATTAACCAATCAACTACTAGTTCTGGTTGCATTGGGTAAGAGAACGTACACTATGTATTGAACTTCTAGAATTTAGCATGATAGAACCAAACCACCACAACTAATAATGGATTATTCACAAATAGGGAAAAGTATATAAATATAGATCCTCATTTGTTTGTCTTTGTAACCTTGGGTTCAGGATAAATAAAAATAACTGCTCTCTTCTACCTTCACGAACTAAAACAAAAACAGAGTCTAAGGAAAATTCCAAAATGAGTAGTTATGAACTGTTTTCTCTTCTAACAACCTTTGTTTTCATATTAATCATCCTCTTTTTCCTGAGATGGGTGGTAGAGATTAATTAACTGCACCCTTAATTTAAAAATTCAAACATCACCACAGAAACCTTCTTTTCACATTCTTTATCCATGAGTGAGATCTCAGAATTAAAATATCTATTTTGAGGCCAACCCGTAACTAAAAACACCAGTATAAACAAATCCTGCCTGATGGGGAAAGATGGCAAGAATGAGCAGGAGAGGTTTTTTGTTGGTTTTTTTTAGGCCAATTTATTTCTTTTCAAATTTAAGAACTGCTTGTTCTTTAGGTACTCTATATATCATCCAGCATTTGAGATGTGGACATGGTCAGGAGATTTCCCTCCTTTCATTTGTACTTTCCGTAAAGTTCCAGAAACAAATACATTGTTTGTTTCCTTAGTCATTTTAAATAAGGTGTCACACATCTCTAAGGGATGTAGACTTTGGGAAGTATGGAATGATCCCAGATCCAGTCCTTACATATTTCTCCACGCCACTGCTTCCAGCAGAAGGCCATTATGCTTCCAGACTCTGAGAAGGTGCCAGGTAGAATTGGAGCTGGAAGAAATGGCACTTACAGGTTATTATAAAATGCAAAGTATTACTTCTACTCTTTGAAGGCCATTGTTCTTGAATTATTAAATGAGTTCCCCTTGATCAAAATTGGGTATCCAGTGGGTTTTCAAGACCCATTTATTTAAAGTAGAATTATTACTGCTTGCCTTTGTGCATCTTCTTCTAACTCAAGACTTAGGATGGTAAATGCATGAGCCTCCTCAGCCTCTTCACACCCCTCAGCACATGTCAATAATCAAACTTGTCCTCTTTCTCAAAGTCAGCATTGTCAGTGAGCAGAGCCTTGACAACCAGACTACATGGTCAGCTTCATCACTTCTCCCCTGTTTGACCTTGAATGAGATTTTTTACCTAAGATTCACTTTCCCCTCTCATAGCATAGGGATATCAATAGGAATATTCTCCTAGGCATTTTGTTATGATTAAATAGGAAAATGCACATGTAACATTTAATAATTTCTAAGACTTAAATGTTATATATAATTATTCCTATTAAGTCTCATAATTCTTTGTCACCCAGAACTCTTGGCAGCTACTAACAATTAGTCAGGATTCAAACTGAGACTATTGTCACATCTCTGATTAGAAGAATGGTGTGTTAATAATTATCTGTCATTTCAGAAGGTCAATGTAAGCTAATTAATAATTTACATTGTGCTATGGAAATGACATTTGCTCACCCTGTTCACCAAAAAAGGTTATTTTACTTACCTACCATGATATATAACATCATCCTTTTTTATTAACTAAGAGTTCTACATATTGGTAACATAATAAAGAGAACACTGTTAAAAATAAGATATGATAGAGGCAAATGTAAGGGTATCATTATTAAATTGCCTTTTCCTTGCAGATGAAATTTCATTTTAACCCCTAATTTCTACTAAAGCCTTTCTATTCTTAGGGTAAAATAGTAAGGTATGATGAACATGTTCATATACAAAGATTGTATTTATCAGTGGTTGCTAAGAGTTGGTAGTGGAGAGGTTTAACTACCAAGGGCCATGAGGGAATTTTGGAAGGTGATAGACGTGTTCTAAATCTTGATTGTAGGGGTGGTTATATAACTGCATGCATTTGTCAAAACTCAGGGAGTTGTACTGGTAGCGTCATAACTAGCTAGTTATTAATATTAAAAATAGGAAGAAAGCAAAGGGAGACTAGACATTGTAAGCATGGTCATCTGGGCACCTTCACTGGGAAGCTGCCAATTTACATTCCCCAGGGAACCAGGGGTCTATTCCCTGCAAATCACTGGGGAAAGGGGATTAAACCAAAGGGAAGATGGGCACATGCACAGTGAGGTCAGGGTGACAGAGGGAAGGTACTTGTCTGTCAGTCCAGCTGGGGGCGACATGGATAGGCTGGGAGTGGGGGAGCCACTGCAAGGGTGTGAAATCGGGAAAGGGTAAAATCCCCCAGGCAAAGAATTCTCTTGCTCACTTGCTTGCTCTTGTGCTCAGTTTCTCCCTGGCTCTGTGTGACCACACTCGCCCGTGTCATGTGGCCCTATAAGCTGCATGGCTCATGGCCATGCAGACTCCACATGCAATGGACTGCAACTGGGAACACAAGCTGAGCTAGCCAGATGCTGGACTGGGTGGTGCTTTAATATGGAGCGAAGAGTCTGGGCAGTAGCTTTAACCCTAGGCCAGACGGAGGGAGATGGGACCTTGGAGGGGAACTCCCTTAATGTGACATCATCAATAAAGCTTTCCACAATAACTCATCCTCCTGTGGGTGCCCCAGGAAATTCTTGTTCCCACAGCACCCCAAAAAGCCCAATTCCACCAGTGACAGGTGGGGACACGGAAGACATCACATCAATAATAGTACATTAAAAAGGTGGTTTTTACCCTATGCAAATTGCACTTCAATTTCAGGGGGAAAATATTGGGTTGATAATTCTGTTTTCTCTTAAGATTAGGAAATGTTAATAATGACATTGGTTTTCCATTACTGAAGAGGTCAGAGTAATACATTTGTACATTTTCAAGACCACAATCTAAAACTCTATCAACTTTTAAAACTAATTACAAAACAGCTCAGTTGTTCTTAAGTAAATGTCCTTGCCTCAGAGGCAGTGTACCGAATGTTGGAAAGTGGGGAACAGGGGAGGTGAAAGTGCAAGGCACAGCATCTAAAGAGGAACCCCTGAGAGACTGTAGTTTTACCTAAATGCATAGAATTTGGAAAGTCCTAGATTGTTTTTAAAACAATGAGAGCACATTTACATGGTGACTTTGGGATGGAGTGTGGAGGTGTAAAACATGCCATCACTACAGAGTTCATGCTTTCAATGCTAAAAAGACTTATGGTCTGCTAATTAAATCTTGCTGCAGATGGAATTTCATTCTTAGTTTTGATGGATAAAAAGGGGATTTATGATATTTGCTTGGCTCTCATCCCTACTGAATGCAGAGAGTGAATACTTTGTGCAGAAACATATGGCTTCTTGGGAAGTATGAGTCATCAATTGAACCAGATGTGCCAAAATAACAAAACAAAACAAAAATGTGAGGAAGGTGCTAACCACCCTGAGGCAGATGCTGTGACTGTTATTTCTAATGTTGTTTCTATTTCATTGGGGAAACCTTACATCTTATTATCACGAACTATTTTTCTAGCTAAAAACGATATTTGTTTTAATGTTTGTTAAAGGTGCAAACTAGCCATCTGTCTCTTTTTACTTTCCTTGGATCGACCTGCTTATGAACTATTGATAGGCCATTTCTTGCATTTGTTAAACATTTATGAATGGGTATAGTTCCTCTATTATTTCCCGGGTATTGTGCTAGACATTTGGAATTCAAATCTGCTACCAAAGATTTTCTTATTACTACTATGTCTGTGAGATTTTTTACATTATGTCCACCAACTTCAATTTTTAGATAATCAGAATTACTTTTAAAATATTTCTATTCATCCACTTATACTTACCTATACACTCTCTATAATAACACTTTATATCTGATACTCACTTGCAACATCATAATATTAATCATTAAATTCTTGTCATAAACTAGAAAAGCCTATATATAAATTAAAGACAAATAGCTAATAGATTTAAGTATTTTAATTGCAAAGGTTTTCCACATTATAGGCACTTAAATATTTATTTATTGATTCAAAAATATTTCCTTAGAAGTTACCATACGTCAAGTAATGTTTTAGGTATCAAAGATATAGGAGCAGACAGGATGGATGAGAAGACTGCCCTTCTGAAAAACATACCACTGTGAGCATAATAGACAAGTGAAGGAGGAAGTAAAGATGATAAATTCAGAGAGTAAAGTGAGATACGGCAATACCATTGAAGATGGCTCCTTCAGGCAGAGGCCCCTCTGAGGAAGTGACAGCTGACAAAACATCTGAGCAATGAGAAGGAGTGGCCATGTGAAGCCTGAGGAAGAGCTTTCAGGGGAGAGAACACAAGTGCCAAAGTTCTACGGAGATAATGAACTTGGCCTATTCCATGAGTGGAAAGCATGCCGGGTGACTGGGGGTCTATACTAGGTGAACAGGACTAGCTGAGGTGAGAAGTGGGCAGACCCTGGGCCTTGTGCAGCCCAGAAGGCCAAGTGAGGACAGTTGGATTCACTTTTCATGCATGGGAAACTGCAGGAGTACTTTAGCAGAACATTGGGAGGCTTTTAAGAAAACTTTCAAAATAATTTCAAATTTACAGAAAATGTAGGTTAAAGAGTACAAAAAATATTTCTATACCCTTTACTCAGATTCACTTACTGTTAACGTTTGGTTCAAGTCCCTTCATCATTTACTATCTCTTTGTCTCTCAAAAACTTTTGTATCTGAGCCATTTGAGAGTAAATTGTATACATCATGGTTCTTACACTCTAAACACTCCAATGTGTTTTTCCTGATTAAAAGGTTATTCATTTGTATAAAGGTTAATTGTGTGTGTTAGTTTGACTGGATCATTGGAGTGCCCAGATATTTGGTCAAATATTACTCTGAGCCTTGCCATGAGGGTGTTTTGGATGAGATTAACATTTAAATTAATATACTGAGTAAAGCAGATCATCCTCTGTAATGTGGGTGGGCCTCGTCCAATCAGCTGAAGGCAGGTATAAAACAAAAAGGCTGATTTTCTCCTGCCTGAATAAGAGAAAATTATTTGCTTGATGGCCTTAGAACTGGAACATTTATTCTTTCCTGCTTTCAGATTCAAACTGAAACACTGGCTCTTCCTGGGTCTTATTAACCTTGCTGGCCTTTAGCCTACAACTACATCATCAGATCTCCTAGGTCTTAGCTTGATGACTTATCCTGAAGATCTTGGGACTTGCCAACTTCCACAGCTGTGTGTTCCAATTTCTTATTCTATCTATCTATCTATCTATCTATCTATCTATCTATCTATCTATTATCTATCTATCTATCTATCTATCTATCTATCTATCTATCTATCTATCTCTCATCTACTCGTACTGGTTCTGTTTCTCTGAAGAACACTGACTAATATTCCTTATACAACCAGAGAATATTTATCAACTTAAGTGGAATTTATCATTAATATAGTTCTTCTATCCAAACTACCATCTGTATTCCAATTGTGTCAGTTGAATCAATAATGCCCTTTATAGCAATTTTTTTTCCTCTTTTAGAACAAGATTCAGTGTAGGATGACATATTGAATTTAGTTTTTATGTCTTTTTCATTCCTTTAAACTGGAGCAGTTCCTCAGCCTTATTTTTTCTTTTATGACTATGGACAGTTTTGAAGCATGCTGTTTCCCTCTCACTATCCCTGCTCCTACCACCTCTTTTTTATAGTTCAATCACCATTTTGAGTTTGTCTAACATTTCTTCATGATCAGGTTATGCATTCTTGGCAAGAACAACATAGAACTGATGTTTGTCCTTAGAATATCCCATCAGGAGGCACACAATGTCCATCTGTTCATTATAGTAATTTTAATCACGCAGTCAAGGTGTTATTCAGTTTCTCCTTAGTACTAATAAGCAATTGGGCAGATAGCCCGTCCTTACCAAAATTACTCCCCAATTTAACATGTCTTTCTGATCTTTGCCTGAATTCCTCTTTACTGTGATTGTGGCAAAACAATGCTTTTCCAAATTCAATGTTCACCCCATTTTTTATTTCATTACTTATTATTAGTACTCACGTGTGACTTTTTAAAAATGGTTTGTGATTAATTACTGCTCTTAATTACTTTATTTCGCAAATTGTTCCAGTGGGAGCTCCTTCAAGCTGTTCATTTTGTCCTTGTGACAAGTCCCCATCATGTTTGGGGCACATATCCTTAATCTTTTTTCCCTTTTATTATTTTTAATTTAAAAAATTAATTACAGTTGGCATTAAATATTATTTTATATTAGTTTCAGATGTACAGCATAGTGGATAGACATTTATTTAATTTATGAAGTGATCCCCCCGATATTTCAAATACCCTCTGGCACCATACATAGTTATTACAATATAACTGATTATATTTCCTATGCTGTACTTTACATCCCATGACTATTTTGTAACTACCAATTTGTACTTTTTAATCCCTTCATCTTTTCTTTAAAATATATTTTATTGATTTTTTTACAGAGAGGAAGGGAGAGGGATAGAGAGTTAGAAACATCGTGAGAGAGAAACATCGATCAGCTGCCTCCTGCACACCCCCACTGGGTATGTGCCCGCAACCAAGGTACATGCCCTTGACCGGAATCAAACCTGGGACCCTTGAGTCCGCAGGCCGACGCTCTATCCACTGAGCCAAACCAGTTAGGACAATCCCTTCATCTTTTTCACTCAGGTCTCCATCTCCCCTCCCATCTGGCAACCATCAGTTTGTTCTCTGTATCTATAAGTCTGTTTCTGTCACTTAAAGAAATTTTTCATTACCATTTTCATTACCATGTTGCACTTACTGTAACCCAGCCTGGAAAACAATCATTTCTCTGAGAATCCCTTTTAGTGGAGATGGTGTAGAAGTCAAGATCTAAATGCTAGATCATTTTGTTACTGGGAGTATCAATTGTTCCAAGGTTTGCTCAACAGATAGACCTAAGTAATGTATGTGTGTATGTATTTGTATGTATACATACATATGGCTACTTATATATACTCAAGAACACATTTTAGAAATTATAAATCCATATCAATACCCTTTATTCCAATCCATTCTCTCAAAGTTTTCTCTTGCCTTTAACAGAGTAGTGATGGGATACTGAATGATCTTTCTTGCTATTCTAAAGACAATGTACTCTAGGTGGGCAATTGTGGCAGCAGGGAGACCAACTTGGAACCACTGTAACAGTTGAGGGAAGAAATGATGGTGACTGGGACTGGGGGATAATGGTGGAAGTCATGAGGAATGGTCCTACTTGTATTTTTAAGGTATAGATAATACTGTAAGGGCACGATATGCTGTGGGAGAAAAGGAGAGACCTCATATATTACTCCTGGGGTTTTAATCTTAGCCATGAGTATGATTCAATTGGCAAAATTTTTAGTGTAATTGATTAGATACTATTAATGACCAGAAAAATGGTGTTTTGCAGTCGATCCCTATAGGATATGGAAGAGAGCACATGTTTGAAATAGCCAGTGAAGTCCCCACAGACCCAGACTCTATCATTAGAAAAATATTTTAAAAGTCCAACATTTAAATACTTCCTTTACTTTAGGGAAATATTTGGGATACAGAAATTCTAGAGGGGAGGCCCTATGGCCAAGGGAAATATGTCAATAGGAACAAGTTCTGGGAGCAAAGTAAGAAACAGCCTGCTTTCTAGGTATTCCTTAATTTTACCTTAATTTTTAAAAATATAGAGAGAGATAGCCCTGCCGGTGTGACTCAGTGTTTGAGCGACAACCTATGAACTAGGAGGTCACAGTTCGATTCCTGGTCAGAGCACATGCCTGGGTTGTGGGCTCAATCCCCAGCAGGGGGTGTGCAGAAGGCAGCTGATCAATGATTCTCTCTCATCATTGATGTTTCTTTCTCTCTCTCTCTTCCTCTCTGAAATCAATAAAAAATATTTAAATATATCCTATATAATAAAGAGCTAATATGCTAACTAGACTGAACAGCTGAATGACCTTCCGGAAGACCTTCTGGACGAAGCCAGGGCTGCGAGGGCCAAGCCCCTTGCATGAATTTCGTGCATTGGGCCTCTAGTATATATATATATTATTGTGGTAAGACTTAACATGAGGTCTATCCTCTCAACAAATTTAAGTGTACAATATGGTATTGTTGCCTATAGGAACAACATTATACAGCAGCTCTCTAAATGATTCACTAATATCAGAACACATTCAATGTACATACCAAAAAAATGCAAAAACAATATAGAACCAGCAATTACATTGTCCACTGTTACAACCGTTGTGTGCCATATGTAAGACAATCGTTGGGGAACAAAAGACCGACTCACTGGCCATCAAGAATATAAATGCTTTCATTTCTTTATGTTTTCCATCAGCTATGTTAATATATATAATTGCTGCACTGAAGTACTGAAGTCACCATTGCATGCTTTATGACATGTTTCACTTTTGTTTACTGATCTTATTTCATTGAAGATTATAAGAGAAGCATTTTAATGTCTGTGACTATCCCCTGTTTGAGATTATTCATGTCATGTCCTCATAACATATTCACTATTATATCCCTATTCCCACTCCCCCCGCTCCTCCATAACCCTCTAAATAAATAAAGCTCCTAGAATGCAGACATCAGAGCTTTCATTATCATGCTTTACCTCATGGCTTCTATCCTACTTTGCTTCAGGGCAGGAATGTGTTTCAAGTTCCATAAAAAAATGATTAATAATTTATTGACTGGTTCATTTGATCCTTTAACCAGACTCTGGGCTGTCAAATCTAAACCTGCTTTCTTATACAAATCTACCAAGCACAGTTGATCTCCTTCTTTTATTCTGGACATTGTTACCATGAATGAAACCAAATTCCATAGCGATGGCTGGCTAGGCACTTAGATATAAGTTTATCTGTACATATACACCATAGCCTGTAGCAAGCCCAGCCAGGAATTGCAGCTATCCACATTTCCCAGCACCTAATACAGTTCCAGTGGGTGATGACACCTTAAGAACAGTTTCCTGTCTGTTAGGTACAGGACTGCAAACTCGATATCTCCTACAAAATTCCAATGGGCTATCTAAAAACTCTGAATGGTGCAGAACCTTTCTTATCTCTGAAAGCACAAGGGCCTGTGGAACCAGCACTTCCTGCATTACAGGAATAGGAAACACAGAAAATATGATTTATATAAGCTGTTTCATGCTATACCTCATGCATTGCCAAAGCCCCAGACAGTCTGCCTGGCTGTTTAGGGAGAAGCATTAAGACCTATGATGTGCTCACCAAGAAAATGTAAAGCAAGATTCTTTAGGTGTGGGGTAGGTATGTTGACCTTTGATCCCTTGAGTAATCTGATAGGGGTTTACTGAAATGAGGAGGAAGTTGAGGCAAGGGAAACAGCACAGAATTTAAACCCAATTGTGTTTAAACTGCAAAGCCTCTGGGAATGTGATTTCATACTTACTTTCCCATTACAGCTTTGCTTCCTGCATACTCCCCGTATTGCCCCTCCCCAGGAGATGATATGTTTAAAACTTTATGAGGCAAGAGATTTTAACCTTTAGTCTAAAGGGATGCTGGTAAGCAAATCAAAATTTGAACCTCTGAATTCAAAGGTTCACACACATTTGGAAATCAAAATAAAATTCTGGCACTGCAGAAAGGGGGCTCCCACTTAGAAGCAATAGCCACTTTTTCTTGGCATTTCACTAGCAATTTCCTGGTAGCAGCTCTCAGAGAGGTGCTACCTGGAATCCTGCCAAATCAGTCTTATTCGATTTGTTACAATGACTGTAGGTCACAATCTTTCCCTGTTGGCAGGTGTTCTGGGCTTGACCTCATTTGAGGAACCCTAGTTAATCCAGCTTGGTACAAATCTTTTCTGTTTAGTTCTTAAAGATTCTTTATATACTACTCTCTGAACTAGAAAAATGAGCTAGCATGAGTTCACACACTCAAATCCCCATAGTGCTTAGAATGTTGATTTCCAAGGGTTTTGGGAATCTTGTGAGAGCTTGTCACTTAGTTCTATCTATTCTTAAAAAGAATTTTCAGTGGGTCTGTGAATATAAAAAGTATGTATTAGATACCAACTTATTGACAAGAGTTAAACAACCTGCTCCCATAACTGTATGTATTAGTCTGCTTGGGTTACAATAACAAAATATCATAGACTGGGTAGTTTAAATTCTTACACTACTGGAGGCTGGGAAGTCCAAGATCAAGTTGCTGGTTCATTCTGTCTGTTCCAGGTGAGAGCCCTGTTCCAGGCTTTCAGAAGGCTGCCTTCTCATTGTGTCTTTACAGGGGGGGGGGGGGGGGGGGGGGAGGAGAGAGAGAGAGAGAGAGAGAGAACCACTTCTTTTTATAAAGCCACTTAATCCAATCATGAGAACCTTACCCCCATGACCTCAATAAACCAAATTATCTCCC
The DNA here is from genome assembly GCF_963455305.1 of Plecotus auritus. NCBI lineage: Eukaryota > Metazoa > Chordata > Mammalia > Chiroptera > Vespertilionidae > Plecotus > Plecotus auritus. The sequence continues at coordinate 30,352,237 of NC_137775.1, read as the reverse complement.
AAAGGCCCCACCTATAAATGCCATTAAATTGAGGGATTAGTGCTTCAATGCATAGACTTTGAGGAAACACAAACATTCAACCAGTGACGCTGTACAATTAGACAGTGTAAATCCTGGAAGAAACCTTGTTGAGAGTTGGATAAATAACTTGACAAGAGAATATGTGTCATCTCAGAAAGTAACCACCCTAAGCAGTTATGGTTTCAAGAAGTTTAAGATCAATAGCATGTGTTGTTGCTCTTGGCTGAGAAGGTATTGGGTTTTCCTGATATTCAGGGTAGTCATTCAAAGCCCAAGGGCACAAGATAGTTTCTGCTGCCCCAGCTGTGTTTGTGACTCAAACACTGGGGGCAGCTCAGCCCAGGAGGTGCCTTTGGGAGTTGTGTCTGCCCAGTTTTCAGGTGAGGAGAACCAGGAGAAAGAGAGTTTTATCTTAGTCATCTGAGGCTTCTGGCTCTCACTTCTGCTCAACTCTCTCTAGCCCAGTGACTATGTGTTCTCAGATTCTCTCAGATACTCACCCTTTGGGATGGTCTCTGCCTTCCTGGCTACAATGTTGCCTCTCACTCCAGGGCTGCCTCTTTGCTCCTAAGAGGATGCCCCTCAAAGCTCGACTGGCCTCATGGTCACCACCCAGACTGTGATTGGAGATTAAGAACAGCAAAAACTACCACAAAAAGATAACCACTTCTCCAGTTCCCAATATTCTAAAGGTGGTTGTATGGTGATACCCTAGTTGCTTTAGATTTTCAGTACAACTGAATCCAGCTCTGGTTTTCCTCAGTTACCACATAAACATTGAGTGGGCACCTTCACTGCCATCTAGTCTTATCACTCTCCCACACTAATACTATGACAAGGGATAGGTTTTCTGTTCTGTTGTGCTTGTTCATCTTTGATGATTAACTTCTATCTTAAGCAAGTACTAACCTTTCTGTATAGGGCTTTACCTTATGCATCACCCCTATACAGTTACAGAGTCATGTATTGGGGAGCAATAAAGTTATATTACATCTCTTTTTAAAATATTTTTATTTTTACTAATATCTAGATAATGTAAGCTTACTTATGTCTTTCTGTTTAAAAGACATTGTCAAATTCAAGTGACAATACATAAAAGAGTGGTAGTAGCCAGTCTCATAAAAACATGTGAGGACCTGAAATAACCCAGAAATGTTCAGAAATCTTTCCTTAGTCTAATGTAAATGGCACAGCAGAGTTGATTACTCAAGGTTCATTTTAGTATTGCAGTCCAACCAGAGTTTCTGAAATTTTCACACGTGGAAATGTATTTCTCACATTAAAAAAAACAACATCAATTTTATAATCAGGGAAATGTTGACTGAAAAAAACATTACAATACTGAAAGATAAATTCAAACATTTTAAGATATATTTGGATTTTATCAGTGGTAAAAATCAGTGTACATTTGAAAAGTAGTAGCACATTTGTGTGATAAATTTATTCAGTTGATAGGCCAGGCTTGAGACATAGCAGGCACTTAATACTTGCTAAGGAGATTATTTTCATTACTCTATCAATACCTGTCATATTCAGACAAATTTTTTTACCATTAATTTGAAAAACAATAAAGTTCATAAACATTTGTAAGTCATACAAAACATACTGAGGTTTCTGTCCCCTTTGATCTTCAGATCTATTTGAACATTTATCTGTAGTATAATTATATGGCCTCAATGGCCCTGTGATATTTAACAAATAACTTCATAATTGGGGGAACTTTCCAGTTTGCTTCCTAGAAACTGTTCAGTGATGGAAACAGCAAGGTCTAAGAAAGTGGTTCCTAAACATTCCTTCAGCCATGGGGACCGTACTTCAAAGCCAGTCTTAGCCAGAAGCCCTGTATATAAACCATATCACCTTGGGGTACTCACTGGGGAAATGTCTAGGAACCTCCCTGCTTTCTTCTCCCCTGAAGAACATCAGAAAAGCTCAATTTGAAAAAATTGACCATGGGACCAAAACTCTGGCCTTTCCAAGTCTGCTAACCCTGGCTAGTGATCTTTAGCAAATCAGTTCTCTAGTTTTTAATTTCCTTATCTGTCACGTGAGAAATCAGAACTAGATCAGTTAAGAACATTTCTGTTCTAAGTTATAAACTCTCTCACTTGTGGCCTAGTACTCTTACTTTCTTTCCGTTTTCTAAGAGGTTGAGCTTCTCTTCCGAACAGGGCCTGTGTCTGCGTGTTCCCGTGAGATGCACCCGGGAAGCTATGAGAGCAGCGCTGCTCTGTGGCTGCCACCAGAAGTGACTGAGAAGAAGCCAGGCTGGGTCCTGGGAGAAAGAAAGACACCACTTCAGAGGGGCACTTCAAGGTCATGCCTGAGGAGCCCCTGGTGGAGAGCTTGAGTCTTTGATTCCTCAAACCCTTTCCCCTAATTCCTCTTCTATTCAAGTCTTCCCCTACCTGAGGAGGAAATTGGAGGGCACCTGTGAACAACTAATCTATTACAAGGATATAAAGATCTATCTTTCAGAGGTGCTGCCTAGTAGCTGACTTCTTATTTGTAAGTAGATGCCCGATGCATGAAGATTTGTGCAGAATGGGCCTTCCTTACCCTGGCTGCTGGCACAGCCTTTGTTCCGGCCCAGAGCTGCCTTTCTGCCTTCTCACCTGTATGCAAATTAACCTTCCATCTTTGTTGGATTAATTTGCATACTCACTCTTGATTGGCTGGTGGGCATCACAAAGGTACGGTCAATTTGCATCTTTCTCTTTTATTAGTATAGATGGTTATTAATAACAATAGTAATTATAATGTGTTCCATGTGCCCACCACTACTTGTAGGCTCTTCGCATGTATGAGCTCTTTAAAGTTAACTGTAAGTCTTTGCTGTAGTGGTTCAAGGGATATAGAAACTGAGGCACGCATAGGCTAAGTAGCTCCCTAGTCACAATGTTAGTAAGTGGCAGGGCTCTAATTCAAACCCAGACCAGTCTCTTATTTGTAATCTTTTCTCATCTCTCACCAAGGAAGCTGCCATTATTTCTTTCCCCCATATCTGCTCATGGACTTCTTGTTTCTGTTCTTAGACTCCAGTCGGTTATAAATCCTTCCTATTCTGTACCCTTAATATACACTGTTGGAGGCAATAAACTTTAGTGGTTAAAAATGTGAACTCTGAAGCCATCCTTCCTGAGTTTAAATCCTGGCTCCTCCACATATTAACTGTGAAATTTTGGAAAGTTATTTAATCACTCACTGGCTTAATTTTCTCATTAGTAGAATGAAGTTAAGATTAAGACTTACCTCAAAGGATGATCTGATGGTAAAAATGAGTGAGACAAAACATGGGAGTCTGTTATAAAGTGCCTGAGTGTGTCATATGCATTCAATAAATGTTAGGTATTATTACTTTCTGTTTATAAGAAACATACACTGCTCTATAGCCAGTGAGCCATATTTCTAGGCTCTATACCTGTGGTTATCTGTACCACTTATCACATTGTCATGTGAAACCAGATATTTATCAAAATGCTTGTCTCAGTCTGTTCAGGATGCTATAACAACAATGCCATATAGAGTGAGTGGCTTAAGCAACACTTATTTCTCACAGTATGGGACACTGGTTCACAGATGGCCACTACATGCTGTGTGCTAACATAGCAGAAAAGACAAGGGAGCTCTCTGGGGTCCCCTCTGTAATTGTACTAATCCCATTCATGAAGGCTTCGCCCTAATGACCTAGCCACCTCCCAAAGCCCCACCTCCTTATACCATCATGTTGAGGGTTAGCTTTCAACATATGATGGTAGATGCAAACATTTAGTCTAGAGCTATGATGATGGTGATGACAATACATTGTTTTGGAAATTCAAGTCTGAGTTTGTCCCTCTGAGGCCATATGCCCTGTACAATACAGAAGAGGTCAGAGGTGGTAATGGAATTGGACTCTTTGTGACACAACTAGTCTTCATTGGTCTCCATATGAATAAAAAAAGACTCCTGGAAACTCTGGGTTACAACAACCCAACCTGCACTCCTTGGAAAAACAGAACTGTTTGGGTCTTCAACAGATTCCCTTCTCGTTAAGAAAAAACAAAAACAAAAAATAACTAGTCTTCCTGCTAAGCTTGAGTTTGGAGGTCCTTTTTCTGCCATTTTAGAAGCCAAATATGTTCAATCCCAGAAGCTACAAACAATGTACTTTGAACCCAGTGGTAGAATAACTTTCTACAGCAAAACCCATTTCAGCCTTTAGTTTCTCTTCACTTCCAGACACACACACACACACACACACACACACACACACACACCACAAAACAACTTTTAAATAGACATATTATTATTGCTTTTGTTGGTAATAGAAATAATAAGGAAACCACAAGACAAGCAAAATATTTTTCACATTCATTTTATTAATATCCGTTACAACTCTATGAGGAAAGTAAAAATATAAACTATCATAAAACTCACTATTTTCTCAGTATCTCCATGGTATTAAACCTTCATTTTAGGTTCTTTCTAAATGTGCATTGTGGGGCCACCAATGATATTTTGCTAAATCTTCCTGATTTTTGAACATTTGACCTTTGAAATCTCTGTCCTCCCCTCTCCCATTGAAATTGCCTTAATTAAAGCTGTCTTCTGTCTTGTGTCTTACAACAGCCTCCAATAGGCCTCTTTAGCTGAAGGCAAAACCAATTGCCACTCATTGCTGTCAAAATCTTAGCCTTCAAAAACTGGGATTCAATCATATGTCCTCTAAGAAGTTATCAAATTCCACCGTTAGAATTAATGTCCCTATCACTGAATGAATCTTCATTACCTTTTACTAACGCTTTTTCTTATGATAATATAAGGAACATGCTACTTTAATAATAGCTCTGAATGGACTTGATTCCTTAACTGTCAGCAAGCTCTTTGAGTGCAAAAGCTCTGATTTATTTTGTTGTGCAACTGCTCAGCCCCTAGCCTAGACCTTCCACTATTGACAGAGTAAAAAGGTCATGGCACTAAGTGCTTTAAGGTGATCTGTTACATTTTTTAAGCTACTCTTACTCTGCCATGCGAACAATATTTTTTTCAACGTTAGTTCTTCAGCAAATAAAGTTTTTGTTCTTTTGTTTGTTTTGTACTAAGATTACTTTAATTGATCAAATGACAGAGACTTTTCCTTGCCCTCAATTTTAGGTTAGCTCCTATGGAAATTTGCTTGTAGAGTAAATGCAGAATTTAAAATGTCCCTGGCCTTTAGAGATGTTTAGAAGGAAACAAGGAAGTTGAATATGAATTGAAACAATTTTATTCACTGGCTTCCTCACATTAAGCAAGCTATGGTTAACTTGAAAAGTTCTCAAAGATTATACTTAGAGAGAATTGTGTTTTGAAAAATGGGGTCAATGGTAAGAAAATAACGTCACTACAATTTGTCAGGATGAAGAGACTTCTGTCTTTTAAAATTATGCTTTACAGAGCGTGGGTAATTGTTTTAAAGTGTGCACAGGAAATTTCAAAAGGACTTGATTTTAACAAAACCAGAATGAAGTATTACTTGATAATTGGCAGAGTAAGTATTACTTGGTAATTGGTAGAGAAACATAAGAAGAAATCTTAAGGTTCTAATCTCTTCTCTGAACTCTATATGCCCAACTTATCTATTTGATGTCTGCAACTGAATGCCTAGGAGACAACTTATGTACAGCATCACCACTGTTAAGTGCACAAAAAAGAGCATATATAGTGGTTTTTAATTTTTATATAAAAAGGAAAGAGTAAGTGAAATTAAAATATATATGTGTATATACATTCTCTTGTATTATGCATATAAAAAGAAACATATAAAAAATAAACCAGTAATTAAAATAGTTAACTCTAAGAATTGATGAAAATGAAGTAGAGGTAAATGAGGTAGGAGTGAGATCTCTCTGCTAGCATTGATTTTTCATGTGAATCTTACACATTATCAAAAAATAAAATAAAATTAAAATTGGTAAAATAAGAGCAAACCCTAAAATTTAATAAAACAAAAAATAAACTTAACTATATATCAAATGAATAATAAAATAACATACAAAAATTTAATCCAAATAGTTTTGAACAATACTCTGGCTGTACATCTTATGTGGGGAATTTTTTAAAGACAAGAATAAATGCAAGAAATCCTAAACTTTACTTATTAGGTTTGTTACGGTAGTGACATTTATGGAATAATTATGAAATTAGTGTTTGTGCATACTGAGCAAATCTGTAAACATAGTGATGTTTTGGGAAATTGGGTTCTCAAAATGGTAAAAGAGAGATAGATATATGACTAAGAGAATGTTGTTGAATTTGAGTTCACGATATCAGTATGAGATAATAATTCAAAAAGTTACAGATCAAATGATACCACAGCAGAAATGAGCAAATCTAGCTCCCATATCTTGTTTTCTAAATACTATTGCCCACTAAAGGATTTAGATCTCTTTGCAGGAATGGCTGATTCTGAGTATGGGACTGGAAAATCCAAGAGACCCTAAAATATCTGGTTGTGTTAGCAAAAAGATAATTTAATACTGATAAGAACTGAACAAAAAGACAATGAGAACTTTTCTTTTCATCAATCATAGAGTAACAGGCACCTAACTTACCTTCCTGTCTTAAATAACTAGAAAACTTGGAGATATATAAATCTCCAATATATATATATATATATATATATATATATATATATATATATATATATATATATATATATAATAGTGTTTAGACATGAATAATAGCTATCACAGGATTATGATTTCTGATAAAGGAAAGAAATAGCCCTCCAGTTGACCCAGCTCACTGCTTAGAGGCAATTTCTAGACTGAAGTATACAAAGAAGAAACTCAACAGAGCTCATTGAATTGAGGATAAAAAGATTAGAATTCAAAGCTACCAGAATTGTCATGTCAGTCTATTGAAGAGGATGGAGCTGCACAGAGAGAGTGCCAGGCATTTGCAGAGGGTCACCACAAGGCTTTAGCAGAATGCTGTTTCATGCATGCCTGAGAAGAAAATATTCAAGGCCAAAGAAAGAACTACTGGAAAGCAGGAGGCTGAAGAATTCCTAGAACTCACACAAGGCTGAGAATAGTTTGTTTCCATCAGCTGGGGGTAAAGACCTCATAACACATAGGGCATTGGATAGAGTTCTCAGAAGGATATCATCTTTGCAGTGGGGATAAATTCGCCCTAGACTAAAAGCTGCTCTTGATCCACCCCAAAAAATCTTATTTCAAATAACATAATGAACAAAACTGATTCCAAATATCTCAACTGCATACCAGAACAAGCTCCAATAATAGTTAAAAGAATATGACAAAATGCAACAACAACAACCTAAAAATCACAATGGCCAGAATCCAATAAAAATGACTAGTCATACGAATAAGTAACACAATATAACCCATGTCTAAGAAAAAATTCAATCAATAAAATTTTACCCCAAAATGACTGACATGCTAGAATTGGCACACAAAGACATTAAAATTGCAAGTGGTAAGGAAAACATGAGCATAATAAATATGGGAGTTCTCTAATAAAGGAGATTAAAGAGAAATGACCCTGAAATATAATATAGGAACCTTGATTGGGAAACTGAGGTTCTCCAAGTATATGTCCTTCCGACCCTATGTCACAAGGACCAGAGAGGCAGGAACAGGAGACTAGCTGGTTGTTTTCATCTCAAAAGCCTGACACTCAATTTTTTTGTCAGTATTCATGGGTTTCCACAAGACCCCACATTTAGCTTTTTAAAAGTTAGAGGAGAATTTAAACATTGCTTTTCCAGAAGTGCCATTTTCATAATTCACCCTTCATCTCATCAGTTGACTATAAAACAACAGGTATCCCAAATTTCGAGGAGCAGTTTATCTTAGACCACATAAATGGCAGGTGACTTACTCCATCCTAATGGGATATTACAGATAAATAGAGGCACTCTTTAGACCTAAAGATAGATCCAGAATATGGAGTCTAGGTCTTGACCTCCAGGGCTCTAATAATAGGCACCTACTTTTTAGTGGCAAAGAAGGAAGGGAGTTAATGTGAAGTAGAGAAGGCAATAACACAATAAGTAGAACATTTAATGGGAACAAAATGTGTTTGCAACCTCTGTCTCCTTATTAAGCCCAGTTACCATGCATCATTTGCAAAAAAAAAAGAAGAAGAAGAAGAAGAAGAGAACAAAACAAAAAAAGGAAAGCCTCATGTTTGTGTTGAAAGGAGAAAAATGTAGTGGCATCCGAGGTAGCAAGGCTTGGAAGTGGGAGGCAGTGAGGAGCTATATATTATACCTGGAATTCAGGCATACTGCTGCCAGCTTCAAAAATGGATTTGAGAATAAGAGCGAGCTAAAATTTTAACAGAATCTGGAGCCTTTGGAAGTGTGAATGAATGGGATGAGATGTGTGAACATGCACAGACCCGTCCTTCTGTTCATCCTGGGAAGCGCCCAGCCTGCAGTTCCCCAGGTCTCTGGAGAGGAAAAGACCTTCTGGATGAGGACACATTGGGTTTCCCTGTCAGAACAGAGTGGGGCACTCGGGGTGAGTGTCAGCCTACTCTCTGGCCAGTTTTTTATCTCTCAAGTGATGGGGCTTCCTTGGGTCCACGATGGAGCAGCCTGAGCTGTCAGGGACATCTTCAGACATTTACTGGCACATTCACAGCGTGGATGTATCTGTGAAACACGTTTGGCTCTTTGTCTCCTCTTAATGGTTGCCTGCCATTCTCGGAGATCTGAAAGGCGAGAGCTGGCATTGGCATCCTATAAGCTTTTACTGTGGGGTCTTCATTTGGATGAAATCTCCCTTTAGAAGTTTATTTCCCAGGGGATCCAAATTGCAAACCAAATTATTAGATGCAAAATCATCCCAGTTCTCCGAGATTTAGGCTTTCTGAATACTGCTGATGAGAGGCGGTGGCGTGGAGCGTGGATACAGCATAGGGAGGACAAAGGCTCTGCATGTTGAGGAAATGAGGACAGTTGATTCTTACATGTGCAATGAGTGATCCAAATATTCAGAATGTGTTTCTTTGGTGCCCTTAATTCTTGTTTCATATACCACTCCTGTCATATAATTTATTCCTTTATTCATTAAGCATTGAAGATAGTACTTCTAAATTTTGTATATGTTGCCCTGGGACATTTCTCAAATAATTTTCTTCATGCTCCAGTTGCTTTTGTATTCAGACTTCTAGCTGCAAAAATGTCAAATCCCCCTCCGCCCCCCAATTCCAAGTGTGCTTTCCCTAGGGCTCATTTTTTTTAGGAATGTGGAAATGGATCCTTGCCCTTAGTCCCATGTATGCTAGTGATGAAGCTGGGACCAGACTTCAAAATTCCTGACTCCTGGAATCGTTATCATTTCATTGCCCCACCTGCCTCAGGAGGGCTTCAATTTTCCCCACACCCTCACACACACACACACACACACACCACACCACACCCTCACTCACACACACATTCAAACACACATAGCCTCACATGCAAACACACACACACACATACATACACACACACACACACACCACACCCTCACTCACACACACACTCAAACACACATAGCCTCACATGCATACACACACACACACACATACACACACATGCACGTACACATGCACAGCACAGAGCACAGAGTAAGCCTTCAGTAAGTTCTTACTAAATGAAAATTTAAGTATGAAGGATGCAATAATATTCATGGGAGGTTGGATCCATTTCTTGTTCTTCTCTCTCAGAACTCCAGCTTCCCTCCCAGAAGCAGAATCATCGGCTGTCAGGGCACCTCTTTTGGGAAGTGGGGTATGGGAGGTCTATCAGAAGCCCGAGCAGTCCCAACCAGAACCAAGCTGCCAGAACAAAAAATATTCTGTTCCAGTATTGTTTTTACAGTGCTGGGCTCTGCACAGAGTTTAAGCAGCAAGGGGACTGTTGCCCTGCTTGATGAAAGGGTGGGCGATTTGGAGGTTGTGAGCAGATCTGAGTAGGGACCTCTAGCAGAGAAGGGGCAGCAGCAGCTGAACATGGACCAGAGAAAACAAAGATGGTTGGAGATTCTTTGGCTATTGTAGCTGCTCTAAGCAGCCATAGCTTTGAAAAATACAAGGATTAAAAATGGATTCAGTTAAGAAGGACAATCCATTACCAGAAGGCTCTCCTTTCCCTGTATTGGTGCACAGAGGCTGTGAGAAGAAGCTGGAAGGATTTAGTTAGGGCCTCATAAAAATTACAGCAATATCTCGGAATTTTCTCTTGTTCACTGATGGTGGGGAAATAGACAAATATACTCAGTAAGAAGTTTGATTGTTCCTGGTAGATGGGAGATAAAGGTAGCACTTCTAGAAGTGGAGGCAGGAGTCATTATTGAGAATTGGGTGGTTATACTTTAGGCAGAGTTCCAGAGGAAATTTCATCCTGAGAGAGATGCACTGAGATAGGGAGACGTCCAGGGTAGTGACAAGGCAGTCATATACTCCTTGGGGTTCTGAACATGATAAAGGTCACTCAGCACTGAGGAGTTTGCTTAGACAGTGAGGCAAACTCCCCAGTGCTGGTTGGAACTTTCTCGTGCTGAAAGTGGACACCAATGGTCCGGGCTAACTGTCACTACTTTGAGCCATTAAGCAGAGACAGGGTTGAATCATATATGAGCGTTTATTCCAATAATGCTGGCAGTATGAGAGAGCAGTAGGTCATCCACGAAAATCTGTTCTGCACGCCCCCTCCACAATAAGTCAGCTGATTATATGGGGTACAAGGACAAAGATTGCATAGGGAAGTGGGCAAAAGGAATAAGAATGAGTATAATGGTTACAGATTACAGGCAATGTGGGCAATGTGGGCTGGGAGTTTGCAAAGGGAAGGGGGCTCCATTGCTTCTTTTCCTCAACAAGGTTGTTAATCTTTCCATGATAATAGGCAACTCCCAGATTAGGAAGATGGGCCACATTTCCAGGTGAGCTCTCAGATCTTACAATGCCCAGCCAGGTTAGAACATGCTTTCTTTAATTAGAACAAAATAATCATGATTATCAGAGCTTGAGTAATATTCCTTATTAATATTTCTTATATAACTAATAGCTAGTCCCCAATATTCTAGTTCTGCCCCTAACAATTCTTCTACCTTTGAGTTCTTCTGAACCCTCTGATTCAGTGGTTCTTGACCTTGGTGGTATAGTGAAATCATTTGAAACATGTCCAAGACTTACCCTAGACATTCTTACTTAATTCTTCTGGGGTTGAGCCTGCACATCAGTATGCTTAAGGCTCCTCAGGTGATTCTAATATGACATTCATGATTGTACACAAAATAAAGATTTAAGTCAGGAGAAGCCTACACAGTCTGATTCTGCAGGGCCACGTGTACATACGCATATAAAAGATTCTGGTCCAAAAGACCATTCCAATTGTTTTCAGCAGCTTTCATCACCAGTTTTCTTGATAAGAGACAGTTGTTCTTCTGTTGATAAACCTTTCCACAACTGTAGGAGCACTCCTAACAAATAACAAATATGAAAGAGATGCAGAATTCTGCTACTCTATGAGGTACATTTCCACCATGATATTCCTGATGGAAAACCTTATAAGGGCTATTTCTGATTCATGGTGCTCCTTTATGCTGTGAAAATGTAGGCCATGAGTCACCAAACATACCTAGAAAGATTTTCTGTAGCCCAAGATTTCAACCCTTTGCTTAGTGTCTGATTTTCCTGAGATTTCTTGGAACACATTATAGAATGGGACATTCCACTCCCACACTTTTGCTTGCCATTAAACCCTAGATTATCATCAAGACATATCCTAATTATTAGCACATGCAACAAGCACACAGTATTGTTCTTTTTCTTTCTCCCTGCTGCATGGTGCACAGAAGACACACAGTTGGAGACTCAACGTCAGTTCTAGTTCCAGCTCAAGTGAAATAGCTATAAGACTATGGGACAACCTTCATTTCTTCTTTATTTACTCATTTGTAAAACAAAGGGGTTGAACTAAATATCTGAACTTCAATACACACATGCACACACCCATATACACACACCCTTAAATCAGGCATCTTAACTAAGAAAAAGTATTTAGGGATCTTAGACATTAGTCTGATATTTCTGGGGTCCTCTTAAACTCAAGTGAAGTGCTCTAATCTCCCTTCTTTTATCAAAGAAAGGAGAAGGTTTGACATTCATGCTATGCTCTTAAAATCAAGCACCTCAAGACTGGTTTCTTCAGAACTTTCATATTAATCATGCTTTATAGTCTGTAGATGATCTATGCTATTCACCTAATGAAACCACTGATAATTGGTATCATTTAAATAAGTGAGATATTAGTCATCGGTGTACAACACAGTGCCTGACACCCATAAAAACAACAATGAAACAAACCAACAGGCTTCAAGCAAACAACAATAGTCTTGGAGGCTTGTTAGGACCTGAATGACTGAGTCTGAGTCAGGAAAAGGCTAGTCCATCAGGAAGCAACTAGGTGGTCATTGGCATATTAATCTGAAAGGTTCTGACCTTCCCACAGCAATGCCTTGTTTGTGTGCTATGCCCAGGGCCTCGAGTGTCTGCACCCTGACAGTTGAGTGGCGCTGCTGCCTGGCAGTGGCAGGGAGCACACCATTATTTTGATACACTCTGTCTGGATAGTTATAAAGGTAGGAGTTTAATTCATGACTTCCTACTGGGATATTGATAGCAAGAGACTTCCATCAGACACAATGGAGTATTGAATGGGTTGGTGTGAGTCAGGTGGATGGAGTGGATGAGAGTGATGAAAAAGATACAGGGGAGTGTTCGACAGGGCAGACATCAAACTTGGAATGACTCCATGCTCATTCATAGTAGGTAGTCAGAATGGGGGCAGATCACTTTGATTCAATTAGCCACTAAACTGACTGTAGGCTAGGTTGAAGTTTTAAAAGTCACATCTACTTCTGATTTGCTCCTCATAGGTGGAGTAGCTCCCAGGAGTCCAACTGAAAGCCTGGAGTGGTGACTGGGGTTTCTCCATCTTGTCAGACTCTGAACTCCCATGTCTGTCTCTTCAGCTTTGGGAGGCCAAAACTTGATTTGATTTTTGGTGAAATCCTGCTTAGCACCTTGACCTGTGTGGCTTAAGAATTTGGCATATGCCTGTAGGAGAAAATGAGTTATCTAACTTACTTCTCTGTGCTTCCCTTCTCTCCAGGATTCTGCTCCTTCAAATCTTGGATGCTTTGGCCAACCTCCCTCCCCTTCTCTCCATATATATGGATCTGCAGCCTTGTGAAATGTCTATACATTCTATTTGTTCCTCTGCTTACCAGCCAAGCTTTCTAGGTGGAGTTTTAGCCTTGGATTCCAAGCCCAAAACTAGTAATTGCCCTGAAGGGAAAAAAATGCTTGCAGAAGAATATCAGCTCAGCTCCCTGTCATTCCCATTTCTCTTCACACCTGGATTTTGGCCCCTCAATCCTGGTTGCCTCTGTCGTTTTCCAATGCCTTCAATCAGAGGGCTGTTATTGTTTCTTCTCTTCGTGTTGTCGCTGACTTTTCATTTGTTCCTGTCAGAATAATTGCTCTGGTGCAAGCTATTTCATTTCAACTAGAAGCAAAAGTCTAACATGTGATTTTTAAAATAGCTCTCAACATGTGTTTAGCTGAAGAAAATATTAACATCTTGCCTTAAACTTCCCATGCTATAGTCCATTCAAGTAAATTTGTAACATATTTGATAAACTTTAGAAATGAGAGAAAACCTTTACCTTGAGATAAGCATTAGAAACATTGAGATTTGGGAAAAATAATAACCCAAATAAGATTCTATATCTTATTAGTGCAAGTATCAGTTGTTCTTATAATATGTAATGTTTGTTCTACTCTTATTCTTATTTTAATATACTAAGCTTTTCTCAGCTTCCCTTGGGGAAATACTTTGCATTGAGACATTTAATATGAATCTGGATGTGTTTGAGGTCTGATTGCACTTAAACCTGCACCTGCAAATTCTGTAATTTCCCTTTCATGACTCTTATTGTAATGCCTACATTTCACTTCAGTCATTATTAAGGCAAATCATAGGTAGCTATATTCCTGATGTTTTATTGGCATCACACTTTTTTTTGCTTTATTTTGTTTGCTGGTATCATTTTTTCCTTGAACTTCCCTCTGTGTTAGTCTATAGATCATCCCAACTTTGTCCAATATTTTAGAAAGAAGTTTGTTTCTTCTTGCTTACAATCCCTTGTCTGTTTCATTAGTTGGATCCCAGAGGAACTCTGGGAGAGTAAAGACCGAGTACAGGAATAGAATGCAGGTTTTCTTACTTTAGGCCTGGACTCTAAATCAGAAAACCGAAAGGCCCGATCCCAAGTGGCTTGCTTTCTCTTTTATTTCTAGCGTTAGGACAACCTCCACAAGAAGTGACCTACTTTCTCACAAGCGGTCACACTTATTTTGACCCATCTATGGGTACATTGCCCACCATCTCTGTGATTCTTTTGAGCCTATAAATATGACCTCCTCAAACACCCCCTTTTCCCCCATCACCTCTAGTGTTACTTTTATGTACTACCACAACATATGAAGAAAAGTAGTATTATATTATTTATATACTTGTATAAGTGGGAAAATGTCCTAGGTATTTATCACTACACAAACAAACTAAAGTTGGCTCTTTGGTGAATGGAAACATAAAGAAACTAATTCACTTTATTATTGGGCATTCTATTTTTAATTCTTTGCTTTGAGTACTCCACCCACCTGAAAGAAGCTCCAGGCATTGTAATATGATTCACAGGATATCAGAGCATCATGGACACCACACAGCTAGTTGGGGAAATTGGTCTTTGAAATCTCAAGAAGGAGAAGAAGTAGGGCAGCTAAAGGAAAGCAAAGAAAGGAGAGCAGTTTGGGCATCATTCTCCAGCAGTTATTGCTGTAGAAAACATCCATGAAATGACTGTTTGGATGGAAAGAGTGGAGAGTGAATAGTGAATTGAAGGAGAGGGAATACTTGAGGGTTAACTACCTTGATAGAGCAGATAGACCAGTTCACATGGCACCAGGATACTAAATATTTGTTTGAAGAAAAGCTTTGGGGGAGAGGGGACGGAGACAGCAATAAATTTAAAACAACAGAGTAAAAAAATGGAGGATGCTGGCTTAGTTACCCAAAAACATTGTTTTCTTACCTGACAGAAATGGTGAGTTAATTGTAACCTTCTATTGTGACATGTGCCTTCAGGACATGTAGGTACCTTTTCTGGGCTCTCAGGGGCCACATCAGAAAAGGAATTTAATGACTGATGGATGGAAGCCATCCTAAAACATGAGGGAGAGGTTCATTAGTTCCTTATTTGTCCGTCCCACAGAGGGAGGCCAGTAGGCCTCTCTGTATTCTGCTAGGGGAAATCGAGACCTGGGATGGGCAAATGTACTCAGGATCTAACACTGGAACCACCAGTTACTGGTCCAGTTGATTCTTGCTGTTGTTTTTGAACATATTTCATACTCAAGAAACGCAGAGAATAGTGAGCAAAACCAAAGGACCCCTGACTAAGGAGGGCAGTTGCTCTGGCTTTTGGCATACCTCACCTTCTGTGAGTGTGGGCAAGTTATCTGAACTTTCTGAGCCTTGGTTTTATCCTCTAATAAACAGAAATAATGATCCTTAATTAAGGGATTCAATGAGAAAGTGAATAGAGGTGCCTGGCACATAGAAGTTGCTTAGTGAATGGTAGGAATTTTTATTAACTCATTTTTTCACAATTTTATAAACAAAAGTAATAAAAGGGAATATGAAACTATTTTTCAAGACTATATTCAAGTGTAGCAGGGGGAAAGAAAGGTAATTCACTTTTTTTAATATTTGAAAAGGGATATGAAATGAAATGCTAATGATAAGAAAAAGCATCAGTTACTTTGACACTAAATTTGAATGCTTTAACCAAATTTGGTGAAGCTTCGTTTCATACTAGACTAGCACTGAGCCAAGCTCTCTTTCCTTGAAGGGTCTGGTAATTAGACCTTGCACAGCTGCCAAATGCCATGTTTTGAGTGCTCGGGGGTCTATGGGCAAGTGTTTCAGGCTCAATAGTGAGTTGAGATTATCCAAGATGCCCTGACTCCAAATGACCTCAAAGCTTCTTCGGTACTCCTTTATGTCTTTCTGACTCCAGCAAATGAAATGCATAACTGTAGTGTACTCTTGCTTTGTAGTAAAAAAGAACATTCATGTTAAAGGTTAACAGTTGGCCCTGAACATTGTCTCAGGAGTTAATGCATACCAGTCCATGTCCTTCCCCATAGATAGCAATATATATTCCCAGGTAGACTGGAAAATGTTGCCCTTTTACATTTTTTTTTATTTCTTTCTCAAATTTTCTCTTGTCTAATTTGCAGACACAGTGACCTGGTCTTTTTCATAGTTATAAGAGTTTCTCATTCAGAAGGAGTCATTTGATAAAGTCTATTTTAATGGGATTCTGAGAAAACAAGGGCTTTAAAAGCTCTGTTTTTTCTTTTTCACCTGTATTAATTTTCTATGGCTGCTATGACAAATGACCACAAACTTAGTAGCCTAAAACAACACAGATTTGTTATGTTATAGTACCAAAGGTCAGAAGTCCAACACTGGAGGTAAAATCGGTGTCTGCAGGGCTGGGTTCTGTCTCGACGCTCTGCGACAGAAACTGTTTTCTTGACTTTGCCAGCTGGTGGGGGCTATCTGTATCCCTTAGCTGGTGGCCCCTTTCTCCAGCCTCAAAGCCAGCAATGTATCATCTCTATTCCCCTGCCTACCTTAAAAGAAACAATGAATTATAACTTTAACAAAAATTGTATAGGGAACTTCTAAGCCTTGTCTGCAGCTCACTCCCAGGTGGATTAGTTTTCCACTAGGGGAGAGCTTACAGGTGGCTTGTGAGAGAGAACATGACAGTAGTTACTTCACTGAATGCTGCGTGCAGAGAGCGCAACCTTCCTGTGTCATGCCCTTCTCTTACCTGACAGGAAGTGGGTTCTCCCTCACACTCAAGATATTCCTAAGGATACTAAGTTGCCCCCAGGATCCTGGAGAAAGTGAGAGAAAATATCTGGAAAAGATCTGGAGAGTGGAGTCTTACCTGAGAAAGTCCTTAGACAATCTGGGCAGGTAAGGAAGGTTAGACAGCCTTGAGAGATGGTCTCTATGGAGACAGCCAATACAAATAAATATCTTATGTCTGGCAATCTGAGCATGATGTTAACAGAAAGCAGGACAATGTAGCTCTAATTGGATTAAAGAATTGTGGGAAGCTCTAGAAGCTCCAGAGACAGAAACACACACAGAGGCAGGGTGGCCATGTGTGGTGGTGCCAGGGTGGCTGGGGTCTGTCTCAGGGAGGCTGACATAATAGACCCTTCTCCTCAGAGCCAGAGAGGCCAACCGTGAGCTTCTGGGCCCAGAGATGACAATTTTCTTCACAAAAAATAAAATGTTGAGTGATACCCAGGATTTGTTGTGTGCTCATTTCCTGGCACACCTTCATGTGCTGCTAATGAGGAAGCTAAAGGCAGAGAGAGCTGGGAGTGAGCAAAGGGGAAGCTGCAAGGGTGATGGGTTTTCTGGTGTGGTTTAGGGCAAGTTCATGGCCCTGCTCTCCCCAGCCACTTCCTGTAACAGAGAACACTTCTAGGAGCCAGAAGAGTTGGAACAGAGTCTCAAGGGAGGAAGCAGCACAATAATGGCAATGATGAAGATGATATTACTGAAAACTCAGGGCGGAGTGAAGCAGAAATTGCAAATCCTCATTTCGGAAAAATGGAGACAGTTTCACTATCAAAGGGGGTCTCTACTGGCCATTTTTATATGTTTACTGAAATGACTGGGGCTAACTAATGCATGGAGTATGAGGAAGCTGCTGCTAAGGTGTAATACAAAGCATTGTG
Organism: Plecotus auritus; assembly: GCF_963455305.1. Taxonomy (NCBI): domain Eukaryota; kingdom Metazoa; phylum Chordata; class Mammalia; order Chiroptera; family Vespertilionidae; genus Plecotus; species Plecotus auritus. The sequence goes on along the minus strand of NC_137775.1, from coordinate 30,334,339 downwards.
ACTTTGTTCAGTGAACATTTGTTAAGAAGAACTCCAGAGTGCCACAGGGTCCATGAAAGACCACAAGGGAATTGAAATGGAGAAGTTTAAACCACAGGTCCTGAAGGAGGTCCCTGGTATGCCTCCAGGGGCCGCAAGGTACAATCAGAGAGGAGAACAAGTCAGGACCTGCACCATGTGCCTTTATTAGGGTCTGTGGGTGAAGTGCTTTGGAGCTCCCAAGCTAAATCCAGATTGGTCAATTCATCTAAAAAAGAGTGAAGTTTTGATAAGCTTCTGGGGTTCTTATCAGGGGCATACAAGAGGAAGGCCCTGGGAGGTGGGGGTGACTCATTAACACAGGGTGGTTGGGGGAGTCATATCAGGGGCTTGCCTTTACTTGTGACTTTGCAGGCTATTGTCTAGGGCATTGGTCGGCAAACCACGAGCCACATGCGGCTCTTTGGCCCCTTGAGTGTGGCTCTTCCACAAAATACCACTTGTGGGCATGCATGTACAGTGCGATTGAAACTTCATGGCCCATGCGCAGAAGTCGGTTTTTGGCTCTCAAAAGAAATTTCATTCGTTGTACTGTTGATATTTGGCTCTGTTGACTAATGAGTTTGTCGACCACTGGTCTAGGGCATGCTCGAAGGAGCCCAGATCAAAATCCTTACGGGCCACTTGGCCATACAAAATGCATGCCTGTGCAGCACTATTATGGAGTAGTTTAGTTAAACTCTCAACATGAAGACTACTGAATGGGGATTGAGTCAGAAAGATCATAACTGGTGCCTTTGTGGAAACACATTATAGGAGATGCACAAGTATTGTTTTTGTTGCTTGTTGCAGTCACAGTTCCTAGAGTAGCTGCTTCATTCCAGGCACCCTGGTGAAGTTCATAGGCTTTGAATTCAAATAGCTTTACTGCCACATATTAATAGTATGGCATTGAGCAACTACTCCACGCCTCACTTTCCTCCTATGAGAAATGGGAATAATATGATATCTATCATGTAGATTTGTCATGATTAAATAAGATGATGTACTTAAAATGGTGCAATGTCTGGCTCATAATATTAAAAAATGTTAGCCTCTATTTTTAAGTGTAATTTAGTAGGTAAATATTTTATAAATTTACTATCAATAGGATGTTATATATGAATATCAGACCAATTCTCACCTGCTAGAGCTCTAATAACAGAAAACATGATGGGGACATTTGGTGATGGGTAAGAGAATGGAGTGACTTATCCCATGTACAGGGCACTAATTAAGAGTGTCCTATGATAAGCCCTGGGATCCTCAGAGCTGTACTGAGGCATTGAATATTTTGGGGTGCAGAACACAGTCAATTTTGCTCTTTTGCCTTGTCTAAGTATACTATCATATAACAGAAACTGCTGCTCATAACTTATCAATATAACACCATCCTTGTTTCCACAGTGTTGAATTTAATTGTGTTTGCTTCTGGAATAAAAAAGAATCCCAGTTAAGGACTTCCATTGAATGGCTTTACAACCTCTGTCTCTTTGTCTCTAAAATGAAAGCAGAGGGAAAAAAGATTTCTAATCTCCCTTTTGTGTCTAACATCCCATGTGTCTAAAATATTGCGAAGGCCGATAATATGCATTTTTTATAGGAATTCTCTTTGCCTGGGAGAGCAAGGCCATGTGCCAGACACGTTGTATAAGTCAGGTTGATTCACAGGGATTGTGCCTTCAGCCTTGGGTTTGCTTCAGCAAATCCTTAGAGCCAGCTGTTGATTTATAGCTCTGCAGAGGACCAAACCAACTCTACATCTGACGAAGGCGTGGAGAAGCAAAACATAGCTCAGATGCATCCCTAAATCATGCATTTTTCTCATTGACATCCATGCCATCACACAGTGCAGCTGCGTGTCATAGACAATTTAGGGCCTGATTATAAACAACCTCAGGCAGACTCCCCTGGGAGAAGGGTGAGAAAGCTATCCCTGTGACACAGCTGTGCTTCTTCACAGAACTGAGGCTACAGGTTCCAAGGACAACTATCAGCACCAGTCCTGGCACCTAGAGAAGAACTGCTTAGGAATGGGTTGAAAATCAGGAGTCCTCATCATCAATCCTCTCATATTTGGCTTTAGCAAATTTCTTACTGGCAGGCCTTAAGATTCCTCATTTCTACATGTCAAGAAATGCTGAGACTTGGGGCTAGAGCTTCAAGCATCTTTATATTCTGTTTATTTGGATGCTTGATATCAAACTGTCCCCCAACCTGGTGATCCAATACTCAGACTCTGGAACCTTAAAATTGGCTCCACTGTCATTGGTTTGATTTCTACCAGGGTCCTTTAATTCAATCGCCTATCTCCCACTACCCACTCTAAGTTTCAATTGTAAAGTTCTTTATAACCCCAGGACTAGGATAAGTACTTCTCTTCGGTGGACCTGTGGTTTCACCTTTTGAAATACTCAGGTTTGTAAATGTCTCTCTTTATAGAATGAACCCCTTGAAGTGGAAACTGAAGCTGATTCTAATTGTATCCCCAGCACTTAATACAGCGTTCAGCCCATAGTAGGGGCAAGATATATTTGTGGAATGATTGAGAGATCATATTTCATCTCAGACTAAAACATTAAAACACATGGAGATGTTCAAGCAAATGTTGGCCCATAGTGACTCATCCCCTTGTCCACCTTTTTGGTCTTTTGGACAATAGAACCATCACCCTGAATAGTCATGAAAGAAACTGTGGAGTGATCATGATTCATTGCTCTGCTTTGTATACATACTTCATGCAGCTGTATTTTTCCTCCTCAACTTTTTGAATATTTTGTGAAGACAAACACTTGTATTTTTAGAAAGTCTGTCACATTCATTTTGACCCTTTCCTCAAGTGAGAACGTGGGACTAAATGTTTAAACTCCAATTAGTCCTCTGTACAAAGACATTTACCTATTTAATGGGTGATTAATTGCTGGTCCTTTAGATTAGGGTAACCATATGATTTATATTCCAAACTGCAACTGCTTTGGGAATGAACAAGGGCACTATTAATAATGACACAGGTCGACAGGGGTAAACTTGGACTCTATGGGACATATGGTCACCCTATTTATAGATGAAGATGCTGCTGAACTAGCACCGACAAAGCATGCCCCTGGGACAGCGCTTCCCTAGTTGTGACGTGTATGCAGTACATCTCCTACCAGCACATCCTTGCAGCTGACAGGATAGATGTGGGCAAGGTTGATTTGTGCCTGGGTCTTAAGTTATAAAGGTGACTGAGTGGTGACACAGAGAGGCTAACACTATTGAAATAACATTTTTATTACTTAGCTTCTGAGAGTGGGCATGCAATTAGGGTAACCATATGATTTATATTCCAAACTGCCCACAAGGGGCAGCCCAGGTTTGCTCAGGGGACATGCAGAATCCATAAGAAAGCATGGCCCAGAGTCTTCATTGTGCTTTCCGTGGGACTGGCAAGATAGGGCAGGGTGGGGAAAATGGCTTAGGATTGGCTAGCCTGTATGATGTTTGAAGGGTCTGAGTATAGGAGTGATCTCTAAGTTTCCTGGTACCTAGCTCTGGGTAACTTAGGGGAGGGGAAATATTGGGTTAGTGTGTGAGAGTCAGTTAAAGGAGGTGATTAGGTGTATGGACTTGGAATTGGTTGGAGGGTTTGTAATATGATTTTTGTGCCCTTGCAACAGCTAGGTCACTGGGGAGATGTAAACAACTCTGGCTGTTAGTTTGGCTTGGTGATTAATAGGTGCCAAGTAGACAAATACAGAACCAAGAAAACACAGCTAGAACACAGGAAGTTGTTTGAAGGGAGGGTGCATTTCTGGAAATGGAATAAAGATTGTCTCTGAGAAACTCACTGTCTCAGTGGAGGTCAGAACTCCAAAATTCCTATCATTAGTTTGATGTTCTAATCCATACTGTTAGCTGATCCATTCTCAGTCTAGGGATGAAGGCCCCAGACAAAAAGAATAGCATTGAGGGTAGGTTGAAAACACATCTTTGAGATCAGTGGTTTGAAAAAGAGTCCTCTCTAGGTTTTGCATGAAGATGTAAAAACTAAACACATTTTAGTGCATTTCAAGGAACACTGTGGCAGACAGACGGGCTTTGTGTTAGGGATCCCGTGCATGTGAAGTTCTCTTAGCTGCACGTCAGGGAGGTGCTTAGAGTTGGGAACAGAAGGGCCAACAGCAGGGCTGTCCAGTGGTGTGGGAAGGAAATGGGGAGTCCACTAGGGGATGCCATGAAGCCTCAGCTACAGGAGCTCCACATGACCCCAAGCAAAAGGCCATGGGGATCTTCACATGTTTATTTTTATAACGAAGGAGACTGAGAGGAGTTAAGGAAGTGTCCCACGTGCTGCAGCTTTTTAGAGGCAGAACAGATAATAGAATGCAGTTTTGTCTAACTTCCCCAGACTCCACTGGGAGCTCCCTCCCATGCAAGGGGAGAGCAGAGATCCTTTCTGCACAAGCCTGCTCTGTCCTGCTTTCAACCAGGGTTTCAAACTTGTGAAAGTTTCCTAGAAATGGGTGGCCCTTCCTTCTCTTGTTGCCTCAGGCAGCAGGCTTTTGCATATCTCCCAGCATGTTGCCATTTATGGATTTGGGCAAAATAACAGAATTGCAAAGCTTCAGACTCGCAGACTTCTTTTTTTTTTTTTCTTCCACACTGAGCTTCCTGTTTCTATGGCAATGAATAGGATGTTTTGCACTAAGAAACACTTTAAATGCCACTGGGGGAAGGTAAGAAACCACACATAGCTCTCTACAGAGCAGAAAAGTGAAATGAGATGCTGAGGGAAGAGAAAGGAAGAAGAGAAAGGAAGCAGAGAAGCTGGAAGAGAGGTGGGTAAAGGGAGTGGGGAGATAAAGAAGCATCTGTGGAAGGAAAGATAAAACAGCAACATGGCAGGCAAGCACTGGGGCCCTCAGAGTGTCAGCCATAGGGAGATACAGGAGCATCCATGAGCACTCGGAAAGAACATGCGCACTTCATGAGAAGCACAGGGGTGGGAGCATCAGGTAGTCTTCACCTGGAAGCAGGGGGCGGGAATCAGGGAGGCATCTCTAGACTCTCACTACACAGTGCCCACTGGAAAGTGGCTTCTGGTGTAACCTGTAAGGTACGGGGGCTCACATATTAAATCTGCAAATGCTCGCTGTGCACACATAGTCTGCCTCAAGGCCACTGGAAGTCAGCTCTCCACCTGTGAAGTTAGAGCCAGGATTTCCACCCTGGCTTGTTTGGCTCAGTAGATAGAGCATCAGCCTGTGGACTGAAGGGTCCTGGGTTCAATTCTGGTCAAGGGCACATGCCCAGGTTGTGGGCTCAATCCCAGTGGAGGGCATGCAGAAGGCAGCCAATCAATGATTCTCTCTCATCATTGATGCTTCTATCTTTCCCTCTCCTTTCCTCTCTGAAATCAATGAAAATATATTTAAAAAAAAAAGAGCCAGGATTTCCCATCAATGGCTGATGCCTGGGAAGGAACTCTGGAAGGTTCCACTGCCTTCCTCTCCTTTACTGCCTTTTCTCATTAATGGGGCAGGATTGTCCGCACATGTTCCCAAGAAGGCAGATGTTTATAATAACATACAATCCAAGGGATACAAAAGAGAACCTGGAAAATTAAAACAGCAAAGGGAAAATATTATTTCCCTATTTCCCCTGTTCACCTTTCCTCAATCAATACAGAAAAGTAGATGACCAGATTGGCATTTAGAAAAGAAATACAGTAGCCCTCCTCATCTGCCATTTTGCTTTTATGGTTTCAGTTATTCACAGTCAAGTATGGTATGAAAATGTTAAATGAAAAATTCCAGAAATAAATAATTCATGAGTTTTAAATTGTGTGCCATTCTGAGGAGCTTGACAAAAATCTCATGCTACCCTACTTTTTCTCACCTGGGATGTGAATCATCCCTTTGTCCAGTGTATCCACACCATAGATGAACCCCACCCATTAGTCTCTAGTAGCCGTCTTGGTTACTGTCAGCTATCACAGTGTGGTGTTCAGATAACCCTTATTTTATTCAATAACTAGAGGCCTGATGCACAAAATCCATGCAAGGGGCTTGGCCCTCGCAGCCCTGGCTTCATCTGGAAGGTCTTCAGGAAGGACGTCCGGAAGGTCTTTCGGCTGTCCGGTCTAATTAGCATATTATGCTTTTATTATTATAGATGGCCTCAAAGCCATTCACTTAGCTTCCATCACAGTATAAATATTGTTATAATTGTTCTATTTTATTATGAGTTATTGTTTTATAAATTAAATTTTATCATAGGTATATATGGGAAAATCGTAACATATATAGGGGTCAGTACTATCTGTGGTTCCAGTCATCTACTGGGGGTTCTTGGGACGTATTCTTGGTGGATAAGGGAGGACAAATGTACGTTAGAACAATTTAAAATCTAAGCTGGTAGAGCTCTGCAAGTGGCATACCCAGTAGCTCTCACTTTTAGTTTTACTAATTCCTCCACTAGAGCCAAGCCAAGTTAAATTAAACTCCATCTAGCTTAAAGTTCCTGTTACATAAGGTTTTATGAACTATAAGCTAGCATTAAAGGCACAGTGACAGGAAGAGCCAATCAGAGGGCAGCCTCAAAATAGCCTGGTGCCCCTGGAAGGCCACAGCAGATGTATTTGTCCAGCTGCTTGATGGAGAAGGCCCGGGGCCTCTCCCTCACTTGCCAGGGGCCTGTAAAAGGCTCACCTGCAGCTGCTTGTGAAATTGGTTCCTTGTAAATGAAAGTTGACCAGGCGTCATCTGAGCCAATGGCAGCTACACAGAGAAGACCGGGGTGCCAAACAGGGCAGGAAATGGCCAGGGGCCAGGGTAAACACTGGGGCAGAGCGGAGGTGAGTATCTGTCCCAGGATAGCTCAGCGAGGTGCTGCTTTCCAAGGGTTTGGCCAGGGCAACCTAGTTTATTTTCAGTTAATCTGGGCATGCTCTAATTTACTATGGAAGCCTTACATTTGCATGCCTACTTTAAGAGACCCCAACAAGTACACATAATAAAATGTTAATTTATGCCTTCTGCTAGGGTTGGAATTGAGTGTGGCTTGGTGCAACAGCAAAACAGAACAAATCTGGAAATTCTGGCAGGCCGGAGAGGAGGGCGGAGGGAGCACGTGCTCCTTGGACTTGTGAAGGGAGGCTGAGAGGAGGCTGGAAACTTCCTGGCATCAAACACCCTCAGAACCCCAGCAGGGACTTTCTACAACAGCTGGACCCAATTGAGGGAGGGCCTCTGTGTCTCAATAGCCCCAAACCGCAGACTAAAACAGTGACCGACACTGGGCACAGAGTAGGGCCTTAGTAAATATTTGGGGAATTGATTAATAATCCTGGGGATTTTCTGAGTACAAACTCTCCCTCCCATGTTTTGGGTATTGTCAGGTCTTGCTTAGCTCTTTAAGAAGTCCACACCCATCTCCACATTAAACGAGAAAGCCAGCACACATACACTATTTGGAGTTATTCTAAATCTCCATGCCCCATGGGTCTCTGAATTACCTGGTTCCCAATTGTCATGTCAGCATGATGACGACCCCTTTTATAGCTCTCAGCGCACTCCCTACACTGTCCCGCCCACCCATCCAAAATGATTTATCTCTGCCACTACAATGTGCAACTTTGCTCAGGTGTGATCATTTTCCTTACATTTCTCGGAATCCACTCCTAGGGTTTCCTTCAATTTCCTCTGGGATTGCTCCCTAGCCTTAGAATGGTTTCCCTCTTATGTGGCCATACATGTCCATCTAAATTGAACACTAGATGTATTTTTGTATAAATGGAATGGTTTCTACCTGCTGGCTTCTGTTAAGGAAACAAATTATCAGGATGAAAAAAAATTGCCCATCGGTGGGCCCAGTACCTATAGACACGTGGCTTTCATGTGCCTGACACAGAATGTGGGCCCTGCTAATATTTGTATTGATGGTATTGAGGGAATTACCCAATTGAAAAATATATCTGAACTCCTGAGGAAATGAGTGGGCTAAAGGAGTGGTGGGTGGCCCATGTCCTTGGCTCATCCAGCAGCCAGATTCTCCTTCACTAGAGGGAGACTTGAGGGGTGTCCAGTCCAGGGGAAGGTAACGGGCAATGGCAGTGTTCTCCCAGGTGAAAAGGGTAAGATACAGAGGCTATCTAACTTTTTTCTTTAATTGATGTCAATAAACTACATCATGAAATGAAAGCCCACGTGATGGGGGAAAAGGCCAATAAATGGCTGCTTAACCACCTGATGAAATTATAACCAGGGAGATGCTAGAGTTGGTATGCCCTCTTGCTCAGGAGCCCAGTAGGTAAGGGGAAATGTTACATTCACAGAACAGAACTGAGGATTGAGAGTTTTAGGACCATGGGTCTGTGCCATACATCTGTGCTGCTTAAGGTCTCTCGTGATACACGTGATATGTATGATAAGCCTGAGAAAGCTAGTTCTGAATTTCTAAATTTATGCAGAAGCATGCTGTGTGACACAGCCATGTTTAAGTCAACACTGGGATCCCCCTGAATGTACTGAGTGTCAGCTCGGTATACTGTCTAACCCTAGGTGTTATTTTCATGTTCCTTGCAGTTGCTTCATCATATTCTCTTCCTTTTATAAGAAACACTATTTGGTAATATCTATAACAATAGTAAAAAGATTATTTTTATTGTGAGATAGAGTTGTATCCTGCATATGCAACATAAGGAATTGCTATAATTTTTTTTAATGGCCATACATATGGAAAAGGTCTCTCACTACTTTACACTCTCCACTGGATTTCTCTTCTGCTCCTTCTGGCTTCCTGGTGTTCCCTGCCAAAAAAATGTTCTTCTGTCATTCTTTGAAACCATTTTAAGTTTGCTTTGGAGTGGGCTCCGACTTGTTTAAGTGTGGGGTTGATACACATTTTAAAGTCTGAAATAGAGCCATATTGGGAATATAGTGAATATAGTTAAATAATTGTTTAAAGGATCCCACCAGGACAAAAAAAAAATTGTAGGAGATGGAAAACCTCTATAACACTAAAAATTTATAGTAATTTCCAAAATGCCTCTGAGAGATGCTTGCTGCCAAAATTTGGAGGGCACTGTGTCTAAGCAATGAGAACCATTGTGGACTCAGTACTCGCACTACTAGATCCTCCCAAACACAGAGCACTCTGGGTCCCACTGGAGAAGAGGAAAGGCTTCTTAAAGAAATGAAAATTTAAATTTCTAGTTATGTTCCAGGCTACAGGCTGAGAAGTGACTTAGCAGGGAATCCAGAGTTATTTCTGGATCCTATGTTCTTTCACCACTTAGCCATTCTGTGTCTGGAGGTCTGTTAACCTCTTTACATAAAAGAACAAAATAGGAGTTTTTAAATATTAGGTTATAAAAGACTGTGGCCTCTTGGAAAATTTAAAACCTGGCAATCTGAAGAGAGGAGGGGATGTGTCCAAGACTCTCATGGCTGCATAAATGATCAAATAAGGAACATATTACCAAAAAAAGGGGGCAATATGGACCGAAAGGCTTCTTGTTTACACTTGTGTTTAAAGCAATGCTTCTCCTTCCTTCTCTGGGTCCCTATTTCTGGGCAGGATGCCCCAGAGGTGGTCCTCCCTGTGGGGAGATGGCACATGGGCTGATGGGGGAGAGTGGAGAAAGTGGCCACGGCTGAGGAAAAGCAGAGGAAGTGGCCATTTCCATAAGGAAATGCCTGGCTTGCGAGTGTAGAGAAAGCTTCTAGTAGCTCCCTTTGTTGTCCTAAGTAATGATATTGGGAAACCAATTCTGGAGAAAAGGGGAAGTAGCTGATAAAAATCACTGTGGAGGTGGCCTAGAAGGTTCTGAATCTCAGTCCTCATGCACCCCCTAGTGTAGGCCTTAAGGTAGTTCCTTGGCTACTGACTTGAAACTGAAAATACATCAGCCACTTTTAATCCCCCCCTTTGAAGAATAGAAAGTGTTGAGGGGAAATAAAATGGAAATAGTTTAAAGTTAAGTAATGACTTAAATTTCCCACTGCAGCAATTTCAGGCTACAAATTAGAAATTATTGAAAAAATAACTAGCAGCTTTGATATACTTAGAACTCGAGTGTGAAAAAAGTGGGCAGAGTCTCCATTGTTTAGACTAGAGCTTCTCAAACTTTAAAATGCATGTTGATCATCCAAGGATCCTGTGAAAATACAGATTTTTTATTCTATTGTCCTGGGTGGGGCCCTTGATTCTGCATCTCTGACAAGCTCCCGAGTGGTGTAGAGAATGCTGATCCACAGACCACACCTTGCTCACCTAAGGCAGCTTGCCAAGGACTTATTCCCTGCCCCTGGGCTGTCTGCTTTGCAGTCTTCTGAAGTTCTGCTATAGTTGCCCTCTCACCAGCCCTCCCACTATACGATGATTCCCTCATTCACTTGCCAGCACTGTGAATTTGTCAGCTTAGAGAGAATTCTCTTTTATTTCCTGACCTTAAGTAGTATTTACTAATAGCATTCACTGCTTGAAATGCTGGATTGTTAATTAATACGTATTACCTTGTGATTTGATGATCCATGAGTTTTTGTTTGTTTGTTTTGTTGTTATCCCAACGAAGTTGTCTGTTCATAGGACTAGGGACTGTCTTAGGTCACTTGTTTCTTCCTTGAGGTCTTGCACAGTGCAAAGCATATAACTCACAATAACTATACAAAATAAGTTGATTGTAGGCTTTGAAAAAATTCAGATCTCTTTCTTAAGAGTGAATTTTGATTCTGAGGGCAGAGAGAGGAAGGCTGAAGAAGTCACTGGGTCCCTCTGAAGGAAGTGAGGAGGGAATGCTTGGGAGAATATGAACATGTAGGACTCAAGATAAATATATCCTGGACTTCAACCTTTTACTTCAACCTAACTTAGAGTTAGGTGTCTTGTTTTGAATTGTACTTAAATTTTGTCCTTAAATCACTCTATATAAAAATGTTCAGAAATCCTGAGCAGAGAGAACAACAAAAAGTAGATTTGATTACACAAGACATGATTAAGAAAAACGTATGTGCTTTGAAGAAATATGAGATTTTCAAGACAAAGAAAAGATGTGATAAAAGTACTCTTCTTTGTTTTCACTGTGAAAGAGAGGGATTACCATGCCACAGGCTTTAGGACAGGTCATCCTCTCATGCCTGAGTCATGAACAGAGCAAGTTGTTTCATGTGCCATTGGGCTGGGTGTTTGTAAGACAGGCATGTCTCCCACCTGCCACAGTAGACCATGCTCAGAAGGCCAACAGGAGATCATGCACGTTCCTGGCCATAAGCAATCATCTACCTGCATTTGTTGGCCAATAATTCTATTTGAATTGGCTAGAACAGATAACTTCTGAGTTCCTTGACAAATCTGGGTATCTATAACTTTTATTAATGATTAATAATTATTATTAATGGCCATTTGTGTCTATTATTAACAATTAAAATAGTTATTCAGAATTAATATTTCGTGCATTAGACTCAGAATCTAAAGGCACCATAGAAGCTGATAGAGGCAGTAAAAACCTCCTTTTTATAATAGGGTCTCCCTTTGACATCCCTGAGAGTTCCTTTTCACTGCTCACAACCCTCCAGGGAAAAGGAACTCCCCATGTCCCAAGACAACCATTTTCATTGCATAGTATTTTTCTGTCAGAACAATAATTTGTCTTCACTATAATAATTTTAGAAAATAAAAGTGAAAAGCACAAAATAAAAAATATCTATAATGCTATCACACAGAAATAACCACCATTAACATTTGTTTTCTTTCTTTTCTCTTTTTTTCCTTCTTTTAAAAAAAATTTTTTTTATTGATTTCAGAGCAGAAGGGAGAGGGAGAGAGATAGAAAGATCAATGAAGAGAGAGAATCATTCATTGGCTGCCTCCTGCATGTAGCCTGCAACCCGGGCATGTGCCCTGACCGGGAATCAAACCTGTGACCTCCTTCATAGGTTGATGCTCAACCACTGAGCAACACTGGCTGGGCATTAACATTTTGATGTATATGCCCAGGTATGTGTGTGTGTGTGTGTGTGTGTGTTTATTTTGAATAATAATACAATCTATATTTTATAATCAGCTTTTATAATCCTTTGTCATTACCTATTTTTCTATAACATCACTTTCAAAGGCTGAATAAGCACATTTCATTTTTTAAAATAGCTATAAGATTTTTTTTTCCTTCTATTAAGCCAAAACTTTCCTTTTTAGAATTTATATGTATTGGTCCTTTTTCTGACTTCCAAAACTACATGCAATAAAAAGGATAATCTCTGTTTTTTTTTTCTTCCAGGACAACACTCTGAATATGTGAAGACTGCTTTCAGGTCTCCCTAAGTCCTACTTTTTGGGTTTAATGGAACCCGGGTTTTCAGGCATCCTTCATGGTTCTCAGGTCCCACTCTCCTGAAAGCTCACCTCTGGATTAAAATCAGGTTTTTCATTTTCCTCAGAATTGCATACAATATTTCAGGGAAGATTAGAAGAGAACTATCACCTCCTTTTACAGTGGAATTTCCAACTTATTGATGTATAGGTATTATATTCACTTTTTGAAGTCTTTACTCATTGTTGATATATTGGGTCTTCCATGTCTTGTTCTTACACCACCAACCTGCATCAGTTTCTAATGATGCACTCCCCCTGAATGCATGACTTTGTGTATTTTCTTGTATTAATTCAACACATTCATTGAGCACTATTATGTTTCAGGCACTGGGGATGCAACGGTGAATGAGATAGATGTGTTCTCTGCCCCTCAACAAATTTAGCATCTGCAGTAAACAGAGAGACAGATTGAGAAACACATAGGAGGCCGTAGGAGGCCTAAGGCTTGAGTAAGACCTTGCTGAAGAAGTACGATTTAGGTGAAGACCTGAAGGAGGAGTGAGGTTCATTCTTGTGAGATTCAGCCCATTATCCCAGCCCATGGAGATAATTCCAGATATCAATTCAATGACTGTTTTTTTCTTTATTTTCCCTCATGAATGAAAGAAATGGCATCTACATTATCATGTGAACTGTCGAGAAATGGTGAACACAACATAACCCAGGACAGATCTTTAGGACACTTTAGACCTTCCCCCAAACTTTTCCAGATATACCTAATTGTGTTATGTTTTAATGAACTTTTCTCTAGGAATACATTTGCAGCAGATAAAGAACATATTTAGTAATAAATTTGCTTAACTTTTTTTTGTTGTGAATCCTTGCTTAAGCCACTTATACTATACTTAAAGCCTCCAAAGGCTTGTTCTAGACTGAGTGTAGGCACATTTCATACCACCACTTAACTCTCTGGAAGTGGCTCCAGATCACGAACTCTGGCTTATGAACCAATATCTGCCATGAAGACGTCTTGGCTCTTTGGGCGGTGTTCTAGAAACTTATCTCAGCTGCTGAACAAGCATGTTAAATTGTGTTTCTTCCACATACTGCACCGCCCACTCCCAGCGTTCCTCCATTATTCTTGTCTACATTTTTATGTTCTTTTTTGCCCTTTTAAATAATTGTGTGGTCACCATTCCTCCAAGTCCCACTCTGGTTCTGCAATGTTCACAGGGACTAATTCTGTTCCCAAACAGCCATGTGTTTGCTAACATCACAAATGCAAACAAGTGGGAGACTCAATGAATCATTCACTTTTCACCCTATTCTGACATTGTGGAGACATGTATTGATCTTTCCTTGTTCTCACCAATCTTGAGCCACTACCTGGATGGAGAAAAAGATAAAGCAACGTTTTCTAATAACATCATTTTCTTTTCTTGCTTTCTGGCCTCCTTGTGTCATGTTGATGTGCTTTTAAGAAAGATTGGGTGGCTTGTTTTGAGTGTCCTGGTACCATGGGCAACCCAGGGCCTGATGTTAATGACCATACCAATCCCAGCGATGAGCCCAGAGATAGAATTAATCTCTGTCCTGGGTGCAGAGTAACCACTGTTGAAAATTATATGACTGATACATTTTTTTGTGGAATGATAATTCTTTTGGAAATTACTTCCAAACTTGGTTTAAATAGTCTTGCCAAGAAAGCCAGACTGTCCTTCCCCCCTCATAACTCTATGACTTCATTCGGTTAAAGAAAGCATTTTTCAGGGACTCTCTCCTCTGTTTTCCTGCTGCTATTTGATATTATAGAATATTCTTCCATGAACTTACTGGAAGACTAGACCTTTTTCTTTTCAGATTTATGTTGTAATGTCATCATTTATACAAATTCATTGCAGGCCTGATTTGAGTTTCTTTATTTTTAATTTTAGCAATAACATGTTGCTGAATTTCTGGGCGGAGAATACTTTTTTTTTTTTTTTCTGTCTGGCAGTGAGTCACGTTTTTAATATCTTGAACGGCTTGCCACTGGGTCCTTTCTCACATGTGGGTTGCACTTTGAGATAACAGTGGGTTGAACTGAATGTGATTTTAGGTTAGCTTGTTTGCAAAGAGCTTAGAGAGCACAGGCAGAGGGTATTTTGTTGGAGGTCTCAGGTAGGTGAAGTTGCACTTCGATGCTTACTGTCACCTTTGATGACACAAAGAAAGTGTTCCTCCCAAATACCAGACATGAGGCAGACCCCCAGCAGGAGACGGGCAGACTGTCAGGCTTTCACATTTAGCAGGATTTTTTTTAAAGGATGCTTTGATGTCTTTCTTGGGGCTATCAAACACATAGGAATCACTCTTTGAACATTTCTGCACTTCTCTAAGCGTGTTATGTATAAAGTAGCAGCTACTTTCAGGTCACATTTTCCAGCATGGAGTGCTACATTTTATTTGCATCTTTGCAATGACTGAGTTCCTCTTGCACATTATTGGATGTTTTTGTCATTTGGGAAAATCTGACCAGGGAAAATAACGTTGGCCAGTCAAAAACATAAGACCCATTGAACTGCTATCACATAGTATTTATTGATTCTCTAATATTAAATAAGTGCTCTGTTAAGACATTGCATTAAAGTACCACAAGCATTAACAAAATTCTCAACAAAATGTATTTATTCATCCATTATTCATTCATTGTAGAACAAACACGTATTTAAAAGTGTTCAGCACTGGACATGAAAGATATAAAGATGAACAAGACACTGGTTGGCCTTCAATGAGTTCACAATCCAGTGAAACATCCAGGAATGTCAGAAGGAAAATTACGATTATTCTACAGGAGATAGAGGGGGCCATATGGAGGGTTCATTCTATTCTGTATAAGGGGAGGAGGTAGAGGACCAGGGAAGACTTCAAGAGCCAGCTACACATACACCACCTTCAAGGAGATGCTAATGGAATTGACAAGACAAGCACACTCCACACAAGCAACAGGCATTGCTTTGCCACAGGATCTGATTCAGTGCTAACGATGGAACATAGAACCTCAGTACTATGGGACTGCAGCGGGGACGGTGGTCCCTGAAGGCGGGAGTCATCTTGGAGGCCTCCACACAGGGGCTCGTGCTGAGCATGAAGGATGGTTAGTGCTTTGGTAGGCTCTTCATTTGTACATCTCAAGTGAGGTAATCCAACACAGGAATACTACCTATTGTAGGGGATGGAGACCATGGAATACATTTTTTGGAGATTTGTTGAGCATGATACAAAAATGACTTCTTCCTGAGTGATAAGGCCCTGGTAAGGTTAGAGAGTAAATAACTCCTCAGTTTGAAATTGAACAGATGATTATACTAAAAGTAACAGAAATGCTAACATAACTGTCACCTATTTTGAAGTGAGTGATTCTGGGGATATATTGTAAGGAAATGCTGAGAAAAGAATCGCAGTTTCTCACTGGAAACAAGCCAAGGCTTTCACCATTTTTGCATTCATTTATATATTTTTGTTGATGGCATGAGAAGCACAGAATGAAATTTAGGAATACTGAGATGATATGTAACTTTCTGAGAAGGGGAAATGAAGGGTCATTGATGCACTGAAGGGGCCAAGGGATGTGGGAAGGGAAAGATGGAACATACGCTCCAATATGCTCACAAACACATGAGTCTGCACTGCAGGTAACAAACAGATGAGATGCATTAAAGTCATCTGTTTCTACTACTCATTTCAACCCACTTGCGTCATGCTAGGCCAGCTTTTGAAAGGAGGCCCCTCCAAGCTTCCTCTTCTGTAATTCACGATAAACGGTGAATCACTGGATGCTTACAGAGAAGTGCGAGCTCTGAAGACACAGCTAAAGAAGACAAATCCCTGACAACCAAGAGAGCATCATGTGCAATACGTGGAGGTAAAGCCATTAAGCAAGAAAATCCCTATAAGCAGAAAATTCACTTACAGCTGCTATCTGTCTGGGGCCATTGGCTAGAAAGACTCAGGAAGAACCTCAGGATAATGGCTTCCGCGTAGTGGGGAAGAATTCTTTAGGCAGCACTCAGCTCAGATGTCCTTTTCTCTTCCAAAGTCAGGGTGGTCTGTAAAAACCCTTCCATGGCTGTGGGATGGAGCAAGGAAGGTATTTTGTAGCAGGCGAGTGGCAGTGATCCCTCCCAAGTTGTAGAGTGGGCCCTGGAGACCGGCCATGCTTTCCATTGTTCATGCATTTGCATGAGTCTATATCTTCACAAGTAAGACTAGAAATAGCTGCAGTTACATAAAGACCACGGATGAAAACTCTGAACTATAGTTGTATGTGTATGTTGGTTGTTTATTGTAATCCTGGATTTTTAAGTATAATATTAATAAACTAAGTATCCTATATTTCACAGCATCCAGTCAGGTGCTATTTTTTTTTTTCTTTAACAAAAAACCTAGATCCAAAATAATACTATCTGAACTTGGTACAAAAAGCTATCTGAACTGGTAAGTCCAACTGATATTGGCAGAGACAGTAAGCCACAGACTTCACTTAAATGATGCCCGAACCAGGCAAATTCCTCTTTGGGTGTGCCAGGTGAACACCCGCAAGTTTGTGCTTGTTAAATAGAACCATGGAATGCTTGAGAGCTGGAACAGGTACTAAGCCCAACGCCCTTCATTTTATAGGCAAGGATGCTGCAGGCCAAGGGGACTTCCTGAGGAACAGCATTTCACCCTCAGGACTTGAACCCCAGTCATCAGCTCCCAGCTGGGTGTTTTGACAAGTACACCAAACAGTCTTGGAAAAAGAAAGGGAAATCAGTGTTGGTTTCCAGTAGGAACCTCTTGTGTCATGTAAACATTTTTATCTACTTCCAAAGGAACTACATTTCCTAATTTGAGAGACATACTCTGGTTATTCAACAACTATGGCAAAGAAGCCAGCAGAAAACTTAGTGAGAAGTTCTCTCGCTTCTTTCTTACACTCTGGCTGTCAGAGAGAAGTTATCTTTTCAGTTACTCCTCTTTTCTTTCCTTAGCATGGCTAGCAAACTATGGCTTGAGAGTGCTGACTGTGAGAGTGTGGTGGAACCAGACAGTTCTGCCAACTGTTTGATGGCAGTTTATCTGTTTCATTGTCCACCTGGGTACATCTGTGGGCTGACCAGTCAATTAGTTCCCAGGAGGAAGCAAAGGTCTCCCTTCCTTCTTGCCTTTCTAGCAGAAGCAAATCCTTCTAGAGTATATACTCTCATTATAAACAGAGAGAGCCCAGTGGTTGAGTATCGACCTATGAACCAGGAGGTCATAGTTTGATTCCCAGTCAGGACATATGCCCGGGTTGTGGGTTCAGTCCCTACTAGCAGGTGTGCAGCTGGTCAATGTTTCTCTTTCATCATTGATGTTTCTATTTTTCTCTCCCTCTTTCCCTTTCTCCCTGAAATCAATTAAAAAAAAATCCTATCTAAAAAAAGAGTAATATGCAAATTAGCCATCACTCTGCTATACCCACAAGCCACACCCACCAGCCAATCAGGAGCAAGTATGCAAATTATCCCAACGAAGATGGCTGCGGCCATGAAGAGAGCAGGAGGGAGACTTGGGTTTCCCTGGCGATGGAGGAAGCCAAGCTTTCCGCACACCCTGGCTGGCCCAGGCCTGCATTCTAGGCTACAAAGTTTCAATTATAGAAGATAAATAAATCCCAACAAAAATGGCAGCAGCCATGGAGCTGGAGAGAGCAGGAGGCTAGGGTTACCCACAGCGATGGAGGAAGCCAAGCTTCTGCAGCCCTGGCCTGCTTTGGCCTCTGCTTAAGGCTACAAAGTTTTAATTATAGAAGATACATGAATCCCAACAGAAATGGCTGCAGCCATGGAGCGAGCAGAAGGCTTGGCTCTGCTCCAGGCTACAAAGTTTCAATTATAGAAGATAAATAAATCCCAGATTCTAGGGCCTCTGCTTGGGTCGCCGGGGGGCATGGCCGGCCTGCAAACCACCACAAGCCCCTCGCCCAGGCTGCCCCACACCCCAAGGGAACCCCCACCCTGATCCGGGACACCCTTCAGGGCAAACCAGCTGGCCCCCACCCATGCACCAGGCCTCTATCCTATCTAATAAAAGATTAATATGCATATTGACCATCACTCCAACACACAAGATTGCTGCCCCCATGTGGTCAAAGATGGCTGCCCCCATGTGGACACAAGATGGCTACCACAAGATGGCCAGCAGGGAAGGGCAGTTGGGAGGGACCAGGCCTGCAAGGGAGGGCAGTTGTGGGCGATCAGACCAGCAGGGGAGGGCAGTTGGGAGGGATCAGGCTTACAAGGGAGGGCAGTTGGGGGTGATCAAGCCTGCAGGGGAGGGCAGTTAGGGGTGACCAGGTCAGCAGAGGAGGGAAGTTGGGGGTGACTGGGCCTGCAGGGAAGGGCAGTTGGGGGGGACCCAGGCCTGCAGGGGAGAGCAGTTGGGTGGTACCAGGCCTGCAGGGGAGGGGTTAGGGGGTGATCAGGCTGGCAGGCAGAAGCGGTTAGGGGCAATCAGGAAGGCAGGCAGGCGAGCAGTTGGGAGCCAGCAGTCCCAGATAGTGAGAGGGATGTCCGACTGCCGGTTTAGGCCTGATCCCGGGCCTAAACCGGCAGTCAGACATCCCCCAAGGGGTCCCAGATTGGAGAGGGTGCAGGCTGGGCTGAGGAACACCCCGCCCCCGTGCATGAATTTTGTGTACCAGACCTCTAATCCTATCTAAGAGGTAATATGCTAATTGACTATCACACCCTCCCAAAGATGGTGGCACCCACAGCCAATAAAGAGGGAATAAGCTAATTGGCTGCCATGCCCTCAAAGATGGCGGTGCCCAGTCTCCTCAGCCCAACCGGGGCAGCAGGCGTGCGGCATGGCCAGGCCCGCCCCCAGGCAGGTCCGGCCGCTCCGCGCGGGCCTGCCTCCGGAGTCCTCCAGTCCCCTCAGCTCCCCAGCCTCCCAGGGCTGGCCCGAGGCGCAGGTAACCAGGGCCGGCCAAGGCTTGCACTGCCAGTAGTGACAGCAGCAGAGGTGAGATGGGGGTGTCGCCTTGCACTGATCGCCGGGTTGCCTCCTGCCCCTGAGGGCTCCCGGACTGTGAGAGGGGGCAGGCCGGCCTGCGGGAACCCCCTCCAGTGCATGAATTTTCATGCACCGGGCCTCTAGTATAAATATATATATATAAAGAGAAAATAGATAGATACCACTCTCTTTTTTAACCAAGTATGAGTATTTATAAAGACACATCAGCAACTTATAATTTGAGCTGATGAAGATCGGAACACATAGGATGGAAATCCCTTACTGGGGAACAAATTTCTGAGATGAAATGCAACTTCTTCACATAAGATCTTAAGGTCAAGTCTTGGCAATTGCAAAGTGTCAGACGTCCTCAGAAAGGGGCATGAAACATGGGAGAGAAAAGTAAGGAGAGGGGTCTGGGTACTCATGGGTGGTTACGCTGCAACTGACCAGATTTCCCTGACTCTACTGAGAGCTGAAATATTTGAGAAAAACATTTCCTCCACTTCCTGCTGTCTCTACCTCCCAGTACTATGCCTTAAAGGAAATATTCAAATTGAGAGAAGTTCCGAGTTATGTGGGAAAAAATGGCCAAGGGAAGGGTAAAGCCAGGGGATGGATATCGAGGTGATTCAGGGTGCAGCCTGGAAAGCAGCAGCCAGGGGAGGCATGACCTCACCCTACAGTGTGAGGAGACTCTTGAACACAGCAAGCTTCTCCTGCCATTGCATTTACATTTGTTCCCTGGACCCTAGCCCTTTACAGAGAGGCCTCTGGCTATATCACCCTTGCTCCCTCTTCTCCCATTGCTTTTTAATGGCCCCTGTTCTCATTTTTCATAATATGAATCACATTCTCTGATTTTATTTCAGTCATTCAATAAATATTTATTGAGCACCTTTTCTATTTCAAGCACTGTTCTAAGCACTGGGGATATGGCAGTGAACACAACAAATGGCCCTTGCCTTCTGAGCTTGCATTCCATGGGGGTACAGCCAGCACTTAGCTAAGGCTTACCCTGTGCCAGGCACCACTCTCAGCTTGGAAATCATAGCTATTCATTTACCTCAACACCAAGCCTCTGAGGTAGGGACTATGAATATCCTCCTTGTGCCCATAAGGAAATGGTGACACAGACACAAGAAGATTAAGATAATTGCCCAGGTTCACACAGTCTGTTCATCATCCCTTGTTTAAGGACAGATCCTTCCTTGGTTATTTAGGATCTGTCTTTCCCAGTAGAATATACTAGTAAGCTCCATGAAGTTAGGCACCACTGGTGCATTCCCAGCATCTAGTATATACCTGATGCTAATAAGTATTTACAGAATGAAGGAAAGAAAAAAAATGGTACTTCAAAATACCCGCAAGGAACAGTCTGGGCTATTTCCGTGAAAAGTGGTGGGTTTAAGAAAATGCTATTTCCATCCATGTTGGCCGCGGGATAGCAGAATCAGGCTTTGTCCTGCCTTGGACTTTGATCCTCTCCTCCCTTTATATAGAAATGCTTTCTGTTGTATAGCCACGTTTAACTATTGTATGCTTGTTAGTTAAGATTCAAACTGAAGTTTCAAGTGTTCTTTTATTACTGCCTCCTTTCTCCCCTCTCTATGGATGCTGCTGTGTTTAGTCTCCAGGAAGCGGAGCCGAGTTCTTGAAATGAAAACCACCTCTCCTCAGCCTGGCTTAGGGCTGCATGACTCAGGAGCTGGCTCTGACTCCCCAGCAGGAGAACTCAAAAGCCAGTAGTTTGGAAGATATTTTATTTTGGTATCTAAGTAAGAAGGAAATACCTGGTGCAACTTGTCAGCCTTGAAGAGAAAAAAAGAGAGGCAAAATAATAATAAGAGATAGTTTCCTGGGTGAAGGTGAGACTGTGTTAAGCACGTATCCTGGGCACACTTTGCTGGGCGGTGTGAGCCAGGATGTTCGGGTGGCTCCATGGAAGCAGCTCTGTTGTTTGTGAACTCTTGTACCTTGGAGCTGCTTTGGAATGACTGATATTTATTAGGATTCCATATTAGTGAATTCATGGAATTCACACATGATCGAACATAATCAGGAAGAGGCTAAGAAAACCCATTTGAGACTAAAAATAATTCAACCAGAAGGAAAAAGAAAAGTCTCAGTAACTGATGTATTTATTGAAAGGTTTCTTTCAATAAAATGGTACTTCATTTTATTGGACCGAAGGTGCTAATGATAATAAAAATCATAGGAGTGCCACTATTATGGGCAGACACTGTACTAAACCTTTTGTGTGGCATCCCCCTGTTTTCCTTACGATAAGTTTTGTCATAAGTAGGTTATCCCTGTTTCACAATCAGTAGGCTTACTCAGCATGTTGGTGATGAAGTTGAGATTCAAACCCGGGTGTGATTGACTTTGCAAGCAAATGTTACTGTCCCATTTTAATGAGAGGTCACCAAGACACAGGGTAGAGATTAATTTGCACAACGACACACAGGTTCTAAACAGTAACATTCATATTTGAGCCCCAATTTTTCTCAGTCAGAAGCTTTGTTCTTTCTGATAGTTTCTCTCTTCCTCTTGTTTGGATGCATGTGGTCAGTGCTCTTTGCTCAGGGGAGGGTGGTGGCACAGGGCAGGTGCCCACACTGCCCCAGGGTTTCTTCACTTCAGCTACTCTGTGATGCCTGTCATTGCATCTCTGGCTCTTTGTGGAGCGATCATTATTGAGGGTGGACTGTTACTTCATTCTTGTGGTCAGGTCTCTGTAAGTCTTTATCATAGAAACATGTGGCACAGGGAGGAAAACGAGAGTTATAGGGCAAGAAGGCAATTCTCCTTCTTAGATGCTTAATGCACATTTTGGAAACTGAGGCTTGTCACATTGAATGGCCTTGGAAGAGAAGCAGGCTGATGAATCATAGTACCTGGAGGTCAAAAGATGAGATTGACCAAGCTGCAAAGGAGCATAGGAAACTGGAGGCCTGATAAAGTATCAGACACCATCCCCACCACATATTTATCCCCAAGAAGATGATTTATCTGGGGGTGGCAGGTGGGCTGACATAAGAGCTGAGCCCCTGAAAGTACAGGCTGACATGGAAGCTGAGGAATTCCTTGCCTTTGAGGGACATGTTGGGCTTGGCGAGCAAGCATGTCAGTGATGACCTTACATGAGCAGAAGACCAGGGCCCTTCCCCTAACACTGTCAAATGCATAAAATCACAGGGAAGTTTGCATAAGTGGGAGGTGGGACCAAAGCCCCAGTAGTGACAGTGATTGAATTTCTCACAACCGCAGAGAAGAGTGAACTTGAAGCACATTAAGAAATTACTATGACATGTCTTGCACTCTAGTTCTGTGGACCAAATTTCACATCCACGACCAATCCATTCTTGGCTAGAGAAAAAAATTGTTGTTGTTAAGTGGACAGACAAATCCTCCTGGTGTCCATGATCAAACACCCTGAGAGATGGACAAGTTGTGCACTGGCTCACCTTCAGTCCCATCTGCCTGGTTCTTCAGGCCATGCTTTCTATTTGCTTATCAAAGTCCATATTGACAGACTGTGCAATTTTATCTTCTCTCCTTCCTGCCTTACGAACTGGGACTGGAACTTGCTAGCACATAATGGTGGGGTCACTTATTGAATCTTACCAAAGAAAGAGAAGAAGGTGGCACCTAATTTTGGTGAGAGAAAGAATCACGTCCTCAAAGTGGGCCTGGTTGAATTAGATGCAGAGACAGAGGCCCATGGCCAAGCCTGGTAAGTGCCCAGGGTCAGCAGGATGGCAGGGTGTGCCTGAGCAAAGGGCTGAATTCCTGAGGCAGGGAGGGAGACAGGCTTATTTCACCACTCATGCTGGAAGCCATGCTGCTCAGAGAGAAGGATGCAAAGAAGCTGAAAGCATGTTCCCTGAGACACTTGACTTGACCATCCTCTCCAATGGAAGGTAGAACCCAAAGGAAGCAACTAAACAGCCTTAGCTGGCTTTCCAAGATTAGTCTTGCTAGGGATCAAAATCTCACCCCAACCATTACAACAGTGACTCTTCTCAAACCTCGACATTAAGAAAGGCACGATGAAGTAACAATCTCATATTGCAAGAGGAATTCTTCAGTGCAATCCCTTCCCGGTGTGGTAGATTGAAAAGAAATAAGAAGCAATGGCAATGAAAAGGTAAATACACCCGCTCAGTGATCCTTTGGTAAGCTACTCAAGTCCCTGACCTGCTGAACACTGATGGAAATAAGAACTATGCACCTCCCTCTATCCTGTTGTTTCTTCCCTATCCTCCTATTTCCTTCTTCTATCATTGTTCTCTCTTTTAAAAGTTTTTAGTCTCTCTGTGGATCCCCCACCTCATTCAGAAAAATATTTTAGCCAGCTAACGTGATAAACATATTGTCTGATCAATTAATGCAGGGATGAAAACATGGGTGACAACATCCGAATGGAGAGAGAGATGCAGGGAGGAGTCAGAATAAGATGAGCACCTCCCAGTCATGCCATGGAGTCCTCTGCATTCTCTAGAGGCAGTTTCACATCAGCTCTGAGCTTTCCCACAGCCAATGCAAAGCAGAAGCTGGACTACGTTATGTGACTCAGTGTGCCCAAGAGAAGAAGAAATTGTTAGCTCAGGAGGAGCGCATCTGGTGAGAGCACTGAGACCAGAGAAAACTTCGTTAAGTTTTGAAAAGGAAACAATTAAGACAGTGACTTCAAGTGGTCTCTTAACAGAGGGGACAGAATTCCTTACCATCAAGTCCCAGTCTTTCCTGGGTTCTTCTGGCGTGGAGATGAATACGAAGTAGCTCGTGTGCTTCCAAGTAGATTTACAATAGACCGTGGCTGTCTGTTAAATTCCACAAGAGCTGTGTGCTTTTCTATGGCAGCTGACATGTAATTGAAATGCCAGGACTTATTTGGATATGAAGTAGTCTTCTTGAAAATGTTCAGGTGAAGAAAAAATGCCCTAACTCTCAACATGTGATGCTCAGAGAAAGGGCCTATTAGCTTGAAGCATGTGATTCCAAGCCGAGCAGAGCCAGAGCCATAGAGTGTCTGCTGGTTTCCTAACCATTCTTAAATTAAGGCACGGCAATCTGTTACATAAATCTCTATTTTCTTATTTTAGGTTCAGCCAGCATTTTGCTAGTGAATAAATCAGACATCCCAGATGTCATTTCCCTCTGACTAGATATAAATCACAACCAAAAGGCTGGCTAGGTTTGCCAAAAATCGCTCTGTATGTCAGTGATATCCAATGTTACTGTCCCAGGTTCTCACCTCCCCCAAAGGAATAAAGAGATCACTGACCATCAATACAGCATCAAAGAATATTAATTTCCTGTGTAGAGCAATGAACCCCCCATGTTTATGGTGTATAAATGGACCAGATGCATCCCTTTGTCTGTGGATGTGGAGAGGCTCCTTTGTTCATTAGTGATGTCATAACTGAGCTTTGTTGATGAGGATCAAGTAATTCCTAGGACTAGATGATAAGGAGTTTGTCATCACAGTTCATTTCTTTAGGTGTGTATTAGTCAGGGAAGGCTACTGCTATAAGAAATAACCCCAACCCTCAGAGGCTCAACACAGCACAGATTTATTTCTCACTCGTGTCACCCCTCCAATGTGGGTGCTCTGCTGCCCTTGCTCTATCTAATGGCTCAACCTCCCTCCCCCCTCCCCGCCCTCCCTCGGGCCCGAGCCTCCTGGGAAGTAATGTAGGTTTGTGCAGGGCGTTTCATAGGTCAAACCTGGAGGTGGTGAACTTGACTTCCACATCCCCCCCACCCCAGAACTCAGTCTAATGGCCACTCCCAACTGCAAGGGAGGTGGCAAATGTGTTTTTTTCTGAGCACAGCAGAAGAAAATGAGTTTGTGACTATCTAGCCAACTCTATCACAGATGCCAGACTCCTTCACTTTCCTTCCCAGAGTGTGCTGAGTTCTAGGTGCTTTGGTGAGAGATGCCCATTTTCTGCCCTTCTCTGAAGGTATCCTAATGGTCTGGGTATGAGAAGTTGCATATTGGGAAACACAACTCAGTCATGGATAGATAGTCTAGAAGAAAATTATGACACAATGCTTAATCATTAAGAGTTAAAAGGATATAAAAAAGAATGAAACGTGGCTGACACACATATATGATCAGTATATTATTCTTAAAAGAAAAGATGCAAAATTCCCCACATACACTTTACAAAGATTATGTCATAGAAGTGAAATATTTCCAAAACAAATTTAGCCAAATATTTCCAGCAGTCACAAATAGATGGAGGAAACTATATATAGCTTAATTCAATATTTAGAATTAATAATAAACTAGCATATTAAGTTCAAATTTTCTACTTTAAAAACAATTTTTGAAATTAGTGAAGGATGGAGTTCTACTCTCCATCTTTACCTACCATTGGTGACCAATGGCACCTGCCTGATAGTGATTCAAATACAGCAAATTAAAAATTTAGGTTTTAGAAAGGAGTTTTAACTTCATTCATTGCTGATCCCTAGCTCAGTCACTCATTCCAAGGGTGGTGGTGGAAGGGCTGGGAGCTCATAGGAAGGAAGTGAAGAGCCATTACTTCTGTATGGGTTAAATACATGACTTTTATAGCTTTTTTCAAACAGTATTTTTATTACATAAGACTGGGGTAATTTTTTAAATTGGGCATCTTATAGGTGTTTTTCTCTTCATAAGAATTTACTGAGTAATTAATGCATTGGTAGAAGACTGTTAAACAGGAAAAAATTGAAAAAGGATAGCACATAAATTAGATAAGCGTTAGCTTAAAACATAGAATCAAATTATAAATCAGTTCTTTTTGAGGTACATTAAACTTTTTTTTTAGTTTATTTTAAAAATATTTTCTTTATAAACATACCAATTAGGTAAAAAAGAATTGTAATAATTTCTCATTGCTACTTTTCAAGTAGTAATTCATTTTGGTTTATTCATTTGTGAGACTAAAGACATTTTGTTGTTGAATTTTATAAAGCTTGAATAAATAAATTATATTTACCTGTAAACCTAAGTTGTTGAGGTTTTAATCTTCCTTACTTCCCTTGTGGCTGCTTTATTTACCTTAGAAAAATTCTTTCTTCAGCAGTACTTTCTCCCTAGAAGATAAGGTTCCTTAGGGAAAATTCTTTGCTTATTAATCACTACATTCCCAGCATTTACATCACTATCTAACATATACTGAGCCCCCAATTAATATTTGCTGAAGATTTGGATGGGTATAAATGGAGGCAAGGTGTCTTTAGCATAAGAAGAAATTATTGTGCCATAATATCCTGGATGTGGGCCTGGAAATGAATTAGATAGTTTTGTAAACTATGTTGACACTGTATCAAAAGTTTACTTATTCATTCTTTTATTCATTTATTCTTTCATCAGTCTATTTTGTATATACTGTGTACAGCACTAGGCTAAGCATTGAGGACAGAGATTTATAAAATGCAGCCTCTGCTAAGAATTTAATTCACTGAAGATTAAAAAGCCTACTATAACTTGGATGACATGATGAGCAAAATGGATTTGTATGGCCAAGGGAGAGTGTAGCCATTCTTGGGGACACTTTTTTATGAGCCACCTTGGGGCTATGACTTTTTTCTTCAAAGACATCTTGAGAAAGTAGGAACTGTCACAAGTTTCTACAACTGGATTGGCAATTCCTTAAGGGCAGAAATAATATCTTTACTTGTATATTTTATAAAGGCTGGAGACTTTCTTCTAATTGGAAATCAATATAAAATATGTTGGTTGATTGTGTTATACTGCCAACAACACACTAACTAATTGAAGAGACTTTAAAGTGGTAACAGTGGTTCTGGCTAGTCTTCTATGAAGAGCAGGGGTGGTGATATCTTGCCTCATAAAGACTGCATCTATTGGGTACCCTTAGGATATTTCCAGAAGGGGATACGTTGCAGAGGTCCCTATAATCCTAAAGTGAGGAATAATGGATGTCTCCATGAAACTTTTCCTCTGGGGTACATATAAATTCATTTCCATGGACTTGGGTATACATCAACTGTGCCTAATTTGCATTGTGAAACCCTCTACAAGAGAAATTACCCTATAAATAAGGATGTGAGAAAGATATTTTCCAAACAAATTACATTTCTAGTGTTTGCCTTGTGTTAACTGAAGAAAGTAATGCCTCCCCTCATTTCTTTGAGACACCCCAAGAAATTGGATGGGAGTTGGAAAGTGATAGCCACATTTTATTGAACCACACCTTCCCAACATTAAAATTCTAATGAACTTAATGTTAGACCCAGGATACACTAAAGCATGAAATAGAATATAAGAAGACCCTTGCAATAAAGTGATGAGAAAAGTATTTTTAAACTGAATTAACACTGTTTGAAAAATGAGGCAAACTTGATTCTGTCAAATGTGGGGCTCTCGAGAAGCAAAATGTTGAACACACAGCACAGATGTGTGCTGACAGATATTCAGAAAGAAGGGAGAACACGCTGTGGAAAAGCTGACACAAATTGGTCATGTAAATCTTTGGAATAATCATAAATGAGTCCAGGCAAATTTTTACAAAGAATGCCTTTTCATAAAAAGGTGTCTCAATTTTTAAAAATTGTACTGATTAGCAAGAAAGAGAGGTAGATGAAGAGAATTCAGTTTTCCACACACAAAAGAGAAGCAAACGGGGAAATCCAGCCTTAACAAATGTCTTTTCAGTGCAATCTGGAACTTGTCAGGTTTTTCACTTTAAGGTCTCTCGAGATTATATAAGATCTCGGAGGCTCAAAACGGATTCTTTATGTAGACATCCTTATCTCTAATATGAGTTATAATAGACCATAAAAAGTTCAGGTACCAAGTAGAAAAGGATGTCATAAGAGGGAGAAGAGTTAAACTACTATGCTTGTTTAAAAGTGGGTGGTTTGCTGTAGGAAAGCATCAGGAACTCAGGCTCATTGTCTTCATGTTCTGTTATCCTGGCCATGTGGCTTTCATCTTGTGGTATGGCCACATTTCAGCCAGGAGAATTGAGGGCATCCTCCTTTATTTTTTAATGGCATGTTCTGGAAATTAAGCATAACAATTTATCTCTGCTCCTATTGGCTAGCATTTAGTCACATAGCCATGTATAGCTGCAAAGAAGGCTGGGAAATGTAGTCTTTAGCTGAGTGGCCTGGGGTTTAGCTAAAACTCAGGGAGATGAGATAGAGAAAAGATATAGTACCAAGCAGATTTTACCCCTCAATTTGAGAGGAGTGCAAGCAGAATCTCAAAACTGAGATGTTGTAGACTAAGTACAGGGGTTGGAGGAGGTGAAATTGGTAGTGGGCTTTATACAGAAGAATAAATTAAGAACTAAGGTGAAAGGCTATAGTGTCATATGTATTGAAGAAGTCAGTGTCATATAAATCAATTTTGAATGAATTACCCCAAAGTTGTATCATGAGTAACTTACTTGAATTACACATGCTCTAATTGGGAAGGAGGGAGAAAAAAAACCACAACGATTAGGACATGGCCACTTCCATGAACCCTTTTATTTAATGAGAATGCATCCTCGAGGGAGCGTGAGATGGGAGCCATGAATGTGCCCTTCCTTCAGTAGCTACAGTTGTCCTGTTATATAGGACTTTGCAAGGATAAAATTCAAATCCAGGGATATTGAACTTTAAAGATTATTTCAGGAGTTTTACAAATTAACTTTGAGATTACTTTACAATTTAGTAGAAGTAGCAGAAGTTACTCCACTTTACAGGCATTTGACAAACATAGATGAGGCAAAGAACCCTCCTGGTGGAGAGAATGGCATGAACAAATACATAGAGCAGAGTAGAATATTGGAGCACATAGGGTGAACACACAGAGACGACGGGAGAAGAACCTCATGAACTGAATTTCAAGCTAAAATTTTATCCATCTGGAACCCAATCTTTCTGTACAGGTCAGAATTATTCAGACGTGGGGGTCATTTCACTTTCACATACCAGACATCACAAGAAGCAGGACAGGGAAGTAGGCACCAGTGACTTCTGGCTTCCGTCCTCTCTCTGGTATGTGTCCTGCTCCGCATGTTGGGCTTTCCTACTTTCTCTGTGACACAGTGAAGCTGAAGGTGTTCGACCATGAATTCAAATCCGATGCTGATGTAAAGGAGTTCTGTGAATTTGGGTCCTCAGGGCTCATTTTCTCTTCTCTCAGTTGGTATAGTAGCTCCTAACATTTAAGATTGCCTTGAAGATGAAGTAAAACAAGATAATGCATTTGAAAGCACCAGAGCTTGGAAAGTAATTGGCTTTCTCATTATCCCACACCTGTTGGTGGCCATGCTGAAGTGTCTCACCCAGGCCTATCCCACCTTCCCAACAAAAACATACATAATTTTTTTTTATACCAGAAGAGTATGACTAGCTGCCCTAAAGGCTGTGCACCTTTCTTTGACTCACTCTGCCCTCCTGAAGTCCCATCTCACCTACTTGTGGCTTTGCTCTCTGGCTGGGATATCACAAAGCCTTGAGCATAGCTCCTAGGTTAGAGTCTATTTTCCCAGGTGATACATCTGCATTTTAACTGAGTCTTCTGCATCTAGATCCCTATTCTAGAGAGAAAATGGGGGAATTTTGGAAGCTAAGGCAATTTGTGGAGGGAACTGAAAAGTCATAGACACCTTCTTTTGCACCCCTCAAATCACATTGTGTTAAGAATTTACCAAATCACTCCACCCATGGGTATGGCAGTGTGATAGAAAGATAAATTGAAATTTATCAGTGTACAGGGAGGGCCTATCTTTTAATGCTGAAAATTTATGGTTTGACTGTCCCCTAATCATTTTCTTCTCTGTGCATTTTGTACTTCAAAATATTTGGTCAATATTATAAAATTTATAAAGGAGAAGAGCAGTGAAGAATTAGATACAACTACTAGGGCAGCTTGTAATTGAGCTTCATGAGCTTATAGATTAATTATGCAGAAGACACCAAACTTATTTGCAGAAGACATGGTAAAGTTTGAATAAATGAAAGTTTAGGCCTGCTGACATGAGTGTATTTCTTTTGGAAAAAATATACCATAACAACTTAAATGGCAATCACCAATTTACCCTTCATTTCTGTGTTTTAATGCAGATCTGATTGCAACGAAGTACATTGTCCACATTTCTAAAATTAGTCAGCCTAACAAACTGAAGTAATTGCAATCAGATACAGCACAGGATAAGGTCAGCAAGTTATCTGGGGTGGGGGGTGGGGTGGGATCTGTGTACAATTTTACAAGGCCATCCCAATATGCTACAGTTTGTCCTGTAACCTCACACTTCCTCTCTCCTTCCCTCCTTCCTACCCACCCTGCTTTTCTTCAGAAAACTCCATTGTTGGATCTAAATCATAAAACAGTTAATTAAATTGACAAACACTTAAAAAAGAACAATGAGACTCTGCTTCACTGGAAACAGAGACAGCAGGAAATATATAACCTGATCTCAGAGTAGGACGTGATACACCTGTAAAGTGACAGAGAAAATAGGGAGATTTGAAAATAACATTTGAAGCTCTAGAAAACACAGGTCCTCCATCAGTATGTTCACTAACAAAAATGAAAATTCTACAAAACGTTTTAGGAGGCAAGTGTTATGCAAGTGCAAATGTGCTGTATTATCAGTTCCAAGCTTCCTTTCCTTTCTTCTTTTCACTTACCAGCTAACTCATATGAAAACGTTCAGATATATTTTCTTGTTGTTGATTGGTTGGTCCCTTTGCAAGACTATAAAAATAACAACCTTTAGTAGATTTGAACTCAAATATGAGTCCCTTCTGCATTTTGAGGAGTTATTGTGAAAGGAGAGTGAATGCGTAGGTAGTGTCTAGAAAATGATCAATATTTTAGAGAGAGGACTTAGAGAACCAGAGACTACCTGAAAAGGAGGCAGTTAGGTGGTCTGCTCCAAATTTTGTCCCTGATCTCTGTGAAGTTGGAGAACATTTTCTGGTTAAGGAAGCTTAACTTCTCTATTCCCGTTATTTATTATCTTTAAACTATATAGGTTGGACTTAAAATGATTTTCAAATACACCCTAGAGAACCCTGGGGTTCATGGAGCTGCTTAGGAACCACAGAAGTCTAAAGGCCAAGATGATGGTCTGCCAAGAAGTTCTGGAAACCTTCAACCCATTTCAGTCAGTGCACCTACATATTTATCTTACTGTTCAATGTTCCCAGTCAACAGTGCTTTTGAACAACTAATTCTGTGGCAAAAATGAAAAATAAAAATTTGAAAAACTTTGAATGAAATAACTTTTGTATTGGGGCCACACCCTCTTCCCATTCTGTACATCTTTAAAGGTCTTCAAGAAACATTACTAAGTTCTTTGAGGACAGGAATTATAAAATTATAGATTATATGCTCTAAACTTTCAAGAAACTTGAGAGATTATTGTCCATGAGAAAACTGAATGTTGGAAAGGTTGAGATTTGCTGATGTCACATAGCCAGTTAGTGGGATTAAATTAGAGCTCAGCTCCCCTTAGTCTTGCTCACCTTTGAATGTCTGGTGTCACCTAGCACAGCGCTTGTGTGTTGTAGGTGTACAATGTGCATGCTTAAAATAATTCTTTGATTTTGAAAATTAAACCTGAAAAGAGACAGAGAAAATCTCTATTCCCTTAGTGATTGTGGGTTTCCTGTGTGTGCATGTTCTCTTCAATGTTCTGGCATAATCTGAGTAGAACTTTCTTTCTTTCTTTCTTTCTTTCTTTCTTTCTTTCTTTCTTTCTTTCTTTCTTTCTTTCTTTCTTTTTCTTTTTTTTCTTGGAGAAATTCAGTGAAACCTCCTGAGTCTGAAAATATTTTTGTTGGAAAATTTCAAGTACAAATTCAATGCCTAAGCAGTGATCAGGGGTAATCATAGAGCTCACTTCATTTGCTTCTCTTCTCTTAGGAACCATGGCTCTGTTGGTCCATGTCTAAAAAATTGTCACTTCATATATTTTTGTTTAGTCTTTTAATTGTTTAAGATGGGGTGGTGAATCCTGTCTCTATTATTACATACCTGTTAGAAGAACATTTTGGCTCATTTTGATGTGTTTATTCATAAAACTGTTTAATATGTTATGATAAGACCATAACTAAAGAACAGGGTTCTAATTTATATGTGCATCATATGCCTATGAAGCCCTCCCAGGAAACTGGTTTGATACCTGTTGTGTACTAACAGATTTCTTGCATTACAAGTAAGAAGAAAGATCAGTTCTTTCCAGCTTAGGTGTGTTGGCAGATATTGGAGACCTCAAAGAGAGAAGGATTTACACATATTTATCATTAGTTCAAGTGAAATATGATGGAAAAAATTTCTTGGGTATAATTTCCTAGCTTCCAAATAGAAGACCAAATAATGGAGGCTTTCGAAGTTCATTCAGTGTCTAGGATTCTTTATGAAATTTCAAGACAAAAGTTAATTTAATGACCCTAGTAATTAGCTCTAGATTTGATGATCATAAAAAGTTCATATAATTAAATAGCACCTTGTGTT
The DNA here is from genome assembly GCF_963455305.1 of Plecotus auritus. Taxonomy (NCBI): domain Eukaryota; kingdom Metazoa; phylum Chordata; class Mammalia; order Chiroptera; family Vespertilionidae; genus Plecotus; species Plecotus auritus. The sequence goes on along the minus strand of NC_137775.1, from coordinate 30,301,524 downwards.
TCATGTGTATTAAATAGTAGTATGAAACAAGCCTTTTGTGATCTTAGGGATAATCTTTAGAGGTTATATAGAGAGGACTAGTAAGAAAACATATCCAAAACATGAAAATAAGGGAAAAGGATGCCTAAGAGTCTTCTCAATATAATACTGCTCCACCCATGAGTTATTTAACTATGTAGAAGTATGCAACTTTCTTTGACCTTTTATATACTACTGATTAGAACATAGCCTCTTGGAAGCTACATATTAATTTCTGACTTTTGTTTAGTATTGATGTAAATAATGTATGTCTGGCAGAAAAGATGATTTCAAAGGTTGTGGGTTTATTGTCTGTAGGTCATTTTTCAGCTTTGTCTCTAACTGAACAAACTCATCTCAACCTATCTTTTCAGGGGGACATGTAACTTCTGCTCCTCAAATGCTCTTGGAATAAGTTGAACCATTCTGCTAGCTCTTCCATAAATTAGGTAAATTAACCTCTGACATACGCTCACTCTACATCAGTATCAAATTTTTGACCTTTTGAGAAGTATACTTTGACATGGCAGATACATTGAAGTCATACTATTCTCTCTGTAAAATCATTACATATTTATCATGGTAACAGTAACTCGTGTGTTATGGGTTGAATTGTGCCCCCTCAATATTCATGTATTGAAGTCCTAATTCCCAGTTTTTTTCAGAATGTAAATGTATTCAGAGACAGTGCCATTGCAGATGTGATTAATTAAGGCGAGGTCATTAGGGTGGGTTCTAGTCCAATATGACTAGTGTCCTTATTAAAGTGGGAAATCTGGACGAGAGAGAGAGAGAGAGAGAGAGAGAGAGAGAGAGAGAGAGAGAGAGAAAGAGAAGAAGAAGAAGAAGAAGAAGAAGAAGAAGAAGAAGAAGAAGAAGAAGAAGAAGAAGAAGAAGAAGAAAATCTGGATGAGATGGAGAGGAGAGGAGAGGAGAGGAGAGGAGAAGAGAAGAGAAGAGAAGAGAAGAGAAGAGAAGAGAAGAGAAGAGAAGAGAAGAGAAGAGAAGAGAAGAGAAAGAAGATGTAAAAATGAAGGCAGAGCCTAGAGAGATGCTTCTACAAACCCAAGAATCCAAAAGATTACCAACAAACCACTAGCAGCCAGGAGAGATTCTCTCTCAGTCCTCAGAAGGAACCAACCCTGCTGACACCTTCATCTTTGGATTCTAGCTTGCAGAACTGTGAGACAATAAATTTCAGTTGTCCCAGCCACCTAGGTGGTGGTATATTGTTTAGGCAGCCATAGAAAACTAACATACCGCCCTGACCGGTTTGGCTCAGTGGCTAGAGTGTCGGCCTGGGGACTGAAGGGTCCCAGGTTCGATTCCAGTCAAGGGCATGTACCTTGGTTGCGGGCACATCCCCAGTTGGGGGTGTGCAGGAGGCAGCTGATCGATGTCTCTCTCTCATTGATGTTTCTAACTCTCTATCCCTCTCCCTTCCTCTCTGTGAAAAATCAATAAAATATATTTTAAAAAAAAGAAAACTAACATACCATAGATGTTGCCAGTAAATTAATGTACTTTACACCTGATATTGTGGGGGTAACAGAAAGGAAAATGCTGACTCTGTGAGTGATATAAAGGTTGAAATGTGGTTCTTACCCCTAAAATACATAATCTATATGGTGAGATACAATATGGTATTGAAACATTAACAGAATTTAAGAGTGAGTTGGGTGAGGAGTGATTTACAAATTATTTAAAGAGATTGATCTAATGGCTGTCAGATTGGAAAGAGAAAATTACTTAATACAGTTACCTAACAGCAGCCTTGGAAGTGAGAAATCTGGTGGAAGTATTGACAAGAGCACAGAATTGTTCCAGCATTGATGTGAACGTGTTCACAGGTGAGGGAAATGTGGTTGATTCCTTTAAACCCAAGATAAGAACAAGTCCATAGCCGTAATGGATGTTATGAGGGACAAAAGAAGGCAAACAAAGCATTATAGGGAGAGAAAAAGGAAACATATATATTGAGTACCTATTATTTGCTTATAAATGTTTTAGATTTGTTTAAAAATATACATTTTTTATTGATTTCAGACAGGAAGGCAGAGGGAGACAGAAACATCAATGATGAGAGCGAATCATTGATCAGCTGCCTCCTGCATGCCTCCTACTGGGGATGCAGCCTGCATCCCAGGGCAGGTGCCCTGACTGGGAATTGAACCATGACCTTCTGGTTCATAGGTCAAGGCTCAACCACTGAGGCATACGGGATGGGCTAGATTTTTAAAAAAAGCCTATCTCATTGAATCCTTACAGCAGCCTCATTAAATATTCATTTAGCCGTTAATAAATTGAGACTCAGAGAGGTGAAGTATGTTGCTCCAGGCCACACAGTCTCAGTTGGCAAGTGGCAAAATAGCATTTCAAACCTAGACTGTTCTGGCTCCAAAATGCATACTCATTTTACTGCCTTCCAGTTACACTCATCATATGATAATGATACGGCATAAGTACAACACAAGTGGCTTAACATTACAGGTACAGTAGTTATTAGTGCTGCTCATTAGTTTCAGCACTCTCTAGCACAGAGAAGATCGCACTTTCTGGCTCCTTGCAGTCTGGTAAGCCATCTATTGGTTCTGACCAACGATTCTGGCTTGTGTAGGGGAAGCAATAAGTGGCATTTCTGGGCCAGAACTTGGAGTCGCTAGGGAAAGATCCTCCAAAGCACCAATTTCTCTGCTCCAGCCATAGTGGAAATGTATCTTGACATGTAGACTCAGTCAACCTAGGGTCCTGAGAAACTATGATGAACAACACTCCCACTGAAAACATAATGTGCATGAAAAATAAACGTTTACTGGTTTAAAATTATACTGACTGATTCTAAACCATACATTAAATTATTGTAAAATGAGGGATGAAGTAAGTGAGGGTTTTTCATCTCTAAATTTTATGACTCTAAGCAGGTGTTGTTACTATAAATGTATTTAAAACTAATTAGCAGTTTATTCTGCAATTATGAGCATAATTGTAAGTGTGTAGATGAGGTGGTCACTATTTGGTGTTGCTTTTATTATTTCTAATAATCAGATGTGTGATGGTGATTATAAATCTGTCGTTTGGGTTCCGAGTGTTTGCCTTGTGCCTCATGATGGTGGAGCGGAGGATAGACTAGCAGGAGAGTCGCTGTGTGGCACCTGACAGTAACGGCAGGATATTTGAAAGGGCTGGGAATTCAATGGCCAATTTCATGAATCAGAGGGTGTCACAGTTATTCCATGTTTTATTTTTGATCACCTGGCAGAGATAATAAATGCTATGGATATTCAGGATGAGAAATCTCTTTAGGCTGGTCTTCCTGAAGACATTTTATTTTATTTTTTTTAAAAGTCACTTATGAACAGACAATTAACGAATTGGAAAGAAATAGACTAGATGGCTTGTGGGAAGTAGGGGGATGAAAAAAGTGGTAGGTAAACATGTAAAGGTGGCAGAAGTGAGAAGAGCATGTGTTGGCAGGAATCAGAGAAATATTGTGGCTGTAGATGAGAGTTAAGAATTTTATTTCTAAACAGAAGATAGATCCCCAATTGTATGCAACATTCAGTATAGTCACAGTGAGATAATCCATGTAACAGTGGTCCCAGCAGGTGCAGACACAGTGTTCAGGACTATCTGAAGGCTTGGTGTGAGCTCACACTAGCAGGGGGCTCTGCCTGGAGAAAAAGAAGCAATCTGAACACAGTGGGGAGTGAGGAGCCTGCTGAGCCAGCCTCCAGAACTCAGCACTGAAGGCTCCCACTTGGAGGAGCTCTCTGGGGCGGGAAATCCTCAGGGAAGTGAAAGCAGTAATCGTGGAGGTAAGAGAATTGACTCACTATGGATATGGAGTTCCAGAGGGCACTAAAGAAATGTTAGGAAGAGAAGCAAGTTGTAGAAGTCTGGGTAGGTAAAGAGATAGCTTAGAGCCATCTGAGGAGAAAATGTTGAAAGAGGAAGATTATCAGCATCAAAGGGGCAAGGGAGGTGAGCAGGATGGGTTTAGCTGGCCACAAGCTGCCCAGGGTAGACCCAGGAATCCCCTAGGTCAGTGGTCGGCAAACTCATTAGTCAACAGAGCCAAATATCAACAGTACAACAATTGAAATTTCTTTTGAGAGCCAAATTTTTTAAACTTAAACTTCTTCTAACGCCACTTCTTCAAAATAGACTCGCCCAGGCCATGGTATTTTGTGGAAGAGCCACACTCAAGGGGCCAAAGAGCCGCATGTGGCTCGCCAGCCATAGTTTGCCGACCACTGCCCTAGTGGATTCACAGACATGCCCTTCCCAGAAAGAGAGAGTCTCCAGGGGTTGGGTGCAATCCTACCTTTTTGGGGAAAGTCAGCTGAGGCTGTGCTAGAAGGCATCTTCCAAGGACAAGCTAGTTCTCCTTAAGAGTTTGCACATTGCACATAGATGGGATAAGGCTCTTCACACTGTGCTGAGCAGAACTCATGATCCAGCACCCGCTGCTCAGAGCCACGGCCAAGAGCAAACATGAAGTAAGAAAGGAATGAAAATCTTAGCTGGAAATTTCACAAGAGACACCTCTGAGACCTTTCTGGGAATCTTCAAATACCATCACCTGGAAAAATAACTGTGGTTCTTGGGAATATACAATCAATAACGACCCAATGCAACAGAAATAATATAGGCTTAAAAATGACAACTGTGGCTATGTTAAGTTCATTTCCTTTTTGCTATCCTAGGAAACCACTGACTTCTTAAAATTGTTAAATTGTAGCCAAAAGGCAAATAGTTAGGAAAGCTGTTTTTTTCCACTCTGTACCCTATAGTAATCATTGCAGGAAACAAACCCACTCAGTGCTGCCCTGCTGTCACTTGGGGTCTAGGCTGAGTAGAGCAGAGGTGGCCCTCGTGTCAGGGTCCAATGGCAGGACACCTGCTTTTTCTTACACTACTGACTCAGCACCAGGGCCTGCCTTAAAGGCCAGGGTCTGCACCAAGCCTGGATTAACACAGCGGATATACATTGAGAGGTCACTCATCCAGTTTTCCTATGACCTCTAGCAGCTGAGATGGTAACCCACAGGCATAGAATGCTCACCAAGTCTGAGATCAGAGATGCCTTACTCCTCTGTTACTGCCATAGAGTTGCTTTGAGCTCACTCCTAAACTTAATTAAAATCTTTCTCTGCTCTCTTTCATATGGCCCATGATTAAATTATCCAAGCTAAGCAGCCAAAAGCAATAAAAAACCCAACAACGATGGAAATAAAGACAAGAAATGGTTTTATTTACAATGCAAATGATCTGGTTCACTCTCAAATAAGAGAACAAATCAAATTAGCTGCTCTGCAAATGGAGAGGAAGGCACTGCATAGACCCCCCTGGCACTTACAGGCTGGGTTCTCCAGCAGCTCTTGGCTCTGGGGAGGGCTCCCCACAATCTTTGCTGTAGCAAGGGTCTGATTCACCGCATGTAATTGGAGTGAAAAAACATTGAATGCAATGGAAATGCACTCCACTACAATGTGTGGAAATTCAAGTGCCAAGTGGCTGTCACAATGTCTCAGTGACAAATACCCTGGGGCAATGGTTCAAAGTAACAAGGACAGCATGTATTAGCATTTCCACAGCCCTGGCTGCTCCAGGAATGGCTGTTTTACTTAATTCAATGCTTCTTCCTCCAGTGGGAAGATGGACACAGCAAGACTGGCTCATGGAAAGAGGGCTGGGGTGAGAGTGTAGATGAGGGACAGAAATACTCTCTACCAGTGGGCTATTTTTTCCCACCATTGTGTCAAATGTTTTCCTCCTTGGAATTGCTCAAAAAATGTTGACCATCACTCAATGCTTCCCCTTACTTATAATAAACCCTCTGTGTCTCATAGCTTAACCTCATGTTTTGCTGGTTGCACAGGTTGTCTTCATGTAAGAATATAAATATACAGTGTCACCCCCCCACCCCTGCAAAAGAATCTGACAAATTCCTCAAGGAATAGTGGGTAGAGAGAAGACAGAGATTGATTTTCTAAAGGAAAACACTTCAAAATAAAAGTTTCCTTAAAAAAGTCCTCTTTTGTATCCTAAGGATATTCTTCTGTTGACTGAAATCTTTCTCTCCCAGCAAAGCAGCCAGATGCCACACAGAGAGCAAGTTGCTGTGGTTTTCTGGGTAGCAGTCGGGTTCCTGCAGCAGCTCCTGGGGTGGGAGCTACATTCCAGCCCTGAGCAGCTTGGATGTGAGGGTCCTGAGTGCAGACCAGCCTTTGGGAATTGTGGCCAAGTGATGGCTTCCAGCAGTGAGTCTGCCTGGGTATTTCCCCATCTTTCTAGTGCTGAGCCCAATGCCAGGCACACAGGAGGTGCTAATGGGCATTTCGTGAAAGAGACGGATGGCTAGGATCCTGAAACCCTGCCTACCATGTTTGCAGGACTTCAGGGAAGCAAGCAGATGGGACCTGCCAGGAAAGTTAACACCCTCTAACTAGCAGAGGTTTGGCCCTAAACTTTTATGTAGCTTCCTAGTGAAAACGTGATTCACCCTGTGCAGTATCTCCAAGGAATCTGTTACCCCGACTAGAAGCTGGAGAGGGGGATCTATGGCAGTCTTCCCAGCCTTGAAGCTTCATTCGCAAGGTCTCATCACTCAGCAGGTGAGAGGGCACTTTTCCCCAAGCAGCTGACACCATCGTTTTCCTATTGCAAAAGAAAGAGACAACCCAGAGGAGAATCCCCCAAAGTGGAACTCCAACAAAGCCAAAGCATTTTCAGTAACTCCTTTGTCTCTTTCTGCAAATGCTCCCATCTCTGGTAATAACCAGGCTTAATTTTTAAATCTCTGATGTTTGTCTGAATTTTTGTCACTGTGGAGTAAGTAGCTGGACAAAGGGTTTGAGCACCTCAAATTCTTTGTGGAGGTTAGAATATGCATCTCACACACGATTTGGATGAATCAATGAAGAAAAGCAGAAAACTCTGCCTCTGCACATCTCTCTGCAAATCTCAAGTTCATCTCAGTACTGGCGAGCATCTCCAAGCTACTGTTAGTATGGTATTCACGGTTGCCTGGCCACGTTGATGTCATCCTTCCAATAATTATACTAAGTGCTGGTAATTCACGAAAATTACTGGGATCATTCAAACTGTGGTGACTGACCAATTCACTTTAATCCTGGTTGGATTGGGGGTGCCTAACAATAATTACTTTTGATAAACTCTTATATTAACACCAGAGGCCCAATGCATGAAATATGTGCAAGAGCGGGCCTTCCTTCCCCCGGCTGCCGGCACCTGCTTCCCTCTGTCACCCGGGACCCGGACTTCCCTCCAGTCGCCCACAGGCACCCAGGACCCGGGCTTTCCTCGCAGCCCCCGATTCATCTGGAAGGTCATCCAGAAGGACGTCTGTCTAATAAGCATATTATGCTTTTATTATTATAGATTATTTTTACCTATATCTCACAGTATTGTATATTATCTTATCATTATGGAATAGGAGTGTCTTTTGGTGGCCTAAAATATGTTTATCTTAAGATAGAGGCAGCTCCAGTTTTGCATTAGGAGCATTGGAGAAGATGTCATTTGTTTTAAAGATGATGAAGTGTAGTTAGTTTAAAAGATGAGAAAGCCAAAGCAAAAATCCTGTTCCAAACACAGTGAGGCTTCAACATCACAGGTGGTTTTATGAGAAGTAGGAGCAACTGAAGACATGACTGGGGTAAAGAAAAGCAGTGATGGTATCCTCAGGGAGCAGAGACTCTTGTTTATGAATACATGTCAGAAACCCTAGGCAGCTCTCAGAAGGAGTGCGGAAACTTGAATAGTAAATGTCTTGCCAGAGAAATTTATTTTGGTTATTTTCACTGGGACTCTCTGTAGTCTAGGAAAGGGAAGGTAGCAAAGCAGAGAAAGGAAACCTCAAGGTCACCAAGTTCAATGCTCTCATGCTAAAAAGGGCAAACTAGATTTTTTTCAAGAAGGAAAGTCTCTGAAAAGAACATCTGATCATATCCTCCCACCCATTTCACAAGTGAGAACACTAAAACAGAGAAAAAGTGAAATGGCTTTTTTTTTTTAAAATATATTTTATTGATATTTTACAGAGAGGAAAGGAGAGGGATAGAGAGCTAGAAACATCGATGAGAGAGAAACATCGATCAGCTGCCTCCTGCACCTCCCACTGGGGATGTGCCCGCAACCAAGGTACATGCCCTTGACTGGAATCGAACCCGGGACCCTTCAGTCCACAGGCCGACGCTCTATCCACTGAGCCAAACCGGTTTCGGCAAAATTAAATGGCTTATTTTTTAATATATTTGTAATGATTTCAGAGAGGAAGGGGGAGGGTGAGAGAGATATAGAAACACCAATGAGAATCATTGTTTGGCTGTCTCCTGCATGCCCCCCACTGGAGATCGAGCCTGCAACCCAGGCATGTGCCCTGACTGGGAATTGAACCATTACCTCCTGATCCATAGGTGAATGCCCAAGCACTGAGCCACACGGGTCAGGCTGAAATGGCTGCTTGAAGGTTACATGGCTATATTGCCAGTCATGTTAGAAGCGTCACCACCCAGCTCTGGAAGGAACTATGTCTGCTTACAGGCATGCCCAGATCGACAGATATAAAGAACCAGACTTTTCAACAACATATTTTTTCATTCGGACTTCAACTATTACGTTCTAACTTTAGGATAAAAAAATTACTAAATTGAAATATATAAATGCTGAAATTGAAAGAAGTACTAAAAAATTTTTTTTAAATCCTTTCTGCTTGAATTCAACAAATTAATGCATAAACCAAATGGGACTATTCTAGAATGTATGCATATTCATTCAAGAGGAATTTAAAGGAAGAAACATGCTGCTTCCTGCCCTCTAGAGGCGATCATTCCAATTAGGATGATCAGATTGGGTTAAAAAACAACAAAAACTACAGTACAAGGCAGTAAGTGACAACACTACACGGCAGGATTGGATATTATGGAACATCCACTTATAGCTATAGGGATTAGAGAAGTCACCACAGAGACAACATACTTGAGAAAGGACATTGGGTGAAATTTCAGTGGGTGAAATTATAACAAGTATGAGAATTAATTTCTGGCAGAAGGAATTAATTAAGAAAAAAATAATAATAACAATAGCAATAAAAAGAAATTACCATTTCTTGGACACCTACTATATTACATGTATTGGTTAATAAATTCCTCATGATGATTTTAAGAAGTGCTTTTTATTAGTTATCCCAATTTAATAGAAGAGGAAACTGAAGGTCAGGGAGGTAAAACCACTTGCTCAAGTAGATGCAGTGAATAAGTAGTTTGACTTTGGCATTGTTTGATTTCACATCCTCAGCTGTTATCTCGTACGATTTCTAACAAAATAGGGAACATACAATTAGTATTCAAGAGTTCTCAGGAGTCAGAATGACTCTAGCCAGGTGTTAGCACCGGTGAGTCAGGGGCAATGCAGAGACAAATTCTATTTGGTTAATTCCATGGCCAAGAGTGACCTCACAGGTCTACTGACTATTGGTCAAAAGTTCTGTCCATTAACTACTTATCTGCTATTAAAACCCAAGAAAGTTTGAAAAATACATTTCCTCTAATAATTATGTATTTATAATTAAGTTTTAAAATGGCACTTTGAATCATAGCATTATGAATTTTAAGCCAATATGGATATGTGGAAAAGTTTAATACTATTTAAATGTTGTTGTTTTTTGAATATTAAATATGTGTGAAATCTGGCTTCTGTTTCTCAATGGCCTCCCATAGTGTTCATCCAAAAATAATTGGAAGCAATTTTATTTGCTTTATTCTTGTGTAATGAGATGCATTTGCCATCCATGTGCTGAAGGGATCAGGGAGCAGCTATCAACATCCTGTAAGTAAAACCACAGTCCACCGTCAAACGGGGAGCTCAATTTTCTTGTTAGTCATCTTGAAAGCCATCAAAATGCTAAGCTGGCCCGGCCAGGGTGCTCAGTGGTTGAGTGTCGACCTATGAACCAGGAGGCCACGGTTTGATTCCTTGTCAGGGTACATGCCTGGGTTGCAGGCTCAATCACCAGTAGGGGCCTTGCAGAAGACAGCCAATCAATGATTCTCTCTCATCACTGATGTTTCTATCTCTCTCTCCCTCTCCCTTCTACTCTGAAATCAATAAAAAAAAAAAACAACAACAAAAAACAACAACAACAACACACACACACACACACAACCAACCTCTTAAAAAAATTTAAAAAGCTAAGCTGAAGCACCCACAGGCAGTGCTCTCCCATTTCCCATCTCTTGAATTTTGTCTCTGCCATTTCCCTTCAGTCGAGATGAAAGGCCAGATTGTCATCTGGAATCCCTATGTTGAGGATAATAATTATTCTTTCTATTTTTACTGCTGGTACCATTTGGGGGAAAACTTTCTGATTGACCAAGATGAATCTCCAAGGGGATCAGTGGCATTTCCTTAACTGAGTGTCAAAGAAAAGGCAGACAACGATCTTTCTGGTTTGGTGGAAGAGCAGCATTTCCCAGAGGCCAGAAGTCCTTCCAGCTCTGGGAAGAGAAACCAAGAGCCGTGTCCGACTAGTCTTTGCTGCAGGCTGCCCTGCCCATCCGTGCCAAGGAAGGATAGCTGTAGCTAAGGGCAGGAAAGCGCCGAGAAAGTATGTGCACAGATGCACACAACTGGCAGAAGATGATATTGCTGTTTGGAAGGGATCTGGATTTTTGTCTTAAAGACACACTGCTTGGACTCACCATCATCAGACTGGGCTGTCAATCATGTTCCATTAGGGCGAGTGTCAGCCATGGTGAAACAGTGGGGTGAGCTCCTCTGAGAAGACCAGGCTGCAAACTCCAGACTCTCTTTTTATAGCATGTGCCCAGAAAAGTCCAACATCCCTAGAATTCAGTTTCAAGTGAAAAATTGACATAAAATACCTAGGACCTGAGTAAAGTGGTGGATTAAATGTGGCAGTGCTTGGGAATCTTTGGACACATAGCAGGCATTCATTACATCCTCCTTGTTTAGACTGAATGCTACTCACCCATTTATAGAGGAATATGTATAATTCCTGTGTCTTTCATCTTTTGTCCACAAAACAAAATATTTTACCTAAAATGCTCTCTTGACTCAGGGTCATAGCTCAGCAGACCCTCATGTGGGGCAAGATCTTCCCTTTTTCTTCCTCCAGCTCTGGCTTCCTACCATAATCATCGCCACCTCTCCCAACATCATTAACTCTAAGACAACTACCACAAAACGGGCAAAAAAATCTCACTGTCACACATCACCAATTGAGTTCATTTTGAAGTAATATTTTTAGCTTTTGAGTATTTAAATGGAAGGAGAATAGTCTTTCCATTCAAGAAACTTGCAGTCCAGGTAAAGAGCCGGATGTCCCTTCTCAGGTCTTCCATTCCACCAGTTCATGTCCATTATCACCCGCCTGGCACGGCCCAGGCCGGCACTCCTTCATGCCCAAACTCTGGCATCCCAGGCTCTGGCTGCTTTCTTCAGTCTGCTGGGCATAGGCATTGAGGTTAGGTTGGGAACAAAACGCATGTATTCTGCTAAATCTCAGGCAGGCTGTTTGAGAGGCAGGCAGAAAATAAAAAACAAGAAATTTTGTAAAAATTCAAATAAAAAGAGGCTTCTCAGAAGGATGCTGTCACAACACTGTGTGTGTGTGTGTGTGTGTGTGTCTCAAAGCTGGTGCCCTCCAGTGCCCATTATTCCCACCCCACCGCTAGCCTTGCCCTCTCTCGCTTCTTCCTCAGAACAGCTGCCACTTTTCAGATGAATTCCTTTGCTTCACATGTAGGTGCACAGCAGATACTTCGGATTTGTTGTTGCCTGTGAAAGGAGCAGGCAGGCTTAAAGCCTAGGAATAAATCATCTGACGAAAGAGAGTCAGACCCACTGAGACAACCCCCCCTACCCCCATAACTCCTTAAGGAAAAGGTGCTAGACCCTTGGCATAGTTATGCTCCTTCCCCTATCCTTTCTATTCATTCTATTGTAATTTTAGCTGTCAAGAAAAATGAACGCAACCTACACTATATTGGGTGTAAAGTGATTAAACATTAATGTTACAAGCATCGGTTGCCAGAGGAAGTATTAACTTTGTTACAGATACACTGCATGCGTCTTTTTACAAACAAGGGCTTTATTCAAACTCTCTTCCGAAGTAAGAAGTAAGAAGTCAGTCTCTCCACAAGCATTGAAAAATGCCCACCCATGGCCGTGACATGAATTCTAATTCGGTGAAGGAAGTGCAGCTGCGAGTGAAACCTGGGGCATGCTTTCTTGAGTAACTAAGAGCTACAGTTCTCTCCTTGCTAGAAAATAAGCAAAGACTAAGGACCAACGCCTGGCAACCAGGGAAGGCCCACACAAGAAAACTGAAGTCCCCTTGCAGGTGAGCACTGGAAAGATACGGGGCTTTTCCTAGTGAAAGTGATTTGAAACATGGGAGGAACTGGATGCCAGGAAGTTTCTTCATTGCTGGCTATGTGGCAAGGAACATGGGTGGCCTCTAAGAGCTGAGAGTGGCCCCCAGCTAATAGCCAGTAAAAAATAAAAATAAAAATGGGGACGTCAATCCTACCACTGCAAGGAACTGCATTTGTCCAACAACCTAAATGAGTGTGTCAGCAGATACCTAGTCGGTGGTATTTTGTTATGGCTGCCTTAGCTAACTAAGCGGATTTTGGTGTAATGGTCACACTATGCCAGGACTTGTGATGTACAGAACTGTTAACTAATAAATGGGTGTTGTGTTAAGCCTCTAAGTCTGTGATAATTTGTTGCACAGCATTAGGAAACTGATACAGATCCCAAAGTTCATGCTCTTATTTAAGATTCCATTTTATTCTTTTTTTAATCTTTTTTTTTATAATGTATAGAACTGTGGTGACTGGTTAAAAATATTTTTCCTAGACTTCCTTTTTCCCACAGTAAATGCATATAAAATGCTCTCTATTCAAATCTTACTAGTATGAAGGACAGTGACCTCACCAAATAAACCAACCCCTACTCCTCCTCTCCATTCTGGCTCCAGTACATGCAGATCCTCACATCCCCATCAATGCCAAACCAGCATAAATACTCCAGTATTTATCACACATTCTTTCATACATTATCTAATCTGGCTGAAGGTAGTTTTATTTTTACAAAATTGCATCTGAAACGTGTGTGTGTGTGTGTGTGTGTGTGTGTGTGTGTGTGTGGCGTATGTGTGTGGCCAGTAAAGGGTTCAACAGCAGTTAAAGTTTATTTAAATTTCTCAAAATTAAATACCCAAATTAAAAATATGTTAAATGTATTTTTTCTTTGGACTTTGTAGCCCATTTTTAGTGATCCTGTTGTCAAGTATTCAGAAAATTAAAATATATGAATTAATGGATGTTTTGGTTCAAGGACAGTTCAAGTATGTAGGCAGGACTGCCCAGATCAATGCTTACAATATTGTAGAAGAGGTATAATTTCTATTTAAATTGGGCCAAATGTTTCTTTTTGAAATATACACCGAATGTATTTTTCAAGGTGGATATTTGCTGGTGTGTTTAACAAGAAAGACTCACAATACTTACTTATCTGGTTTCACAGTGTTGTGATAGGAGTTTGAATGTCCTACAGCCTGAAGGACATAAGACTTTCCAACTGGCTAGGGCATTTCTGGTCTGCATCTCATCTCTGACTGAAACCATAGACCATTGGGTGAAAGGCCAATGCACTTCTTTATTCCCCAAACCACTCATTTGCAGTAAGAAAAGGAAAAAGAAAAAGTTGGTTTCTCTTAGGAAGTCTTAGATAAAATGGCTAAAATATTATTTTCTAAATCCTGATCCTTGAGTACATGTTTTTTAATATTTTATATGAAAATATGAAAAGTGTACCAAAATATAAAAAACTAGAGGTCCAGTGCACAGATTCGTGCACCAGTGGGGTCCCTCAGCCTGGCCTGCACCCTCTCACAATCCAGGACCCCTCGGGCGATATCTGAGGCCTGGTGCATGGATTCAGCCCAATCCCCACAGGCCAGTGTGCGTCATAGCTACCAGTCGAACAGTCACTTAGGCTTTTATATATATAGACTAGTGGCCTGGTGCATGAAATTCGTGCCTGGGGGGGGGGGTTCCCTCAGCCCAGCTTACACCCTCTCCAATTGGGGACCCCTTGGGGCGTGTCTGACTGCCGGTTTAGGCCTGATCCCACAGGGCCTAAACCGGCAGTCGGACATCCTTCTCGCAATCTGTGACCACTGGCTCCTAACTGCTCACCTGCCTGGCTGCCTAATCACCCCTAACTGCCACTGCCTGCCTGCCTGATTGCTCCTAACCCCTCTGCCTCCCTGCCTGATGGCCCCTAACCTCTCTGCATGCCTGATTGCCCTTAACTGCATCTGCCTGCCTGCCTGATCGCCCCTAACTGCCCTCCCCTGCCGGCCTAATCTCACCCCCAACTGCTCTCCCCTGCTGACTTGATCTTGCCCAGTCTCTGTCTCTCTTTGTTTTTCTCAGCAGTCCTCCAGGCCTCCCTACCTCACTGTCTCCTCTTCCTCTTTCTCGGCTGGGAAGGGGTGGGGCCAGTGGGGGCCACTCCACCCTCTGCCAGCCCTCCCTTCCATCCAGGCCTCTTCAGGCCCAGTCTGTTTTGTTTCCTCATTCTGAGAGTGGGTCCGAGAGCGAGCTGGGAGGGAGGGAAAGAAAGGGAGAAAAGGCTGTGAGCTGGTGGGCACTGTGTGTGTCTGTGCATGTGTGCGGTTGTGAGTGAGTGTGAATGCCTGCCCCACTTCCCCTGTCCCTGTCTCCGCTGCCACAAGTCCCTATCCATCAGAGCCTGCTACACGCACAGCCTGGGTGTTAGGTCGAGCCTCCGGTTGTTGTGGATGTGACAGACCCAGGGTTTTTATGTATTAGGATACTTACAAGCTTGTTTTGGTTGCAAGCTGAACTGGCTGCTTTTTTTTTTTTCTTGAAGGAACAACTGACACACTAGCTGTTGTTACTCAGATTGGGGTATTTTGCACATTTATCTTAAAAATCAATGAAATCAGATTGTCAGTTCAAATAAAATAATTATAATTCTTGGTTGGCAATTATAAAATTATGTCTTTCAAACAAAAATTAGAATTTTGAAAACTTATATCTGCCACTTTTAGTCTGACAGTTTTCCAATATTAAAAAGTTCCTGATGAGATCAGTGGGTATATTAATGAATGTGATTTTTAACATATTGTTTGATAAGATTTATTAACATGTGGGAAATCCGCCCGACTTAGTGAAACAATGAGTTTTCATGGATAGAAGATCTATTCAAAGTCTAAGTTAGATTCATAGATAGTAATGTAATGGACTATGAAATTTTATAAATAGCATTTTTTTATCCTACAATGTCACCAAACTTTTAGAAAGTACCACTTGTCAACTTTTGATATTGTATTAAAAAATACTCACAATTATCTGAAAAAAAACATTAAATATTATTTTTCTTTCTAAATGTATACTTGTATAAGGTTGAATTTTTTTCTTATACTTTGACCCAAACAACATATTGCAACACGTTGAATGCTAAAGATTTGAGAATCCTACTTTTATTAAGCCAGATATTAAAGTGATTTGCTAACAATATTTTTAAATGCCACTCCTCTCTATTTTTTGTTTTGTAATATCTGACAAATTTTATCAAACTATGCTATTTATGGGCTTATTGTTATTTGTAAATTAATAAATATTTTTAAATTCTCAGTTTCACTTTTAAGACTGTACTTATTGAAAAAAAATACCCCATGAACAAAAGCTACTTACAATAATTAATAATTTTAAAGAGTGTAAAGGGAAGCTTAGAATGAACTATTTGAGAAAAAGTTCTACAGGATTTACTCCATTTTAAAATTAAGATACAACCACATAAAGAAAAGTGCATGACATATAGATATGTAATTTAACCAATTCTACTAAATGAACTTCTTCCCTATAATCTCTCTGTGGTCACGAACAACCCTGCAAGCACCTCAAAAGCCTTGACCTGCCCTTACCAACCACCTGACTACCCTGCCATCTTTAATTGATTTATTCTTAAGTAAATTTTATGTATATTTCTATATAGCTTACTATGTGCCAGACCCTACCTTAAGTGCTTTAATTTATCTAATCCTTATGAGGCATGATTATCATTAAATATGTTATTGAGAGGATAATGGCACAGAGAGTTTAAGTGACTGGGCCAAGGTCAAGTGATGAATCTGCATTTAAAGGCAGACAATCTGGCTCTAGCTCTAGCAAAGGATAACTTTTAACCATTATACTATGTCTTAAGACTTTAGATTCTTGGCTTGGGGTTTAGGGACCAGTCAGGTGATGTGATTTTGTGCAGCAAATTAAGAGCAGGGTTGTGGGTATACCAACTGAATGTGGAGGTGATAGGCCTCATCTACTCTGGTTCCCCTGAAGAGAGGGGCTGCTTTTAGACTCTCCACCTTGGACTGGCCTTGGGCTTTGATTTCTGACCTCCATCCCTACAGATCATCAATATCAGAGCACAACTTCCCAAAGATTGGCAAGTATCCTCAGGGCAAATGTGACTTTAGTGTTTTATTTAATTCTGGGTTTTTGCTCCTGTTCACTATCTTGCTAGCTCTTCAGTGTTTTGTAGGCATTTTGAAATATTTTCAGTGGAAGGTTTAGTCTGATTACTAAGCTTGCCACATTGCAATATAATATAGAACTCCATATTGTATTAAATTGAACTTTCATAAACACAATAAATGTTAATAGGTATGCTTGGGGTTGACAGTTTTGATGATACTCAATATTTTTCTGGGTTTTAAAAACAGCACCTCAAATTGTCATTTTTTAATATATTTTTTCTATCCATGTATTTGCTACCTACTGCTGAAAGAGTTTTAAATATCATGCTTTGATAATGCCCTTCACAACTTTCCAAAACCTTTTCTTGTGCTGTAAAAGATAGTTCCATGCCTATTCCGTTATATCTATAGTTGTAGTACTTTTGCGCTTATTCACAATAAACTTACCTGCAATTTTATCCCCATTCATTGGATCAAGTCAAATCTCCACATACTCTCCATTAATTTGGTTGTTTTCACTACATCAAAGAGTGTAATGTTATCATCAACCTTTGACATTCTTCCCTGACAAATATTTATTACATGAGACTATTGTGTACTGATCTTTTTCCTGGTTAAAAAATCTATCATCCATTTAGGTGCCCATTTATTCCTACCCAAGTCATTTTTCTGTTCTTGATAAATCAAATTCTTTTCCAGTCACCAGATGACTGTTGGATTAGTCATATTGTGACTCAATTTTCATGATAGGTTTTTGAGTGAACACTTTTGAAGGCTTGTGGATGTTCAAATTGTATTTACTAAATTCCCTTTTACCTACAAATTGTTTTACTGTCACAGAACTCTCTGATGTGTTAGAAAACTATGTTCCTTTCCCTTCTATAGGTGAAGTTTTAGTAAATATTCAATGATTCTGTCATTTGTTCTAAGTTCCTTATACTGTGGAATGGGCTCCAAAATATACATCAATAAAGTAGCTTAGACTAAAGCACATTTCTGGAAAGCCCAGAGTATATACCATGACAATCTCAAGGTCATTAGAAAAAAGGGCTCTTTATTGTGGTTCTCTTCTGGCCACATCTAACTAGCAGCAAGAAGCTACTGAGTTAGTACAACTACTACCTTTTACTTCTTCTGGAAGGAAGCTAGTTTGGGCAACATTTTGTTTTGTTTTGTTTGTTGGTTTCTACATCAATCTAACAGAAACAGGCAGAGGTCAAGAATTATAGTTATCCAGTGACCCTTTGAACAAGCCTAGCATCAACTCATTTTCTTTAATGAGAAAAGTGTTGACCTCCCCAGAGTCAGTGGTCCCAGATTAAACAGCCTCTGGAAACATGTCCTTCTCTAGACAGGGTCAGGGCTGAGGCAGGGCCCTCAGATGATTTGACGTGATTGGTGATATCAGCTCTCATTCCATTCCCTTCAGCACATGTCTATGTTTATAGGTGATTAAGTGACATTTTAAATAAAAATATCTTGCACTGTAGGGTTTTCATCTAGGTCTGGGTCCCAAGAAAGCCAGCCTCAATATTTGTGAAAGAATAAATCACTTATTTGTAAGCCCAAAAGGTTGGAACACTCGGCTGAGCAGAACGCATAGTCGTCCACTAATCATATTTTTTTCAAAGGAAAAGATAAAGTAATTATCCTTTTCTCTGCTAAAATGATAAATGAAAGAAATAAAGGCTTTCTCTGAGAGGCAGAATTGTATGTAGAATATAGGAAAACATACACCTCTGCACATAATACTAACTCATGAATGTTGGAGGAATCAATGAACCATAAAATAAATTTATTCTCTCAATCTGAACAAATTATGGAAATAAAATGGGAGTTACCTATGATGGTTAATTTTATGTATCAACTTAACTGGGCCATGGAGTGCCTGGGCCCATATGTCTGGATATTTGCTGAAACTTTATTAATCTTCGATGGTGTTTCTGGATGAGACTGACATGTGAATCAGTAGACTGAGTGAAGCAGATTGTCCTCCCCAATAGGGGTGGGTCTCATGCAGTCAGTTGAGGGACTGAATAGAACACAAATGCTTACACGCCTGAAGGTAGAGGAAACTCCTCCTGCCTGATTGCCTTGAGCTAGGACATTGGCTCATTCCTGCTTTTGTACTTGAACTGAAACATTGACTGTGTCTTGTCCTTGAGCCTGCCACCATTTGGCCTAAACAACACCATTTGCTCTCCTAGGTCTCCAGTTTGCCTACTGCAAATATTGAGACTTGTAAGCCTCTATAATTGCATGAGCCACTTCCTTATAACAAGTCAGTAAATACATAAATAAACATGCATCCTGTTTATTCTGTTTCTCTGGAGAACCCCAACAAATAAAGATTTTGGTGCCATGAAATGGGATGGTACTATAACAAATGCTAAAAATGAGGAACTGACTTTGGAACGAGGTTAAGAATAGAGGCTGGACAATTTTGGGAGTGCACGTTAGAAAAAGTTCAGATTACTGTGAAGAGAATGTTAGTAGAAATATGAATTTTAAAGGTGATTCTGGTGAGGACTCAGAAAGGAAAGAGGAGAGCTAAAGAGAAAGCTTCCATCTTTTGAGCAAATATGTGCATAATCAAAACAAAATGCTGGTAGAAATGTGGATGTTAAAGGCCATTCTGATGAGTTCTTAGATGGAAATGAGGACCATGTTATTCAAAACTAGAGAAAAGATGCTCCTTGTTGTGAAGTGGCCAAGAACTAGGCTAAACTGTGTCCTAGTGGTTAATGGGAGGTAGAACTTGTGAGCAATGTAATTGGATATTTAACTGAGGAGATTTTTAAGTGTTGAAGGAGCAGGTTGGTACCTTTTGATCACTTATAGTAAAATGCAAGAGAAGAAAGATAAATTGAAGAAGGAATTATTAAGCAAAACAGAATCCAAGCTGGGCAATGATGTCCTCCTCAGTTTCAGAGAGCAGGGCCCCTGCAGAGAGCCAAGTGTGCCCTGCCATCCAAGAGAGTGAAGGGGGTGGGAACACCTTGATGAACAATGAAGTGGGCCTGGAAGGTGGGGCATTGAGCCCAACAGGATTATTCTTGAGACTTAAGGTCTAATGGAATTTACCTTGCAGTATTTTGACCTTGTTTGCCACCTGCCACCCCTTTCTTCCTTCCCATTCCTTCTGGAATGGGAATGTTTATGTGTGTCCCACCATCATACTTTGGAAGCCCGTAACTTGTTTGGTCTCACAAGATGAATTGTATCTTGAGTCTCACCCATATATGATTTACGTGATCTTTAGGTGAGCCTTTTTCCTTAGACTTTAGAGATGATTTTGGAATAAGTTAAGACTTTGGGAGGTTGGGACAGTTGATATGAAATGAATGTATTTGTTTGTGAGAAGGATATCAATTTTGGGAGCTGAGGGAAGAATGTTATAGACTAAATATTTGTATCCCCCCCCCCAATTTATATATTGAAGTACTAATTCCCAATGTAAATATATTTGGAGATAGGTCTGTGAGGAGGTGATAAAAGTTAAATGAGGTCATGGGATGGTGCCCCTAAAATAAGTCCTCTCTCTCTCTGTCTCTGACATGTGAAGACACAATGAGAAGGTGCCATCTACAAGCTAGAAAGAGTTCTCACAAGAAACAAAATCAGCTGGCACCTTGATCTTGGACTTTCCAGTCTCCAAAAATGTGAGAAATAAATTTCCATTGTTTCAACCACCCAGTCTGTGGTCTTTTGTTATAGAAACCCGACCAGACTACGACAGTGCCCATTTCATTATTTCACAGAAGTTCTAAATAGTGTAGAGATAACAGGACAGCAAAGTATTTGATCACTGCCTCATGCAGGATCCATGTAAAGGCTTCAGTATTAACTTCAGTAATGCCAATGATGTGATCTGTGCTTGGTACTGAGAGTTAAGTGTACAATTCTATGATACATCATCTGTATATTGCATTGTGTGTTTACTACCCAAAGTCAAATCTCTTTCTGTCGCCGTATATGTGACCCACTATATAACCATCTTTCTTTCCTGACTGCCTCTCCTAGGGACTTCAAGCAACAGCATCAGACATGAAGACAATTGCCTTGCAAAAACTGCTCGACCAGTTCTCACTATTGTGAAATCCCTTAAAACATACTTACAAGTATGCATAAATCTTCCAATGGTTCGGCTTCTCTGGTTGAACCATTGGAAGATTTGGCAGGTACTCAGGATAAAACTCTTTCAAGAGGGTTAGACACCAGGTGAACATTCAATGAAATGAGTAAAAGCCTCCACTCAGATCAGAAATGTGTCAGTTAGTAGAATTCCAGATCCTTCTATAATCAAATAACTTCCTTAAACTTCACTGGAGCCAAACCAAAAGAAATGAGCTGATACAGAAAACTCATTAACTATACTCAAAGTCATTTGGCAGTAGCTTTTAAATATTGGTAGAGAAATATTCTCCTCTCAGACACAGGAAAACAGAAGTTCAAAAGCTTAAATAAACGTGAGCCTCTGGCTGTGTTAGAAGGCAGTTCAAGGTTGAGATTTCATAACATCCATATGGTTCCAGTTAGAGTTGGATGCATGGAGGAAAGCTGTGATGTTTATCGGACTGACTTCCTGAACTCAGATGGAAGGAAGTCATTCACATGATGTATGCTAGATACTGGTTGATTTCATTCTGCCCAATGACTTCCCACAGAGAGTATAATACAAAAATAAACACAGAATAATGTGACCTATAAGTCAGTGTGTGTATACACACACGTACACAAATAATAACATTTCTATAACACTTTGGTTGTATTAATTCAATTCGTCACCAACATAACCTCTGACTAGGTAATATTATAGCTATTTTTTCAGAAAAGAAAGCAATGCACAGTGGGATTAAGTGACTTGACGGGGTGACACAGAAGTAGCTGGTAGAGTGAGAGTGCGGTAGCCAGAGCAGTGCAGCCTCAGGGCTTCTGTGCCTATGCACGCTGCTGTGCTATCTTCCTTCAAGAACATAATACAAGGGGTTATGTAAGCGTGAAAACCTGACCTTCACGGTTCTTAATAACCTGGCTACAAATTGCTTTTTCTACTCCATCTTTCTCTTCTTTGTTATATGTTACATTCCTTGTGTTCCAGCAAAACTTTGTTTTTTCTTTGCCATTTCTTTGTTTGATCACAGCAAATAGAATTCTCAAGTAATTCAGATAATCATGAGAAAATCAAGATACCTCCATAAATTCCTGAAATTCATCCAATCCTTTCTTCCTTTGCATCTTTAGCAATGCTATCCTGCTTCTTTTAAAAAAATTTTTGTATTTATTTCAGAGAGGAAGACAGAGGGAGAGATAGATAGAAACATCAATGACGAGAAAGAAAGAAAATCATGAGATCGTCCCGCAACCTAGGCATGTGCCCTGACCAGGAATCTAATAGTGAACCTCTGAGCCATGCCAGTTGGTCTGGTGATCCTGCTTCCTTGATGCCTCTTTCTATCCCACCCTCACCCACTCTGGGCTGCTGCAATTTCTAGAAATTCTACCCATTTCTTATAGTTTTGTTTGAACAGCTCTCCCTTCAGGACATCTTTCCTGAGTACCCTATCCAGAGGCAATCTCTCTCTCCTCTGAATTTTTACAGCCTTATGTTTACAGATCACAGTATTGCACCGTAATTTTTATACTTATTTTGTTTCCATGTTAGCAGATTTTACATAGATCTATATTACAACCTTAGCCACAGTTGGACATCTGTCTTGGCATGCTGGTATTGTACTCTGTCTGTGGTTGCTCACTGCCTCTGCTCTCACACTGAGAAATAATTTAAAAAAAGTGCCATAGACTTCTCTACACAGGAAACCCTCCCTCACTGAGCTCCTGTAGATAGATGTGACCACTGTGAAGGCCAGTTAGTTTTTCTTTATAACAGGGACATGGCCTTCTTGCCTTCTCTGTGAATCTTCTTTAGATAGTCCCAGATGATAATACCTACTGTTGCTTGCCAAGTATTTTATTAATACCTCTGTTTTACTATTTAGTACATTCTGAGAGTCCCCTGATTACACTATCCATCCTCCAATAAAGAGTACTTCCCTGAGACTAGGAATATATTTTCATCTCCACATGCTCATGATTCCTGAAACTGTACATTGCATGTTCACTAATTTTATTTTTTTTAACTTTTAAAATCAACTGTCTTTGGGTATAATTTACATAAAATAAAATACATAAATTTTAAGTGTACAAGGTGATAAGTTCTGATAAATGTATATAGGCATCCCCCAGTCAATACTCCCATCATCCACTGGCTTCCCAAGGTGAGGAGAAATTAGTCATTAACATGGCTTAGAATCACTAGTATGTGGTGATAAAAATAATCTTATTTTTTGGTTCATTTAATTTTGTTTGAAAATATCTACAGACAATGTACCCTGGTTACAGGTCCATACAGGGTGTATTGTCTGTTTATGCTTGTAACCAGGGTAGATCACACCCACTGCTTATTCTTGGAACACCATTGCCAACACTCTTGCTGCTCTGCAGGGCATGCCTCCACCCTGGCTTCTGGAAACCACCTACCTCCTTCCTGCAATAATAGATGAGTTATCTGTCCTAGAACTGCATATAAATGAAATCATATAGTATATACTCTTTAGTGACTGTCTTCTTTTATTTAGCATCTTGTTTTTAATATTCATGCACACTCTTGTGTGTAGTATTAGTTGATTATTTCTTTTACTTGAGTAATTTTCTGTTGTGTGAACATATCACAATATTTTAACCATTCTTTTATTGATGTACTTTGAGATGTTTACAATTTTGGCTTTTAAAAATAAAGCTTCTATGAACATTCTTGTAGAGGTCTTTTTGTAGATGTTTCTTAAGCACACATTTAACTGAAAGACACCACCAGTTTTCCTAAGTGATTTACCATTTTTTACTCCCACAAGGAATGTATGAGAATTTCAGTTGTTTTACATTCTCATTTATATTTGGTGTTTATGCTTTAAAATTTTTAACATTCTAGTGGCTATAAAGTGGTATTTTGTTGTGGTTTTAATTTAGTTATCCAATGGTTAATGATGTAGAATGTTTTTTCACCTGCTTAATGGCCATTCATTTACCTTTTTTTAGTGAAGTGTCTGTTCAACTATGTTGCTAAATTTTTTAAATTGGGTTGTGTTTCTTCTGATTATTGCATTTAAGAGTTCTTTATATATTTGGGATGTGGGTCTTTTGTATTTGTATATGTATTGTAAACATTGCATCCCAGTTTATAATTTACTCATACATTTGCTTAGTAATATCTTTCAAAGATCATAAGTTTTCAATTTGATGAATTTAATTTTTTCTTCGTTATTGCATTTATTGGATTGATATCTATAATAATAAAAGCATAATATGCTAATTAGACCAGACGTCCTTCCGGACAAAGCCAGGGCTGTGAGGGAAGCCCGGGTCCTGGGTGCCAGAGGGAAGCCAGTGATGGCAGCCAGGGGAAGGAAGGCCTACTCTTGCACAAATTTAATGCATTGGGCCTCTAGTTGGTTAATAAAATTATATAGGTTTCAGGTGTATATAATTCTACATAATACATCATCTGTATATATTCTATTGTGTGTTCACCACCCTAAGTCATCACCATTTATCCTCCTATACCCTTTTCTACCTCCCCCATTCCCCTTTACCTCTGGTAATCACCATACTGTTTTCTGTCTATGAGGTGTTTTTTGTGGGTTTGTTTTGCTTAATCCCTTCACCTTTTTCACCCAGCCTCACAATCCCCTTTCTCTCTTTTAGATGTCAGTCTGTTCTCTATCTATGTGTGTTTTTATTTTGTTAGTTTATTTTGATTAGATTCCACATGTGAGTGAAATCATATGGTACTTGTCTTTCTCTGACTGGCTTATTTCACTTGTGTCTTGTCGAAGAAATGTTTGCCAAACTAAAGTTGAAAAGATTTTTCATTTATGTTTTTGCATAGGAGTTTTATCATTTTACAATTGCTATTTAGGTCTTTGACACATTGAGCAATAATATTTGTCTATGGTATAAAGTAAGAATAAAGGTTGATTTTGTTTTCTAAATTTCAGAACTCTTTGTTGAAAGTACAATCTTTTCCTATATTGAATTACCTTGGCACCTTTGTCAAAATCAGTTGATATATGTGTAGATTTGTTTTGGAATTCCTCTGAACTATATATCTATTCTTATGGCAATATGATATCTTGATTCATGTAGTATTTTTAGTAAGTCTTAAAATCTGGTAATGTACATTCTAATCTAGATATCTCTTTAAAAATGTTTTGTATATTCAAGGTCCTTCTCAATTCCAAGTAGTAATTTTCAAATTACCTTGACAATTTATACCACCCCCCCCCCAAATTGGGATTTTAGTTGAAGTTATGTTGAATCTATAGAAAAGTTTGCGGAGAATTGACATCTTAAAAATAATGAGTCATTTGCTGCATGAGCATGACATATCTCTCCATTTATTAGGTTCATTTCTATAATCAGTATTTGCAATGACCAGCATACAGCTCTTGGTTGTCATGAAATTTTAAGCTTTATATTTATGCATTTCATGTTTTTTTGGTGTGGTCATATATGGTGCTTTTTATTTTAATTTCTAATTATTCAATGCTAGCTTCTAGAAATATATTTGATTTGTGGGTATTGGAGTATAATCAGTGATCTTGCTAAAAATCACTTATTAGGCCTACAAAATCTTTATAGATTCTTTGGAATTTTTTGTGTAGATAATTTCTCCTCTTTTTTTTCTTTTTTTCTTTTTTGGTGAATAGAGACATTTTATTTTCAATCTCCATACCTTTCATTTCTAGTTTTTGACTTATTGCACTGACTATAATTCTCAGAATGATATTAAGTAAGAAGTAGTAACAATGGACTGTTATGTCTTGTTTCTTATTTTGGGGGGTTAAAGCAGTCAAGCTTTCATCATTAAATATGATGGTAGCTGTAGTTTTTTCATAGGTGCTTTTTTCAAATTGAGAAAATTCCATTATATTCTTAGTTTGTTGAGTAAATGTTCAGTCTTGACCAATGTATTTTCTGCTTCTATTGAAACAAGCAAATAGTTTATATTTTTCAGTGTATTGACATGGTGAACTACATTGATTTTTGAATATTAAACCAGCCTAGCATTCCCACTTAATTGTGACATATTTTTAAAACATATTTTGGGGTTCAATTAGCTACTATTTTGTGGAGGATTTTTGAACCTATATTTACTAGGATATTGGTCTGTAGTTTACTTCTCTTGCAATATCTTTGTCTGGTTGTAGTATGTGAGTAATGCTTGCATCATAAAATGAATTGGGGAGCTCTGCTATTCTTCTGTTTTCTGTAAGAGATTGAATAGAATTGGCCTTTAGCAATACTTAAAAATTATACTTGACTTCTTTTACTGGTTTCTGTGGTTTCTGGCATCTTTTTCTCCAAGGAAGAAAATGCTTGCATTTGCCTCTACTTAGGGTGCCTATCTTTCCTTAGAATTTATGTTAGTTGATAACTGTTACATTAGTTTTGTGATTGTTGGAGAGAAGTTATGATTGTATATATTATTTAAGTACCAAGGCTAAAAATAATGGAATTTATATAGCACTTTCTTCATATGAGGCATTATACTGAACAATATTTACTTGTATTATCTCATTTCATCCTTAATATAATTCTATGAAGTGAATACCATAACTATGTCCATTTTAAATACAAGGAAATGGAGGGATGGTAGGTTAAGTAATTTGTCTAACAGCTTTGAACTAAATAATGGCAGAATAGGGCTTGACACCTTGACATGTGGTGTGAGAACCTGTGCTCTTAAATCATCACATCAGAGCATCAAACTGCCTCCTATGAGTGTGTCCTTCTGGAGGGTGAAGCTTAATCTCATTTGCTTTTCTAATCTCTTATGTCAGACAATGCAGAAATTACAAAATTGCTTTAAAGTATAAGCACATCATTTAATAACTATTATGTAAAGTCTCATATTTTAATTAGAAAGGGTCCTAGTAAAATTTTTTTAATATAAAGAAGAGGCTAATAAAACAAGAATGAGCCTTTAGGTAAACTAACATCTGGTTCTTTATAAAAGACAGGTTAAATAACCTGTTAATTTAGTAGGTTAGGCTTTTTAAAGTGTGCTCATATTATCTTTACTTTTCATATCAAGAGCAAGCTATCCTAGACCTTTTTCTCATTAAACTTCTTACTCCATCCATGTCTCAATCACCTTTCACCCACAGATCCTCTTACATGGCAAACGTAAGATGACAGTATCTAAAGTTTTCAGCTTTCTTCATACCCACCTTAGGACTCATCTAGAGGCTCACCCATCATTCAACTTTTTTACTTTTTTCCCAGAAAGAAATGTACTTATCCATTTCCCACAATACAATTGGCATATAAGTCTATGATACCTTTTTTTTTTTAATTAAGACAATAAAAACCATCATAAAGTGTCAGTTCAAGGGAGATTCAATGACTTTATTGAAGGTATGCTATTTCTTGTTTGTATCTTCAGCACAGGGTCTGTTATACAGTAAATATACAATGAATAGGTTCTAAAACAAATTGAAATAAGACACAGGGAGGATTTCTAGCTCAGAGCATTCCTAAAAAGGAAAGACTGGGCAATACAGCCAGAAATTCTAGGCTGCCCGAGGACTGTTGGAGACCCCAGTCCTCTGAAGGGGATGGAGAACTAGACAGGAACTGGAAATCAGTGTTTCCTCCTTTAAGTCCAGTCTCTTGCAGGTGTTAGAACCTATGGTGTTGCCCTCTATGGAGGCTGACAGCTCACCTCTCTTTTTGTTCAGATTTATTTTTTGGAGATTGATCTTTTAGATTCTAAGATGCCACCATCCTTATGGTAAAAGGAAAGGTAAAAAGAATTAATGCATCTTAATCATTTTGAGTATCTCAAGAGTGCTTCAATTTTAAAATTTGCATAAATATTTATTACTTTTGATGTTATCTCAGCACTTGACACGTTTTGTGCAAATTAGGAAAGTAGTGAGCAATGATAGTTTGTTGACTAAATTTTTTTAAAAATGTGTATTTCTGAGAGACCTACTAAGACCAGAATCCATTATTATAACCAGCCAGCTGAGTAAAGTAATTTGGTTTTCTCAGCACCCAGGGTGCAGAGACAAGAAACAGATGGTTTAATTGATCCCAGAGAAGGAATTTGCTAGGTTTAGTGGGGTGCAACACATGAGGTTTCTGATGAGAATGCAGAGGGAAAAGTTGGTCCATGCTGGATAAGGAGTTAAGCAAACAGGAAGAGCCAGTATGGAAGGATCAGGGAACTTACGTGTGACAGCATCCAAGAGATTTAATATGAATGATTAATAGGTTGAGGAATACAATTAGAAAGACCTAATCTCAACATGGAATATTTTGAAGTATTCAATTACCAAAGGCAAATGTGCTAGGCATTGTTTGATAAAGTGGAATTATCAAAGTCAGTTCTAAGGTTTATTTGACCTCTCCTTGAAGTTCCTTTCTGCACCATAGTGAAAGGGTTCAAGTAGTCTGTGGAGACAGGCTTCTCTCTGAATCCTGTCCATCTCATATCATCCTAAGCAGGATGCCCGAAAACATTAAGGAGGAGAGGCTGTAGTAGGCTCAGTCCTCACTTTCTCAGGGAACCTCTTCTAGGCATCTGCCAGATTGTGATGGGCTCTGAACTGACTGCTCTCAGCTAGCACATCCTATCAACCCTGGTCTATTTACTCTGGACTGTGCTGGTCTTAGAAGATGCCAGCTGGCCTGTGCTCTTGGAATCTGGGGCAGCTCCAGTCCTTCTCCTAACTGAGATGTTGAACCTAATCTTTATTTGGAAACTGCCCATCTACTTTCCTCACCCATATTTTGGCCTTTACTCTTCTCCCTGAACTTTGGGTATTTTTGCTCCTTTCTGTGTGCTAGATGACTTCATAGCTGAGGTTCCCTGCCCTTAAAGAAATTTAATGTCCTTTAAACTCTTTTGGTTTAACTAGACATTCAGCCATCTTTTCTGTGAGTGTATTCCATTTATTTGTTTTTCAAGACCTTATTTAACATCTCTTGGATCCATTTCCAAAAGTATCTGCTGTTTTCACTTTTAGTTGGAAAGATATAATAAATTAATCTACACTTAGAATATTTTATCTCATTTATTATTTACCTCAGGAAGGCTTGAAATATTTTTCTAAAATCATGGCAACAACAAAACCACTTAAACAAGTGGGGTAAATATTTTAGAGCAGAAGATCTGTCCTTGTGTTCTCAAATTATAATAGCTAGAACTCAATGGGTTAGGATCTAAGTCATTTATGCTTCTTCATTAGGTATTTCAGAGCAAGACAAGACTAGCCTAGACAAAGAATTAGTCTGGCAGGTAATAGTCCTTATTCAACATAGCAGCTCAAAATGTCTAATAGTCCTTATTCAATATAGCAGCTCAAAATGTCTAATATCATGGATGATTTCTCCTCCTTGAAAATTGCTGCTTAATTTTGTTGACATTTGGATAAAACATGTCCCGTGGTAGGAAATCTCTTGTAGTCATTTTAATGTGTGCTCTCCCCTCCTAATAGGATACTGATGTCTATCAAAATGGGAAACAAGGGGACTGTGCTGTCAGAGAGAGAGAGAGAGAGAGAAGAGAAAGAGAGAGGGAGAGAGACTTTGGAACAAAACCTGAGACACCCAGCAAGCACGCAGGATCCCAGAGTTAGCAGCTCTTCCCCATGTCTTAAGAAACAGCTGGTTTAGTGAAGTGAGAAGCATTTTGTTCTCTAAACAAAAACTTCAGGGCATGGAGGTTTGGGAATCTGTGAAGTTACTTTGCATATTCTGAATTAGTTGCTTTTACTTCCACATGAATTAATTTTTTATTCTCTCATAGTGTGTTTGCTTTGAAGATTTTGTCTGTTTTCAAAGCCTTTTTATTTTTCACTTGTTGTTAGGCATTGATTTAAAATTGTTTTTATTCCTAAGTAAAAGTCCTTGAGTCTCCAACTTTTCCTATGCCTTGGGAAAAAATGCTTCAGATTTATGGACATTTGGCCAAACTTCACACCAGTGTTTTTTCAAACAGACACATCTATGATGACGAGTTTTCAAAGATGAAACTCAACACTCTGGCCCATGCGCTAGACAAATGCAACGTCCTCTAGTTTGGAGCCCACACAAAGGTTAACCTCCCATTTTACAAGTGAGTGCTAGGAACAAGTTCATAGCCTTTTGTGATGGAAGTTGGTACAATGCCCCAAAAGCTAGCAAGGGTAAACCAACTTCAGTGGGTATCAGCCAGGGATGTCCAATAATATGGTAGGCCCATGGCCAGAGATTACTAGTATGAGGATGAGGTATCTCTAACCAAGATCCAGGGACATTGTTTAACTCTTCCCTGGTGCCAGGACAGTGCAACACATGAACCTCCCAGGGAACTTAGGTCAACATTGGGCTTAATAATAGATAAAGCAAAGGGGAAGAAACCTCTCAAGACTGAATATGTAGTCCTGAAGTATCTAAGTATTAGAAAGTGACTGAGATAAGAATTTGATTTGAAAGAGCACTGAATTACTCTAGAATTATTAAAATTGGATAGAATAATAATTTTCCACTCTGTGGTGATTCAGAGCTTTAGCAAAAAATTTAATTTTAATATAGGAAATAAATAATAAATTTATATTTAGGCAATTCAAATATTAATGTGTACATTTGACATGCTATATATATATTGTCATTAACTTTCGTTACAATAACAATTAGCTTGCATCTCTATTTTATAGCTCACCTTGTTTATTTCTTTTCTCTCAGGAATTACATTCTGTACTGACACCTAGTACATAAAAACCACTGTTTCATATGAGAGCAAAAAGAGAGGGAAAAAAAACACATTTGGAAGCACTGAGTGAGGGCATATTCAGTCCAAGCTTAGGCACTTGCAAGACCATATTGGTAGGAATTGAAGACTTACTGAGTGTGGGCCTTGAGAAGAAAGGATAAAGATGATACTGATGCCATACGTCTTGGTTTCAAGGAGAAAGGTTAATAGAACTAAGGAACTGGAGAACAGGAGCAGTTTGTTGACCTTGAAGATAGCCGACATGTGCACTTTTTTTTTTTTTTTTAAGATTTTGCAGTCCTGAAGGTAAATCTGGTTTCTGTTACTCCATATTGGCTGGAAGAGAAGTCAGTTTAGTTTTACTTAATCTTACTTTTGGTCCTACCTTCATGTACCATTTTCTGGCTTTTGCCTTGGCATAAACAAGTTAAGATCAGTAACATTTAAGTTAAATTTGGTTCCACTTCCTTGACTGCTGCTCTTAAAACCCAGACATAGTTAACTCTGTCATTATTATTATTAGACATTACAATCATATGGTATAGCACTGCACTGTCCAATAAGATAGGCACTTCTTACATGTGGCTATTGAGTGTTTTCAATATAAGGAGTCCAAAGTGAGATTTATACTTATAGTATAAAATACACACTGGATTTCAAAGAGTTATTACAAAAGAAGTAAATTGTCTCCTTAATACTTACTTATATTTATTATATTTTGAAATGAATATGTTTTATGTATGACTTCATTTGTTTCCTAGTACTTTAAAAATGAGTTTTAAATGAGTATAGTAAAATAAAAAATCACATAGGTGATTGCATTATATTTCTATTGAACAGTGCTTTCTAGAACACTTTCTAATTAATTTGTAAGCATCTGTTCTTAATCCTAGAATAGTCACTAATGTTACTGGCATTTAAAGATAAGAAATGATGTGACAATGAAAATGGAGAGAAACCTAAATAAGTGACTTGAGTGTGATCTAAGTTCTCCAGGAAGTAGACCAACGTGACTTTGGCAAAACCTTGCCACTTTTCCCTAGGCTCCGATTGGCTTTTTTGCTACTCTTGGCAGATGACCTTTTTATAGTCCTGAACTTTCCTCTCTCTGTTGCAACTTAAATATCCATCCAGGAAAGTGGTTCTCATGCTTTAGCTGCATCAGAATTGCCTGAGAAATTTATTAGAAATGCAATTATGATGCATTAGTGATTCAAACACTCAGCAAGTGGAGCACAGCAATCCCTGTTTTAACAGTTACTGTCCATTATTCCTCTGCAGGCCCATGTTTGAGAATTACTGCCCCAGGAACTCATATTTAACAGGTTGGCTTCTTCAAGGTCAATAAACTGCTTCTCTTCTCCAGTTCCTTAGTTTTAATTAACCTTTCTCCTTGAAACCAAGATGTACAGCATCAGTATCATCTTTCTCCTTTCTTCTCAAGGCCACATTCAGTAAGTCTTCAATTCCTACCAATATGGTCTTGCAAGTGCCTGAGCTTGGACTGAATATGCCCACTCAGTGTTTCCAAGTGTGGTTTTTTCCCCTCTCTTTTTGCTCTCATTCCCATTGCTGTATACTTTTTCTGCAATGCTCTATTTTGATCAATTTTTCCCACTGGTTAGAACATGTCCTGTACTCTCAAGACCTTACCCATATCCATCATCTCAGTGGTCAAATTACCCATTCTTAAAGGTACAGATCAAAAGCCACTTCCAGGAGGTTTTCAGTAGTCTCTGATCGGCAGTAATTTTCCTCTTGCTAAGTTACACAAAATATCGACCTCTTTTGACCTTTAATTTTTTTCTGTCTCTTTTATTTCTGTACCTTTCTTTTTTATTATTGTGTATGTCTTAACCTTCTAGTAAATTATAAGTTTCTTGAGGGAAAGATTCGTGTCTGATTTATGTTTTAATCCCTAATAAGTAGGAAAGGGAGAACTAATATTTCTCACATCCACTCTTGGTTCAGGGATTTGCCCTTTCTGTTCCATGTGCCTCAAATATTCTTTCCCCTGTATCTCCATGGCTCTTCTCCTCACCTGTTTTAAGTCTTTTCTTAAGTATTAGCTTGCAAAGAGACTGTCTTCCCTTTCTTATCCTTTTTCCTTACTTTATTTTTCTTCACATCACTTATTCCTGCCAGACATATATATGTACATATATATGATGTCCTAAAAATAACACTTTGAATAATTAAAGAGGCACTTTTATTAAAATACATTTTGTTTTCAAAATTGAGTATCAGCTGTTAAAGTGTGTATACATTTTGGAGGACCCCCTTGCATAGGGCTGGTATACACACACTGTCTCTTTTTCTTTGTGGTCATTACTAGATTTCAAATACCTTCCATTAGAATTATTTGTTGAATGAATGTGTATAATTCCTGAGTCTCAATCACTTCATCTTTAATGTTTGAACAACTATATGTACCAGTAAGAAGTTTAGGAGAATATATGAAGCGACAGAAAGACATCATGCAACCCAGTAACTGATAAGTATTTTCATTACCATTAATTATTTCATGAGCATATACTGTTTGGGGGTTCCTGCCGTTTTGTCCTATTAGATTGTAAGTTTTCTGGAGGCAATGACTTGGACAGTTAATCCTTGCACATCAGAAAGATATTCGGTAAATGATTGCTGAACACATGACCTTAGCATATTGTCCAGATTGTAGCTTCCTCACTTGGAAGACAAGAAAATTAAAATCGCCAAAATCTTTCCAGGCTTTGCCCTTTCACAAAACAATTTGTTACAAACCCCGTGGTCTAACAGCCTGGGGGCAGAGGTCAGAGTACACAGACTCGACTCCTTTTGGTGACAATTCCTACTTACAGTCTTCACAATATCCTGTCAGAAACAGATACTGTGCCTCTTGGATGTGACATGTACAAAAGCCCCCAAATATCCTCTTAGTCTTCTCTATATAAAAATACATATCTTTCCTCCATTTCCTCTTGTTTGAACTCAGTTCTTCTTTCTGCCTTCCTGGATCTCACCCCTACTGTATTTTTATGATAAATCAACATTTTACAAATTGCTGAAATCGTGGTGTCATTTGGTATGGATTGTGCTGTGCAGTGTTTCTGAGAAATTATGTGACAATCGAGGCTCGTTACTGCATTCTAAATTAGGTATTTTGAGTGCAAGAAGAAAAACAGTTGTCTGCAGAGCTGGGCTGGAATTCTCTTTGCTGGGTCTTAAATCTCAGCACGTGTCTCTGTGCACGCATGTGCTCCTCTCTGCTATAATTTCAGTGAACTTTCTGCTGGTTCCTGCAGATCCTACATTCTGTCTGGCTGACTAATGATCAGGTCCCTTTTTTCTTGAGCCATCCTATGATTTCATCACATAAATAGTAGCTTGGTTTCTTTCCCTGAATACTTGGAATGCTACCTTTTATTTGGATTGCTGCAGACATCAGTAGAATGAGATCTGAGTCATAATTTATTTGGCCTGTTTGAGGACAAAAAAGCAGAGGCACATTTCTGATGAGAAGGGGGCGTGCTTCTAGGGAAAGAAATTATTCTAAAACTAATTGCAAACATTGTCACACTCGGGTCGGGACTGCAACCCCAAATGCCTATAGAAGTCTAGCTGCAAGTGTAAAACTAGTGAAGAGGGCCGAGTGGAGGGTGGTGGAAGGCAGGTGAATGCACCTGAAAAGGGGCAGCCATGCTTGGCTTTGGGCAATTATGGCCAGGTTGGCCCACCTGGACCCGCTACTGCCAATACTTCCAACCTTTTAAGAGAAAAATCTAAGTTCAGATTTTAATATGAATTTTTCTGATGTTCAAATTTTTGTTGTTGAAAACAACAAAAATATTTACGTGCTAAACAAAATACGTTGGTGGCCAAAGGCTATTGGTTTACAATCTCTCTGTACATCCCACAATTCTAGCTTTTTAAAATGAAATTATCAAATAGAATACTACCATTTCTCTTAAGTGTTCATGGAGAATACATCTATCAGAATGATGCTATGATAGGATGCTATGATAGAATCTAAAAGACAATAAAATTTGCATCAATTGCCAATATGTGCAAGACAGTGTGGGAGATACAAAGCTGTTTAAGGCATCATCTTTTCCTTTCCTCAAGGAGGTAATTATTTAGTTAGGAGAAACAGAGAGTATATTGCCCTTCCCATAAAGTGCAGTTTCTCCAAAACAGGAAAATTGTAAATGCCTAGGAAGTACTTCTAAAAACTGTAAAAATTGCTAGGAATTCAAAGGAGATGTTAAAGATAAATATGAGGCTGTGTTGATACATGTAGAACTTATACTGCAGAAAGCATAGCTTAGACATGGATAAGAGGATAGGAGAGGAGAATTTCAGGTAGGGAGAAATACTGCAAAGCTGGGATGGCATAAGACATTATTTGTGTGTCAATGAGAAAACCAGTCTTAGAGTTAAGGGTTTATGTTGAGAAGGAAGGGGGCAAATTTTGCAATCCAAGTCTGTCCAAAACACACACACACACCTTTTGAAAACTTTAATAATAAAGTCAAATAATTTGTGCCATTCAGTCCTGGCTGTGAAGGTGGACACTTCAGGCTATCTTAGGCGATTCCTACCTAATATTTTAATTTGAATTAATTCTTTTTTGTTTTGATTCTCTCTATTTTCCATGCAATTGTCTGATTCTCAATTGACATTACTGTGAGCTTATGAGATTGACCATAGGAGATAATACCTGGGTCATAGATACTTTTGACCCAACTGTTTTGACCCATCTGACTTAGTTCTTAGCTCCAAAGATATGTATGCTATTTCATATATATAGTATTTTCTCTTAATGATATATATGTATGTGTACATTATCAACTTTATACATATATCAACTGTATACATACATAAGTATAGTTAATTATACATATACTAGAGGCCCAGTGCATGAATTTGTGCACCAGTGGGGTCAGGCTGGCCTGGCCCCAATCAGGGCAGATCGGGGCCAGGCCTGTTGGGAGGAGGAGACAGTGGGAGGTTGGCTGGCCGGCCTGCCCTGAACAGGGCCGGGCCAGCTGGGTGGAGGAGTTGCAGGTGATTGGCCAGTGGGCCCAGCCCCTGATTGGGGTGGGGGGGCCTATTGAGGGTAGGGCCAGCCATGGGGAGGGGCTGTGGGCAGTGAGCCAGCCTTCCCCACCCAAAATGGGGTTGGGGGAGCCTATCAGGAGTCAGCAGCCAGGAAAGGGTCCATGGGAGGTTGGTCAGCCAACCCCACCCCTGATTGGCCGATCAGGGATGGAGCTGGGTGGGGGGAAGGGCTGCAGGCCAATTGCAGTGGTGGGGGCTGATCAAGAGGTGGGGCCAGCCTTGGGAAGGGGCTGTGGGCGATGGGCCAGTTGGCCCGCCCCAGAATGGGGTGGGGGAGGCCGATTGGGGGCCAGCAGCCTGGGGGAGGGGCCATGGGTGGTTGGCTGGCCAGCCCTGCCCCCTATTGGGGTGGGAGAGCAATCAGGGGCAGGGCCAGCCAGGGGGAGGGGCCCTGGGAGGTTGGCCAGCTGGCCCCACCCCCAGATTGGCCTGTTTGCTGGCCACAGTAGGCGTTATAGCAACCGGTCTTTCTGGTCGTTACAGCGTTCCAGTCACTTGCTTTTTATATATATATAGATAATACATATATAGTTAATGATAGATATTTATGTGTATATATATATTTAATGATATACATATACATATTTAATGATAAACTTTTGCCAAACATTATTTTTAGATAAAATCTATTATAATAACTTAGTTCATTTTTCATTTCCTCTAAAGGGCAGTCAAAACATTTTAGACTTTCCTTTTCTATCTTACCAAAATTATGTTCAGTAGAATCAATTAATTTTACTATGGCTTTGATTTGACCCCTTTTGAAATCCACTTTAAGTTTTACGTGCTATAAGTTCTTCCACTTACAGTTTTCATTTTTATGGTTAATATTTCTCCATGTCTGATTTTCTGAGGTCAAAGTTAAAACTATGACTTTTGTTAAGATGTTTCCTTTTTCTGTAAATGTTTTGACAATAACAACATTTATAGGCCAGTCTAGCAGTTGATATTTTTATTTTATGTTAGTTCAACCATGGCATCTCACCTCAGTCCTAATCCTTCTTTTCGGTCATTAACTCATGTTTCCATAGAACTGAAAAAAGTGTCTTCAACAGCAGGGTAGGTAACATTTCAACTCCTGAGCTATGTAATGGGGACGTGGGTGTTCATTATAGAAGTCTCGACTGAAATCGAAGCAGAGTACAAAGCCTAGACTATTCCTCTGCCCATTTGGTTGGAAGCCCTGAAATTCTTGGAGTGTTGATACTTTTAAGGGGAGTAATTACTATAACTCAAGATAATAGAGTTGAAGGCAGGAGGGAAAAATTTGATCCTGAGAAATCAGAGAAGAAATGCAAGGAAATGAGCTCTAGTACAGGACACTGCAGAGTTTCTCAAGCTGTTTATATTTAAAATAGAACAGCATGCAAACTGCAACCTTTTTTTTTTTTTAACATGTAGGTGTTGGGAAGCATTTCCTCTTTGGGGTGAGGGTGGCTGGCTTCTATTCGCTCCCTCTAGAGCTGTGAAGACTCTCTAACTTGGAGACTAGTCTCCTCTCACTACATCTCATTTCCCAACTTCAGGAAGAATGAGGTGTCAGACACCGAAGTGATTTCAATTTGGCTAACAGTTTAAGAAACTAAACTACCTATTGCTTTGTAAAAGTTTCTTCCCTGAACAGAGCAATTGAACACTACTCAACTACTCATTTCAGAAAAGAATATTTAAACAATGGTTTTAAAAGTAATTGGAATGTCATTAATATGGACAAACTCAATGTCTATGACCCTTCACGTTGTCCTGTACTTGCTGCCTGTGAGCTTCCTTCAGGAGAATCAGTTCTGCTCTGTACTTGCACACATGTTATCTCTTCCTCCTGTTTTCTCCATACATATTTACTCAAAGAGCTATTTTGTATTGAAGTGATAGGAAGGTGGTCTTGGCAAGACAAAGAGACTGCAAAGGAATGAGAGAATTTGAAATGCTACTGAAAACCTGTATCTTTTTTAAAATGTGGTTTTAAATAGAGTCAGGACTGCATTAGGGAAAGAAGACAGATATGTATTTTATACGTTATACCTTAACTTGGGGTTTTCAGGTCTCTTAGGATTTGGGTAAGTTTGCCTTGGATGCCCTCCCAAGATTTCTGTGAATTTCTGTGAGGGAATTTCTTACCCAGGAAAACTTTACCAAGTCAGAGATTTACATTTCAGTAGCAAAAAATCTGTTCAACAACTTTATTCTTAAAGATCCTACAGCTAATATATGTTTCTTGATCATCTGTCTCCCTTCTTGCCACCCTCCTTCTCCTTTGATGCTTATGTTCCCTTCTAAGGAGAAAAATCAATCTTTCCAGTTTAGGTGTTTCCAGACTTCATGGCTTTTGCATGTCTAACCATTCAGCTAAACATGAAATTTCCAACTAGATTTTAGATAACATATTATCCTTTTTTCAGGTAGAGAAGCCAGGCCTCGAGGATAGGCTTCTCCACTCTGGTTGCAGTGAAGCTTGGCTTCTCCACTCCAGCCTAAGTGGAGAAGCCAAGTCTCTTCAGTCTTCAGTCCTCAGTCTTCAGTCTTTGCTCTACGCCTGTGTATGCAAATTAACCTTACATCTTTGTTGGGTTAATTTGCATAGCCACTCCTGATTAGCTGGTGGACATTGTGGAGGTATGGTCAATTTGCATATTTCTCTTTTATTAGTATAGATATAGATATAGATATAGATATAGATATAGATATAGATATATTGATTTTTAGAAAGAGAGGAAGGGAGAGGGATAGAGAGTGATAGAAGCATCAATGAGAGAGGTCATCAATCAGCTGCCTCCTGCACACACCCCCACTGGGGATTGAGCCTGTAACCTGGGCATGTGCACTGATCATAATCAAACCGGTGACCTCTTGGTTCCTGGGTCAACATTCAACTGCTGAGCCACACCAGCCGGGCCACACCTTGATTTTTATCTCAGTGAGACCCATTGTAGGTGTCTGAGTTCAAGAACTATAAGATAATAAATCTGTTTTGTTTTAAGTCACTATATTTGAGGTCATTTGTTATGGCAGCAAATAGAAAATGCATACATTCACCAAGCTCCCTCCCAGCACATGAACGATGATGTCACATGCCAGTTCCCCTGCCTGGAAGGTCGTTCCCTCTGTTTTCTAAATAGTTAACTCCCACTCATTTTATCTCAATTGGTCACATTCCTACAAAAGATGCCCTGATTAGATCAATTGCTAATTAAATGTTCTTACTGAGTGCAACATATTTCTATTTTGAAGCATTTTTCGCAGTTGCCATTTCACCCTTCACAAGTTGGTTCTTTTTTTTTTTTAATTTAATAAATCTTTATTGTTCAAATTATTACAATTGTTCCTCCTTTATCCCCCATAGCTCCCCTCCACCCAGTTCCCACCCCACCCTCTGCCCTTACCCACACCCCCCCACTGTCCTCATCCATAGGTGTACGATTTTTGTCCAGTCTCTTCCCACACCCACACAACCCCTTTCCCCCCAAGAATTGTAAGTCCACTCCCTTTCTATGCCCCTGATTCTATTATATTCACCAGTTTATTCTGTTCATTAGATTTTTTTATTCACTTGATTTTTAGATTCACTTGTTGATAGATATGTATTTGTTGTTCATAATTTTTATCTTTACCATTTTCTTCTTCTTCCTCTTCTTAAAGAATACCTTTCAGCATTTCATATAATACTGGTTTGGTGGTGATGAACTCCTTTAGCTTTTTCTTATCTGTGAAGATCTTTATCTGACCTTCAATTCTGAATGACAGCTTTGCTGGGTAGAGTAATCTTGGTTGTAGGTTCTTGCTATTCATCACTTTGAGTATTTCTTGCCACTCCCATCTGGCCTGCATAGTTTCTGTTGAGAAATCTGCTGACAGTCGAATGGGTCCTCCCTTGTAGGTAACTAACTGTTTTTCTCTTGCTGCTTTTAATATTCTCTCTTTGTCTTTTGCTCTTGGCATTTTAATTATGATGTGTCTTGGTGTGGTCCTCTTTGGATTCCTTTTTTTGGGGGGGTTCTGTGTGCTTCCTGGACTTGTAAGTCTATTTCTTTCACCAGGTGGGGGAAGTTTTTGGTCATTATTTCTTCAAATAGGTTTTCAGTATCTTGCTCTCTCTCTTCTTCTGGCACCCCCATAATTCTGATGTTGGTACGCTGGAAGTTGTCCCAGAGGCTCCTTACACTATCTTCATATTTTTTGATTCTTTTTTTCTTTTTGCATTTCCTGCTGAGTGTTTTTTGCTTCTTTGTATTTCAACTCTTTGACTTGATTCTTGCGATCCTCTAGTCTGCTGTTAGATCTCTGTATAATATTTTTTATTTCAGTCAGTGTATGTTTAATTTCTAGTTGGTCTTTTTCATATCCTTGAGGATCTCACTAAATTGATTGGCCTTTTCTAGAAAATTCTTGAAAAACCTTATAACCGTGGTTTTGAACTCTGTATCCAGTCATTTGCTTTCCTCCATTTCTTTCATTTGTGATCTGTTTCTTTGTCTCCACATTTTGGCTGCTTCCCTGAGTTGATAGAGTGGCTTTGTGTGCTAGGTGTCCTATAGGGCCCAGTGGCTCAGCCTCCCCAGTTACCTGAGGTGGACACTCTTGGTGCACCCCTTTGTGGGCTGTGTGCACAGCCTTGTTGCAGTTAAGCCTTGATTGTTGTTCGTATCACTGGGAGGAATTGACCTCCAGGCTAATTGGCGTGAGGATTAGCTGTGTCTACGCTCAGAGAACTTCTGTGCTGGAGACACCCTTATGAGACAAGACTTGCAAAAGCCTCTGTGCTTAGCTTGGTTGGGGTGGAGTCTCAGGGCGGAGCAGACAGCATTGGTTTCCCATCAGCCCTTCCCTAATAAGCCTCTATGTCTCAGTGTCCCATGGTAATCGCTGCAAGCACCTCTGAGAGAAAGCTGCCCTTGAGTTCTGCCCAATGCCAGACAGTCCAGTTTCTCCCCGAATGAGTCTGGGTCCCCAGAGTCTCACCTGGAACTGGAGTTCAGCGTAGTCAGGAGCTTTTGTCTCCCTCCTGTTTGAGAAAGCCAGCCACGTACTCAGTTGCACGTCCTCTCTGCTCGTGCACCTCAGTACCTCTGCCTTCCACAGATCCTCTGAGTCTCAGTGTGTTTTTCTCTTTCCTGACAGTCCAGTTTCACCCCCTATGAGTCTGGGTCCCCAGAATCTTGCCTGGAACTGGAGTTTAGTGCA
This sequence comes from Plecotus auritus, assembly GCF_963455305.1. NCBI lineage: Eukaryota > Metazoa > Chordata > Mammalia > Chiroptera > Vespertilionidae > Plecotus > Plecotus auritus. The sequence goes on along the minus strand of NC_137775.1, from coordinate 30,260,848 downwards.
GTTGGGAGCTTCCATCTCCCTCCCGCTTGAGAAAACCAGCCGCGCACTCAGTTGCCAGTCATCTTCGCGCACGCATCTCAGTACCTCTGCCTCCTGCAGCTCCTCTGAGTCTCAGTGTGCTTTTCTTTCCTTCTAGTTGTAGAATTTTCACTCAGCCAGCCTTCCTGTGGTTCTGGATGATGTCTGTTTTGTCTTTTAGTTGTAGTTTTGAAATTGTTGTGCGAGGCAGCAGTTTAGGTGTTACTCATGCCGCCATCTTGGTTTTTCTGTCCACATGTTGGTTCTTTTGATGAATATCTTTCCCCTCCATGATCAGTGCCTGCTTTAACTTCCCACTGTATCTCCAGAGCCTGGCACGGTAGTGGGCACACATTAGAGGTTTAATGTCCCAACATCCTACTGATTTTAAAGTGTTGAAGGCTATTCTTAAAGGTATTCCCCATTAGGAGTATGTTGCTTTACTTGGCATGTGATCAATTTTCTTCCTATACTACCAACAGAATTCTACCTTTCTTTATAGATACCTCATTGTCATACAGCCTCAAATCCTTGAAGTCCATTTCATCTGGCCTTCTAGCCTTTCAGTCTTTTCTTCCATTTATCATTCCCAAACACCTCCTGTTTCAGTTTCATTAATCTAATTTTCAGAACTCCTGATTCTGTTATCTTTGTTTGAAAACTATTGATTACTTGTTGTTGTTGTTTTAAAAAGTAGTAATCTTGGCTGCAAACAAATCCAAACTCCCTCTTCTGAAGTGAGCAGCAGCTGAAGTCTTTGTTTGGACACATATGTAAATAAGGGTTCAGCCACAGAATTGAAGGATGTTCACGCTCAAATATTGCGGTCCCCTCTTCTAAAGTAGTCTTATTTCTGGAATTATTCTCATGTTTTTCAACTACTCTGGCATCCCTGAACCCTGCACTTTGACCCTTCAAGCTAGAAAAACTAAGAATTTATGCTCCAGTGCCCAACATCTTTGCACTGTCTAGACTGAAGAGTCCCCTCAGGTGAATGCCCATATAAACACAACTCTTCACCAGTACAGTTCCTTTCATGGTTCAGCTCCCTCCAGTTTATGTCTGGTTTTGTTTGTTCTACAATACCTTCAATAGTTTTATTTTTTTAAATATATTTTATTGATTTTTTACAGAGAGGAAGGGAGAGGGATAGAGAGTTAGAAACATTGATGAGAGAGAAACATCGATCAGCTGCCTCCTGCACACCCTCTACTGGGGATGTGCCCGCAACCAAGGTACATGCCCTTGACCGGAATTGAACCTGGGACCCTTCAGTCCACAGGCTGACACTCTATCCACTGAGCCAAACCGGCCAGGGCTAGTTTTATTTTTTAAAATGTTTTATCTATAGCATATACTTTCTGTGGAAAGGTTGGTCTGACATAAGCCACTAATCTATTACCAAAATTTTAAAATAAGCGTTGAATTAACTGAGTTATTTGCATAGAATTTTTGATACAGAAACAAGAACAAGATAAGCATATCTGATTTTAAATCCCATGACCTTAATCCACATGCCCTGTTAGAAAGATGGCATGGAAGTGATATGTGTTTGCTGCCTTCAACAAGAAAATAACACATGGCAACTAGGACAGGAAAACAATGAGTAATGAAGAGAAAATGAGTTAAGATAAAGGATGAGATTAGGCAAACATGAAAATGAAGGAAACTCCAATAAAATTAGGAATGCAAAGAAACTCCAAATGCACTGGCAACGCCAAGTTTTTGCATTTGAAGCAGAGGAGAGAAAAATTGGGACTACAAGAAAAGGAATTAGTAATTGCTCTGGTCTGAATGTATCCCCTCATAGTTCATAAATTGAATCCTAACCCTCATAGTTGACTATCTAGAAATGTTTCAAACTAATCCTCTACAGTATATTACTGTCTTAGTCTATTCAGGCTGCTATAACAAAATAACACAGATTAGGTGGCTTACATACAACAAAATGTATTGCTCAGAGTTCTAGAGGCTGAAAGTCCAAGATCACGGTGCCGGCAGGGTTGAGTGAAGGCCCTTTTCTGGGTTGCAGACTTTTAGTTGTATCCTCGCATGGTGGAAGGAGCAAGGGAAGCCCTCTGGAACCTGTTTTATAAAGGCATGAATCCCATTTATGACGGTTCTGCTTTCAGGATCTAATCACCTCCCTAAGTTCTCACCTCCAAATATTATCACTTCCATGCAGTATTTCTAACAGGGCATGTGGATAGAAATACCATAACCATGGTCACTTTTATGTTTAATATTTGCCTAATACTCTTTATTCTTTTATGTTTAATATTGTTTTTTGTCATTTTGATTTACTCTATATTAGGAGCTTAGTATTCTAGATCGTTTTATCTGTCCTTTAGAAAGGAACTTTTTCTGTTTACTTTTATTATTGTCTTAACTCATTTTCTTGCTTTTTCTTCTGTTATTTTGTTTTATGCTTCTCCTTTTTGACCTTTCTTGGTTTTTATTGTGTTTTATTACATCTTTGATTTCTGTTTATTCCTGTGAGTCACATATCTTTTTCCAGAACATCTATCATTTCATTATTTGTTCTTTGGACTCCATGTTTATCATCAATCATCTTATATTTTAAACTTTTTTTGACTCTCTGGGAAACTTTTTAGTTGATATTCCACAAGACTAATTTATTTTGTGCATTGTCAATTCTATTAATTAATGACTCCAATTCAGAGTCATTAATAAATAGAATTAAATTTGGTTCTGCATTAGATTTTTCCATTTTTTAAATTTCAGAGTGCTTTCCTTTTATCTCTGTCTTTATCTTAATTAATTTTCTCTGTAATTTCTTATTCCTCTTCATAGTTGCCATGTAGTCTTGCTTCTTTCACTGACATTAAGACAATATCTATAATTTTCCTTTCTTTTCTTATAATTTTTCTTTCTTAAAGTTATTTTTCAAGGACAAGATTTTTCTCTGACTCTTTGGAACTATGTTTATATTTTCTTATAGTTCTGTATCATTTTTCTAAAGGTTTGTTTGTTTATATATTCTTTAATGAGAAGAGATATAGTCAAATCTAGGATTTGCTCACCGTTATGAAATTGTACATATTTAGTCTCAGTTAGTATGCAAATGCAGACTGACTACCAATTTTGTCCAACCTAAAATGCAGATCATCTTTATAAATGTTTAAAAACACAATAGAAAGGCATTGATTTAAGGAATGGTTTATCCATAGAACTGTTAGAAGTTAAGGGAATGAATTATGTGATTACTCCGGAACTCATCCATTTCTAAAATTCTTTTATACTTCCGCCTTGCTATTATTTATGAGTGGCCTTGTCCACCTCTCATAACACCAACCTGGTGAGTTCCAAGAACACAGAACAGCATGTGCTTTTGACTAGCAGCTCTGTGGAAAGTAGTGTTTGTTTGAATTGAATGACATCATTTCCTATAGAATTCAAGAAGTCAGCATTCAAGAAAATAATTTCTCTTAACACTTCCAAAATGAGCACACTTTTTTTTTCCCATCATTCTTTGCTTTGGGATTAGCAATACTAAGACAGCTGCAATAGCAACAGAAATTTAAATCCTAACAAATCACGAAGTTAAATACCAGTTTTTTTTACACTTCAAAACTCTGGAGAACACTATAAACCAGTCAAAACTTGTCATGTGCTTCAGAAATTGGAATGTGTGAGGTGAGTTTCAGTAAGCATCCCAGTGAAGCAAGTTAAGTTGTCAGCTTCTATCAACATACTTAGTTTAAAGAAAACTCAGCAGGATTGACATTTATCACAACGTCATTTACTTTGGTTGGCCTTCATGTTGGCAAAGATCAGAAAACTGGCCAAATAGGCTGCATTTCAAAGCTCTGGTAATTTCCTTGGAAAGGGACTTTTCCTCCCAGTTTAATTTGTTTCCTATCTGTTGTGTAAAGGCTCTAAACTAGCATATGCAAACCCTGCATGAGAGTAGGTGTTTCTGGGGAGAAGGAGCTGAGAAAAGCATGAGTAAATGTGGTTTGGGAAAAGATTAGGATGTGACTTTCAGAACAGCAAAATGCCTCTCTAAAACCACTTCAGAGAGAAGGAGAGAAGGAAATGGCTCAGTGACAACATCTCAGGTGTGGGAAGTAACCTGAAATGCCTTTGATTCCCCAGTGCAGCACGGAGAAAAGGACAAAGGGTTCTTTGCTGGTCATTCAGCTGCTCAGATTCTTCCACCCCTTTCCTTCCTACCTCCCTCTCCTGTGCTGTGAGTGCAGGCCTCTGGAAAAGAAATCCTGCTGTTCCAGCATTTAACATCATGACATTTGCTCAAGAATTATATCAGAAAAATATCTATTCATCATAATGTTTTGAACGTTGAATAGATACTGGATGGCAAATCTTAATTTAGATAAATAAAAAATGCATACAAGAGGATTCAGTTGTAGCTCAAATGATCATAATTTATGTGGTCTCAGAAGCTGTGCAGCTTTTAAGAAAGGAGTTCTATGGGGGCTGATTTGCATCTGGTACTGTTGGGTAGATGCAGGTTGTGAAGAATATGTAATGTGATACCTCATTATGTGTTTCCTGTGAATTTCAGGAAAATGTGGTGCTTGTTGTTTGATCAGTCTGTTATCTTTTCCTCCACAGGTCTATTTCACACCCATTGATGAGTCAGAAGCAGGTTGCAGGGGGAAAAAAAAGTGGTAGCCCCAAAATTAGAATTTAATGCTATGTAGTACTCTTAATAAAGAAGCATGGAGCATATTATGAATCAAAGGGAGATTAAAATGTTATTAGCTAAAAATGAAGACTCTTCCAGAACGCAGAAGTCAGACTCCGGGCATTTTCTCACTGATGCTAAGTTATGTAAGAAGCAAGATTATAATCAGAATGTTTCTTTAGTGAACACAGAGAGCAGTTTAAAAAGGAATTCAGATGATCTCAAAAAGAGTGCATCAGCTGAGAGAGGGCTAACCTTGCTCATGAGATAAGACACTTGTACTCCAATGGACAAGAATATTTTCACTTAGGTAGCTCTGAATACACTCTTTAAAAAAAAATATATATATATATATATATATATATATATATATATATATATATATATATATATATATATTATTCATTTCAGAGAGGAAGGGAGAGGGAGAGAGAGCTAGAAACATCAATGATGAGAGAGAATCATTGATCAGCTGCCTCCTGCACACCCCACACTGGGGATCAAGCCCACAACCTGGTATGCCCTGCCTGGTTCATAGATTGATGCTCAACCACTGAGCCATGCCAGCAGGGCCTGAATTCTACTCTTAACAAAATTCTGGTGCCACTCCTTTTTCTATGCCCCATGCAGATTATCTGCTAGTGACAACTTACATTTTCTTTATAAACACGCATATTTGACAGATTTAATATCCAGATGCCACAGTACTTATGTTAAACTCTAGAGCAGGGTTTCTTACCATGCAGTATTGACATCTTGGGCTGGATTAATCTTTCTTGTGGGGACTGTCATGTCCATTGCAGGCTGTTTACCAGTATCCCTGGCCTCCACCCACTAGAGGGCAGTAGCAACTCCTCTGCACCCAACTCAGTCATGACAATAAAAATGTCTCCGTACACTGCCAAAAGCAAAACTGCTCTAAAGCTTCTTTGGTCATTTGATTACAAGAAACCCTTTAGTTTAGTTACTCATTTATAAATTATATTACATCTTAGGGTGTCTGACTTCCCCTACTGATTTGCCATAGTCTCTGAATGGCATAATCTATTTTTTTAATATATTTTTACTAGAGGCCCGATGCATGAAGATTCGTGCAAGAATGGGCCTTCCTTCCCCTGGCTACTGGCACTGCCTTTGCTCTGGCTGGAGCTGTCTTTCCACCTTCCCACACTGCCCAGAGGCCCAGAGCGGCTGGGGCAGTGTGGAACGCCTGCATTGTCGCCATGGTGATGACACAAGCGCCCCACCCCTGGCCGCTTGGCACCTGTGTATGCAAATTAACCCCCATCTTTGTTGGGTTAATTTGCATACTCACTCCTAATTGGCTGGTGGGTGTTGTGAAGATACGGTCAATTTGCATCTTACTCTTTTATTAGTGTAGATTGATTTCAGAGAGGAAGGGAGAGGGAGAGAGAGATAGAAACAACAATGATGAGAGAGAACCATTGATCAGTTGCCTCCTGCATGCCCCATACTGGGGCTTGAGCCCGCAATCCGGGTATGTGCCCTTGGACAGAATTGAACCTGGGACCCTTCAGTCCACAGGCTGACACTCTATCCACTGAGCCAAACAGCCTGGGGTGGCATAATCTATTCTAAAAAATCATCATTCATTGTTTCAAGATTCTAGCTTCTTAATGATAGAGACTACTAAATAAAGTATTTAATGCAGCCTTAACTAGTTTGGCTCAGTGGATAGAGTGTTGGCCTGCAGACTGAAGGGTCCCAGGTTTGATTCTGGTCAAGGGCATGTACCTTGGTTGCGGGCACATCCCCAGTAGGGGGTGTGCAGGAGGCAGCTGATCGATGTTTCTCTCTTATCGATGTTTCTAACTCTCTATCCCTCTCCCTTCCTCTCTGTAAAAAATCAATAAAATATATATTTTTTAAATGTATTTAATGCAATGTCCTAAGAAATAGAATAATATAACATGCTATTTATTCTTAAAAACCTACATATCTTTACGTGTGACAGATTCCCTCCATTGGCTTGAAAGTTCATTTTCTCTTATATTTTTAAGTACTTCAGCTTCCATTATCCTCCTTTACCTGATATCAGCCCTCCTCAATTGCCTCCTGGATAAACAGTGGCAATAGCTACAGCCTTCTTGTCTACCTGATATTTAACCTTATCCACCAATTATTGCAGTCTACCCTGAAACAGGTATCATCCAAAAATCTCAAAACCCCTTCTTTACATTATTATTATTATTTTTAATTTAAAAAAAAAATCTGGTTCAGCAGGTATGGGCCCAGCTTTAGGGCAGAGGTTCTCAAATGTTGTCGGCATGCAACACTGCCCCTGGAGAGGGTGTTACAATGCAGATGTCTAGGCCCTGCTCCCAGCACTTCTGATTTTAAAAGTTGGATGTTGGACCCAGAACTTTGCATTTCTAACCAGTAGTAAAATGATTCTGAAGCAGGTGGTCCTCTCTGAACAATGGGGTTCTAGAAGTTCAGTTGCTTTCTGCTCTCCTTCTTGGCTCAGGTCCTTTGAATTATGCCCATACATTTTTTTTTCATCTGTTCCTATTTCGACGGAGCCAATTTTAGAATCATAATTTACTTCTAGAATGCTCTTACTGTTATTCAAAATAGTATCATTTGGAGAAGTGGAAATGATTTTGAGAAGAGAGAACATAAAAAGCTTTTGAAAAGAAAACCAGATCTTAAGATGGTCTGTGAAGCAACAAGAATAGATTGAACTTTGAAGCTATGGAGAATTTTAGCAAAAGGTCCCAATGAGGAAATGACTAATGTAGATTTGGGGGGCCAAGGGAAAGCATCATACTCCTGTCGGTAGTTAGACCAAGAATGTTTGTTCAGCTAGAAGACCTCGTGACACAGAGAGAGCCAGGTGACTGGGAGATTAGTGTTCTCATCACAGACTTTTATTCACTTATGTAGAAAGCATTCCAGCTGAATTCACATTTCCAAGACTGTGAAGAATATCCAGGGAAAAAGTTGCCTGGATTTATAGGAAGTCTTAAAACCTTGGCTTTAGCATGAGTATTTGGAGCTTAGGTTAGAACAGCTGAGAGATCGATTCTGTGGTCCCCATTATTAGAAGAACCCAGGGTGGTTAATTATTCAATATGGGTCATGGCAGGAAATGGACTTAGGCATGACTAACAGCAAAGGCAGTGGAAAATACTCTGGTATCTGTTTTCACTGCAGTAGAATTCAGACAATCACCATAGGGAGGGAGGGCTAATAAAAAAATATAAAATTAAGGGGGAAAAATGCAGACAGACCATCTGAGCCAACCCTTTGCTCAATGCCCTCAGGCCTACCTTTTTGTAATCACCCCAGGTCTCCTGTGTCTCTAGACTGCCCTCTGATGGTCTAAGCCAGTACTGCTCTGTCTCTTCCAGGCAGAAAGTCTGCATAATTTCCCTTGGAAAACAGATTGCTCTGTATCCCGTTGCCTTTTTATTTCACTGTCTTCTGTTAAATCAGACAAGCTAGTGATTTTCAAATACTTCCAATAGTGGAATCCTTTACTCAAATAGCATTTCATGCAGAAGCCTGGTACATAAAACAGTAGAAGGAGAGCCGTTTGGCTTGAAGAGGGTAAGACCTGCAGCCATGTCCACTTGGCCTCCAACTGGAGGCAGCATTATGGAGCACAATTAGGCAATTACTGTGATAAACTGACTGAACCAATGGATTCTTAATAGTCATCTTAACAGATATGCAGAGTGGTGCAACAGTGGGTTTACAGTTGTTTGTATAGGAAATAATGCAATAATAAATTAATAATAATACAGGAATGAACTCAGTGTTTCATGTACTTACAACTGTAAACCTACTTTTGCCCAACCCTGTATTTTCATTTCAGCCGAGCCATCTTGAAAAATAATATACACACATCAGAACTCTTTAGGTTGCAATTAACAAAAACCAAACTTAAAGTAGTTAAAGCAAAAAATGAGAATCATTTGCTTATGAATCTTCAAAATGCAAGGGTATAATCTGAAATAGGATACATTTGCAGTTGCTCAGATGATGCCAACAGGAATGTTCTCTCTCTCTCTCTCTCTCTCTCTCTCTCTCTCTCTCTCTCTCAAATCTCTCAGTTTTATGTTAAAATTTGTTGGCTTGATTTCCTATAAGTTCTCACCACAAAGTTGCAAAAGCAGATATTCAGGCCTACATAGCAAATATAGCTGGATTCTATAAAAACAGAAACATCTTTATCCTTTTGGCCAAATCTCTGTCCCTTCCCTACCACCCCAGCCCATGTAAAAGGATTCTCATGGGCCCTGTTCAGGACTGAGACCCATCATTATATTAGGCACTGAGGTTATATATTCATAACTCCCGCAAGGAATGAATGTGTCAGTAACCATTCCTAATATCCCTAATACTGAGCATCTAACCTTTTTCTCATTTCTTAATAAAAGGAACAGACTGCCTAACGTCAAAGCCAAGATGGGTTTCAGGATGCAGTGGTCCACAGTGTCACTAAAGCTGTAGTTCCATTTCTGTGCTCTTGGTTCTCCTCTGTTCCTCTTCTGGTCTCTCACCACAGCCAGGACACCACCTTTGATAATGGGGTGATCAAGGAGGAGCTGGCACCCTTTGTCATGGAGCTAACAACGCACTTGTCCCAGAAGTCAGAGAATCTGAAGGAGGAGATATGGCCAAGCTAAAGGGGCTGTGGGTCTGGCTGGGCTCCAAGCTAAGCAGGTGACCCAGCAAGTAAGTGACAAATGTCTGAGCATCAGCAATGCTTCATGGTCTGCACCAACCTCCTGAGCATAAAAGAGTTATTGTTGTTGCTTCATTTGTGCCTGTCAGATCTCATGCAAACTGTCTCCTGGGCTCAAGCTAATCCAGGTGAGCTAAATTGACCTAATACAAACATACCACAGGAATTAATGCAAGTAGAGAGAAAAGGAACATCCAACCAGCAGTCTATTCTAAGCTATTGGTCAAATTGAGGATTTTAATCTATAAGAATGCTCCATGGACACTGGGCAGACCTTCAGTACCCATCTTAGGGCACACTGTCCTGGCAGGGAGAGTAGCAGGGCCCATTTCCAGGAAGATCCAGGCAAAAGCTCATCTGAATGCTTTAGGCTTGAGTATAATTCCCCCACTCTACCCTTCTGTAGCTCTTATGGTTGAACTAGTTATAAATAATAAAACTGATACAAGACTAGATTAACAGGAAAATAAAAACCAACTTAAGATGTGCACACAGGAGAACCACAATATGATGCTCACATCAAAAATGAGGCTCAAAGAAAGCATAAAACCAGGCATATTTTTATACTTCTTACACAAAGAAATGATAAATTTGTGAGAAATTGACAGGACAAAGAAAGTTAGCACTCATTAGAAAGGAATCTAAGCAGGTTTGGGTGCTCATTAGTGAGGAATCTGAATAAAGTTTGGGCTTGGGTAGTAAATTACTAAGGGTGTTACAAAGCTTGTTTACACACGCTCTCCAGGTTCTCCATAGTATAGCTCTTGTGATAAGGGTGTCTCAGGCCTTCATGAGCTGGGAGGACACCTGTCATGGAGATTTATTTCTTGCTTTAGGGGACACAAGACAGTCAGAGAGCTCTTCCCACTCTTTCTACTTCTCAGGTGATTTTAGTTCGAAATAATCAATGTGCCATTGTGAAATATTTGGTGGCAGGCTGCCCTGGGCCCTGATAATATTCAAAACAGCATTTACCTTACCTTGGAGTCATTCTTTTTCAAATTTAAGAATTGATTGTTTTCTGAGTGTTCTAGGGAAATGTTTTGTTTTTTCTTTCTTTTTTAAAAAATATTTATTTCAGAGAGAGGAAGGGAGAGGGACAATGAGATAGAAACATCAATGATGAGAGAGAATCATGGATGGGCTACTGCCTACACACCTCCTACTGGGAGTTGAGCCCCCAGCCCAGGCATATGCCCTGACCAGGAATCCAACAGTGACCTTCTCCTGGTTCCTGGGTCAATGCTCAACTACTGAGCCACACCAGCCAGCTGTTCTTAAGATTTTTCCTTTTATAATAGAAAAAGAGAAACAGGGTGAGGGAGAAGGCAAGGGAGAACACCTAGGGTTAGGATTTCTATTAAGATCAGAAAAGGGGTAATATCAATTGGGTAGGACTTTTAAATATATTTTTATTGATTTTTAGAAAGAGAGGAAGGGAAAGGGAGATAAAGATAGAAACATCAATGTGAGAAAGTCATCAATTGGCTGCCTTCTGCACGGCCACTACTGGGGATCAAGCCCACAACCTGGGCATGTGCCCTGACCTGGAATCCAACCAGCGACGTCTTGGTTCCTGGGTTGATGCTCAACTGCTGAGCCACACCAGCTGGGCAGGTAGGACTATTTTTAGTGAGCTTTATATGGTGGTTGTCAAAAACCAGACTCTGCACACCGAATAAAACAAAGCAGAAGCATCAGTTTATTGCAAGGCTTTCCACCTGCAAGCCAGGAAATGAGGTTACGGGAGCAATCAGTTCTAAGTTGCTCACAGATTAAGGCATTATTATGGGATAAATGCAGAAGTTATTTTGCTTTTCAGTTCATTGATTGATTAGTGGTCTTCTTTCTTACTGGATCTGAATAGCTGAGTTGGAGAAACAAGGACACCTAGAAAGGATATGAATAAACTTGATGTTTGGGGATTGGCTGGTCTCTTCTGTTGATTTCCGAGAAGAACTGTAAATTCCTAAGAGGTTAGGTTAAGTTTTTTTAATTGATTTAAGAGAGGAAATCACAGTAATTGCCTAATTGTGGCTGCCTCCTGCACACCCCCCCACTAGAGACTGAGCCCGCAACCCAGGCATACGCCCCTGACCAGAATCAAACCCCAACCACCACCAAGGAAGCTGCTATTCCCCCCAAATCCTAGGGAGTCCTCCAGTGCTTTTGTGGCTGCCGTGGGCTGCTCCACTCCATCCCTCAGCATTGGGTTTGTCCTTCAGGTTGGTCTCCAGATCTCCTGAGGATGACCTCGGTGTGATTACTTTGTGATTCAAATTGTTCATTTAAGACCAATCAGGTATTTCTCTGTCAACATGTTATACTTGCTGCCACCAAATACAACAGCTTTTTAAAATTATTATTATTATTAAAATATATGCAAAAGTAGCACTTAAAATGAATTTCAGGGCCACTATAGTCCCATTGTGAGGACATGTTTGTACATGGGAAAGTGTTGCTCTATTGACTTCCTATTTGTCCCAAAAGATGCTTTTTAGTTGGTGTTCTAGGTGTGCAACTGTTCAGAAGACCTTGAAAGGTTCCTGACTACACCTCTAATGACTGATGTGTGTGTGTGTGTGTGTGCATGTGTAGAGGAACTAATGCCCCATGACCCTTTCATTCCACATCCACTCTCCTTCTTCAGCCCCAGAGAATTGAATGCAGAATCACCCCAGCATACATGCCCTGTATTGGAGACCTTTCTAAGTTGTCCTCAGGCATTTGAGAGAGCTTCTGTTGTCATCTGCATCATGGCCTCAAGGTAACCATTATTTCTGGTTATATAAGGATTCACAGAGAGACTACCTGGAGAAAGTTAAACAGAAAAAGAAGCTGTTACTCATTTTTAAAAAATGTTATTTTCTCTCCCAAAAGAAATGCCAATCAAGGTAATTTGACTCACTGACAGGAAGAGACTGCTCTGTCTTTTCCATATCTTATCTGTTCCACCAAGAGACAAAAACTAATGAGTGGTCCTAAATGGATGGTTGATGCTTCTGTATTGACTTGTGGTTTGCAGCCTTACTTCCTTTGCTTTGTGACATCATTTTCCTGTTCATTTCCCACAGTTGCATATGTGGGTTTATGTGATACACAACAATCCAACAAATGGAAGAAATTATGTACCATGTCAGAGAGTTTTCAGGAATAGAATTTGGAACAAAAGAGCCAGTACTTGAAGAATCCATAAAGTAAAATGGGTGATGAAATAACTGATGAAGAATGCTTCTTAGCCTAAGATTAAAGAATCCTGCTCACTGAATGTTTATGGCAGTTCTCTATCACCCATGATCTTCATGCTTCCAACACTCACTCCTGGGCTAATGGGCATGCTGGGCTACTAGATAGAAGTTTATCCCACACACAAGCCCAGGAGACCAAGAATAAATAACCACCAGGGGAACTCATTCCCATCAGAAGGAGAGAAGAGGGCTTCTTTGAGGTAAGTGTGATTTGAAGGAACCATAAGAAATCCAGGAACTTTGGGATACTGTACAATTTCCATGGAGAGAGAAAAGGAGTGCTGGGGCTGTTCCATTTGGCCAAAAGACCTTCAGCCTAGAAAGTACTTCCCAAGGTAGCCTTGAGTCACTATAAATTTTGTAATGACTCTAACCCTAGCAAGATAACTCCCACATTATGCTAAGAGCAGCCTAGAATTTCAGGGGAGTGTCAGAAGTGCCCCTTGAGTCTTACTCTGAAGGAAGATACCTTGAGTTGTACTTTTGGCAACATTTCCTGCCACGAGGAGCACTTCTGGTAGTTGCTCACTGAATTCTCTGCCACATGTTCGGGTTTCAGTTTCATGGTCAACAATCAGGTGCTCTGCAATGTTCCATTGCTCTTTGATGTCTATTTGTTTCTTTCTTTTTTTTTCTTTTGTTAATCCTCACCGGAGGGTATTCTTCCCATTGATTTTTACAGAGAGTGAAAGGGAGGGAGGAGGGGGGTGAGAGAAAAAGGAGGAGGAGGAGGAGGAGGAGGAGGAGGAAGAGGAGAGAGAGAGGGAGGGAGAGAGAGAGAGAGAGAGAGAGAGAGAGAGAGAGAGAGAGAGAGAGAAACATTGATGTGAGAGAGACACATTGATTGGTTGCCTCCCACACATGCCCCAACTGGGGTCAGGGATTAAACCTGCAATCCAGATACATGCCCTTTACTGGGAATCAAACCCACAACCCTTCAGTACATGGGCCGGTGCTCTAACCACAGAGATCACTGGTTAGGGCTTTATTTGTTTATGTTCGTTCTCCATGTGCCTGATGCTTCACTTGTAGGAAGGAGAACACATGCTAAGCTAACCACTTTCAGCTAAGCTCATTATTCATGTAATTGTCACCTGGAACTTACTTGACTATGGAAAAGGGTAATCTCTTTTTAGAAGTTTGAGTTGTAGTTTTCAAAATGGTACCTTAAATAAGCAAGTTTGCTATTACATGGCATCCACAGAGGCTCAATGGAGCATTAGAGTCCCTTGGTGTGTGACTGTGTTTGATCATGGAAATGTCTCATTGTTATCAGAAAAGCCACCATTTGCTCTTGGAAGACAACAGTAAATATGAGAAAATTAAAGATTTCGGTCCCAAGCTACTGGTATATCTAAGCATCTTCATGGGAATCCCTCAGTTTTTCAGTGTTCATGACAGTGTCTGGCATATAAAACATGCCTATAAATATCTGTTGAATGGATACCAAAGGAATGCTTAGCCTGGGCAGAGCCAGGCTTTTTACATCCAGGGCTATACTACTCCAGCCTAAGACAGCATACACTTCCTGCAGCTGTTGCAAAAATTGCTGCCATGAACCTTCTCTTCAACATAGAGTCAGGGTAGCTTGATATGTGGGAGGAAAACTTTATGATTACAATGACCTAGCTTTTGCCTATGGCCTTTCAGAGTTTCAGCTGAAGCAAGTATTAAATAGTATTATAGGTCATTAGAGTTGGGAAAGCATCCATTTTACTGCTTCATGCTGTCCTGAGAATTTTCCATACACTGTTTTGGGCACTTGGGTAAAGATCAATGTATCTATATCATTTTGGCGTGAAAGATTTCAGGAAAAAATGAACAATTAATAACTACTTTATATATGTATATATATGAAATTTATGTTACCTCATCGATTTTTTACAATACTTCTGTGAGATACTAGTCTGTGAGTGACATCAATCAGTTAAGGCTCAAGATACTTAAAAAACATCCAGATAGTCAAGGATGAAGCCATAATTTCAGTCCAATCTGTCTGAGTCCCCAGCCTACACCCTGTCCTTTCTGTTATGCTGCCTCCCTACGGGTTGTGTAAATTGGGTGAGAAGAATTTAGAACTGCTGAGTTTTTCTACTTTTGGCATTCAATTGATTTAACTTAACTCTTTGCTTGTTTTCAAGAATATCACATGTAAAAATGATCTGGACGAACCTGTACCTAATCTAATATCTAATAGCCTATGCAAAGTAATTTAAAGTCAATTCTTGTCTTTAAGAAGTCAGGGAACAACTAACATTTATAATTCGCTAACATTATTTTTCTCCAGTTTTAGTAAATTTTTATTTTAGCATGTCTTTGAGGTATTGATGTAATTCAATTGCAATTTTTTTCTTTTTTCACGTGTGTAAGTTTACAGGTTTCTCTTATTACAGAAGTTCCTTCTCATGTTTTACAGATGAATGAAGCACCTATGGATAAATATACTATAATGCATACACACACACACACACACAAAGACACACACACTCGCCCGCATCTATGTATGTAAAGGAGTAATGTTGCTTTTTCTTATGATTATTCCTCTTGTAGATGAAATGACCCCATGGCCCCACATATACTAGTATGTGAATGATATATATATATATATATATATATATATATATATATATATATATATATAATATAGATTACATATGCACATATGTCACATGTACCTATATGATATATAAGTAAAGTATATTTATTTGACATATGTACAGACATTCTATATGCATTTCCAACAGGATCAGTGTGAAGCAAATCACTGTTATTAAACCTTTGATTTGTCTTATGTCTTCTACAGCTCTGTATGCCTCCCACTTATTATTTTCCTTTCCACACTGTTTCAAAATGTTCACCAGTGTCACTCATAACAAATATTCATGAGCACTTCTTGAGAAATTGCTTTTAAGTGTCAACTGTCATCTCACAACCCAGATCCTCTAGGCTCAACCCCAAGAAAGACCTAGGAAAATATCCTCCCCATCAGACTAGGAAGGTATCTTCCCCATCAGACTAGTAAACTATCCTCCCCATCAGACTAGGAATATATAATGTACAGATCTTTAGCTTTCAAAAGCATAGGTTCATCCCCTTGCCATTACAACATCTGTCTCCAGGCAACAATGCTGCCAGGCTACCAACAGCCTTCCTGGTTGTGGTGCTAGGTGGTGACCCCTTGTGTTCTGAGTCAGTGCCCTCTCATTCAAAGGCACATCCGGCCTGTCAAACACGTTGAAGAGAACTGTTCTGAGCTGTTTGGCTGGGGCAACTCCTCAGTCTGCAATGAAGGACATGGATGGGCAAAAATGGTGAGATGAGGTGGCTTCCATATGCCCACCCTCCCACTGTCCCTCACACCTCTCCACTTGGTATTAAGAGGATGCTAGTTGTCCAAAGTCCCAGTAGAGGGAGGGAGGTAACAATGGGGACATGCCAGCAGTGTGGTCTTTTGGGTTCAACTACTCAGTGAGACTTCTATTCCCTGTCATGACAGGCCCCCAGAGGCTGTTGCAGAGCCATTATCTCCACCAGAAACAGGCATCTACACTTAAGAGGACCACCACGTTTCTTTCCCTTTACTGGGAGGGGTTTGATGACTGATTTTCCCATTGGTTCATTAAACTTGAGCTTTGACATTACTTTGGGCCCAGACAAATACCCCTTTATTTGTATATTTTTCTAATTTTTACTTGATTGCTTGCAAGTCAGAATAAATAAGAGTTGTCTACTTATGGCAGGAATTTTTTAAAATTGTCTTTGTGAAATAAGAGTGAACTGTGGGTAGAGGTTGAGGCAAATGGAAGAGTACGAAGTGGACTGCAACTTCTCTGCCTCGAATGAGTGTGAGTGAGGAGTGTGAAGTCTAGACTTCACCGTCACCGTCCCCAAACACAGTGTATGCACTGTTTGCACATGGTAGGACTGAAGGACCACACGCTCAGCTCAGAGCTCCTGAGAGCTGTTGTGGGCATGAGATCTGCCTGGATCTTTCCCTAAGTCTATCACAAGATGAGGCTGAGGCTTAGAACAAGCTTAGAGTACAAACTGGGGCTTCCCAATCTTTCCCCAATCATGCAAAAATTAGAACATGGTAATATTTTAAGGCATTTGGATAAATGGGTAAACATGCTCTTGGCTTGAGGCCACTGGTCCGGGAACTTTGGCAGCTCTACACCCCACATGGCTGCCACAAGGCCAAGGAAAGCGATACTCAGCATGCGCGTGGCACAGGAATGGCACAGCCTTGCACTACTACCTGCAGGTTAAGAAGTGCTAATCCAAATGACTTACACCGAGGAACCACATGTGTGCCTACTGACAAAATTCTATGCCTATATAATATTTGCAATACCCCCTCAATTAAGGAATGCATTTAAATATTCAACAGAATGCTAACTTCAGTGATTGTTCCTGGCAACTAAGTTTGCCATAAAAGCACATAAAGACTGGAGGGAAAGAGGAATCTGTCACAAAAGATGCCAGGTGTCAATGTTTCATCACTACCAAATGTCTCTAAACCACGGACCTACTGTTTTCAGAGCATCCAGGAATTTGCTAGGAATATTTCTATTTAGTTATCGCCAATGAATGATATAAATCACAGTCAAAAGCAAATCAAATGGCCCACGGGACATGGTGGCCTCAGAGGGATACTTGGGGGAAGGCAGCTAGATGGTGTTGTCTGGGTGTCTTCAGATTATAGCAGCAATTACTAAGTGCTTTAAATGGTAATAAAACAATGGGCTCAAGCCAGACCCTGTATAGAGCATGATAGGCTGTTTCTCAGGAGAAAGCTAATGTACTTCTCCTTCAAGCTGAATGTCTGGAGCCCTTTTCTCTGAAAAGTTTTCTGTTTTGCTTCCCCAGGATACCCCTTCTCAAGGAAGCATCCTGTTCCCTCTTCCAACACATTCTTCCTGCATCATATGGTGACTGCTTCTTAAAAGTACAAACTCCTTAAGATCTGGGACCATGTCCTAGGCACTTCTGAATATAGAGCATCTTGCAAGTACCCAATAAACTAACAAGGGACAGATGATGTGGAGTACAAAATTTGGAGAATATTTCTGAGATCTTTTGGATGTTCTATTTATCCACTACAAACAATAAGATGGTGTATTATTGACTAGACAGGCTGCCCCCAATTTAGAAACGTCACTTTCCAAAGGTTGATTTTATTAGTTCAGCAGTGGAGAGCTTAGAAAGGGTTTCTGAGAAGAAGATTTTTTTAATATGTGGTAGGTAGGTTCACACCCAAACTATAAAATTCTGTGTAAGCGAGAATGTAACCACATCATAAGACTTATGTAACAAGCTTGAAACCTGGACCTGGGGGGCAGGGGTCTCACAGAACTGAAGGAAAAGGGTCTGTCTTTTCCCATCTCTGTGGGGGGTGGCCTTTGGCATTATTTTGGAAAAAGAAATACTTGAGACTCCCATTTATCTTAGAACATTATTTTGCCTCATCCTAGGTCTATCCTATTTCCTAAAGTGCTCCACTTTTAACAAAATATTCCTTTTAACTCCAATTATAACACAAACTTTCTTATCATGCAAAATCTGAAGTTTGTATTCAGCACAAAACAAGCTGATCTAAACGGATGCCTTATCTGTGAGATGCTTGCTCTGTGCAATGGCGATTGAGGTCGATCCTCTAAATGGTTGATTTTCCCAGAGTTTGCCTAGCGTTGAGGATCCACATTTTCTCTCAATGCTCTGGTATTTCATTCTGACTTTCTTGGAAACAGAAACATCAGTGCTGCCTTTAGCCCGGGCAGGAGTGACCCTCGGTGTCGCTCCCAGATCATTTATTTATAAATTGGGGAATGTGCAAGTCTGGTACTGTCTGTGCTCAGGAAGGCTGGCTAACATTCCGGCCCCTGGGCACTGGAATGCCCATGGCTCCAAACCTTCAGAAGGCCTCTCCTGCCACGCCTGCCAACAGCCTGGGGGAGCTGGGAGCCACCCTGGGGTGGGGAGGCTGGAGCTAATGACACACCGCCGCCTGGCTGTGGTTACCGGGCAGCTTTGCCAAGGCTGTGCAGCTGGGTGCCTATGTGCTGGAAGATTCGGATGCCCCCTGCTGTCCACGGTTGCCAGGGAGAGCAGCCCAGTGGGTTTTGAAGAGAGCACGATTTATCTCTCCTCAGAGGCATCCTTGTTCCTTCGCTCTGGCAGGCCCAGCTCAGCTCAGGTTGTGGTTACGTAAGTGTTACATACTGAGCCATCTGTCTTCCCCAGGGGCCCGCTGATTTACAAGGCAGGCTTCAGACCGTGTTTGGAGCTGTCTTAGCCTGGGTTTCACTTTAAATCGAACCTCCAGAATATTCTGTGCTGTGTTCCTTTTCTTTCACGGGGCAAGCATTCCGTGCATTTGTTTTCTTTCATTTTTGCCCGCAGTGTTTGTTTACCGTGAAGTTGTGTAACACCATAGCCATTTCTTTTACTCTCCTAATCTCCGCAAATGAAGATTGGTTTTGCCTCTGTTCAGCTGCTCTCTCCTCAGCTGCTAGAGGTTCTTCAAATTTATGCTTTTATTAAATATTTAAACCTGTGTTTTCAGGGATGGAACATATTCTCTGCTCAGAGGTATGCCAGCAGAGTTACCTCCTCTGCCAGTGGGAGATGAGTGCCTGGGAGTGTGGGAAGTGGCCCCAGGAGCCAGCAGCAAATGGAGCTCTCGGAGGCTTAGATTATTAGAAGCTTCAGATTGGCCCTTATCTAGAAGACCCTCAGGATACAGCGTATTGCAGCGCTGTAAAATTCTGGGGTCAGCACCACCGAATTGAAGCAAAATGAATAATGCATGCTGATTTAAAGTAAAAAGTGCACCTCTGGAAGAAAATGGTAACATTTAAATTCTTGCCACCACGGCAAATCTTTTATTCAGTGAACAGAGCTGCTGCAAGTAATCTTGGCAAATGAGATCATCTTTTAACATTGAGGCGGCACGAGCCTGCCTCTCCAGGTGCTTTCTGAGCACCTGCCGTGTGCTCAGCCGGGTCCTGGAGAAGGGCTCCTTTCAGAAACAACATACGGAAGGGCGCCTGAGACTTGGCCAGAACACGGAGGCCTGAACCCAGTCCTGTCAGGGCGCCGTAATTGTTCTGGACGCTGTCCTTTCCCCATCGGTGACCTCCAGGGTAAAGGTGCTGTCTTCTAACAAGGAGAACAGCACAGAAGGGAAGACAGATGTCGAACAAGAAGGAGCCTCTGGGGAAATGCCAAGTCAAGGTGACACAGCAAGAAAAAAAAGAACTTAAACATAAAATAATTTATTTAGTCAGCCTTAAATGCAACAAGCAGTAGCAATATCTAAAGGCAAATCAGAACCAGTGGTCACACCCAGTGGAGGTGGCTCTGTGGCTGATCATCCATCTATAAACCAGAGGTCACAGTTCGATTCCCGGTTAGGACACATGCCTGGAAAGCGGGCTCCATCCCCAGTGTGGGGCGTGCAGGAGGTAGCTGGTCATGATTCTCTCTCATCATTGATGTTTCTTTCTCTCTCTCCCCCTCTCCCTTCCTCACTGAAATCAATAAAAATATATTTTTTATAAAAATTCAGTGGTCGTAATAATTGTCTTTGCAGCCTTCCAGCTTCTACACCAATTTGCTTTCTTGTCACCTGTCACCCCTCCTCCTTGTCTAGCATTAGAAGGGCCCATATCCAGTGATTGGCCATCAGTCCTTACTCATTAAACCTGACCTTGTGCTCCAAAACAGAGGAAGTGGGTTCTTGCCTTGATTGCTATACCTGAGTTTCCCTGGAAACAGCTGCTGCTTCAGGGGCCGTATCTTGCCTCTTAGCTTCACTCCCATAAATAGGTATCTGGGACTTGTTGCCAAACTTTCCTCAGACTGCCTCCAGCTTACCTGTCTGCCGCCTCCCACCCATCATTGCACCGTCTTAGCACTCTCTCTGCCCCGCTGCACTCATCTGCTCTGATTCCCACTGCTGGGTTTTCACCCCCAGACCCCTCACCCCAATGCTTACACAGTCAACACAAAGTAGATTTGTCAGATATTGTCTCTTTGTAAGATATGTGATTGCTTTAATTTGGACCTAATTCCATTTCTGTCACTAGCTATTGTGCCATATTTTAAAGTATCTTTTATTCTAAATGATTAAAGTCCTTGTGAAAAATTATAAATTAACTAGAGGCCTGGTGCACAAATTCGTGCACCGTGGGGTCCCTTGGCCTGGCTGGTGATTGAGGCCTCTCAGGGGGGCCAGGCAGCCAGGGGGAGGGACTGCAGGAGGTTGGCTCTTGGAGTGTACTGACCACCAGGGGGCAGCTCCTGCACTGAGCCTTTCTTCCCCCAGCTGCAGGCAGGCACCCAGGACCGGGGCTTCCCTCCACCCCAGCTTCATCTGGAAGGATGTCTGGAATGACATTTGGTCTAATTAGCATATTACGCTTTTATTATTATAGATATCATATTGTTTAGAATTCAAATACCTTCTACCCCCCTATTTTGCTTACTTCTTGGGATTTAAAGCAGCCAGTTGCCTCTTCCTGGAAGGACCTAAAATACCCTCCTCTGAAATCAAAACTGCTGCTCTGAAGTGATGATGTCTCTTCCTGGAGCAGCCTCTCTTGCTCTGAGCTTCTTGCTCTTGTGTGTGACCCACCCCCCCACCTCCCAATTCTTAGATAGCTTTATGTACTCCATGCCTTTGCTGACCAGCTTTTAATGACTTCAGTCTTCAAATCTTCAGGTCTGATACTGAGTGAATGAGTTAAATGCTTAGCCGCTTTGAAAAGGCCAGAGTTATTTTTATGCACAGCATATGTTAAAACATTTAATCTCGCACTTGGATATATATAAACAAATAACTTTTCTCACAGTGCCTGACTGCAGGCAACTTGAGGAAACAGGACTAGCACATATACATTAATTCTGGGACAATATGAGGGTGCTAAGCTAGGTGTTAAATCACATGTTACTGTCAATATGATACCAAGAAGTACAGGGAAGTATGAGAAAAACTAAGGCAGTAAGTGTCATGAATGGGTGGTCTTTGAGGACTAGAGGAATTTGGGAGAAGAAAAGAATGGAGGGCATGTAGGGAAGGGAAACAATCAAATAGTGGCATTAAAAAAAGCAGAGATATAATTTTTCTGGGGAGGTGAGGGCATTTAGGAGACTGACTGACAAACACATGGCAGAAGTGATGGGAAATAAGGTTAAGCAGGGTGAGTCTCAATTATGGTGGGTCTTAATACCCAGACATCAGGGTGTTAAGGGCACAGGGACCAGGTGTTGAAAATGTTCATGAAAACCTGAGTTTAAAGACTCTAAAGGCTTAGGATTAGCTGGTAGGTTATTCATTGCAGAAATGCAAGATAACAAGGTACTTGTCCAATTATTTTTTTCTTTATAAGGAATTAGGGAATTTTCTTATCCTATAACTCCTGTTTATTGTTATTAAACATAGAGTATATATATATATATGATTAGAATAAGTTAAAAGAAAGAGGGTCATAAGTGGGCAGTTTATGTAAGTACAAATGAATGGTACTTAACTTTATCCCCTGCCATTTTTAAAGTGCTATAGGCAGAAGGAGTTAGGGTAAGGCAGGCTTGAGTTCCCATTTAGCTTCCTTGTACCACAAACCAATGATTAAAGGCACATCTTGGAGATATTGCAGGCTCCGTTCTAGGCTACCACAATAAAGTAAGTCACACAAATTTTTTGGTTTCCCAGTGCATGTAAAAGTTATATTTTCACTATACTGCAGTCTAGTAAGTGTGCAATAGCATTATGTCTGAAAAACAATATATTTACCTTAATTGAAAAAATACTTCATTGCTAAAACTGCTAGCCATCATCTGAGCTTTCAGCAAGTCCTAATCATTTTGCTCATGGAGAGTCTTGTCTCGACCTTGACGAAAACGTGTATCTGTGACACGCAATAAAGTGAGGTATGCTTCCATTAAACCGTCCTTCTTCCTAATGCTGTTCCCTCTCCCTATATTTCCCCAGGGGTAGGGATCAGACATTGAGTGTGACTGGATCTGAGAGGCAAATAGAAAGTGCCCAGTGCAGACGATGACTGTGAGTGAGGTTAAGACGAAGTCATCTTTTTGTGGACCAATGCTGGTTTTGCTGATGGACAAATATTTGATAATTATTTTCTAAATTAAAGCCTCATCTGTTAATAACACCCCCTGAGTCGGAAGAATGAATTTTACTGTCCAAATCCAGAGTCTGGGCTGTGACCATTTCAGTCCTGGCTTATTCGTTAAGGGCCCTGGGCCAAGGCTGATAGGTACCCAGAGGGGAAGCAACAGGAGGGCAGTGGTTTTCACGTTCATAGAGAAACTACCATGAGGGCGGAGCAGATGAAATCAGCAAAGAAGGGGAGGTCAGTTCATGGTCAGTGAACTTCATTAGGGTATTGGATACAAGAGAGAGCTCAAAAGTTTTTTTGCAAATGAGTTGGCAACATTTCCTTAAAACCAATTAAATGTACCTCAGATTGAAAATGATTGTGAACAGTGTTTTTCTCATTTTAAATCAGGGTTTGAGGTTCATTTGCAAAAAATCAATGTAACCACATTTATCCTTGGCCTAGTATTGAGAAAAAAAATGTTACAATGAAAATGATTTTAGTCTTTTGAAGCTGTGGGTAACATGAGTGATACTGACGGGATGGAAATTTCAGGTTAAGTGTATGAAATGTCAATTCAATAATGATGTGGAATTGGGGGGGTGCATTTATTCTAAAGGCACATAGGTAATTTATATGCAAAAAATATGATTGTGTTCCAGTAAACGATGTGACCCTGAAATGTGTGGGGTGTACTCTTTTTCACAGCCCAGCACACTGTCAGCTGTGAGCGCGGAGGAATGAGGCCAGTATTGATGACAGCAGGCCTTGCAAAATCCAGCCCGGCAAAGCCTCCCCTTCTGTTTTCCTACTCTCCAGAAAGGGCTTCAAGCGCTCACTTGAAATTTGTCTCTTAACCTGTTTTCCATTGATGGCAGCCATGGAGAGAAGTTTTTAGCTGGAGAAAGTCAAGTTAAGTCAAACCAGTTTTGTGTGCAGCAAGCATACAAATTGGCTATTTTTTAAAAATCAGACATTAACCATATGCTTTGAATAGAGAAGTGGGATTACATACTAAAAGGCTGTATTATCCTTAAAACACCCTGTGTGTGTGCATTGCATGCGTGCGTGCATAGGTGTGTATGTGCGTGTGTGCTATGGGCACGTGCACACATACACATGTATGTGGCTCGGTGTAGGTGTATGGTGTGTGCACATGTGTGGTGTGTATGTGTACGTGTGTGTGTGTGCACTGTGTGCACGTGCCCATGTGTAGGAGGAGTGTTTTCTCAGCACCCTGCCTCGCAGATGACCCTCAACAGGAAGAGTGTAATGGGTGACAGTTGCCACAGAGTCCTCCACAGTCCCCTGCAGAGATCATTTCTTAAGGAAATTGGAGAGACAGACTCACTTGAACTATGCTCTGAGGGAATATGTACAGAGCCCCATAAAGCACAGAAAAGATTTCAACCAAGTATCTCTAATAAATACACTTGAATAAACATTATCTTTTCAAACAAAAATAGGGGGTTGAACAGTATGCCTTGAAATGTAAATATTCAGCACTAGCTACTGCATGTGTATGAGAAAAATATTCTACAGACCAGCTATGAATACAAGGAAAGGAATAAAGTGAGAATCCCCCACCACACACACACACCTCGCCTGGTAGTTGGCTGAATTCAAAAGCAGCTGCAGATGTGACTGCCCCATTGTTTCAGTTGCAGGTAGATGTATTCACAATGTGCAAGTTCCCGGCGTTTTGTTTCTCTTTTTTAGCAGTGTGTGCATACATGTGGCATGAAGCCTCACTTGGGTGGAAGCCCCAAAATGTATGACCATCCCTTAGGCCTCAGTGAGCCCTGGATCTAGCAAGAGGTGAACGTGTTGCTGCCCTTCCCCACTCCCCAGACAATGCGCTTTGTTTCAGATGCCAAAAGTGAGGCATATAGAAGGGATCCATGGGGGTGCTGAAGGAGCCATTTGAGGATGTTACCTTACGTTGTAACCAAGAATAAGTGAGCAGTGACATGTCATAAGACCTCCTACAGCCGTGGGCAAACTACGGCCGCGGGCCGGATCCGGCTGTTCTATCTGGTTCTCTTGCTCTCCCTTCCGCTCCTTTACGTTGAATTTATATTAGTTCACACAAACACTCCATCCATGCTTTTGTTCCGGCCCTCCGGTCCAGTTTAAGAACCCATTGTGGCCCTCGAGTCAAAAAGTTTGCCCACCCCTGTTAGACCTTGTTTTAGTCAGGCCACTTACCTCTCAGTGCTCAGTCTCTGGGAACCACAATATACTTTCTTTAAAATGCAAATGTGGCCCTAGCTGGTTTGGCCCAGTGGATACAGCATCAGTCTGTGGACTGAAGGGTCCCGGGTTTGATACCAGCCAAGGGTACATGTCCAGGTTGTGGGTTCGATCCCCACTAGGGGGTTTGTAGGAGACAACCAATCAATGATTCTCTCTCATCATTGAGGTTTCTATCTCTCTATCCATTTCCTTTCCTTTCTGAAATCAATAAAAATATATTTTAAAAAATGGAGATGTGTCCTTTGCTCACATTCCTACATGTTACAGGTAAGTGAATTGCCGTGTAACCTTTCCCAGACCTGTGGTTGAACCTTGAGGCAGAACATGTGCGCCAAGGTCTTTGTATCTCAGTAGTATTTATAATTATCCAATAACATGGATGTTGCATCATTGTGAGGAGGGGTGCTGCTCTGGGAACCTCCATTCTCACCCCCACTGAGCAATCAGGGCTGCCTGGTCAGAGTTGCTTGCAGCTAGAGGCAATTGGTCTGAGGCCTCAGCCATCCAGGGCTCAAATGGTCCCCTGCTTCTAAGTTTAGTGAGTTGAACTCTTCATATGCTTTAAGAACGTCTTCACTGCCTGCAGAGCAATGAGAGGCTGCTGTTTTGTTTTTATGAAGATGGGGTGTCCCTCTTGCATGTGTACGGTGTGGAACACTAACAGGTGAACAGTGCTCTGCAAACAGATTAAAAGTGTCACTGTGAGGAGGCCTGAATTGACTTGATGACACCTTGATCCCAGTCCATGTGAGTTTCATTCACACTGTGGTTGCTTATCTGCCACATCTGATTTACCATTTTCCTGGCTGCTGTGTGCACGTTGCCTTGGGGACTCAACTGTCACATCAGTTCCTCTAGCATCATGATGTCTTCCTGTATCTTGATGTTTCAAGAGACAATGTAAACATGGAACACCTTTACATAAGATTTTATGCAACTGCATTTATAAGAAAAAGAAATATCAAAGAACTGTTAACCACACTGGAAAAATGAAGCTCCTGTTGCATTCCTGCAAGGGAGCAGGTGCAGCCTTCAGCCCATTTCCAGGCCTTTGCCAGGTTATATCCCAAATGTTCTGCCAGGGCTCTTCTCTTCTGAAGACTCAGAATTTCTCTAGTCAAGGACCAATCCACATGTAAGACATGTAAACAGCCCAGGATCCGCATTTACTAGGGTTGAGGATTAAATAAAGTTCCCAAACTCAAGAAAGTATAGGTAGACTAAGTCACATGCTCATTAGATATAAGCAGAGTCAGAATTTGAACTCACATCTGTCCTATTCTTTCCACCAACCACACATCATTAGTTCTTCAATGTTGTGTCATTGGTTAACATATGCACACCACAGGGAAATCATTGCTTCAAGCAACATCGTCTGTAGAGCTCAAATGGAAGTCTGGGCTCTAGGTTCTGGTTCCCATCAGAGCAGCTGCAGTGTTATTAGGATATAGTTGGTTCTCCTTAGTATAGAAAGCAAATCGGAATTTCTTTTGAACGTGGGGGTGGGCTTTTGTAACACAAGATTTCATCCTAGCCAGAGAAGTAAAGAAGATCTCTTCTTTTGGTTGATGTGTCAGCATCAGGACACATATGAGCTGTAAAGACAAGCATATGTGGCTGCAAAAGCCATGTTGGCATCAAAATATTTCACCCAATCTTCTAGGACAGTGGTTGGCAAACTGCGGCTCGCGAGCCACATGCAGCTCTTTGGCCCCTTGAGTGTGGCTCTTCCACAAAATACCACGTGCGGCGCGCATGTACAATGTGATTGAAACTTCGTGGCCCATGCGCAGAAGTCGGTTTTTGGCTCTCAAAAGAAATTTCAATCGTTGCACTATTGATATTTGGCTCTACTGACTAATGAGTTTGCCGACCACTGTTCTAGGAGAATGACCTTTCTGGTAGGAAATCTGAAAATGGTCAGAAATTCTACCATCCTTTAACCTAGACGACAGTTTGCAAATTGAAAGCTGGAGACTTTGCAGATAAATCTTCTTGGTTTTCAATGTGCGTTCTAAAATATTATCTATTTATCTGACAACTTTTAAATCTCATTCTCTTGAGAAATTGCTATAGCCCTCACCACATCCCTGTAGCACTCACTTAAGATCTGTAAACGATTCAGTTTACGATGTTCTTATGATGTTCTGAATTTCATGATTTGATAGCTCTAGTGCTTCTAGTGCTTTCATGATTTGATTGCCAAATGTTCCAAATGCAAATGCCTTATCATTGTCTGTCCCTTTAAAAAACAAATCAACAAGAAATCAAGGCTTTAGTCTGTATTATATTTATATTATACTCAAATAAGTTAATGATATTGTAGCCTAAGGAGGCATCTGGGAGAAAAATAAAATAGTTTTGTGATTTAACTAGAATGCAAATTTTAAAGCTTTGAAAGGTTTTTGATAATTATCCTCAGAGAACACCTACTTCTTGGCCGGGTGGTGCCATTCAAACTGAAGGATGTAGGAGTGAGGATAATATTTAATTCATTTCTCTTATTTCCATGTCTTTGGGGCTTTTGTGCTAACACTTAGCTGTGCTGCCAACAAACACCAACTTTGAAGATTCCAAAGGTTTTCTTTGTTCCTTATCTCTCTCTCTTCAAAAACACCCCTCTTCCTTTTCCACATTTAGACAGTAAACCAGAAGCTAGCACTTTACACTTCCTTTAGCAAGAGCTCCATGTCTTCACTAATAATGTGGCTGGCTTTAACTAAGCCCCTGCGCTTGCCAGCTATCTCCCTCATTGGATTCAGGTGGGAGATGAAGCCAACTGGTGATTGATGAGATTTTTGTGAGCATGGCAGAAACTATTTCCAATTTAACTTATTAGGCTCATATTGACAAAGAACCATAAACTCTTAAAAGCTTACTTCATTCACATATTTTCTGCCCAGCAAAAAGTTTCACTATTGTCAAGTAAAAATGCTTCCTTTATTTCTCTCACTTCTGCTGACATGCAAAAAATTTTTTGAAAGACTTAATTAGAATCAGAAAGCAGCAGATCCAGCCAGAACTGTTGATGGAGACAAGGTGTTTGGTAGCTGGATCCTGCTTTTTAAAAGTGTATTTCCCTGCCTTTGCTATAGGAGGTGCAATCCTTTGGCACAGGTGAGCTCCCCTACACTGGAGTCCTTTCACTATGGGGTGGGGGGAGGAAAACTAGGGTTATGTGTCCTATTCCTACCAACATGGATGCTGCTGACCTTGCAGGTTTCAAAAGAAGAGATGTTGTTTTATGACTTTTGGAATAGCTGCTCCAATGAAAATATGATTTCACAATCTGTTCACCTTTGCACTTGTATCCAGAAATGATAGAGTTAAAGATGTTGAGACAATAGATGCCTTCTAGACACATGAGTTTGGGGAACAAGTGGGAGTATCCATTTGACAGTTGCCAACTCTTGCTTTCTGTTTACTCCCCTCTAGTATAATCTTCTTCATGAAGCTCTTACTGATGTTATCATTTATTGAGGGCTAAAGATATGCCAAGCCCTCTATGGTACATAGAATGAGCAAAGCTCTTCCTCTGAGTATCACATAAAGGCAAAAAGGGGGTAGAAAAATAAAATATTAAAACAGGAGACCTAACTATAGAATTATAAAATGAATTCCACCAGCCATTCTCAAACAACACAAAATACCACCACACCCCAAATAAAAAATAAAATGTAACATACAATGAGGCTTATAATTGAGACCATATATACTAGAATATGTAAAAAATATTTTTTCAATGAATGTATGTTTATTCATTTATTCCTTCATCCCCTCATTCAAAAACTATTTATTGTATTATTGCAAAATTTTAGAATAGGTTCTGTGTAGGATAAAAATATGTTTCCATAATATTTCTGACCTAATAAGAAATATAAAGACAAAACATGCACAAGAAGGTTGTTGACCAGATAATACCACACACTTAATAATAGAAATTCAGTGATTCTTCCCACCCAAGTACCATCCATGTCTCTCCCTCCCTACACCTTAGTTTGTACTACGTTCTGTCCTTACTGGTCTCCTGACTTAAGTTTATATTTCAGCACCCAGTGGGCTTTTCTCATCTGGAGAAGACCAGAAGGATGTGTAGGACTTAGACACCAGAAGGGAACTAAGAATGTTCTCAGAAGAAATTCGTATGTGAGGTATGCCTGTGAAAGGCTAGCTCAGTGGTCGGCAAACTCATTAGTCAACAGAGCCAAATATCAACAGTACAATGTTTGAAATTTCTTTTGAGAGCCAATTTTTTTAAACTTAAAACTATATAGGTAGGTACATTGTTATTAACTTAATTAGGGTACTCCTAAGCTGGCCTTTGCTAAAAACTCAAGGGGCCAAAGAGCTGCATGTGGCTCGCGAGCCGCAGTTTGCCGACCACTGGGCTAGCTAGTACATCTGAGGAAATGAAACATCCCTGTGCCTAGGTGTTGAGTTATGAAAAGGAGGAGGTGGTGAGAGGCGAGATAGGAGAGGCAGAGGGCTTGTATGTTATGTGAAGGAGCATGTGTTTTTCAGAATATGAGAATAATTGAAGCTATGGACGGGTTTAGAGAGGTGCAGGGATCCTTTCACACTTCCTACTTTGCACCTTTTTGTGCCCATAAGACATTTGCTCTCCCTTCATAGCACTCTAGCACTCTGTCATGATTTTCTTTCCATGTCTATAAGTGAGAATCAGATTTCAGAGTCCAGGTATGTGGCAGATGGAGTTAATTCAGATATACACTGAGTGGCCAGATTATTATGATCTCTGAATGCATAATAATCTGGCCACTCAGTGTATGTATGTATGTATTTATTCATTTATTATATATATATATATATATATATTAGAGGCCCGGTGCATGAATTCGTGTATGGGTGGGGTCCGGCCAGCCTAGCCAGGGGGGAGGGGACATGGGTGGTTGGCCAGCCTGCCTGCTGGTTGAACTCCTGGTCGAGGGGACAATTTGCATATTAGCCTTTTATTATATAGGATATACACTGAGTGGCCAGATTATTATGCGTTCAGAGATCATAATAATCTGACAACTCAGTGTATGTCTTTCCTTTTAGATACTACTTGTCTGTGCTGCATAAAATATTTAAAGCCAAATTACAATACTACTAGGGGCCCAGTGCATGAATTTGTGCACCTTGAAAGGAACTGTGAGCTGCAAGGCTGTGGTAGGCATAGGGACGGGTCTTGGCCCACCCTCCATGCCCCCACCTGGCCCCACCCACTATGGCCCCTGGTCCCCTGTCTGCCCGCAGCCCACTCCCACTGTTGCTGCTTGCACCCGCTGATGGCGCAGAACGACTGGGGCCGACACCAGCAACGGGTCTGAGCAGGGCTGGCACCGTCAGCAGTTGCAGCAGTGGCTGCTGCACCGATCACCCCTCAGGAGCAGTGAAAGGTAGAGAAGCCCTGAGGGGTGATCAGGGCTGGCAGCCGCTGCTCACACCCACTGATGGTGGGCACTGGCTGTGGGTGCAAGCAGGGCTGGTGCAGGCAGCCAGTGCGAGTGCCAGGTGGGACTGTGGGGCTCGGAAGCAAAGAATTTTCAGTAACCACCAGAAGCTTGCTCCAATGACAGCGACTGGCACTCCGCCTTGGTCTGGAGCCCCCGCTCACCTGCTCCACCATCATGCCATGGCCAATGCCCGCCATGTTCTGCACACACTCCCTGGTGGTCAGTGCATGTCATAGTGACCAGTTGTTTGATTGTTCCGGTTGTTCTGCCATTCGGTCTATTTGCATATTAGCCTTTTATTATATAGGATAAAACCCACTCATAGGGGAAAAGGAAGCCCTCAAGACTAGGAGGAAAGTAAGGTTTTAAAATGAAAGTAGTGAGAGTCTAAGCTGATGCCAGGGGGTATCTAACCCAGATGAAAGCTTTAAAGACTAAAAATGAAAATGTTGATGTTCTTACAGAAATCCCAAGCCAGCACTGTACTAGCTTCCTAGAGTGTCATAACAAAGCACCACAAACTGTGCTGCTAAAGACAACAGAAAGTATTCTGTCACAGTTTTGAAGGCTAGATGCCCAAAATGAAAGTGTTGGCAGTATTGTTCCTTCTGGAGGCTCTGAGGGACACTCTGTCCCATGCTCTGCCCTGGCTTCTGATGGGTGCCGACCACCTTTGTTCCTGTGCTTGTAGCTGCATCACTCCAATCCCTGTCTGCAGTATCATACTGACTTCTTTTCTGTGCTTCTCTCTATCAAAATCTCCCTCTCCTCTCTCTTATAGAGACACTAGTCATTGGGTTTAGGGCCCACTCTAACCCAATAGGACCTCATCTTAACTTGATTACATCTGTATCAATAAGGTCACATTCACAATTATCAGGGGTTATGATTGAACACATCATTTTGGGGAACAGAATTCAACCTACCAATAAAAAATATCCCAAGGATGTAAAATTATGAAAATAATTTATTATAAATTAGTAAATGAAGTATTTAAAGCATAAAAGAAGAAACAGAAAATGAAAGGAAAGATGGGAGGACAAATAATGTGGACTTGGAAAAGAGAATCTAAATACTCTAGAAAGAAGAATATATATATATATATATATATATATATATATATATATATATATATATATATATAGTTATTAAAGTGAGCAAACTTAATAAATTAGTTGGGTAATTGATTAGAAATAGGCAAAGAAAAAAATCAGTACAGTGGAAGATGGATCTGGTGTAAGTGCTCAGAAAGAAGCATAAATATCTATATCTGACTCCAAAATAATTCCAGAGAAGAGGAAGTAGAGGAGGCAATGTTTTAAAAGATAATGAAGGATAATTTTCTAGACTTAAGAAGAGTCATAATCCTCAGATTGATCCCTGAGCATCCCCAATGATCAATAGACTGCAGACTATTAAGACAAAGAAAAAAATCTTAACCCTCCCCCCCCAAAAAAAAAATTACAAGAACAACAACAACAAAAAACACACCCAGTTTTACAAAAAGAACAGGTTTTTACCTGTAAAGGAACAGCAATTATACTGGCAACAGTAAAAGTAAAGGCCAGAAGACAATCAAATTATACCTTTCAAGTGCTAGGGAAAATAAGCTAGAATTTTATACCAGATGTCCTATCATTCAACAAGGAGGGTGAGAAAAAGCTAAACTGCAAAAAAGGTAAGAGAATTAGACACTGGGAATATGATAGCCATAATTTATGATGTAAAATGAAACCCTGGAAAAGAGGAGGAACACAAAACAATAGAAATGATATAAAATAAAACTACTTGGTATTAGCAATCTCATCTCATGAACATAGGTATAAAAACAATGAATAATACATTAGCATACCAAATGTAGCAGCCTAGGTTAAAAATAGAGATGGGGGTGAATAGGCTGAGCCAGAGACTTTTTAAGGCAGTGAAACTACTCTGTATGATTCTACATTGATGGGTACATGTCATATATTTGTCCAAACCCATAGAATAACACCAAGTGTGAGCCCTAATGGAAACTCTGGACTCTGGATGATAACAGTGTCAATACAGGTTCATCATTTGTGACAAATGAACCATAATGGGGGAATGTTAATAATGGGGGAGACCATGCATGTGTGGGAGCAGAGTGTATATGGGGACTCTCTGTACCTTACTCTCAATTTTGCTGTAAATATAAAATTGCTCTAAAACTTTTAAGTCTTAAAAAATACATGTGGCAAAGGAGTGGTTATCTCAAAAATGCTAGGATGGATTAATATTAGAAAATGTAATAAAATAAAAAAAATGTATAGTAAGCACATTTTAAAAGGGAAAGAGGGGGAAAACAAAGTACTTGTAGAAAAAGTATTAGGTAAAATTCAACATCCAGATGTACACACACACACAAATAACTATGAATAAGAAAGGAAACCCTTAAATGGGTAAAGAATATCTACCTTATAGCAAACAACACACTCTGAGTTAAATGTAAACGGTATTTCTACAAAGTCCCAAGTACTAGTAACATATGAATGCATATCTACAAACTTAGGTTTTTACCTTTTTATTTTGAACTAATTTTAAACTTACAGAAAAGTTGAACAAATAATATGAAGAGTTTCTTTATATCTTTGACCAGGCTTCCACTAATATTAACATTTTATATGACCATAGCACAATTATCAAACCAGAAAATTGTTCATGCAATATGCCAACTAAAGACCTTATTCAAATGTAATCAGTTTCCTGAAACCTTTTTTTCTGTTCTGGTTTTCTATAGAGGATTCCTGTTTGCATTTCCTTGTTTAGATGTAACTGTCTCAAGTGATGTCTAATAGTTCCCCACTGTTTCCTTGACTTTCATGACCTTGACACATGTGCAGGTGATGATCAGTTATTTTGTTGAATGTTCCTTGGTTTGGATTTGTTTGCTGTTTTCTTATAACTGGACTGAGGTTATGCAATTTTTGGTAAGAATAACACAGAAATAAGGTTGTGTACTTCTCAATACATCATGCCATGGGGGTCAATATGTCTACATGTACAAGACATATTTTTAATATTAGTAATGGAGGCCTCGTGAGAGCAATAAGGCAACTATAAAACAGAAAATGAGTTTTAAGAATTGGAATGCATAAGGTAAATTGTGTTTTCTTTTTCACAGATAATGAGTCAATATACACCCCCACTATTAAAATCAATTATATAATTCAGCAAGTTTGCTGGATAAAAAGATCAAAATATAAACATCCATAATACTTTTATTCACCTGCATCAATCAATTTGAAAATGTAATAATCTATATATATATAAAACCCTAATATGCAAACAGACTGAACAACCGAACAACTGGTTGCTATGACATGCGCTGACCACCAGGGGCATGCGTGAAACATGGCAGGCTTCGGCCGTGCCAGGATGGTGGAGCACCAGACCAAGGCAGGGCACTGGTCGCTGTCATTAGGGCAAGCCTCTGGTGGTTACTGAAAATTCTTTGCTCCTGCGCGCCACGGTCCCGCTTGGCACTCGCACCCACTGCCAGCACTGGCCCCACTCACACCTACTGCTGGCGTCAGCCTCAGTTCCGATAGCTCAGCGCCATCAGTGGGTGCGAGCAGCCGTTGCCAGTCCTAATCGCCCCTGAGGGTTTCTCTACCTCCCCCTGCTCTTGATGAGCAATTGGGGCAGCAGCCGCCATTCACATCTGCTGATGGCACCGGCCCCGCTTGCATCTGCTGCTGGCACTGGCCCCAATAGCTCCACGCTGTCAGTGGATGCAAGCGGGGCCTGTGCCATCAGCACATGGAAGCAGTGGCAGCGGGAGCCGGGCTGCCAGCAGACAGGACCGGGGCTGCAGAGGGAGGGGCCAAGTGGGGGCACGGAGGATGGGCCAACACCCGCCCCTGTGCCCACTGCAACCTCTTGGTCCACAGTTCCTTTCAAGGTGCACAAATTCGTGCATTGGGCGCCTAGTAATAAAATAAAATGTCACTTATAACATAAGAATATCCAAGGTACCTAGAAGAAAATCTAATAAAGAGATGAAAGACCAAATGGAGATATTTATAAAAACTTTATTGTGAGACATAAAAGAATAAATAAATGCATAAGATACACTACATTTATGTACTAGAAAAGTAAATAGTTAAAATATGACAATTCTGCCTATTAATCTATAATTTTAATGTAATTACAATCAAATTCTCAGCATGATTTTTCAAGAAATTAGACAAGCTGACTAAAAAATTATAAGACAATGAACTGTCAAGATGAGCCAACACAATTTAATAGGAAATTTTTAAAATAAAGCTTTAGTAAATATAAATATATTTACTAAATATAAATATATTTCTGTTATTGATGCAGAAATAAATAAATAGATCACCTGAAAACAATGGAATTCCCAGAAACAAACCCACATACTTTGTGTCCTTGATATACAACAAATATGGCATTCAGAACCAATGGTGAAAGGATGGATTACTCAAGAATGTTTTATTTATTTTTGATAATTGGTTATTAGCATTAATCTCTATGTCATACCAAGACAAAATATCACCCCCAAATGGATTAAAACTGTAAAATTTAAAAATTAAGTTGCAGATATTTCAGAGAAAAATGAAGGATACTATCTTTATGGCAACAATTAGAAAAACTTTAAAGCCTTAATAAATAAATAAGCCATTTGGAAAAAATTACATGCATTTGACTATGCTAAAATTAAAAACCCCTATACACTAAAATATACATAAAAAAGTGAAAGAACAAATAAACAAATTATTGAAAACTCATATAATGAACAAAGAATTAGTAACCAGAATATTGTGTAACCTAGATTATAAAACATACATTTTTTTTCACATTTTTATCTCTCTAAATTTGAATACATCTTACTATTGAGAGAGCAATTTGGCAATATCTAATAAAGTTAAGGATGCTCACACCCTCTGACCCAGCACTTCTATTTCCAGATATATACCTCAAGTCAGTGTTTTTCAAACCTCAGATCCTAACTCATTGTTGGGTCATAGAATCAATTTACTATATCGATCTCAGAATTTAAAAATGGGGATGGGCCCTAGCTGGTTTGGCTCAGTGGAGAAAGCCTCAGCCTGTGGACCAAAGGGTCCCAGGTTCCATTCCGGTCAAGGACACATGCCCAGGGTTGCGGGCTCGATCCCCAGTAGGGGGCGTGCAGGAGACAGCCAATCAATGATTCTCTCTCATCATTGATGTTTCTATACTTCTCTCCCTCTCCCTTTCCCTCTGAAATCAATAAAAGTAGGGATGGGATGGGATGAGATGAAATTAGAATAGAATAGAATAGAATAGAATAGAATAGAATAGAATAGAATAGAATAGAATAGAATAGAATAGAATAGAATAGAATAGAATGGAATAGAATGGAATAGAATAGAAATATCAGAATGCACCTACATTTTGTTTTAGTTAAATGCATGTGTGTATGTTTATATGTGTTTCTACCTGGACTTGTGAATGATGAAATAAAATATAGTTCAACTGTGGGTCCTTGTCAAAACAAGACTGAAAAACACTACCCTAGAGAAATTTTCAAACACACGAGCAAGGAGGCATATATAAGAATGTTCATTGCATAACATTTGAATGTGTAAATATTCATCAAAAGTAGAAAAGATAAATTATAGTAGACTCATATAGCAGAATACTATTTAACTAGCAGAATACATTGAACTAGTTCTACATGTGTCAAAAACTATTTTGAATTGAAGTTATAATGGGCAAGAGGTCATATAAAGTATGATACCATTTTGATATGTTTTTATAAATCTAGATCATACATTTTATGAATACACTAGAGGCCTGATGCACAAAATTCATGCAAGGGGCTCAGCCCTGGCAGCCGCCATAGCTTCCTCCGGAAGGTCATCTGGAAGGTCGTGCAGTCTAATTAGCATATTATGCTTTTATTATTATAGATGATCAACAGGTAACTTTGGCAAGGAATGGAGCGGGGGAAGGACATAGGGAGAAAAGAAAATCAAACTGTTGGCAGAGAGCAGTTTAATTCTGTTGGTAACTTTTTTTTTTTTTTTTTTAACCATTGTAAGGTCTTCAGAAAATTTAGCAAAATGTTAATATTTTTATCTACTCAGTATTCTATTCATTGCTGTGACTCCCTCTCCGGGCTTCTCTGACACTGCTGTTTGCTGAGGTTTCTTTACTCTTTACCATGGCCTTTTACAGGCTTAGTGCCCTCTGCCCATCCCTAACATGTTGGTGTATTTCAGATCTGATCCTTGGCAGTCTTCTCTGATTACACCTTTTGCCTATGAAGTTACATCTACACATGTTCATTTTTCATAGATATTGATTTCTGCCAATATGTTCAGGTCGGATTTCTCTTCTGAGCTTCACATCTATATTTTCAGCTGTCCGCCAGACATCTCCATTCAAGCATTACACAGGACTTAAAATTCAAAATGGGGCCCACCGTCCTCAACACTGCCACACCCATTCCTCCTCCGATGTCGCAGGTCTCCGGCAATGGCATCGCACCTCACTTCATAGCTTCTCCTAGAAACCAGAGTCTTCAACAGCTTCCTTTCATGCCCACCTTTTACCTTCCTAGTTATGGAACTGTCAACTTCATGCTATAAAGAAGTCCTCAAATTTTGATATTTTGAATATTTGCTATGAACATTTCCACTAAGAAAAATATTTCTTAAATCAGAAAAGATTGAATTATGTACTTGTTCATCCCAGTACTCTTAATAAAAATAATTAAAAACTAAAAACAAAGTAATCTACAAGAGGAAAATACATTAAAATATTTATTAAATTTGATATACCCATTGACATTAATGAATAAAAACAGGCATATTTAATAACACAAAATTCTTTTTCTGATATGTATTTAAGTGAAATAAAAATGTTAAAAATCATATGTTTAATATGTGTATTAGAAAAATATACATATTTATACATTAAAAAATTCCTGGAAGGATGTTTAACAAAGTAAAAGTATCTATCACATAATTTTCTACAATTTAGAAACATAGGTATGTGTGAGTGAGGGTGAGTGTGGTTTCCTTACCTAAATTTCCTAGTTTATGGCAATGAAAAATATTAATCTTGATCTTTTAAGTGTTATTTTTAATTGAGAAAAAAGATTTTCTGTGTATTTCATCAACTTCTACTGTCAACATTATACCTACATGGCCCATGGTTCTCCATCATTAACATTCTTAACAGAGGACATTTTCCTTCACCTCTCACAGGCAAAAAGCAGTTAATTCCAGTGTTCAATCTCTTCTGAAGTAAAATGCTGTTCATACAGTGTTAGCATTCATCTTGGAGCAGTGCAATGGTGTGGCAAACATTTTTTATTTTCCCTTCCAGACCAAGAAATTTACAGGTGGTCTGGGTATGTCAGGAGTAAATATTCGTGATCAATGGGTGCCCTGCCTATGCTAAAAAATGCTTGATGGCAGTGTGGTTGTTTCTTCAGGTGGTAAATTATTATTTATTTATCATCCCAGAATATTTCATTTTCTCCTTTGGGAGCATGATGTTTAACAGCAGGCTTTGGTTTTTCAGTTTGGGGAAGGGAACAGAATCTATAGCATCTCTAAAAGACCATGGAAGAAGAATTACATAACAGGTGTTAGTGTTTCCCAGTCTGGCTGGTTATAGGTAAAAGTAACATTTTCAACCTTGTGTGCTTAATACCCTCCATCTTAGTTATCCCTAATTTCCACTGTAACCTTCTCCAAAATTAGCTTCCAACAGAACACAAGCTTCTTCCCTAAATATAGCCTCCACCAGCACTAAAATAGCAAGCTTTTTTTTTTTCTTTCTATTTCTTTTTGGTCACAATCAAAAGAGAGAATTCAGTAAAATTATTCCCTGTGAGAAGCATGTTAAGCATAATTTTAATCCTTTTTGGAAAATAACAACTCATTCTAGATGTGTAGCTGGCAGGGATTGGAACTGCTAATGTTTTCTATGGCCAGGGTACCTTCAGCCCTAAAATGGACTTTGATTAAGCAACTGTGGACTTTTCTACAGACCAGGTGACAGGAAGCAGGCTGTCAGTGTGTCTCATTCTGTATGTTTTCACTGGTACTGATGCCAAGGAGAATGCTGATGTGTATGGAATAAAGAAACGCGAAAAGAAAAATCTCAGCAGGAAAATGATTTCTAGAAATAGGACAAGAGGATGGGAATAATGTGCACATTGATGGAGGAAGCACAGAATTACAAATATATGGGAATATGTGTCAGAAAGAAAAAATAGAGTAGAACAAAATTACTAAATTAATCAGATGTTGGATGTCCTGTTTATTGAGAAAATATTAATCCTAGACAAAGGGAAAGAGGTATAAACTAAAAGATTTACTTACAGAACTTTTTCAATGTAGAGCTTTAAGAACAGAGCACAGGCGTGTTATGAGACATCAATTATAATAGATGTTCAGATACGGCACCTTTCCCTCTATCCAAATGGGAGAACTTCGGGTTGAAGATAGCAGGGAACACAGACAAGGGAAATGTAGTTTATGAGAGGAAACAAGGCTTTGGAGGTGAAAGATTTGAGAGTTGCTTCCTAACTGTGTCTTGTGAAGCAAGAAATGCTATTCTTTCTTCTCCAGTCTCTTTTTATCTTATTTAAAACTAGAGGCCCAGTGCACGAATTCATGCACCCCTGGGGTCCCTAGGCCTGGCCTGTGGGGATCGGGCTGAAATTGGCTCTCCGACGTCCCCAAGGGGTCCTGGATTGCAAGAGGGCACAGGCCAGGCCGAGGGACCCCACCAGTGCACAATCAGGGCCAGGGAGGGACTGCAGGAGGGCTCCAGGGCGTGTCTGACCCAGTCTGCATCAGCCAGACCCCAACAGCAAGCTAACCTACCAGTCGGAGTGTTTGGCCCCTGGTGGTCAGTGCATGTGATAGCGACTGGTCAAACAGTCAAATGGTCAGGGGGAGAATTAGCATATTAGGCTTTTATATAGAGAGAAGATGGGCAATTTAGCCATGATCTCCTTGGAATTTTTACAATCTCTGAAAGTAGGTAGTACAATGCCTGATGAATGATTGATGCTCAACAAATAGTACCTATAATTATTTCAGAGAATGTTGGAACCTTTAAATATAGCTTTCCAGAAAATGCTTGGTTACTCTGACTTGTGATGTGACCACATTTTTTTAGTGTAGCCAATGGTGTTCACTTAATGTTATGCATAGGTTCATTGACAAATAATGTTTTCTCAACAAGGATAATGATTTGGTACTACATATTGTAAATATGTTTTGCTTTTGTTGTAGAAATTTAAGAACTAGATGGGCTAGAATGGGAAAATAGACAGTAGTCAATAATGGGTTATGTGGTCATGGTTTTAGGCTCCAGTGTCAAAACACCTGGTTACAGGCTTAAGGTAAGAACTTGGAGGGTCCAAAACAGGACCTAAAAACTGGTGCTATGTCTGCAGGTATAAAATTGATTTTCTCTGACTTTCGATTAGGTGCTGAGAGCTCATTTCATATTAAATAAATATTTGTGAGATTTACTTTTTAAGTAATTTATTATGTGTGCTGGGATCTACAAAGATGAATAAACC
This sequence comes from Plecotus auritus, assembly GCF_963455305.1. NCBI lineage: Eukaryota > Metazoa > Chordata > Mammalia > Chiroptera > Vespertilionidae > Plecotus > Plecotus auritus. The sequence goes on along the minus strand of NC_137775.1, from coordinate 30,220,783 downwards.
CAAACACTGCCTCTGTAAAGCATAGATCATCATTGGGATATATACAGAGAAATATGTATATTGGTACAAGTAAGAAAGTAATGTGTCATAAGTGAAAGGTAGGTAAAAATGTTATGGGAATTTAGAAGATTATTACTTCCAGCTGGAAGGGATAGAAATGTGATTAAAAAAAAAACAAAACTCCCCTCAATTGTTCTAACCCAACAAAAGCTATATCGAACTAAGGGGTCATTTAGGCACAAACAAGCTCTATGTTCCAATTCAATCAGAGGATACTTGGGTACAAATTGGAACTGCATCATGAATAGCACCGTAAACCAACATTTTGTTTCTTTTCAGTTTAAGGTAAAAGATCAGTTTGTACTATTGAGTGGAAGTTACAATATGTAACTAAATGTACTGATGAAATAAGCCAATCAAAATTTGGTTCTAATTTAGTTATCTCATATGATTATCCTTAGAGACAAATGAGCTAGTTGTACAAGAACATCCAAAATATGATGAAAGCTATAAACCAAAGATTAAGCCTTACTAACCATCATGCCAAAGAACTGTTCATCAGGCATCACTATTTGTTTATACTCATCTGTATGTAATGCAAGTTGCCCCAAAAGCTTCAAACCACTTTTCTGAGTAACTTGGCATATAGTCTATTGGGGAAAAGAAGTATAACTTTAATTGTAAATGGGCTTACCACTCTCACCAAAAGCATGTTTTTATTTTGAATGGGGATCAGAATAACAGATTTTCCTCTACTTGAGAAAGCTAAACAACGAAGGAAGTCATTTTCACACATTCTGTATTGTTTGTGACCTATGGATTCTCTAACAGATTGTTTTTACATATCTGTAATCTCTGTGACTATTTGAGATTTCATAACTAAAATTTAGACTACTTGAAGTCTCTATTGTTTAGATTACCTGTTCTTAAACTTTAGTAATAAAAAGAACCATCTTTTTTACAGATTTCCTTTCCCCATTTCCAGATATTCTGATTCAGTGAGTCAGCATTTAGCACAAGCATCTCCAAGTCATTTGGATGCAGGTGGTTCATAGCCTGCACTTGAGAAACCCTGGTACAGTATAGATTTATGAACTTTGATGTATGGCTCCTTTAATCAAAGGTCTAGTTAAGTATTTTCTTCCTGCAGTTTCTAGAACACATCCTGTTCCCATTTTTCCTCTTTCTTAAAAATGCCATTCATTTGTGGGCCAAATCTAGGCCATGCTGTGAAAGAGAAAAATATTCTCTCTGTGAAATTCTTTCTAAATTCTCAAAGCTGTGGTCTTCCAACCAGTTGTGTGCACCACTAGAGTTGTACAAGGTAATCCATTGAGGTGTGGGAAAAACATTATAATTTCTACTTGTATTTGCTTTTATCTCAAAAAGTGAAATGTTGCCAATTGTAAAGGATTGGACAACAGTATAGTGCACTGCTTCTAAATAGATAAAAGGTGGAGGCATGCTTACTCAAACACCTTTTGCAGTAGGAATGAGTAAGGAAGAGATGGGGAACCAAGTGCTCTAATTGATAAAGTTCCCATTTTCCTAAATCTTTCAGAGTCTATTATTGCCTTATATCATTGTACTTAGATTTAATATATTTATACCATCTTTTCTGAGTTATAATGTAAACTGGAGTACGGGAACTGTTTGTTCTCCCCACATCCAGCACTTAGCTCAGAGTTTCCAATTAGTGGGTATTAAATAATTATTTGGAAATGAACTGACTTGTCTCGTGCCTTTCAGTCTATTAATTCTCTAATTTCAATGTGACTGACAGTACCGCTGATGGCCTTTCTCACCGTATTGCTTTCACATGTCCTGTCATCCAGAGCGACTCTTCACTCACATTCCTTTCTGATGAACATATGCATCTTCTCTATGGCTTAGCTCCCATGCTATGTCTTCTATGAAACTTCCAGACTTCCCCAGCCTCAGGGAGCTCCACTAGTTTTCCTGACTCCCCTGAGTAACTCATGCATAGCTCTGTTATGATAACTGATAGGCTGTGTGCAAGCCTGAACTCTCCTGGATTCTGAGTTTAAAGGGAAAGATTTATGTCTTATATCCATAACATAAGAGACACTCAATGCATGTTCTTGAATGATTGGTTGAATAATGAAAAAAAAATTAATTTAAAAGCTGCCTTTATCCTTTGTCTATGGAGGCAAAAAAATCATAGAAATATGTTTACAAGTTTAAGAGTAAATAGCATCATCTAATCACCTTGAAGAGATTTTTCACATCTTTCACTTCAATGTGAATAAAGAATTGCTGTACTAGAGCTAAAAAAAAAAATTAGGGAATCTTTTAGTTCAGTTTTCTTTCAAAGGTAGCAATTTATAAACAATTACAAATGAGAAATGACTAGAGAGTGCACAAGCACCTCAGAGTGTGGATGCATTTATACAGTGGCTTCAGGAAATAAATGGATCAAGGTAACAGTAAATGAAAGAATACAAAATACTATTAATCAGAGTGCATCTTTTGGAATGGATATTTTAAATGAATTTCTCTCTAGGTTTTCATTATTTATTTAAATGAACATTTGACATAGTGTTTGGAAATTTTCTTTCCTTTTACTTATCTATTGATTTTAGAGAGGAAGGGAAACATTGATTTGTTGTCCCATTTATTGATGCATTCATTGGTTGATTCTTTGTATTTACTCTTACCAGGGATCAAACCCACAACCTTGGCATGCCAGGATGACACTATAACCAACTGAGCTACCCAACCAGGGCTGGAAATTTTCTATAGTTATGTTATTCCAATATATTTTTAAACCTTACATTTCCTGGCAGCTGAAAATGCCTCTATCACATTAAGGGTGCATTTCCAGAATGATTCTAACTGAGAAGTTTTGTAATGTTCTCTGGTTGCTATTCCAGTTTTGTTACCAAAAACCCTAAAGAAATTATCAAGGGTCTTTTGGGCCCATGAAGTGATTAGCAGGCCTTTTTATAAAAAATGCTTTTATTTATTTTATTTTATTTACTTATTTTTGAGAGAGAGAGAGAGAGAGAGAAACATCCATTGGCTGCTTCTGCATACCCCCTACTGGGGATTGAGCCCATGTTCCCCTCTTTAAAGTAAATGGATGTTTACACTTATCATAGGGAAAAATTATTTTTTACAATTAATTTATTATTAATTTATAGCAAATCCAGTGATTGAGGTAAGTAGTGGGGCTATAAAAAGTAACTGCTATTCAAAACTATTTGTTTGTTGTGGAATTGGCATTGACTAAGAAATTGCTATCTCAAAATAAGGAAAAGTATGCTTAGGCCAATTATCTTATTCAGGAACATGGGGAAGGGCCAGAAATAGATGGAAATACAACTTAGGTTTCCTCAGTGGCTTTGATGTCTTGCATGGTGCTTTGAACTTTAGGCATCTAAATTTAAATCTCGCTTCAGTAATGTCAAGCCTGTCCTCATTTCACATCTGAAATTAAAATGACAATGAAGTGCAGGTGGAGAAACAGGAAGTCACAACTGTTTTCCTCCATTTCAAGAACTGGAAATTCGAAAGTTCATAAAACAGAAGGTTCTTAACTGCCCCCAAACTGCTTGTTGTGTGGGGACACAGTAAATGAAGAAGTAAACACAGGTAAACATAATAATTTCAAACCTGAGAAGTTCCATAAAGAAAATATGCAAGAAAGTAAGTGTTGGGCGTGGGAGTAGGGGAAGGTGGGTCCTACTTTGATATGTTGGTCCGTATATACTGATCTGAGAGGATATTCAAGCAACTTGAAGAGCCAGCCCTAAGCGTTGCCAGATGGAGAGAATCCCGGTACCAGAGCTCTGTGGGAGGAAGGAGCTAGAGTAGATGGGGCAGAGTGAGCAGGAGGTCAGGTGCATAGGGAGAATAGGCCAGCTAATGTGGGGGCATTAAGTGTAAAGCATATTACTGCCAATAACATATAACCTGAATGTAATCGTGAGGAAAGAACACATAAATCCAAAGTCTGCAAAACAATTGATGTGCAATCTTTAAAAGTGTCCATGTCATAAAAAACAACGAAAGGCTGAGAAATAGTTTCAGAGTGAAGAGACTAAACCAAACCAAACCAAACCAAACAACCCCCCAGCCCTAGCCGCTTTGGCTCAGTGGATAGAGCGTCGTCCTGAGAACTGAAGGGTCCCAGATTTAGTTCCAGTCAAGGGCACATGCCTGGGTTGCTGGCTTGGTCCAACATGCAGGAGGCAGCCAATCAATAATCCCCTTTCATCATTGATGTTTCTATCTCTCTCTTCCTCTCCCTTCCTCTCTGAAATCAATAAAAATATATTTTTAAAAAAAACAACCCCCCCCAAAAAACAACAACAACAAAAATAACACCCCAAAACAAAACAAAAGCAAACAAACAGCCACACACACTGAAATGTAACATGCAATCCTGAGATTGACTACTGGATTGAAGAGGGTGTGGTTGCTTTAAAGAGCATTATTAGGAAACTTAAATTTTAACATAGAGATATACCATGTTAATGGGCTAGAAGACTCGATATTGTTAAGATGCTAGTTCTTTCAAAATTGGGCTACAGATTCCAAACAAACCCACTAAGAATTCCAGCAGACTATTTTGTAAAGATTGACAATCTGAATCTAAAATTCATATGCAAATGTAAAGAACCAAGAATAGAAAAAAAAATTTGAAAAAGAAGAACAAATTTGGACACCTTGCACTACCTCTTTTAAGATCTACTATAAAGTAATGGTAATCTACACAGTTTAGTATTAACATAAAAACAGATATAGATAAAGGGGACAGAATAGAGAACCCAGAAATAGATGACACATATATGGGCAGTTGATACCTGACAAAGGTGCAGAGGAAATTCAATGAGAAAGAATTGTCTTTTCAACAAATGGTGGTGAAATAATTGAACATCCACATGCCCCTCTCCCCATAAATATACAAAAATCAGGTCAAAGTGAATCATAGAAGTAGATTAAAATCCTAAAATTATCAAACTTTCTGAAGAAAACAGGTGAAAAGTATTGTGACCTTGGGTTAGGCAAAAATTTCTTCCATTCATTATTAGGAGCACTAAACATTAAAAAAATGATAGCTAGACTCTATCAAAATTAAAGCCTTTAGTTATTCAAAATGCTGTTGAGAGGCTGAAAAGAGAGACTAGATAAACTATTTAGAAGACATATATGTTATATATATATGTTATAGAAATTGTGTTCAGTTTATATAAAATTCTCAAAACTCAATAATAAGAAAAAAACCCCAATTTTTAAAAAATGATAAAAATATTTGACCAGACATTTCACCAAAGAAGACATAGGGCTGCCGAAATAAGCATAGGAAAAGATACTCAACACCATTAGTCATTAGGGCAATACAAATTGCAAACATAGTTATATACCTGTTAGAATGGATAAAATTCAAAAGATACCATACCAAGCTTTGGCATGGATATGGAAGAATTCACTGCTGGTAGAAAAATAAAATGGTATGACTTATTGGAAAAGTTCTTCAGTTTCTTCAAACGATAAACATACACCTTCTATATGACCCAGCCATTCTCCTTATATTACCCACCAAAAAAAAAAAAAAGGGGGGGGGGAAAGCATTTGCTGATACAGAGTTATACACAGATGTTCAAGGCAGTCCCATTTATGATAGCCCAAACCCTGGAAAGAACTCCAATGTCCATCCATAGGTGAATGAATGAGCAAATTGTGGTTTTATCCATACAAAAGGAAGCTACTTAGTAATGAAAAAGAATGAACTGTTGACATATGCAGTGACATTTGAATCACAAAGTAATTATGTTGGGGGAAAGATCCCAGACATAAAAATATACATACTGCAGGATGTCATTTATGAAAAACTAGTGGCCTGGTGCATGGATTTGTGCATTCAAAGCTGAAGGTGGAATCCTGTGCCCCACCAGGAATTGGGCTCCCTCCTCTCTGGTTCCAGGGTGCATCACCTGAGAACCGCAGCCGCCAAGTCACCCCAGCTCAGCTTCTGCATTGAGCATCTGCCTCCTGGTGGTCAGTGTAAGTCATATGTACTGGCTGGTGAGACAGTTGGACTGTCACTTAGCCTTTTTTATACATAGATTCTAAAAACTGCAAACGAATGCAAATAATCAGTGGTTGCTTGGTGAGAGGGGTAAAACTCGGGATGGGATGAGCTATAAAAGGATGATGGGAGGTTTGGGGGTCAGCAATATGTTCAAGTTCTTCGTGGAGACGATTTCACAGTTTCACACACATGTCAAAAGTTTAAAACTGTACTTATTTTCTGTACAAAATCGTACAAAAATGTAAAATTCTACATTTAAATATGCACAGTTGATTACATGTCAATTATATCTCAAATTACGTGTGTGCCTGTAAGAGTAAATTAAAGACTGTTTTAAAAAGCAAAAATGACTATTGAAAAGCTTATTTTGTAATTGCATTTCTTTTACTTTTCTTAAAAAATTACTAGGCGATATGAAAAGAGCTATTTTCTCAAAAGAAAATTCCCAAAAGAGCTGGGCTTCCCACTTGCTCCTGGGCAGGTGTTTTTATCTTCTAAGAGAGCTGGGTGTAGTCATACACCTCCAGTTTCTTCACAATAAATTGTATTAAGGCTAATTTCTCAGATACTCCCACCTATTGCTAAAAGCTTTATTGCTTCTTCATTTCTGATTCTTGCTAAAATTTTATTGCTTCCTACAACTCTGATCAGAACCAAGTACAGCCAAGTGACATGAAGTCATGTTAGGTGTCAGCCACCATTTCATACAAGTCCTCACTTCATTGCTAGTGGTTAAAAGTGATTTAAAAGCTATTTATAGTTAAAAGCTATTTAACTATAGCTTTTTAAATGGATGGATCACCTTTAATCATTCATTGTGTAGAAAGAAGGGAAGTTAAATTTCTATAGCTTATCAAAATGAAAAATGTCATATAAAATGTATTTAGCAAATTGCCAATCATCATGCATCCAACAGTTTTTTTTATCATGTTATCTCTTTACGATTATGTCCCAATGAATGTCCATATGTCTGCATATCAATAAACATCACCATACTAGCTGTCTGTTTAAGAGAACTATCAAAGGTAAAAACAACAACAAAAACAAAACAAACAAAACTAGTTAGTGATGGAGCTGGATTGCAGACTCTCTGCCTGATTCCTAAGCCTGTGATCATTCTAGTGCCAGCTTCTCATAGTAGGTGCAATTGAATAGAATTGAAGTGTGTATTATGGAGAGGGGATGATTGTGTTCCAATACTTTTTTGCATGATAACATGACCTTGGACGTGGTTTGCTTAACAAAGAGCAATGCAGCTTAGTTTCTCTGCAGTTCCCTGAATAATTTCCCACTGCATTTACTATGCATCTACAGACTGCCAAAAAGCCAGATGCTCTTTCTTTGATCTATATTTGTTCTGTAGTTGCATTGTGCATGCTATTAATTGGTCGGTTGGGACTCATAATATTTATTCCTTCATGATCCAAGCAATACTAATTCTATTGGGGGCAGAGAGTAGTGGTTGGTTATGTATTTTAGCCTGAAGATCTTATTCTATGAAACATCAGCCTGTGCTTACATTTGCCCTTTGAAAACATTAGAAGTAAATATCCTTGTTTCTTCTCATTTGCATTGCATTCTACATCCCACTCCCACCCCAGAGAAGCCATAAAATTTTTTCTTATATTTTACATAACAATAGCTTTGTGAGTGGTAAATATATGTGCTTATGTGTGTACAGTTTGTGCTTGCTATAAAAATATTTTTTAGTTAAAACAGGTATATTAATTTTTATTTTACTTTTTTTTATTTTGCTTTTTTTAAATCCTCACCCAAGGATATTTTTTCCATTGATTTTTATTTTAGAGAGAGTGGGAGGGAAGGAAGGAGGGAGGGAGATAGATATATATAGAGAGAGAGAATACATCAATGTGAAGAGACACATTGACAAGTTGCCTCCTATAAATTCCCCAACTGGGGCCCAAGATTGAACCTGCAACCCAGGTGTGTACCCTTGACTGGGGATTGAACTTGTGCATGGGCCGATACTCTAATCGAGCCACACCAGCCAGGGTTAAACAGGTATATTAATTTTTAGACATAATTTTTGAAAAATATTTTTGGGAAAGACCCAACATGCCACAAGTGCCTCCTGTCTACCTTTGGATTTTGCATACTATGAGCACAATCTGGATTATTTGATCCTAGCTGTCCTTCCTTTAATGTTCCTCGCTAGACCTGATAGGGTTAAAATTAATTGCTATCGTGAGAAAGTTGCTGATTTCTAGTGGTCTTAATGTTGTTGGTTCTTCCACAGGATCCCAGGAAAAGCATTTCACAGACCCAAGGAGATTGGGTATGGCGAGATGATTTATTTATGCAAAATCAAAGCAGTTTCCCTCCTGGGTTCCCAAGTCTGATCTCCCTCTGACCCACCATGGGAAAAGCCCACTGTGTCTTCAGTAAGGCCAAAACAAAGGCCAGCTAACTATGGTATCAGAAGCAGTGACAGAAGATGATACTTCATCCACTTACCCTTGTAAGATGGCAAGGCCCTAGGTCTTCAGGGGGGGAATGCTACCACAGAGAGCAAGGGGACTCAGACATTGCTAAGCATGGTGAGCTGGGAAGCATGAGCCTTCACCCTACTCTCCATTCACCACAGATCATTGGGGAAGGGATAGAACAATGAAGGGGGAGGTAAGCACATGCTCAATAGAAGTCAAAATGGCACAGGGGCAGGTGCTTGACCATAGAGGCCTGTGAGTGTAAGTTGGGAAAAGGGGTGGACCTATCAAAAGCCCGAGAAAGCTTGGGAAGCTGGTAGGTTGTTTTGAAAGAGTTGCTGGTTATAATCCCAGGGAATGGGATATCTCTCTCTCTCTCCCTCTCTCTCTCTCTCTCTCTCTCTCTCTCTCTCTCTCTCTCTCTCTCTCCCCGTCCCCCAGTATCACATTGTCTCTCACCTGGTAGCATTCAGCCATTTAGGTTGCAGCAGACTGTGTGGGCTCCAAAAGACCAAGCTTTAATGTGAAATAGAAACCGAACTCGGGCCTTTGTTTTGGCCTTGCAGAAGACACAGTGGGACTTCTGCTATGATGGAAAGGAACGAGACAGGATATTGGCAGCCTAGGAGTGGAACTCCTTTGATTTTTCATCACAAATAAATCATCTTGCCATACCATAATCCCTCCTTTGTGTATCTGGTAAATACCCTGCCCCCCCTCCCCCATCCTGTGGAAGAGCCTGATTTCATCCAACAACATTAACACCTTCTTATTTTGAATCCATCTGTTCTACTTATTGAAAACAGAACTGGGTACAGTGATTAAAAAAAAAAAAAAGCAACAAGCAGAGAGCATCAGGGTTGAATGTCAGTGGTATGTTTCATTAGTTCCTCTGGGCTTCTAATGGAATATAGATTAGTTTGTCCTGTGAAGGATGGTTACAGCCTAAGTCCGTGGTAATGTTCTCCTTGCAGAATACATTATAAAACTCTTTCTCCTGACATTGCTGATACATCATCATTTTCTAGTAAGGCAACCATAAGTTAAGTGACACAGTAAATGTTTTCAAGGAAGAGGCTTATGGAATGAAATTGATAGAACAACACAAGGGAAGATATTAGACAAGTTTATAAATCTGCTCCTTTATAAAATGTACTTCAACACATTATACGTTCACCTAATTTCAAAAATATGTTTGAGTTGTAGGACACAAGGTTATCATTCCCAGTTTTTGGTTGGGAAATTTCAGACAATATAACCAAGTCATTTAGCCAACACTTTATATGGGTTTATGGCAGAAACACAGATCTCCCAACCCCATGTGCTGTCAGTTACTAGTTGGACTTAGTATATTTCCCTCCTGCCAGAAAAGACCATGCCCTTTACTGTGGTTTCTGGAACTTGGCTGCCCTGGAAAAAATATATCATCAATGTTTTGAATGATCACCATTACCAAAAATTAAGTAGACCCTAAAAATAATGCTGATATACCAAAAAGAAAAAATAAGAAAATAGAAAAATTATCTTTATAAAGAAAAATATCCATGAATGAGACTCAAGCAGTACCACTTCTGATTCTGACATTGATTTTTCTTGCCAACTAGAGGGTTCTCTGAATATTTACAAATTAAAGGACTATGAAGGAGGAACTAGAGTCTACCAATGTCTTCCTTACTAGTAAATAATTTTTACACTGAAAGTTCCATGTCTTTACCAAGGTCCCACTGGAAAAAGAATATATATATATTCTGTTTGAGTCATTCAGATCAGAAATAGTCTTTTAGATTGACCTGCCTGACACATAATGCCTATTCTAGACACTCAAAAAATATATTGATTAAAGTTGGTTTTTATTTTTAATATATAGAAATTGGTGTGTTCTGGCAAAGTCACATTGCCCAGTGGAAATACTGAAAGAAGACCTGACACCTATAGCAAGAGACTTTTTTTTCTCTAAATTCCTTATTTCTTGAATTTTGAAATTACAAAGGAATTATTCCAGTCTTTTCCTCCTTCTCTAAGAAAAGAGAAGATATCTTAATCATTATAGAATTATGGTTCAACAAATCTCTCAAATTCAGATAACTGACTTATTTGCATTCTACAATTTAGATGAACTTTTTCTATAGTGATTTATTTGTAACCTGACCCAGTTTCCTGGGCTAAAGTAGAACAGAGTTGGTTGGATTCCCTAGAGTGAAATGGTTTGAATTCAGGAGCTAGAGTCAGACAGACTTGGATGCAACCCTCATGTCTGCCACACACTGGCTTGTGCCACTGGACAGTTATGTAATCACTCTGGGCTCATTTCCTAATCACTACAACTTGTATTATGATAGGAAGTTGCCCAAATTTATTTTTCCTTAACGTCATCTGGTAGAATGACTGAAAGTATCTAGCCAATGGTATACACACTATAAATGTTAGCTGTTATTATTACCATTACTCATTCGTGTTGGAAGAATGGGTAAGGTTTCTAAGCCAGATCTCCAAAGATGGAAGGAATCATATAAATGTAAAAGGTCATCACATGTGTTGATTGACATAGCTGTTATACTGGTTGGATGGAGATGCAGGTGAGGTCAAGATAACCACTGGAAGGGATTTGGGAATAAACTGGTCAAACTAAGAGTTGGATGTGTGAACCAGTGGGTTATTAGGAACTGGTGCCGGGAAATGACTCTGGTTCATGTAGGTCACAGAGATGATGGAAACAGAGGCTTGAGAGCAAGCAGGCACATGGGCAGCCTGGGCAGAAGCTCCAAAATCACTCCCCAGAACCCACCTGGTGATGTCACCAGACACAGCTTGGGGGGTCCTCTGTCATTACCCATCCTTCAACATGCCTGGTGCTGCTGCTCCAAGAAGGCATGAATTCTTACTCTGCCCACTTCTTTGCATCACAGTCTCCAAATTCAGAGCTTTGAATAGGTGGGTCTGACCAGGAAAAGGGTGCAGTAGAGCACACATAGCTTTCCACTTCCTAAGTGGGAGTCCATTCCACCCATCATGACCTAGGGTAGAAGATCCCCACATACAGAAAAGATAAGGAGATGCTGACTGCCTAGAAGGCTTTGTGTCCTATAAAAGGATAGGCTGGATGTCAAGTGTATTGTCTAAACCAAAGGTACCTGTGTTAGTATGGCCTATGCTTAGAATGTAGGTTGATGGTTAAACTGGCTGAATCATCTAGTGCCTGAGGCCTCTTACTGGTCATTTTGCACTGGAAGGCATCTGGCCTGTTCCCATGGCAGTCCCTCAGCTATCTCTGTGGGCTCTTGGAATGTTTATGGAAAAAGCTGGTGGTTGACCTGTTCGGGAATTAAAGTAGTTTCCCTGATCTTGATGGTTTTGACAATTCTCCCCAGGCCTAACTGGGAGAAAGTAGTGTAGGGTTTTGATTTTAAAAAAGAGTACACCCCTTAAGGTAGGTCTTACCACCTCCAGCCATAGACCAGACTCTTGAGTTCTCATGTTTGGGGGCAGGGAGGTAGAAGTCTTTGAATCTCTTCCTTAAAAACAAATCAGTTTACTCAATTTTAGTCTAAATTGAGAACATAAATATAATTCTACCAATTGCTTTAAAATATAAGCATATGGCTTTATCTAAAAGTAATATAGTGTTATAAAGGGAAATTTGGGGTGGGGGGAGGAAATAGGGAAAATGGAAAAGTTCATTATCATACCATTCTTACAAAATCACTTTAGTCCTTTTAGCCTATATTCTGTCATGGATCCTCTGCTGACCATTCAGCCCATAGGGGCAGTGTACTGTCTTCTTCAAGCACACACTCAGGAACCGCTCTCTCCCAAACCTCATTTCTAGACAAAAGGTGTCCTATTTTGCAGATAGGGAAATTGACAGCTTGAGGGGCTATGTCTAAATTTCCAGTGGGAGTAGACCCCAGGTCTCCATAATATCCTAATGGGCTATTCCTTTAATACTTTCTCTCTCTCTCTCTCTTCATAATTTCCTTCCAACTATTGTTTTATCAGTTGAATTAAAGACTTGTTAAAAAAAAACACTTTTTTCTTAGAAATTGTCAAAGAGTAAGCCACAGTCCCACATAGTAATAATTATAATAGGTGCTGACATTGTTAAGCACCCTGTGTGTGCAAGACACTTTATATGCACTGTAATCCTAATAAAATGTTGTTGTTAATCCTGTTTTATAGACTAGGTGATTGAGACTCTTCGATGTAAGGGACTTGCTCAGGGTCACACAGTGACCTTGGTTTAGAGCTGGGATTGGAAGCGAACTGCACATGGAGGCAAAATCCATGCTCTTTCTGCATGTAGCCTGGCCTGGAAACTCAGAAGACAGTGAGGTTTAGGGTGGATTCCGTGTTTAAAATTGAGTATTATAAATAGGACAATTTAACTCAAGTCCAGTGGTTATTTCCCTGAAGCATTTGGCTCAATTGAATCTAAGAAGATGTAACATGCTGGCTTCTTTGTCTATCTGTGAGCCATGATGGAAAAAATAATTTGTATGACATGTGTGCTCCTGAAGCTATGGCTCCAAATGGCCAATGAATGACTGAGTGACGTGTAGCTTGAAGGAAAGTGGAAACAGAAAGCAACGTAGCCTCGCTGGAATGATGTCATGTCTCCCGACCCCCCACATTCTATAAAACATCTCGGGACAGTTGTCTCATAGAAGGTGAGACTTAAATGCATCCAGGCATTTCTCAACCATACATTACAAAGATCCCTTTAGACCCAAGTATTTTGAGTTATTCTCCCCAACAAGTCATTAAACTGTGTGACACTCCTTATCCCACACTTACTCCCACCCTCACATGTGGCTTTGTTAATAGGAACTTGCAGCACTGTCCTGTGTTTAGGAGTGTCAGATGTGGAGTGTAAATTTACAGGAGTAGGAGACAGGCATGGAGGAACTCTTTCATGGAGAGAGAAGTCAAATAGCTACTGGATAAAGGGCTTCATTTCAGCTTGTCATTGGTGCTAGTTAATAAAGAAACTGTCCCTAGAAAAGGAAATTGTGAACTTTGTGGTACTTGGTGCTCTTCCAGAGTTTTAACACTGAACCGATATCCACGATGTAAGTATGTGAGTCAAGCCAAGAGCTTGCACAAATGCATTTGTCACGTGTCCAGAATCATGGCAGTACTAATTCTTCACATGTCCTTCATGGTACCATGCTCTAATTGGCAGTGGCATCCCTCTCTCTGTGTGCTGATCTCACTGCATCATGCCTTTAGAGTAGAGGTTGTTTTTTTAGGGTGGTCTGAGGATAAGAGGAATGGAACTAGAGGTTTAGCTACAAGACTAGACCTCAGTGGACCCCAAGGTCTCAGGGCTGGAGAATTCAGCAGCTGCATTCCCGGCCAGGCAGCCAGGTCATGATAGGGTTGCAGGTAACAGTTTATAAGCATTAGCTGGCACTATGCAATCTTAGGAACTTTCCCATCCGGGTACATTCAATAGTTCCCAAGAATCAGGGATGATAATCACGAGCCCCCCCCCCCCCCCTCCTAGTTTCCATCCCTTCTTTCAACTAAATTTGGTTTCTGGGTATAACAGAAAAAGACTCCATAAGATGACCCACCCAGAAGAAAATAACTATAAAACTTAGACAACTATAAAACTTAGACATAATACAAAAAAGCAACATCCTGAAGGAGCTGGATAATGAGCAGAAGCAGAGAGAAAGGTGGGGAGTGCACACTTGCTTGAAGGAAGGGTGTGAAGAATTCTACAAGTGCATTCCTGTCTCCAAGCTTTTAGCCTGGGCTCAGTGAAATTCAAACTAATCGCTGTGGTGACTGTGGATCATGTAAAAAACCCATGGAATACCAGAAATGAGAAACTGGGAAAACAGGAATGTTAAAAAGAGTGAGGAAATTATAGAAGGCAAAGAGACAGAGAAGTCATCCCCAAACCCTGTCTACCCACAAATCTGTGACCCCCGAAGAACACATGCAGAGACAGACTCCACACCACTCAGCAAAAGCAAAAGATCTGGATTGAAACCAAGGCTGCTGCCCATCAAAGGAGTTGGCAATTCAAAACCATCTATGAATTTTACCTTTTCCATAAGATATCAGTTCTCACGATGTCTTATACACTGAGGCAGGACATTGCAACATCACTAAGAATTACACTGCTTTCTCAGTTTTCACTTTCCTTCAAGTTACATTTAACTCATGGATTCCTTGGCCATTGGAGCCATGACTTTAAACACATGTGTGTCATAAAATTTCTTTTTTTCCCCTCATGCCACACAGGTAACCAAAAAAGCAAGTATGCAATCTCTCCTCTTTCTTTTCTCTTGAGAGGGTGTTCCATTTTCTTGGTCCTTTTGGATTATATCCTGGATGTGGTGAATTATGGAGATTCTAGATTCTATTATTTTTCTCCAATAAATATTGTTTCTGCAAACAATATAATTCACAATATCAACAGATTTACAAGTTGTACTAGGCAGTGCCCTGGAGATATAACAGAGAATAAGACGGAAGAGGTCTTGAACCTCAAGGAAAGAAATAGAGGCACAGACAATGAACAAGTAAATAGAGAGGGAAAACATTACCCACGTGATTAGTGTAATGAAGGGGGGACTATGATAATACACTAGACCAGGGGTGGGTAAACTTTTTATGTAAAGGTTCAGTCAGAAAATATTTTAGGCTTTGCAACTACTCAACTTGGCAGATGGTGGGCTCATGGGTCAAAATTTTCCAATCCAGGTGCTAGGAAATAAAGCACACTTTATTCTGAATACTTCAGATAAAAAAGTAGTCAGAGAAGACCTCTGTGAGGAGAAATGTTTTAGCCGAGACTTTAGGAAATGCCAGTGTTTTCTGGGAAGAGACGTAGTAAACATAAGAGTTCTAAGGAATGGGAAAGGCTTGGGCTGTTCCCGGAACTGTCGAAGGCCAGTGTGGCTGCAGTGTGGTCAGCAAGGGGCACATTAAGGTTGGAGAGCAGACAGGAAGATCATGCAGGGCCCATAGGACAGCCTGAGGAATTTAGATTTTATTTCAAGTGCCAGGGAGAATCACTGAAGGGTTTTAAAAATGGACACGATGTGACCTGACATATAATTTAAAGGGCACGCAGTCTCTTGTGTGGAGAACAGCTTGGAAGGTGACAAGAGGGGCAGTGAGGATCCCAGCCTGCAGGCACTTGTGTGAATCCTGCGAGAGACCCTTAAACTTGTACTTGGTATTTACACAGTACTGTCATTTGCCTTCTGAGGTCTTATTCCCATGAAGAAGTAACTTTTATTCTCCACAATTAAAATATAGGAACCAAATGAACTTGGCCAAGGTTATGGAGCTGTGATGTAAACTCAGGAAGACTAAAGTTCAAGTCTGTCTTAACCACTGCTCCATAGTCCCTTGACCTTAAGTTGCCCTTCCCACCACTGCCTACGGCGTTGTGGTTGAGTGGCTTCCAGAACTCTTTGGCCCAGGTCAGCATGAGTCAGCAGTAGGCCATACCCCATTGGGCTGTTGGCATTCCTCACAGCCAAAGCCTGTGTGTCTGACGCCTGGATGCAGGGGAGCCACCTTGTCGCCTCAGAGAGCGTGTGCCAGAGCACGTTCACAGCTGACACCTGGCTGCATGCAGTCGAGTGCAGTGTGCAGCGTGAAGATAATGTCATTACTCAGGAGAAACTGTGTTGAAAATATAGAAAGTGTTTTGCATGTCAGTTTCTCTTTGTTCTTAATGACTGATTGCACCAGTTTGGCATATTCTTTAAGATTTAGTGTTCTTTTTTTGTTGTCGTTGTGTGTTGTTTTGCTTTGTTTTGTTTTTTACCAATCAGCAAGAAGTTTTTTTTTTTGAGATTATAGTATTTCACACTTAATTCATTGCATTTAAGGAATATGAGTATTTAGAGATGGATGGTATCTGCAAAATCACTGGTAGTTCCCACATTGTGCTCTGAGGAGGCTGAAGGGTCAAGGGAAGAACGATGGAGACTCAGAAGGAACAGGTCTCCTTCAACTCAAACACTTTCCTTCTTTGATGTATCGAGCTTTTGGAGAAGATAAACAAGGAGATTCTACTGGTAAAAACATATTCTTATTAAGTAAGGTAACTAAGTCCAATGCCTTGATTTTTACAGAAAAGTAAGTTAAGACCCAGAGAGATGAAATGATTTGCTAAGAACCCATAAAGAATCAGTGACAGGACAAGGACTAGAACTCATAAGTCTCAAAAGTACCTTGAGAATCAATGTGGAAAATGTTAGATAAAATGTTGGGTCAACAACTTGTATCTAACTATTACTTTCTAGCTATTATTCAGGCAAACCATTTATCTTTCTTAAGTCTCCTCACCTATAAAAGAATTTTCACTGTCATTCCCTTTTCTTCTTTTCACTCAGAAATGTGAATTTCAACGAGGTGAAGAGAGTGGGAGGAAATTTTAAAAAACAAGCTTGGGACAATCTTGCACGTTACGTCACTAGGCATACTCTCCATCAGAGTTTGTGTCTGTTTTGTTAAACAGCACAATCCAGAGTCTGAATAAGAACCATAAACACTTGTTTTGTATATAGATTTACCACCCTCTAAGTATTGAATAACCTACCTTGTTCCAATGGTATGTTCAACTATCATTAATGATATACTGCCATCTGCTGGCAATATGAATAATTACAATTGCATCCATGAAAATGAAATCTTGGACTTTTTTCTTTTTTGTTTTTATATAGCTTTAAGAGTGTATAGAGAAAATATCGTGGGAAAACTTTATGTGTTTTATAATAAAATTTAAAATATAATCTCTATAGACCAGAAGCCTTTTCATTTTCTTTACAAAATAAAATATGTACCTTTATCTATACTGAGAAACATAAACAAGCCTTGGAAAAGAAACTCACCTGGAGGGAAAAAAGAAAAACGAACTATGGTGAGGGGCGCCCCCCTGTGGACCTTGAGAGCCTTAACTGGGATGAAGTAATGAAGGTTGGGCTCTGAAAATGAAGTGAAGACTCTTTCTCAGAGAATTTAAAATTAATCGTGAGTTTTCTGAATCCCTAGAAAAATCCCAGGTGTCATTTGCTATCATGCTTGGTCCTTTGGAAATAAAATCTTTATCAGCATGTCAGAGTCCTTCCATCAAGTAGAGACAAGATTCAAAATTTGTTTCTTACTAGAAACAAATAGCCAGGGTAGGTTGCTATCAAAGCGTATGGTCTGATAAAATTCCTGGATATTTCACTCTTCAACTATGTGATTTCTCCAGTCCCCAAATTTGTCCTATGAAATATGGCTTGTTTTAGAGGAACTCTAAGGTCATTACAGCCTTGAAAATCATTAAATCTGGTTACCATTTCTGCGTTCCTGTTCACAAACGGTTCCCCCATCCCTCCCCTCTCTAGGATGCAGTGCCAGTGAATGTGAGAACTTACGTGACAAATGGAACTTTGCAAATATAATTAAATGAAGGATCTTCAGATGGGGGGATTATCCTGGATTATTTAGGTTGGCCCTATGTAATCACAAGGATCCTTATAAGAGGGAGAAGGAAGACCAAAGTCAGAGAAGGCAGTGGGACAGCAGAAACAGACTGGATGTCTGTGCCCTTGAGAAGCCGGAAGAGACCAAGAATGGATTATCCCCTGGAGACTGCAGAAGGAACCAGCCTTGCCGATACCTTGATATTAGCCCTGTAAGACTCATTTCAAACTAATGACTTCTACAACTTTAAGAAAACAAATTTGTGTCATTTCAAGTTACTAAATTGGTGGCAATTCGTTACAGCAACAATAAAAAATACTGTACACCTTTAATCAATAAGAATTTTTTGCATAATGATCATGTTCTTTTAAGACTTCACAAAATGAATAGTTCCCTAATAAGATCAAATTTCATATTCAAATTTTCTTGATTTTGTAGCTCTAATCACCGTGTATTGTCATCTGTTTAACACACCTGCTTTCCCCACTAGACAGGCTTGTTAAGGGGAGGGATTGATTCTATTCTGCAGTGTGTTCCCTAGAGCACACAGGTTCTAGCATAGAGTAGATGCTTGATAAAATCAGGTTAACTTGAAATGAATCACATCAAAATAGCTTTGATTTAGAATTTATGAAAATGCCACGTCACTAATATGATTATATATACCAAGTCAGAAAGACATCACATCATAATGACAAAGTCACTGTATGCCATAGTTTAAAATTTAATTGTTTTAACAGTTTTGTGAAGTAGGTTGTATTATCATATATTTGAAATTTGGAGGTCAGTAACATGATAAATGCCATCCAACAGGTGATGAGCAGAGAAGAAGAGTCAAACCCTAGAAATGGCTACTGTGAACCCCTTACACTGCACATGAACAGCAGCTGCTCTGAGAGCTGATGTGTGCAGCAACCAATAGGGTGGGGAGAAACGACTGCTTAGGCAAAAGCCCACTTGTCATAACTCAGGTGGCAGAGCTGTAGGTGGCGGGAGTAACAGCCTACCCCAGAGAGTGCCCGAAGTCAGGTGAGTTAGAATGTGATGATTAATAGTTAATGTAAAATGTCATCTAATTCCTGAGATTGAGTAAGAATGAATGTCATCCCACACACAAAATATCAGCTGCAGGGAAAGAAAAACGAAACCCTTCAAAGTTTATGGGATGATATGGTTCCTGGATGGGACTAGGTATTTCACTATTGGACTCATTGGGAGAAGAGAAATGATGCCTCTAGAGACCCCCAGACCCCTATTCCTGGATCCTGTGAATGCTACCTCATGTGGCAAAATGGACTTTGCAGAGGGGATTCAGTTAAGAATATTCAGATGAGGAGATTATTCTGGATTAATTTTGTGGCCCCAAACATAATCACATGTCCTTGTAAGAGGGAGGGAGAGGGTGTTTTGCTCACAGAGAGGGACACAGTGTGACCGAAGCAGAGACGTGGCTTTAGAGATGGAGGAAGGACTCATGAGACAAGAAATGTGAGGAGCACAGCTCCAGATGCTGGAAAAGGCAGGCAAACAGCCTCTCCTCGAGAGCCTCAGGAGGGCATAGCCCGCCCACACCTTGGCGTTAGCCCAGTGAGGCTCACTGGGGACTTCTGGCCTCCAGAGTTCGAAGGGAATAAGCTTGTATCGCTGTAAACCACCAGGATCCTGGTCATTTGGTCCAGCAGCCCTAGGAAGCAGCATCCTCACAGAGTGAGGTGATCTCTAATTGCATGCACACTTCAGTGTACAGCTGTGAGTATGAGCAACACGGAGTTTATTCCTGTACTGATTAATTTTTGTATTATTTTCCTTATGAACAGCTGTAAGCCTACTTTTGCTCCACCCTGTAAAGTGTAGATGCATTTCAAATCAGTTTTTCCATTGATTTTTTTTCTTTTCTTTTTTTTAACTTAAAAAAGTCTTTATTATTTGAGATCAGTTTTAAGTACAAACAAGTTGAGAGGATGGTAAAGAGATTTCTCATATACTTCCTGTGCCAACACATATACAGACTCCCCATTGTCAATGTCACTCACCAAAATGGGATGTACTGTTACTTGGGATGAACCTATATTGGCACACCATAATTTTCCATTGATTTTCATTGTGAAATCGCAGTTGCTGCTTTACAGAACCCCAAGGAGAGGTGTCTCGGCTGCTTCTCTCGCAACTATCACATTGTTTTACTTTTTAAATACATAGAAAGAAGCTCACAAATCAAAGCTGCAGCTTGATGAGTCTTGAAAAGGTGAATGTTCCATGTTATCATCGTCCATCAAGAAATAGAGCCTCCCCACCCCCAGAAAGCCCCACTGTGCTCTTCATAGTCATCACCTTCTCCCTAAAGTTACCTGTGTCTTGACTTTCCCTGTTTTTAAACCTTATATAAATGAAATTGACAGGATATATTCTATGCTTTCTAGTTTCTTTCACTCAACACTGCATTTTTGAGTGTTGTAGAGGTAGTTTTTTCATTATGAGTTTATTTCACAGTTTATCTAGTACATTGTTTAGGGACGTTGTTTCTAGTTTGGGGTTATTATCCACAGTGCTGTTATAAACATTCTTGTGCATATTTTTGGCACACCCATATCTGCATTTCTGTTATTTATTTATGTAACAACGGGTTGGCTGGGCATAGGGTATGTGTTTGTTCAGCTTTGGGGTTACTACCAAACAGATTTCCAAATGGGTATATCCATCTGTAGTCCCACCAAGAATGTATGAGATCTAGGTTCTTTTGATATTGACAATTTGTTCATTGTAGCCATTATTAAGTATGTGTATATATCTCAGTGGGATTTTAATTTTCATTTTGTGATGCTTCCATTGAAGTCTTTTGGCCACCTCTCTGTCAGGTAATTGAATATTTTTTTAATGTAGGAATTTAAAACATATTCTGGATGTGAGTTTTTGCAGGATATATGTATTTCAATTTTTTATTGTGTACATTTTCAATCCCTTAAGTGGTGTTTTTGATGAACAGAAGTTTTTAATTTAAAACAAAATGACAAAAATTAACAATATTTTTGTGTGCTCTGTTGAAGAAATATGTACCTACCTCAAGGTCACAAGGATTGTTTTGCATATTATTGTATAGAAGCTCTGTTGCTGTACCTTTTATATTCATATTGACTTGTCACCTAAATTAGGATTATTTTTTGTGTTCAGTAGGAGTCAAATTCTATTTTTTCCATATGAGTTTTCAGTTGACTATTTCAGTTTTGTCATAAGTAAGGCACCATAATAAATGTGTGGGTCTATTTATGGACTCTCTATTTTATATCTGTATTTGTCAAATATCCATGTCAATATCATATTATCATAATTACTGTAGCTTTATAATAAATCTTGATACACGGCAATGTAAGTCTTCCAACATACATCTTTAAGGTTGCCTTAATTATATTGGTCCTTTATTTTTCCATAAAACTTTAGTATTGTCAATTTCTATACATAAACGAAAGTCCTCTAGGATTTGAAATAGGATTGAATATATATATATATATATATATATATATATATATATATATATATATATATAAATTAAAGGAGAACTGATATTTTTATATAACTGACTTTTAAAATCTATAAACATGATATGTGTCTTCATTTTATGTAGGTTGTTTTCAAGTTTTCTTAATAATGCTTTATATTTTTTAGTGTAAACATCTTGCACATTTTTCCTCTACATTTATAATTTTCATACTAATGCAAATGACACTTTTTTGTAGTTTTATTTTCATATAACTTATTGCTCATATATAAAAACACATAGAGTACTTACATATATAGAAATACATAAAATATATAGAAATACATTTGATTATATTGGACATTTTATTTAGTAATCTTATCAATTTTATTAATTCTAATAACTAATTTATGACTCTGATTTTTTATGTCCAGAATTATATTCTCTACAAGTTACACATTTTTTTTTTTTGCCTTTTTACAATTTCTATTTTTTTCTTGGTTTTTGTCCTGCTAATAGAGGTGTCTTCTTTTCTTGTTCCCAAATGCAGGGAACACTTTTAATATTTCAATATTACATAGCCCCGCTGTTGACCCTGCATCATTTCATTTTATCCTTCAAAAAAAAATTTCCTCATACATATTATAATTAGAGAAGCTTTTTACTATTTGTGATTTAGCCAGAGCTTAAGTTTAGAAGTAATCAGGTTGTGGTGTGTATGAGGTTTGGTGCATACTGCATGGTATGCTCAATGAAAATTGTTTGAATGAATTTTAGAATAGGTGGCTTTACAAACTCAGAGGTAAAAACAAAGAAAATGGGGAATGCAAAATAGTTCTTTGGAAAAGTTGGTAAAATAGTAACACTAACTTTCAGCAGTTCTTAGCACTTGTTACGCTGTATAGTATATATGCTTGTGAGAGGAACTAATAGGAATAGGGGTGAGTTTACAAAATAATAATTTATGTGCAGGAGAAGTAGAATATATTTTCAAGTAATCTAGTTGATAAATATTTTGAGACGTGGTCAGGATAGCCTAGGATAACATATCTCATTGAAGTGTGAAAATGCCACTGATAGATTATGGTAAGATTGGAACGTGTTTTATAGACTAGCAATGGTGGAATGGAAACCCTCAAAGGGTTGGAGAATGTTAGCCCAGCTAGAAACCCGTATTCTGACAGAAACACATCATAAACTTTGGAGACACTGTGGACTTAGAGCTTTTCCCACTGACAAGCTGACAACATGTGCAGAATGCCGCAGAGATTATGCTTACACAGTTCTCGATAGCCTGGGTTTTGAAGGCACAATATGTCACTGGCATCTTGGACACTAGTTTTCACCAGGAGTGACAACCCCTAAGGATACCTCACCTTTCTGCTTTGGTTTCATCTGGGCAAGACAGTAAGTGGATCTAATAGTTTTCTGAGAGTGTTGCAACACATGTAAGAGACCACTGGCTGGGCCGGAAGAGGAAAGCATTCGTAAGCTGAAGGAGTCACCAGTATGAAATTCAGCATATTCCGAAGTACATCAGCATCTCCAAAAAAGGAGACAGTAGTTTTGCTAGGGCCACAGACTCACTAGGTAGAAGTCTCCCCCACTGAGTTTAAGGTCAAATTCCTGTGTGATAAGTTAGTAACCTCATGTAGACACCAGAGATGCCTTCCTCAGTAATCACAGTTACCACAGTCAGGGTCGCACAGCTGGGGCCATGAATGGGGCCCAGGATTCTCTAACTCAGAGAATTTGACTTAATAAATAGCCAGGTATACTAATCAAGACCATAATGCTTTATCATTTACAAAACACTGTCACGTATTTTATCTCCATTGATCCTCACAAGCAAGCGAATGAGTTAACATCATCAGAATCATCCCCACTTTAGAAATGAGAACACGGAGGCTGGGCAAGATTAAGCTCTTTCCCAGAAAGTGACAGGTGGGACTGCAGATTTTTTTAATAGCAAATCCTTTGTTGTTTCTACAACATCATGGTCTCCTCTTCTGATGAAAGAAAATCACGCTTAGGAAACAGAAAGATCATCAATATTATTAACATTTTTATTTGAAATTAATGACATTTTTATATCATTTTCTTGGACGTTTCCTGGTATGGTACCATGTATGTAGCTCAAATGAAGGAGAAGATGGTATGAAGAAGAAATTGGGTCCAGAGAAGTTCGGCGTTGGTGACAGGGCCATAAGACCTCCTGCCATTCCCATTGTTACCCTTTCTAGAGCCATTTTCCAAGGACATGAGCTAGCATTACCCCTTTGAAACTTCAGGAAGTGCTAAAATATTTGCCTTCTGAAAATATCCTGATCTTACATGGGGCCAAGAATAGGAACTGATATGTGAGTGATTAACATAACTTCATCCTGCAAAAGCATGTCCCACATATTCCCTTTGTATTAACAGACTAGTGATGGTTATGCTTATGTGTCAATGTGGCTGGGCCACAGATAACTGGTCAAAGGCTATTCCGGGTGTTTCTATATATCTGTGAATGTGCTTTCTGGATGAGATTAATATTGAAATCGATGGACTTTGAGTAAAGCAGATTACCTTCCATAATGGGGATTGGGTCTCATCCAATCAGTTGGAGGCCTTAATAGAACAGACTGACCCCACCCCTCACCCCCACCTCAGCAGAAGGATTTCTGCCTGCAGACTGCTTGTGGACTCAAACTGCACTGCTTCCCTGGGCTTGAGCTTGCTGGCTGATCCCATCAGACTTTGGACTTGCCAATCTCTCACACTTGCATTGGCCAATTCCTTGAAATATATACACAAATCCTGTTGGTTTTGTTTCTCTAGAGAATCCCGAATAATCAATAATCTTAGATATAGTATAAAGTATACTGGTATAACATATGTGTACACACACACACATATAGACACATATACATCTATGTATACTCAATGCAGCCATTGAAATGAATGAGCTTTATTGGCCCCCTATAAAATTAAATGTAGGCTGCCAAATAAGTAACCAGATCATCCTTTTAATAAGATGCCAACCACACCTGGGTTGTCTCCTGGTTTGAGGTTCAGGTCTTTGTTGAACCCTAGAGTTGCTTTCCTCTTTGTGAAGGAACCATAGGAACTCACTCAGCTTGCCTCCCTGTTCCTCTAGGAGACCGTTTTCATTGGCTTGAACAATATGGAGCAATTTTTAAGAGAAGGAATGTTTGATAAAACTTAACAGCTCGTTTTCATGAATTTTAGGAAATACCACTATTATCATGCAGGAAACATTAGATTCTGGATTCTTGCCCACCCCACGCTGGACGTAACAGAAGCTTGTGCTATCAGGGATCTAGAAGGGAGGGATTGGGGAACAGTGACTTGCCTGCTGCCTTGTTGTGACCATGAAGAAAGCAATGCTTTGCACATCACAATTCATTAGAGAGTTCTCAGGGGCCTGGGTCACTCACACTGGTCAGATTGTTGGACGTAAAAGAGGGGACGGAAAACAAGGACAGGGTGTGAAATATCTGCTTCCTCACTGTGACTCTGGACTTCTCACAGCCACTTTCATCTCCCATACATGCTAAGTGAGATATGGGGGAAAATTAGCTGAAGGATTAGGGAGAGAGTGCTTAAATGTCAGGGCTTTTACTGAGTAAACACTGACAATGCTAAATAACAGAAGGAATGTTTAGAAAATGATCCTTTGAAGGAAAATGTGACTTGGGAATTATTTGGAAGAAGGAAAGCCACAACTATGTTAGCAATCCCTTACAGCTTTTGTGGATAAAGGTGGGGGTGGGGGGAAGCCAACACTTTGTAACTACAAACTGATTTTTCTATAACGGTGGCAAAAATCTAGCAAAACATTTTCTAATGCTTATGTTTGGAGTACTTGCTTGGAATTGTTCCTGAAAAGGAAATGTTCTTTTGACAATTCTGAGTACTTTATTCAGAAAACAGTCTGTGTTTATGTGTATACACAATGACATATATAGTTATCTACCAAAAATTTTGAAGAAATAAGTTTTTTTTTATTAGCTTCAAGTTAAAATGTTAACTGGAAGTGCACTGATCAAGGCAGTGATACTTTCTTTTTTAAAATTGTTATTATTGATTGACTTTTATATATATATATATATATATATATATATATATATATATATGGAAACAGTGATTTGTCGTTCCACTTATTTATGCATCCATTGGTTGGTTCTTGTATGTGCTCTGACCAGGGATTGAACCCACGTCCTTGGAGTATTGGGACAATGCTCTAACCAATTGAGCTACCCAGCCAGGGTATAGTAGTAATAATTTCTATTTGCAGAAATATATGTTACCTTTTTTTAAAATATGAAGGTACTAATCTAGTAGTTGCATTGACTTGCAAGGAATTCAAGCATCCCCCTGCTCTGCCCCACATTATTTGCATGGCCACTGATGGTTTCCCACTGGCATGTCTGTCAACTCACGTTTAATAAAACGTGGGAGACTCTAGGGGCCCTTGAAAGTGATCACATGAAATAGTATCTCTTTAAAGTGCTTCTTGGATCCTTGGCAATGAGTTCCAAGCTAAGAACTACCCTCCATCACTTATATGGACATGGCTTTCTCTAATGGGAATGCAAACCTGGCTTAGGCATCCAGGGGCAGAGGTGGAGATGTTCTTTCAGGCTCGGAGACACGTCCATGTGTGTCTGTTAACAGAACCTATCGGATTTGCCTTTCTCACCCACCCAGCAAGAGATTCTGTATGGCACATCTGAGGACAACTCTTGGCAACTGTCTAATCAGTTTTGCTTGCTGTCTTCAGATTTTCTGCCCATCTGTGTCCTCCTTTCTCCTGACAGACTGTACACAGTGGTGTAACACAGCTGGGGAGGAGAAATGAGGTTGTTGTACCCATGTTGGGGGGGATCATTAATTTCACAGATTTACTAACAGAAAACTGGAATTTCATCTCTGATATCCACAATGAGAGCTGCCTTATGGCTGGGCCATCTTCTCTTTTGTATTTGTGAGACAATTTTCCTACTAATTTTATTTGTAAAGGAGTTAATAACTGCCCTGAGAATACCAAAGTACGTGTGTAGAAAACGCATTAATTTTGCAAATAAAATGACATAAAACACATGTATTCTCTTGAAAATTTTAGGTTGAACAAGATCGAATGTCTTGCAGCACATTTAGTTTTTAGGTCTTTGGATCCTGGGTTTAAATGAGTACTACTAGCATTTTTATATTTAAGGAAGGAAAGGGAACTGTAAAATTCTAGGGCTGAAAATATTTTAGCACTTCATCAGCCTCCTTTTTTTGCCAGGTAAATGAACTGAGGCCCACAGCAAGCAGATGACACACTGAAGCCCCCAGTAGAGGCCACTAGTAGCAGAGGAAATATTTCCCAGGAATTAAACCCGTGGCCTTCCTTCTACATGAAGCAATTCCTTCAATGTGGGGAAGCCTGGGACCTGGTTGGAAGGTCCGTAAGGAGGATTCTCTGAAAGGTCGGGGGCCTCTGGGGGGACCTTGCTGAAGGCAGCAGCCCCTACCTTGACTTTTCCAAACAAGTCCGAAACCGGCTCGGGGGGGGGGGGGGGTGGTGCGTTGCTAAAATCTGTTTGATCTTTTAGACTGGACCTTGTAGAAGCATGTGCTTTCTCAAGGATACTTACCCTGCTGATTGTATCTAACAGTTAATTTTAGTTCAAGCTGTTGGGACAATAAAAACCTAAGAAGGCAGGTGAACAGGACTGCTTTTTACTTCTAAAGTACAACAGTCCCTTAGCCCTCTCTTTCACAGAAACATGTGTCAGAGGTCTGTTCATCTGTTGCTCAGGGTCTGCTTGTCGACCCCGGCACTACAGAATGAAGAAATAGTTGGTTTTAGCAAAATAGGATCAGTTCACCTTTTTAAATATTAAACAACAGTAGTCCTATGTAACTTCTTTCTCTGGTCCTTCTTATCCTTGCTAGTTAAGAGTATCAGTTTACCAGCCTAACTGAAGGGATAGCATATTTTTCTCACTTACAGAAACTGCAAGACGGATAGTTATGGAATCAGGCTAATGAACTGGCTGGGATTTTATAACTTAAGCAGAACAAAAACATACTTATCAGAATTCATACAAAGCAAGAGTAACAAGTACTGGATTATTGTTAGCCAAATTACTACTGTTCTCTGGCAACCTAATAGGCCTTCAAGGAAGCAGAGACATTTGTCGAATAGGGATGAAAATAAATAATTTTCAGCTGCTCAATTCAGCATGGCTTCTATAACATGTCTTGATTTGACACAGTAAAAGTAGAGAGGAAAATATGGGTCGTTAAGAGTCACAGCTAATCTCTAAACCCCTTTTTATTATTAAAATCTCTCCTCTGTAAATCTCTGGCTGAAGGTACTGCTCACTGGTGTCCTGGGCTCAGTGTTTGCAGGCCTATGCTCAGAAGCACAGACAGTGCCTGGGAGCAGCCCAGCTGGGTGACTCAGTATCTCTCTGGTTACACAGCCTGCAAGGCAGCTTGGCCATTCTGGAGTTTTATGACTATGGAGGGATGGCCACGGAATATGCCTCTTGGATCTTTCTAAAGAGAACCTGCTGTGGCTAGTGGAATCAGCTAAGGGCCTTGGAGATCTGTTGCTGGCTCAGAGCTGAGGAGCCTCTCCCTCAGGCATCCCAGCCAATGGCTGAGCACAGTGGGATGAGCAGGGCCTGTCCGTGTCTACCCAACCCGGCCCTTCTCAATGAGAGGCCTTTGTGCCGGAGCTCCCAATGGCACTGGCAAGTCTTTCTCAGACTTGTACTCAGAGGCTCTTCCTACCAGGTTCTCCTCCTTCCTACCCAATCCTCCTCCTTCTGACTTTCCTTTCACAAGTGTGACACCTACATGCTCACTTGCCTACTCCTCCTCCCTCTCTCCTTTATCTTTCACAAGTGTTATTCCCAATAGATTGTGTGAGTCTCTAAATCCATTCTGCTTCCTGGGCAACCCAACCTGACACAGTGAGCTAGCACCCTTTAATAAATCACACTTTAAAAAATAATCCAATTGTTCTAACTGAACATACTTTAAGATCCCGTTTGAATGAGCAATTTTTCCCCTCCCCCACCTTCCCCAGCTTCTGTTGCTGGGTGAGTCTGTGCAGCCACATCATACCATGTGTTCTTGGACAAGGTGTAGACACTTGAGTAAAGCTGAGTCAATCAGGGGCTTTTTCTTGAGAATTTAAAGATGTTGAAACCAGAGTTATATGGTATTGAGAACTGGAGCTGCAAGGTCATGTTGAACTGGCACCATGGTAACTTCATGTAAAATGAAGCCACAAGGAAACAGAAAATAAAGGCGTTGGAGAGGAAGCGAGTCGGCTGCAGATGTGAAGAAACAACACAGAGGAAACACCACAGCATCACCACTTTGGAATACAGTCTGATGGTTCCTTACAAATCTAAACCTACTCTTACAATACAATCCAGCCTTCATGTTCCTTGGTATTTACCCAAGGAGTTGAAAATTTACATCCACCAAAAACCTACACACAGATGTACTAGTATATGGTAGCATTATTCATAATGTCCCAAACTTGAAAACAACGAAGAAGTCCTTCAGTAGGTGAATGGGTAAGCAAACTGTGGTGCATCCAGACAATGGGATAGTATTCAGCATTAAAAAGAAATGAGCTATCGAGCCATAGAAAGACATGGAGGAAACAAGTGCGTATTGTAAAGTGAAAGAAGCCAATCTGAAAAGGCTATATACTACATGATTCCAACTATGTGACATTCTGGAAAAGGTTAAACTATGGAGACAGTCAGAAACCAATGGTTGCTGGGGGCTGGGTGGAGAGAGGGGTAAGTAGGAGAGCACAGAGGCATTTTAGGGCAGTGAAATCTCTGTATGAGACTATGATTATACTTTTGTCCAAACCTATAGAATTTACCACAATCAAAGTGAAACCTAAACTATGGACTTTGGAGATGATGATGTGTCAGTGTAGGTTCATGGAAGTAATCAATGTTCCACGGTGGTGGGAGATGCTGATAATGGGGGAGGCTGTGAATGTGTGGGAGCAGGGAAAGGGGTATGTGGAAAATCTCTTCTTCTCAATTTTGTTGTGAACATAAAACTGCTCTAAAAAATAAAGTCTTACTAAAACAAACAACTACAGCATTGCAGACAAAATAAGTGCTTGATGTCTAGGACCACCATTCCCTGGTCCCAGATTCCCCAAAGTCTGGCTGCACATGTGGCTGCCAGGCTCCTTGAGGACACTCTGTGCTCTTATCTTAAATTCCCTAATATTGCAGCCAGTCTGAGCCATGAAACAGTTCCCAAGACAATTACTCAAGAACAGGTTTATGTACTTACTCATCTCAGGCTTGAGCTGAATTTAGTTCCTTTTCCAATACCAATAAAAAGAATCAGAGTTACTATCAAACTGATGTCTTTTTGTTCTTATCCCATTTGCCTGAATCACATAAAGTGACAAATAGCACTTGGGTTAAAGGGGCTTGAATAGCAAAATCCTATACAATAAAAGGCTAATATGCAAATCAACTGAACGGCAGAATGACCGGTCGCTATGACACGCACTAACCACCATGGGGAAGACATTCAATGCAGGAGCTGGTGGTCAGTGCACCAGGGGGAGTGCCGCTCTGCCAGAAGCCCTGAGCAGGCCGAGGCTGAGGCCACAGGCCGGGCTGAGGGACTCCCCAGTGCACGAATTTCATGCACCAGCCTCTAGTGTTAATATGTTTCCCCCCACTTTCTGCTTTGTATTTCTAGTGCATGCTCTTGCAAACCTACCAAATCCAAGGTACTTTGAGATCTACTTTTCCAAAATGTAAAATGCAAATGAACCAAGAAAACGACATACAAATTTAAATTTAACTTCATAAGCATTACCAAACACCTCTATGTGCCTGGCAATATGCTATTGCCAATGCAAATGATGAGCATAAACATAATCCAGTGCCCGGGATGGGACCTTAATATTAACATCATTCAGTAGAAAAGCCACACACATATGACATTTTAAAAAACCAGTAACAATATAAAGTGTCAAGTTTAAGTGCTCTAGACATTGTAGGTACTTAATACAGTAGGTCCTCGGGTTACATCGGAGATCTGTTCCTACGGTGCGACATAACATGATTTTCGCCATAAGTCGGACCCACCTCCATAAGCACCTATGTCACTCACATGGAGCACATACACAGCAGTAATGAAGTGACACAGTAACAAAAATTTAAAAGACAGATAACAATTCCTGACCTTTACTTGTAGTAAATAAAAAAAAAACATAAAGCACATATGTACATACATCGAAATGACGGAACATTTTTTTAATATATAAATACTGTAAATGGGAGATGGCGACGTAATCACGAAATGACATACGTTGAGTCTGACTTAACCTGAGGACTGTATATTGCTGTTAAGTGTTATGGGAGACAACGCATTATCTCTAACTTGGCAGTAATGATCACATTTCAGATCTCTACAGATAAACCAATTATTCCTTGAGTTAAGGTAGTTCAAATGTATCAGATACGTCAGTTCTTCTGGCCAGTGAAATCCTTGTAGGAAGGTTATGTGTTTGTTTCGCAACTCCCCATAGCCTAGCACAGGGTTTTAATCACTCAATACACTTGAATGATTGAGCTTTAGAACAATGAAACAGCAAAGTACTGTAGTGCCCTAGAGGTCATTCTTTGGCTCCTGGAGTATGCAAACATTTTATTTTATTTTGCTATTTTCTCACACAGTGTAACTAGACACTATAAGGATCAATACTGCACTGTATTTAATATGAATATCAAATACTTTATTCTCATTGACATCTTGAATTTATATAAATTATTTCAGTTAATTCAGCATAAAAATAAGTCAAGACAACCAGAATATGTAATTTTAAGAATTCAAAAGAGGTCAAAATATGTCTGAAATTATTCATCATCCAATTATTCACAAGTGTTTAAAATAAGTCCTTGATCCATAGGTGGTTTTGAGACTTCAGAATATTAAGCTTTTGACTTATGACCTTGAAATAAAGTGGTTTCTAAAAACACCCCAAATAATAATATTTCAATGAGATGATTTGGGGAATATACCTGTAAAAGCTACACAAAGGGCAAAAACCATTTATTAATTTGTTTAGTTTAGCTAAGTATTTGCATCCCCTGTAAGGTTGTTTCAAATCTTTTTAACTTTGCTCATTTCTCCATCTTGATATGACTTCCCTTATAACACCCGGCAGGTGAAGTGAGCCTCTAATTATTTTAACTTAAAGATCAGGAAACAAGTTTTCCTCACTATCTGTACCTTTGTCCCTCCTTGTCTCATCTAATAATCTGCTTTTTAGCATCAGAAGGAAGCTATGTCCCCTCTCTTTGCTGGAATCAACTCTCTGTGCATGCTCTCTTCAACCTCACCTTCTTACCTTCATGGCCCTGCTCCATACACTCTTCTCTCCTGCTGCCTTCCTTTTATATTCACCTTCAAATATTGTATTTTGTTCATAGAACAAACAAAAAATGAAACTCCGTAAGACACCTTTCCTTCATGTTTATACTTCTTTGAACAACTAGCCCACCACTTCTCCCCGCTGGCACCGTTTTTCTTATATATCTTGACATAAGCAGCTTCTTCCTTCTTCCTCCTTCCCTCTTTCTTCCTCTTCCTCCCATCCCCCTCCCCTCCTTTCTTCCCTCCATCGCTCCCTCCCTTCCTCCCTCCCTAAAGGTTTGCTTTGTTTCTCGAACCCCTGGGCATCTGGAAGCAACAGGAACTCACTGCTCAGTATGGAGAGTTAGCCACTACCAAAAGGTGGGCTTGCTTCCACTGCTTTGAAAGCCTTCTGATAGGCATTGTCGTCACTCCTCTGAGACCTGTGATCCCCGGATACTGTTCCTCCAGTTGCCTTGCTGTTCTTCAACTTTTCCAAAGGCTTCCTCACTCTTCTCCCTGAGTCCAGTTACTTTGCCTTCTAACAACCCATCCACAGACACCTTCCAGCTAGGACTCCCTGCCTAGAGCCTGATGGCTCCCTGTGCCCGCTGACAGGTTAACCTCACCCAGCTAGACGCTCAGCTCACACTGTGGCCTGGTTTTGGCTTCTTCACAGTTTCACAACCTTCTCCTGCACCCCCCACAATCAAGCAAACCTCAACGCTGCTCCCCTGGATATTCCAACCTCCGTGTCTGCAATGACGTTCCTTACTCCCAGCAGAGGCCTAACAGCACCAATCAAGACTTCAGAGACCAAATCCTTACTAATGTTTTGCTAGTTCTGAGCTTTTCTCTGAAGTTCTAGAAGCTTTTATCAAAATCTTATGACAGTGATCCTGTCCTTGAATTATCTTCCTTCACAAGGCTGCATGTTCTCTGAAGGGGGCTACTAGGTTCTAACACAGAAGAGTGAACACAAAGTCTGATGGACATAGGTTTGAATCCTCCTCAAACATTCTCTGTGGCCACAGGTAGGTTACTTACCACCTTTAATCACCACTTTTACCAAATGGAAGACTGGAATAACAACCACTCACAATAAAATTGTGGTGAAAATTACAAGATAGAAAAGAAGTATAGGGCACCCAACTGTGTTTATAGATTTTTGTTCTATCAGGTTCAAATTACTTATTTTAAATTATTGCCAGTGGTAATAAAACGTGTCATTTCCCCCCCCCCACCCCACTTTTTGACAGGCCATTGAATATAAATACAGACATTTCAATACTTCACATTTATTCTTATTTTTCTCTAGGGAAGCAGAAAAGGAAAACTGTTACTTTAAGTATTCTTCCTTAAAATGAAGAGGGAGGGAGGGTAAAGGGAGAAACAGGAAAAAAGTGAGAGAAAAAGGAAAGTTGGAGGGGAGGAGGGAGAAATATTCAACTCTTTCCTATGAGAAAAGTAGAATGTTACTCAACTGAAAATACCTATGTGCTTCCAAAACTAAAAAAAGCCCAATTTTTTTCAAATTTCAAAATACTCTAAACACGGGTCAGCCTGCAAGTCAAATAAGTAGTTCCCACCTGGTCCAAGCTTTCTGAAGTAACCTGCTCACAGATGAATCTTAACCAACTACTTGCCTGTTTTCTTAACACGGCTTGGCCAGGAGTTGTGACCTTTGGCTCAGAACCAGTTTAGCAGTGACCAGCGAATGCACCTTTCAGCTTAAGCCAAATTGGGCCTTGGCTCTCTGCAGGAAAGTGAGCTAAATAATCACCGCAAAAGGAAGTGCAGGTGTTCTGTTCTAATCATGCAAATGAAGCTGGAGTTGGCGAACTCCTGTCATTTTCTAAGCCTCCAACAATAAAAATAGAAACTATAAATGGTGAGAAAACATCCTAGGACCTAACGTCTACATAATATTGACTCAGTTCCCTTTTTGGGATGCTGAAGACTTCCTCAAAAAAGAGACCTACAATTACTTTTAATCTTCCACAGAGCTTGGCTTCACATCAGCCAACTTAAAATCTAAGAACTCCAAAATGCATTAATCCTGAGTAAACTGGATTTTGGTAACATATTCATTCTCAGAGATTTGGCCAAGTAGTCCATGTGATTAGCTTAATTAGAGGCTGGTTGTTTTCCAGTTGTCAAATAATCTTTTCCTATTTAAGAGTTAGAAATAAAAACATTCCCTCATAAAGGAATTGAATAGTTTGGGACACAAACAACGTAAGTATTTATTTGAAAAACATTTCCATATAAGTACAATGGCAAATCAGCTACAGTAGCTTCTCACTACTAATTCCAATTTGCACTCACAGTCACTTTAAATGCATCATAAGTAAAGATACTGCTACGGAAATCTATTTCACAAGGTACTTAGAAAAAATATATATACAGTCTCTCCAATAGAAAGTTAATTAAAATAACAAAGCCAGGCAATATAAAGCTAAGATACAAAACAAGCTGACATTTATAAACATAAATAAATAAACATGTACAAAAATGTCTATGACAACAGTGAACAAAGAAAAGCATTACAGTGCAAGTAATGGTGACAAGAAGGCAAAATAACTCAGGATGTTAGACTGATTCAATACAATGGAGTTTTTTGTTTTGTTTTTTTAAAGGTTAAAGAAGAAAATATCCCAGAGAGTCTGAATCGATATTAGTCTCAAAGCTAAGCTGAAACTAAATTTTGGCTCCACAGAATTACATTCCTGTAATTGAACTGTAATTCTGTTCTGAGGGGGTTAAATGAAGGGGAGAACTGTATCCTTAGAACTGAGGGTAGAAATTGGCTCAGTCTTAAATCCACTTGCAAATGTTTCTATTCAGCTGTTTCTTCCATTTTTCTTTACCTGGTTACTGGACATTTCTAAAGTGGAGCTGACATTGTTTTCAAATATGAATAAAAAGGTTTCCCAGATCTGGATAAATATGAGTAGAAATCAAAGTCATTTTTGTAGCTACCTCTTAATCACTGTTAACTCAATATGCACTTTGGGTAGAAATCTCACAATAGGAAGCTAATTAAATTCTATCACAAATCTCTAAGGCATGGGGACAGTATATGAAGATTCAGTGACTAAGATTAATTTTTATCTATATATAATTCCTGCCAGAATAAGCAGCCTGTTAATATACACCTACAGGGAAAGATCTGGCTCTCCTGTAATGGATCTTCATGATTTGAAGATTTACTACCCTTCCCTACTATGTACACCCCTCCCCTGTGGAAGCTAAGCTGGAAAGTGCTCATGTGACCCGGGACAGTGTTCCACCCTGCTGCAATATGGAACAGTAATAAAATCCACCCACATTGTCTTATTCTCCATTCAGTCTGGCAAATAGCTTCATGACTGAGGATCAGCAAAAGGTGAGAGGCCCCTTGGTGGCTGCACAGGCTGGATGCTACGTCTCAGGCTGAGAGCTATCTGCTTCTGCACAGAGGGAAAGGCCCCCAGGTGCTCAGTTCTGCCTGCTGCCTTTAAACAGATTGGCTCCAGAATGTCTCAACTTCCCAACACATAGCCACCTCCCAGAATCTGATACTTCCCAGATAACCCAGAGCAGATGTAAGAGTACAGCACGTACTGAGACCGATCTGGAAGAAACTGGATACAAATCCATCATTTAAGAACAAATAAAATGTGGTCTCCTAAACATTCACTAGCAAGCATGTTACTCAGAATAGTTTGAAAGTTAAGTAAGTTGCTTAATATTATGCATGGCTTGTAGGCAGAAACCTAATCCATAAATAACACCATCTATCTTACCAGACCTCCTCTGGCTCCTATAATCAGAGGACTTATGTACAAACAGTTTTTCACTTGCAATTGTAGACCCACATGTTTATAAATTATTTTGATTATGATAAGTCACCCATTTGTCTCAGTTTATATTCCTTGGAACAAAACTCTTAAAAGGGAAAGTAAGAGGCTTTTCATTTGTGCAATTGCAAATGTCTTAAAGTCTGCAGAGCAAGGGAGGACCCAAGAGTCTCAATAATTGTATTTCCTAAAAGGGAGAAACTATGGCACACAGCATGCCTAATGGAAATTCTCATTCCTTCCATGAGCCTGTGGGCTCCATATTCAGTAGAGGAGCAAAGCAGAGGTATAAGAGACTCATTCTTCAATAACTACTGGGAGGTTCACATTAATGAACCATCAATTTTAAACTTGATTCAAATGTATGGGGTTAAGTGATAATGATGATCCTTAAACTCTGTGTCTTGAATGGGATAAGTAAAATAGTATAAATTTGCATGGCCTCATATTAACTAGGTCAAAATTTGGTGAATTCTTTCTTTCTTAAGAATGTTATGTTCCTGAAGGTTAAACAATGGTATGAAAAGAAAAAATTCCTATCTGTTCTTCAGGTCAGACATTCTTTCATATCTATGGTCGAAATTTCATGAAAAAAGAGGAACTAGCACTGAAATAGCATTTGCAGGCATCCACAAAAGTTAGAAATATCATTATGCTTTGATTGTTGAAAAGGATTTCAATGAAGCAAATGGCTAAACCCAAACCTATTGGGTGGGGCGTGAATGAGCTCTAAAGTAGGGTTTGTCCCTAGCTCAGCCTCTCCCTTCTCTAATTTTAATGTCTCCCCCTGAGTTCTGATTAGTCAAATTCAATTTTATATTTTAAAAATTCCTTTTTTCTGTGGCTACTGA
This sequence comes from Plecotus auritus, assembly GCF_963455305.1. NCBI lineage: Eukaryota > Metazoa > Chordata > Mammalia > Chiroptera > Vespertilionidae > Plecotus > Plecotus auritus. Next base: position 30,184,250 of record NC_137775.1, on the reverse strand, counting down.
ATACTGTTGCTCTCAGTGCTGAAGTTTTAGTGATGATGGAAACTTCCCCATGGAAGAAATACACTGAAAAGACAAATTTTGAATTTCATAAAAGCCTTTTTAACAAAATACATTCCTCATAGATATGCAGTTACCTAGGTAACGGCACATTTACATCTGCTAGTCACAGTGTTCACTGCTTGCAGATCACGTTTCTCTTTCTTATAGTAAAGACATTAAAACTTTGTGCTGTGGCTGAAGGTGTCTGACATGATAATGTTTTTATAGAAGTTATCTGAATGAGGATTGCAATAACCCTTGACCTTATCAATGACCTGATGGACGGGGATGATTGATGTTTGTTCTCCATCAGCATGGGTCAGTTTTGATGAGGACTTGTCCATGGAAGCATTGTCTGTAAGAAATGATACAAGAAATTAGGCAAGAAGAGCTGGTGAAATGCCTAAGGGCCACCACACTAGACACTGTATTTTGCACATTAAAAAAAAAAAGTACAGAAAGGAAATAAAACTCTGGTTGTCAGGTTAGGTAATAGGCAGCACTGAAAATTCACATTTTTCACCTTCAAAGTGCATTCCTATGGATAAGTCAATGTCAATTTGCCTTCTAGTAATATGTGTTGGAGTTTGTTTTAAGAAATGTTCCTGTAGTGGTATTTTTCAAAGAGCTGATAAATAATCAGAAAATTGCTGCAAAGGAAAAAATGTGGCAAGGCTCAAAAGGAAAAATGACAGGTTATATAACAAATGGATAAAAAGATGCTGAAATATTTATGGAAGAAATGTCATGATGGCTAAGATATGTTTTCAAAATAATACAGAGAGGGAAAGTGGGTAGGTGAAGGAGATTTATTATACTATCCTCTCTACTTTTTATATATATGACACTTCTCATAATAAAAAAAAATTCTCACACGAAGATGTGTATATTGATTTTTAGAGAGAGAGGGAGAGAGAGACATTGATGTGAGAGAGAACACCAATTGGTTGCTTTCCATACATGCCACACAAAGACTGAACCCATAACCTGGGTATCTTCCCTGACCAGAGTCAAACCAGCAACCTTTCAATATACATGGTGACACTCCAAGCAACTGAGCCACACCAGCCAGGGCAAAATTTTTTATAAATTATAATTTAAAGGAACTTTGAGAATAAAAGTCAATGAAAATAAACATAAAAAAGATATTTTGAACACATTTTCTAATGGTTGCCTTGTAAAGTAATTGGAAAATAGAAAAAATAATGTTTTATTAATTATTTTTAAATTAAAGAAATTAAAATTATCTATCAGAAACATTTAAAGTATATGTTTTTATTAATTGTGCTAATCTCAGAATTATATTATTACTGACAATATGAGAGCAATGGATAGAAATAAAGGACTGCTAAATATATTTTTGTTCTAAATCTCCCAATACCATATATTTAAATATTATATCCCAGACACTAAAGCTTCTAAAATTGGCTCAGATAGTGTTCTGAAACTCAATTAAGCCCCATTATCTACAAATACGTATGGCTATCTTCATGAATATCTTGTATGTATCTTCCTTGTTCCTTCTCCCAACACACTTTGGAGAAAAATTCTACCCTAAAATTAACCACAGAGATTTCACACTGAGGAAGGAGCAAATATGACCATCTACAACATACTAGTTCCCTACAGTTGTATCTTCTCTAGTCACTGTGGAAGAAGCAAAAACTCTACCATGAAAAACCACTTCTAGAAATCGTGGCTTCAAAATAGGAATGCTCACATCCTGCCATTTTTTTGTTTGTTTGTTTTGAGTAAGTTAGACCCAGTATGTGAGAAAATATTACAAATCCTTCAATAATTGGTAAAAGCCATCAGAGTTATATCTATTGTCTTTGGAAATAACAAATTGTTCAACTGCTTAGTGTTGGAACAAAAACTATATATATATATATATATATGAAGGCTGAAATTGGAAATGGTGTGTTCATTCCACACTAAAGGAAGCAAAATGGATGGTTTATGGGAAGAATGGGCAGATAGAAGCATGGCAGAATGATTATGCCCCAGGATTGGTGAGAAAAAGGCTCAGGGCATTCATTGTATAAAGGCCCTCCCACTTTTAACTCTGGGCAAGCTGATTGGTTCTGTGTTTTCCTTCAGTTCATACATTCACTAGCCATTGGTTTTCTGTTGGGGATTTTTCTATTGAATTAAATTTCAGTAATGAACAATTTTTTTGCCTGATGTTTTCAGAAAACAAAGGAACTTCAAGGATATATTCATTCTGCTTTGTTCATAGCTTGAATCTAGGGTCATGTAGCTTTTAGAGATTTTGACCAGCTCCATTCCCAATATGTGACCCAATTTTCTGGGTCTTCACATCCTAATAAAAGAAATTCTGAACAAGGTCTGTTATATCAAAACAGGGTTGGGCAAAAGTAAGTTTACAGTTGTGAATACACAAAACAGAATTTATTCTTGCTATTATTTATTAACCATTGTGTTATTTACCATTTGAACACCTATAAACCTTCTTCTGTCCCACCCTGTATATGCAGTTACCACTCCTCTGGTTAGATTATTACATATGGGCAATATGGATTTTGATTATAGTTGCAAGTTTGAAAACCAGGGGCTAGGGAAATGAACTACTGTTTGACCTGTGCTGAAGTTTTAAGCAGGTAAGAATCCTCAAAAAGCAGGATAGAAATTGATAAATTCTATTTTATGTCTTCTATGAATGTACCATGACAACTCCAGTAATTCATCAGAGCAATGAAAAAGTAAAGAATTTCACTTTACACCTTTCTAACACAAACCTCTTAAGCACTGCTTTTATTTTGTTGCTACTGTACTTGGTATGAAATTTACTAACTCCAGAGCATGGTACATTTCCTAGAAGGCTTGCAGACAACCCCATGCAGACAAGAGCCAGCACAGCAAACAACCACTTGAAATTTCAGAAATTCCAGCCCAGGGCAGGAATGTCATTGTGCTAGCTGAGAAATATTGTAAAGAACAAGCAATTTTGCTGGTGCAGCAAGAGTCTTAGTTTAATTCATGCAAATATTCTCTTATTACCTTGCAAAAAAATCATGCATTCAAAAAAATAATAAAGGTTTACCTGAATGATCCACTTTTGTTGAAGGAATGCTCTTAGAAGACATTATCTACACCATAAACATATGAATTTCTAGATCAATTCCAAGAAATAAACCAACTAGATATCCATGATGATATGCAGTGACTCCTTGCATACTCCAAGTGACCCAAGTACACCAGCCGTCCCACTGAGAACTGGCTAGGTAGCAGAAGGCCATTTGTATGTCAGTTGATGGGAGACCAGAATGTGTTATATCATAGAAGTATGTCATATAGCTGACTATATCCTGATGCCAGTAGACAAGAACCCATTTAATGCCAAGAGTTTTATTATGGCAAGCAGAAAAATATTAATAAATTCTTTAAAAAAACATATACAATGTTTTGAAACAGTAGTTTTTCTTTGGTATCTATCTCCCTTTCCTTTCATCTCTTAGTGAGTTTTCCCAAGATCCTTAATATTTTCAAGTATTTCGCTAATGCTTCCAAAATGCCCCCTGTTCCAAATTATCTACCTTGTTGTCTTCTCTCCCATTTTTATAGTGGCAGTTGTTTAGGCTAGCAATTCTCAGCTGTGTTAGGGGTAAGATAATCCAATCTAATTCTTATTCAGTCATAACTGGCTTATCATGTATAAACTATTTGTGTTTTTGAGGGGGATGCAAAATGAGTAGCTAATTTTGAGGTTGAGAATATTAAGTAAAACACTCATTCATTATAAACAAAAGATAATTTGTACTGGAAAACTACCAATTAGGTAGAATAATCTATTGTAGACTGTCTCAAATAACCCCTGTTATTAATTTTATTACACAGCAGGGGAGCAGAGACCTCTTATTTTTAGGCAAAGCTATTTGTGTACAGAACTAAAAGCCTGTACCTTATTCTGGAAGGGAGTTTATAGCTTTTCTTAAACATCCTTACTCCAAGAATCTCCTAACTGTTCCAAGTTCTCAGGTCTTTTCTTAATTAATTTTGGAATTAACAAACTCTCTATACACTCAAACATGTTTCTACGGTGCTATCTTGAATCCCAGGCAGTGGCTATTCCACTGGTGAGGCATCGACAGAGGTGCAAGCAGGGGCAGGTGGAAGGATTCAAATATACATAACTGTCATTTGAAATTCAAGTGTTTGCAATGTGAACATTTACACATCACACAACACACTCCCTATTTGCAAAAAGCCAAAGATGAATCTTCTCTGTGCCATTTACCTCTGTTTATGTTCAATAGCTAAACAAATTCAAAATTAAGGTTATTTGCATTATCCTTTTGGACACATCATAATTAGGAAAGTGCTGGGTGCTAAATATTGATAGCTATTTGAGGTTTAATTAGTATTTAAAAGTGGCAATTCTGCTATTTTCCTTTGAAATTATTAAAAGATTACATCTTATCTCACTGGTCACTGGCTATCAATATTGCAAAATCATCTTTATTTCCATGTTGTCTCCAGGACTGTACATTTCATGCTTAGTGTTAGAATGTGTGATCATTGTAAATATTATGAATATACAGGAGATTAACAAAGATACGGTATTTCTCACCATCTTGTATTCCTTCCCAAATATGATGTCCTCTATTCTTTCATAATTGTTTTTTGTTTAATCAGTGATTCAAACAGTAATTGCCAATCACATTTTCAGTGTTTAAAGATTTAAATCCTAAAGGTAACATATATCCTGGATGGTGTTTCTTTCTGTTCCCATGCAAGCTTGCCAAGTAACTTTCATACTATGTTGAAATAATCTCAACTCAATTTTTATATACTATTTTAAAATAAAACAAGTAACTTGTTAAACAAGATACTATAATTTTTTAAAAGAAAACTAAGTTTGCATTGGAGGCAATCACGATAATATTCAGAGCCAATGACACTATGGATATATAGATTCAATTTAGGTTATAAAATCTAAAAAAAAGACAAAACATCTACAAAGGTGCTGGATAAGGTCTTCAAGTAAATGTTTGTCTACATTGCCCATGTTGTCAGTGAAAATGTGATGAGAACTGTATCAGAGAGCACCTTTGCATGGCAGGACTCACCTGTGTGACTATTCCTTTTGAAGTAGGTGGTAGAGCTGCATTTCGATTTGGATGTAAGGTAGGTTGAATTGGAACCAATGGAGCTTGAGGACAACGATTTTCCTAGGTTATCAGAACTTTTCTTGATGGTATTGGTAGCTGTCTTACTCCAGTCTGAAAGAAATGACATCTCTCCATGAATTTGCTGTAGGGGGAATATGGCCTGAAGACTCAGCACTACACTATTTAAGTAACACTTAGAGCATTCGATGTAAACAACAAACTGAAGAAGTAGGTAAGTTTTTTACTTTCACCCTGTGTAAAATATTGTTTGAAATCCTACTTTAATATCCTAAGGGTGAGATGTAACCACTGATGGTAATAAAAAAAGGTCATACTTTTTATTAGGTATTTCATTTTACAGTATTGAAAAAAATCTCTTGGCCTAATCATGTAAAATTAGAACCTCAAAAATGTGGACAGGTGACAGTGGCATAGTGGAACTTCTGGACATTTGACTTACTAAATTAGACATGAAGCCTGAGCAGCCCACTTAACCTGTGTGGATTTCATGCTTCTCCTTTGCCAAATAGAAGGGTCATGCCCAGAGGCCTCAGATCTCTTGAATTCCTAATATACTAAGACTCCAACCAAGCATCGTCACATACCCACCTTTATAACTTGCTACCACTGGAACTAGGTTTCTCTGGCGATGAAACACTTCCCACTATTGCTCTTAGACGTAAAAACCAGTTATCAGCTTGCCCCTTACCTGAATTGTCTGCTAACCGAAATCTACCACAGCAGAGATGACGCCTCCACTGTTTCTGAACGTTCTCCTTCATCGCACAGTGGAAAATAAATATAAATAAGCCTGCAACCAAAGAAAATATTAACATTTAAGCCAATGGACACGTTTTAAAGATAAATCTTATGAAGCACGTGGATTCATTCTAATTTAAACTTTTTATATATATGAGTCGCTAAGAGGAAAAGATACTGAGGAATCTTGCAGGATGTGGTAGACGTTTTAAACCTTTTGTAAAGAACACAGAGGCTCAGATAAAACCAGAATTGTTACTTGTATCTGATTTTGTCTTTGCCTGTTCTGTTCAGCATTCCTTATAACCTAAAGTGTAAAGCAATATTCAATTTAAGAGATATTTAATAAGTCCCTTATATTTGCTTTAAGATTATGTGAAAATATTTCACAAAATTTAGAAAAGAATATGAAAAACAGAAAACATCCTCTCATCACCTATTTCCATTTGTGTATTCTAAGCTATTTTATGTATGCATATAAGTTTGGGCCATAGAAAAATGGTATTTTTGCAGGTCAAAAAATGGCCACAAAGCAGCCAATTTATGTGGCTTCACCTGTTTTAGTTTCTCAACATTTTAATGCAGAAATATTTCTGTACTGTGAAATGGTCCTCTTATTTATGGTCACTCCTTGCACCTATCAAAAGCTAACTGCATCATTTGTGCTTTGGAAGCTAATATCTTTTAACTTTTCAAGGAATTTGCTTCTGCTTTTTAATTTCTCTTTACTGTTTCACCAGTTTCTTCCTCTATACTTGGTTATTCACATTACTTACAAGAATATTCTAGTAACCCTCTTTTAAAAACAAACAGTAATTTCTCCTTTAACCCCAAACTTCCAACTTCTCCATTCCCTTCCCAATACAATTTCTTGAAATGGTTAACTTTTGCTGTTTCTCATTTCTTCTCTTAACCCACATCCACTACGCCACTACAACTGCCCTTGGGGAGGTCACACTCTGACTAAATGGCTGTTTTTCAAAGCCTCCCACACCTACAGCCCCCAATTCCCTTGGGAGTTTGCTGACACAGAAAATCCCTTTAATAACTAAACATGCTTTGTATCCCTGAAAGTGTGAATCACCAAAATAAATAATTTGAATTGGTTAACAGATCCTTTTAAGTTTTTAAGAGGTGGTGGCAATTCAGAGTAAAGAGGGCAGCAGTGTGGAGCCTGTGGTAGGGTCGGCACAGGTCGCAGATGAAGGAGGCTGTGTGGCGGAGAGGAGGGGGCCCTCTCCATCTCAGGTGCACTCTGTGTTTGTTGGCTGGGGCAGAATTTGCGGGACTTGTTCCTGGAAGTATTTTTGTCACACAGCTGAAAATACAGGTAAGCATGTGTTCTTAAACACTGTTTAACAACATCACATATTAGAGCTGGAAGGAGGTTATAAACTCCAGTTGAGGGCATTCTTTCCTAGGCATTAATCCAGGCATTGCTCAGTGTAGGGCCCTGCACTGAGCAAATGACTTCTTTCAATTTAGAGAAGAACTTTGCTAGAAGTTGCTTCCTTTAACACTCAGTAGTTTTTATAAATGTGGTACATCCTGGAGGAAACCGGTTCTCAGACTTGTTCTTTTGGCCTTGCGGGGATACTAAAAAGTGACTTATTTGGGGATCTCATGCTGACTATATTCACAGAGGAGAAGGTTAAATGTAAGATAAAACGAACTTCATGAAACCATCTTTTAGATTGTGCGCTGCTGTCTTAAATCATAATGAATTATATAGCAATTAGATGACATTCCTATCTTTAAGCAACCACATTTTCCTGGAAATACATTGGCATCCAAGAACTTTAAGAGACACTGGTACACAAATCAGATTTAAATCTGATACATCACCTCTAAAATTATGTGACAGAAGAGAAGTCACTTAAATTCATCTCCATCTCCCACTCTGAATTGTGATGCGGTGTGACACAATTAGATAATAGGCATAAGAAATTAGAATTCTTATGAATGAATATATTCTTAAGTTCCAAGGTAGTATGAAAATTCTTTTGTCGTGAGACACACTTCTACTTTAAATCAGAACAGAATTTTCATAATAGATTGTTTTACCATTTGTGATAACCAGCCCCTTTCATCTGAATTTAGGTTAGTCTGGCAATAAATATAGCCAAATTCTTTCAGGACAAAACATCCTTGTAGAGCTCCACTGTGGGAAATGTAGTAGGTATCCATCCGGAAGAGTAAACGTATGCAAAGTCAAACTCTTCAGACAGGAAGAGTAGAAGATATAACCAGAGAGCCAAGACCATTGGAGGCCAAAGTGAGAAAACAGATGGTTATCCCTCTTCAATTTTGAGGGTTTTTCATCCTAATTACTTACAGATATGGGTGCAGAAGCAGAACTAAAATCATTAAGGGTTGTATGTTTACATCCAAGGGACTATGTCTGATTTCTCACTCCCATCTCCGCTCCCATTCTGTCAAATATTTTCCCTTTGAGAATCTTCATATCAACCACACGGCGCCTCAGAGGCTCTTCATAACACCTGTTTGTCTAGCTTTCTTAGCTGTGACTGGGGACCAGAATACTCAGCCTTTGCTCTTCATCGTGTGTCTTACAGCTATCTAACTGATCAGGGAGAGGGAACATTGCCCATAAAAGTTTGGAAGCTAAAATGGCTCAAAGACTGAATTCAGAGTTAAAGCCCTTATTTCATCTTGACAGGCTAGCACTAGTTTCATGAAACCTTTATATCTCACAAAACAGAGTTCATGATGGTCCTATATTGGTGAATGGTAGCCTGAAAAACCACCAGTCTGATGACTCTAAGCCAAAGTTCCTTAGAAAAAAATTCTTTAGCTTGGTAACTGCCTGGATTCTTTATTTTACCTATAGGAACCCAGACTTCCTGCTAGAACAAGAAGAAAAACAAAAACTTAAACCTACTTTAAATACCTTTTTTAAAAGAATAGTTATTGATATTTTAGAGAGAGGAAGGGAGAAGAAACTTCAATGTGAAAGCACAACCTTGATGGGCTGTCTCCTGCACGCCCCCTACTGGGGTAGAGCCCACAATCCAGTCCTGTGCCTTGATCTGAATGGAACCAGCAACCTCTTGGTGAGGGTGAATGGGATGACACCCAACCAACTGAGCCACACTTGTCAGGTTTAAACCTACTTTAATTGAACAGATTCTTGACCAGTCCTTACCTGCTTATCCCACCCTCACCCCTGCCTTCTCTTTCTTTACCTCCATCTTCCATTAGTCAATCAGAAGTATCTGCTCACTTTAAAAAAGTTAGAGCAATATGTGAATTCAAGATGTCTTAATTCTTGGTAAATTTTACAATTTCCTCATTTAAAATAAATAATATTTTCAATTGTGATGGATGAAGGATGTTCAAAGTATGTGAGAAGGTGGGCCTGCCTATGGATCCTGCCTAGGGAGGAAACGTGAGGAATCCACTTCCTCAAAGCCTCTGAGAGAAGCAAGACCACAGGCCAAGGCTGGGTCAGCAAATATGGCAACCGGACACCCGAGAGTGCTCTAAACTTGGAGTCACAAACATTCTGAAAAATCTCAAGTAGTGGATTTGCTTTTTTATACTTCCTCCTTTCACCTACCTTAGGACACATTCCAGTATCATATTTGGGGGGAGCAAAAGCTTACTTGTAAGTATTGGCATTATATTCACTGTAGATTGTATGGGCTTGTGTTTCACCTTTGTCTTTATAAGAGCTACTTAACTATTTATTTAGGGAAAAAAAATAGCATCTTAGCCTCAATATTTTGGCTGGGAATCTGGCACCCACATGGAACTCACTCCCTTTGGTTGATTCTGGCAAAGACATGTGGCTTTCTGGGGCAGATGTAAGATGAGTGGCCAACGGGATGTTCTCAGATCTTTAGCCTGATTATCAAAAGCTTTAAAAAAACTGTTTCCCTTGGATATGAAAATGAATGCTACACAGCAAAATTTTGGGGCAATACAGATTGTGATTCTTTTACCGCTCTAAAAGGTCACTTTCAAGAAATCTGGTGAAGAATAACAAAACAAAACCTAGAATCCTCATCTCCTAATGAGTTCTTAACCAACTAAAGGCCATTGACACTTTCAGCAAGATTGCCATCAATAAATTCTGACAAATGGCCTAAACTGACTTCTTCTTACCCTGGATAAGAAAGTACCAGAAACATGGTGAAGGGGAAGATTGCAGATACAGGTAATGTCAGGGATGTGGGATAGAATCAGAACGGGTAATGATGAGTGATAAGTGGTTCTGGAGATTTGAAGGGAAAATCAGTCAAGAATTCATCAAAGCAGGCATTTGGGCAAAAGAGGCCCCGTGCTCTACATAACTGACTTTTGACAGAAAAGGTCACCTCTGAGCTTCCCAGCAAGCTTGAGTCCAAATCTCCGAACAGCTCATTTGTTCTGTTGTCTCACAGACATAGCCAGCTGCCTGCTGGGCTGGGGATCCTTCAGGTTTAGGAACCTCCTGAATCCTCCTTTCATACTACCAAGGTGCCCCTTAGAAAATGACTTCTCTGTGGCACAAAATTTCATGCCAGAAGATGAGTAATTTATTTCCTTGCTGTGTGTAATGTCTCAGCCAACACAATGTCATTTCAGCTCTTTGGGTATAAAGGTAGTTCATTGCCTTGGAGCCAATTCACTGTGTGTTGTACGTGTGATTATGGCGCAGCTTAACTCTCAGGAGGCTTCTAGCCATGGGTTGGAAAATTTGATTTAATATTCTTAGTTTACCAAAAGTATTAAAATAATAAATATATTTTCCTTAATGATTTTTGATGAATAAGGAAAAGAGATTAAATTCACATTTATTCATTAAACATATATTTACTAACAGGTGTTTTTAGTGGAGGCAAATATTCACTTCCTAGAAACTTTCCAATAAAAAATTATAAGGGTAGTACTTTGTTTTAATCTCCTGTTTATGCTCTGGCCTCTAATAATGTACCTTTTTATTTCCACATATGCTACATTGCAAATATTACAATATCAGATTCAAACTGATCTTGGGAAAGTCACTGACTCTCGTGAGCCTGTTTCTCATTCTATAAAATGGAGAATATACCCTCTACCTTCCAGACTTACTGCAAGAATTACATCAGATGACAGATGTTATGGGACTAAACAACAATGCGCTAAACAAATATGTCATTTCTGTTGCTCTGGTATCTTAATGTTATCAAATTAATTAACAGCAAACATATCTGAGCAGGCTGATAATGCCCTTCTGTGTTGGCCATCACAGTTTCCACTGATAGAACCACATGTTGCATTGTATTATGTTGTCATATACATGTACAGAATATGGGCTGATGACACCTGAGACTATTAATCAATGTTGTTTCTCATGCCTGGAAAAGAAAAGTTGAAGACTGAGCTCTTAGTATGGGGCTAGACTTTAGATCCTGATGAACTTGTTAGAAGAGGTAAACTTGCCTATACATTGAAGAAGCCTAATCTAATTGAAAGTGTCACATACTTTTGTACAGTTAATGGAAATATATAAAGTCTGAGATATGTTCATCCCTTGTATAAGGAGCAGCTATGTGCATATGCTGCACCTTAGAGCAATAATTCAATCCTATAAGTGCATTGCCATTGCCAAGGGACAGAGATGCCATCAGGATTCTGGTCAAGAGCTCCTCAGCAACCAGGGAGCTGCCTTTTATTTCTTTAGGATGAATTATGTATTTGTTGAAATGAAGGCTAAGGTTCGCAGGCATGTGAGTTATGGTATACTTTTATCAAACATCTGTTCCCTTTTGAATAGCAATTTGTATGCCATACAATTTTTCTCAAGTTGTATTCTTTAGAAAAAAAATAAAATTTGATAGTTTTATCCTGGGAAAGCAGAAAGGATAGCAAAAGCAGATAGGTATGGAATTCCACCATGTTTAGAGAAGATATATTTATCTTTTCATCGTAGAGAAAAAAATTAGATGAAAATTAATATATAACAAGTGAACTAGGCAAAATAAAAAGAAAAAAATGATACACTGTGGAAAATTAGAAAATAATAATGAACTTGGTTTTAGCCTTGATTCAATTCATGATTTCATTTGCTTAATCAAGTAGGTAAATTTCCAGTTATAGCCACACAGATTATAATAATTTTCTGATATCTATTGCCATTAAATGTACAGTTATAAGTATACATAAAAATAAAAAATATATAAAATAATAAAAATAGAAAACATTAAAAGCAAAAATAAAACATATAAAAAATAAAGCATTTATAAAACTGTTATAGGCTATACAGATTTATGTGAGTACCCAAATAATTACACATGTACATATGTATGTGTATACAAACATACATATATTAAAAATATATACATTTATTTCTAAAAATTTTAGCCTATTTTAACCAAATAAAATATATATTTATTTTTAATAATTTAAATGCTTTAATCAAGTATTTAAAGACTTACACAAAAGTTAGAAAAAAACTGCGAGCAAAAGTCACTCCTGTGATATACACGTTATGACATCACTGTAGACTCAGCTCAAACACAGGTGCCACGTCTATAGTACTATAGCCATTCATTATCAATTGATAACTTGGGGCATTCATGATGAAAACCCTGCTAATTTTCAGATGCTCAACTATGAGCTAAGTCTGAGAAAATTAAAGTATGTTTGGCATAGTTTTAGTTTTCAGAATATTGTATTACATTCTCAGTCTTTGGCCATTGCCAAGTCTCATAATGATAGGCTTCAATGGATTATAAGATTCCATTAATAAAAAGACCTTTTACCCAAAGCATTAGAAACATCAGAGTTTACTCTAATGAACAAACCAATGATGAGTGTTTTGTAGAAGCATACTTCCTAAATTTCTCTTGATTCCTTCTCACATCTCTCCAGCTCCCCCATTCGCACCACAATCTAAAATACTGTACCACGTTATTTTACCTGGACCATTGCAATAGCTTCCTCTCTACTCTCCCTACAGACGCTACTGGGCTACTCTAATCCATTCTTTATATTATATCCAGATTCCTTTACAAGATGCACATCTGATCATGTCATTTCACAGGCCTAAAACTTTCCAAAGACTTCGCATTGCTCTCATAAAGAAAACACAGGGCCGTCTGATCTAGACCCGGACTCCCTTTTGTGCCACACTGCTCTCACTCTCCTGCTCTTTCTCGGTTCTCAGGTTATATGAGCTTTCTATTAATTCCTTGAGCAGATGTTATAATTACCAACCGCAGCAGATCCTTGAATAATGTCATTTCATTATAATGTTGATGAGATGCCACAGGAACTCAACTTTAGTTTATATCAATTAGCTTATGGTAAAATTGGTTTCCTTATACATCGTTTTGCTTACAGTCATAGAACCTATTAACCACATTAAGTGAGGACTTATTATACAAATTTTTTTTATTTTTTGTACATGAAGTGCCTTCTACCTGAAATATTCTCTTCCCCACTTCCGCTCCCAGCCTTCACCTAGTTAATTCCTATTGATCCTTCATAGTTCAGCTTAGAATTCATGTCTCCTCTCAATTGCTCTTAACACCACCAGGTACTTTTATATGGTGACATAATTGGTTAATGTCAATCTCTCTTACTAGCATATATGCTCCATGAGGCAAAGGGATCACATCAAGTTTTTCTTGTTGCTTTTTTTTTTCTGGAATAAAGAATATCAGAAAGAAAAGAAATAGACATAATGTAGTCCTAGTACTACCTGAGCTCATTTTTTATTTACTGAATTGTTTCTTTAAATTGTCTAAATGCCATGTTTCTTTTAAAAAAGCATATACTTTTAACAACAAACCTCTCTTGAAAGATTCAGAAAATGGCTCAAATCAAAACCATTAAGTGCCTTCCCATGGTGTCTTAAGTAGTGTTTGTACAGGGTTGGCCAGTAAGCAATTGTTGGTAGGCTCATGCTATGTATCCCTGCCTTTTAATTTTAATTTTCTTTTTAGGAGGTGTTTTAATATCATTAGATGTGCAAAATCTGTTCTGAATTTATATAATTTAAATTTAGTCTTAAAAGTCAGTGATTTATGAAGGATATAACTTGACGATGGTTTATAAAATTTTTCCCCTCCTGACAGAAGACCTATGCTGGGAAAAATAAAACATCCCATTTCTCATGAATGGAAACAGCTGAACAGACAGCATGGCTCTTGGAGGTTATAGAAACTGCCAGGAAATTCTACAAGCAAAAACTAGGTTGGGCTGGCAGATTAATGTGCTTTTCATGTACAATCCTGAAATATAAAACCATCGAATCTCTAATGGTAATGAACATTTTTGTCAATATTTATCTAGGCACATTTATGTTGTATATTACAGAACAGATTAAATACAGGAAAAATCACTTTATGAAGCTAGATCCCAATGAAGATGTATGCATAGGCTACCTCTTCAGTTTCCACCTTTTGGAGGTGCACTTGAGGCTTATTATCCTATTTGCTGAAGATAATGAGCCCACATATTTCCTCTGTTATGGGAGAATGACCCTGAATAAAATTTGTTGAACTAATTAATGTGGATTTATGCCAGAGGATCCTCAAGTTGGATTTAGGTCATACCCAAAGACCCTCCCTTTCTTTATCCAGCAATCCATTTATTCTTTTAATAAAGAATAGTTCAGCACCAACTATAGGATTTTTTTTTCAGGAGCTCATGAGCTAATGGGAAACCTAAGAGGAAAAGCAAAGCAGATCTGTACAATACAAAGCAGTAAACACTCTCCCGCAGGAAAATATAAACTTCTCTTAGCACACACCTGTAGGGAGTACCTGCCTAGGCATCTCATTTGGTGAGTAGCACAAACTTGATTTCTACCACTTTCCACTCCTGCACAGATTTGTCTAGCTTGCACTAGTCAGCTCTTCTTCCCCGCCACACCTATAAGGACATACCAGTAATTTCAGGTAGGCTAATAGTACTGCCCTGCTCAGAAAGATTCCAAACATTGTCACCTCATTCCTTTTGGAGTTGGGACCTCCTGGTACTTCAGAACATTAGGAAGTTTTTAAAAATAGAGTATATCCAATGTCTTGAAGAATGACATTTAATTAAAAATATATATTCCCTTAAACTTAAAGTTAAATTCATCATATGTACACTAGGGTTTGTATTATGGAATCAGGAATATGACAGGGAGCTCCTTGAAGGAAGCCTTGAATTTTTGTACAATGCAGGCCATTGGCAAGTGTTTGTTAAACTGGAACTAATTGTCATATATCATGAAAAAAATGAGCATTTTTAAACTAAAGTATTAGTATTTATTTTGAAAAAAACAAGCAGCCAAGGAATCAAGGTGAATTGCTCTGTCCCTGCATAAAGTCTAAAAATTCTGCAGGTCAAGAATAGCACACCACAAGGGAAGAGGTTCTTGAGGAGCAGCACTGACACTCAGCAAAATTGTAAGGGTGAAAGTGATCTCTCTGTGCACTCCTTTAAACTTGGCACCTCCTGCCCATTTTCAGTCATGCGACAACATATGTTTACTGAGGACCTACTATCTGCCAGGTACTGTCCTGGGTCTCTGAAAATAAACAAACTGACATTCTACTTCAATTTTCCATTCAATACCTTTTTCATGAATACCTACCCCATGCCCAAAACTATGCAGTTGGAATAGTAGAAACTTAGTGTGGCGTTTATCCAACAATGAAGCTGTTTGCAAATATGACAAAATTAGAAAGTGGAAATTATTCAGGTACCATTTATCTTACCTTGTAATGAATTGAAGATGGAGAAGAGGTACGTGAAAGGGATATATAAGGGTCCCCAAGCAAAGAAGGCAAAACCCCATGTCATGCCCAGCAGAAATGTCAGGCTGACCACACTGCGCATGTTCCGTAAGACCTCTTCCTGCAGGGTCCGGTTGCTCCTTTTGCCATTCCTCCCGCAGATCTGCACCATTACCACGATGAACATAGCAACGTTCAGTAAAAACATGATTCCAAAATACCCAGCACAGGTCACGTAAAATACCACCGGATCCTGAATCCAACAGCTTAAAGGAGAAGAAGCAAGAAAGAAAAAGGAACTGATTACCATGCCTGTGGACCTAGGACTTCTCCTGGCTTGGTTCTGGCTTCTGTGGGTTTCACAGCTAGGCCTTTCTCACACACCTTTGGAGAGTCACTTCATTTCTTGGACCTCCATTTCCTTCTTGATGTGTTCATAGTTTTCTCTGTTTGTTTTGGATAGCTATCACTTTAATGCCTAGTTATTTAAGTCAAGAGTTGAGAAGAAAACCAGGTGGCTACTTGAATTCTGACTTGGCGTGAGGACACCCTTGGTTGGTTTACCCAACACCATGTCTAACCCCTTTTCTCATATGTGTCTGCACTCCAGAGAATGGGACGTTTAAGTACTTATATTTTCAATCTCCTTTGTATTTAAGGGTTGGTCCTGTGGACATTGTTCTACAAAATGATATGGAAGCAAAATCTGGAGAGCTATCTTGATAAACTCAACTGGCAAGGCCCTTATTCATTCCTTTTGTTTCAAACCTGAGAGCAACCTATGGAGCAGCAGCAATCACCTTATACCCATAAGAGAAAGGCCAAGAAAGCTGCAGAGGTTCTGACCCTGACATTTCAGCCATAAATTAATGCTAGTTTATTGCTCATTCCTATGGGTGTCTTTTTTTTTGTCATGTGAGAAGAGTAAATTCCTACTTAAGACACACATAATTGTGGATCCCATAGTGCAAAAGAATTCCTATTAATATAGTTGGTCTAGTTGAGGCAAGACCTTATTGTAAAACTGTGACATTCTTATAGTAACACTTCTCATGTACAATTAAAAAGCTTACATTGGTTACAATATCCTTATGAAATGAGGAAAGATATACTTGATATTCAAAATTATATATAGATTTGAAAACAGATAAAAGCAATTTAGGAACTGTACTATGTGTAAATGTTCTATGAGTAAATTTAACAAGTACTACAATTTGCAGATGCCCCAGGTCCTAATAATATTATGGAAGATCTTAGGTACCTCAAAAATTGGATATATTATTTAAGGCATTTAAATTTATCTTAAAATTCTAGTATAAATAGTCAACATTATGGGTTATGTCTTCCACAGTGGGACATGACTGCCACAAAGGCAAAAGCTATCTTGAACATCTCTGAATCCCAGAATATAACATGATTCCTAGCATATAGTAAATGCTCAGTAAATGACAGTTGCTGATGGAATAGCAATTTATTAAATGTACTTTAAAGTTCTGTAAAAGGTGACTAAAATATTTTTAAGATTACCTTATTTAGAACTTATGTACTGACTTTTACTTTTAACATAACTTTTTAAAAAATGTTTTTATTGATTTTTTAGAGAGAAGGAAGGGAGAGGGATAGAGAGATGAAAACATCAATGAGGGAGAGACATTGATCGGCTGCCTCCTGCATGCCCTGTATTGGGGATCCAGCCCACAACTC
Source organism: Plecotus auritus (assembly GCF_963455305.1). NCBI lineage: Eukaryota > Metazoa > Chordata > Mammalia > Chiroptera > Vespertilionidae > Plecotus > Plecotus auritus. The sequence goes on along the minus strand of NC_137775.1, from coordinate 30,166,900 downwards.
TGGCATTTGCACTGACCAGGAATGGAACCAGGGACCTCTTGGTTCATGGGTCAAGGCTGAATCACAGAGCCACACCAGCCGGGAACTTTTATTTTTTTAATTTAATTTAATTTAATTTAATTAATTAATTTATTAATTAATTAATTTATTTATTTATATTAAGGTATTATATGTGTACCTATCTTACCATTGCCCCCCCACCCCACTCCTATACACGCCCTCACCCCCCAATGTTTTGCATCCATTGGTTATTCATTATACGCATGCATATAAGTCCTTCGGTTGATCTCTTATTTCCCCCACCTCTCCCTAACCTTCCCGCTGTAATTTGACAGTCTGTTTGATGCTTTACTGCCTTTGTATCTATCTTTTTGTTCATCAGTTTATAATGTTTTTTTATTATCCACAAATAAGTGAGATCATGTGGTATTTTTCTTTCATTGACTCAGCCGGGAACTTTTAATATATCTTATTATAAAGTATCCCCAAAATGATACTGCTTATCCCTGAAGCTAATATTTCTTTACATATGGCAGTTCCCTTAGAATCCTGAAATTCCTGACCTAAAACTTTTATTTTATTCTTGTTATTGCGGGGGTCTTTGGGTGCTACTATGGAAATATAAACTAAGGGAAGACCACAAGAAAATGGGACAGGATTGGATATTAATTGGATATAAAAGTATCTACCATTCATGAAATGTGCATAGTAATGTGGCAGCACAGTCAGGAGTAAGCTCCTTTATTCATTCAATCATCTAAGTACCTACTATGGGCTGCATAAAATACAGGGTGTCCCCCCGCAAATGTATTCACACTTTAACAGCTAATAGCTGTTAAATGAAAATGAAATGTATTTCAATAAACACTGCCTTTATAATTATTCAAAGTGTGTGTAGACATTTTTCTGGAACATCCTGTATGAGAGAAGTAACTACTGAAAGTGAGCAACAGAGTGATATCACAGTCTGAGGAAAATTTTCCAAATTATCCAAGAACATGCTGATGTGTCCATTCTCTCCATTTCCATGGAGCACTCATATTAGCATTGACTCATTAGCATTATTGTCTGACACGAATATTTAACTCACTTCAAGATGTATGTGGGTTTAAGGAGGTGGGAGTATTAGGAAATCTCAAATAGAAGGGGTCTACTGAGCCTAGAAGATAGTATCTGAGACTTCTGCATTCCCCCAGGAGCTCTAAGAGTTCAGGGCATTCAACTGAGTACCTCATGGTGTAGTAAAAGATCCTGGTAAAGGCATGCCGATGCACTCAACCTTCAAATATGAGGCTCACTGTTGGCATGGAAACTTACACTAAATTTTAGGAAACAAAGGACATGCACTCATTGCAGATACATTCCTGACAAGTTTTTACTACTTACAATTCATCACCTTGTTCTTTTCCATAACTCTTTTTCCCATAAACTCCACTTTGGTTTCTGCTTGCTAGAACAACTGACACAATGAAGGCAGGTAAACCTGTTATAAAGAGACCATGCCGTGAGCAACTTTTCTAAAGCATCTGGAACTGCTTTTTAAGACTGATAATAGCAAGGAAAAATAAAACACTTCATATCACAGAATCCAATTTCTTAGGGCTGGCAGCTTGGTTAAAATAACATAAATCCAACTCAATTGTCAACGATCAAAACCTACTCTTTAATGACAGATATGTAAATATCTGTTTGTTTTACTGGTACCCACTGGAGAGCCAGAAGCTGATTTATATTGAATCTAGGACCAGCAAATGTGGTTTCATTAATGATGCCTGTTAGACCAACTGTTAGTTCAGGCAGCACAGGAATTACAGCTCATTTTTTCCCTTTTCTATATATAAAAAACGTCTTTACAAAAAATGGGGGAGAAATACTGAGACCATAAAGTCTTTATAGTCTTCCTTTTTCTCTCAAGAGAGTCAATCAGTAAAGCAATTCCATGTGTATTTCTTTGAGAAAAGTTACACTGTCCCAATTCCCTTAAAGATGCCTCCTAAAATTGTGAACATCTTGGAAATGGCTCATATTTCTACATTGCAATCTGAAAAAGAGATTTGTGAGAAAGCTCTAAAATGACTGGTTTGATATAAAACCCAGATAAAGAAAGGGGCCCATTTAGAAGGTCCCAAAGAGGCTAATACAACCATCCATGTCTGGCTGAGGAATCACTAGACATTCAAGGAAAGAATTCAGTCAGTATTCTGATTGCACACACAAAACCAACATTCTCTCTCTGGTTTCTGAGACATGGGCAAGTGTCTAGGGATGAGAATAGCTAGGAGTCTGAGCCGGCCTTTATATTTTGAAACATAATGGAAATGCACCACCGTCTGCCAGCTGCCTCTTCAGACTTGGGTGGGCTGGCTCTGGGCACAGGAAATAAGTGTGTGGTGACTCAGGGGCTAGAGGTTTTGCCTTTACTCCCGCATTTAGTGAGGTCTGTTGAACAGTTTTTACAAATACTATTCTGAGGAAGCCCCTTCCTTAAGGTATCAAATCTACATCCTTTGCTAATCTGAAGTTTCTCTGAGCAATGCTCTTCTTTCAAAACAGCATTTCCTATGAGAACGTGGCCATTCCCAGGACACTGAAAACAAAGCCAAACGTTTTGAGGATGCTCACCCCAGCCAATGATGCAGAATTTCAGGATGTATCGGCGAATGTAAGTGTTAAATACTTTCACCAGAGCAATGTACATGTGGATCGCTTCCAGCCCCATCCAGGTGAAGGTTGCGAGCAGGAAGAAGTGCAGCAGCGCTGCGATGGCGGTGCAGAGACCCTCCACGTGAAAGGAAGTGATCCAGCCGTCCAGGAGGAAGCTGAGGTTCAGCAGCAGCAGCGCTGTGCTCAGGTTCATCAAGATCTTGGAGGGATAATCCCTTCGCAATTTTCTAAAACAGAAAAACAGGAAGATATGGGAGGATGAATATTGTAAATAAAATTTTTAAGTACAGGCATTAAAGTCATATCTCACAGAGCAATGCACCATCTCTAGGACATGGTTCCACGTGGGGAGGGCTAATGATATTTGCAAGCATTTGGAAACTTAGAAAGATTTTTATTAATTTTATTTCAAAATGGTCTCTAATTTTTTAAAAAATTGCCAACTGGTTTCAACTGCTTGGTATTTTTTAATCGAGGAAAAATTATAGTCATAAAAATGATATTTTTTGTTAAAAATAATTTTCTTAAATTTTTTTTTAAGTTTCTTGATTTTTAATGAGGTGAAGATGATTTTTAAAACAAAATTTTCTGTTGTAGGTCTAATTTTATAATATTTGTGAAGCAAATGTTTTCATCTTGTACCATGCAATAAACACTGAATACAATATTTATTTATATGTTAATCATCTCTAACAGGCTTAAATGCATTTTATCAATAGAAATACACTGATTATAAATTAAGACTCTATAGCTGGACTATTTGTGCTGTATGACATATCTTAGAAGAAACCTGAACATTAAAACTTAACTACCCCACAGATTTGCAAAGTGCATGAAAGTTTTCAGAAGCTGAGGCAATTTCTTATTCACATTTTAGAATAGTTAGCACTGGGTTTGGCAAATAGAAAATACTTACTCAAAAGCAACATATGTCAGGAGAGTTGCTGCTGAAAAAATAGCAGATATTCCACATCCAATATAGGTGATGAAGGTGAGAACTCTAGTGTTTCTTGCATCTATCTGTGAGGCAGTTCCTTGAAGGTCCTATACAAAACATGCAAAGCAGCTGTAAGAATCTTTCTTTTCTAAGGTTGCTTTTGTTTTATTAAGAAGTCCCTTGCCAGGACTTAGAATCTCAGCTCAACCTTAGGAGTTAAAAACAACAGTGTAAATCAGTATTGAAATTTCCATTTATTATACTCTTGTGGATCACTCCATGAAACAAAATATAGCATTATTGAGGGAGTTACAGATTTTTTTTTTTTATCTATTACGTTGTTACCCAAGCTCTTTTCACAGTAGTATATCTTGAAGAGCAAAACCACTGGGTTCCCCAATAGAAATTGGAGAGGAGGTCCTTGCTTTGCACAATAGTTATCAAGCCCATTCTTAACATTTGCAGGGTTGGGGGCACAAGTTCAAATGGAAGCCCTTGTGGCCCTCATGGCCAAGCCCTTGGGTGAGTCCTTTGCCCGGTAGGGAGGAGCTCAGCCTGCGGACGGCCAGAGGCTGGTGCTGCACTGTGGCTGTCAGGCTCTGAAAGTGGTGCTGAGGCTCCTAACCGTGTTATCCCAAAGCTCGGTAGGTATGGGGTGGGGTGGTCTTTATCTTTTTTCATGAATGAGAATCCACTAAGACATTTGGGGTCATAATTTTTATCTTTATAGACCTGAAAAGTAACACATAATTACAAGCTCATAATAAGATTTAAACAATTTTGAAGAAACTACTGATTATTCAAAATAATGGGAAGCCAAACTTCGTTATATATAAATCACCTATGAATAGTGAAAATGCACCATGTAAAATGTTAGGGGTTGCATGTCGAGGGGAAAGAAGTAAACACTTTCTAGCATACTAATAAGAAGTGTTCACTTCACTGTGTTGAGGCAGACTTGCAAAGTCTGGGCTTGGTAGAAAAACTGTTCTTTTCTTGCTTAATGGGGAAATTGGGATAGGGATAAATCTTGAGACCAAGCACTCAATCCCAGTTAGGGTAGAAAGAAACTTTCATTATGCAGATGAGCTTTCTTAAAGAAGGGAGATCCTCCAAAAAGAATATCTGATTTAAACTTTTAGGTTTAAATTATGAAAAAATATTTGTGTTGTAAGTTTTTCATTCTACTTTCTATTACTTTTCACCAAGAGGTCAATAAAACCTGCTACTCACACAAAGGCTTCCAGTAAGTGGTGTTTGTTGTATGTACATGTGTGTGAAATGAAGACACAGACTTAGTTCCAGGTTTGGCTGATGCAGTGAGGAGCAGAGTCAGCACCTCTGTGACACCAAGAAAGGCACAAAGTGATAGAATTCAGCAGGTGCATGGGATCAGGGTAGGGGTCTTCCTCTATCCTCTCTGGGAATCCCTCAAAACACTGGAGGAAGGGGAATCCTGTGTCACATGGGATGGTATTCGAGTCAGTACTACTTGACTCACAGATAGGTGACCTCAACCAATATTTCAGTGACTCCAAGGTCTCATTAGGTCAGCGAAATGGTCTTGAGGAACCTCCAAGTGACTTGCCATTACTACTTGAAAAACCTATGGCTCCTAGCTAGGCCAGGTAGTTGACCTGGAAACCACAACTAAAGCCACAATTTAAAGTGTGAAGTAAGTAAAGTAATGCTATTTACTGATGATACCAATTTACACTCCATTCTCATACTATTTTGTATTTTTAGAGAATGAAAAGTACACAAATATTTATTCCTCTGAACTAGCCAACAATTCCTCTGATTATTAAAAATATAAAAATCAGTCTTACTACAAAGAAATATAGCAGAGCCATTAAAGTCTTCATACATTTGTGTATTAGAAGATATAATTATGGGGTCAGAGGTACATTATTTAAACTTCTCATATGGCAAAAGACTGGGGATTTCTTGTACGAGTGAGTAAATAGTTTGTAAATCAAGAAAGACTCTGAAAAAGTCTTGGTGGTCTGGAAAGCTGAAAGGATGTGGGCACATCGCCAGAAAGGATAAATTCTGGAAAATTTTTCTTCCAGCAGTTTCTAAACTCACAAAAACAGCCAAGGTGGAAAGTGGAAGTATAGAACTAAAAATATGCATAAAGCCATCTGCATATAAAGCTCATTATTTAATCAGTCTACAATAGAAAAAGTCATACATATTACAAACTCATAATAAAATTTAAACAATTTTGAAGAAACTACTGATTATTCAAAGTAATGCGAAGCTAAACTTTGTTACATATAAATCATCTCTGAACAGTGAATTGTGCTACTGTTATCTATTATCTAATATTAGACTTACAACACAATCAGGCTCAAACACACACACACACACACACACACACACACACACTCACACACACACACACACCTGCACACAAACACAGCTCAAGTAGTTAAATCAATTAAGCTAAAGCTTATATACCTGAATGAGTAATAACACATTTTGTGTATAAGGAGTAATAATGCGTAGTGTTTTCTGAAAGAATGTTCTCATTTTTGGAGAAAAGAGAATATGGAAGAAAATATTTTTTTAATCACTTAGTAAAAACACACTACAGTTTAATTGTTCATTTTAATGCTCTGGTGGTAAAGGGAAAAATATATTTTGAGGAAGTTAAGAAGCTATATTCTGTGATGGTCACCCTTTCAAATGACTTGTTCTTATCCTTCAGAGCTTTTATGTACTGGGTTGTCAGGAAAATTACAACTCGGAGGATTACCATAGGACAATAGTCATTTACATTGGCCAAGTGGATACATGAGCCAAATACTACATCACATGGTCCTCACAGCTTCCTCCCAGTCCCAAAGGAAGTGGGCGTAAGATTTAAGGGAGGGGATAAATGTAATCTGATGTCTGTGATTCCAATGCATAGAGCTTTATTGCCTCAGCACACATTTCCCCCATCTTCCATTAAACAACAAATGTGCTCTGATCCCTTTATGGAAACTACACAGAAACAATGGCTCTGCTAGGATCTGAAGGGCACACTACAAGAAAAGTGTCCGCTGCCCTAGCCGGTTTGGCTCAGTGTATAGAGTGTCGGCCTGTGGACTGAAGGGTTCCAGGTTTGATTCCTGCCAAGGGCACATGCCCAAGTTGCGGGCTCAGTCCCCAGTGGGGGGCATGCAGGAGGCAGCTGGTCAATGATTATCTCTCATCATTGATGTTTCTATCTCTCTCTCCCTCTCCCTTCCTCTCTGAAATCAATAAAAATATATCCACACTAATAAAAGAGAAATATGAAAATTGACCGGACCTCTGTGATGTACACCAGCCAATCAGGAGTGAGTATGCAAATTAACCCAACAAAGATGGGAGGTTAATTTGCATATGCAGGCACGGAACAGCAGGGGCAGGGTGGCCACTTATGCACGCGCTGGCACCAAGCAGCCTGCGTCCTGGAGACAGGCACCCTCGTGAGCCAGGCCACTCTGAGCCTGTAGGCCTGCACATGGGCCTGGAGCAGCTGGGGTCCCAGAATGACCCCCTGGCCACTCCGGGCCTACGCGCGCAGGCTCAGAGCAGCCGGGGTCAGGGCAGGAACATCCCCAGGACCCATGCGCTCCTAGCTGGCGCACATGCAAGCGGCCAGGGGTGGGGCAGGAACATCCCCCACAGCGAGCGAGCAGACAGCAGTGTCCTGCTTGTAGCAGCAAGGGGCAAGCAGTCCCCAACAGGGCCCCCACAGAGAGCAGACACCAGGGCCTGCGGTGGCGTCAAGCAGGCAGGTCCGCAGAGAGCAGAGAACCACGGGGAGCAGGCCTAAGCCATCAGTAGGACATCCCCTGAAGGCTCCCAGATTGGAGAGGGTGAAGGTTGGGCTGAGAGACCCCCCGCCCATGCACGATTTCATGCACTGGGCCCCTAGTCATAATAATAAAAGGCTAATATGCAAATGGTCATCACTTTGTAACAAGTAACGACCAATCAGAAGGGACCTGAGACTGCATATCCATGGCTGGGGTGGGGGACCTCAGGCCGTGTCCCCCACCCAGCAGGGCTTGATGGGGGACCTCAGGCCATGCTCCCTGCCCTTGTGCCAGGCCGCGAGACCTCAGGCCATGCCCCACACCCCAGTGCTGGGCTGGAGGACCTGAGGCTACGTCCCCCCATCCTGGTGCCAGGTTGGGGGACCTGAGGCTGTGCCCCCCGCCTGGTGGGGCTTGACAGGGGTGGGGCCAACCGGGTCTGGGTCTCCTGCGATTTCGAAGCATGTGTGGGTGGGCGGGGACTTGACTCTGGGTTCCGTGGTGAGCCCCAGACTCTGACAGGAGGGAGATTTTCATATACATTTTACTAATTTTCTTTCATTTCTGACACTTCTATTATAGAGAAAGGGCAAATAGCAATATTAAAATATTTCCTCTAATTAATTCTCTTTTAATGTGCATGAATTTCGTGCACCAGGCCACTAGTATATATATTAAAAAAAAAGAAAAGTGTCTGCAAAAACTCGAGTATATCAGATATAAGTAAAGGTATAAGTCTGTGAATTTCAAAAGTCTCATGGTGATATTCTTGTTTCTAGAATTATTTATCAACACTGTTAATGCTATGGAAAAAAAGTAGGTTCCTTTTCTGCAATTACTTTTCTATTTAAAAAATATATTTTTATTGATTTCAGAGAGAAAGGGATAGGGATAAAAAAATAGTAACATCAATGATGAGAGACAATTGTTGACTGGCTGCACCCCACACTGGGGATCGAGCCGCACAACCTGGACATGTGTCCTGACCAGGAATCAAAACCCGACCTCCTGGTTCATAGGTCAATGCTCAACCACTGAGCCATGCTGGCTGGGCATTTTTTTATATTTTTAATATATGATCTCTGTTACTTAGATTCTTCATTAAGAATCAAGATTCAGCGTACAGATGAAAATTATCAGGAAATAATTCCCCAAACACATTAGCTCAAAAGGCTGACTCACACAAAAAAGTATGCCTTCCAAAATTATATTATTTTAAAATGAGTTTCAAAATCCTCCCCTACCATCAAAACTCCAAAGTGTGTGAGGTGGTTACACAGGCAGACCGTCTCGCTCGCATCTGAATCTGCGTGAGCAACACATCCCGACGTGTTCCAAAATCCAGACCCTTCTGCAGGAGGGAAGTCAGCAAACAATGAAAACAATGGCAGGTCAGTTCCTCCTCTATAATGGATGGGATCTTCTTTAGAGAAAATGCCTCCATATCTCTTGCCTCACAGTTTATCTGTAACAGGCATACTATTTAAAGCTGAATACTTTTTTAAAAAATTTATTTTATTGTTTAAAGTATTATAAATAGTAGTACATATGTCTCCTTTTTTTCCCCATTGACCTTCCCCAGCCTCCCCTACCCCCTGGCACATGCCCTCATCCCCCCACCCCACCGTGACTTGTGTCCATTGGTTATGCTTATATGCATGCATATGCATACAAGTCCTTCCGTTGATCTCTTACCCCACCCACCCCCTCCGCCTCCAACCCTCCCCAGCCTTTAGATTCCTGGAATCACTGAGTGTTAGTGCTTGGTGAGCAGCTAGAGATGATCTCGCCAGTGGTTTTTAACTGTGTTCCACTGAAGTGCTTCAGGGGTTCTGCCAAAGTTTGATTCAAGTTTAATTTCTAGTATATTATAAGACAGACTTTTCTAAAAGGGAATATTCCTTTTCAAGCATGTTATATACTGATGAAATCTCTAGAAATCAACTTTTCCCCCCCTCGGGTCAGTCTATGTTTTCGTGAAGACATGAGAACAGGAAGGCTTTTCTTGGAACATGCTCTCAGGGACACGGCAGTGGTACACAGCAGCAACTTCCGATAGATGCCTTTAATACATCTGTCCTGACTTTTATACTATGCTGTGGAATGTGAGCAGCTCATACATTTGAAGAATGTTTTAAGAATGCAAGGTAATATCATTTTAAATTATGTAACTAGTAAATCAGGAACTTTTCAAAACTGTGCAACTAAAAATCAAACAAAAAACTTTCCAGCTGTGATAGAGTATCGAGAAAAGAGGTCTGGACATCTGCAGGCTACATCTCTGCCAAAAAGCAGGATAATCCCAATGGGATAAAGTGGGAGGTTTCATCACTGGTCCTTCCCTTCAAAGAGATCTCCTCAGCTCACACCTCGAGATCAAACTCTGAATTTTGCCTTTGTCTCCTGATTGTCAACGTCATTCTAGCGGCAGTTCACTTATTCCAAGTGGTATACAGCTATTATAACCATTCCTCTCTTTCAGCCCTTCTCCCATAATCTGAGGTCCGCAAGCTGGATTTCTAATTACATGCCTCATGCACATGGCAAAAACTCCTCAGAAGTGTCCTAGAAGAGGGAGATCAAGTGCACATCAATGTTCATCTACAATGGCAATACAAATGTTACTCTATTTTATAAATAACTGAAATTAAAGTGGTTGTTTGAATTTTTAAAGAGCCAAGCCTTTCTATTTCCTCTTACAATGCAAAAAAAGTTTTATAAATTAGAATTTAGCTCCCAAGCTACCCCAACTAAAATTTGCAGCTCAGTTGACATCACACATATATTGTGACTCACTCTGGTTTGGGGTGGAATGAAAGAATACGGGGTTATCTAACAATGTTTAAAAGTCAGTTGTTATTAAGACAGCCAATATATTTGAAAACTTACCATTTTTGTTCAGATCCCAGAAGGCACAGATGGGATTAGGCACTGCCTATATTAACATAAGAATAAAAATGAGAAGTTGTGTTTAAAATAAATGGAAAAATCCTATGGTTTGGATATGGGAAAAGAGTAAACTGCTAAGGTTTTCACAAAGAAATGGGTCAGCATTAGTCATACCAACAGGACCTACAAATGACAGGCAATCCATGGGTAACCTCCTCTCACACAGACTTCAAGTGGAAATCAACTATAACTGCATGAGGAATTGTGTTACTCATTTATCTAACAGTTGCTATATGTTCAGATTACCCCATCATAAAATGCTGTGCACTTAGCAAAACTCTTTACACTGTAATTTTACTTCCTCTTTATTTTTATTTTTATTTTTTTTTGCAGAGAGGAAGGGAGAGAGAGAAGGATAGAGAGTTAGAAACATCGATGAGAGAGAACCATCGATTCAGCTGCCTCCTGCACACTCCCTACGGGGATGTGTCTGCAACCAAGGTACATGCCCTTGAACAGAATCGAACCTGGGACCCTTCAGTCCACAGGCCAATGCTCTATCCACTGAGCCAAACCGGTTAGGGCTTTACTTCCTCTTTAAACGTCTCCTTTATGTCTAGTATATCCCCAAAGAATTGAAAGTAGGGACTGAAATACGTATTTGCACAAGCATGTTCACAGCAACATTATTCACAATAGCCAAAGGTAGAGGAAATCAAAGTGTCCATGGATGGAAAAATGCATAAACTAAGTGAGGGAGACATGTCTATGTACATATGTATGTATATCTGCAATGGAATATTATTCAGACTTAAAGAGGGAGGGAATTCTGACACATGCTATAATATGGGTGAAACTTGAAAATATTACGTTAGGTGAAATAAGCCAGTCACAAAGGACACATACTGTATGATTCCACTTAATGAGGAATCGCGAGCAGTTACATTCAGAGACAGAGAATGGCAGTTGCCTGGGGCTGGGAGGGGCAAGGAGAGTTAGCCTATGGGTGCAGTTTCAGTGAGAATATGAAACAGTTCTGGACATGCATGTGGTGATGGTTTCAGAACAATATGAATGTACTCAATGTCACCAAACTGTGTCCTTAAAAGTAGTAAATTTTGTTTTGTATGTTTTACCACAATAAAAAAATATTGTTATGGAGGAAGGAGCTGGGAGCTGAAACAAAGGAGGCCAGAGGTAAAACAGGAGGTCGGAGGTTTTCGTGACAAAGCAGAGCTAGTGAGTAGATGACTTAACTTCCAAGCCTCAGTCCTTATCAGCCAGCTCACTTCCGCCCGCCTTCCTGCCTGCCTAATAAATAGTGGAATCGTGACTGGGACCCTCCATAAAAAGGGGGAATAACCCGTGCCTGGACCACCTGGGACAACACGAACCCCCATGTAACTTTATCATATAAACAGATGATAGCCAGGGTAATAAAGCAATTAAGAAAGCATTTGCCAAGATTTTAGACAACTGTTAACATCTCAAAACTTAAGTCAACCCTGCTCCCGCTCTGTGCTCCCTGTAGCAGTGATCTTGACCCTAAAAAACAACCAAATGCCAGGTGGGAAGGGGGCTGGAGGGCTGGGTGGAAAAGGTGGAGGGATTAAGAAGTACAAATTAGTAGTTACAGAATAGTCACGGGACGTAAAGTACAGTACAGGAAACACAGTCAATAATACTGTAATAACTAGGTATGGTGCCAGGCGGGTTCTAAATTTATCAGGGTTATCACTTCATAAGTTATATAAATGTCTAATCACTGGGTTGTACACCTGGGACTAATATAACATTGTACGTCAACTGTAATTGAAAAATAAAAACTATATTAAAAAAACAAAACCTTTAATGGCAGGATGGTACCACTGCATCTGCATCTAATTTATCTCAAGTAATATACGTCATTTCTTAGCAAGAGGTGCCCTTTTCTTCACTCCCATGCTCCATCCAATTACTGAATCCTGGATAAGACGGATTTCCCCTGGTTGTCACCATTTACTGTGATATTAGATCTCTATGTGATGATCCATTCCGCCCTTTCAGGAAAATCGTTCCCTTCCAAAAAGGTGTCAATTACTTGTTTTCATGTAAAAGAAACAGCCCCATGTTTCCCTGAAATAGTCTGCTTCGACTCCATCACTATTTGCAGTGTTTTCTTACCTGGTTTCGTGTATGTTTGATTTTAATTCGAACTGGATCCCTCAGGTTCTGGACGGTAATGTTTCCAATACTGCATGCCATCACATAACTCACTAAGGTGCCTTTCTTGGTCTCTACATCCTTTTAAAGAAAAAAAAAATGTGTATTAGTCAAAAGCACACACTTTTATTCCGCTGTTCCAAAATAAGCAAGCTGTCAGCACTTTTTACCCTTAAGATCTTGAATTATAGAACATCCTGTTTATACGTTCGAATTGCTGCCTTTCCTGAAAGGGCTTTGCTATTTCCCTTATTATAATAAATAAATTTGAGAGAACATTCTGAGCCAGAGCAGCAGGCGATGTTCATGAAACTTCATCTTGAGGGCTGTGACAGACGCCAGCCAGTTACCATCTGAAACAATGCATCGCCCGTAAGTAATATAAACTCATAAAAAGCTGTGAAACAATTAGGTCACTTCCCTGCCCTAGAAAACAGATGAAGTCGTTTTCCTTTAGAGAAGCATGAAGAAAATATGTTGTGGAAAATAAAAACCAGTTCATCTTTCACACCCAGGCTGAAAGCCGGACGGGTTTACTGATGTGCCCTAAATGTAATGGGAGAAAGCTCCATTCAGACATCCACCTTCTCTGACTCTATACTTGCTGTAGCTTCCACTTCAGAGACAAGATTTCCAGGAACCCAATTAGTAAATCTGTGTGCAAAACGACTGAGACCACAGACTCTCCAGCGAGATCCCTCAACTTTCTCTTCCCCTTGTGTTTCTTGTCAAACCTCCTGAGATTCCCTATTTCAGTTTCTACACTCAGTTGTTTTGGAATAATGACAGGGTTTCCTCTATGCCAAATGAATCTCAGCTTCTAGAATACAGCTTTTTATTACTTTTGTGTGGTCACTCTCAATACGTTGGCTACTGTTTGGGGATACTCAGCCTTTCCTTTAAAAAAAACAACCTCGAATTTTGTTCACTATGTGAAGAGGGAAGCATAGAACCCTTAAGTGTGCTTTACTCTGCTATGCATTCACTTTAAAAAACACACATATATTTCCTAGTGGCAAAGGAGAAGGAAAAGATGGTGTGGAGAAGATACGTCTCAAAATGAAATAATGACAGATTCTTACACCTCTAGCAGGTGTCCTCAACCTTTCCTGCTGGGCTCAACCTAATCAACACCCTCCCTGGCCGAACCACCATTCACATTTTGTGATACATACTGCATTTTATGTTTTATTTTAAAGGTGACATTACTGTAAGCCTCAAATAATTGTCACAAATGCAGTTTTTGTTTTTTGTTTTTGCGTTCATAGCTATTAAATCCTTCCGAGTCATGACAGGTAATTACATTTTTAATCTACTCAAAAATTTTATATAGCTTGTTCCTAACACATTTACTGATAAATTTTTAAAGTTTGGTGATGAATTACTGTAAATGATTCCATGGTATTCCTTTTACTCACTGGTGGTCTACTTTGCCATTGCTCCACACATGACGTGCAGGGCAGACCTGTTAGAAACCAATCAACTCTCCTTGAGACTGGCCACTTTCTCTGACACAGGTCTCTCTGTTTGATAGACACTGGTATCTTCAACATAATAGATAACGTTTATTTTTTTAAGAGGGCTGAGTAAAATTGCCCTAGATGGGGTTGTACTTTCAAAGGTAATCGCAGGTCACCAGTGTTTGCTGGCAGTGGACTTCCTAGTATCTAGAAATGATGCCAATAAAAATGATAATATGTGCTTAGCACAATGCCACCCCAATCTGGGAATGTGCGAAGGCCAAAGGTCATTTGAAATACAAATGGGAAAACTGATTAAAGCCAAGAATGCTGCTCACTATGTAAACAGTGCTTCCTGTTGAATTAAAACAAAACAAAACAAAACCTTTCCTTTGGCACATGATTTCTTTAACGCTGAAGATCTAAACTGCTGGAGAGTTTTTAAATAAAATATTTAACAAAAGAAATGGTAAACAGTAGCTTCTCCATAAATTCCATTTATACTTGCATCATGCAAGTCTTAATCTAATATCTAATTTATTAAAAATATTTAAATGGACACATCTGTTCATAAGCATGCAAATATCTGTAATCAAATACTGAAACCTTAACATATTTCATTTTTCAAAATATAGTAGGTTAATTTTTCTACATCACAATACAGTTCCAAGGAAGCTAAACTTTTAATTTCCTTTAGAGCAAAGGAACGCAATTTGCAATGGAAAAAATAACAATTTAATGAACACTTACCTGAAAAAGTCCAGTTTTATTGAAGAAAGTAAACTGTGCTCTTTTAACTATTGCAGAATATTCTTGACTTAAGTTCTCAAGTAAGTTTAGAGGCAAAATTACAGAAGCCAATGGATCCATATGTCTGCTCTCAAAATCCATCTGTCACACACAGAGATAAATTGGTAGAGTAATCACAATGAAATCGCCATGGTAACTTACTCCACATGCCGAGGAAGGCAAAACGACTGCAAGTATCACCGTGGCTAGGCCCAGGGCTGCCCTGTCACTGCCCTCCTGGTGAATCCCCTATGGACAGAGGCATGCATCTCATTGGGCTTCCCATATGTAGCAAAACAGGAAATGCATGGATTTTAACTAAGGCAACTGAGAAACTTAAAAATCAGTTAACATTCCAAATATAAGAGTTAGATTTACATTAATATATATTTTTTAAAATATATTTTATAGATTTTAGAGAGAAAGGAAAGGAAAGGGAGGGGGAGGGGGAGGGGGATGGGGAGAGAGAAACATACATCAGTTGCCTCATGCACCATGCACGTGCCCTGACCAGTATCAATCCCACATCCCAGGGATGTGCCCTCCTGGGAAACTAACTGTTGACCTTTTGGTGCACAGGATGATGCACAACCTACTGAGGCACTCCAGCCAGGGCGACACTTAATAAATTTTGAGCTTTCTCAAAACATGCAGTGAAAAATAATTACCAAAAAAAATGAGTTGATCTGTTTGATTGCTGAGAATGAGTATCGCCGCATAGAGAAGCAGCTGAAATTTTATGAACACTTGGATGCCATTTTTCCTGAGCCCACAGATCTGGCCGAAGAGTGTTTTCTTGCAAATGGACTTGGAATGAGACTGAGGCTGACCGAGTTTTCACTCTTAAAATGTCAAATAGGGTTACCCTAAAGAGCCCTGAGTCTAAAGCAGGATAAAATTCTTCCTCACATCCAGATTTGTAAATATTTTATCTTGGCTTTTCTCCACAGTTAAGAAATATTCCATGTCACTGTGTGTCTTCCCATATTAAGGGCACTGTTTCAATAATTTCATTTGCCCACGTGTCTAACACTGTCTACCAGACAGTAGAAACTTAAACATTATTTGCCGAAGTATCACTTGAGCAGGTCGAATAGGGCTTCATTACTCTGGCCCCAGCTTTCCTGTCCAGCCTCACTATCACCTGCCTTCCCAACCTTCCCCATCACTGGTTCTCAAAGCACGATCCTCAGACCAACGGTATCAGCCATACCTAGAAACGTATTAAAACTGCAAATTTTTGAGATCCACCTTGCACCAATTAAATTAGAATCCCTGGGAATGGGATCCCACCCTCTGTTTTGACAAGTTCTCCAGGTTTCTAATTATAACCCTCACCTGGGAAAGCCACTGGCAAAGAGAATACACCATGCTCCTTCTCACTTTTGGGCCCTTGATAAAGTTCTTTCTTCTAGATGAACTTATTCTCAATCCCCACTCCCAAAAGGGTGGACCCCACTTGTGCTTTCATACTTAGTTATGCTATCACCTCAAGGTAAACTGCCTACCTCTATCATCTAGGTTCTGAAAGTATATTTCCTCTACTAGAGGCCCAGTGCATGAAATTCGTGCACAGGGGGCAGGGGGAGAGTCCCTCAGCCCAGCCTGCACCCTCTCCAATCTAGGACCCCTCGAGGGATGTCCGACTGCCCGTTTAGGCCCGATCCCAAACGGGCAGTTGGACATCCCTCTCACAATCCCAACTGCTCGCCTGCTTGCCTTCCTGATTGCCCCTAACCGCTTCTGCCTGCAAGGCTGATCACCCCCTAACCACTCCCCTGCCAGCCTGATTGATGCCTAACTGCTCCCCTGCCAGCCTGTTGGCCCCTAACTGCCCTCCCCTGCAGGCCTGGTCACCCCTAACTGCCCTCGCCTGCAGGCCTGGTCACCCCTAAGTGCCCTCCCCTGCAGGCATGGTACCCCCCAACTGCTCTCCCCTGCAGGCCTGGGTCCCCCCCAACTGCTCTTCCCTGCAGACCCAGTCACCCCCAACTTCCCTCCTCTGCCAGCTGGGTCACCCCTAACTGCCCTCCACAGCAGGCTTGATCACCCCCAACTGCCCTCCCTTGCAGGCCTGGTCCCTCCCAACTGACCTCCCCTGCTGGCCTGATCACCCACAACTGCCCTCCCTTGCAGGCCTGGTTCCTCCCAACTGTCCTCCCCTGCTGGCCATCTTGTAGTGGCCATCTTGTGTCCACATGGGGGCAGCAATCTTGTGTGTTGGAGTGATGGTCAATCTGCATATTACTCTTTTATTAGATAGAATAGAGGCCTGGTGCATGGGTGGGGGCCAGCTGGTTTGCCCTGAAGGGTGTCCCAGATCAGGGTGGGAGTTCCCTTGGGGTGTGGGGTGGCCTGGGCGAGGAGCCTGTGGTGGTTTGCAGGCTGGCCACACCCCCAGGGACCCAAGCAGAGGCCCTGGTATCTGGGATTTATTTACCTTCTACAATTGAAACTTTGTAGCCTGGAGTGGAGCCAAGCCTTCTGCTCGCTCTGTGGCAGCAGCCATTTCTGTTAGGATTTATGTATTTTCTATAATTGAAACTTTGTAGCCTTAAGCGGAGGCCAAAGCAGGCCAGGGCTGCAGAAGCTTGGCTTCCTCCATTGCTATGGGCAACCCTGGACTCCTGCTCTGTCCAGCTCCGTGGCTGCCGCCATTTCTGTTGGGCTTTATCTTCTATCATTGAAACTTTGTAGCATTGAGTGGAGGCCTGGACTGACAAGGGCAGGTGGAAAGCTTGGCTTCCTCCATCGCCAGGGAAACCCAAGCCTCCCTCCTGCTCTCTGAGACTGCAGCCATCTTGGTTTGGTTTATTTGCATATTCCCTCCTGATTGGCTGCTGGGCGTGGCTGGTGGGTGTGGCTTGTGGGTGTAGCAGAGGTACGGTCAATTTGCATATTACTCTTTTATTAGATAGGATGTGGCCACATACCTTAGTTGGCATTCCAACTTGCCTGCCATCCCTCAGACCAACATCTCCTTGAAGAGCAACTTGTAGGTGATCATAAAGTTGCTATCTAACTAATTAGTTAAAGAAATTACTAGCTCATACCTGAAAATATGATTCATTATTTCTTGGAAGACTGATGCTAAAATTTAAAACTTCATTAGTCTCTGGAGATAGGGATGATATTCCAAGAGCCAAATTCCGAGTTGCAATATTTACATGTGATGTGCTATTTAGGTCTATCTTGAAAGCCAATTCATCAATGGTTTTTAAAGCTCTAAAGAAATGACAAATAATACCACCATTAAGTGACATGTTTTAGGTACCTGCACACACATAATTTGCTGCAAGACAAAATACAAACAAAAAAATAATTGTGTATTTATGGCTGATCTTACAAAATTACCCAAACCACAAAATAGCACTTAATACACAGAAGCACAGTGATAAATATATCCTCAAGAGAAAAATACAGGCTTTAAGGAAAATCAGCAATTAAATCATGCTAAACAAAGTCTAATTTTTACCTATTTTAGTCTTTCTTTCCTCATGTAAAGAATATGTGTCCTACTCATAACTGAGTAAGAATCAAAGAAAATAATGTGTAAAAGTATTTTTTGAACTATAAGAAACTGTAAAAAATAGTTTGTCATTATTATGTAGCTAAGGTAAAGTTATCTACATAATAATTCACTTTAACAAATATATAATTTTGATAAAGAAATTTCATTGAAAGGAAGGACATAGGTAAAATTAAGTTTCTTAATAGCAATATCTTAAGTAAAATAATTAGAAACAAATGAAATTATATAAAAATAGGCACATTTTCTCCCTTTGACTTTTTCATTTCAGAAGTACAGTAACATGTCTGTGGTAATTCTATACCACAGTTCATAGGAGAGTGACTTACACTGACCAAGTTATGCCTTAAAGCTGTGAGCTGAGTGTTTCCTAAGTGTCTCCTTTACAAGAAAAAAAAAAAGGGGGGGGGTGTTATAGATGAATATTTATGACATTTTATTAATCTACTGAAGTAAACCCAGTTAACATTTTTCAGATGAAAATGAAATACTGATTATGCTTTTCTGAGATTATTTAATATCTTGCCAGGTGACAATCCTAATCTTTTTGTAAATTATATATCTAGAAAAAAATAAGAAACTTTGAAGTTCACTTTGTGAATGATCTTGGGAAATATCAATGGAACTTCTAGAGATTTAAATGATGAGATCTGGGCAAAAAGCATTCAGTTATGTGAGAAATTATATAACAACACATGCATCCAATAAATTTACTCTCCAGAAAAAACTTACTCAGAAGATGACTCAATCAAGTCACTGTCTGAACTGGTTAAGATATTAGAAAATATATTCATTATAGTTGCGCCAAGAGTTATATCAATGTTTTCTTCTTTATTCACAATTTTTTTGACTTGTTCTACAATGCTGGTAATATTGGCTGAGTTTAAGGTCTGCCCATCACCAGTTAAATTTAAAATCTGATTGGCAACTTCATTTGCTTCCCCTAAAAAAAGACAGAAAAAACAACGTATCAAGTTTCTCCCATATTTTTAAATCATTTCCAGGATAAAAAAAAAGTGTGATATTTAACTTCATAGTTTAAGCAGCATATCAAGTTTTCTGTGTATACCCTCTTCTTACAATCTTTACAAAGCAATAATATTTCTTCACACACAGACTAACTTCTTTCTTTAGTAATACACAAATTGTGCCCTTAAGCAAATATTGGCGAGACCAATATTTACATATAGTTCTAATAGAAATGGACCCAGAATAACTGAATAAGTGATTATTTGCTATTTAAAAAATACAAAACTATAAAACATTGATATGAATATCAATGTATATATTATTTTTAAGTTTTCTCTAAAAATTTTAAACTGCTTTTAGAATGAATACAACAGGAAATCAGAATGAGGAAAAAAATGGTATTTTTCACCTTAAGTGAAATTTATCATTTGCTAGCTTTTAATATTACAATAGTATCACATGGCAGAAGAGCATGTCTGAAGAGGATGAAAACCATGAAGTATGAGGACATTTCCATTTGTCTTTGAGAACCGAAGAAGATCATTCACTTACTTGAACAATTGGAGATATCAGGATCCCCCCAGTAGATTACAGATGTGTTGGAAAGGTCACGATAACTATGAAACAAAAAAAAATAGCATTTCAAATATTTGGCATAAATGACATAACTGACAAAATTAGGTAATGAAAAGTTTTAGAATTTGCCTTGATATCTATGTGTTTCATTTGAAAATAAAAGTGTAATATATTGAAATTAAACTATTAAAAATTCTTATTGGAAAAAAAATCAAGTGCATGAATCATGGAAACAAAACACTAGCAAGGGCTTGTAGGCTAATCTAGGTGCATCAGGTTACTAAGGCTAAAGCCATATTTGCTAACATAGGTCAAGTGCCGCTTTAAGAACTTTCCAGGTAAAATCTGACATTATTTCACATAACTCTGTAAAGCAGAGTACAGTCCACATTTTATAGATGAGAACATAGAATAAAATAAGTCAAGGGATTTCCAAGGTCTCAACCAGGAAGAGGCAGAGCCATGCTTCACACGCAGGTCAATGTCTACAGACCCCTTGTCCTCCTACCATGTGTAAAACACAGTAGTCGGAGCAAAGTTTCTGTTTCCGAAGCCCCCACCAAGAAAACCCTAATTTGGGGTGCGGTTGAGGGTAAAGAACTGGATTTGATTTGTAGTTGACCTGTGGTTTCTGTTAAACATTCAGGGAAAATCTCTACCCTAAGAGCCCCCATTAGCAAATTGCCCTGACCCAGATCCTATCTTCATTCCCTCTTTGGCTGCCTCTTCCCGCTCCAACAATAGCTATCCCAGGTAGTTAAAAAAAAGTCTTGGAATTTCACATGCATGGCCAAAGGCTGTCAGCTAGCTTGGTTCATCCATATATAAGGTGCTTTGCTCTAGAGATACCCTCTGGCTTCCAAATTTCTCCATTTTTCTTTGGAGAAGGCTAAATTCAAATGTTTCCTGGAGTACTATAAAAACGCTTTTATCGGTAACCTGCCTCATCCTTACCTCTCATGGAGGTTATCATTTAGGCACACATAGAGACTCCTGCCCTTCTTTCTAAACAACAAACAATGCCTGGGAACTGTGGTGCAACATGTGGAACCCTGCAAAGGTAGATGATGTGGAGTTTGCTGGCAAGAGTCAATAAAGATATTACCAGGTCCGTGAAGCATAAAAGCCCGGCTTCCCTGGACAAAACTGCCTGTATTCAGAAGGTGGGATGACTGGCCAGTGAAAGCCTTTGGGATTCTCCTCCGCAGGACATGTGCCTATGTGAAAATAAGAACCAACATGAGAAACATTAGTCTATTCTTTGAAGTTAGAGGTGCAAGATGACAGCAAGACAGCAATGCTGCTAATTAGATATTTATTTCATGTACTACCAAATTACTAGATTTTTGTGTTCTGAATTTGTAACAATCTGAAATTAGAAATTTAGAAAAATAACCACTTACTCCATTTCAGATGCAAAAATTATTACAGCTTATACAACCATCAAATAAAAACATACACTTAAGAGAATATATCACTCTAAAGGAAATCATTAGCAGATAAAATGAGTACAATAAAGTTTTATTTAAAAAACACTATATAAAATGAAAGCGGTCCTGAAAACTTCAAAATGTAAATTCTCCTCTGATCTTTTTTCAAAGGGGAAAGCCTATAAAATAATGTCATTGAGTTGTGGGGATATTTTCCGGAAAAGTCTCCAGCTGCTCGGAAAGCATCTTCTGCCTATTAGTTTGCTGGGGGAATGGCAAGAAGACACCTGTGAGCCACCACCACACATCTTACACACACGCCTCCGTCCTCAAATCACCCCTATTGTTTGAAAACTCTCTCAGTAAGTGCCACCCTAGAAATGACTCAGATTTTACAACATAAAATATATCAAAAGAGTCCGACTGGTGTTGCTCAGTGGTTGCGCATCGACCTGTGAACCAGGAGGTCATGGTTAGATTCCCAGTGAGGGCACATGCCCAGGTTGCGGGCTCAGTCCCCAGTGGAGGGCGTGCAGGAGGCAGCTGATCAATGATTCGCTCTCATCATTGATGTTTCTATCTCTCCCTTTCCCTTCCTCTCTGAAATCACTAACAATGCATTTTTTAAAACACCAAAAGAAAACCAATATATCAACAACAATGGCAACAACAAAATCTTGTATTTCAGTATTGAAAATAAGTAGAAAGTTATATCATACTGCTGGGAACCAGTACTGCAGTCACCGATTGGACATTTAAAATGACTTTCTCACCTATATTGTGAGCCTTAAAATTGCCAAGGGTTAGCCCTATTTTTTTTTCAATTAGTAGAAACTTTTCTTCACAGATCCACTTGCAGAAAATAATAAAGCATAGGATCTAAATTATGTGGTATAAATTACATGTCAAGGTATCCAGAGAGAGTTGTTCTGGGGTTCCTTGGCCCTTGAAGACAAAGTAAGGGCTGTCCTCACAGGGACCCTTCATCATATATAAACTACCATTCGTCAGCTACTTCTTTGTGAAGACATCTATGTGTGAAAGGGCAGCATCTGTACCCATCCCACCCCCAAGAAGCCCCGTTTGTAAATAAGCAGGCATTTTCCCAAAGAGGCTCAGAAACTGTTGACGACGATGACAATGATGATTTGTGTTCTTCCATTTCTGTGAGTTCTCTGTAACTGTGTAAGTTGACTCATTAGAGATGGGAGGTTCCTGGTAGAAGGGAAGATGCTTGTTCTTTATTACACTGTGTCTGGCCTTAGTTATAACCATGGCCCCAGAGACTAAGGAATGCTAGCTTCCCCCACTTCAACCTCCTGCGTGTATATAAGGCCAAGTGTCAAAGTTTTTTTTTTTTTTTAATCTCTACTAATGTACCTAATCATAATATAGTTGTAATCATAGAATAACATTAGAACAATAAGCTTTGGCTGGGTAGCTCAATTGGTTAGAGCCTCATTCCGATATGCTAACATTGTGGGTTCAACCTCAGGTCAGGGTACATACAAGAAGCAACCAATGAATGCATAAATAAGTGCAACAACAAATAACTCTCTCTCTCTCTCCCCCCCTCCCTCCCTCTCTCCCTTCCTCCCTCCCTCCCTCCCTCCCTCTCACTTCTAACTTTACTTTCTACTGTCCACATTTTGCTTTTCTATAATATTCCCATCAAGCCTCATTTGTTTATTTATTTAAGTATTTAAGTGCTGGGGAGTATGCTGGGTGCTGGGGGGAGGTGGGAAGATAAAGAAAATAAGGTGTGTACTCAAGCCAGAGGAAATTCCTATTTAAAGAAAATATATGTAAGAACACACCTAAGTCCAGTTAAATACTATAGTCTTCTAATGTCTACAGTACTCTAGGTATCTGTACAGCATAGAGTGGTGGCTCAAAGGCAGTAGCATCTATTTATACATGGATGATGACAGAAAAGGCTTTATAGAAGAGGTGACTCTGGGTTCTCCTTAAAACTAGGTAGGTGATGAGTAGGTTGAGGTGAGAGTAGAGAAGAGCAGCATGAGCAAAGACAAAGGAAGGAGGCACAGCATGCTGGGGAAGTGCAAGCAGTACCACATGTGAGGTTGGAGCTTAGGATGTGAATGGTGTCTAGATAAGAATTGAATCTAGGTCCTGGATAACTCCCAGATTTCTGGCCTATTCCTGCAAAGTAGTGTTATTAACAAAGACATAAAATATAAGAGAAGGAAATGTTTTATGATAAGAAATTACCTTTTTTAAGATTTACCTCATTCGTGTTCCCATATGCATATATACTAGTAGACACTCTCTTTCTTCCTAAAGTTGAAGCCAAATCTGGTCAAGACTCTCCTGGCATTGTGCTCAGACCCTTAGTATTTTTTTAATGCATCCCTAAAAGAGAGTATGAACTCTCCCCTGCCTCGTTCATTCCTTTAGATTCATAGGTATCGAGTTGATTGCTTTTACGCTAACCATGTCATCCATTTGTTACAATATCACCACTATAAGTTTCATCATCAGAAAAAAATAGCTTTAAATAAGGAAACAACACACATAGGAAGAATATTTGTTGTTTCAATTAAACCTGAATATATAGTCATGCAAAATACATATAATAAAAAAATTAAAGGCACTTACCCATTTGCTTCACACTCACTGTATACAGCCTCAAGCCCTCATCCAGGGACTCATTATTTTTTAAGAGTTTCTGCTGAATGACTTTCCCTTCTAAATTGAGATTGTTAGTAGCATTGTAAACCAGAAGGGCCCAAATCGCCAACCTAGGGAAACATTGTAGATAGAAATGTTGTTGGATTGGCTGTTTTTATGTAGAAAAATAGAACATCTGGATATGGCAGTAAGAGGGATGACCATAAAGTGCTGACACTAAAAAGATATTCCAAGGCACACATAGACTTCTATTGCTGTACAAATGATAATGTCAAAAATATCTCAATGTAAATGGATTTTATAGGATATTATTTTAAAATTCTATCACATATCACATCACTCCATTTCTTTTTTTATAATTTGAACTGATTTTTTAAATGTATCTTTATTGTTGAAAGTATTACAGATATCCCCCCTTTTTTCCCCGATTGACCCCCTTCCACACAGCACCTGCCACACCATCCCACACCTTCACTTCACTATTGTCTATGTCCATGGATCATGCATATATGCATACTTCTTTGGTTAATCTCTGATTTTTTTTTTAAAAAAATTATTTTTTAATAACCCATTTCTTTTGCAAAACACTTTTAGTAATACTAGAGGCCCGGTGCATGAAATTCGTGCACGGGGATGTGTGTCCCTCAGCCCAGCCTGCACCCTCTCCAATCTGGGACCTCTAGAGGGGCCTAAACGATCCTGGTGGGATCGGGCCTAAACAGGCAGTTGGACATCCCTCTCACAATCCAGGACTGCTGGCTCCCAACTGCTCACCTGCCTGCCTTCCTGATTGCCCCTAACTGCTTCTGCCTGCCAACCTGATCACCCCCTAACCACGCCTCTGCCAGCCTGATGGATGCCTAACTGCTCCCCTGCTGGCCCAATTGCCCCTAACTGACCTCCCCTGCTGACCTGGTCACCCCTAACTGCCCTGCCCTGCTGGCCTGGTTCCCCCCAAATGTCCTCCCTTGCAGGCCTGGTTGCCCCAACTGCCCTCCCCTGCAGGCCTGGTCCCCCCTAACTGCCCTCCCCTTCAGGCCTGATCACCCACAACTGCCCTCCCCTGATGGCCATGTTGTGGTGGCCAACTTGTGTCCACATGGGGGTGGCCATCTTTGACCACATGGGGCAGCCATCTTGTGTGTTGGAGTGATGGTTAATTTGCATATTACCTCTTTATTATATAGGATTTTATAGCATACATGCAAGAAAGGGACATATGGTTAATTCTAGTTTCTTTATAGCTGAAAATAAAGTTTGTTAGAAAAACTGAATTTCAACAATCTGACTACACTGATCATTTGACTTTTGAAATTACTCATGTTACAATTTCTCCAGAATTGTGATAACTGATTTTCCATCTCAATGAAATATTTTCAAGTACTTGGTGAAAAGTTACAAAGTATTCAAAATATAGTCAGTGATTGACCAGTATATTAAGAAGTTTATAAACTTTGAATGTTTTAAAAAATACATACTTCTATGGGAAATAGAGATGTATCCTAAAAGTCATATCCAAACTTTTGGCTCTATAATTTGAAGTAATATAATTTTTGGCTGAACTATAATCACAGCCATAGTCAATAGCAGAAATAAAAACTATTAATTTAACATTGAGGGAAAATTAAATGAAATTATTTTGTCAGGTAGAAGAGAAATATTTTCCCTTGGATGTGAAAACTCTGGGTTTACAAAGAACTTTCCTCTTCATATTCTGAGGAGAAATGAATAATATGACATAAGTCATTATATTATCAATATCAGCGACTGTCCACATGCCAAAGTCATTGATTTCAAAATAACTACAGAGCACTCAATGGAGCAGCATTATAGATTTTATTTATGAAATTTGGGAAGTACCAATAAAAATGAAAAAGTCAGAGTATTAATATATTTGTGGTGCTAAAAAGAAAAAGTGAAATATTTGTTATTGAAGGTTAGGGGAAATTAAAGAAGAGTTCTATTTTCCCCCTAAATGCCCGTACTAATCTCAAGGACAAAATGCTCTACTGTTTTCATAATTCACTTTGAAGGGCTATTTATCTCCAAAATGATGTACTGCTTAATTTTCATGTATAAGACATATTTCAAGATGATTCAAACATAGATTTGAGTGAACTGGCCTAATAGTTTTTAACATGGCTTATAAAAAAAGTAAACACTGATTAAATTATCATTGAAAAATAAGTTTTGCCACTCCAGTTACTGAGAACTTCCAGGTGGGATTGTGACCTTCTACTTTCCTTGAATATTGAGAACATAATTCACACAATGTATTGTGGATGATGCTGAATACCCAATTCAGCAATTCAAGGATGAGCACACATTGTTACAGGTCTTATCTGGATTGTTTTCCTCTCTCATCCTGAAAACTAAAACCATTTTGTAGCTCCACAAAGTCAGGTTCTATCTGTTGTTAGTATCAGTCATTCTTTATTTGAATAAACCAGTCTCTATGGTTTTGGTTTCCTGTCTGTCTAGGCGATGGAGTGTGAAGGCGTTATCTGAAGCTCTAGTCTGTGTTAAGTGTTACAATCAAATTGAAAGGAAAGTTTCGGAAAAAAAGAGTATGTGTAAAACTAGTAGACTATGGTTTTTAGAAAAACTATGAGGGACTATAAATGTTTATTAAGAGCATTAGAAAATAGGAAAAAAGAGAGGGCAGGAAAAACTATGAGAATAAATTTTCAAACGTCAAAAGTTCATACCAAAGAAAAACTAATACTGTTATAATTCACTCTCCCTATAATTTTCTGTGAAGTTTCCCAGTGGTTTGACAGACAGGAAACCAAGACTCCATGATTTTAAATTTCTTTCAAGCAAGAGTTTCTGAGGTGTTGCCATATGCTATTGTTGGCTGATTGCAGTACTGTCAAGTAGTGGAAGAATTACAGTAAATGAACTAAAAAGGCTGACCCCCTAACAGAGTCTACTACCCAAAACTAGGGTGGCCCCAAGTGCTAGACAATATCCAGCAAGGGATCCTGATCACTGCTGAATTCACTATTGAAGGCTCAATATGATCTAGCAATAAGGATTAGAGGAGAAATTAATTGGCTAAATGGAGGAGAAACGCCCATCAAAAATATAGTACTAAAATACATTACTCTATCCCTCAGATCATAAAGGAAAATGAATTGTGACAAAATAAAAACTTTCCCTAATCAGATGGCTCAATCCAGTCTGTTGAATATATACAGAAATGATAAGCTTCAAATATAATTTTAATTTTTTTTATTTTAGTGTTGAAAAGAAAAAGAACAAGAAAACTTGCTGGTTAACTCTTGTTTGAAATTTTATTTTTATCTTCTTATAATAATAATGTGACCTGAAAAGAAAGTATATTCCATCATTATGGTTGTAAATCCATAATTTAAATTTAGTCAATTGAAACAGAGCAAGACTTACTTAAACTTTTGCTCTTCTAGTAATTTGTTTTTAATTCTATGGAGATGCAAAATAGTACATAAACATAACTAAATTTATTCCATTTAGGAGGTTAGGTATGTCATTCTGAATAGCTGGCTTTTTAATATGCCAGCTGATTATATACAGTGCAATATCCATTAAATTATCTGCCTGTTTAAGTCATGATGTTGATATAAGTTTAAAATGCAGACTTCAGGAAATTAACTGATGGTTTCAAATGCAGGACATATTTTGGCCCATATTGCCCATATTATTACATGACGCTATCATACATAAATACCTTGTTTTAAAAAAGCTAAAACAATTTTATTTTTTGTTTAAGGTCTATTTGAAATGAGAGGTAAATGGTTATTGTGAAAAAAAACTGGAAATACTAAAACTGATAATTCATCCATTTAAAATGTCCTACTTCTGAATTATTTTTCATCAGATGTATACTTGTATCCATTCTGCTATATTACAGTTTCAGCTCTAAGAAAGATAGTAGTGTGCATTAATGATAAAGAAATAATCTAAATGTGCTATGTGACTAAAACGTTTCTCTCTTATCTCATTGTCTTAATTTCTCTACCAGAGTGTTAAAACGGAGGGCAAGAGGCAGGGTGTTATACTTTCTGTAAGACTTTCTCAGTGTTACCTTTGATCAGTCCCAATGCTTCTCTTGACTTTAATCTTGTCCTCTCCTGAGTTCAGGTGTAAACTATAAATAAAAATACGTAGATTCATTATCATCCGATCTGCCATTACTATCAACAACAAAATTTGAGGAGGTGAAAGAAAGAGGCAGAATGTACATTCTAAGGCAGCATTTCCAAATGTGTGTTCTGAGTAGTTCTAGTTTTGTCATATGCAAGAGACAAAAACTAGCCACATGGACAAATAAGCTAGGCAACTATGTTCCCATGCTCTCTTTTCAAGATTCACATGCATGTTAGTATACCAAAGCATCTGAGATAGACAGAGCTGCTACAGTTTATCTAGTAATAATGTGCTTCCTGAACTCATTTGACCAATTGATGTCTTTCTCTGTGTCATTATCCCTCTTGGGTACATAGAATATCTGCTTAGGGTTCGCAAAATACATTTTAGAAAGCTAATTTCAGTATGAAACTGGGAAAACAAGGTGCAGAGGAGCATATGTGGGTGCTACTATTTGCTTGAGTTTTAGTGAAGTATTTAAATAGAAGAGTGAGAGATAATTTTGAAAAGTTAGGTTGCAATCAGACTGTAGATGCCTTATCTTATTAAAAAAAAATGGTCTCCAAACTAGGGTACACGCAACCCAGGGGATGCTCTAGATGACCTCCTGGGGTTCTGAGAAGAAACTAATGTTTAATTATAATCTTTTCAATTGTGGTACATTATAACATATAATATATTCATTAAGTAATACACACACACACACACACACACACACACATATATATATCTGTATATCAAAGCCTAATATGCAAAGTGTCCCCTCGGGAGTTCGCTATGACATGCACTGACCACCAGGGTGGCACGGAATGAAGAAAGGCCCCGGCCAGCAGCTGGCAGCCTGGGAAGGAAGACCCCGGCCAGCAGCCAGAAGGCCCTGATCGGCCCTGATCACCAATCAGACCTAGGGACCCTACCTGTGCACGAATTTTGTGCACCAGACTTCTAGTGTATACATAATTTCTTTAAAATCACAAATACATTTTTGGAGTACAGGCTAAATTTAAAAATAAAATGATTAGGATCCAAAATCAATAATTTTTTTTTAAAGTTACTGCTGCAACACTGAAGCTTCTGTGTAAAGAAACAACATAACATAGAATTGTTGTAGAAAGATTACCAATGTGGCACATGTGTGTATGTGTGTGCTAGTGTGTGTGGATATAATCAGAGAAAGATGGAGTAGTACAAAATTAGATACTACTTTTTATTTCTCAAATAATTCATCCTGTCATTACCTGATATTAACCACGTAAACAGTATAGTTCCAATTTTGGAAGGTTGAATTAAGCTGAAAAATACAATGGAAAAGGGTGAGTTTTGGTAATACTTTAAAAAAAATCTGAATCAAGTTTCTTCCCTCCCCAAAGATAAGTTGTTATTGAATAAGACCCTGGGAAAATCCCAGAGAGCAAAAGGAGTGAAAGGAAGGTAAAGATAACAGCTACTACATCATTTTATGCCAAGAACTTTACAAATGTTATTTCTTTTGACCCAAAACAACAAATGAGATAGGTATTATCTGCCCCTGCTGCCTTTTAAATGAAGAAACTGAGCTTAACAGAGATCTAACAGAGATGGAATAGCTTGCCCAAGGTTACCCAACTAAGAATGAGTAGATTCCAGATTGGAACTCATGTCTGTCTGGAAACACTATGCTTTCCCCTCTAGCTCATATTATAATGGGGCTGCCGAGTTAGAACTAACACTGAGAATTAAGCTGTAAGAGGGAAGATAGAAACAATAAACACTTCCATAGTCTTCATTCAACAGACACCAAGGGCAATAACATGTTTTCCTAGTAATTATAATCTCATAAAAATATTAGCACTAAGAAAAATTGTAAGTCAACAGTATAAACCTTTAAATAAACAATAAGTATATTCAACATATTGGGACCCATATTAATTATTATTTGGTTATTTAACAGTCTTTTTTAGGCCTCAGCACCAGACTTTTTAATGAAGCAATGATTCTTCTCATTATAAATAACCAATTTTCATTATGCATTGTCCAATACAATCACAAAACAGGATTTCGTTACTGATGTGAAATTCTCTTATTTATATATCACTCCCAGAGGGTTTCTTTTTTAGGTCACTTCTCATATAAACATTTAGCATTACTTGGCAAGCATTCTAAAATTAAATGTAAATTTTAGAAAATTCTGGCAAAAAAAGTTAACTTTTTATATTGTAATAGTAATAATATGAATCAGGGACACCACTTATATTTTCTCTGTTATCTAGTATCTGCTTTGGTATCATGCATCTTAAGCTGATAGTGTCCAGCAAAGCTTAGATTTAGATGAGAATGATCCTATGTTGAAAAGCATGCATGAAATAGATATAAATGTAAAATGATACCTCTCTAAAGCAGACTCTCCAGTGAAGACTAATTTTTGAGATTCATAACATTAGATGTGGTTTATTTGGGAATGAAAATAAAGAGTTTTATCTTTTGAAAACACTCTGACTTAAAAAAGAACAATGCTAGAAAGAAAATGGGATGCAATAATATACTCTTTCTGTCAAGACAGCTCTCCGTTTAGAAATGAAATATCTTCTAGTGTTTAAATTAATCACTACAGTTAATGTGTATTCCAAAAAGTCAACAGTAGTGTTTTCTTTGACTTCTATTAGACAATTTCACTGTTACCCCCAATTTTATAGTTGTTAATTACATGCTATTATTTCCTGTGATCAACTTGTTTTAAAGGGTGTAACCTTTAAAAATAGGACTATGTTTTCCTATCATTCAAATATGTTGTATGTATATAATATATTGTCACCACTACGTCTCAAAGAATGGTTTAATTCTCTTTTGCCACCAAGGACAAATTTATTAGGCACCTATCAAAAACCTTTTTTCTTACTTCAGAATGTATATCCAAGTGACTTTATTCACAACAACTGTTTAACTGTAATAGCATTATATATAAAAAGTAGTTCAAAGTCCCATAGTTTACCATAGATAGGAAAAATAAATAAATAAATAAATAAATCATGGAAATCTGTGAAAGAAAATTTTTGAGACTGTTATAAGGAAGAAAAAATAAAATAAATGCATGTGTTGTATTTGT
Source organism: Plecotus auritus (assembly GCF_963455305.1). NCBI lineage: Eukaryota > Metazoa > Chordata > Mammalia > Chiroptera > Vespertilionidae > Plecotus > Plecotus auritus. The sequence goes on along the minus strand of NC_137775.1, from coordinate 30,135,799 downwards.
AAGAAAAAAGAAAAGCATATTAAAGTTTTTAAATTGAAAATTACCAAAATTTTCATCAATATAATACAGGTTAAATAAATTATACTGTAAATATGCATCAACTGATGCCTTAAATAATTGACAGCCACATAATGGAACCCTATGCAGTGTTTGAAAAAAGAAAAAGATAAAAGGAGGTCTCTGTGTATTGTTATAAATCTGGTAATAACAAAAATAAGTACAGTGTAGAATGGTGTGTAAAATATGTTACTTTTAGTGTAAAAAGGATAAAATAATCTTTCTTTTAATATGCACAAATTCTGGAAAAACCCAAGAAAAAAACAGTGATTTTCAGGTTCATTTCCATGTAAGCTTCAAGGATGGGTGGAAGACTTTCATGATACAGTAAGTCCTCACTTAAAGTCATCAATAGCTTCTGTGACTTTAAGCACAATTATGTATAATGAAACTCATTTCATCATAGGCTAATTGATGTAAATAAGAATTAAGTATCTATGACATCTCATCAACGTTATAACAAAATGACATGAATGAAATGGCATATTTGAGGACCTACTGCATATCTTTTTATACCTTTTGTTTTTGATTCAAAAATTCTCAAAAAATAATAAAATAAGAAATATACTTTTAAAAACAGTGCTGAAAATGCATGCCTATAATAACCAATAAAGATACCTACCAACACACATTTCCATTTGGGTGGCATTTTCTTATTTGGACATGAATAGACTATTAGGCTCAGTTTCTTGTCCTTTTTTTCAAATGTACTTCTCTTTCTATGCATAAGCACAATACCTCATGTACTTTACAATTTATACATTTATAATGAACAACACATATGTACCAGGATCATCTGTGGACCGAGTTAGCCAAACAGCAGGGTCTTTTCCAGATTTCCAGAGGTTAATAGGATAAAAACAAAAAAGAAATTTTACAAGTTCACTTACCCATTCTGCCACCTTGTTCTGTACTTTTACCTCAGGGTGATGAAGGATGTTTTGAATCACTATGGAAATTCTATAGATAATTCCATCTGTCCATTAGAAATAGGATTTAGCCCATTAATTACATTTTAGGGCCATGTAATTTTTAAAGCAAATTTACAATCATATAATTTCATACAATTTAAAAGAAACACCTACACAGGTACAGAAAAATTGAGATTTTTTTACTTTATGTTCATTGACCTTTGCAACTTCTTGGAGTTACTGATTATACAAATAGATAATTCAGTCATTGCTCCTAAATCATCACCTGCACATTTCTTCCTATTTTTAAATTCTATAGATGTCTGGTATCTATGGTCTGTAAAGTAGTGACTTTTCATGTACACTTTGGTCTCTTGTAATAAGTACTTACCTTTTTCTTGTACATTATAAAGAGTTTGGCATGTGAAAATCAGTGGGATAATGGGCAGGCAGTAAATTGAAAAAAAACAGGCTTACACATATTTACTACCTCGGCCCCTTATTCTCCCTTTCCTTTCTTTCTACCCCCAACAAAGCTTTATTTCTACTAAGTAATTGGGTTGGATTTCACTAGATTTTTTTTCATCAAAATTTCATGAATGTAGTCATTTGTACCAAAGTAGAGGGGAAAAATAATATTTGCAGAAAGAATTTCAATTGTACTACCTTGTTTTAAAAATAAGACAATGTCTGCTTTTTTTTCTTTTGGAGGCAATCTTTAAAGTAGTATGATACACACACACACCAAGCTCACCAGCCAGGACTTGCTAAATCTCTCTACATGCTTGTTACAAAGCACCTTACTAAAATATAGTAGGTTACTGAGAGAGAAAAAAATTTGAATCTCCTCTATAGTCAATCATCTTTCTTCATGTTTATGTTTTGGTATGTCTTGAGTAAAATATACATAGAAAATGTAGAAATGTATAATTAAAACAATGATGAGAAATGGATTTAATAAAGATTTTGGGGAGTCAGTACCAAAAAATTACAAAAAAAATATTCCTCCCAAATCTACCAAAATGTAAATTGCTGTCCAATTACTAAAGGAATGTTTTTCCAATATATGGGTCAGAATCTCAAGCCAAAAAAAAAAAAAAAATCACCACTCTAGATATCATATAAATATATGAAATTGATACAGGTCCAAGTGAGATTAATTTATAAAGATTATGTTATTTTAGTTTCTAAAACTCTTCAAGTATTTGAATGATCTTGAATTTGTATTCTCTTAAAAATATTCTGAATGGAAACATTGAGAAAGATATTTAAAATAAATAATAATTCGGTCAAAAAAAACCTCTTTATTCTCTAGATCTCATTATATCAAAACATGGACATTATGAATGATTGAGAGGAAATTCAAATTGCAGAGGTCCAGGATTCTGTATTTAGTTCAGAGTCCTAGGGATCTTCTGTGAATATTCCCTGATACCAGTAGAGTAACTGAAAAGCTGCCACTAGATGGAGATCTAAAGCATGTGTTTGTTCAACAGTAGTTAGCAGTCTTTCCCACTTGGGAAAATAGTACAAAATACTAAAAATCAGTGTTTTATATCACTGACATTTCTGAAATTTTATGGAAGCTTCCAAATATTTAAGATACTTTCCTTTAAATTTTAAATATTTTCTATTTCACTTTTTTTCAATTCATTGTTTTTATAAATGAGAAAGACATCTGAGGCAGCCTAAATCCATTTATACAGTACTCTCCTTAAAGTTATATTGCTTAAAGCAAATAAAATATGTGAATATGCCAAAAAACCTAGCATCTTGTGTTAGATTCTCTTGTGCTGTGGATCATTATCAAGTAGTCTCTCCTCAGAAGCCCCAGAGTGTGATATTTTTATAGTTAGCTGAAAACTACTCAGTAGAGGCTACTTGTTATATTTATTTAAAAAATTTGAATAATGTAGTCAATAATTAATCCTGAGGAATATCCAAGAGTGAATTGTCTAAACAAAATAAAATGTCCAGGAGAAACCAAGATGGCGGCATAGGTAAACACCTAAACTGCTGCCTCGCACAACAATATCAAAACTACAACTAAAAGACAAAACGGACACCATCCAGAACCACAGGAAAGCTGGCTGAGTGGAAATTCTACAACTAGAAGGAAAGAGGAAATCACACTGAGACTCAGAGGAGCTGCAAAAGGCTGAGGTACGGAGACGTGCGCGTGGAGAGGACGGGTGGCTGAGTGCATGGGCGGCTGAGTGCGTGGCTGGCTTTCCCAAGCGGGAGGGAGATGGAAGCTCCCAACTGTGCTGAACTCCGGTCCCAGGAGAGACTCTGGGAACCCAGACTCATTCGGGGGGAATCTGGACTGTCAGGAAAAGAGAAAGCACACTGAGACTCAGAGGAGCTGCGGAAGGCAGAGGTCCAGAGGCACGCACACGCAGAGAGGACTGACTGCTGAGTGCACAGGCGGCTGAATGCGTGGCAGGCAAGCTCCTGACTGCGCTGAACTCCAGTTCTGGGCGAGTTTCTGGGAACCTAGACTCATTCGGGGAGAAACTGGACTGTCTGGCAGTGGGCAGAACTCGAGGGCGGCTTTCTCTCAGAAGTGCTTGCAGCGATTACCGAGGGACACTGAGACCCAGGGGCCTCATAGGGCAGGGCTGACAGGAAGCCAAGGCTGTCTGCTCTACCCTGAGACTCCGCCCCATCCAAGCTGAGCACAGAGACTTTTGCAATTTTGCAAGTCTTGTCTCATAAGGGTGTCTCCAGCACAAAGTTCTCCCAGCATAGACACAGCTGATCCTCACAGCCAATTGGCCTGGAGGTCAATTCCTCCCAGTGATACCAACAACAATCAAGGCTTAACTACAACAAGGCTGTGCACACAGTCCACAAAGGGGTGCACCAAGAGTGTCCACCTCAGGTAACTGGGGAGGCTGAGCCATTGGGCCCTATAGAACACCTAGCACACAAAGCTACTCTACCAACTCAGGGAAGCAGCGAAAATGTGGAGACAAAGAAACAGATCACAAATGAAAGAAACGGAGGAAAGCAAACGACTGGATATAGAGTTGAAAACCACGGTTATAGGTTTTTCAAGAATTTCCTAAAAAAGGCCGATAAATTTAGCGAGACCCTCGAGGATATGAAAAAGGACCAACTAGAAATTAAACATACTCTGACTGAAATAAAAAATATTATACAGAGACCTAACAGCAAACTAGAGGATTGCAAGAACCAAGTCAAAGATTTGAAATACAAAGACGCAAAAAACACTCAGCCGGAAAAGCAAAAAGAAAAAAGAATGCAAAAATTTGAAGATAGTGTAAGGAGCCTCTGGGACAACTTCCAGCGTACCAACATCTGAATTATGGGGGTGCCAGAAGAAGAGAGAGAGAGCAAGATACTGAAAACCTACTTGAAGAAATAATGACCGAAAACGTCCCCCACCTGGTGAAAGAAATAGACTTACAAGTCCAGGAAGTGCAGAGAACCCCAGACAAAAGGAATCCAAAGAGGACCACACCAAGACACATCATAATTAAAATGCCAAGAGCAAAAGACAAAGAGAGAATATTAAAAGCAGCAAGAGAAAAACAGTTAGTTACCTACAAGGGAGCACCCATTCGACTGTGAGCAGATTTCTCAACAGAAACTATGCAGGCCAGACGGGAGTGGCAAGAAATATTCAGTGATGAATAGCAAGAACCTACAACCAAGATTACTCTACCCAGCAAAGCTATCATTCAGAATTGAAGGGCAGATAAAGAGCTGCACAGATAAGAGAAAGCTAAAGGAGTTCATCACTGCCAAACCAGTATTATATGAAATGCTGAAGGGTATTCTTTAAGAAGAGGAAGAAGAAGAAAAAGGTAAAGATAAAAATTATGAACAACAAATACATGTCTATCAACAAGTGAATCTAAAAATCAAGTGAATAAAAAATATGATGAACAGAATAAACTGGTGAATATAATAGAATCAGGGGCATAGAAAGGGAGTGGACTGACAATTCTCGGGGGGAAAGAGGTGTGGGGGTGCGGGAAGAGACTGGACAAAAATCGTACACCTATGGATGAGGACAGTGGGGAGGAGGTAAGGGCAGAGGGTGGGGTGGGAACTGGGTGGAGGGAAGCTATGGGGGGAAAAAAGAGGAACAATTGTTATAATCTGAACAATAAATATTTATTAAATTAAAAAAAAGATAAACACTACAAATAATAAAAAAATAAAATGTCCACTGACGGGTTGGTGAAAGGGGTTTTGAGTTGCAGCAAAATAATTGTTAAGCACTGACAGTGCAGAAAATGCACAGTGAAGGCAGTGATGCAGGCTTTTCCATGTCATCCTCGCAGTCTTCCCTAAAAATGCTACAACTCGCACAATGACTCAATAGAGAAGCTATTCACAAACCTTCATTTGTTCCAGAGACATCAAAAGATGAAAGTTTTTTCCTAATAATGGCACCCAGGCCAGAAAAATTCATGGGAGACATTTCTTTGGGGAAAAAGTGTGTAAGAATATGTCCATTTTCCAATTAGATAACACTTCTAGCCATGCAGAATATCAAACTACAAATTATTATTTGCCATTACACATGATATTAAAAAAATCTTATTCCTGTCTGGAGGTCTTTCTTCAATTTAATTTTTCCTTTTTGTCTTCTTAACACACTTTTTGGAGTTTCTTGGAAGATACAGAAATGACATACTTTTCTCTATAGTCAAGGTTGTAAAATACAGATTTGAAAAATAGATTTAAAAAAAAATCTTCACTGAGAGTTTTTTTATAAAAAAATTATTTTAGAGAGAGAAGAAAGTGGAGAGCGAGAGCGAGAGCGAGAGAGAGAGAGAGAGAGAGAGAGAGAGAGAGATGCGAGAGATAAACATCCATCAGTTACCTCCCACAGGCACCCCAACTGGGGATCAAATACATGCAACCTAGGTATGTGCTCTGACCAGGAATAAAATCCACCAGGGCTGAAAGGTAGATTTTAAAATATATATTTGGAAAGATAGTTGTTCATTCATAAAGCAAATGTTATTTTAGATTCAAGATTATTTCTTTGAACTAGTCATGAGACAATTATGATATGACAGTGGTGTTCGTAATATGACTTGGAGCCCTGCTCATCCGACACACACAATTTCTTTAAGTACAGCTAGATTGATTGTTGGATCCATACAAGCATCATGAGAGGAAATTTTTTATTTGAGTACTTAAATGCATGTGAGAAAGTAGAAGCAGTGTTACAGTATCACTTGTAAGCTAGGTTTTAAGAACAACAATAAAGACTAGCAAAGTTATTTCCTTACTTTGGTTGCCGACCTCACAAAGTTTAACATTTTTTTTTAACCCCCATAGTAGCATTAGAGTTGTGCTGCAAGCATAGAAAATATAATTTTGAATGGAAACAAAAATTAATCAAAGAGGTTTTTGGGAATGTAATAGAAAAGGTTAAAAGTTACATGTGAAAATAACGAGGTTATCCAGCAGTTCCTGGAATATCTGTGAAAAGTAGCTTAAAAAATAAGATTTTCTTAGTATATAATCTGAGGTATCATATCAAAGTCCTATTGAAAATAACAACAAAAAAATCTTGACACAGAAAAATAGGAAAATTCCCAAAAGCTGGAAAAGCACATTTAATTGATATATTGAAGAAGTATGTCTGATTGTTAACCAATTTCAACCCCTCTCCACTCTCTGCTGCTGAACACAGTAAAACTGATAGTCCAGAGTTCAAGAAAGCAGATAAGGTAGAAAACAGATTTGACAGTTTGCTCATCTTTCTTACAGTGAACACAATAAATTCTCTAATACAGGGTGGGGCAAAAGTAGGTTTACAGTTGTGAGTACACGAAACACAAAGTTTATTCTTGTATTATTATTTATTAATTACTGTATTGTTTTCCATACGAACAACTTTAAACTACTTTTGCTACACACTTATATCAGATCATAGGCCTGAGAATGTTTACTATATCAGATTCCCAAGGAATAAAAAAAGTGCATTGGAAATTGTTGGCAGTATGTGAATGATCTTAGATAGTCCAGGCAGTGGTCGGCAAACTGTGGCTCCCGAGCTACACGCGAGCCGCGGTTTGCCGCTCTGTTGATTAATGAGTTTGCTGACCACTGGAATTGGGGCTTAATCACAAGGAACAACAACAGCCTGTAATTATTGGAATCGAGAGTCTAGGCCAGTGGTCGGCAAACTCATTAGTCAACAGAGCGGCAAACCGTGGCTCATGAGCCGCAGTTTGCCAACCACTGGGTCCAGGCCATGACATCAAATCCCACTTCTTCACAAGGTGAATAAGTAATTCTCTTTTCAATTATTTCAAATTTGACTACATCAAAGAAAAAAAATCTTATTTAGATTATCATCTATCTCTAACACTTTGTTCCTCTCCCTTTTAAAAAAGACAATAAAGGTTTTCGGTGCTGACATGTGAAAAAGCAATAGGATATAGGGAGAATCCGATGACATAGTTTTCATTATATTTATTTTCACTTCTATTTTAAAACAAGTGGTTATGCTTTAATTCTACAACAGTGATATCAATTTTTCCATCCAAATAAAAATGTTTAAGCAAAAAAGTGAGTCAATTTAGAAAAAAACCCACACCTATGAAATGGATAATAGAGATGGTTCAAGGATGTGATTAAAAGATGGTATACCAATTCGAGTACACAATTTTGAAAATATTTATACTACATGATAACCTATGAATATTTTTAAATATTTTAAAATTCTAGGATTATATTTTTATCAAGAATCATCTGAATTAGAATTGTTTTCTTAAATGTGGTCGCCAAACCATTTCAATTGATTCTAACATCTGCTTGCTTTGTTGAGACTCCCATAAAGGCCATGACGCAGAGAGATATGGAGTAAACAAGGCTCTCTCCAAGAATGTCAGAAATGACACGACTGGGTGAATACAGCACTACTCCACCAAGTCAAGGACTCTGAAACATCACATAAACGTTCTTGGGAAGTAGAGGATGTGCCAGTCCTGGAGGGAGAATGCCACAGAGGCTCTTTGTATTTTCATACAAAGAACGAAGTACTTCGTTAGAATTATAATATTCCCATCTACTGGCTGGCGTCCATGTGAAATATGCACTGGAAACTTCAGCTGCTCTTGCTTTCTTGGGGGTTGCTGGAATTTTTGCTCCATCATAAATCTCCTTGGTGTAACTACCAGAATAACCATAAACACTTCCCTGAATCGATGTCTTTATAACCCTTTACATTTCATGTAAAATATTCCATACTTCCAATTTAAACGTCCTTACAGAGGAAGTTGATGTAACCCCAAAGCCAAAAGAAAAAATTAACTATGTGCGTTTCTTTTCTCTGGGTTTTGGTCCCTGGTGATACATTAACAGATGTCTTGGCCTCACAATTTAAATTATTGGAGTTGAGAAAATCTCTTTGTTTCCAATATCTCATGTTTGAGACTATTACTATATTTGAGGCATTGGTATAGTCACTTGATTGGAATTTCTATTTTTTTTTTTCCAGAAGAAACTGAAATCATTTACTCTGAATTGCCAAAAGGCTATGTATATGGTCCATATAGGAAACTGATTGATTTATGATTTAGTTGACAGACAATCACATTCTAATCATCACCAACAAATAAAAACAGAGAGCAAATTATTACCATGTAAAGTGGTTTAAATGTCACAAATATTTGAACATAAAGTTGGCTTTAGTGAAAAGTTAAATTACCAAAATTATATTTTTAAAATTATAAAATCCTTTAGAAAGTAGTTTCCTGAAGAGAGTAATCTAACAAAAGACCATGAAATTTTTTTCCCTGCAATCTCTAGCATAATATAAATTCATTCCTTTTCATCAAATACATTTCTCATAAAATTTCCTTTGAAATTCAGAAGTTTTAGCTAAAAGTACAGATAAGTGGCACTGGAAGTGAGCTCATTCCACTGGTCACTAGAATGAGGAACTCAAGAAAATCAAGTGATTTTATTTATTTTACTAATCCTGCAAATGTACCAGTTGATTCCAATAATAGAAACTTTGTTGAAACATTAGATATTTCCACCCTTAGAATACAATTTTTATTACATCAGACATATTACAAATATAAAAGATAGTTTCTTACCATTCCTTTGTTTATCGATTCTATTAGTAACAGGCATGTTAGTGGTGACAGTAGGTGATGTAGTACTAGGAGAGCTTACAGTAGCTGCTAACAAAGATGAGAAAAATGTAATTTTGCAAGGAGCACATGGCAGTTAATATGGATGAGCAACCTATAATTAATTCGTGACACTACATGGAGACGGAATGGAAACTACTTCTTGCCATTCACTACAGCAGACTGTGAGGTTGTAATGCATACAATAAAGCAATGTTTTCTATAGCACAGTAAGAATCAATGTGGCCTTTGGTATCACATTGCAAAAGTCTGGATCTGGCACAAAGGAAATGGAGAAAGGGCATTTAGATTCTAGACCTATGTCTGCCATTAACAGGCTGATGACCACACTTTGAATAAGTAAACCTTTACAGAACTCAGTTTCCTAAGTTTGTAAAAGCAAAAGGTTAGAGAAGGCAGTCTCTATAGCACCCATCAGCTTGAAAATGATCCAAACTAAGTCAGTCTTCCTGGTTCTCTAAGAACAGAGAAATGAAATCTCAGAGAAAAACATATTTGTCCTTGAGAAGATGAAATAAAACAAAATGAAGAAAAAAATGTATAGACTGAATCAGTCATTTACAGATCCCAATAACTTGACTGAACAGTGATGGACAAAATAGATTTCATAAGGACAAACCTAAGGGGGAAACATTTTCAAAGCATTATGTCATAGATATGCTTTTGATATTACTAAAACTCTCAAAGATGAAATCCTTATGTAATGCTTTGAAAATATTTTTCTATGGAATTCTGAAGGAGCTATACAGGGTGGGGCAAAAGTAGGTTTACAGCTGTGAATACATGAAACAGTGAGTTAATAAAGCTACAGTAATAATCATTACCTTCATGTATTTTTCCTTTCAAACAATGGTAAACCTACTTTTGCCCTACCCTGTATAAGTAGTAGAAACACTTAAAATTTTCCTTTGGTTTATCCTAGGAGTACATTTGTATTAATGTACATTCATATGGACAATAAACATTTATGTGTCTCATTTTTTTAAATTATCTAAATTTAAGTAATTACTTTCTCAGGGATCTTAGAAAATATAGAACTTCTTGTTTCAAAATATGCTTTCTTAACTAAAAAATTTTCCATTTCCAAGTGATCCTATCTAATAAAGAGGAAATATGCAAATTGACCATCATGCCATCACAAAGATGGTGTCGCTCATAGCCACAAGATGGCGGCACCCAGTCCCCTCAGGCCTGCCGGAGTACCCCAGTCCTGCCAGAGTCCCACAGTTCTTTCAGCCCAGCCCGGGGGGCAGCAGGCTCATGGTGCAGCCAGACCCATCCTCAGCCCCCCGCTGCCCAGGCTTGCCCAAGGCGCAGGCAAGCCTCAGATGGCAGCTGCCCAGCCGCCCAGGGCCACCTGAGGCTCAGGTAACCAGGGCTGGCAGTGGCAGCAGCAGAGGTGTGATGGGGGCGTTGCCTTCCCCTGATTGCCGGGTCACCTCCCGCCCCTGAGGGCTCCCAGACTGTGAGAGGAGGCAGGCCGGGTTGAGGGACCCCCCACCTCCAGTGCATGAATTTTCATGCACCAGGCCTCTAGTATGTAATATTTAAGAATGGGGATTTTTTCTGAATTCTTTTTAAAAAAATGATGAACAGTCAATTATATTTATCTTAATGCAAAATGCATCAATAAACAGGAAAATGTTTTGTTTTGTTTTTTGTTATTTAGGACACAGGGGGGTGGATAGCTGGGCATCTAGTCCTGTGATCCAAGGAATCAGTACTATAGGTATCACAGATTAAAAGAAAAAATAAATAATTTTTAAAAACCTTTAGATCTGGAACTAGGCAAAATTATTTTTTTCTGTGTCATATAATTACTTTTAAACTACACTGAGTTTATGGAAACCACTTAATACTTTTATTTTCATAAGGTGCTCATTGATAGTAATATTAGGAATAATGTCTCAGAAAGGACACAAGATAATAATCAATTAAAGCCCACTTCCACACTGGACCCACAGAAGACACCTTTAGTTTCTCTTCATTTAGTCTCACTTCTAACCCAGGTCACTTTCATGCTATGTTCCTCCTAATAAGAGATCCAGCTTTTACAAAAGGCATGATCATGATTCTTAATGTGGTATATAGAACAAAGGAGCATTTAATAGAATAAATGAATGAAAATGGGTCATGGAAATTAGGAACAGCAATAATAAAATTAAAGCAAAATATATTATTTTAAAACATTCAGGACTTTAATTATGTATTATTTAGCATGCAACTGTTTAGTCCATAATGTATCATTAGAATGCTGGCATAATATAGTCACTACGCATTATAATAATTAATAATATTATATTACTATTAGTTTAGTATAACTCATTTTATTTCAATATTTAAGTTACATTGCACCTCATAAATTGCCTCACAGCCTTGTCTTAAGTGTAACTGAATATTCAACTTAATTTTTCCTCTTATTTTTTAGACATGAATACTTTTTCAAAACATTGTATGACTGTATTTATACTGGACCTTTGCAATATTCTTGAGGAGACATAGAGGGGAAAAATGAAATCAACCCTTGGTTAATAGCATATAATCATTCACATTTAAAAAACTCAGTGCTTTATGGAAATGTGGTCATCCAGACTGTGAAGGCATTCTTTCTCCACAGAGTACGTACTGTGCACCCACGCAACTAAAACACATCCAGAAATTCTTCTGTTTCGCTGGTTTCTGACTTCCCAGGAGAAAATTAAGATACAAATCAAAACAATAAAAGCGACATTATCCAAAATAGCAAGAAGGAAACAGAGAGACTCCGGAGGATAACGCTGGCTCCCTACCTTGGCAGAGGGTCCCCAAATCGGCACAGTTGGCTAGTTCTGCTGCTGGGAGCGGGATCAGGTAGGAACCTTGATCAACACAGAGGGTTATACAAGTTTGACTTGTATACAAGATTTAATATTATCCAGAAAAAAAAATCATGAGTCATATGTTTGGTATAACAGGAGCAGCCCTAAAAGCGTTCTCTAATAATACTCCAACATTAAGAGAGTCTCTTAAAGTCTCTGTGTCTTAATTTCTGCAAATGTAAAACCAGGTTATTGAAATATCCCTCAAAATCTTTAGCTCAATTTATTGGCCATCCACACATGAAAGGAAAAGTCTGTGTAAAAAATCCAGGGCCTTTTCACATAATAACTTACACAACTCTGGTGGAAATCTGTACAGATGAAATAATATAAACATCAAAGATAAGTTTCAAAAGTAAACTTGGCTGTTAATACTCATAATATGCACATTTTGTTGCTAGCCACTAACATATGATATTGGCAATTCCAGAAATGCATTTCAGTGATTTCAAGGTGGTCTCTGTGTCTTTCTTTTTCAAGCTTTTACAGAGTCATCCTCAGTAGGAAACAAGTTTTAGCTGATTTTCTAGTAGGAATAGTGGGTTTTCTCTGTTGCATTAAATCTCCCTCTGACAATTAACAGACTTTTATAAACAGGCGGAGGTGAGGGAAGCTGGGTTAATCTTTTCATAAAGCATATTGCACTATGAAGACAGAGGATAAATACAAACACACACACACATAAATACATATATTCAATTTTAAAAGGACATTTCTATACTTGTGAGTCCATTCAAATGTTTAAACATTTTCCAAACTTTCCTGTGGGAATAGTACCTGTAGGTAGAGCAGGCACAAAAAGATGAGCTAACAAAGGATGTCTAGGTAAATGGTGTGCATGAACAGAAAGCATCCCCAGTTTAATAGCATCTTTATTCTTGATTGCCTCAGGCACCTGGCCCAAGGAAGAAAATCATGTTACCTCAGAAAAGCCCAACCCTACAGGCAAGTCTGTAATGTTAACTGGTACAAAGCTCTCATTACAGACCTTTACATGTTCATTCAATAAAAATTTACTGACTGTTTATAGTGTATGAGGCTCAAAGGCTAGAGTAATACTCTGAGATAATGTCCCTACTCTCAGAGAGGCATACATGGGAAATGGCTTCATAGTTCTCTCAATGATGGAAGTGTTTAGTAGCCCAAAGCAGGACGTGACCAGCAGTTTGGTGAGAAGGGAGAAGGGTGCAATCCATTACAAAGAAGAGATGCAAAGAAGATGGGGAGTCACTATACTGATCACGAGATAAGAGACTAGAATTACTGAAACATATGACAAGAAGGCTGTGAAAAGATCTGGGTACCCAAGTGACATGGCATCACTGGGTATCTGTAGAAAATTGGTAGGAATGGTCAGATATATAGGCAATGGATTAAGGGCCTTGTAGAATGTAGGCACCACAAATGTCTTTCCAAGGATGGTTTATCCCAGTGGTCGGCAAACTTATTTGTCAACAGAGCGGCAAACCGCGGCTGGCGAGCCGCATGTGGCTTGTGAGCTGCGGTTTGCCGACCACTGGTTTATCCCATCCACATCTCAGGTGGGTGCTCAAGCTTTGCTGAACAAATTACTGAATGCATGATGAACAACTGCTCACATTTTGAACTCTCTCTTAAAGGAAACGGGGGAAAGAGAAAGGAAACTAGGTGAGAAATTTCTATTTATGTTTGAAAACACCTTTGAGGCTCCACAACCAATTAAAAGAGGTGAGGTACAAGAAGCATGAAAAACATTACTGATTCAAGTTGGTATGTATCATGACTAAAATGACAATGGACAGAAAGAGATAGATACAAGGCATTTGGAAGTAGAATGTCTAGGATTCAGAGACTTTTTGGAAGAAGGATAAAAGAGATGAAGACATTTTCTTCTGGTTTCTAGCTTGAGACGTTGGTACATAATAATCTCATAAAAGGAGATAGGAAATACCGGAAGAAGAACAACCTTAGGTGAGGTGGGCTAACCAGTAAATCCAGTAATGAAAACTGAGGTGCCTGTGAGACACCTGGATACATGGCAGGTGCACAGGGGTTTGAAAGAGATCTAGCCAGGCAATACTCAACAGAAGCTATAGCCGGGTCTAGGACCCCTGGAGCTAGAGTGAAGATTTGAGAAGGATGTAACCATAGATGTTCCTGTATGTAAGGATCAGGTTTGAGAAGGTAAAAATAGCTTCTGTAGAAGGTGGTTTTTCAGAATTAAAGTGAAGAAAGTTTCATGGAGGGTGTGGCGATACCAAGTGCACAAGAAAGGTCAAGAATGATAAAGACTGAGAAGACCTTTAACTCTGCCCTGGAATTTTGGTAGCAGTTCGACAGAAATTAGCTTCAGGAGCGTGGGAACGAAGAACTCTAGACTGCCAATGTTTGATTGAGGGGGTGAATGCAAAAAGAGGAAGCTTGGCTATGAAAGGAAGCAGAGATAGGAAGGAGAGGTTTTAAAGATTGAAAGCTTGGACAAGTGTACCATGGAAAAAGAACATTTGAGGAGGCAGAAGTTGAGGTCAGCCTCAGGCAGAACTAAGGTAGAATACTATCTTGGAAGTTTTCTGCCCATTATTCTTAACTTAAGCCCCCTTCTTACCAGACCTCATTTCTCCTTTAGGCACTTACATGTTAGTAAGGAACTTCTAAAAACTAAAAACTCAAAATGACTGAAGAAATCTCAGCCACTGTAACAGAATAGAGAGGAGGCCCTTGGAGGGAGTTCCTGCGCTTCTCAAATTTCACACAATGCTGGCAGTCAAAGGCTCCCTGGCCCTGATACAGTATCTCTGGAGGACAAAGGGAGATAAGGGGACGTTGTTGTGGGAAAGAAGTTTTATGGCTAACTGCATTTCCACTGCAGTATAGTAAAGAGCTTAGAGGTGGGGATAGGAAAGAAAACCCGAAGAGTTATGATTTACAGTAAGACATTTGACAATTTTATTTAACATTTTATCAGTATTATTGTATAGGAACAAGTATACATTTCAATATGTGACCACCTCTTTGTGGGAAATTGTAACATTTACTTCTTAATATTTAAGTTGTCAGTTGTTCCTTAAAGTCTAGCAAATGGACATTGCTTTATAAATACTCAATAAACACGACCTTATGGAGATTCAATATAGGAATAAATGTTAAGTTTGACCATTTTGGGGAGATAGTGTAAATACAAGTGATGAGTATTATCAGAGAGAAATTATATTGATAAATATTGCATTACAAAAACACCCATTTATATAAATATATGAAATATAGAAAGTAGATGCAAAAAAAAATTTTTTGTTTCTAATTAGTTCCATGATCAGCACATTTGCATAAAAAGTCACTATTGCTATCAGTTTTCCTAGGCCAACAGATTTACAAACCAGGATATCATTAAGCAAGCGAGACAATTATCCCTCCTAGATAATATCTTTTTCATCAAGGAATTGTTTTTAGAATGTAACCTATGTATGTTCACTGATTTTTATAGATACCACAAAGGTGTTTAAAGGTATTTACTTAATATTAACTGCAAAATTTAGAGTCAAATTTTTTTGAAAAAATGTAATCACTGAAAATGGGCAGTTGATGAGAAGCTGAAAATCTTTCTTTTCTATCTGTTGTTCTTGCGAAATTATACTACTGAAAGGAATCACTATTTATTTACAGGAGTTGTGGTAAAAAAAGATTGATGTGTGGTCAACAACTCATCTCATAACCTATTTAATCACAATCCAAATAATAGTAGACAACAATGAAACCTTAGCATGAGTTACAATGGGGGAAATAATTCCTTTTCAATTCTTTCTTTGCAACTGTACTAAGCTAAATTTTACAATTTTTCCATTAATAAATATATTTCAAATGAAATTATCTCCAAGAATCATTTATGCTCATAAAGACTTTAAACATCTCCAAATAATAAAGTCCTTTGTAAAGATAAAGTGATTTTATCTTCATTATGTGAATACAATGTATGTATATATTATCCTATATAATAAAGAGCTAATATGCTAATTAGACCAGATGGTGGAACGACCTTCCCGAATGACCAGTGGGAGGGGGGTGGAGCCAGCGGTCCTGTGATCCTGTGCTGTCAGGCCAGCCATAGCAATCCCAGCACCACCCCTTCCGCAGAGGCGGGACAGGGCACGACCGCGGCACCTCAACTTCCCACAGCCTCCTCCCCAGCCAGCCCGGCCCCCAATTGCTCCCCAGCCCCCCCCCCCCCACCACCCGTGGATGGGTGTTGGGGCCAGTGTTAAGGAGCTTTGAGCCCAGCTGGCGAGCACAGTGGCAGAGGTGGGAGCCTCTCCCACCTCCGCAGCAGGTGGGCAGTAAGGGGCAGGGGGTTTTGGACTGCGAGAGCCTGGACTGAGAGAGGGATGTCTGAGTGCGGGCACTGACCACCAGGGGCAGACACTCAATGCAAGAGCTGCCCCCTGGTGGTCAGTGCACTCCCACAGGGGGAGCACTGCTCAGCCAGAAGCCAGGCTCACAGCTGGAGAGCGCAGTAGCGGTGGCGGGAGCCTCTCCTGCGTCTGCAGCAGTGCTAAGGAGCAAGGGGTCCCGGACTGTGAGAGGGATGTCTGCGGGGAACAGGCCTAAGTCGGCAGGTGGACATCCCCCAAGGGGTCCCGGACTGTGACAGGGATGTCTGCGGGGAACAGGCCTAAGTCGGCAGGTGGACATCCCCCAAGGGGTCCCGGACTGCGAGAGGGATGTCTGCGGGGAACAGGCCTAAGTCGGCAGGTGGACATCCCCCAAGGGGTCCCGGACTGTGAGAGGGATGTCTGCGGGGAACAGGCCTAAGTCGGCAGGTGGACATCCCCCAAGGGGTCCCGGACTGCGAGAGGGATGTCTGCGGGGAACAGGCCTAAGTCGGCAGGTGGACATCCCCCAAGGGGTCCCGGACTGCGAGAGGGATGTCTGCAGGGAACAGGCCTAAGTTGGCAGGTGGACATCCCCCAAGGGGTCCCGGACTGTGAGAGGGATGTCTGCGGGGAACAGGCCTAAGTCGGCAGGTGGACATCCCCCAAGGGGTCCCGGACTGTGAGAGGGATGTCTGCGGGGAACAGGCCTAAGTCGGCAGGTGGACATCCCCCAAGGGGTCCCGGACTGCGAGAGGGATGTCTGCAGGGAACAGGCCTAAGTTGGCAGGTGGACATCCCCCAAGGGGTCCCGGACTGTGAGAGGGATGTCTGCGGGGAACAGGCCTAAGTCGGCAGGTGG
Source organism: Plecotus auritus (assembly GCF_963455305.1). Taxonomy (NCBI): domain Eukaryota; kingdom Metazoa; phylum Chordata; class Mammalia; order Chiroptera; family Vespertilionidae; genus Plecotus; species Plecotus auritus. The sequence goes on along the minus strand of NC_137775.1, from coordinate 30,118,615 downwards.
ACATCCCCCAAGGGGTCCCGGACTGTGAGAGGGATGTCTGCGGGGAACAGGCCTAAGTTGGCAGGTGGACATCCCCCAAGGGGTCCCGGACTGTGAGAGGGATGTCTGCGGGGAACAGGCCTAAGTCGGCAGGTGGACATCCCCCAAGGGGTCCCGGACTGTGAGAGGGATGTCTGCAGGGAACAGGCCTAAGTCGGCAGGTGGACATCCCCCAAGGGGTCCCGGACTGTGAGAGGGATGTCTGCAGGGAACAGGCCTAAGTTGGCAGGTGGACATCCCCCAAGGGGTCTCGGACTGTGAAAGGATGCAGGTCGAGCTGAGGGACCCCCCTCGTCAGTGTACAAATTTCATGCACTGGGCCACTAGTGTATATATAAAAATGCTAGTCAAAATTTGTTAGGGATGGTAGGAAGAAGTCTATAGTGAATCAGTTTTAGGGCATGAAGAACAGAACTGTAATAATTGAAAATGAAAGGGTAGGGATCCAAGAGTTGATGATGCCTTAGTAATTAAGGGCTAAATTTTACAATGAAAACAAAAGTTGGTACAAATCCAAACATTTCTAGAAAAGAATAACAACAAAGTTGGGTACTTATGAATTGTATCTTATCTCTATAACCACAGTGGCTAATAAATGGAAGTGCTTGTTAATGCTAGTTAAATAAATGTAATTTGTTTGAACTTAGGCTATTCATTGACTTATACTGTATGACACCTCAGGAAAGAGCAGTCAGCGGTAAAATAAATAAAACTGGTAGAGAAGGCACTGTCTGTTCTTTGTGAAAAATGGTGGACACTAGCCAGTATCTAAACCTGAATCATAACACAGGCAAATACTTGCACCTATAATTAAAGAGCCAGCCAAGAAAGCTGTCTATCTGTGGAGGTCATAAAGCTGAATATGTTTAATGAAAATTGTTCTAAGAAAAAGAATGATGCTATAAAATAAAAAGAAGTGCTGCTAAATAAAGCATTTCTTTCTAAAAAAGACTGACAAGATTAGCCATGCTTTTAAGAAACTCTGATGAAAATTTCTTAATTAAGGTATATTCCCCAACTATGCTTAGAATAGTTTAGGAAAACAACAAAAAAAGTCCAATTCTGAAACTGTTGAAACACTTTTTATTTTATTTTATTAAGGCTAGAATATTTCATATTTGAAACAAATGACAGGATATTTAAATGTAGTTAGGTCTGTTTTACTATCTTTTTTTCATATGGAAACTTTACTTAGTTAGCAAAACACCTTTAGAAAAAAATCTGTTCATTGTCCACCACAAGTTGATTCTGAAATAAAAGTTCATATTTAACAGACATCGTCAGGCCAATGGAATGTTAGGTATGAAATTCTACTTTCCCATTGGTTACTGTACTGATCATTAGTTTGGGGAAATTATTAATACCATAAACAGCAAGCCACTACATTCTGGGGGAAAGGAAAGGTTAAAATGTTAATAGAGCATACTTTTTTCCAATTCTTGAAGTTTTGCTGAACTAATAAACTTAGATATAATCTGTGTTACAGGTATTTCCTGTCAGTTAATAAGTGACTTGGTTCTTCAACTCCCAAAGCTGATGATTAAACGGCAGGAAACTCCCTCTCTCTCTCCTGTTATGATTCCTGAAACTCAGTCCAAGATATCTGAATCTATGAAATGTGGGCGTTTAGCGTCATCTTGGAATGTCAAGAAGACAATTATAAAAAATAAAGTAATTCACATCACTGGTTAGGTAAACTAGTGCCACTCCTTTGAATGAAATCATTCTGAAAACTTATAGATGACTATGATACCTGGGCATGAATCTGATGTATTCTGGTAGTCTTAAGACTTGGGAAAGGAGTTTTAACTACGCTGTTAAAAACAAAACAACAAAACGAAACAACTCATGGGCATGGCTGTGTTTCAATAAAACTTTAAGAAAACAGATGACCTGCCATAGGCCCTCCTACTTTGTCAATCTCTGGTCTACAGGATTTCTTAGAGAAATTTAGGAATTCTTGTACACTATATCCCTCACATTTTATTATATTAAGGCACTCAAGAAGCATTGCAGAAAAGAAACCTTATTAATTAAAAAAAAACAACCCACACAAATACATGTTAACACCCTAGAAAGCTAGCATTTTCCCGCAGAAGGTGCTCTGGCCAGAAGAGATGGCTCCTGGATCTTCTAGTTCTCACCTGGGTCAGGATTAGCTCACCTGCTCTAGCACTACGTCCCGTTTTCTAGTCCTGCTTATTCTGAAGCACAGTCTTATTTATACTGGTTAAGAATGCATTGCTCTAAAACCAATTCCTGAATTTAGCCACATTATTGAAGTGACATTGGTTAAATTCCTTAACCTCTTTGGGTCTCAGATTTCTCTTCTGCAAAATGAGGTTAATAATAAAACGCACATCATGAGATCTATGTTGTAAAAAATGAGTTAATATGTGTACTAGTAAAGTTCTTAAAACAGTACCTAGAAAATAATATATGTATTCAATTTCAGTATAAATTAAGTGTTAGCAATTACTAACATACCTAGCCAATTCTTTTCTTTTTTTGTTTTGTTTTAATTGCCAGAGTCCTCAAATTCTGCCCCACAAAAAGACAAAACGCTAAAGGGTCTTCATTATGACTTTTAGTAATGACCCAGGACATGATGAAAACAGGCTTCTCAACTAAGGATGCAGGAAGTGTCCCACTGTCCTACCCTCCTGTCCACCATCCCACACCAAATACACATGCTTGACCTTCTCAATTTCCTCACTGAGTAAAAGACTTCTTGGGGATCCCTGAAGTGCTCTGCAGCCAATCAGACCGAGGGCAGCTGGGGAACACCTTTAGCTCTTACAAAGTTCCACAGTCTCCTTCTGGAACAGGGTCGTGGTTTACCCTCTTTCCAACAACCCACAAGGAAATAACTGGCAAATGACATCACTTAATAGCCTCCCAACATCTGCAGCAGCACCGTGACCACATGGAGAGATGGGTTACCCACAAAGATGGGTAGGTGACAGGAGTTCCCCAGGCCAGCAGGGCAAACACAGGTCAGGGAAACTGGGGAGGTGACCTCAGGTCTTCACATTGGGGCCTACTTTCTTAAAAATACTGGGAACAAATTTCTGAAAGAATCCCTTCCAAGGTCACATACAAATTACTTTTTAATATTAGGCCACTTCTTCTCTCCTTTAATGAGAATTATTTCTGTGACTACAAATTATATTTATCAATACCTTAGCTTTAGTCATATAACATTCAATATGATAATGAAACTTTCACATTTTGTATTTTATTAGTCCTGTAGTAAAATAAGGACTTTCAAAATTAACTTATGTACCTAGAGAATATTTGATAGAAGTCTGTCCTATATAATAAAAGCATAATATGCAAATTGACCAAATGGCAGTAGGACTCGTCGGCAGGGGGCGGTGCCAGGCCAGCCAAGGCGTGTGCCAGCGGGCAGGGTGCAGCAGCAACCAGAAGCAGCAGAGGGGCAATCAGGAGCGGGCAGGGCTGGCTGCTTGCCAGCCTGCGCCTTCTCCTGATCAGCCCACCCGGTTGCCACGGGCAGGATGTTAGAAGGTGGGGCTGGCCGCTTGCCGCTGGCGACGTCCCCTGACTGGCACGCTGGTTGCCTCCCGCAGAGGGAGGCCAGACTGCAGCTTAGACATCCCCCGAGGGCTCCCAGACTGTGAGAGGGTGCAGGCCGGGCTGAGGGACCCATCCGAGTGCATGAAATTTCATGCAGCGGGCCTCTAGTTTTAATATAATTATGTTACACAGAGTTATTTTCTCTAAGCATTTTGCATTTAGTTACATCTAATATTATCACATTTAAAGTCTCTCAAAAAGCAATCAAAGAGAAGAGTATTTGAAACAAATGACAACGCTCATTTTAAAATAATTAGAATAAAAGTTCAAATAAAACAATGATAATTTCTGATTATCAAAGATTTTCCTTAAATGGACAGTTGTGATGTTTAATACTGACTAAATACCATGCTTTTAGGTGGTGGTGGTTTATTTAAATAACATAAAAATCAGCATTTTGCTGTATCTATGTAATTAAAAACAGTAACTTATTTGTTCCTTTTGTTTCAGGTCTGGTGTTAATATTTCTATTTGATATATGGTAATTATAACTATTGTTTGTTAGTGATAAACTGTGTAATATTTTATGACCTAAAGAAAACTTAAAAATGGTAGAATCAAAGGCTTTGATTGAAAAAATATGGCTTATAATCAAATGTTTACAATGAATAGTTGAGCAGATAACATTTTAAAAATTAAAAGAGCTAATTAATGCTAACTATATATATATATATACACAAATGTATATACATATATGTACTTATTCCACATAAATACATGCTTAACGTAATTATATATGTGTACATATATAATTTTATATACATATATGTATAGGTAATTTTTTGTTGCCAAACATATTCAAAGAGCAATGCTTTAAAAAAAAGTTAATAGGCCACAGACTTACCACAGCTTAGGTTGCTTTCAGCTTTCAGAGCTAGGGTTGGGATATTCCAAAAGTCGTTTTGCCAGTCGACCACATTCCCTTTCACATTACAGCTGAGGTTGAAGAGGATTTTGGAACTCATGGTAAAATTCCAAAGTCGAAAGTTATAAATGTCCGCTTTTAGAGAGGCAATTCCATTTTGATTGGAGCCCAACAACAATTTCCCATTCCCAGAAATAACTTTATTAATGCTCGCATTGCATGGAACTATTTGGTGCCTTCTTTTGAAATTGATACCAATATAACCCAAAGAATTATTCCAAACAATGCAGAGCAGCTCAAAGCTTTCTGTGAAAACGTCTTCTTTATCCTTTATAGGTAACACGCTGTTCAGTAAACATTTTGAGCCAGCTATGGCTAGAAAGTAGCCACTCTTGTCCTTTCCAAAACTGAGTAATTGTGTGAAGGATACATTTGAGTAGGAGAAAGCCATCCATTCACTGTCTTCCTTGCCAATCCTGGCTGCTTCAAAACAGAGTGTGAAAGCGCTGAGCTCCGGAATAGAGACACTTTTTGCAACAGATACCTGGTACACATCTAGTATCTGGGGTAAAATGACCTTTTGATTCCTTAGGGACACAGCGACTAGGACAAAACATAATAACAGATAAAAGATGTTAACTTCAGATACGGACCAATGAGATACAAAATGTCTGATACACCCAACCTCTCCACTAATTGACTTTTTTGCCTACTGCTCTCCTCTTTCGCTGTTCATCTACCCTCTATCACCAACCCATTACCTTATACCAATATTAGTAATAGCAATAAAAAAGTCCCACCCATTTAAACTCTAATCATGGTTAGATATCACACTGAAATCTTTGAGGTACAACCAGCCTCGTTAATAACAAGTATATTTCTTCATCCCTGAACTGAAAGAAAAAAAATAATTAAAAAACTACTGGTTTCAGGAAAGCTCTATTCATATGTAAGACTTTGAAAAAATATGTTACTTTCAAATAATTTCTAAATATAATAACTAATAGTTCTATTTTTCATTAACAATTGCCTTTCTCCTCTTCAGACACCCGATATCCTACTCATGTCCCCCATCACGCGGGTATTTCAGGAATGAAGGCAAAGACACTGCCATTGAGGAGAGGGAGTCTAGTAACACAACAAACAAAACTGTAATTTTAAGCACTATTTCCTTTACATTTGAGCTAGTTTGTGAGGAATAGTAAGGGGCAGTGGTTCAAAGGGCAGACGATGGAGGTCCCTATCCCAGCTCTTCCGCTGTGCTGTGTGACCTTGGACAAATTATGCACATTGTTCTGCCCTAGTCTTTTTAGCTGCAAAATGAAGGACCATGGCACCTATTACACAGGTGGTCAACAGGAATTAAGTAAGTTAATGCCTGCAAAGCACTAGGGCAGTGCTTGTCAATCTATAGCTAGTACTGATTACTAATATAGATTACTTTTATTACATGCATAACAAATTCAAAATAACATAAATCAGCCTAGTCTTTCTGTGACATATGTGAAATGATTAAATAATACAATGTATTTAGCCCTATGCTAATATAATAGACACTGTGAAACATCATCAACTGATTTGAAAGAGAAGCAGCCCTCCACAAAAATATTGCTTAATACTGGTTTCAAATGAACACTACTTTGAATATACTTTAATATACACCAAGAATAGGTTGATGGTAAGAAACATCATTTTATATAAATATTTTAGTTAAAATTCCATGATGGAATTTAACAGAATTGTATATTTTAGTCCACTTTTTAAATATTAAACACTTCACAAGTCTATTTACCCACTGGGATCTTATGCAATATGAACCCAGTATTCTACATATGTTGTTAAAATGAAAAGGCTAGAAGCAAGCATGTCCATCAATATTTTATTAGTGGTTATGGCTGAGGGTGGTATATCAATAGGTAATTGTAATTTGCTCCTTTCTATTTTCATATTTCCTATAATACTTTAGCATTTTAAAAACATTATTTGAAGAATTAAAGCATGTGTTTCAATTAACCACATATCTGTCCATTACAAATAGTAAATAACCTTGCCACCAAAAACACAATTTATAATGATGACTCATTTTCATTGTAGTGCCTTTCTTTTTTGTTTCTTCCCTTGATACATGAAATCTACTTAAGAAGCTCAAGAGAAAAAACAGTATAACTACATCTCACAGTTTGGAAGCTTGCATTTTCCTTAAGCAAAGACGGGTTTTAGAAAGAACAGAATTATTTAAATGTTAAGACATGCCAGAATCCAGGAAATGTATTTGATAAAAATATATTTTCTTTCCTTCAACTGCCATTTTTCAAGAGGCTTTCCTCAGTTTTTTTGTTTATTAGCATAAGTAATAAATAGCTCTTTTAAAAATTTTAATTTCTATGCTAATTTTTATATTTATCCCCTAGCATAGTTCCTTAAAAGGCAACATCTTAAAAGCCTAAAAGAAGATGATTTCTAAATAGGAATGTTTTAAACATTCAGTAGAGAGATGTTAAAATTACAGATTTCAATTATTAGCTGTGGAAAATCTACTGTCTTCCAAGCAGCCTTTATATGTTCTGCATGTAAACAATATAAAGGAATTCAGCTCTACTGCAAGCAGATCTTTTTGGATCTGCTAGCTATCTATTGCTAATGAGAATACTCATGGAATATTAACAACTGCTTGCCCTTACATTCTAACCCTAATCCTTCACATTCACATTCACATAAAAGAGCGTAAGTCTGGCTCCTGGTCCTGTGTTTATCGTAGAGCATGTTAAATGAAAGCAGAAGGTTGGCACAGTCTTTGGTTTACATACCTCTGATGTAGCTGGCATTGAAACCTTTCTTCTGGATGCTGAAGTCACTTGAAAAGGACACAAGCATCTCATTTGCACTTGAGTTGAATGATAGGCCTTTGGCAGTTGCTCCACAAAATTTCTTCTGGCTCTCTCCATTATCAAGGGATAATGAGTCATAAATGCAATTGGGCGCTTCTTCAATGTCGAAGTCATTAAACGTTATCTGAATGATATAGCCAGCGGGGGCTCGGAGGGTCCACATGCAATACTGGGCGTTAGGGTAGTCGTTAGGGTAGCATGGAGAAGTAAAGGTCCCGGAAGGGTTGGATAGCACAAGCCTGCAGTTGGCACATCCGCACACTGTTGGCCAGACAAAAAAGAGACATGAGAGAAGGGCTAGGATCAGAAGCCGTACAATAATCCAAGAATACCACATGCTGGGGACAAACAGTAAACATCTTAAAATACCAAAACATAATCATGAATATTAAAAGGAAAATAAAACCATCTCAGGGGAAAAGAAGCAACAAAAATAAACCAATAAAGAAACAAAAAGTGAAAAGAAAAATACATATTCTAGAGCAATCATTCTAAAACTGGTGTGGGGGTGGGAGGGCATGTACTCTGAGAATCTGATGAAAGCTATGGGAAATGTTTCTAGTAAAATGCACAGGGGCCACTACCTTTGGCCTGTTTTTAGGAGTGCATGAGGCCTCAGGAGCCTCACAGACTTCACAAAGCTTCACTGAGCATAGGTAAGAATCTCTATTCTAGATAGTAATTGAACTGGGTTCAAAGGTTTACCCAACCATAAAGTAGAACTCAATATTACAAACCGTGAATATAAAGGAAGAGAAACACTTAGGAAGTAAATGTTTTTAAAAAAGCAACCAGAAGTGGAATTGCTGGGTCATAAGGTAGTTCTAGTTTTAATTTTTTGAGGAACCTCCATACTATTTCAATAGTGGCTGTACCAATTTGCATTTCAACCAAAAGGCAGCTAGGGCACTCTGGTTCCCATCAATAGACAGTTGCATAAAGAAGATGCAGTGCACACATGCAGTGGAATATTACTCAGCCATAAGAAAGAACATAATCTGTTTTAAAAATATATTTTATTGATTTTTTACAGAGAGGAAGGGAGTGGGATAGAGACTTAGAAACATTGATGAGAGAGAAACATCAATCAGCTGCCTCCTGCACACCCTCTACTGGGGATGTGCCTGCAACCAAGGTACATGCCCTTGACCAGAATCGAACCTGGGACCCTTCAGTCCACAGGCCAATGCTCTATCCACTGAGCCAAACCAGTTAGGGCAAGAACATAATTTTTCCATTTGCAACAACATGAATGGACTTAGAGGGTATTATGCTAAGTGAAATAAGTTAGAGAAATATAAATACCATATGATTTCACTTATATGTGGAATCTAAAGAGAAAAATAAACAATACAGAAGCAGACTCACCGATACAGAGAATGAACTGAGGGTTGCCAGGTGGGAGGGGGGAGGGGGCTCAGTGTAAAAGGTGAAGGGATTAAGAAGTACAAATTGGTAGTTACAGGGATGTAAAATACAGCATAGGGAACATAGTTAATAATATTGTAATAACTATGTATGGTGCCAGGTGAGCACTAGAATTATTAGGGGTATCACTTCCTAAATTGTATGTCTACCCACTATGCTGTACACCTAAAACTAATCCTATCTAATAAAAAAGTAATATGCAAATTAACCATAACTCCGCTACACCCACAAGCCACGCCCACCAGCCAATCAGGAGCAAATATGCAAATAAACCCAACCAAGATGGCTACTGCCACAGAGAGCAGGAGGGAGGCATGGGTTTCCCTGGCAATGGAGGAAGCCAAGCTTTCCGCCTGCCCTTGCCGGCCTAGGCCTCCACTCCAGGCTACAAAGTTTCAATGATAGAAGATACATAAACCCAAACAGAAATGGCGCAGCCACGGAGCTGGAAAGAGCAGGAGGCTAGGGTTGTCCCGGTGATGGAGGAAGCCAAGCTTCTGCAGCCCTGGCCAGCCCAGGCCTCCACTTAAGGCTACAAAGTTTCAATTATAGAAGATACATAAATCCCCCCAAAAAATGGCTGCTGCCACGGGAGCAAGCAGAAGGCTTGGCTCCACTCCAGGCTACAAAGTTTCAATTGTAGAAGATAAATAAACCCTAGATACCAGGGCCTCCGCTTGGGTTGCCAGGGGGCGTGGCCGGCCTGCAAACCACCACAGGCGCCTCACCCAGGCTGCCCCACACCCCAAGGGAACCCCCACCCTGATCTGGGACACCCTTCAGGGCAAACCAGCTGGCCCCCACCCGTGCACCAGGCCTCTATCCTATCTAATAAAAGAATAATACGCAGATTGACCATCACTCCAACACACAAGATGGCTGCCCCCATGTGGTCAAAGATCCTTCTGCCATGTGGACATAAGATGGCCACCACAAGATGGCCAGCAGGGGAAGGCAGTTGGGAGGGACCAGGCCTGCAAGTGAGGGCAGTTGTGGGCGATCAGACCAGCAGGGGAGGGCAGTTAGGGATGACCAAGCCGGCAGAGGAGGGAAGTTGGGGGTGACCAGGCCTGCAGGGGAGGGCAGTTGGGGGGGACCCAGGCCTGCAGGGGAGGGCAGTTAGGGGTGACCAGGCCTGCAGGGGAGGGCAGTTAGGGGAAAACAGGCTGGCAGGGGAGCAGTTAGGCATCAATCAGGCTGGCAGAGGAGTGGTTAGGGGGTGATCAGGCTGGCAGGCAGAAGCGGTTAGGGGCAATCAGGAAGGCAGGCAGGCGAGCAGTTGGGAGCCAGCAGTCCTGGATTGTGAGAGGGATGTCCGACTGCCCGTTTAGGCCCGATACCACCGGGATTGGGCTTAAACGGGCAGTTGGACATCCCTCGAGGGGTCCCAGATTGGAGAGGGTGCAGGCTGGGCTGAGGGGCACCCCCCCCCCCGCCGTGCACGAATTTCGTGCATCAGGCCTCAGTATAAGATAATATTGAATGTCAACTGTAATTGGAAAAAAAGAGAGAAAACATCCAATACAAAAAATAAACAGGTTATCTTCTGACAGACTATTTTTTGTAAAATTCAAATAAATAGGATCACTTGTATGTGTGAAATATTTATGGTTTTGAAAATAGTTTCATTTACCACAGTTTGTAATTATATACTTGTGTGATTATCTTATTTATGCATTCACTCAGTAATATTTATTGAGTGCCTGTTACATACCAGGCACTATTATAAATAGTATATAGCAATGAACAGGAAAGATGAAGTCTCTGAAGGATTATTACATACTAGAGGCCCTGTGCATGACATTTGTGCATGGGTGGGGGGGGGGGGGCGTGTCCCTCAGCCTGCACCCTCTCCAATCTGGGACATCCCTCTCACAATCCAGGACTGCTGGCTCCTAACCACTCGCCTGCCTGCCTGCCTGATTGCCCCTAACTGCTTCTGCCTGCCAGCCTGATCACCCCCTAACCCAGGGGTGGGCAAACTTTTTGACTCGAGGGCCACAATGGGTTCTTAAACTGGACCGGAGGGCCGGAACAAAAGCATGGATGGAGTGTTTGTGTGAACTAATATAAATTCAAAGTAAAGGAGCGGAGGGGAGAGCAAGAGAACCCTCCGCTCTTTCGGCTCTGCAGGCCGGATATAACAGCCGAACGGGCCGGATCCGGCCCACGGGCCATAGTTTGCCCACGGCTGCCCTAACCACTCCCCTACCAGCCTGATTGACGCTTAACTGCTCCCCTGCCAGCTTGATCGCCCCCAACTGCCCTCCCCTGCTGGCCCAGTAACCCCCAACTTCCCACCCTTGCCAGCCTGGTTGCCCCTAACAGACCTCCCCTGCCAGCCTGGTCACCCCTAACTGCCCTCCCCTGCAGGCCTGGTTGCCCCCAACTGCCCTCCTCTGCCAGCCTGGTCACCCCTAACTGCCCTCCCCTGTAGGCCTGATCACCACCAACTGTCCTCCCTTGCAGGCCTGGTCCCTTCCCACTACCCTCCCCTGCTGGCCTGGTCGCCCACAACTGCCCTCTCCTGCCGTCCATCTTGTGGTGGCCATCTTTGACCACATGGGGTGGCCATCTTGTGTGTTGGAGTGATGGTCAATTTGCATATTCTGGTTAGGATCATATCCGTTTTGAATACAAAGACAAACAAATACTATGGTGACAAATGGTAGTAAGAGGTAAATGTAAAATAATCAATTAATTCTCAATTATGATTTATCCAGGCTCTGGCTACCAGGTAGAACCAGAAACCAAGGTCTACTGTTGTCCCAATGCCTTTGCCATTAATCATCATACTAAATTTAAATATTTGCATAAATGTAGGCCAAATTCCATTTATCCAACATTCTGGATAAAGTAATTTCCATAAAACTGACACAGAAATTTTCCAACAATAAAGTACTTTCCACTATGGTAATGGAAATCACTCTAAATCATGTCCCTCCCTTTTTTACAGAATTGAGAATGAAGATGCAATAGCTTTTCTTGAAAATGGTAGTCATAACAAATATTATTCTCTATATGGTGAAATATTCAGGGAGGTATATGTTACGCTGCTCGAATTACCTTTTGCTTTTTTCTTCTCCCTGTGGCCACCTTGTGTCATGCACTGTTTTTGTATCATGCACTGCCTTGCCAACTCTGCTCCCCATCTATTCTTGCTAACTTACCCTCTCTTAGCTCTGCCTCCCTAAATCTCCAACACCTTGTACAGGCCCAAAGACAGCCAGGAGAAAGCAATTTATGATCATCAAGTGATCTCCAAATGCTTTCTCTCATCCATCCCTGGACCACAGACTTCTCTCCCTTGTAGCACTAGTCAGCACAGCGTGAGAGTATTTGCCTACTGTCTGTCTTCTCCTGCTGGTCTCTAAATTCCACAAGCACAAAGTATGTACTGTCATATTCACCATCTTACTCATTATAGCATCCCTGACACACGGAAGACCTTTGATGAAACTGATGAAAAAATAGTTTACATGAATGAGAAAATGCTTAAATTAAAAATGACTTAGTATATGAACCGAATTCAAACAAAGTCTAAGTCTAAGAGAAAGATAAAGGATGTGTGAGCTCTGGAATATCTCTTTAGATGGGACTTGGGGTTCAATTATTTCACTCCTAGCACAGGACCCAGATGACTGGACCTTTCTGATAAGGCTAACTTCCTATTACTGTACCTTAGGCTGAGGAGAAAAAAAGTAATTTAACACTAATCTATCCAATAATATGCACTGAAGATTAAAAAGAAAAACAGCCCAGCCAGCATGGCTCAGTGGTTGAGTGTCAACCTATGACCCAGGAGATCTCGGTTCGATTCCCAGTCAGGGCACATGCCTAGGTTGCAGGCTTCCCAGTGGGAGGTGTTCAGGAGGCAGCAGATCAATGGTTCTCTCTCAATAGAAACTCTCTCTCCCTCTCCATTCCTTTCTGGAATCAATAAAGATGTATTTAAAAAAAAGAAAGGAAAATAAGTTACTCTCTTTGTGTCATCTCAGCATGTGTGCAGGCAGTAGTATCATTTATTCAAAAAGAGATGCCATTCCATGTATCCAAGACCCAAGTAATATTCATGATATCCTTTATCACGGTATATGGTTCTTGCCAAATTCTTCCCTAAGAATTGAATGAAAGATACAGGAAAATTCAAATTTGACTGGAAACACTGACTATGAAATTTTGAACAAGTTCGTCTTTCTGTGCCTCAGTGTCACCAACTTTATACAGGTGGTAGTAACAGCACCTGTCTCCTAGGGTTATTGGGACGACTAGAAGGGTTAGTACTGTGAAGTTCTGGGAGCTGTACAGGTATAGTTAGCACTACTTCAGTGTTGGCTATTATTCATCATTTCTATAACACACAATATGTGCATCAATAACTTCAGAGAAGAAAATAGCACCCCACTTCGGTAGCATCTCTCTTTCTCTGAGGCATGCATTGGGATAGAAAAGAGAAAGAAGAGACACTACACTCATAATGTTCATTTAAAAAACAACAATTACCCCTAACCAGTTTGGCTCAGTGGACAGAGTGTCGGCCTGCCGACTGAAGGGTCCCAGGTTTGATTCCGGTCAAGGGCATGTACCTTGGTTGTGGGCACAGCCCCAGTAGGGGGTGTGCAGGAGGCAGCTGATCGATGTTTCTCTCTCATCGATATTTCTAACTCTCTATCCCTCTCCTTTCCTCTCTGTAAAAAATCAATAAAGTATTTTAAAAAATAAAAAAATAAACAACAGTTAAAGCATTCTCTCCCGTGCTTCTCATCTCCAGTAGCTAGACAGAATTTAGAGATAGCACTACTAAAGAGTGATTATCTTAATTGGGTTAAATGTCAATTAAACGCAATATTGTCATGTAAATTATATTTACAGATCAATTCACATTAAGGGGCTCTCACTTATATTACCTCATTTGATATCATAATAACCCTGAGAAACAGTTCCACCTCCATCTTCAAATGAAACAAATAAAGCTAATGTAGATTACATAATTTGCCCAAAGTTACATATAGAATTCATAGCAGGACCAAGAGTCAAACCAGCTCTTCTGAAACTAAGTCTATTGTCTTTCTAGGGGGGGAATAAAAGGTGCCACTTTAAAAAAAAAAAAAACACACACAAAAGAAGCCCCAGTACCCTTTTAAGAGACAATGTTTTTCAATGGGAAATTTCGTAAACATAGTACAATCACCCCCAACTTAATATGTTTTAAGAGGCTAATTCTAAAATATTGCACTGTTACATCCATGCTTCTCTCTCTCTCTCTCTCTCTCTCTCTCTCTCTCTCTCTCTCTCTCTCTCTGTCTCCTTCTTCTCTAAAAATCAATAAAAAATATTTTTTTAAAAACTACCCAACTCAAAACATCTGGTTCCAGATGTTCTAAAAAACAGATATAGTAACATGTTCACACCTATAACTTATAAAAGCAAAGTTTTCAGGTAATTTAAACAAAACAAATTCCACCGTCAGTGCTTGCCTATGCTTGTGAATGTTTGGCAATAATCTACTCATACATAGTTTTACAAAATTTTATTTTTCAAAGGAACTCAAACCTAAAATGGAAAATCTCCCAGTCATGCCAAAGCCTATCTTAATTTATAAACATTTAAATACAAATTCAATAACGATTATCTTATGGGTTTTTTTTAATCTCAGAGATTTAAATTTCTACTCCACTATTGATCCAAGTACTTCTCTGTAAATAAAATATGATGTACTTTAAAATTTTACAAAAACAGGAGTTTCAGAAACCAGGAGCTAAATCTAGAGATCAATTTTAGCTACTTTCAACACAGATCTGTAGATGGAGTAATTGTTTTTCCTATACTGTGTTAAATGCTGAACAAGATGAATGCATTCAACTTAAATTTTGTTCTTTGGTTGAATTTCTGTGAAATTTTCACTAATGAATTTGTTGGACAAACTAGCCAATGAAAATCATTTTCAGAACATTTAGCTTAAGTTGCAGGCTCAGCTTGCATCTATTTAAAGTCCTTTTTTGAATGATCTATGTGACTATATTTAATTCTAATGAATGAAAATTCTGTTAGTTGCTTAAAATGGTTTAAAATATTTAGCAGCCTTGATGGTTTCTGAAGATTAAACCTAATGGCCAGCAGTTGATAATTCTAGGGCCAATTCTAATGCCTAAATCATTACAAAACCAGGACAGCCACACACCAACTCTCCAGATCAAGTAAAATGCTGCCAGATATAACTTCATTAAAGTGTAAAATAAAACTTTAGATACTGGAATGTATTAAATGACTGATAACATACAGTACTGAACAACTTCATCAAAGTATATTTAAACTTAAGTGATTTCTGGCCTCTATGCAAATTATTTCAGAATGGCAAGGAATCTGGAGGCAATTTGGCTGTGAATTTGCAATTCACAACAAAGCTGTGATTCTGCTAATGTGATAAACTTGGCAAGTATCCCAACCTCCCTTACCTCTCTTCCTCAAGCTCTGCACTCAAAAGGAGCATCTCCATGTTGGGAGGGTCACTCCTAGACCAGGGCTACATGGGTCATTCCAATCTCCCGCTACGACTTTCAGCAGCCAAGCAAGGGTATCAGTTTATTCCCAAAACTCTGGTTTCCCCAGAGTTAACCAGAAAATTGTTTGATTTCCCTCTGTAATGTTTCCAGCTCAAAATATTCTTTGGAAGCATCGTGAATATGAGGCTACCACTTACTTCAATCACTTCAATAAAGCTTGATATAGCTAGAAAATTAACAAGAAGCTGAATTACAGTTTCCTTGATGAGGCACCTTTAAGCTTGACACTTTTTTGAATCTTCAAAGGAATTCACATGCACCACACCCTCAAACACATTTCTATCTTCATAAAATTGTTAATGTTTAAACTTTGAGTCCTGTCTTTCCATAATCAGCTTAGCATGAGAACATTCCATACGTAAGGGCAAAGGTAATACTTTTGGAAGATCCAAACAAGTGAACTGTTGTAAATCCATCTAGAGTCAGCTTATTACATTGATATATATCCTTTGCAAGGGGATTAAAAACACAAGTGCGTGCATATGCACCCACACCCACACACATTTTCATGGGAAACTTCCTTCTTAAGCAGTAAGTAGTTGAGTCTTTCTCCAGTATTTATAGAAAAGAAAATCTAAAGGCAATGCATAATTTAAAACAACCTCATCTGCCTGGTCTATCACTTACTCTACCTTCTGGTTAATATATTCGTCTCTTATCCCCTTCCATATTCCTATAACCGTAACTACCCCCTCCCCCTCAAAAAATAAAAAGCAACACTCTGTGTTAATCCAGCCATGGATCTTCTTGCTGTCTCATGCATAGGCTTTTGACACTACTGAAAAGAATTCACAAAATATTGGACATTATTTATACTAAAGAATTAACAAAGTATTGGATATTACTATACTTAAAAGGCTTCCAATTTTCTCTCACTCACCCTGGGCACATTCAATGCTTCTGAACACTCCGTGATTCTTTACTCTCTACCCCATAGTTCCTACCTTCTCCTTTTTCTCCTGGCCCTCACTCGGCCCTCTTTGAGAATCCCCACTACTCCACTTGTCCTTAAATCCTTGCTATTCCAAGTCTGGCCCTTAGACCAACAGCATCAGCAGCAGCATCACCTGTTGGGAGCATGGTCAGTATGCAAAAATCACCCAGACCTACTATTTAAAATCTATATTTTAACAAGATTCTCTGGTGATTCGTAAGCACATTAAAATTTGAAAAGTGCTCCTTTAAATAACAACATACAACAGAAGCTATTCGCAGTCTCCATGCATACACCTTTTCCCAAGAAGATATGCTCTTCCCACATCTCCTGCAGTCATATTTATAGCATGACCTCTGGCTACCCAGTCAGATTCTCTCTTTGAGAATTTGTTGCTTTTATGTGTGTGTTTAATCCTCACCTGATGATATTTTTCCATTGATTTTTAGAGAGAGTGGAAGAGAGAGGGAAAGACAGAGAGAAATATTGATGTGAGAGAAACACATCGATTGGTTGCCTCCTGCATGCACCCCGACCAGGGCCCAGGCCAGGAAGGAGCCTACAACAGAGGTACATGCCCTTGACCGGAATTGAACCCGAGACCCTTAGGTCTGCAGGCTGACACTCTATCCACTGAGCCAAACTAGCTAGGGTTCTCTTTGAGAATTTGAAGTCAGAAACACAGATAATTTATCCAGAGAATGGTGAACAATGGGATGGTGAAATTATATAAATTCAGAGGTGACAGATGCCTTGGCTACCTGCAAAGGATATGGATGGGTAGACAACAAAAGGGGAAAGAGCAAGAGAAAAATGTACAGGACAGAGAGATGAGAAGAAACAGACCTTTGGGAAACACAAAGACTTTAACTGTAGACATTTCACATCTAGTAATCAACAGGGGGAGCTGTTCTTTGTAGCTTGTCTTTGGAATCTATGACAAGAACTCTTATTATACCTACCATGCCACTTCTTGACTTGATCCAGCTTTAGTGGGTTTCTGTTCCTTACAACCAGGTATGCTTCAAGCTCATAATTTTGGGGGCTCTACTCTCTCTTTAGTTCTCTCTCTACACTCATTCTCTCTGGGTGATTTCATACAAACACAGGCCTTCATTATGTCCAAATACTGATGACATTCATGTTCTACTGAGTACCACACCCACACTTGTGAATGTCAACTCGACATCTCCACTTGGATATCCCATAGATCCCTCAATTCAAATACCAGTCCTCAAATAATTTGTTTTTATACACTTCACAGTTGTTAGTAGTATGAGAATCATCCAAGCTAGAACTCTGAATAGCCTTTCTCTCTTCCTTCTCTGACACCATTTCAAATAGTTTCTCAAGGGTTATGATACTTATATTATTCATGGTTATGTAATTTATTTCCTCATCTCATTCCCATGGCCACTTAGTTTAAGGTTCTCATTTTTTCTCTCTTGAACAAAAAGCCCAGTAATTAGTCTCCCTGTCAGTAGTCTTGTTACTTCTAACCCATCCTCCACATCACTACAAGAAATATCTATGAAAATGAAAATCTACAAGTATGTTTTCTGTAACTCAGAATCTGCTTTGTGATCCAAGAAGACAAGTTCCTTTGAGTAACACATACAGTACTCCATATCTGCCTCTAACTCATCTCTTACCACCCCCCCCCCCCACATCCATTCACTCAGTAAGTACTTATTAAGCATCTTTGTGCCTGACACTTTAATGGGTGTTGGGAATATAGTCGTGGACTAGATATAATCTCTGACTTGAAGAAATGTATAGGTTAGTCCAAATTCAGATACATAACTAGTGATAATACAATGTGAAAATTGCTGGATAGAACAAATAGATGAGTGTGATAATATAGGTTTAGATTCCATAGAAATGGTACCATTTCTAACAAATGAGAAAAAAAGTAGGAACTAAAAATGCAGCATAAAAGTGAGCCAATAAAAAGGGAAGGCAGAGGAGAAAAATATAAGAGTGTTCTGGGCAGGTGAGAGAGATCACGGATTGTTTAAACAACTTAAGAGTTCAATTTAGCTGAAGCATAGTGTGCAAAGTGGGGAAAAATAAGAGATAAAAATGAGGTCCTTGCATGATTTTGCAAACTATGCTAAAGAAAACAAAAACATAATAAAAGCAACAGTGCAAGTAAAAAGGTTTTAATTATGGGAAAGCAAAATAATCAAATTTGTGTTTAGCACAGATATTTTTATAAATCTCACCTTTTTATACATAAACAACACAAAACTACCAGTGAACAAAGGCCCTTGTAAGAATCGCTGCAGCCTAACTCAAAGGACTTCAAAGATGACAAGAAAAAAGACAAAAGACAGCAAGCCACCAGGATAGCTTGTTTGTGGAAAGCAAATAGCTGTCACAGGGGTGGGAAGATTAATCTACAAGGACTCACTGGAGCAAAGCCTAACTGTTGATGGTAAAACATAAAAGCAGCAAAGTGACCAACCTAGAGTTGATCGAAGATCTACCTTACTTTGATCTTACATGTTTTATTACCCTAAAAAACAAACACGAGGAAACTATAAAAAACACTCACCTAGTGTTCATGCCATTTGAGAATCTCACAGATAATCTTTCTATATGGATCATCTAGGCAACATTGCAGAATAAAACTTGTTTTTGTTGGCATTAACCAGGAAAATATTGTTAAATATTACCAACATAAGAGAAGAATGTCTTAGCCTAGTAAAAGCTAATTATAGTTCTAATACCCATGAAGGTAATGATGTAATTACTGGCTAAATAGTGGATTACTAACTTTTTGAGAACATGTACTATCCATATAAAGTACTAAGCTGTACTTGGCTTATGGTAAGATGCTCAAAAAATATTAATTTTTAGGGGGAAAACCGGAGATATCTATAATACTATCAACAATAAAAATATATTTAAAAATATTGGTTTTAGTGTTGTGATTATGATTGTTATTTAATAGCAGAACATGTTAGTCATATTTCAGTTTGTTCATTCACTCATTCATTCATTCACTCATTCAATTTTCTGGACCCCTACTTCCATTCACTTTCAGTTTTCTTTTAGTTGTCTTCACCTATGGTTACCAGAGGGTGAGGAGGGGAGGTATGAGTAAAACAAATTTGAAAAGTCAGTCAAGGTTATTGCCTCCAATTTATTCCATGTTATGTGGTACAGGTGAAGAACCTGAAATTAATAGCTAGAACAAGTTTTGGTTTTAAAAACTTGCCCTCCCAATAGGTTGGGAGAATACAGTGGAAAGAAGATGGCAGTAGCAGGATAAGTGTGCATCTTAGCTCAAATTTTCCAAATAAGCCTTTAATTTGAGGGTAATAAAAACCCACTCAGGTTTGTACACAGAAATGGAAGCAGTTTAAATAGTCAAGGTTTGGAGTACAGAAAATTATAGATGCAACTGTCATAATTTTGTCCCTTTAAGGAATGCTTTTTTTATGTTAACATCTTAGTAATAAGAAAGGACTGATGTAAAATTGCCATAATATAGGTTTTAAAAAATAAAAATACTTTCTCAGTAAAACTTTCCATAATATATATAAACAGCTTGTTAAAATATGTTGTCCAGTTGCCTTAAGTTAATTCGTTGCTAGAATTACTTTACTTTTCAAAATATTTACATAATGTTAAAATCATACAATGTTAAAATACGTACATGTTTGCACATAGATCTCAAGTATAATATATTACTGCATGAAAGCGAGAGAGATTCTTAAGTTTTTTCAGCAAACTCTGAAATTGAACTTTAAAAAGATTTCTTCTATACTAACTCCTTTCTATCTAAGTCACATAATCTAGCTCGTAAAGAATATATTTGTTATTATTGCAAAGAGAGTCATTGTGGCAAGGACAGTGTGCTTATAAAGCTGAACCAGACACCCACTCGAGATCTTTTCCAGATCTGAAAGTATGCCTTTCTGGTATTTCCTTTAAAATTTGAATATAAGCCATATAAACGTATAAAATATATTGTTCACAATATGAAGGGCGTGAGTGAAATAAAAATAATAACAACAGTAATTCTGAGTAGCATTTAGTGAGTAATTACTTTGTGCCAGATGAGAGCAGAGTCAATTGCCTTCCTCTTGAAAGAGCTGTGTTTTTGTGACTATCTGGCTGCATTACAAGTGGGTCCCAGTGGGTTCTGGTCTTGGCTCTTCCATCAACCAACCATATGTCTCTGAGCTTGTCCCAAGGCATTGAGGCCTTGGTTTCCGCATCTGAAAGAAAAGTCTGTTTGGGTTCTAAAACCCTAGTGTGGGTGATAGATTCAGGTCCTTACACACAGGAGCTTCAATTGTTCCCTTTTCTAGGAAGAAGCTTCCAGGAGAGTCATAAAGATATCTGACGCTTCCCTAAGGAAAAGAGGGTGCCGATGTATAGCTCGCAAGATCATGAGACAAGAGAGTCTTTCTGAGTAGTCACGAATCTCAGCCTGTTTGTGTTCATTTGTCCACTTTGAGTCCACCAGTCAGCCAATACAGATTGCATGAAATTACAGCTAATGGTCAGCAAACATCCTGGCTTCTGGGATATATTCCGACTCCTCAAGAAAATTTCCACATCTTGCTAACAGTCCTGATTGTGCTATTTTGAATACTGCTGGCTTAGAATTATAGAACAAGCTGTGACAGATTGTGAAGATTTAGTGTGTGGTTACAACAGGAAAAAAAAAAAATCACCTCCTTTCCACCTAATGGAGCTGCTTTAGTGTTCTTGATGCCTACCAGCTTACTCTACCAAAAAAAAAAAAAAAAAAAAAAAAGTTGGCTTTTATAAAGTTAACACACCTATTGAGAAGCAAGGTTGAATTCTGGCTTGGCACACCATGGCCAAAATGTTTATCTAATTTCAAATTGCACTGGGTTGGGGAATGCGGTGATGTAGGTGCTAACCCTGTAGAGCCGCTGGCAGGCTGTGCACATCCGGGCAGCTCAATCAGCATCTCCACATTTAACCTGCTTCACCTCTGCCCCACGATCCTCCACATCAATCACAAGTCTGCAGCAAAAACACATTTTAAAAAGTTCACAAAGTTCACCAAACTTTATAATTATAAGTTTCCAGGGTAGTATAAAAATTGCCCGGCTTACTGTCTTCTTTCAGCCAGTTCTATTTTTAAAGTTCACAAAAATGGGAGAGTACTTGTTATAGGTGGGTGCATAAGGTCACACCTGCAGGCAAGCCTGCAAGAAGGCCACGCCCTGAAAGGAGGTGGGCTGGGTGGTCTACGGAACGAACGGTGCAGCTTGTTTCCTGCTGAAAGTGCAGACCTGGGAACAGAAGTCTGTCAGTGTCCCAGAGGTCGGAGCTGGGTCAGACCTCACTGTCGCTGGAGGTTGCCTACATCTGCTTCCTCACTGTTGGGAGCTGAATGATCGTTAGAATTTTCTATAAATTAGTTTCTATGCTCTGGGAGAAAGAGAAATGTTATTTTAACATACAGATTCCTTTCATGATCCCAGTGAGAACATAAAGTAGGGAAGTTTTGTAGGGTACTACCTAAGAAGTTATTTTGAAATAATAATAGGTGTCAATCTATTCTGGCCCAATACAAGCTATGTAACGCATAGTTTAGTCACCCCAATCTTCATCAAAATAACACTAATGAATAGGCATACTGAAATCACACAAGGAGATCCATCTTACCGGAAAACTGAAAGAGAACTTTCAAACAATGGCCATTTGGGATCCAATATGAATACAGAGCTTTAGATACACATGCATCATTTTCCCAGGGAAGGGTTTATGATGAGAAGATTGCATAATATTTTGGCATCAACTCTCAACTAAGAGAAGATGAGAAACTTTAAGTTTTGGGGTTCTTTGAAAGCTATTTGCTAAGATAATTTGAATTGAATCTCTACCCAGGGAAATCAAAATGATTTCCTTCTCCCTCCAATATAACCAGCCGCCTTTCAGTTTTTAGGATGAGAAAGACCTTAGGCATTGTTCTGAAGGACCCAGCCAGTGCTACAAGGACTGCTGCTAGCTTCCCTATGCAAAATAGGCAAAAATGTTAATCAAATTGTAATAGAAGCTAGTATTTGCTTATAAAATGATGTTAATAGTTAATGTATGTGTATAATTTTGCCTGAAAGGAATAGGTGTTTTTTTTAAGTTACCAAAATATTTTTTCTCTAATACATCATCTTATGGATATTAGTTCATGATGTTTTACAAATTTCTATGAAATAAAGTCATGATTCAAAAGCAGGCAATGCAGATGACATTCCTTTCTCTCTGTCTTACAACAAACATAATAAGAAATATATTTATGACAAAAAAACAACAACACAGAAATATATGTTTAACACTGAACTTAAAACACAGTCCAAAGCTCTTGGCCGAAACATAAAAGAGAACGTTCTAAGTGACTGTGAGACAATGTATAGCTGACAAAGTGAGGATCATGTCTGGTCATTACCAACTCGGACACAGCGAAGGCCCCGTCACAAAAGTCGAGAAAAGCAGAAACTTAAAGGAGACCCTCTCTTGTTATTTCTGTTTACTATACTTAAACGTTGGTTCAAGGAGAGCTGAAAATTAAACACCTATAGTTAGTTCACAGCAGCTCTTTTGTACACAAATCTAAGTTTCCATTCGAACTGGCTTCAGAGCTGCTCCAATGCCAACATCTTTACAGCTGCTCTCAGCATGTAAACCCCCATACACTTGACTGGAAATAGCACATTGCCTGGCTGGAACTTTCGGCACAGCACTTCAGTGAAAGACACTACTGTCCTCTCAAGCACATTATTCAACAATTAGATTGGGGCTGCTGAAGCAGGAAACAAAGGCAGCACTATACCCTCGCTCGTTCTATCAATTTGCTTCATGACATCATTTTTAGGTACGGCCTTTCAATTCACAGTTTGATTTTTTTTTTTTTTTACATGACTTCAAGTGATGTAAAAGCCATGCACAACGATGTGCATCTACCTCCGGGGGTACACTCTTTTCAGAAATATAAAAAAAGGGCTTTCCTTAGAAAATCTCATATGTTAGTGTATCAAAACCAGTAATAAAGGCAAATTTTAAAGTTAGTGAAATTTTAATAAAAAAAGTAGATCAAATTATTCTCCAACATGGTATAAATCCAAGTAATACTAATGTGCTGATCTTTTCACTGCCTTTAGTGAATTAAATACTTTTTAAAAAAACCAAAAAGATGATGCCAATGTTCAGTTGATTTGACCCAGGATTTTAGGGGAAGGCTGGAAGGAAACATTCCACACTAAGAATCTTTGATATGAGTTGTGATTAAATCACTTAGATATAATTGCAATAGCATGATGACAGATTAAACTATCTCATTCTCCTCTCGGCCTCCTTTGATAACTGATGATAAGAAACTCAGAAGAGTAAAATAAAACACATTTTAGATATAGCTTGGGTGGGAGCCCTTTGCTGTCTGCTTCCTCTTTGATTCTTTGGGTTATATCCAATAAAAATGGAAGTAGAGAGGAAAAAAATACAGATATCTCTAAGATGACCCACTTATCTTGAGTTCATATTTTGACATTGTGTAATGTCAGTACACAAAGTTACAGACTTCCTTCTTCCCACATAGAAAAAGGTTTGGGTGGTGTTTTGTTCCTTTTTATTTTTTATTTTTGTGGTGTTGGGGGTGGAGACCTGAAAATCTTGGGTACACCCTCTGAAATTTAAGACTATTTTCCTTGGCACTCTTCACCTAATTTTATTTCCTTGCTTTCCTTGCCAGATACTTTTTCTCAATTAAAACCAAAAACTCATATGATGGGCCAGGCTAAAAAAAAAAGTAAAGAATACAAAAAGGGTGGAGTTCCACATGTATATACATAACATGTGTGCCTTCTGGATGCATATGATGTATATGCAGACAATGTCCCTGAGGTTAGGCAGCATTGGCTACTTGATTCACTTCTAAATGTCCAGTGTCCAGTGTTACACATGGCAAAGATTCACCACTCAAATACCCAGAAATCCAGGAAAAATGACAAACATATATACACACGCATGAACTTCAAAATGTATATAACATTGACATATACAATTGTACACATATATGTGAGTGTATATATATATTTCAAGATAATATTTTTAAGTAATCAGGATTTTTACATGGTAGAAGAACATCAAGTTGTTTGTTTCTTCCTAGTCATGATAAAAGTTGAACTGAATTCCATTCTAAGCTGAGATTACTAGGTGTACCGGTTAATAATGCGGATATTTTTCAATAGATGGAGCTACACATATGTTGATACATATGCAATTTGATATGTATGCTATTTTGTTGTATTGACTACAAGCTTCAAAACTTCATATGTCAAATTAGCTGAAGGTGTTAACATCATAGACATTTTTGAAAATGTCAAAATTTGTGCCAAAAAAAAAGAGCATTTGCGGGAAGTTATAATTCATTACTTTATTGTGAAGAAAAATGTTGCTGAATACTTTGGGAAGCTTATGGTGAACATGCTCCATCTCAAGATACTTGTGAACGCTGGTTTAAACACTTTAAAAGTGATGATTTCGATGTGAAAGACAAAGAATGTCCAGGTCAACTGAAAAAGTTTGAAGACCAACAATTACAAGCATTATTGGATGAAGATGCATGTCAAACTCAAAAACAACTTGCAGAAAGATTAAACGTTGCTCAGCAAACAATTTCCGATCATTTACAAGCAATGGGAACAATTTTAAAGGAAGGAAAATGGGGGCCACATCAACTGAACAAAAGACAAATGGAAAACCAAAAAGTCATCAGTAAAATGTTGCTTCAACAGCATGAAAGTCTTTTCAGGCCAAATTGCTATGGAAAGAAGACAATGCTCTGCGTTTGGTGGGATCAGGAAGGCGTGGTGTATTATGAGCTTCTAAAACCAGGTGAAACCATTAATATTGATTGCTACCGACAACCAAATAATCAATTTGAACCACGCTTTGATAGCAGAACGACCAGAATGTTCCAGAAGACACAGCAAAGTAATTTTGCTTCTGATGACGCACCATCACACACTTCAAAACAGTTAAAGAAACATTAAAAGATCTTGC
The DNA here is from genome assembly GCF_963455305.1 of Plecotus auritus. NCBI lineage: Eukaryota > Metazoa > Chordata > Mammalia > Chiroptera > Vespertilionidae > Plecotus > Plecotus auritus. The sequence goes on along the minus strand of NC_137775.1, from coordinate 30,093,250 downwards.
CTGGGAAGTATTAACCCACCCGCTGTATTCACTAGACCTTGCTCCTTCAGATTACCACTTGTTCTGATTGATGGCACACGTACTTTCTGAGCTGCACTTCAAAATATACGAAGAAGTGGAAAATTGGGTCTCTGAATGGTCTGCCTCAAAACAAGAAAAGTTCTATTGGGACGGTATCCACAAATTACCTGAAAGATGGGGAAATGTGTAGCTAGTGATGGACATTACTTTGAATAAAGCACTTTTGATGTTTCTCTTGAAATTATCGTGTTTTCTTTGATTACAAAATTCGCATTATTAACTGGTACACCTAGTATGTTTGATTTCATATAATATGTTTGCGTCACTGTAATCAAACTCTACTCACTCAGCACATACTATGTATAAGGTATGTATTATAAGTACTAAAGTGAAAATGATTTAGTTTCAGGAAAACAAGAAGCCACAGCAGAGGTGCCATAAACTTCCTGACATAGAAGGGTCCTTATACTTAAGGCCAGTCTTTGACTTTATGCATTGTTTCATCTTGAAACACCTGGATCTCTGTCATAAATAACATTAAATAGGATATTACTGCTTATAGAAACTTTCTAGTTCACCCACTTCATGCCCCTCATCTTTACAGACAGATGTTGGATCTAAGGCCCAGGGATACCAACTAATATGCCTGAGATATCAAATGATGTGCCCCAGAGAACAACATGAATTAAAATAAGAATGATAATTGTTTCTGTTTCCCAACTATGATAAATGCAAATATTCTCAATGTGCATGCTTATACTAAATTTAAGCATAGCAAATAAATTTTAGAGAGTCTAAGTTGTCTCAAGTCATATATAATTAAATTAAATTCTTACAACAACCTCACAAAAATATAGTGCTACTACTACTTTATTGATGAGAAAACTAAGATTTCCATATATAATTTTAATACATTACTTTGCTTGTGTAATCTAGTCTATATACTTCTGATAGTCAGGGATTACATATAACTTGGTTTATTCAATAATTACAAGCTAAATCTATTTCTAATGGTGGTAATAGTACATATAGATGGTCACAGTATTAATTATGACAATTAATTTAATCTTCACATTTTCTCTGGAATCAAAATATTTTAAGGAATCTTAGAGTTTATATAGTCCACTCCACCATCTTTCTTACTGTAAGAAGAAGCAACATGAAAAAAATCATGAGCTTTAGAGGCAGGGATACTTGCCATTTGTGTGTGATCTTGGGCAAGTATTCAATTTATTTAAACCTATGTTCCTTCTTAGAAAAGGAATGACATCACCCCCTTTGTTTTTTGTGGTTACTACATGGAGTAAGGAAACACTATATGAAGTGCCTTATACAATGCTGAAAAGAGTATAGTCATTTGATTACTGGTGGTCTAATTTGGGTCAGTCATCAATTCAAACAAAGACTGCAACCATGAAATCAAGAGTAGGCTGAGACTCAAAAGTAGAGTGATGGAAGAACTAGGAAAGATCACCAAGAGTTGTTATTATAGACCAAGGCTAAGATAATCTACACTCTAGTATTCCAAATTACTATGTATGGATATGAAAGTTATATAGTGAAGAAGACCGATAGGAAAAAATTTATTCATTTGAAATATGGTGTTGGAGGAGAGCTGTATGGATAGCCTGGACAACCAGAAAGATGATCAAGTGGGCCCCAGACAAATATAGCCTGAAACATCACTGGAGGCCAAAATAATAAAACTGATGTTGTCCTACTATGGGCACATTATGAGAAGGCAGGGTTCTTTGTAAAACACTATAATGCTGGAAAAAATCAAGGCTGGGGTAAAAGAGGAAGACCAAGTATGAGATGGGTTGACTCCATAAAAGAAGCCATAGGCATGAGTCTATAGGAGCTGAGCAGAGCTGCTGAGACAGGACATGGTGGACACCACTGGTCAGATGTCCTTCAGCACTGTACTCATTCTCTCAGCTGAGGTTAGGCACTGACAGCTGAGTCTCCCTCAGGAGACAGCTGTAAAGCTGATTTGGAGACACCTCACTCAAAGTCATGCTCCCTTCATGGGGTAGCCCCCATTTAGTGGCTGACCAAAATAGGGGTATAGTTCCCAACTCTCTCCCTAACCTAGAACTCTGAAAAGCATCCCAGCTCCACAGCTGCCTGTGGTATCTGCTAAGGTGATTATAGTGACTGTGTCGAAGTCCAACTTCTCCCTCTACTCTATTCTTCCTTCACTTTTCCCACAGGTGTTGACTAAGGATAACTCCCTGATAAACCTCCTACATGCTAATCTCAGTCTAAGAATTTGAGTCACAGGAACTCTACCTGCAACATCTGGTCATTTCATTGTCTCATGCTTGATGAAACAATAGGCATTGAAGATGTTCAGTAAAGAATACTCCATTCAAACTGAAGTGATAGAGTAGAAAAATAGTCACAAATGGTATGTTGAGTCACTATTTAATATCTCAGCTTTAAGTTCCCTATTTTAGTCCTCTCTTTAGGCCAAGAAAGAAATTACCTGTATTGAAAAAGATCAATAATTTTATTTCATCAACTCCCAATCAATTCACAGACCCAAGATGACTAATTTAAAGATTACGATGTTTTTCTTAACAAATGTGGAATGCAGAACTCTCCAGACTAATCTAACCAAGTGGAAATTAATTAAATAATTCATTGTAGAGTACTAATCAAAGTATATTTTTGATAAGTATAATTACCTATATTACCAATAAGACTGAAAGTAAATTTTAGGTAACTAGTTATTTTGTGTCTATGAACTCTAAATATCTCAAAAGAAAACTTCATGATTAAGTATTTTTTTGCTCATGTCTTATGAATTTATTGAAGCACAGAAAGAAAGATAGTTACTAAAGTGTATTTTGTATTCACACTCAAGTAGCGGATGCTTTCAAATGATGTTAGGAATAAACAGAGGAGGGGTACTTTTAAATAAGGAATTAGAAATACTATCCTATTTTTACCAAGTCAAAGATACACATTGTTCCTGCTGGAAAAAAATAACCTATCTCATGCCTATATCTAAATTTGCCTCATCCATTTGATCTTATAACATTTGATGTAGAGTCTAATTATAAAAAGGCTTGGCTGATGAAAGCTGAAGTTTTATAATCCCTTTGATGTATCCTCTAGAGGGTTTAACAAACACCATTTTAAAAATATACTGTACTAGAACATAAACCTATCAGTCATCTTTGTTTTTTATTGAATTTCTGGTAAGCGGGTGGTGTGATGGTTCTCAAAACCTTAATTCCACCACTCCATTACCATGTAGCTAATGGGCTCAGAAAAATCCAACCACAAAAACATAATCACAGTAGTTCTCTGTAAAGAGGTACCTGAAACCTTGTTGATTACGACACTTAAAATGTTCCCTGTGAAGGTCAAATTCAAAACATATTTATGAAAAATAAACCTTTATGTTTAGATTTTAAACCTGTTGGCCAGAAAAAACATGGTAGTTTGGTCCAGAATATAAAAAAAAAAAAACTAACATAAGATTCCAGGAGAATATTTAGCTACTTTATTTAAATACAAACTCTTGTCAGTAATTGGGACTTAGGAGGAATGTTTCCTGGGAATTTAGAAATCAGTTTGTTCCTTAAAGTGTTAAATTTTAACTATTTTTCCTTGATACCAACAGACATAGTCATCTTAGAAAAAGACACTATTTCTGAGTGAGACTTGACTGTTATTCAGAAATACACTGAATATGATAAAATAAAAATCTAAGAGCTCAATGGTTATACCTATCTAAGGACTGTACTGGGGGGAAAAGAAAATTCTAGAAAATAGCCTGGTGTCCTCCTACCACCAATTAGATCAAGCATCTCATGAAACTGATACACAAAGCTCATTTGGACTGATAGGGTTAAAACTGGATTCATCCCAATCTTCTAATTCATGCTCAGATCATTGTTTAGTTTCCTAAGTGGACCATCTACTCTTTTAGTTCCTCTGGTATATATTACTCACTATATATCAACAAACTGGCTCATTAAAAGTGGGTTTCTTAAGTAGAGCAATATTGCCATAACAATGATGGAAACAGGGATAATATTTAAAATATTTAATAACCCATAACAATTAGGATCTGGACCCTGACCAATCAGAGTAGATGCTGGCCATTAAAAAGAGCTGAATATGAGTTCTAACTGTGAGATTTCTGTACTTCCCTTTACCTGGAAGTAAACTTTCAATTCCTTATTTAACACTTTTCTTCCCTCTTATATCGTGAAGTCTATGAGCCTGGGGACTGTCTTATTTACCACTGTATCTCCAAAACCTAGTATAATTCCTGGTCTTGGCCCTGAGAATGAATGAATGAGCGAGGGAATGAACAAGTGAAAAAACAAACTAACAAATATTAGCTTGGATAAATCTATCTTTAAAAGATGGCTACATTTTTACAGTGGGTTCAAATCAAACTTCTGAGCCTTTAAGGTGGAGGGTTACACCAATTCACAAAGGCAAGGAGTAGCCTTCATTGAGGTCTCATGGGAAACAGCTTTAGCAGCCTTCCGACAGGCAGCCCACTATCCTGACCCAGCCCTGGAGACACCACGATACTTTCCCCACAGAACCTACAGGGAGGTTAGCAATATTAGGAAACAACTTTACATTCTTTGTCATCTCAACATAAATCTATGACAAACAACAAACTAATTTAATGGATTAAGATAATAAGCACATTTTGCCACAATTTTTAGTCTGACCAGTAGTTACAAGTTTGATTTTTAAAAGAGTCACTTGAATCATGTAATAACATAACTTCCCTTTTCGATTCATTCCAGCCGTGGGCAAACTACGGCCCGCGGGCCGGATCCGCCCGTTCAGCTGTTCTATCCAGCCCGCGGAGCCGAAAGAGCAGAGGGTTCTCTTGCTCTCCCCTCCGCTCCTTTACTTTGAATTTATATTAGTTCACACAAACTCTCCATCCATGCTTTTGTTCCGGCCCTCCAGTCCAGTTTAAGAACCCATTGTGGCCCTCGAGTCAAAAAGTTTGCCCACCCCTGCTTAGCCTCAAACTATTAGCCATGTTGCCACTGGGAAAATGCATTTCTAGTTGATGGAATTATTTGATCATAAATTCACATGAAACATGAAATACACCATCTTAGAGGGTTATATTCAGAACATGCTGGGTGGGGGGTAATATTCCTTCCCTTTTTCATGTCAAAAACACTCACTAAAAATCCATGTATTAAACTGACATGTAAACCAGAAAGACTATTTTTGAATTTAGACACAGTTGATCATGATGTGAAAAAGATTTCTCACCAAAAGAGCAGAGGTTTAATATAGTGTTTAATTTTGTATTTACAAACAAAACTTTTGCTCAGATTTTCCTTATGTATATGGTGTTTATAGTGATCAGCCAACAAGTATAAGCAAACAGCCTTCACTATGGCTGCCAACGATGCTAAGGTATTTTTTCAAGTCATGTACATTTCCCCCTAGTCTGGTTCTTAATTGAAAACTAAAGCAAAATTAGGGACAATTTCATTATTCCACTAAAAACTGTAGCACATTTTATCCTCCTTTGCTATTCTATAGGAAATTTTTCAGTCATGAAAAGCTTTTAAAATGAAAAATGAATATTTCTCAAATCTCTTCTGACTTCATAATTGATAATATTTTACAATCCAATTATTGAATGCCCCATAATTCTAACATTTATTTGAGCTGGTTTGACTCTTAGTTCTCCTATGCTCTGGACTCATGTACCAGGAATTACTGAAATGGGAATAGAATCAGTTCATTTCCTAGTATCCCCATCATCTAAAAGGAGTTTCAAATATCTTGTAGTCATCAATCTATTTTATTACAAGACAACTTGATAATTATAATTCTAGACTCATATTGAATATGTTAGATTTGTTAAAAGACGCATATGTGCCTGTGTGTGTAGCTCCTCTATGCATCCTTTCCATTAAATCTTACCTACCAATTATTGCCTAACATAGAATGAAAACAAAAGCTTTTTAAAAAATATAGTTTTAAAGCACTCAGCTACTTTAACAAAAGGTTTTAGAGGAGGCAATACCTCCTAATATATCTCAGAGTATCAAATGTTTAAAGGAAACATCAGTTAACTAGTTAATTGTAAAAGTTATTAGACTGTTTAGCCTCAGAAATTTCCTTCCTGTGAGAACTTTTTAAATATCCTTCTTCACTATTTTCTTTAAAATATAGTTGTAAATGCCAAGTTAATTTTGAACACATCTAAAAGATAACGGTCATACCTTTTAAGTTAGATTTTTTAATGTACTGTAGACATGACCTAGGATAGCTGTGTGTTGTGCTAAAGTTCATGTAAAATATTCAGAATGTATTAACAAAGCATTTCAAATACCCTTTTACTATAAAGTTATAGTATAAAGAAAAACTTGTTAGATAGTTTCTTTTCAAGTATGTTTTTCTTTTAGAAATTTGAGTTAATGTAATCTTTTTCTTATCACTAATACTTTGGAAACAAAACAATCAGTGACACCATCTAGAGAAGTCTCCCCCACCCCACACACACATTTCACAGAGTAATAAATCCAGAATAATAAATCATGTGTTAGCATGTAAGCTAGATCTTTCTGACTTCTCTCTGAACTTCAGTCTTCCAATGAAAAGAAAAATCCAGTGGGAACTGTAGCTATTGTTCAACAGAGGTATCTTTCATACATTTCAGTTAGCATTTAGATAAACTTTAGAAACAGGAATTCAGTGCCATAAATTTCAGGTAATAATGAAGTTTACCAAATACAACACTATGCTTAGGACTAGGGTTTCAATCCATGCGAACACACATTGAGAACTTCCGTTATTTGAATTTTGTTTCCTTTTGCTAGATAATTCATATAAAATGTCTTGAATTTTTGTACTATATTAAAATGAAAACTTAAGTGAACTGTAAACTTTCATGTCTTTGGATTTGGTCTCTAAAAGTTATAAATGATTATCAGCTTGAAAACTAAATGTATTTCCCAAATTGGTTGACTCTTGCCCTCTTCTTCAATGGTACTTAAAATATTAAAACTATATTGTTCAAACATAAAATTCATAATTTAAAATTTATAATTCCACAATCTCAGATAAAACTTTAACTTGTATATAATAAAAATATGTATCTCTAAAAACATTACCTTTGTCTCTTTCATAGAAAAATTTCACTAGTGAGATTATGAGGGGGAAAAAACAATTTAAAATAAACAGTAAATAAATATCATTCGTCAAAGATGCTGATACCCCTCATTTGTATTAAAAGTAACAAATATAATTTGTTTTTATGAAAGTTATTAAAAGTAGAATTTAGATTTGCTTAAAGATATTTCACTATCTCTGCTATTAAATTTTTTAAAAGTATGTTACTTTTTTAGTTCCAAGTGCACTCTTTATTCCAAATAACCAGGTTTTAGTTAAGTTTGTGAATATGGTATTTATTTAGGAATTATTAAAATTGTTAAATAACAATATAGTAAATGAATTTTATATAATTGTTAAAAACACATCTCATTTTGTAAAAAATATAGGAAACAAATATCATAAAGAGATATTTAAATTTTTACCTAGTTTAATATAATAAATCCACTCATGTGTATATAGGAGTCATGTTGTGGTGCATATAAAAGTAACAATACATGACTAAATCAGAAGTCACAATGTCATCTTTAATCTCAGCAAAAATTTTACTTATCTAAATATATTTTTAAATAAATAAAATTGGATCTTATTATTTTTCTTCTTCTATATAGCTAAGTGTGCATTTACTGTGGAGAGATGATAATTTATGCCAGATGTATATGAATAAACCTAATTTCATTCATTTTTCTATTGTTTGACCAGTTTTAAGGAATTTTAATAATTTTTAAAAATTAGTTATAAGATTAGTAAACTTTAAATAAACTCAAGAGGATGATGGAAAAAACTATCAGTTTTGTAGCTTACAAATTTTGATCCTGCTTAAAAAAAAACAAAACAATCAAAATGGCTAGTTAATTATGAAATTTTCTATGTTTTATTTACTAGTAGTTAATAAAATTTCAATAAGAATGCTCAAGAAATAACAAGTTTCATAATAAATATTTTCAAGTTAATGAGAGGGAAAATTTCTCCTAAAATTCCTTTTGAAAAATATAATGTGCGTCATGGAACAATAAATTCATGCTATTTTCCCCCTGATTATCAAGGATATTTATAATTTCTCATTTTGAGTAGTAATGATCACCACACTACAACATAAATATGGACTGAGAAAGCATTGTGGAATGGATCTCCTCTGGAATTTGATTTTTGGAATAAATCCGAGATAAACTTAGTTTCTTAATGTTTTTCCTTTCAACAATTTTCTCTGGCCTCTGGAGAATTTTTTCCACTCAGTTTTACATTACCACTTGCTACATCTCTCCAAAACTCCCACTGCCCTGCTTGCCTTCCCCTCTATTTGATCCTCTCTTTGCACACAGTTTCTTAGAGCAGCAGGCTCTTTTAATTACTTGGGTCACCAAACACTGGAACTAGGAGCATCTTAAGAGATGAACTTCAGTCAAAGAGTGTTTTCTAGATTGACCCTAAATGGCAAGCCTTCTAAGCACTGGGTTTGACATTCACAAAACAGTTTTGGAGGCATTTCAATTAGTCAAGTTCCAGTGATCAATTTTTGTTTGTTTTTTAATTCGGTATTCATTTGTAAAATACTCATACAATTATAGACTTCTAATTGGAGTAGAATTAGAAAGCATATACTCTACTGTTTCATTTTATAATTTAGAAGGAGAAGGAGAAAAAGGAGGGAGAGGAGTAAGAGCAGGATGAGGAGGAGGAGAATACAACCTATTCAAGGTCACATAGCGGTATAACTATGATTAAAATCTTGCTCTCAAATGAGTTTTCCATTCATATTTCCAAGCAAACAATAAACCAAGGTCTTGATTTTCCATTTAAAAATGTTATGTTCTTTTATTACAATATGTTAGGCAGCTCCCTGAGGCAAATACTACTGATAACCCAACTGAACAGTTAATAAATACTAAGGCTAAAGATAATTGAGTAACTGCTGAATCACAAAGCTTGGAAGGCAGAATCAGGATTCAAACTCAAGGATTTGGCTCCAGTCACCCTAGGAACAGTCCTATTAATTACCTTCAAATAGAGAAGTCAGTCCTAGGTTGTCATTTTCTTTTTTAAAGACCTTTCATTCTAAAATCTCTCTGACTCTCTGATCACATTCCTTTTTATTTTTATTTAAGACATCTTTTCACAATGACTTCCTAAACCAATTCCTACCGCTCCATTTTATGCAACTATTATTTCCTGTAAATATTAAAAATGTTATAACCTAAGTTACCCTGCAATTCTTCCAAGTCCAAGATGACCAGGAAAAATAATGTAGAGGGACAGGACTCTACTCATCTAAACCCCTTAATTTCCAACGAGAGTATCCTTAGAGACCTATGGTAACAAAAACATACAGTGTATGTTTAGACTTCAAATAAATGCTCTTAGCTTTTAAAGGTTGGACACTTAACTCAGAAACTTCATTGATTAAGATTTAAAGATTTCTCTGATTCTACTTGGACCCAGTGAGGCAACAAGGATGTTTCTCTCTCTGGAAAAGTTTACAATTCTAAGGGCCTAAGAAATGGAAATACCTTATCTCTTTATTTTACTCTTAACTCAAGGGTAAGGATATATTCTTCTGAATATTTTTCTTAGCACATCCAAGTTTTGTTTTACATGATGTACATAAGAGCACTTATGACTATACTAGTGGCCCTGTGCACGGATTCATGCACATTGAAAGGAAATTAATTAGAAGAAATATTTTAATATCACTATTCACCCTTTCTCTATAATAGAAGTGTCAACCAAATTCACGATCGACAATGACAGATTGAATCACACACATGCGAAAGGCGCCAGCGAGAGTTTATATGTATCGCACATGCACGAGTCAACTTAGCCTTTTATATATATAGAATAATTAGACCTGCTTTCTGACTTAGCTAAATTTTTTCCAGCCCAGTGAAGCACCCCAAGTTCTCTTTCAGGTAATTGTCAGCAACACAGCAGTAAATATCGACACCAAGCAAATTATTATTGTAGATCACACAGGGAGAACAAAGGATAAAATATTTAACCGCAGCAGTGTTTGACTATATTCTGCACAGTGAGAAAACCTGAAGTCATTTTCAAGGTCCACCATTTCTTACTTCTTTTCAGTCGCATCAAGTTTCTAAACTTTCTAAATCTCCATTTTCCAGCTGATGAAAAGAAAATAGGATTCTACCGAGTCTCCTATCTACCTACTCCAGGACTTCTGTGAGGATCAAATGAGATGAGGCACCGGAAAACGCTTCAAAGACATTTGATTAAAGTGTAAAATGTTTGCACCTGGGTATAAAGTAAGTCGTGTTCCTGGGCTAAAAAATACTCCAAGGAAACTAGTCTCTAGGGAAGGAAGCCAGGCATTGCTACGTGACGTCATTACCTGGCACCCACAGTGACCGTTTCTGGGCTGGGCTGGGCTGTATTTTACACCATGGGGTCTAGACAGCATTGGCTGCGATTTGGTGGGCTGTTGCTCCTGGGTGGTGGCAGGGCCTGTGTCCCAGTTGAGGGGAGCGGAGTGTTGCTATGTTGGCGCCAGGTCCACAGTGCTGTTTCTTTGTAAATGGCCTGTGCACCTCAGGGCAGCTCTTGTGTTGAGCATCTGTCTCCTTGTGGTCAGTGCGCGTCTCAGCAACCATTCGGAATGTTGGAGGGACACTTAGCATATTAGTCTTTTCTATATATAGATGCTCTGCAACCACATACTTCTAAATTCTTACAAGTGACCTTCCTATCATAAAGCCTATAATGAGCTGGACACATACACACACTGTGAATTGAATAAATACAGGGTTATTTATGAACAGGGAGACTTGTACATATAGATAATCAATAAATACTTGGTATGTATAAATAGACATAGACAGACATTTATTCTTAGGAATACAACTGCATTGCACATTGTCTTCCTTGAAAAATAACATGCAGCAATAGTTAGTACATCAGCATAACAGCACTTGTTAATCTGACACCCACTTCTAATGTTCCTCTTTCCACAGCTGTGCAGTTACACACAGGAAAGGCAGCCTGGCCACACCGTGCATATAAACTATCTTCATGCAATACTTATTATTAACGAGACAAAATAAGAGGTTAACTTCATTAAACAAGAGTGGCTTAGCACCACCTACTTTTGCATCTAAATGTGTCTGCAGATCAAAAGTCAGAATTTCTGATGCCAACCACACCTGCAAAACACATGCATAAATAACAATACAACAAGATGGGAATGCTTAGCTTACTGCATTAGGTTGAAGAGTATTACTCTGGAATAAAAGGGGGGAAAATCACCTGGTTTCTAAAGTTTCAGTGATGTAAGCCAACCCAGAAACAATTATTTGGCATTAAATACAGAGAGTTGTAATGAAAAGATGAAATAGGTAATTTCATAATGGTTTTTATTCTTCTAGTGAGGTACATAATTATCCCTAAAGTCAAAATATTCAAGGAGCATGGATAGTCTTAAGGAAGGCCTGTTTACCATTGCTGAGTAGTCCTTGATATCACAAAAGGATTCGGTTTTAAAACATAAGACAGCATCAGTAACAACAAGGAATGACAAATCTGGGCTAGCAAAGCAGAAATAGAGAAAAAGAAAGGGCCAAAGTTTGTATCAGAACTCATTGTTGGCACTGGAGAGGAAAAGGAGGGGTTCTCATTTTAGTGTGGTTTCTAGAAAGCTCTGAATCAGCTCTGATACAATCATGCTCCATGGTTCCTAAATCAAATCCCTAGTTTCAGTGCCTCATAATAATTTCTACTGTGCTGGTCTGCAGCTTCTCTGGAGGCATTCGCACTGTTGTCACACCTTCAATGCCAGTGGGTAGCTTACAATATAAAAGAAAGTCTCTACCTGGCTGGTCCTTGCACAAGTTCTAAGTAGTCTCTTAGCCTCCTGTAAGTGGTCATGAAAGCTTGTGCACAGCTAGTGTCAGATTCTCAACAGTGTTCCTGTCTCAAAAGTGTGAAGAACACTATTAACGAATATAAATGTTTAAATTAATATCTGAGATTCATACAATAGCTGGTTAAAACAGGTGACAGATTAATAACTGTCCTGGATGTGAAGATTTCAGATTATAGAGATAAAATTCTTACATCAGTTTATGAGTTAATACAACGTTAGTCACATCCAGCGGGGATGTGGATGTGTTTGTGTCTGCAAGGGAGAAATTTGACAACTTTCTGGAACAATTACTTAGCCATTGAGAGAATGGGTTGCTTTATATTTGGGTTGCTTCCAACTTTGTAAGTCTGTGCATGTGGTTATGTGAGTGGATGGCTGGATGGAACGATGGATGATAGATGTTGCTATTTGAATTAGAAAAAATCAATTTAAATGATTTAATTACATATCAGATGAAATTAAAAATTTTACTTAACTTTTTTTAGATTATTTATAGGATCATATATATAAATCTAATAATGTTAACTATATTATAACTGTTTATAAAATGGTAATTACCTTAGAAATATTTTTGCTGAGGACACTGTATTAAAATAATATAAAAGTGCCCTAACTGGTTTGGCTCAGTGGATAGAGCGTCAGCCTGCAGACGCAAGGGTCCCAGATTCGATTCCTGTCAAGGGCATGTACCTTGGTTGCGGGCACATACCCAGTAGGGAGTGTGCAGGAGGCAGCTGATCGATGTTTCTCTCTCATCGATGTTTCTAACTCTCTATCCCTCTCTCCCTTCCTCTCTGTAAAAAAATCAATAAAATATATTTAAAAAAATAAACTAAGCCTTTAAAAATAAAATAAAATAAAATAATATAAAAGAAAATTAATTTGGATACTTTAAAGTTTTATGGCTAAGATAACTTTGATGATATATTAATGTCCAGTTATTAGCCATTATTTAAACACCAAGTATTTGTTTTAAATTTTTAAATTTATGGAATATAATAAATTTACTTAGAACGTACATTAAGAATTATTTAGCTACACCCAAAGAAAATTGTACATTCTCAACATAGTTTCAGAAACAACTTTAATATATTAAAATCAAATATTTATTTCCATAACTTCAATATAGTGTCCAAGACACAAGGCATTCAAAATTTATTGTCAGAATATTTGTTCATCTTCAATGTAAGACACATACATGGTGGGGCAAAAGTAAGTTCCCAGCTGTAAGTGTGGGAAACAGTGTTTATTCTTGTATTACTATTTACTAATTACTAGAGGCCTGGCGCACGAAATTCATGCGTGGGTACGGTCCCTAGGCCTGGCCTGTGATCAGGTCCATGTTCCCCGGCTGCTGGCAGCCACTGCCACCCACCCCCAGCTCCCCGTTCACCATCGAGGGATCGGAGCCTGCTGGCCAGGGGGAGGGACCGAGAGGTGGTCAGTGCGCCTCATAGCAACTGGTCGAGCAGTTATTCTGGTTGTTCCACCATTCCATCAATTTTCATATTACTATTTTATATATATAGATTATATTAGTTTCCATATGAATTATAAACCTACTTTGCCCCACCCTGTATTTGAGTTATGTCATACATGCAAATAAATGATTAGATATTAACTATTAACTAGTAATATTGATTTTAGCTATAGCCATAGGGGCCCCTGTGGAGATACTCTAGAATGCTACCTCCCTCAGGTAGGAAGCTACCTCCATATATGAGGGTGGATTCAGTCTGAGCATGCCCAGTGATGCCTTCTACAAATTCCCAATCATTTATGTTCCTCCAGAAGTAGTCAACCTGGAGCTCCCTTTATAGGGAGAAACCATCAAAAGAATGGATATGTTTCTCCCTAAAATGCAATGTTGCCATTTTTCTGGTTTGTTTTGGTTTATTGCTTGAGTCATATTGCAGCATTCACTAAAACAGCCCATGTAAGATTAAAACAGTAACACAATCTATTTAAATTAGACTGTCAATAGATAAAGTACAAAATTCTTCTTAAATTCTGATGCCATTTGAATACTTCTGGTAGATAGAAATTTTGTTCCCCCCGAGAGTGCTGGGCTCTTTTTGGTAACACATAGTCCCAAAATCACAAAGAATACCAGATCAGGTAAGTCTCAAAGGTACATAATATTATAATAAAATAAAAGCATATTATCTTAAAGAATGCTAAGTGGCAAGACATTTTGAAGATAAAAATTGGATAGAATGCTCTCTGAAATTTACTCAGAAAGAAAAAACATGCCCCTAAGAGGTACCCTGTAGTGACAGGGACACTGGGCTGGTAGACACTGCCCTCCAGCTGGTCCTGAGCCTCACACACCTGGAAGGTGAAATTTTGGGGTGGTCTCCAATCCTAGGAAGTGCAGCCTGACACAGGGATTGAGAATCTGAGATTAGAAAACAGACTGACCCAGAGCCATTTCTCAGCTCAATTCTTACTTCCATTTGAGGTTGGGCAGTTCAAAATCTCTCACAAACTCAGTTTGCTCATCTGTATAATGACAATAATATCATCCCTCTAAGGTGGTTGTCATAAAATAAGATAATATAGATGCATATGTGTATTTATATTCATAGAAATAGTGTATTTGATTACAGTAGCATATACTATAATTGATACAATGTAACAGGTGAGCTACTTGAACCAAGGATTGCCCAGCCAGTATAGCTTAGTGGTTGAGTGTGAACCTAGGAACCAGGAGGTCACGTTTCGGTTTGATTCCCGGTCAGGACACATGCCCGGATTACAGGCTCGGTCCCCAGTGTGGGCATGCAGGGGGATTATCTCTCAGCATTGGTATCTCTCTCTCTCTCTCTCTCTTTCTCCTCTTCTCTGAAATAAAAAGAAATATATTCTTTTTTTAAAATAGAGGCTGAAGTTTCAACTAAAGCAGTTATTTATATTTACCATATCAGATAGGAAAACAAACCAAAAAAAAGCAAACCTTTACTCCCCAATGACACTCTTATCTGTATTTATATGGAAAGTAGTTGTGAGGAGAGACTGGCCCTTTCTAAAGCACTATTTAGACCAGCCTTGGGCAAACTACAGCCCGCGGGCCGGATCCGGCTGTTCTATCCGGTTCTCTTGCTCTCCCCTCCGCTCCTTTACTTTGAATTTATATTAGTTCACACAAACACTCCATCCATGCTTTTGTTCCGGCCCTCCGGTCCAGTTTAAGAACCCATTGTGGCCCTCGAGTCAAAAAGTTTGCCCACCCCTGATAGACCAAAGTCAGTCTTACACTGAGGCTCTCACATGCAGGACGACATTTCAGACATGACTGGAAATTCCACACTAGTGTGCTCCAACTGTCCACTTCCCCCCGAGGGGAAAAAACAAAAAGGCAGGAGCAACATCATCCTCCAATGGAGCTTGGCCCAAAATCACAAATGAAGTTTGACTTGAGAGAAATCCGAGCTAAAGTCTGGGAAAAGAGAAAGCTGCTCACGCGGGCATAGGGGGGCATTGCTATAACCCACCAGGTGGGGGGCGGGGGGGTAGGAGGGTGGGAGGGTGGGGGAGACACCATGAAAAGCAACTTGAAGTAACAAACCAAACTTTGACTAATTCATAATTTGGCTGCTTTTCGTTCCTTAACATTTACAAAATTATATGGTTAACCCAGTTCCCAAGCTCTCATGAAGGGTGGTTAGAATCCTTCAGACTCAGATTTTTCCTTACTTCCCCCCTTTACAGTCTCTCAGAGGGCCCCTAACCACATTTTCTTGAAATTCTCTTCTTTCTCGGGTTCCAAAAAAATTACTCTAGGTTTTTCTCCTTGTTCATGAAGTATTCTTTTAGTTTTTTTATTCTTTAAGATCAGATAGATGATTTTCCTTCTCATTCTCTATATTTTGCTAGTCCCCAAAGTTCAGGTCAGAGGTCATTCATCTTTTCCCCTGATAGTTTCTCCCTTTGGAGTTTCATCAAATTTGATCATTTCAGTTCCATCCTCTATGTAAATAACTCCTAAATCTGTGTCTCAATTCCTGACCTCTGTCCCATGTACCAATTGTGCAACTGTGACCATCCGTTGGATAAGACAGCCTGTCTTCACACCGATATCCTGTAAAACTTTTCCCCCCATGGGTCCCCCATTTCAATGAAAGACCACTCTGTCCTCCCAGGAGCTGAACTCTAGCCTACTTCTGTTCTAGCCTGAAATTTGTCTCAACTAGATGGTCTATCCCTCCCTTCCAATTCTTCTCCTTTCTAAACCTTCTTTCCTACCACTACCAAAATTAGTATCTGTGAAACAAAACTCATCATGTCCATCTATTAAAAAAAAAAAAAAAAAAAAAACCTTCAATAGAAATCTGGTGCCCATGAAAGGTCAAACATCTGAGCCTGAAATACCTGATACTATTTCTGACTGTTTTTTACTTAATACTGCCCTCAAGCATGTCAAACTCGTGGCCGGAAAGTGTTTGCCTGGAGCTCCTTATACATGTTTTATGCTTATTCTGTGTACGCTCTTTCCTCTGGCAGAATAATACTCAATGCAACTGGTAGGCTCTTTCCTCAGTGTGTCTGTCCATGGTAAATCACCTTTATTCATTCTGTTGAGGTTTATTATATTTACCATGGGCTTTATCCAATATGACTTTCAAAAGATTCTCATACTAGTATTCTGGTTATTTTCCTCTAATATACATTATTTTGCACTTCATTTGATTACTTCTTTTTAAAGGATCATCACAGCTAATCTCATTTCATAAGCCCAAATCTCTCCCAGTGTATATTACAGGATATTTGTGAAAAACAGTAAAACTTTGAGTATGAAAAAGAAATAAGGTGTAACCAAAACAGTCATAGAATCACAGAATCTTGGCAAGGGACCTTCGGGTTCATCTGATGCAAACAGTAACCCAATGCTGGTACCCCCGAGGCACCCCTGCCTGACAATGTTCTGGCTGCTGCCTCCTCTCCAGTGAGGGGAAGCTCATTCCTGTGGGGAATAGGACATTCCATTGTTGGCAGTTCTTATTGATAGAAAGTTCTTCCTTGCTCTGGGCCAAGACACACTTCCTGGTCACTTTTCCTCATTACTCCCAGCTCTAGTGCTACAAACACTTGGGTTTCTGTTATTTCTGGAGAGTTAGGTAATAGGACTCCCACAATCTGTTAATGTTTGCAAATGTACCGTATTATTTTAAGGGGCACAGAATGGCACGGACAATCTGGATCCCCTAGCTGCTAATCATTGTACTAAATGTCTACTATATCTGGTAATACTGACTAGTTTTCTTTCCTTTCTTATCACTTTCTTCCTTTGGCCAAATTCACTGCTTTGATTCCCTATTTCTTTTTCTTTTTTCTCATTAAACTTTGTTATTTTAATGGGTCTCAAAATTCTGTGACAGATTTTTGGTCATGTTTCTATTAAAAAGTACTGATTTTAAAAACTAATAACTTAAAAACTGCCACACACACAAAAGAACCAAATGGTCCACAAAACGTTCTCCTTTCCTTCTGAAGTTTGACGATGCATTGTAATCATTAACCAGTTTTTTACTATTAAATTTAAATGGCCAATTGAGACAGTTCTGAGACCGTTCTTCCACCACTAAGACTGGGGTGGCAGGTGTTGGGAATAATATTCATTTAGCCTTCTGAGCTTCTGGGCAGACTTGGTGACTTTGCCAGCTCCAGCTGCCTTCTTGTCAACTGCTTTGATGACACCCACAGCAACTGTCTGTCTCATGTCACGAACAGCGAAACGGCCCAGAGGAGGGTAGTCAGAGAAGCTCTCAACACACATGGGCTTGCCAGGAATCATATCAATGATGGCAGTACTTCCAGATTTCAAAAACTTGGGGCCATCTTTCAGCTTTTTCCCAGAACGACGATCAATCTTCTTCTTCAGCTCAGCAAATTTGCAAGCAATGTGAGCTGTGCGACAATCCAGCACAGGTGCATATCCAGCACTGATCTGGCCTGGGTGGTTCAGGATAATCACCTGAGCTGTGAAGCCAGCTGCTTCCATTGATGGATCATTTTTGCTGTCACCAGCCACATTGCCACGGCGAACATCTTTGACAGACACGTTCCTGACGTTGAAGCCCACATTGTCCCCAGGAAGAGCTTCACTCAAAGCTTCATGGTGCATTTCAACAGACTTTACTTCAGTTGTAACACTGACTGGAGCAAAGGTGACCACCATGCCGGGCTTGAGAACACCAGTCTCCACTCTGCCCACAGGGACAGTGCCAATACCACCAATTTTGTAGACATCCTGGAGGGGCAGATGCAGGGGCTTGTCAGTTGGACGAGTTGGTGTCAGGATGCAATCCAGAGCTTCAAGCAGTGTGGTTCCACTAGCATTGCCATCTTTACGGGTGACCTTCCATCCCTTGAACCAAGGCATATTAGCACTTGGCTCCAGCATGTTGTCACCATTCCAACCAGAAATTGGCACCAATGCTACTGTGTCAGGGTTGTAGCCAATTTTCTTAATGTAAGTGCTGACTTCTTTAACAATTTCCTCGTATCTTTTCTGGCTGTAGGGTGGCTTAGTGGAATCCATTTTGTTAACACCAACAATCAGCTGTTTCACACCCAGTGTGTAGGCCAGAAGGGCATGCTCACGGGTCTGTCCATTCTTGGAGATGCCTGCTTCAAATTCACCAACATCAGCAGCAACAATCAGGACAGCACAGTCAGCCTGAGATGTGCCTGTAATCATGTTTTTGATGAAGTCTCTGTGCCCTGGGGCATCAATGATGGTCACATAATGCTTGCTGGTCTCGAATTTCCACAGGGAGATATCAATGGTGATACCTCGCTCCCCTTTGGCTTTCAGTTTATTCAAGACCCAGGCATATTTGATGGAGCCCTTCCCCATCTCAGCAGCCTCCTTATCAAATTTCTCGATGGTTCTTTTGTCGATCCCACCACATTTGTAGATCAGATGGCCAGTAGTGGTAGACTTGCCGGAATCTACGTGTCCAATGACGGCGACGTTGATGTGAGTCTTTTCCTTTCCCATCTTGGGTTTGAGTTAATGGTGGTTTTCATGACACCTGTGTTCTGGCGGCAAACCCATTGCGGAAAAATAAAGCTAATTCCCTATTTCTTATAAAAAATGTTCTTTCTAGCTTCCTCATTGGGTTAGTCCTTCCATTTTTTGCCTAGGAATTTTCTATTTCCTCTAATTACCATATTTTATTTCTAGAATTACAAGTTGGAGTGTCATTCTTTGGGGGTCATCTTAGAAACGGTCTGAAACAACCACAGAACAGACTGCCATACCCAATTCATTGGGAGTTATTGAAAAACCTACTTTCCTCCCCTAGTCAACAATCTGTTATCATTAATTGGTGATAACTGATACCAGCTCTCCTTCAGCAAACACCACTAGCTTGCCTATATCCTGTTCATTGAAAAACTTCACTGTAGAATGACATAGGTATTTTTAACCCATCCTCAAAGAATCAGAACATTAAGTACTATTTCTAAGTTCCAGAACCTGAGTTTTAAAGGTGATGAAGGTTAATTAATCACTCCAGTTGGTTTGACTCTAACACCCACTCTTGAGTACACCACACACTAATATGAGGAAGAATTCACTGAGAGTCAAGGTCTGACATATTGTATGATTCTAATGACATATGCAAACAATTAGGAAATAGTAAAAATAGTTCAGAAAGGATATAACCCGGAAAAAACAACATTAAGTATGTTTAATGATGAATTAAATGAGTCAACATACACAGCTCCTTTTCTAAGCATCTGAGCCTCCCATTCTGTCCAAAACTTGTTTCCTGGTTGGAATTGATCCCTGAGACACTTATTAATTGACCAAATCAAGCAGGAAAATCATTGAATGTTATCTCAAGTCATGTATCATATTATCTTTGCTGTAAAATTTGAGGTAAATGACAGGATCATTCTTTTCCACTAATTATCAACATTTGGATAATGGAAGCTGTAACCATCTCCTCTCTAGCTTTTAAAACAGGTCAAACACTTCTGAGTCAGTAAGGTGCCAGGCTATTTTTATGTCAGGAGACTTCCTAATGAAGCGGGGCTAGGATGATAACTAGACAGCACACTGATGCTGCCATATGCTCAACGTTCAAGGCATCTGGACAGAAGCCCTTTTCTAAGAGGTTCAAAATCTCCTAGTGGCCTATTCCCTCATGATCCTTCATCTCATATTATGGTTCTTTACTTGTTTCTCTTTGTGGGTGAGAAAGGGACTCAAGGGTTTTCTCACTAATTTACATAGAGTGATTTACCGAGGAGGTAGATCTTGATAAAACCCCAAAGATAAATAAAACAGATGTATATAAAATAGTCTGTCTTTATCTCTCTTGCAAAAGCTATCATTTCTTGGCTTGGTAAATAATCATGTTTTCTGTCCACACAATCTCTAAGCCTCCCTGCAAGATTTATAAGGAAAGGAAATCATTTCCTAGAGAAACTGCCTTGGAATGAGGTGGCTCATTATCTAAGCCAGCAGACTGTCAACTCTGCTTAACTCAGACTTCCTTCACAAATGAGGCAAAAAACATCCTGGTTAAAAACATTCTAGTTTAGTAAAGAACAGAGAAAGGTCACCAAGCCAATATTTACACAATTTACTTTTATTAAATAAAAACAACTTCCCATTTCTATGAATGTGACTTAATACAGATGTTTAAAAAGCTTTATGAATTGAATTAGAAGAAATTTTCATTAATATTCCAGGACATGCTACCTACCCATCACTATGCTAGCAAGAACAACCTCTCTGCTGCAAGAGTTCTGTATCCAAATCTTCTGCAAGGAAGGTTGGGAACCTACTATGTATCATGGATATTTAGCCATCTTAAAGCAATCAATAAGGGGTAACCTACTCACATTTTTATATTAAACTGTGTTACATCTATTTTAAGAATAATTCTGTGCCATACCTGGATTTTTATATGCTTCCTTTTGTTCTGAAATGCCAAAAATATGTATTTTAGATTCTAAAAATCTAAAGATCTTTCATTTTCCCATCATAAAGCACTTATTAACACAAGATGTTGATACAGTCCTGAATTGTAAAAATGCCATTACCTTTTCTGAGATAACTATATTTCTTCACATCTCTTTGGCTCAGTGGTTGAGCGTCAAGCTGTGAACCAGGAGAACACGGTTCGATTCTAGTCAGGGGCACATGCCCAGGTTGTGGGCTCGATCCCCAGTGTGGGGTGTGCAGGAGGCAGCCAAGCAATGATTCCCTCTCATCACTGATGTTTCTATCTCTCCTTCTCTCTCCCTTCCTCTCTGAAATCAATAAAAGTATATATTTTTTAAAAAGATGACCTAACATACTAGACAAAAAACTAACATTGAAAACATGCCAAATTCCACAAGCTGTGAATTAAGTTGATTAGTTAATGGGGAGGTGGTGTGTGTGGCGGGGGGGAGTAATGACACATATTTTCCTACTTAGTCATAAGTACACTAAAAAAGAGAGCAACTTCAAAAAAAATAGAGCAGAGGGCAATAGTTTTCATCAACTATTTAATCTGTTCCATTAACCCTACTAATAGTGATCAATAAATATTGCTTTTTAAAAATTTGTTTAATATACCAATTTAGATCTGTAGTCTGTGAATACCAGGGCATTTCAGGATTATTTTTATCAAAGAAACTAAAACAAGGTCACATTAAGGGCATTTCTGACAAGTTTTCTTTTAGAACCCTTTTCAGAGGGTCATGTCATTGTTGGGTCCCCACTGCATTTTCGTCATACAGCTTGATGGTTCCACCAGCAAACACAGAACAGAAGAATCCCTTTTCATGTCTGACCCTGCAAGATGAGATCACAGAAAACCTCACACAAAGCCCATGGGCTGCAGGACATGTTTCAGTGGCCCCAAAAAGACACAGCCCTTTTCACTGAGGCTTTGCTTTGAACTACACACACTTAAGGGAACCATAGGATTCAAGGTGGGGGAGGGGCCGGCGAGGGAAGAAAAACAAGAGGCAGTGTATCTTCTCAGAACTAGGGGCACAGGGAAACACAAAAAAATCCAGGACAACTGGAAAACACTAGTTTAATAGTTATTTCTTACATTCTCTTTCTGCTCAAATCTCTAGAATATCCACGTCATTCAGAGGCATTTCTGCCTTTAACTCCAAAGGCAACTGTGCCTCCCCAGACCCCATCGGAGACTTCAAGGTAAAGGCAGGTTTTGTTTCTGAGCTCCCACAAACAAAACTGTTGACAAAGCCAAGCTATAGAAATGAAGCTTAAAAACCCATTTTCAAAACAATTCTGAACTCTTTTACATGCGCAGGAATTCTATGCTTTAAAAATACTATGCTGCAGTTCCTCTGATGTATAATAAACTGAAGATTGATTCCTCAAGATAACAAGAGCATGTTTTTATGCTCTAGTAATGAAAATGGAAAGGGTAAGTTATAAATTCCTCCTCCTCAAAACCCCAAATTCATGACCATTAGGGAAAAAGGCATATAAACTATTTCCAACTTTCTGCCCACTGAACGCATTCAATAGTACAATGTTATAGTAAATCAGATCTGTCTTGTACTGCATATATTTTCTTTCTTTTCCTGAGGGGAAGGCAAGGTGTCAAACATCATCTGTTCCTTGATTCTGAACAGAGTACAGAAAACTCCAAGTCCCTGAATGGATCTGGTGACACTAGGGGTTAGGGAAGCCCTTTTCTTAATATGGTTTTCATGATTAATGAATGGCATTACCATATTTACTCCCACATCTTTCCGGGTTGCATAAGCCCCTTCTGGCTTGAGAATACCAGGAAGAAAAAATGTTTCACCATTTAATTCCTAACCTCTTCCCTGCCCTGTTTTTCTGCTTTTAAAAACCTTGCAGTGGCAAATAAAAAAATTTCTTCCAACAGAACATGCGTTTTTTTTTCTCCTGGCCAGAGTCTATTAAAGTCAAAAATAAAGGAGCAAAGAGATGCTGGCTGTGGGCCGCAGTGAAGAGTGAAGTTCAAAGTAGCACTCACATATCTAACCTCTACACAGCAGCCTTTCTTCTCCCATCTCCTCTACCCTCTTCTCGTTATAGGTGGCAGATCCTTGGCAGATGCATGATTATGGCCAACTTATGGGAAGAACAAGAAATCTTAAGGAGTAAACTTGGAATGCTTTAGCCACCTAAGTGTTTGAGCCCCAGTGTTTAATGAAAAGAAACCTTCAGTGTAAGAATGCCTTTCCATCACTCACAGGTCCTTTCATTTACCCTTTCATTGAAAGAAGGAGGGAATGCTAGAAGTTGTAGATTACATTCACTTCGTTACAAGTTTCTTTTAGTAAGGATCATGAAAATCTCATGGATTAACAAAAGTAAATACGAAAGGTTGCAGCAGAGGCTGATGCCCAGAAGCCGGATGCTTACGTAATTCTTTATTTCCCTTTCAAAAGTAAAAATATTAGAGGAAAAAAGTGAGTAATATTACCTTCAACTGATTTTTTGGCATAAACATTTTCCTTATACCTATTTTTAGTTATTAATAAATTGTTTAAGATGAAACCAAAACAACTTTTAGAAAGAAAAAGAACAGCTAATGATACATGCAAATAATTGTGCTACCCCTGGAAAGTCTTCTAA
The DNA here is from genome assembly GCF_963455305.1 of Plecotus auritus. Lineage (NCBI taxonomy): Eukaryota > Metazoa > Chordata > Mammalia > Chiroptera > Vespertilionidae > Plecotus > Plecotus auritus. The sequence goes on along the minus strand of NC_137775.1, from coordinate 30,069,638 downwards.
ATTGTTCTTTTCTTCAAAATCTCATTTTTAAGATCTGTGGTTGAAACAAAATATTACTTTCAAAATAATATTTACTTGGTGAATAATTCTTCACTGTGCAAATTACTTGGCTGGATAATAATAACATTATAGCTAACATTTATTTCATTGGTGCTTCCCAAGGGGTCACGTGGTGCTAAATACATTGCATAAACCCTCTTATTTAATTGTCACAACAACCCTAGGAAGTAGGAAGCATTATGACCTCATTTCACGGAGAAGTACCTTCTCCTGGGGCCACCTCACCTGTAAGCAATAGTACCTGTATTTCAACTCATAGTTTGTCTTCAGAGCCCATGTGCTGAACCACTATACTTTCTAACCTCAAATAGCCAATGTAGGGGATGCACACAAAATTTAAAAAATATTATAAATGTTGGATAGGATCCTTAGATATCTCAGGAGATAAAAATTAAACTTAACCTGAATTCCGACTGCAGTGAATAGAGTTTAACACAGTGGTTCTCAAAATTTAGCTTATATCAAAATCACTAGAGATCTTATTAAAATACAAACTATTGTTCCCCATCCCCAGAGTTTTTGAGTCAGTAGAGTTGTGATGTGCCCAAGAATTTGCATTTCTACAAAGTTCCCAGGCAACACTGAAACTGTTGGTCCCAGGATCAGACCAAACTTTGAGAATCATGCGTACAAACCATCATTCTGGTGATACTTATAGCTAAAACAGTGGGAAAATTTTTGTTGAGTACTAAAATAAATCAGGCATAAAATACATACCCTGACTCCTGGTTATAGTTAATTGGAGAAGAGTAAGCATGTGAACATGTGTGAACCTTCAGTCTTTGCTTGCTCATTATTTGTAAGCCCGTAGACGATTTTCCTCTAACAAAATTAAAAGAACTTGGACTAAGAGCCAGAACTACTTTCTGGTTCTTACTCTACATAGTTGCACTGAACTATTCTTAAAACCAGTTTCCTCTTCTGGTATTCAGGAATAATAATTCCCTTGCTTTTTTCTTGGAACACTGTAAGACTCTGATGAAGTAATTGAATAAAAATACTTTATACACCAAGGAACAATACACATAATAAAGTAGCATTACTGTAATTCTGATTAAATTTGATTTCATCTCAAAATCTAGGACTTTTGTTTTCTTTAGAGATAATTAAATTTTATACCAGTTTATGACTGTTGATCATTATAATGAGTCATGATTAGAGCATATTTTAACTCAAAAATTGTCTAAACAATTGGGCAATGAAAGAGAATTCACTGGGAAAATAGAGAAAGAGTTTATCCTTTATAAAAATAACTGACTTCTGAACAATAAAATGAGCAGAGATTGGTTACCCATTCCTCTTGAGGAGAAAGAACAGAAACAGAGGAAAGGTGATGGGTAAGAGGTCTTTACCACCAGGCTCATGTCAGAGTTCTGGTATTATGCAATCACCAAGAAAATATAATACATATTTCCTACAAATATCTAATAGTTTATTTTTAAACTCAATTGAGTCACAGTGTTCAGCCACAGACGTTTATTCTATGCCTCTACTGATAATATCTGTTTCTTATTAGCACTGATTTTCATACAGTGTTCAGAAACACTTCCTGATATAAAAGGTGGATTTGAACTTTAAATTTGAATTAGGGAATTTTTCAGTTTATAGAAAAAGTTGCTGTTAGGATACTTCCAGTTCCTCCTAGTCCTTAAAAGATTTATTTTTTAAAAAGCACACTAAATTCCCCTTTTTTTTTTCTTCTTCACTATCACTATTTTAAGTGAAGCTGTAGTTCATTTGCCTCATCCTTTATTTTATGAGGCTTTAAAAATTAAAATATTCAAAAAAATAATATCTCATTAATGATTGCATTACATCTGAAAACAACTTAATTAGTAAAGGATAAATACTGGAACAAAGTATTAGAACAAGATGGGATGCTAGTCTTTCATAACCAGACCAAGATGAGAAATTATACTTTCACAATACTCATGATTTGGTACTGAATCATTACATAACATACTAAGAGTTTTCTGTATCCTATCAGTTTCTGAAAGAATGACCTGTCAAGTTATCTAAAAAGGACTCTTGAAGTGAAATGACTTTTCATTTAAAAAATGCACACAAATTCCATAAGTCTACAAAAGAGATTCACAGCCAAGTAACCGTGGACGCCCCACCACACACACACTCCCTTAACCCTCACACAACCTGACTGTATGGGCCTTTCTACAGATGCTTCTGTGATCACTTCAGCCATGAGGTCTCTGTCTCCACCTAATAACTGAGTTTCAATAACAGATGATCTCAGTCTCATAGAATGAGCTTGTCCCTGCATCATTCATTTAAAAGAACAGTGAAGAGTCAAGGGGTACAGAAGAACAAAACATCTCTGTTCTGGATAAGGAGTTAGTATTCAGAGGGACACTCTTCTTGAAACACAATTCAAGACAAAAAGAAGAAAAGAAGCTGAGAGTATGAAAAGTCATAATACTGCATATAAGAAACAATTTGGCCTAATAAGATATGCCAATTATCTATCTAAACGTCTAGTTAATTTTTCATTCCCATTTATTTTTTTGTATGGGAGTTCTGAAAATTCACCAATTTTGTAGCAATGCAGGGAAATGATATCACAAGTGAGAATCACTTATTAACAGTAACTTTCTTGTTAGGAGGGAGTGTGCAGAGAAACAAAAATCATAGCTAGAAATTTGTCTTGATGCATACTGCTTTAAATCAGCCTGAATTACTGTCCCCAGAAGTAACTTGTTTAAAAACAAATAGAATTACTTTAAAGACACATTTTGAAAAAAAATTAATATTCTTTACTCTTTCTCCTATTTTAATATTTGCATGCCACCTCTCAGTCATCTACTTGCATGCATATTTTGCAAATATAGCATAACTAATATTTAATATTGATATTTTATTGTTCTAAATCCTATATGTATTTCTACATTGCAATTATAGTCATTTTGAAGTGATTCATAAAGTAATTTTGTATTAATAGAAGTTTAGGTGGTTCTTTGTGTGTGTGTGTGTGTGTGTGGTGTTTTTTTTTTTTTGTATTTTTCCTATAGATAATATTAAATGAGCATCTTCATGTGTGAAGCTTTTATTTCTATTAAATTATTCTGTTTGGTAAATCTCCTAGTAATTAATCAGAAGGTACAATATCATCTCTGACATCAATCCAGTATGAATTATTTTTAAAAGACAAACATCTAGCCCTGGCCTGTATGGCTCAGTTGGTTAGAGCATCATCCTGTACACCAAAAGGTTGCAGGTTCCACTGCCTGTCAGGGCACATACCCAGGTAGTAGGTTCAATCCCCAGTTGGGATGTGTTCAGAAGCAGGCCAATGAATGTTTCTCTCTCCTTCTCCCTTCCACTCTCTCTAAAATCAATAAAAACATATCCTCAGGTGATGATTAGGAGGGAAAGAATCTACCTTTAATTTCAGCATAATAAATCCAATTATAAGAGAGATAAATCCTTTTTAAAATCTATAAATCAAATGAGAAGCATATTAGATATATTGATAAACATTTAAAGCAATGATTATATGTTTCTAAATAATTCATAATAAGGATATACCCATTTGATTTACAAGAATATGCCAAAAATATAATGAGTTTTGAAATATTTGGCCTTAAGAAATCAAAAATACCAAGTCCAAAATGTATTAACTCCTTATATTGCAAAAACTAAGTTTCCAGTTGGTTATTTCAATTTTAGAATTCTTTTTCCCATGGAAATAACATTATAAAATTCAGTTAAAATTCCAGGCCAATTCATAACAAAGCTAAAACAAAATTAAGAGCAGCTCAGAGTGCCAAATCCACTTAATACCCTAGAGCCTCAATCCAAGATTCTTCTAAACTCTGACCCTCAAGGGAGATGCAAAGAATAAGAAGGTAGAGCTGCAATAAGCATTGTCCCTCTCCTCCTCTCCTTATGGAAGAGGGGAGGGAGGCAGTTTACAGTGGAGGATGTGCTGGGAGCATCCACCTACCACAGGGATACTTCAGTCATGCAAAGACAGGAAAAGGTCAACTTCATGACACTAGCCTTTAAGCCATGTTGTTCTGTTAAGTCCAGTGTTCCTATGTTCCCAACTTCTTTTTAGGTAGTATGCATTTTTGTGCATACATCAACAGAGTCCAAATGAATGAAAGGCAGAATGAACCATCAAGGTTTGCAGCACTCTGAATAATTCAAGTAAGTCTGCTTCATTATGATAAATAAAAAGCATGGATATACCTTCTCTGTTCTGTCACACCATAGCTTTTATGCCTTTCACGTCAAAACTGGAGAATGGATGGGTAACCCTAATCTCATATGTTTCTCTTAAAATAATGTGCTTTAATTCATTTATATAGCAGTACCTACACTCTCTCAGTTTTGGACGGAATACAAAAATAAAGAAGACATGCTCCCTACCTTTCACACATAATCCGGAAGACAATACAAGCATTAATAATCATAAAATACAATTATGGCAACAAAATACTGAATAAGTACAAATTGTTATAGAATCCTAAAGAAGAGATGAAGAAAAACTAAAGACTTAGAAAATACTTTCTGACTCCATTTCTACCTGTAAAATGCTATCCAACAGGTGGTTATGTGAGTATATACATGCATTAAAGTTAAGGAAAAAAACTACCCATCTTACCACCCTCATTTGAAATGCTTCCCACATGAGGAGGCATAGATCTTGAGATGGAGAACACGTTAGTAGGTAGCAAAAAAAGAGAAAAGAGATTTTGGTTGAGGAAATGGTGTAAAGAAAGATTTAGAGGCAGGGAAGCACATCAAATATCAGAAAAAATATGTTTCTAATTTGTTTATTTTTTAGATCCTAAGTAAGAAAACTTAGATGTAGCATAGAAAACATTGGTTGAGGAGACATAGGGAAAGACCTTGACTGTCAATCCATGTAGGCAGTACTTAAATCAGTAACTGAAACCTCTTCAAGGTTCTAGAGCAAATGACACTTTAAGAAATGTTTATATGAAAGTGGTTGATTAGTACATTACAAAGACAGGAGACAACAGCATCAGGTTACAAAGGTTGAGACAAGAAGCAATAAGGGTCTGGGTTAGAATGAAGAGCATTCAAAAAACAAAACAAAACAAAAAACAGAAAGATGCAAGAGATGCTCCAAGATTTAGCAATGGATTAGATCTCAGAGAAGTGTTGCTAAAGGAGAGTCAAAGACACCTCTGGAATGTTTATTCTGAAAGGAAGAAAAATAATGATATCAGCGACACATTGAAACCAGAAAAAGGAGCTTAGCCTGCTACACAGAGGTTCCTGAGAAGCTCCCCTAACCAACCAGCAGTAAATTGATTCCCCAGTTGACCTACTCGCATGAGCCTCTCCTTAAGACATACTGAATGATACAACAAACCAAATATTCTAAACGAATCGTCCTGTGAAACAGCTGCTCCCACGAGTTGAGTTGTTCTTATTAGATTGTTTGTTCCCAGACGATATTTTGCTAGTTGTACTTCCTATTCCATTACAAACATGATTGCATATTACATAAACAAATAAAATAATGAACATAAAAGAATATATGGGCTTAGGAAACCTTGGTTGAATGGTTAGGGAAGTTTTTATAAAGGTAAGGAAAAAATAGCTGATTGATGGTAAAAGTCCAAAAAATAGGATTCTATGTTCATATCACTTCATAAGCAATCGCCTTCCACTGTAAAAAAAAAAAAAATCAAAACTGAAAATCTCTGTTGACACTTTCTGGGCATAATTGATGCAAGAGAGACAACACTGAGCTCCCATGAACAGATCTATCCTCAAAGAAAAGAACTTAACTCTATGTCAAAAGATTGGTATATAAATGTAAGCCTACTTAAAGTTCAAATAAAATGGTAGAGTCTCCTGGCTCCAGCCTGGAGAAAGTAACAAGTATTGTATCATTGCACTTCCAGCATAAACAAAAATATAAGTGGACAAAATATATGAAGCAACTGTTTTCTACTCCTTGAGAGAACAGAAACACATGAGGTGACCCCATTTCTGTCGGACGGAACTTTCTAAGCCAGGTGACTGGAACCCAACAGAAGGAGCGGCTTCACAAGGAAGAACATCCATAAATGTTCCCCATTCCATTATCAGATAGGCTTTTGGCTTCAAAGTATCTCTACAGTATATGAAGACTTTTAAGAAAACAGAATGCTATCCTATTCAATGGCTAGAGCCAATGAGATCATAACTAGTAGCACAGGTCCTGCTGCAAAACATCTGCTACATCAGCTTGTCCAAAACTCAGAAATGAGATCAGACTTTAAGGTAAAAGTTGGATGCCACCCTTTTGTAATATTTATTCAAGTCTGAACTTACACCATTTTTTACTAAATTTACTGAATTATACAAACTATCCATCCAATAAGAAGACCTTCTCACTTCCACGAGATGTTTTTGTATAATTTGTGCATCATCTGGGACCTTAATATTAACAGTTGATGATTATGGCTCCCATTATTCTGCTCCCATCAATGGCCACATTCTCATTATAACCTTGTTAGGCAAACAGTGACCTTTATCCAGGGATGCAGTCAGAGCAGGTGCTTCTTCAGAAATGAGACTGTCTTGACGGATGCTTTCAACCCACCATTTACCCAAGTAAACCTCTCAAGTCCGTGACCAGGGCAGAACAAATAACCCCTCAGAACCCTCACCAGGTCCCGAGTCCACTCTAGGTCGGAATTTTCAAGTGTTTGATTGCAATGTACTTTTTGGTTCATGCTTTATATTTGCTGTGCATCAAATTTACCAAAAAGATTTGTGGAGTTTTTCACAGATAGAATGTGTTTGTGAAAAGAGCACAAATCGCTTTATAATAAATGATAAACAGCTCTGTGAAGATAAAACACAATGAACAGCACGAAAATGCTTACAGCAAATGGAGTAAGTTTTCCTGGGCCACCCTTTTTTATCTTTCAATTTTATTACTGGTAACAAGCCAAAATACCAATAAGTCTCCAAAAAGTTATTAATTAAAAAGCAAAATCCAATATATGTACGAAAAACATGACTAATAGCAAAAAATGATACAATGATCACTGCATGCATTTTTTATTAAATGGAGGAAATGAGCTCTCAAGGAAACAAAGCTGCCAGGCAAAGGTTTAATAACTTGAACTTTTGAATGTGTGTAGAGGCTAAAGAAAGGTGAAATGGGAGCTTACACTTGAGCTAAGAGAAACATATCATTTGCAGAAATCTCTTCTACACCCCCTCCCCCACACATAAAAGAATATTCTTAAGTACTGAAAATATTTCAATAAGCATAACTAAGCCATATAAAGTAAAACAAAATATCCTTTTCCTGCTGGCCAAAACAAAAGCAAAACCTAGAAAATACAACAAAGAAGGTGTTTTAGAAGCTCTTATTTAATACTTTATATCGCTGGTAAAGTCCTGATTGTTCTGGGGACATTGTAATCCCATTTACTGTATTCTAGAACTAATAACAGTACTTTCCAATTAGCGGATATTTTTTGGAGGTATAATTGGCATACAATAAAATGTACATATTTTAAGTGTGCTGTTCAATGGGTTTTGACGGATGTATACTCCTATGTAACTATATCCCAACCAAATTTTGGAACATTTCCATCAACCCAGTGTATCTTACTGTGCCTCCTTCCATTCAGTTGCTCCCTGAAGGCAACAACTATTCTGATCCCTATCAATATAGCTTAGTTTTGCCTCTTCTAGAATTCCATCTGAATAAAATCACCGGCTATGCACTCTATCTCTTTTCTTTGTTCAACATGTTTGAGAGATCCCCATTCACATTGCTGCATGTATCAGAAGTTCCTTCCTTTTGTTGTTGTTGTTGCAGAGTAGTATTCTATTTTATCACTATACCGAAGTCTGTTTATCCAGTTATCTGCTAACAAACATTTGTATTTTCGCACTATTATGAATAATATTATGGAATTTTTATAGAAGTCTTTTTGTGGACAATTGTTTTCATTTCCTTCTAATAAATAACCACTGATATAATTATTAAATCATAAACTTTTAAGAAACATCTACTTTTAAGAAACTACTGAACTATTTTCCAAGGTGATTGTATAATTTTTCACTTGCTCCAGCAATGTCTGAAAGTTCCAGTTGTTCACATCTTCACCAAAAGTAGTATTTTTCAGTTCTAATTCTAGGAACCTAAAAGAGATGAAGTGGTAATTTCCTGTTTTCAGGGTGAGATTACCACTATTGAAACCAGTTTTCTTATGCAAAAATCTTAACTACTAGAATTAAGATTAGGGAATTTTGTAAACATATATAACCAATGTGCTTTGCATGTTTATATTATATTTGCACATATACACACATATATATAACCAAGGAGTATTATAATAATATCCTTATGTAAAACTGCAAAAAATGAGTATGCATTAATCTTACATTACTATGAGATCAATGAGTACTTATTGTTGGAAAAAAAAGATATGCTAAAAAAGCAGGATATCTGAATCTTATGAACACAGAGATTGCTATCTCACTGTATTTCTTTCTATTCTGTTGTGTGTTTTTTAAACTCAAACGTTTAAAAAAACCATATTGCTCATAGTGTGATGTCCTGCTCTTTTCAATTACATTTTAATCTTTATCCCATTTCACTAAACATTTGAAAAAAATAAAGTTAGGAAAATATGTACCATTTCACTATGTAAACATACCATAATTTATCAAATCCCCTGCTGTTGGAGATTTAGGTTGTCTTTAACATTTAAATATTGTAACCATTTCTGCAATGAAATTCCTTTGTGCTGCTACCCACAGGCTCCTCCTGACCAAAGAACTTTAAAAAGCTTGATAGATATTATAAAATTTATTAGCTTTTGAAAACCTACTACTCTAATATATATTAAATTTACAGAAAGAGAATTCAGCATAACAAACCAAATTCATAGGATCCTTTCTCAACTTATGAAGAATTTCCAGCCGTGCCACATTCATCTACTGAATTAATGAGAACTGAAGTTAATGTTTGATCAAATGACATTGGGGATATGCAGTCAGAAAAACAGAAATCATCTCTCCAGACTGACCACTTCTAACCATTCTCGGCCTGACTTTGCCAGAAATAGAATCTAAAAGATCCTGCAGATGGTTCCAACCAGGTGTTAACGGTCTCCTCCCACTGGAGCCCACAAGGAACAAAGCCCCAGTACCCACTGAGTAGGTATTTCTGACTGTACTAGTAAAAGAATATCTGAGAAATTTTATTTCAGAGTCAGCATTAAACTCACGTTACTGATGGATCAAGTTACTCAGAGTCAAGTTAGCAACGGCATTGATATCGAACCAACTTTTTCATCATTAGTTCAGATGCATCAAAAAATTCCTTGATGCCCTGGTATGTGCAGTTCAAGTTTAAATAAAATCCAACATAGATTTTAATTATTTTAAGTATTTTTCAAACGCCACATTTTCCTTTCAAACAATACAGGATTCATTTGTATTTTTAATCTGAAATAGCCCATAACATATTTTCTGATTTCATTTTTAACTAGGGTTACTAAAATTTAAAATACTTTGAAGTAACTATGGTCTTACTTTTGAAAAAAAAATAGAAAGTTCTTTCATAATAGGGGAAACAAAATTCCACATGATCAATTTTATTAGATTTCAAATCTAACCATATGAATAACAAAATCGATTTAGTGTATATATTCTGCTCTAAGAACTAAAAGACATCTATTTTAACAAAGCCTGTTAAACTGTATGTTCTGACCCAAACAATGATAATTTGTGCTTACAGCACTAAATTTTTATCTTATATATCTCTGCTTTCCACAAATGGGAGTTTTAAATGTGAATCTGCCAAAAATCACCAGTGCAAGGCGATTTCAAACATAATTATAACAGATATAAAGTACAGTAAAGCCAGGCACACACAATGAACAGACAATAAAGATAAATCTTTCAGTTTCACTTCAACCAACCATTTTGAATTAAATATCCTAACAACTGTCATGTAGAAGTTTTTAAGATATGATAGGAATATTGAAAAGTCTTCCACAGGAAAGAAATAGGAATGGGAAACAGATCCCACCAAGGCAAACCAGGATGCAAATCGGATTTAAATGAGGAATAAAAAGCAAAGAAGTGATAGAAGTTGCTAAGAAGTCAGAGACAGCCAAAAAGTCATTTTGAAGAATATGAAAACCTTGCTGCAAAAAGGGATAGTCTAAAAGTGGACTGAAAAAAGTAAACAGACTAAATGCTAAATCATTAGTCATCTTATTTTGTGACCCAATTTTATCCTAAAACTGTCTATGAAGAACATGTTTTCTTGTGCCCTTAATAACAAATATTATTGCAGCAAATATGTTCCGTCTATTAAATGTTTAAAATAAAAACCTTTGGAGAAGCAAAGACCACTCAAGAGATCTTTAGAAAGCCATAACATAATTGTTTACACACACACGATGATACACCTAATGCATCCCCAAAATAGAATAATCTATTTTTTAAGCATGGTGAAGTAATAAATTCAAATGTAGACTACTCTTTCAAGACATTCAGAAATGAAGGGAAAGACAAATGAAATTTTTCCTAGAAGAGGAAATGCAATTGATGGGGGGTGGAAATTTTTGGTTAGTTTTGAAAAGAAATTTCTGTTTGTTTTGAACATGTTTGTAGACTTAGCTGGAGAAGGTATAAACCAAGATAAAAAGTTTAAGATACTGGTGATAACGGGAATAAATGTGGGGAAGATCTACCAAGAGAAAAGGGGGGGGATAGCTGAAAAAAATTCACAAGGTAATCATGTTTTTATATTTTCAACAAAATACTTATTTTTTAAACTGTACATTTTAATAGTGATGAGATTAGTTTGGCACTTAAAAAACTGTGTTTCCATGAGAAGCTCAGCCCTTGGAATGGAGTAAAAATAAATATACTACTCTGGTTATTTACTCATTTAGAGTGACCACTTTCTTCTTTTGGCACAAATAGTTATTGTAAAATTTTATGAACTGTCCTCTCAAATAGCTGGTCTTTCACAAAGATAGAAGGATTGACTCACTGGTTTTGAAAACATTAAAAACCAGTTTAGACATTACCTACTCCATGAAAACTTTTCTGAGAGCTCTTATTACCCCTTGATAAACTTTGCAATTCTATCTGACCATGTATCACCTTGCTTCCTATTTGTCTCATGTTGGTCTCCTGGACACTAAGATCCATGACTTCCCTCTGCATAGGCAGGACTTTGAAAAGAGGCTGATATTCATGTAAAAAAAACCTGATACACACACATAATGCTCAAATATTATTATGATATTAATGATGTAGCCCTAGCTTTTAAATGTATCTAAGAGTAGCAATAATAACTGTATGTTCTCTATGTAAGTCCTTTAGGTACTATAATGCTCTCACAAATGTTTAACTTGCTTTAATAATATTGGGGGGGGGGTGGAGGCTTTGATTAAGAATACCTAACCCTCAGGTCAGCTGGACTTATCCTGCTCAAGAATGCCCAAAGTCACAGAAGGAAAGCTGGGAAAGCAAGTTGATTCAGACACTGATCATTTACTGAAAACCTCTTCTGTGTCAGCACAATCCTAGATAGCATCGCATTTGTAAATAGACACCACTTTGAATATAAGAAATGGTTGCATACTATAATGTTATATGTCAAGTATATCTGAATTTTTAAAAAGAAATGGATGCACATTTAGAGATAACTTTATTCTGAAACTAGAGGCCCGGTGCACGGATTCATGCACCGATGGGGTCCCTCAGCCTGGCCTGTGCCCTCTTGCAACCCGGGACCCCTTGGGGGATGTTGGAGAGCTGGTTTCAGCCCAATCCCCCCACAGGCCAGGCCAAGGGACCCCACTGGTGCACGAATCCATGCCATATTTCTGTGCATATATTTAAGGAGAATAATGAGTAAAGCAAGGAACTGTGCATGTGTTTAAAATCAGTGATTAATATTGTGTTTAAAATCAGTGATTAATATTCTCATTCAGAGTATGTTCTTTTTTTTTCATTTTTACTTTAACAATATTCTTGAAATCTTTGAGCAAGTAAAGAACCTTCTACAAAGATCCTTCTGTTTGGGGATTTGCAAAAATTGTGAGCATCAGCTCATTCTTGTAGCTTTGCCCAGATCAATAATAGTAATCAGTGTAATTTTGTAAATAAAGAGAAAAAAATCTGAATTTTAAGTGTGTTAGCATAATCCATTCCCTGGGCTCTAGTGCAAACACTTTATCTAAACTAGCAACACCAAGCTTGGAGCAGAATATATTAGTAGGAGGCCTCTTTTCTGACTCATAATAGTTGATTTATTAAAGAAAATTTTGTAATTTTTTAAAAATAAATCTTTATTCAGATTATTACAATATTACAATTGTTTCTCCTTTTTCCCCCCATAGCTCCCCTCCACTCGGTTCCCACCCCACCTTCTGCCCTTACCTCCCCCCCACTGACCTCATCCATAGGTGTATGATTTTTGTCCAGTCTCTTCCTGAACACCCCCATTCCCTTTTCCCCCTGAGAATTACCAGTCCACTCCCTTTCTATGCCCCTGATTCTATTATATTCACCAGATTATTCTGTTCCTCAGGTTTTTAATTCACTTGATTTTTAGGTTCACTTGTTGGTAGATATGTATTTGTTGTTCATAATTTTTATCTTTACTTTTTTCTTCTTCCTCTTCTTTAAGAATACCTTTCAGCATTTCATATAATACTGGTTTGGTGGTGAACTCCTTTAGCTTTTTCTTATCTGTGAAGCTCTTTATCTGCCCTTCAATTCTGAATGATAGCTTTGCTGGGTAGAGTAATCTTGGTTGTAGGTTCTTGCTATTCATCACTTTGAAAATTTCTTGCCACTCCCATCTGGCCTGCATAGTTTCTGTTGAGAAATCAGCTGACAATCGTATGGGTGCTCCCTTGTAGGTAATTAACTGTTTTTCTCTTGCTGCTTTTAATATTCTCTCTTTGTCTTTTGCTCTTGGCATTTTAATTATGATGTGTCTTGGTGTGGTCCTCTTTGGATTCCTTTTGTCTGGGGTTCTCTGCGCTTCCTGGACTTGTAAGTCTATTTCTTTCACCAGGTGGGGGAAGTTTTCGGTCATTATTTCTTCAAATAGGTTTTCAGTATCTTGCTCTCTCTCTTCTTCTGGCACCCCCATAATTCTGATGTCGGTATGCTTGAAGTTGTCCCAGAGTTTTCTTACACTATCTTCAACTTTTTGGATTTTTTTTTCGTTTTGCTTTTTCGGTTGAGTGTTTTTTGCTTCTTTGTATTTCAATTCTTTGACTTGATTCTTGTGTTCCTCTAGTCTGTTGTTGGGTCTCTGTATAATATTTTTTATTTTAGTCAATGTATGTTTAATTTCTAGTTGGTCCTTTTTCATATCTTCGAGGGTCTCATTATATTTATTGGCCTTTTCTAGGATATTCTTGAAAAGCCTTATAACCGTGGTTTTGAATTCTATATCCAGTCGTTTGTTCTCCTCCATTTCTTTCGTTTGCGATCTGTTTCTTTGACGCCACATTTTCACTGCTTCCCTGAGTTGGTAGGGTAGATTTGTGTGCTAGGTTTCCTATATGGCCCAGTGGGTCGGCCTCCCCAGTTAACCTGAGGTGGACACTCTTGGTGCACCCCTTTGTGGACTGTATGTACAGCCTTGTTGTAGTTAAGTCTTGATTGTTGTTGGTATCACTGGGAGGAATTGACCTCCAGGCCAGTTGGCTGTAAGGATCAGCTGTGTCTATGCTGGGAGAAGTTCAGTGCTGGAGACAGCCTCATAGGATTAGACTTGCCAAATTGCTATAGCCTCTGTGCTCAGCTTGGATGGGGTGGAGTCTCAGGGCAGAGCAGACAGTCTTGGCTTCCGGTCAGCCTTGCCCTTGCACGCGTGCGCGCCTCCAGACCTCTGCCTTCCCCGGCTCCTGAGTCTCTGCCCGAGAGTCCAGATTTCCCCACAAGAGCTTGGGTCCCCAGGGGCTTGCCTGGAACTGGGGTTCAGTGCAGTCAGAACTGGGGCTCAGTGCAGTCAGGAGCTTCTGACTCCCTTCTGCTAGGGAAAGCCTGTGGCAACCTCCGCAGCCTTTGTGTGCACTGGCATGCGCGCGCCTCCAGAACCCTGCCTTCCCTGGCTCCCGAGTCTCTGCCTGAGAGTCCAGATTACCCCCCCATAAGAGTGCGGGTCCCCAGGGGCTCGCCTGGAACTGGGGTTCAGTGCAGTCAGAATTGGGGTTCAGTGCAGTCAGGAGCTTCGGACTCCCTTCTGCTAGGGAAAGCCTGTGGCAACCTCCGCAGCCTTTGTGCACACGGACGCGTGCATCTCCAGAACCCTGCCTGCTGGGGCTCCCCCGGGTCTCCCCTGGGTCTCCGAGTCTCCGGGTGCCTCTCTCTCTACCTGACATACCAGACTCCCCCTGTATGAGCCTGGGTCCATGGGGTTTCACCTGGGACTGGGGTTCAGTGCAGTCAGAACTGGGGTTCAGTGCAGTCGGGGATTCCTTCCCCCTTCTGCCAGAGAAAGTCAGCCAGGCTCTCAGCCACCCTTCCTCTCTGCGCGCACAAAGACCCTTTGCCATACCTCCAATTCTCTGTGAGCTTTTCTCTTTCCTTCTAGTTGTAGAATTTTCACTCAGCCAGCTTTCCTGTGGTTCTGGATGGTGTCCGTTCTGTCTTTTAGTTGTAGTTTTGAAATTGTTGTGCGAGGCAGCAGTTTAGTTGCTTACCTATGCCGCCATCTTGGTTTCTCTCAAATTTTGTAATTTTTTAAGAAGTGTATCATTTCTACACCACAAGTTTAGGATGAAGCTGGTTTAGAAATGGCTGTACCCCAATATTATTTTTAAGATTTTTAACTGATATTTATAGAGAGAAGAAGGGAGAAGGGGAGAGAGTGAGAACTATCTCTGTGAGAGCAGAACATTCGATCAGCTGCCTCCTGCACGCTGCCGGGGATGGAGCCTGTAACCCCTCGGTGCACGGGATGATGCCCAACCAACTGAGCCACACCAGCCAGGTCTGTACCCCAAGATATTTTGACATACAATGTATCATAATTCAAGCTATTTTTATGAAAAAGAAGCTTATCTAAAAGTATTAATTGGCTATACATACTTAATGACTTTTTAAAAAATCAAGATAATTAGTTTTTACCATAAAAATATGGTGGCAACGTAGTCCCTGTTGAAATACTTTATTCCTTTTCTAAAAATTTGTTTTGTTTTCAGAAAATGGTTACAAAGGTTAATCTGAACTGATGATAGCCACCATCCATATGGTGACAAATGACCTTATATTCTTTTCAGGTGTGTAATCGTGTTAGTTCAGTAGAGGGAAAAGGATGGTTTTAATATTGTGGCTTCATGCTCATTGTGGGATTAATATATTTTCTCACCTAACCTCCATACTTTCCTCCCCTGCTGCCCCACCCTGTAAATATACTTATTCATTACATTAAAACTAAAATAAATTAGCTTTTCCTTCTTTGGGGGGTTCTTTTTCACATTCTTTACTTACTGAATATTTATGCTTTTGCAATTTTAGTAAGAATGGTGCCAAAGAGCACATGCTCTACTTGCTGAAAAGGAAAATTCCTTAAAGAATTATTTGGAATTGGCAGAAAATTTTGTACCTTCCACAGTCTAGAATCCTCAGGTTTATCTTTTCTAAGAAAGTTACCTGTCCAATCTCTAATTCAGCATAAAAGTTACCTGCTAAAAGTGAGAGGAAATGCACAAAGAAGAAACTCTGAAGGTTAAACTTTTGAGGTAAAATACACACACTACAGCATTCTGTGTGTATACAAAACAGACTATATAACACACACACTCGCTCTCTGGTTTAACTGTAGGCTGAGGAAGCCTTCAAGGATTTTAGTACAAATTCCTCTTCATTATTAAGATTCCTTTTTCATGTCCTGATTTCAGTGATGAGGAGGAATTTGAAGGACAGCTGGTTTTATTTTGGGGCAACCAATTACTAAGAAAGTCATTTGGAACTTGAAGCACTGACTCAATCGCCCTCTCTCTGCTCTCCGAGGTACTCAGAATAAGTCTGTTACTTCCAAATGACCACTGTTCAAATATCTATAGCTTATTCCTACTGACTTAGCTACTCCAAAGTAAATATGCCATTTTTCTCATTTTTTTATTCGGCGGTATTTACTCATAAAAACAAAATTTTTACGCAAAAGCAATAAGGTGTGGCTGACACAAAGGACATGCATCCACAGCTGCGGTCCACCCACCCCCAGTGGCTTCACGTAACACAGGCTGAGAAGCCCTGGAACATTCCTCAGATTGCTCGAGGCCTGTATCACCATGCAGATCCACCTGCCCAGATCAGCTGTTATGAACTCTACTGCTTGACAATCACGCTGGAGATAAGTGTGACCTGACCAGTGGAGAGCAGGCCTCTTGGCTGACACCCTCTCTTCCCAACCCCTCCTGGGTATCAGTTTTAGCTGTAACCCCCACCATACTGCTTAATCATTTGAAATTGTGGTGTTGTTATCCCTAATCCACTTTTATGTAATTGAGTTGATGACCCTAGTGTAAGATTTCATTTTTACCTACATCAAATTCAGGTCATCTCAAAGGTATATGAATAAAACTATCAACGAAGGTTCCCCAAAGAAACTTTTGTATACAGCTTTCTAGGATTTCCTTATTCAATCACATTGGCTCATCTAATCTGACGTGCAGAATGGGACAACAGCCTTCAGCTGAAAGATTCAGACAGGATAATTTGGAGCACTTGGACCCTGACTGAAAAAAAATTATTAACTATTACAATTTTCTGTTAGTCAATCATTATTCTGGCTCTTTTCTCACTTGGAAGAATAGTTTGTATAATTATACCTTATTTTAACCTTTCATATACATTTGTTTAGTAATTTTGAGCACACATTAAGGCTAAAATGGCTAAAAAACTTGCAGATTTATAAAAGGATAATTTTTCTATGTGTGCATTTGAAAGCCTTTCAGTCAAATATAAACATATGTACAAAATTACGTCTAGCACTTAAATACCAATTGTAATGTAATTGATACTACAGAATAACTGCTCATTCTACCAGAGAAAAATGAAGACACAAACAAAAAGAAACACAAGGTTCCTTTTGCCCAATCACTCACCTTCCAGAACTGTGCTGTGCTCTGGGCTAGAAAGCTCAAAGTTCAAGCCACATTGTACTTCCAGAAACATTTCCCCTTTTAGTTATGTATCATAGATATCAGAACAACACTGAGCTTTAAAATAATCTGCTGATATCATCACTTTTCAGGAGAGGAGGGAGGGTCCTCCCCGCAGAGCTCATGACTAAGGTTATCTGTGTGGAAACAGGCCCCTGGTTGCCTAGGAATTCGTTGGCTCTTGGCTGGTTGTTTCCCACTCTACTTGAAGTCATAACCTCTGTCTGCTTGAGATATCATCATTCATCTTCAGAGTCATGGAGTGTCATGCTACATGAAAAGAAGTTATTATTTGAAACACCTTTCAGACATTCTTATCAAATGAAGAAAGAGCCAGAGTAACAGTTTGGTGGCTAACAGAAAAGTATAATATTCATACACTTTCACAGTCTCTCTGGCCATTCTTTTTAATGTAGCTTCTTTTTTTCAATCAAAGAAAATTTTTTGGGTTTTCCAAAGTATTAAAGTAATACATGCTCATTGTAACAAGGCAAATAATTCAGTTGTATAAAGTTGCCTTCCTCTTTCTCACTCCAACCTTGAGATAACCCATCTTATGCCCCTGAGATTTTATTTTAACCCATGAGATAACCCACTTTAAAGCCTATTGTGTATCATTCCATGTTTTATTAATATGTTTACACAGTCTTATTCATACATATATTTGCATAACATATCCCAGTTTTGTAATACAACCTATTACAAATCTGGGATAATCTCATGTTGTTCTGCAATTTGCTTTTTAACATTATCATAAACATTTTTTCCAAGCCAATACACACAATTTGACCGCATTGTTTTGAATGGCTGCATAGTATGTCATGCTATTAATGTAAAAAAATTATTTAACCATTTCCTTGTTGACGAACAATTAGAGTATTTACCAATGGCTTGCTATTACAATGTTACAGTTAAAATACTGGCACATATTTGTCTACAAATTTATTATGTTTTTTACTTCTATAGGATAGGTGTCTACACGTGGGAGTGATGTCAAAGAGAGTACACATTCTTACTTTTTAAAAATATTCTGCCAATTACTTTCCCAAAAGACAGAACCAACAGTATTAGTGTGTGCCCTTTTCCTAGCAACTTTGATACTACTATATGTTATCAACCTTTCTAAATATTGTCAAGCTAGGGGGTAAAAAAAAATCAGGTTTTGTAATTTGCACTTTCACAAGATCAGCTGAAATATTCAACTGTTATTTTATTGTAGCTTATTAAAAGTTATATTCATCACTTGTCAAGAGACACCATATTCTTTTCCTACATTTCTTTTTAAAACCACAAAAGACACAACCCATATATACTATTTGCTTTGTAAATGCCCTGTGAAAATAAAAATCTTTACTTACCTACCAGGAGAGTTAAAGCCGCAATTCTGTTGTATGGATTCAACTATGGATATTATCTGAATTACGCAACAAGATTCTAATTTTTAATCATCTGAACTAAATGTCAATCTTAACCATCAAAAAGGTTTTGCCAATCCTCCAACCTTGCTGTCAAAGTCAAATTAACAAAACATTAACAACCAAGAAGGCAAACAAAATCTGCAGACTGTCACTAAAGCTTAGTACGGTAGTGATAATGGAGCTCCTTTGAATTGAGGGACAGGAAGGCTTATCTGAGGTGATAGTAATTAAGACCTAGGTATCAAAAAAGAACCAAGTGTGTGCAGATAAGGAAGAAGAGGGTCCAGAAGGCATGGTCAAGGAACAGGAAGGCCAATGGGTCTAGAAAATAGTGAGGGCAGGATCATAGATTGGACTGTAATGATTGAGAGTGGAGCAGATAAGAGATAGGAATCAGGAACCTTGTTTGCACATGTGAAGTTTGAAGACTATTGTATAGTCAAGTGTACATGAGGTTAAGCAACCCAAGAGGTGACTCCAAGATCCAGGAAGAGGCCAGTGTTAAAGATATGGATTTAGCAGACATTGACGTCAAGATGCCATTTAAAGCTACTAGACTCAATAAACTCGCCTAAGGGTCATCCAGAGAAATGAAAAAAGTCAAAGGGTGGATATATAGAGAAATAGCATCACAGTTAAGCACTACATGTTCTTGAAAATATAGTGGTGTTACACTATGATTTAAAGATAGGACTTTGAAAATTAGATCTATCTAAAGCTTTAATATGCAATATTTTAACTATACTGAATTATGAGTAAACACATTAACTGTCTGTCACAAAGTATTATTACCTGGTGCATATAAAGTGTTGGCTACTTAAAGAAATTGTTAAAAGAGGTTTATTATGTGAAACAGTAACTTAAAAACATATTTAAGTACTTTGATTCCTATGACATTGAGAATGAATGCCTCTTTAAATTTTGTACCCTTGGTGCTTTCTCTTCCCTCTCTCCTATTTCCAGCGTAGTTGATTCCTTTGAATTAGTCTAAAATATGTTTTATTTCATTTATTCAAGTGACTAAAATAATGAATGTGCATATACCAATTAAAAAGTTGACATCTAAAGTAAAAATCCCAATATTAAGTTTAAAGAGGGCTTGGAAATACAAATGCCATGACGTAACAAAAATGAAACTAATTCGGCCCTCTGCTTCTCCTAGTCTACTGTTGAAACCTTTCATCGCATTTTGATTGTAGCTATATTAAGACTGGAAACCATAAAAATCTTAGAAGAATCCATAGGCAGCAAAATAGGAGACATTTGTTGTAGCAATATCTTTATCTTTACAGCTCCTCGGGCAATGGAAACTAAGGAGAAAATAAATAAATGGGACTACATCAAAATAAAAAGCTTCTGCACAGCAAAAGAAACCATCAACAAAACAACAAGAAAGTTGACTGCATGGGAGAACATATTTGCCAATGTTATCTCCCATAAGTGTTTAATCTCCAAAATTTATAGGGAACTCATACAACTTAACAAAAGGAAGATAAACAATCCAATCCAAGAACGGGCAAAGGACCTAAATAGATACTTTGTGAAAGAGGACATACAGAAGGCCAAGAAACATATGAAAACATGCTAAAGTCACTAGTCATCCGAGAGATGCAAATCAAAACAACAACAAGGTACCATCTCACAGCTGTCAGAATGGTTATCATCAACAAATCAACAAAGGACAAGTGCTGGCGAGGATGCGGAGAAAAAGGAACCCTCTTGCACTGCTGATGGGAATGCAG
This sequence comes from Plecotus auritus, assembly GCF_963455305.1. Taxonomy (NCBI): domain Eukaryota; kingdom Metazoa; phylum Chordata; class Mammalia; order Chiroptera; family Vespertilionidae; genus Plecotus; species Plecotus auritus. The sequence continues at coordinate 30,049,259 of NC_137775.1, read as the reverse complement.
ACTGGTGCAGCCACTGTGGAAAACAGTATGGCGTTTCCTCAAAAAATTAAAAATGGAACTCCCATTTGACCCAGTAATACCACTTCTAGGAATATATCCCCCCCCCAAAAAAAAAAAAAACAGAAACACCAATCAGAAAGGATATATGCACCCCTATGTTCATAGCAGCACAATTTACAATAGCTAAGAATTGGAAACAACCTAAGTGCATATCAGCAGATGAGTGGATTAGAAAACTGTGGTACATCTACACAATGGAATACTACTCTGCTGTAAAAAAGAAGGAATTCTTACCATTTACAACAGCATGGATAGACCTGGAGAGCATTATGCTAAGCGAAATAAGCCAGTCAGAAAAAAATAAATATAACATGACCTCATTCATTTGTGGAATATAAAGAACATCATAAACTAATGAACAAAAATAGATACAGAGACAAAGAAGCATCAAACAGACTATCAAACTTCAGGGGGAAGGCAGGGGAGGGTTGCGGGGGTAAGAGATCAACCAAAGGACTTGTGTGCATGCCTATAAGCATAACCAATGGACACAGACACTGTGGGGGGGTGTTGAGGGCATGTGCTGGGGGGTGGGGAGGCCAGGGGGAGGTTAATGGGGGGAAAATGAGACATATGTACTACTATTTATAATACTTTAAACAATAAAAATAAATAAATGAAACTAAACAGACTACAACTAATTTTAATCTCATAATTTTATATCATGGAATTTGTTCTTGGAGTATCACTTTTGAAAGTTAAAAAATTGTTCAACACTGTGTACATCAGAAAAGTCCAGTATACATGTAATTTTCAGATTCCTTTACAAGTTCATTTCCTCTTTCTGGCAATAAACATAATAGAAAGAATGATTTTGTAATAAAATTGAAACAAAAAAAGCAAAAAAAATCTCTCAAAGATAAGTTTTGTTTTGAAACCATTAAACAAGTGCCAGGTATTTTCCAAGCAAGCAGCTGAGACTCTTAAACTACCTGATGACTATAAAACAGTATTTATATATTCAATGCAAGTTAAATTTCTTGATCTATAAGTAAGCAATTTTAACAGATAATCTATTTATGTGCTTTATTAGATGTATTATTTATAATAACATACAGATATAATTATAGAATGTATAAAATCTTGGTTAAATCCAAGCAATAAGTATATAAACTTCATGAATAATGATTTTATTCAAAAGAAAAATATAAACTGAATAAAGCAGTAAAAGATGAATAAAATAAAATGAATTAAGAGAAGCATAGTTTGCTCAGTAACAAAACCAGATAATGAAGAAGCAGTTTACTTTTAAAAACATCATTCACATTCCTCGGGTTCTGACTGGCTCATTTATATAATTAGATGTTTATGGAAAATTTAGCTTTCAACAACAGTTAAAAGAATCTTGCTTCAAATTTCAGAAAAAAATGGTAATTGAAAAAATTAGATATTTTAATTCCAAAAATACTGCAAATAACTTTTTAATATCATTTTAACTCAACTAAATAAACTTCATGGTCTAAAAACTTAATTTCAAATCCCTGTCTCATCCATGGCAATAAAATCAGGACAAATAAAAATAGCAAAGTCTATACTTTCTATAAATAAGTATCTAAAAACTTGGAAAGAGAAAAACTAAGTACTGTATATTTATTCAATAGTAGAAGAACAGCTAGTACATTTTTAATGTCAGATATGTAGCTATCGCATCACTCAACACAAGCTAGATAAATAAAGCTAAAATAAATGCAATGATAATTAAATAAATATCCTCATTAGAAAATAAAACAATGATCAAAGTAATACTATCCACACAAAATTCAGAGAGGAATGAGAGAGAATGGGCAAAAAAAAAGCCTTAAGGATAGAAACGGGGGGGGGGGGGGGGGGGAGGGGGAAATGACAACAAATAAAGTTGAGGTTACTTAAACAGATAGTACTCTGAAACTGAACACAATTATTAAATTGGGGGCTTCAAAAAGGAAAAGTCTTACTTACCTGAGTGAGGAACACAGACAATAGATAAAGCAAATAAGAACAAAAGGGAACTTGGCTTCCACTTCCAGTGACAGCTCCACATTCGACCTGAGCGAAACATCCTGCAATGAAAGAAAGCAACAATCAGGACACTTAGAATTCAATAAAACATTAGGACAATAACAGTAAAAGTATAGGTTTCCCGCAGGAACCACCAAAGAGAAACGTTTTTCAGTCTTGCTTCTAAATAACGGTGATGAACTAATCACCTCCTTTATGCTAATTAGGCCAAAGAAAAAGAAAACCCATTTATTTTACTTGCTACCTGGTGGCACCTTCTTTTTTCAGAGAATATATAATAGGTGATCTCTGCATGAACATGGGGAAATATTCATATAATTTAAAAAAACATTAAAAAATAACATTAAAAAATAAAGCAATTTCAGATTCGGAGTTTAGCATCACATGACCATCTACTAGGTGGCAAGAGGACAATTATATCAACATCTCCTATAATCTTCCAGAAATTCAGACTTTAAGAAAATATTTTCATTGTATAACATCTGCTCCCTCAAAAATGGAAACAATTAAAATTAAATTAAATTGCCCCTTAAAAAAAGCATTGAATCATTACCATCCAAAATGATTAATGTCTTTATCTAGTTATCAATGTGTTACAGAAACTAGTAAATGACATTACATGGAGGGCTGGTGCTTTGAAAACTCTCAAATAATTCTCTGTCTAATGGTCTTGTCTTTAAACTCAAAATTATACTTAATAATGATTTAGACAAGAACAACCATATTATCTTTGCTCAAAATAGTGGTTTGATATTTTTCATTGATTCAACCCCATCAAAAGAGGCAAATCAGTGAAGGAGTAGCAAGTATAAAAGTCAGTCACCAAAGGGGACCCTAAGTGGACTAGTGACAAGAGAGTCACAAAGCAGGAGGATACATAAGTAGTAATAAATCTCCAGATCTTAACTCCCCAAAAAGAGTTAGTTACTTTGGTTGTAAGTGGTAATTGAGAGTCATTTTACTTCTAAAAAGAGGGGCAACTAATAAGATACCTAGGGTCACAGTACAGTTGAGCCTTGAACAACCCAGGAGAGTAGGGGTGCTGCTGACTGTGTAGTCAAAGATACATGCATAACTTAGGACTCCCAAAAATCTTAACCACAGTTGTCTCTTAGTAACCTCAGGGGATTCGTTCTAGGCCCCTGGAATGATACCAAAATCCACAGATGCTCAAGTTCCTTATATAAACTGGTGTGGAACAATGCATCCAGTTGGCCTTATGCACCCTCAGATTCCCAACCTCAGATGAAAAATACTGTTTTCTATCTAAGTTGGTTGAATCCTCAGATGGGAAACCAGAGATACGAAGGACCGATTGTATATATTTATTTTAAAATTGGCATATAAGTGGACCCAAGCAGTTCCAACCCATATTGTTCAAAGGTCAACTGTGATACTTTCTTTACCTGAAGGTGGCTCATCTGTAGAAAATATATATAATACTAAACAGGATACCAGAAAAGTGGAAAGAGAAATAAATACTCAAGCAAAAACAGACATCAAATGATTCTTGCACTTGTCTCAAGCACGCATTTTCAATCTGTATTTTTCAGTTAGAGACCATCTAAGTATCAAAAAGAACATACCCTAGACTCAGATGGACCTGGGTTTGCTACTTATAAACTATGTAGCCCTTGGGAAATTTACCTGACCACCTTGTATCTCCTATTTTTCATCAGCAAGTTAGGAACAGCAATGGAATTTAATCCATAGAGTTGTTGGATGATCAAACCAGACCATGTCTTTTAAGGACAGTGACTGACGCTCAGTAAGCAGTCAATAAGTATTAGTTATTATTATTACCATCCTCCCAGGCATACTAATATAAGTGTGGTTATTCTGTCAATGGTGAAATCAAAAGAAAATACTTAAAATAAGAATGGACAACAGGATTAATGCCATAAGCCAACACCAATGAACTGACTTCATGGCCACTTCTGGGATCAGAAATAAAATAAATGATTCATTGGGCCTTGAATACAAAAATTTCAAGTAGTGTCTCATATTCATGCCATGATTTCATAGTCACCAAACTAGAATTACCAGCATCATACAGCTCCTAATGGAAATTCTAAACTAAGGAAAAGTTAAGGTCTAAAGATTTTTTTTGTATAAAAGGTATGTTTTCAAATACATCCACCCAAAATATTTGAAATTAAGAGCAGTGCTACTGCTTATGAGAAGCAATCTAGTAGAGAAAGTCATTATCATACTAATGGATGTGAACTGTGGACTATCACAAAGTTACATCTTGGAGCTTCTATTTACTGTGTGGTTTGCGAGGCAAAACTCTGAGCCCATTTTCTCTCCCAATTATCCACCAAAAAGAAGTAGCAATAGCACCACTTGGCACTTAGTAAGGACTTTAAAAAGGGTAAATGATAAACTTCTGTCACATGGAAAATTCACTCATTTGGATGAATGTGTCCATTTCCCATTGATGCTGGATGAATGAGGGATTTCCCATTCATGCTGAAGATGAGTGATTGTGCTTCTAAGACAAAAGCACAATTCTATATCCAAAGAAGGTTAGATCTGAGAGGACCAAAGATGAAGTCTAACCTCCTCATTTCACAGAGGAGGAAACTGAAGCCCAGAGCCGACCACTCAAACTTGGCTTGTCAGCCGTACAGATATTAATAGAAGGGAGAATGCCCAAGTGAATACCCGGGAGAACACCCAGCTTCTTAATCTCTGTCGCATGTGACAATTTCCTATCAATATGTGACTTATGGCCCCTTTTCAGTTCAAATGCTCTCTGAACAGGACTCAGTGAATTACATTTATTAGCATGGCAACACGCAATCCTGTTTATTTCACGTGCTCACACAACTTTCTCCAACTATAAAAGGTTGTGACATTTATGGATTCCATATCCAAACCTGAAGTTGTTTTACAAAAGCTGCCTGCAGCCCAGTCAGACAACCCAGGGCTTGATGCATTCCAGTTCTGAGGACTCCACTATGCTGCACAGAAAACGAACGCACGTCAGGGCAAGTACTTGTAACCAAACATAAACCATATGACACGCCAACTTTCGTCCACTTCACTGTTTACTGAAGAACAGAAACAAATAAATTAAGAATAGAACAGAGGAAGGAAAGCACTGTGTGTCTTCTCAGGGGATCATTTAGCAAAGACACATCCCTGAGATTTAAACAATTTTCTCACAAGAATGGAAAATCCCAAACAGGGTTACTAGGGTTCTAAGTAAAAACTACAAAAAACATAGTACAATCTGTGTCACTTGGGTTGCGACCTCCAAGTTCTATTGAAGAAAGGAAGGATATTTTTCAGTAGAAGAGAGTCACAGACTTTATAATCTGAAAAGAATCTAAAAATTACACAATAAAACCTATCATTTCACAGGTGAAAACTATATAATGATAAACCCCTTGCCCAAGAAAAAAATCGGTGGTTAGAGCCAAAAGACTTGACTTCACCTGACTTCCAACTCACCTGTCATATTGAAAACCAAACTACCTCAATTGCAAACTCGCTTCTCCTTTTCTATCAGTAAAAGCTACTAAATACAATTTGCTTGAGTCCTATCTCAGGAAGCTTGATAACTTAACTCTTTCATATGAATTGTTTTAAAGGTGGATATAACCCTTTGTGGGCACGATTTAATCCAAATTCATCACTGAAATAATCTAAAAAAACAACCATCTTTCATCTAGTTGCTCCTACTAGCTCCTTTAAACATCACAGTTTAAAGAGAAATTAGTGAATAAATATTGAAATTAGTGGAGAAATTGATATGCTACTAGGTCTATTAATATCAGCAATAATTAGAATTAACTTCATTCTCCATGTCCCAAATGAATCTCCATGGCAAACCCTTTCATAAAAGGGTATGCATGCCTTAACTTTTCCAGAGTGAAAACAATGGAAATTTGGTTTATTCAAGTCTGCTTCTAATTGTATTTCTTCTTCTGGTTAAAGATCATGTTTCTGAGTCTAAGCAATGAATGAAAAGGGAGGTGCTATTCTATTACTCAAGATTTTGTATTAGTTGGGATCATCATGCTTCAAAAAGGGGGGGTGTTTAATTCTTCAAATCTGTACAAATCTTGACTCTTTCTTGAGCTGTAACATGCATAACTGGCTTGTATCATAGTTGAAATTAAAAGGCACCCTTGAGAAATACACACACACACACACGCACACACACACACACACACACACACGAGTACATGCCGTTGTGATATTATGCTAGAGCAAAATGTTACCATTGGGAGAAACTGGGTAAAGGATCTATCGGTATTATTTCTTACAACTGCATGTGAATCTACAAATATAAAATTTTCAATTAAGAAGTAACCCTAAATCCCTGGTGTATGTAACTTACTTTCAGATGTTTTGGAAAGAAAATTATGTGTGTATGTATGTGTGTGTGTGTGTTTGTGTGTAGAGGGTGGAGGGAAGAAGAGAGGAAGGAAAGTGATAAAATAAATGATGTAAATATTTATAATAAGTGATTCTGTGTAAAAAGCATATAGGTGTTCTCTGTACTATTCTTGCAACTTTTCTGTAGGTTTAAAATTATTTCTAAATACAGTTAAATACACACCTATGCATTTACACTGAAGTGTATAAATGTTTATCTTATGACACATTCATCGCTATTGAGTAAATCATTGCCAGTTTGATAGAATAAGTGTCTCATTTGAATTTCCTTTATTTGGATTGGCATGTTGAAGTTATTTGTATAGTGTTCTGTTACAATATAAATGGTTTTCTTACTGATTTGTAATTTTTTTTTACCAATTCTATACTAAACATGTTAAACCGTTGTCATGCTTATTACAAATGTTTTAAATACAGTAAACTTGAAGAAAAACGGAATACTTCCATCTTGAGTAATGCCTATAAAGTAAAGTAGGCTAATACTCAGGTAGCCACACTTAAGTTTATTGGCATTTTTAGTTACAATTGAAATGTCCCTTAAATGCTATCTCCTCAGTATGCATCCAATGTAGATAGTGTAATAGTCATCCAATTGGAAATGAACATGGAAAGATACAGTTTTTGCCCAAGCATGCCACACACATTGAACAAAGTCTTTTTCTATTTAGTCTAAAATCTAAATTGTACTTAGAAACTTTTAATCAACCCATCATAAATATAGACTCTGGAAGAAATGGGCAGTTAAAAAATGGTCAGGTTTAAGGAAGCATTTGTAAGTTTATTTTTAATATATAAACTGATTCTCTTTCAAATCATTATTTCCAGAAATCAGAGTGACGTGTCCAGTTAGGCAGTAAAACTACAAGCTTCTAATATTTCCCATAAGCCAAGAGACAATAGCCTCATTCACCATTCACATTGGAAAAGCACAATGTCATGTAATTTATATAAGCCATAAATGGAACAGTAGCTTCATGCAGCTTGAGACCAATTAATGCAAGTCTTGTTAAACCTACTAAATTCCTTAGGGTATGAGAAACATGCAGTCCCTACAACTCCAAAATATATTTATAAAAGTTCACAATTTCAGAATTTGAGTGTACTGACATAGAAATACTCTTTCTCCACAAGTAGTAAGCAGAAAATATAATTAGTTTGTATACTTGAATCTATTAAAATTTAAAAGGGAATATAGTTTGTTTCTCATTTTAACTTTTTTCAAGAAGACAGTAGAACTATTTACACTGGAAAGGTTGGTGTTATTGCCATATGTTCTAACATACTAAAATCTAAAAAGACTCAGAGCATCTTAAACCATTCCATGTGAATTATAACAGCAAAATGGAAAAAAGAAACAGTTATCTGTCAAGAAATGGAAAAACTTTCAGCCAAAACAGCTCAATAAAGAACTCAATCAACATACTAAATTCTATACTTTACGTGATTAAATATTCATGCTTTCACTCTATAATGACATAAGATTTTTTAATCATGTGCAAATTCAAATGGACTACATAACTTCATTTCATAATCAGGACATTTGTCCATTACCTGTTGATCATTTTCACATCTTTTATTTCAAAAAATTGGTACTCATATTTTTATGTATAATACACTTTTCTCCCGCCATAAGATGTACATAACCTAGGAAAGCTGAAAGTAAGCTAGACAAATAGCTGCTGTTAAAAAACCTGCTATACTTTCAGGAAAAACTGAGGTTTAGAACAAACTCACATTTATTAAAATGTGTCACCTTCGTATGAGAACAACTCTTATATGAGACTGTTGGCTGTATCCCAAAATAAATTCAGTCTATACCTTAACGATTCCACTGGCCTAAATGAAACTTGAAAGCTCACAGGTGAAGAATGACTTCACATGCAATTTTAATAAAAATAAGTAGTTCCCTTCTAACTGTACTAGCCACTACCAGGAACAGAGCTACAGACTACCAGGCTTGCGGGCATAGCTCTTGCTCCTATTTTAAAAATGTGTACTAGGGGGACTGGGAGGTGAAGGTGCAAAGAAGGGAAAGACAGGACCTGAGGGGGTATGTTTTTTGCAGGTAGTAAATGAAAGAGAACATTTAAATGGAAATAAACAAGGATCCAGTAGTTGGGGGAGGCAAGGTGACTATCAATTTCTAGAAACTCTTGTATCTTAGTCAGTGGGAGGGAGAAAAAAGTCTATCAGGGTGTCTGCCCAAGGTTAAATAAAACACCAGGGGTAAAATTACATATTACAAGAAAAAGTAACTTCTGAGTTGGCCACAAAAATAAGCCTGGCTCTTTTGAGAATAACCTTCCTTTTTTTCCCCTCTCTGAAGGCCAGGCGGTGCGCGGTGGCCCTTCTGCAGGGTTGCTCTGAGGCAGCTCACCACTTAGATGGTAATTCCATAGAAACAAAACCTATTATTATAACCTTCTCTTTGCCCTATACCCTCCCCCGCACTTCTAATTCTATACAAGTCCCCCCACAGATCCCATCACATAAATGACATATTCCTTAATGACTTCTTAAATCTACAAAGGACAACCAAGAACCTTTTCTGCCCGCTTTTTAAAAACCATTTGAATAACCCAAAGATCCAAGAATAACTCCTCCAGTCCAGGGTGACAATGTGTAAAGTCAACATTTTCTCAGCATACCAGTACCTTCCAAGCCCCAGGTGTTGATCCAGGAGAGCGCTTTCTTGGCAGAGCAAGGCCCCTGGACGCAGGAGCCCGGCCTGTTATTCCTTGTTCAATTTGAATCGAAAACACGCTTTCCCCATTCTTGAAGCCCTGCCCTTTTTTATTATGCTTCACGCCGCCCAAATGTGAGGTTTACCTCTCCCTGGAAAAAAAGCAAGCTACACACACACATGTCACAGCTCCGTCTGGCAACACCAGCTCATGCCTCAGGGCCTGGGGGCAAACTGAAGACAAACCGGTTTATTTGGTCAATACAGTGGAAGTCCTTACCAAATCACTTAGCGGAGGGGGGTGGGGTGGGGTGGGGTGGGGGTGCCCAGGTAAAGGTAGGACGGAATCTGAGACGACGGGTGAGACTTACATGTTGGCATTACTGCGCTGATGTCCCCAAGCGCCGCGCGGTCATCCTCCGGGTCTGCCCTCGGCTCTGCTGCTCCCAGCTCCCCAAAGGAGACCCCGGCGGCGGGGCGCGGCGCGGCGGGCGGACCCTCGTTCACGCTCTTTCAGGAGGGACCATGGGGTGTCCCGCAGCCTCCTCGCCGCGCTCGGGGCGGCGCCAGGTGGGAGGCAGCGCCGCGGAGTTCAAGTGCGGCTCGCGGCGTCCAGGGGGCGGGCGGAGCGGCAGGTTCCTCTTTGCAGAGAAGTTGAAGGAAAGTTCGGGCGAGGAGGTGGAGGCAGCGGGTGCTGCGTGTCCCGGGCCGGGCCGGGTAGGCGGGAGGGAGTGCGTGGGTGGAGGGTCCGACTCGGCCGTCCTCGCCCCCGCGGCGAGGGCAGCACGTGGTCACCCTTTGCGGCTCGCGTCCCCCTCCCCCGCGGGCTCGGGGCCGGGCACTCCGCCCGCGCTTCCGGCGCCCGGGCTTGGCAGCGCCGGGGTCTCAGGTGCGGCTGCCCCGGCGGCGCGAGGCGTCTGGCTGAGCCTCCGCGGCCCCGGGCGGCCCCAGGCTGGGCGCTGGGAGGCCGGGCCGTCCCGCAGGGCAGCTGCCCCACCCAGGATCTCCAGAAAGCGAGACGCCTCGCTCCTGGGCTGGAGAGGCGCTGCCCAGACGCGCGGTGGGGAGAGCGCTGCGGGGGCCGAGTGGGGGTGGGAGAGTGGCTCCAGGCCAGACTCGGCTGCCTGGGGCGGGAGGGGACGGACCGGTGGTCACCCGAAAGCAGGGAGCCCTGAACCCAGGAGACCCTCCTTGCAAGAAATGAGAAGCTTGGCGCGCAGGCGGCAATGTGGGCATCTCCTGCCTGCCCCAGGGTTGCTGCGCCCAGCCCACGCAAGTCAGCCCTGGGGACCTCTCCGCCAAGCCCCAGCCCCTGCCCAGCTTCTCTTTTACTTTTTTGACCCTTCCTTTTCTGCTCTTCCCTTTCTTTTTCTCTCCTCCCCTCCCCTCCTCTTCCCTCCTCTCCTCACCTTTCTCCTCTCCTCTCCTCTCTCCTCTGGCCTTTCCTCTCTGTTCCCTCTCTTTCAGAAGTGGAGAGTCCATCTGTCTTTGGAGCACACTCACCCACACTAGACCATCATCACATCTCTTGGTCTCTGCGGGGATAGGGAGATAGAGGGGTTGAGTACCCCAACACACCTCTCTCCACCCAAGAATGAAGACCAGCTTTAAGAAGTGGCTTAGCATGCAGCATTTCAGTATACCTATGCCCACCACCACTGCACACACCACAGAAATAGGCCCACTGATTTGTTGACGCCTGTATGTAGTTGCACAAACAGAGGTTTCATACTTTTAGCTTAGAATTTTGTCTTCTGTTTAAATGCATCTAAATACCCCTAGGGACTGGTAGAGCTTTACATCTTTGCCATTGCCCTTGATTTGAATTATTCAAATCCCTTCTAGAAAGAACTGGGGCGGGGCGGGGGGGGGGGGGGTTGCTGTCATGTGGAAACACCCTCAAGGGTCTGAGAGTGGGAAAGCCAAACTTGGCAGGACTAGTGACAAACTGCCTGGTCCACGATTTGGCCTGGAACTCTGCTGCCTTAGTGCACACACACTGCTGTCTTACTAGGGGTTGGGGATAAGGCTGAATAAGTCATGCTTTCTTTCAAAATCTGGAAGGGGAAGGAGAAGGGATATTAACAAGGGGCCGGGAAGATGTTTAGATAACATTTTTCCAGCACCATTGATTTGCAAATGCAAATCTACTCATTGGGGAAAGTCCACTGGCTGGACTTTAGTGCTCCCCTAAAGGGCTCTGCTTGGCAAAGGGATCTGGACCTTCCTGAAGATGAGAAGAGAGAAAAAGGATTCACACTTGTCACAGTTGGAAAGACGTTCCCTTCCCCTTGTGTACTGGCAGAGTTGATCCACAAAATGCTAGAGACATAACTATGAACCAGAAATGTATATATGTTCAGAGCCAGAGCAGCCCAGCTTGAACAGTGAACATGCACACAGGCACACACATACATGCACAGGCCACACACAAAAGTGCCCAAAATTACGTAACGTTGATAGGCCAGGGATAGAGAACTGTTGGGTGGAACAAAAGAGGTAGAGCGGCGTTCGAGCACAGCTATGTGCAGAAAGGAAGCTGGAGCACTGCCACCACATCCAAAGGCTTGAAAATCCAGGGTGTGTTCTTGTGACTTTTATCAGTGTTTATTTTGATAAATAAACAGTATGATTAATAGAGACATTGAATTGTAGCACTTAAGGGAAACTGAAGGTCCTTCATATTACAGACTCAGAGATGTGAGATCTGCACAAACCACCTACAAATTTGCACTTCACACCAGTGTCTATTACACCAGATTGTCTCAAGGAAACTTAAGTTCCATACATAGACTTCTTTTTTTTAAGCAAAAACATTTATTATTTCACAGTTCTTAGGTTTAGGGATCTGAGCACAGCTTAGTGCACCGTCTCTCACAAGACTGCGAAGAAGGTGTTAGCTAATGCTGAAGTCTTAATCTGAAAGCTTGACTGGAGGGTCATCTGCTTCCAAGTTAATTCATGTAGTTGTTCCACACAGAATTGTAAGGTGAGAAGAAACCAGGACACATAAGGACAAACAAAGAAATATAAATACTGTATTACTCAGAGTTCGCCAAAGAAACAGAGCCAACATGATGTGTATATGTATATAGAGAGAAACCTTTGAGGAATCAGTTCACATGATTGCAGAGGTACAAATCCAAAATCTGCAGAGGAGGCCAGCAGGCTGGAGACTCAGGGAAGAGTTGAAGTCCAAGTCCAAAGGCAGTCTGCTGGCAGAATTCCTTCTTGCTTGCAGGCAGTCAGTCTTTGCTCTATTTAGGCCTTGAATTGATTGAAGGAGGCTCAGCCACATAATGGGAAGCAATCTGCTTCATTCAAAGTCCACCAATTTAAATGTTAATCTCATTCAGAAACACTTTTATGGGGACATCCAAAATAATGTTTGATCAAATATCTGAACACTGGCCCAGCCAAGTGGACACATAAAATTAGCCATCACCGTAACCGAAACAAATATATGTCTATCTAAAAGATAAATAATATACTTACCTGTGCTATTATATGTTAAATGTTAATGAATTTATATACTGATATTTCTATACAATTCTATGAATCATAGCTAAAATGGTCCAAAGGGTCATTGCTGTCATTGGTCAGTACATTAGTAATCTCTATGTATTTTGATACTTTTGTTTTTTTCTTTGACTTAGTATGTTAGGGAAGTGGAACATGTAGAGAAAACTACATGGTCCTTTAATGCAACATCCTGTGTTCAAAAATTAACCAACACTGTGAACTCTGGCATTAGACTATGTCAACTATGTAATCTAATTTATAAAAATACTTACAAGGTTCAACTCCTAAGCCCATCAGGCAGATTCAGTGAGCTAATGGTACAGAGCACCCAGCATGTTTCCTGGAACTTGGCAATATTGTTTGCCTTCTCCTGCCCCGCATATCATTCTAAAACTGAAAGAGCTGGGACCACATTCCTCTGCATACAGGAATCCCCTGACAACATTCCGGACAAAGTGAATATTGAACATCATCTGTTTGAATCCTTAACATTGATGAACACTCAACTATGAGAAACTTCCTTTCTGTTGATTGAATCAGACATTCATGTCCTCAGCTTCCATTCAGAACAAGGACATTCTATCTTCCACAAAAAGCCTTTCAAATATCTGAAGACAGCAATCATCTCTCTTCTCAGCCTTCCCTTTTCCAGTTTTCACAGCCCTCGTTATTTTAACTCTTCAGTGCCTGGCTCCTCCCCACACATATGATTCACCCTTCCCTCTGCACACATGACCCATTACCAGCCCTCTTGACAACATCCTCAAAGTGGATTCCACACCTCGGTAACAATGGGATCCTTACCCTTCCTAAACTGGATATTACTCTTGTGTAAATAAAAGTTCATATTGACCTTTCAAATAGCCACATAAAATATTTACAGTAGCAATAGAAGTAGCTTTTGTTACATTGATCTTCTACTATGTGCCAAGGAGTGTATAAATTTTATTCTACAAATCAAGTTGTTCAAGACATACATCTTAATTTGTAAATAATTCAACCCAATCTCTGTTTCAACCTCTCATTCTGTCTTAACCAATTCCTATACTCTCACCAGGCTTGTTGCTTTCTTCAGCAGGCAGTGGAAGAAGTGTGGTTCTTGCCCTAAACGTCTAAGCAGCTACCAAGCCATCTGGTCTCTAGTCATAGGTCCACACAGGAGTTATCAGTCTTGTTGTAAGTCTCCTCCTGGTTCATGGCTCTCTCTTGACTTCCAAATGGGCCAACACTGTGCATCAGCCTAGTGCCAAGCAGCCCTTCTCTTCCTGGGACCTTGACTCCTCTCTGGATTTCTGTTTGAGAGGCAGGATGCAGAAAACCATTCAGCTCTTGCTCTCTATGTGCCCCAGCCCACCCTCTGCCTTCCTCCCCATCTATCTTGATAAAGGAGATACAGTTTCTTTTTCTCTGCTGTGTCTCAACATTTTATCTATACCCCAACTCCTCTTAGTTCTTTTAGTGCTAAGGTTATAAAAAAACAAATCCAAACTTCCTGAAGCCTTTTGCTTTTTTCCTCTGTCCCATCATTTCCAGAAGCTATGAGTATACAGCAGCTAGGCTTGAATAGGGAGGAGAAGGGGAATTAAATAGAGGAGAAAAGGAATAAAAGAACAAAATAAACTGATGAACAAAATAGATCCAGAGATATAGAAGCATGGGACAGACTAACAAATCTCAGAGGGAAGGTGGGGGTGGGGTAGGGAGATGAACCAAAGAAATTGTATGCATATACTCATAATCCATGGATACAATAGTGTGGTGAAGGCCAGATGGGGAAGGGGTGAGGGAGATGGGGAGTCAATGTGGGAAAAGGGGGACATCTGTAATATTTTCAACAATAAAGACAAACTTTTTAAAAAATTAATATCACAAAACTATCATGCTTCCCTAAATTCATTTGCTATTGATTAATATTCATATTTAAAGAAAGGAAATTGCAGTTCAAAATGGTTATGCAACTTACTCAACGTCATGCAGCAAGTAAGAGGAAGCTGAGCCCACACCAAAGTCTGAGTGACTTCTGATATTGTGCTTTGCCCGCAGGAGTTCTTCTCACTGTTGGCTCCAAGTCTTTTCACATGAGCTGTCACCAAGTCAGACGGCCATCCTGCCCATCCTGAATTCATGGTCAGGGAGCCCATTTTATTCTGATGCATTCAGTACAGTATATAACTTTGTAGAATTTGAAAATTGATACCTTCGTTAATCTTGTTGACATTGTTTTTCAAGAGTTTGTCACATGCAAATTTAATAATTCTGTTTCCTATATTTGGAATATATATATGATAATACATTGACCCAAACAAAATCCCTGTGGAAATTCATGTGGGGCTACTTCCTAGCGATGCTGATCTTCTGATAATCACTATTGGAATCACACCTTTTGAACCAGTTGTTAGTCTATGTTGCCTTACTTTCATCAAGTACACTTTCTCCAGCTGGAGCCCCCAAATGATCACAGAAGAAAATATATCAGGAAATTCATGTAGCTTTTATATTCTCCTGATCTACTAATCCAGACATCCTAGTTATCAATCCTGAGCCTGAGTTTGATGATAGAATTTCTTCTTGGTGAGCTCTTACTGGTTCTTAGTAATGTCTCATTCTTTTCTTTTTGTTTTCAGTTTAGCTTTATTGTTGAAAGTATTACAGATGTCCCATTTTTTCCCCATTGACCCCCCTCTACCCTGCCTTCTGCCCCAGGCCATTACTGCATTATTGTCTGTGTCCATGGGTTTTGCATATAACTTCTTTTGTTAATCTCTTCCAGCGCCCCCTTTCCTCTTCCCTCTGAGATTGATCAGTCTGTTCCATGAATTAGTGTCTCTGGATCTATTTTGTTCAGCAGTTTATTTTGTTCATTAGACTCTACATATGAGTGAGATTATGTGATACTTGTCTTTTTTTGACTGGCTTATTTCACTTAGCATAATACTCTCCAGGTCCTTCCATGCTGTCTCAAAGGGTAAGAGAGCCTTCTTTTTACAGCTGCATAGTATTCCATTGTGTAAATGTACCACTTTTTGATGAATGGATAAAAACAGCACTTGGGCTGTTTTCAGATCTTAGCTCAAAAGCCATCTTTTGCATAACTCACTCATTACATTATCTAGGAGAAACATCAAGATCATTAGATTTTGCTTCCCACAAATCCTCCTATTGTAAAAAAAAAAATCAAAACAAATTATGTATTGTTTTAAAGCTGACACAACATACATATGAGCCTGATTCTTATAGTTCAAACATAGACTGTTATGAATTTCGTGTACTGAAAGCTCTTTAGTCTTCCACAAATAATAAAAATATTAATATTTTTATTAATGAATGAATGAATAGGGAAATTAATATATATAAAGCAGTTTAGTGATATATATATATATATATATAAACAATGTTTAAGGTAGTTACATGTAATATCTCTTTTAATCCTCATAACAACCCTACAGATACAAGAGACTTGTCCTACAAGAAGTTGGGAATAGAGGATTTTTTTCTTATTGCAACATCTGTATTCTTGACCAACCAATGAAGATCCAGCTATAATTGCCTGAAACATTGATGTAAAGGTTCCAGTGTACAGTCTGGTCAGAAGAAATGCAAGGAAAAATACATGTACCTAGGAAATACCAGCATACAGGTTTTTCTGGTATTGCATTATGCTGTTTTCAAAAGGACTCCAAAACTGGCATTTGCTAGCTGGGTGGATGTCAATTAATGTTTATGAGAATATAATATATATGTGTGTGTGTGTGTATTGCTTTTGTAAACCTTTGAGTTTCAAAAACTGGAAAACACTCCTGAATTATGTAAGAAAATCAAATATAGACAAAAATGCAATAATGGGAGCTACATTCATCAAAGTAATTATTAATTTCTCTATTCATTCATGCATTAAAACTATTTATCACTTATTGTTCTAAACACTGTCATTATAACAATGGGCAACAATAAACGAAGTCCCTACTTGCATCAAGCTTGAATTCCACTTGGGGTGGAAGGAGAGATAGGTAGTAAAGTAATAAAAATTGGATATGGCTCTAGCAGGTTTGGCTCAGTGGATAGAGAGACAGCCTGTGGAATGAAGGGTCCCAAGTTCAATTCTAGTCAGGGGCACATGCCTGGGTTGTGGGCTTGATCCCCAGTGTGGGGCGTGCAAGAGGCAGCCGATCAATGATTATCTCTCATCATTGATGTTTCTATCTCTCTCTCCCTCTCCCTTCCCCTCTGAAATCAATAAAAATAAAAAAATAAAAAATTTGGATATGTAGACTACAGATGGGGATAAGTTCTATGAAAAGTAAAGCATGATGAGATTAAAGAAGATAGGGATGACAGCTGCTGTGTTGTAGAGTGATCAGAGAAAGCCTCTCTGACAAGATGTCCCCTGAAGAGACTTGAATTAAGTGGAGAATAGACCCAGACAGTTATGTGAAGGGTGTTCCAAACAAGAAGGAAAAGTAAGAGCACATGCCCTGGGGCAGTGTGGGTTCGGCCTACTTACCAGAGCTAGTGGAACAGAAAGGCTGGACTTAAGGGAGGAAGGGGAATGAAGTCTGAGAGATAGCAAAAGACCAACTTTTTTGCCTAATGGATAATAGAACAGGCTTTGGATTTTACTGTAAGTAAGTAGTTATTGGAGTAATTTTGAATAGATAAGAACATGGTCTGACATATTGAAGAATAGACTAAGGAGTTAAAAAGTGGGAGCACAGTCCAGCCGGCATGGCTCAGTGGTTGAGCGTCTACCTATGAATCGGAAAGTCACGGTTTGATTCCTGGTCAGGGCACATGCCTGGGATGCGGGCTTGATCCCCAGTGTGGGATGTGCAGGAGGCTGCCAACCAATGAGTCTCTCTATTCATTGATGTTTCTATCTCTTTCTCCCACTCTCTTCCTCTCTGAAATCAATAAAAACATTTTTAAAAAATAAAATAAAAGCGGAGCATAAAGAATATTTATCAGGCTGCACAAAGCCAATGATAATGATGGTTGGAACTAGGGTGATAGAAATGGAAGTGGTGAGAAGTTATTGGACTTGGGATATTTTCAAGGTCATTTTCTAATAACTGGATATGGGATATGAGCAAAAGCAGACACAAGAAGTACTCTGGGATTTTCATCTATGGAACAGGGTAAATGGAGTTACTAATAACTGAATTGGAGGAGAGTGAGGGAGAAGCAGGTTTGGAAGGGAAAATCAAGAGTTTAGTTTTAGACATGGTAAATCTGAGATGTCTATTAGGAAATCTAACACATGCAACTACCACACTGCCTGAAATACATTAGGGGCTCAATAAAATGAGTTAAGCAAGCAAACATTAACCTAGTCTTCAAGATGTAACTGAACTTCTAATTCTTTTATGAAAGTTTATTCTGTAAACAATTGCTAAGGAAGTTTAGTTACATCTTGAAGAATAGAGTAAATTCTCAGCAAAAGAGTGAGAATTTGAAGCCTTGGAACTATTTAGCAAAAATGTAGGAAAATATTAGAAATATTTGAGAGCACACAAGCAAATGCTCTGGCTGCAATTACAGATTTAGAGGTGACAAGGAGTAAAAGGCTAATTGATGGTAGATTGTGGAAGGCTTGTAGGGTCAGGGTAAGGCGTTTGACTTATTTTTAACTGTCTTCTGTTTTTGTTCATCTTTTTGGCAAGTGAGTCACATGATGAAAGCAATGTTTGTAAAGAACTAATCAGGATGGAACTTAGTAGAGAAGATTTATGCAAACAGAGGACTGCAATAGCCCTGGGTGAGAAAATAAGTACTGTGGGAACAATAAAAATGGAAAGGAAATAATGGGTTCAAGAGACTCATAAGTCAAAGAGACATGATTCTCATCTAGTCCAAACCTACATGACAGATATCTAAGCTCTTTGATTCTTGACATCATGCAGGCAAAGTAGGATTGGCTGGATTCTTATTAATTTATACAATTAACTTTCCATGATCCTTTGCTAATTTTACATGCTTTTGCTGTGAGTGTCATTAGAGCTGTTTACCACGGTGGTGGTTCTCCTTCTAGATGTGCTTTTTCCTTTCCTTTGGATGTTAGGCAACATAATGATACTTGCTTTGGGAAATGGGATGTGAGTATAAATGTGTGTCACTTTGGGACAGAAGTTTTTAAAGAGTAGAGTGCAATTCGTCCCTGTCTCTTCCTCCTGACAAAGCAACTGATAATATTACCAGAAGATGAAGATTCCACAAGCCTGGGTTCCAGAGTGAGGGTGACGTGGAGCAGCCACGCTAGCTACCCTGCAGGATTCAGTGGGAGCGACAAATAAGCGTTGCTCTTACATGTCACCAAAATTTGGGGTTATTTGTTACTAGAGTTTAATCTAGCTGTTTCTGGCTGATACAAACACTGTTATCTAAAGAATTGATAAAGCAATATACAGTCAAATGCTAGAGATATTTAAATAATTAAAAGGGACTAATTTTATGTGGGAAATATTATTTTTCCATTTGCAAAGTATTGAACAAGAGATACATCACTTGAAGTATAATGATATTCATAAGTCTGACCAAAAAAGAAGCATAAACAGGAAGTAATTAGTTTCTATGTGCTTGCTTTTCTGAGTTGACTCTATATAAGTTTTCTGTGATCTGCTTTTAAAAAAAGCAACATAAATAGTTTTCCAGGATTTTGGTACAAAGTGGAAGGTGTGTGTATGTGTGTGTGTGCGCGTGAAAAGGAAAAATATTAAATTCCCCATGAGAGAAGGACAAAAAGGGACTAGAAGTAAACACTTTGTGAAACCAATACTAACATCTTTTATTGGTCAGAATTTAATATCTAAAATGTTGTTTTACAATTAAAGAAAAAGCTTATTAATTTAAAAAGCAAATTAATTAAAAAGAATGAACACACTCCTAAACACAAAGGATATCGTTCAATTTTATTTAGAACTATGCAGCCAAAAAAAATTATGGAGGTAAACAAACAAACAACTTTCCATTCTAGATTTACAATTGACAGTTCGACAACATGGGATTGAACTGGGCAGGCCCACTTATAAGAAGCTTTTTTTTTTTTTTTTTCAATAAATATACCATGAGCCCTCCATGTATCTGAGTCTCACATCAAATCGTCTCTTCAATCTGTGTTTGGAAATCTGTGCATGCAGAGGGCTGACTGTATGCATTGTTCTATGCCATTTTATATAAGGGACATGAACATCTACAGATTTTGGTATTTGCAAAGATCCTGGAACCAATCTCCCATGGGTACTGAGGAATGATTATAGTTAGCTTTTGCGGGGGTTAGGTGCAGATTTTTAACTGAGCTGGGTGAGGGATATGGTCAATGCTCATAACCCCCACATTGTTCAAGGGTCAACTATATTGTGATGGACAAAGACTCTCTCCTTGGCTAAACTCTGTACAGGCTCCTCTGAGCCAGGCTAAGCCCCATCCTCATATCATCAAGATCCCAGCTTTAGCAAGAATCCTGCTAAGTCAGTTTAGCCAGAATCCCTACCCTTGATAGATGAACACATTTCTCATCCCCACCACCACCCCCAGGTGATATCTCACCATCCTGGCATACCTTCAGCAAGAATCCTGTCAAGTTGGTTTAATCATAAATCCCTCTTTAACCTCTTAGTGATTTGTCATGTACCTCTCCCCTGCCAACCCTGACTATTGCTTATAAATCCCCACATTTTCTTGCTGCAATAGGAATTGAGCCCAGATCTATACTGAGGTCTCTTTCCCCCAATTGTACTAATCCTAATTAAAATCTCCTTTTACCACTTTAACTACCACCTACCTCTGTTTTTGTTTTGTTTTTGACAGAACATATTTCAATTATTTTCTTTAAAAGGAAAGGCAATGGAAACTCATAGAGGTATAATCTAAGCAGCTGCTACTTTAAAAAAAAATGTGAAAATAATTCTGGGAACAAGATGTTCCAATTTAGACTAGGTACCTGTAGAAAGCACCTTAGAGAAGGTGACATTAGAATGAGACCCAATTGACAAAATGGAGCCAGCTATGCTAAAATTGGGGGATGGGTGTTCACAGCAGAGGGGTATAGCTACTATAAAAATCTATAAGGAAGGAACACATTTAATGTGATTAAAGGAGAAAAATAAAGGTGAAGCTGGTGAGGTGGAGAAAATAAGACAGAGATATAAGCATGAGCCAGATAGTATAGTCGTGTAACTCAGGGTAAAAGTGGGAATTTTCTTTAAGTACTATGGTATGCTATTAAGGGTTTTGACAATTGGGTGCTGGTTTGAGAAGAGATTAAAGAGGACAATAATAGAAGCTTGGTAACCACTTAAATGAGTATTGCTGTAATCTGCAGTGAGAGGTAATGGCAGTTTAGATTGGAGTGTTGGTAGTAAAGATAGGTAGAGAAATTGGGAGCTTTAGAACAAATTTTTGAGGTTGAGGTCCCATGGTTTATCATGGTTTAAATACAAGAAGCTGAGGATGAAGAGGGACACCTGGGGTTTAGGCTTGAACAGTTGCATAGATGATAGTGGGTGAAGGCTAACTCTGTAGTAGTTTTGTAGGAAAGGGGACAGGTTAAATTTGAGATGCCTGTAGACATCTAGTAGAGATATCAAATAGACGTTGATAAAAAAATATATATATATATATTAAAGTTCAGTTACTATATTTACGTAAGTTTATTTTGGGGCCCTCTATACTGTTCCAATGATTTTTTAAATATACATATTTATTTCAGAGAGGAAAAGAAAAGAAGAGATAGAAACATCAATGATGAGAGAGAATCATTGATTGGCTGCCTTCTGCATGCCCCCTACTGGGGATCAAGCCTGCAACCCAAGCATGTGCCCTTGACCAGAATTGAACCTGGGACCCTTCACTCTGCAAGCTGATGCTCTATCCACTAAGGCAAACTAGCTAGAGCCCTATGATCTTTTGTCTATTCTTTTACTAATACCACACTGTCTTCATTACTGGAGCTTTAAAGTAAGTCTTGAAGTTGAATAGTGTCAAACCTCTGACATTTTCAATGGTGTGTTGACTAGATTGGGTCTTCTGCCTCTCCATATATAATTTTAGAATGGGTTTGTCAATATCCACGAAATAACTTGCTGGGATTTTAATTGTGACTTACATATATTTATTTAAAGTTTAATTCTCAAAGTTTGGAGGATGTCCTTCTGAAATTACACACAAGGTTAAAAAGTGACCAGTTAACAAAAGGATTTTGAACTAGAGTGAAAGTGGATGATCAGAAATAGGGCAGGCATGATGAAAGTCATGTTCATTTCCCATATAGGTCTTCATGCTATTCTAGTTCCAGATCTGGTAACAGGTCAGAGAATGGTAGATGTGGATAATAATTCCACAACTTACTTTATATCATTGAAATTTTGTTCTCTCTCTCTCTCTCTCTCTCTCTCTCTCTCTCTCTCTCTCTCTCTCTCTCTCTCTCTCTTTCTTTAAAAAACAAAAAAAAAATTGTACAACCAGGGGAGAAATAGGACAAATTCAACTCCCCTCTTTCACCCCCTTTCCAAGTCTTCATTAACCAGCATTACGTATTTAAGCAAAAACAAAAAGAAATTATTGAAATTATTACAATGCTACCTAGTAAATGAGAGAAAGAGAGCAATATACTTCTGCAGATTTAGCAGTAAGCAAAATCTTGTTTCCAACAAAAACTTTTGCTTTGTAGACTAGTTTGATATGCCACAGAATGAATAATTATGTTGAAAAAGTGTCAATAAAATTAAAGGAGACAAGAAGGAGGTGCCTGTCATAAAGCCAGAATTTAAAACTTCTTTTGAAGCTGTAAAATATCATTAATCTTTGAATGAAGTGAAAACAATCCTCCCTCTATTCTCACATAGACAGCTGTTAATAGTTAGGTAGTTTCAGGAAAAAAAATATTTTGACATGGAAAATGCTAGTGCATTTGGGCATGGGCAACTATGTCTAGAATCCAAACGGATTCAACCAATGAAATATTTTTAAAAATGAATTTCATTAAAAATATTTTAACTATATTCAGCAGTACCTATAATGTTTTTCCTTACTCATTTATCTACTATATTAATAAATTCATAATCAATTTCTCCTTACCCCATTTAAAAATTTTGGCTGCTATCAAAAAAATTATCATTCATATCATAAGTTTTTTTCTTCTTTTACTTTATCAGCATCCCCATATGAGTATGTTAAATTTAATATAGCTACTTTTTAAATGCTAAATACCACTATGATCTTGGAGTTGCACTGTTAGCTTATATATTTCTATTTTTATACATGGGCATTGATTTAAGTGGAAATTTGCCAAAATTAATGAGTCATGTCCGTGAGCACATGCTCATTTTTATGATTTCCCCAAGTGAACCTAAATCATGGATCTTGCTTTCCCAGTTCAGCTAGACTCAACAAACTTTTACTCTTATAATTAAAGCATAGGTCATTGCTCTGGGTATGAACTGATTCCAATGGCGCTCAAGAGAGCTATTAATCTATTCCTGTTGGACATTGTTTGTTCTTCAGTCTTTTTCATCATTTTAACACAGATGAACACATTACAGACTCATGTTCTAAGATGGCTAGATTTGATCTTCAAACATACTTGAAGTGGCACTGTTTCTTAAAGGAGAATTTACCTATTTCAGTGAATCATAAATGTAAATAATACAAAATTATTTGCTGTAAGTCTTTGTTTTTAACTCTCAGAGAAAGACTAATGAAGACATTTGGGAATTTCTCACATTTAAATATTACCAAATCAACATTTGCCAAGTGCCTAATGTATTCAGAACTCAATGAGAGATAGAAAGTGGAATAATAATTCCAGACTAGAAGACTAGTTTTTATGTATGTGCTCATATTTATAGCTAATTTTTAAATGAATTATTCACATTTTGATCAGTTATAAAGTTTCTTTCTTAATTTAACTGAATGTGATAATAAACATAAAACATCTACTAATTATGCAGCCTGTTACAGAGTATTAAATGAGTATTGCTGTAATTTATATTCAATAAATTACAGTAATTATTATTAACAAAAGCATTGTTTTATTTTTTGTAATATTCATTTGTCATCCAAACAGTTTCTAGTGTCTGTCATTAAAATAAAGAATTGGCCTTCATAAATTTCTTTTCAGTTTTTGTTTCTTTTTCTTTGCTTAAACCCTTCACCTTTTTCACCCAGTCCCCCAAACTCTTCCCCTCTAATAACTGTCAGCCTGTTCTCTGTATCTATGTGTCTGTTTCTATTTTGTTTGTTCATTTTTATTTTGTTCTTTAGATTGACAAATAAATGAAATCATATGGTACTTGTTTTTCTCTGATTGGCTTATTTGACTTATCAAAATTTGTTCAATGAATGTTAAGCAGTGTTTAAAGTGAAATTTATAGCATTTGGTGCTTACATAGAAAAGAAGATCTAAAGCTTTTATAAGCTTTCAACTTAATAAACTAAAAAAAAAAAAAAAAAAAGCTCACAGAGTGGAAATCAATGAAATAGCAAGGAGTAAAGCAGCAGAGAAAATAAGTACAACAAGAAGATGGCTTTTTAAAAAGTTCAATAAAATTGATAAAAGAAAACATACAAATTATCCATACTAGAAATAACAAAATGAGAGAGTTCTACAGATATTGAAAGGATATCATGAAAACCTTTATGCTAGTAAATTTAATACTTATATTAAATTGAAAAGTTCCTTAAAAGAAACCATAAAATTATGACTCAAGAAGAAACAAAATCTAAATTGAATTTATAATTAAAGTGCTTTCTACAAAGAAAATTCCAGGCCCATGTGGCTTCATCAGTAAATCCTATCAAACTTTAAAGAAAAAAATGTCAATTCTATACAAATTTTATCATAAAATAGAAGAAAAGGGATCATTTTCTGATTCATTTTATGAGGCCATTATTTCTCTGTTACAAAAATTTGAAAGAAAAACATTACAAGGCCAAACACTTTATTATTTTTTATAATTTTTTATTAATTTTTAAAACTTTTATTGATTTGAGAGAGAGAGAGAGAGAGAGAGAGAGAGAGAGAGAGAAACACTGGTTTGCTGTTCCATTTATTTATGCATCCATTGGCTGATTCTTGTATGTGCCCTGATGGGATGAACCCACAATCTTAGAGTATGGGGCAATGCTCTAACCAACTGAGCTACTCCACCAGGGCACAAGGCCAAAAACTATAGACAAATATTTCTCATAAGCTCAGTTGCAAAAATTCTTGATGACGTTAGTAAATTAAATACAATTTGACAAAAAGAACGTAAGAAGAGGAACAAGATATTTGCATTTGAAATGGAAGTCTGTTAAAGAGGAAAGGGGAAGAGTGCCCCTTTAAAGTCAGATGTGGATTCACATTCTGCTTTCACTTGCTTTATAACTCTGAAAGGTTTTAAAATCTGAGTGCCAACTATAAAATGGGGAAAAAGAAAACTCATCTTATGGAGTTATTGTGAGAAATAAGTGAAGTAAAGTATTCACATTGCTTAAAACATAACCCAGAGCATGGAGAAAGATCAATAAATTTTTAGATATAGATATCATGCTGAGAAAAGAACAAGAAAAAGCACAGGATTAGAAAAGCACAGACATGTTTTGGGAAAAACAAGATTTTTATTTTCCTGAGTAATTAAATGTGAAATAAGGGAATCAACTATCCAGATGCACATTTGAAGGTCATGCTAAATAAAAGATAGCTTTCTTTGCACACCCATCAATGGATAGTTGAACCAGATAGTAAAATATTCAAAACTTTAAAACGAGTATTGGGGCAGTGTAGAAAATGGGTTCGATATTTATTTAAAATATTTATGTCTTTGTTGCAATAGTCTAGGCAGTGAAACCGGCATTAAGGTATTTTCAAAGAAAATGAATGCTTTGAAGATTGCCAAAGTAGAATGGAGGAATCTTGGATTCTGGGAATAAAGGACAAGATGAAAAGGTTCTGAGGCTTGTATCTAGATAAACAGAAGGATGATAATCCCAAAATAAGATAGAAAAAAAGTGTAGGCATTCTTCTCTAGATAAGGATCAGCAGGCATTTATGTTGTTAAAATGATCCAACTCTCCCTTCTGGATGTAGGGTGCCTGCACCCACTGGAACTTTCTGCCCTTAGGGCAAGTCATTTAACTTCTGTTAGTTTCAGATGACTCAACTCTATTTGAAACAGAAAAGGGGAAGTTAACAAATGCCTGATATAGTGAAATAAAAACCTATGCAAAAAATGAATTTGTTATTGTTATCCACACAGCCTGTAATCTAATCACATTGAGTATTTGCTTAAGCTAGCTTTCTCTGACTTAGAGCATGCTTTTCCTAGAGTCAAAGTCAACCTCTGTATGTCCACAGGGTGCTCTGAGGTCATACAGTTCAGGGGACCATCATTTGTTCTCATGAAAGAAGACAGTCTTTGTTCTTTCTCATCTCCTCACTCCAGAATTAATACTATCTAAAATGACTTGCTCCAGACTTAGGCAAACCCACTTATGAATTATAAATTTAAAAAAGAGGATCAGAAATTTATAAAATATATCTGTACACAAAACAGGAGAGTATACATTTGTAAAAACGACCACAGTGCAAGGGGATATGAGGGAATGTCATGACATGCTGTGGAATCCTCTCAGATTTGATAGGAGAGAGGCAGCATCTTGCTTCTGACAGAGACACGTGGGGAAGACTTCAGGAACAAAGTGACATTATACTGGTTTTTGAAGATGTGAACCTTCAGGCCTTAAACTCCCCATAAAGCACCCTCTTTTTTTTTCTTTTTTTTTTTTATCTCTCTCTTCCTTCTCTTATAGCTAATCTCCCTCCTCCCATGGGTACAGGCTCCCTCATGGTCTTTCCGTTTGTTCTCTACCCCATAAAAACCTGCTGCCAACTAAAAAGTTGAGAAATCTGCAAATAAGTTGTTAGAGCGAGAAGTATTACAATGTTTAATGAACTCAAATAGAGCCTGGAGACTTTGGCTAGTAATAAATGATAACGATTTATTCAAGGGTCTTAGAGTTTACAACCTGGAAACATAGCTAGGCAAAAAGCCATGTGTTCCAAAGAAGAAAGAAAAGTTAAGAGTTATTATAGCAAAAAGTACATTTTAGAATGATCATTCCTGTATTCTTAGCTCTAGGATTATCAGTCACATGTCAGGTATCTGGGTGATGGGTGCCAGGTGGCTTGAAAGGTGGACACCTGTAGGTCTGGTGACGTCCAGTGGTCTGATAATGGATGTCAGGTGGTCTGTATATGTGAACCATCCAGGGAATAATCGGAGGGTTATCTAGAGGTCTGGTGTATGTCCAGGTATTGAGACACAACGAACTGATATACATCTAGGCATTGACGCAAGACTGGAAAGTTCAAAAGATTAAGTTCCCAGGCTAGTCAGAACAAGAATAGAATTAGTTCCTTATTCCTCAACCTTCATAATATTCATTTTAGTAGCTTATTTAAATTGACTCCATTTGATATATCCTCTCTATTCCTCAACAGCTACCTTTCCCCTGGGTATTTTTAGTTTAATATCTAGAGAAAAATTTAATAACTATCTGATGGTAGAATTTCAGGAATTTACAATATTAGCAAAGGTAATTTATAGGAAAGGGCCTTTGCCAGCAACCGGGAAATCAGCTCTGCCACCGATCTTAACAGGGCATTATCTGCAGCTACATTTAAGTAGGGTGACTCAGAGAAAATCAGAATGGCCATTAGAATGTTACTTTTTGGAGGTCATCTTTAAAAAGATCAAAAGAGAGCAGCACCTTATTATTGTGTAAGTTGCCAATGTCAACACTTAACCCAATACTTTGTAAGAGGATGTGAAAAAACTATTCGAGATGGTTTCCTTTGGGTTGTGCCTGGAGGGAACACTTGGTCAAAGTAAAATATCATTTATCTACCCCTCAGGTGTATAGAAATGTAAATCATGGATACTTGATACTTGAACTGTTGAGAAAGCTGAATATTAAAATAGCAGCTGTTCAGCACAGTTGTCATTGCCAAGTCACTATCAAATTCCTCTTACAATATCCCATTGTTTAGGTGAGGGGAATATTTGTGTTTTTAAAGGCATGGATGGATTTTTATTTATTGTCTTATACCTATATTTTAATTTGAGGTAAAATATAAGTAACACACAAAAATGCCTACTTCTGCTACCACATAATATAATTCTCCACTGTGCTAAAACTAGTAAACACTCTATGCCATCACATACTCTAGCTTTTCGTATAGCTGGTATTTTACAACTCTTATTGTCTGTAAAATTTCAACACATGTAAGATTCTCCAACAAATGGCACAGAATATCAGTGGATGCATAAGTGGCTTATGACAAGTGAGGGGAATATTTTGATAAACTCTCAGAAGTTCATGAGAAATTTGTATACCATCTCTGTACTTGAGGCTAATGAAGAGATACCCTAAATATAATTACAGTGGGCATCTTTTTGTTCCATTTTTATTTTGTTTATGGAAAACTTTATTCTTTAGCCACCTGGACTTTATCGCAGCCCTTGTTTCTCTGCATGCATTTAAATGCCTATGCTCAATGGTCAATTAATAAATCAAAACAGTACCTAATTTTCCTCCCTAGAGGTGGGAGTTTCTACCAGAAATGCTGGCTGAAATGGGGATTTAAAATTTACTGCGCATGAAAAACAAGAAAGTGGTGGGTGGCGAGTACAATGCAGTGGCCACAGTGGGAACCAGGGCAACCTGAAAAGCTCCTGTGGTAAACACTACGTATGTGTATGTTTAGAGATAAAAATAGGTAACGACCCCTGATGAGCAGTGAGCTTCCACAGCAAAAATAAAGTCAATTCAATGTCCCCTTAGAACACAGATGTTAGTGATTTGGCTTAAAATATAAACAACAACAACACAAGGTGATAGAAGAAAGCATAAAATGTTATTGAGCAAATTTGTAAGTCAGTAAAATGAATGAATTACTGATAAGAAGAAAACAATCTACTTACTCTTAAAAATAAGAATGATGGTCCTGGCCGGTTTGCTTAGTGGTTAGAGGGTTGGCCCTTGGATCCAAGGATCATGGGTTCGATTCCTGGTCAAGTGCATGTACCTCTGTTGCAGGTTCCCCAGCCCCAATGGGGGCTCTTGTGGGAGGCAGCCTGTAGATGAGTCTCTCTCACCCCCGCTCCTTCCCTTCCAATCTCTCTAGAAAAATCAATAGGAAAAATCAGGTGGGGATTTAAAAAAAGAATCATGATCTGGGGATAGACCATGACCTAAAGATAGTTCTACCTGGATACAAAGACATGAAACCCATGACCTCCACTGACATTTGGTTCTGCTGTGATTATCTTGTGTTCACTGCTGGGTTAAAGTGGTGTCAGAGCTCTGACTTGCCCTACCTTGCAAGCTTCTGACTAAAAGAAATAAAGGCCCATGCCTTCCTCTTCTCTTTCCAGGTGGCCTCCCAAACACCTAACAGGCTCCTGGGAACACAAGGACAAACCATAAAATGTCTGTGTACATTATGGACTTCTTTCTGCCACCGAAAGAGCTGGAGAAGGATATGCTCATTAGAATTCAACACACATGACCCAAACTTCTTAAAGGGGACTCCTCTAGCTCTTCAGAGCAAAAGAGGAGCAGGCAGCCCTGTGATCTATTTTCCTCCCACGCTGGGCAGAATTTCTAAACATCTGCCAGCCACCTTCTTACTTCCCCAGATGTCTGCATATCACATGGAAATACTGATGTCTGGGGCTCCGTTCCCACCTCAGAGAGGCATGTTTAGAACTGAACTTTGCAATTTATATGTGAAAAATCTATTAATTAGGTGAAATTGCATACAAATCCACTCATGCTTACCAAAGTGTTTAGAGAAGAATGTGGCTGGTTAAAAACACTTTCCTGATTAAAAATTAAGTTCTTCCCCTGCCTCCGCATTCAGGAGGGGGACGTGATTTTTAGACAAGTATACGTTATAGGGATGTCTGACACAAGTTTGATCCACACATATAGCTGAGAGCTTTTATGTTTTGGTGGCCTGGCTGAAGAAGAAAAGGAACAAAACTTTACAATGGAAAACTGAGATGGAGACTTATTATCACTGTCTGCAAATAAGCTGTGTGTGTCCGCATGTGTGTGTGTGCGTGTGTGTGTGTGCATGTGTGTATAACAAGTAAATTATGAATCTTTAAACAGAGGAGGAGTAGAAAAGTTTTTGTTTTTATTTTTAACAAATCAGAATGATTGCCCTTCGCAATGAAATTTAAAGGATTCTTTCACCTACACATATGCAGTTCCAACAAAACTTACCCAGCTATCTTGATTACTATGTACCACACAG
The DNA here is from genome assembly GCF_963455305.1 of Plecotus auritus. Taxonomy (NCBI): domain Eukaryota; kingdom Metazoa; phylum Chordata; class Mammalia; order Chiroptera; family Vespertilionidae; genus Plecotus; species Plecotus auritus. Next base: position 30,019,290 of record NC_137775.1, on the reverse strand, counting down.
TGCCATAATTTTAGGCACATTATTCCATTGATCTTCAATTGTTCCATGTGTAGATATTGTTATCATCCCCATTGTACAGATGAGAAAATTAAGGCTAAACTCACATCGCTGAAATGTGGTGAAACCGCTTTTGAACCAGATCTTATCTGACTCCAAAGGGCATAGTTTGGTCCATACACTTCACTACTATACCCAAAGAAATAACAGCAGGTTCTGGAAAAGAAGATATCCAAAATATACATTTCTGAGCAACAATGTTCAGAGCATCACAGGAAGTGAATCCTGAGAATGCCCCAGCTCAGCAGGTTCAATGCCTGCTCTGAGTGGAATGCACATGGCTAACCTGTGAGCCCACAGGTCAGAGCTGTTCACCAAGCACACAAAACAGTGACTCATTTGTGACCCTCACAGCACTCAGTGCCGCTCTGGACACACCGGATATTCACAGAGCCCCTTAAAGTAACAGGACAAAGATAGATAGTGCAACATATATCGTCTGTGGCATTGGATAGATTTAGGGCTAGATTCTGTTTTTACCACTTATTAATTTTTCTGAGCCTTCACTTGTTCACCTGTAAAGTAATGGTAAATAAAAATAATATACAAGATTATTGTTAGAATTCAATGAAAAAAAGTAAAATTTCTGGCTTGGAGTACTTTTTCAATGTCTGTTTTTCTCCCTTAGGTAGTTCTTATTTTCTACAGTTTCATCCTAATCTGAAAGTGGGACAAAGCAAAGGGACAGGCTGAGAATCCGAAGGGGACGAGGAAGACAGGGGTTGGATCCTTGGACATGCACACCTTCGCTGTGTCCCTCTCAGTCCCGTGGCTGGGCATGATGCCGTGGGCGTGGACTGCTGCTGTGTGATGTCCTGTCTGACCTCTACTATCTGAATCTGGGGCGTGGGCACTGATAGTATGAGAGATTTAAGAGTGATGCAGGTTTACAGTCTGTCTCCATAGTAACAACAACAATTATTATTATTATTATTATTATTATTAAGTATTTGTGAAGTTCCTTAACTGTGTCCTTTTTGGCTGAAAGACAGGAAGAAAATCTTAGTTTTGGAATCCAGAGCTTGCTGCAAATTGGTAAATTTGTGTGGGTATCAGAGTGCCCTCATCTTTCTCTGGCTGCACCTTCTCTTTTAAAAAAAATTATTTATTGATTGATTTTGAGAGAGAGAGATTTGTTGTTCCACTTATTTATGCATTCATTGGTTGTTTCTTCTGTGTGCTTTGAATGGGTATCAAACCCACAACCTTGTCTTATGGGGTCAATGCTCTAAACAGCTGAGCTACCTGGCCAGGGCTGGCTGCACTTTCTTTTCTTTCTCCTCCCCAGTACACTTCTTTTCCTCTACATTTGAGCTAAACCATTGTGCAGTCCCATCTGGTTTTCTCTTTGATGGAGCTGTAGGAGCGTGCCATAGATGTTTTCAGGTCTTGTGTGTACCTGAAAAGAGCGATAGAAATGGATCCTTCCTGAAATACTCAGCTTCACACAAACTTCTCCCTTGACCCACACAGCTTCTCTGGTATTTCACTCAGCCTACGTGCCCTCTGGCTCTAATGCTCCACTTCCTATTGTGTGATAAGACAGACAGCTCTCTTTACTTAACTTGGTGTGAGTCAGGGCCCCAGGAGGAGAGTAGGAAGCACCTTGAACTATGACTAGTGGGGAATAAAATTTGTCCTGCCCCCTTTGCATACAACATTATAATTTATGAAGGATTTCACATACTGGAATCAATGAGCAATCTAGAAAGGAATTCCATGAAAACTCAGACTTCACAAAACTCTTGCTAAAATATAGGAAGGGAATACATAGTAATAATGAATTGTACAACTTTGCTTTTATAACTTTCTACCAAACATTTGTTGTTTTTTAAAACACTTAATCACCATACTTCCCGAAATGAAGACAGGTGCATAATACTTTATCTTCTATTATGTTTCTTAAGATTAGAAATCAAATTGAATGTAGGTGTTTCCCTCAAGCAACCCTATTAATAGGAACTTTTCCTGAATGTATTACAAAATGATTATTCACTTAGGGTTGGCAATGACACAGAATCTGCTAGAATGTGAACTATGAATGGCAGGGGTTTTATCTGATTTTGTCGAGTGTTATATCCCAGTTCCCAGTACCATTGCCATTTAATAAATGTTTGTGGAATTAACTAATAATGACATAATATGGGTACTTCCGTGCCTATAATAACAATCTCTATCTCTAATCACATAGCTTTCTCGATTCCTCTATCATTGTGATCTAATCTTTTTCCTCTCCACCCTTCCCTCTCTGCCTTTACTTCCCTTCTCCTCACATCACACCTCATTTTATTACCTACTGTCCATCTAATGCACGCATGCATACAAAACACACACACACACACACACACACACACCACAATTATTATTGTATTATTCCACATTAGTCTTTAGATATGCCTAGAGAAGCAAAAAATAAATGTCATTCAATCCTTAACCAATTGATATAATTTGGATGACTATACATGTAATAGATGGTTTTATAGGATATCTTTCTCAAAAATTATAACATTGTAGGTAATGTTCTTCCTCTATCATTTTTATATTTCATTGATTTAGGTATAGTGAATGGAATGTTAGGCAATGCCAAATGAGTTTTATAATCTGAGGGTGACAACTGGGATGGCCATTACCCCTTAGGTACAGTTGGCTGATGATATGAGAAGTAATCTAAGAAATACAATTCTTACACGTGTGTTTTTTTTTTCTACTTAAAAACTATCTTTTCCACCAAAATGAGGATAAAATCTACAGTGGGATTGCCTTTCAATTTTTAAAAATTTTGCCAAACATTCCATTTAAAAACAGCTATTTGAACCTATGTTTATCTTATGCTACCCACCATGGAGAGATAAGGAAAGGTTTTAGAAAGGGCATTTCAGATGTGTTTTACTCATAGTGCATGATAGTAGCTCTTCTCAATGGTGTGGATTACCTGTGTCTCAGGGGATATTGATCCTTTCAGCCCTCAAAAGCAGGCTTGTCTGGAGCTTGGGATCATAACCAGTGGCACAGGGTTCAATGGTGCTTCTTGCTAACCCTGCAGGTGACAAGCTTCATGAGCCACATGTAGCATTCACCTTTCCTCATGGATTTGACTGGTGAGCCAAGATCATCAAGGAGGTGATCTACCACCCAGACAAACTTCTTTAGAATCTGGACTCAGAGGTTGTCACTGCCCATTGTGTTCTTCCACTAGGAAGCCATCCAAGGAGCTCATATTCCAGATGCCCTGGGAAAAGGCCTGTAGCCCATGGTTGGCTTCTTCAAGGAAGCTTGGCTATGTCCATGGGCAAGAACAGCACCAGTTGTCAGCTCCAAGCCTCTGTGTTCACTAAACATAACAAATTTATATTACACTTATCAATGAAAGAAGAAAAAGAGGAATAGTTTCTCTAATAAAATTCTACTTCTGGCCCAGCCAATGTGGCTCAGTGGTTGAGCATCCACCTCTGAACTAGGAGATCATGGTTCAATTTCAGGTCAGAGCGCATACCCAGCTTGTGGGCTCAATCCTCAGTAGGTGGCGTGCAGGATGCAACCAATCATTGATTAGTGATTCTCATCATTGATGTTTCAATCTCTCTGTCCCTCTTCCTTCCTCTCTGAAATCAATAAAAATTTATTTTTAAAAAATTCTACTTCTGTACATTTTTTGCTGAGTAGAACAAGAGGTCATAATATTTTTATCACTTAAACTCAACAGTTAATATCATCTTTAATAATTTGGCTTTTATAGTAATTAAGTAATACAAAGATAATTTTAGCAAGCTCCATATAGACATTTCCAAAATACCTGTAGCTTACCTCAATATGCTATGTAAATGTTATCATTGTCTATTTGAGCCATGATTAGAAAAGGTTTGGAAGCAATGCCTTGTGGAATATCGAAAACTACAAGAATAAAATGTTAAGTACTTTTTTTAAAATATATTTTTATTGATTTCAGAGAGGAAAGGAGAGGGAGAGAGAGATAGAAACATCAATGATGAGAGAATCATTGATTGGCTGCCTCCTGCATGCCCCCCACTGGGGATCAAGCCCACAACCTGGGCATGTGCCCTTGATTGGAATCGAACCTGGGACCTTTCAGTCCGCAGGCCGACACTCTACCCACTGAGCCAAACCAGCTAGGACATGTTAAGTAGTTTATATTTTGGCTCATGTGAGTAAGCATCAATGACCTCACTAGCACTGAGAAAAAACACATGGTAAGAATTCAGTATTTATTTATTGGTTCCCAATAAATAATGAGAGAGAGAGAGAAAAGGATAGAAGGGATAGGAACTTGATTTTTTAAAATATTTATTTTCTTTGTAGATTTGCATTTTGAAGCATATATGTATTTAACATAATTATAAAACAAAATTTAAATTTAAAAAGTAATTTCTAAATATTCAAAATAATAAAAAACAACAATGAATCTACTTTGTACACATTACTAGGTTGGAAGGTGTTCTGATGGAAGGCCACAGCCAAATTGAAAATTTGTTCTGAGCTTTATTCATCGTTCACAGCCAAATTATAATTGGGTTCATATTTCTTCATATCTGTCAATCCCATTCTTGCTCTACTCATATAACAGAGAAAGGTTTACCAATATGTAAAGAGTTTCTAAAAGTAGAGAAGTAAAGATTGGTGTTATAGAAAAATGAGATCATAAAATGAACTGTTTACACAAAAAGAAATGGAGATGGTTCTTAACTATGTAAACAGACACATGATCTTATTCATAATAAGAGATTAAGCAATGGGAGATATCTGTAATACTATCAACAATAAAAAATAAATTTTAAAAAGAGACAAATTAAAATCACTGAAATATAAGTTATCATTCTATTACGCTAAAAAGAAATTCCAAATGTTTGGCAATATAGATTGAAGGAGCTGTGGGGAAACAGGAACTCTCCTAACTTCTGGCAGGAGTGCAAAATGGCACAATTACAATGCAGGAAAATTTGGCAATGTCTAACAAGCTTATATATGCAGAGATCATTTATATCAGTAACTCCACTTCTAAGCACTTATACAACAGCTACACTGTCAAAAATGTAAAAAGACTATGTTCAAGGCAATATTTTTCAGACTGTTGTTATAGCAAAAGCCTAGAAACACTTCAAATTTCCACCAAAGAGAATGGCTGGAAAAGCATCAAACACAATGGAATATTATCTGTATGTAAAAAAGGAATAAAGAATATCTATACATACTTTTATGGAATAATCGTTAAGATTTAAGTAGAAAAAGCAAAGTTAAGTGTGTTTAGGATGTTATTAAATTTAGAAAAGAATTTCTAAATACCCCAAATAATTTTAAAAAATCAATGAATCTACTTTGTACTCATTGTACCACAACTATACCAAGAACAATTATTTCAAATTACTTTAAATCACAGGAATTCATGTAGTTTTAGTGGGTATCAAAGGATAGAAGAACTTCTAAGATGTTTAGTTCTTTCAGTAATTATAGTGTTAGTGGTAATAATGCTATGATTCTGGGAGTGTTCCGTGAGTTATACATATTAAATCAAATAAGAAATTATGTAATATTCAAATTTCAGTATTCCTGGAATTCTTAAGAAAATAGAATTCTTGGCATTGGAGAAAAGATACAGAAATGTGAGATAGTTGAGGAGATGTAAGTAAAAACCATAATGTTCTAAATTTGTATTGGAAGTATAAGAATTAATTTATATTTTTGTAGATCTGTCCACTGAAAAGGCCTAGAAATGGTTAGTAATAGCAATAGTACTCCTAGAGCCTGGATTGTGGTCCCTGAATGTTATTTCCTACAAAAAGGAATATGTTTTAGAGATATGTATGATTCCTAGAAATGTATAAGATGAGTTTAGAACATGTTATCATATCATTGTCATGTTTGCCAATTTCCCCGGTGTGAAAAATTTAAAAACTACATAACATCTTCAGTATCATGTTGACTTTACTGGGGCGTTGCCTTTCCATCTAAACTCAGTACCAAAACACTAGGTGATGGATAGGCTATGATGGCACAGCTATGAAACTCACTGCATGCCTCCTAACTCCTAGAAAACCAAGAGGAATAGGAAAAAAGTGTGGTGAAAGCAATGACTATCCTAATCTTAATTATTATTATTCTAGTCAGAGCCACTTCTATTTAGAGTCAAGAATGTGTACTTTAAGGACCTGACGTCCAAAAATCTCTTTTCCATTGTCCTGTCACTGTGGAAGGCACCAGAAGAGTGGTTCTCAATAAAGTCAATGTGCAGTGTCTGTGATCCACCCAGAGATTTTGATAGGTCTAGGGGGTGGGGTCAGGTCATTCATTATTTTTTAAAAGCTCTTCGGGTGATTCTAATGCCTGGCTTGAGAATGACTATAGAGAAATACCTCTGTAAAACACCTAATGGGTGAGATCACAACTTCCCTGCAGTGCGCCTCAAATGTGATAAAGTCTGAGATATTGATTTCACCAGTCCTCTGGATTTCTGGAGCCCCTCTGCCTCTATTTATCACAATGAGTTATTAATATATCAGCATTTTCATAGTTTGCTGAGACAAGGCAAAGCCTGAAAAGCATGAAGGCAAACAAGAACAGAGCCTTGTTTAGAGAGAGCACTAGAAAATGCCCATTTGTTACCAGAGCAGAGAGAGAAAATTTAAAGGAATACTTCTAATTTCTTTCCCTATGGAAATCGTAAAAAGTACACCACTCAAATTCTCTTCAGGGAGCATATTGGACAAATGGCTCCTGCTGCTGCCCTCCTCCCGCCCCCAGTATGCACCCCATGTTTCCCCCAAGACTTCACTGCCCCCGCCCAGCCAATGACTGAGCACTATAGCACATCAGCCAGGAATAGTCACCTTTGGACGGTTGTATGAATGAGAATTCAGCTTCTGTGTTAATCCAATGAAATTTGGAGGTTTATTGTTAGAGAAGCTATCAGCATTGTCTTAACTAATACAAATCTTTTACCTATTTTTCTGTTGGGTTGTCTTTTTGTGTTAATATTTAGTAGTTTTCTTATACATGATGAATACATAAAGTTTTTTTTACTTTTCTTTTTATTGACTATATATTTCTTAATATTGTATATGTTTTTATTTAACCTTTAAAAAAGTATTAGGCAGAATGTAGTCTTCTGCTACTTACATTTTTCATTTAATATTATATCACTAAGATTCATCCACATGGCTATGTATTATGTTAGTTCATTTGTTTTGCCTGCTGTGTAATATTTTATCATGTAAATATATCACATTTTATTCACCCACTTTTCCACTGATGGGCACTAAGGTTACCAGATTTAAAAAAAAAATGTTATTGCTTAAGGTATTACAAATAGTAGTACATATGTCTCTCTTTTTTTTTCCCCCACTGACCTCCCCCCGGCCTCCCCTACACCCTGGCACTTTCCCTCATCCCCTAAATATCCTCTCCCAATCTGTGGCCTGCTTTCCCCATTTTTAATTATATCTTGGTGTAGAGAAATTTCTAATTAAAAATAGACATTTTTAATGGGGCGGGGGTGGAGTGGGCTAGAAGGGGTCAGTGGGAGAAAAGGGGACATATGTAATTCTTTCAACAATAAAGATTAAAAAACAAAAATAAATAGCCATTTTTGTTATTTTTCTGTATAAACCGCATTTTTGTGCTTTTAAAGAAGAAATCTTTCACTCAATATCATAACAATGTTTTCCATGTTCATGCAAGAAAAAATTTATTTAAAAATTTTGGTTTTATAAAAACTTCTACACAGAAAAAAAAAATCAACAAAATGAAAAGGGAGCCCACTGTATGGAAGAACATATTTGCCAATGATACATCTGATAAGGGGTTAATATCCAAAATATATAAGGAACTCATATAACTTAACAAAAGGAAGACAAACAATTCAATTAAAAAATATGCAAAGGACCTAAATAGATACTTTCCCAAAGTGGACATATAGGTGGCTAAGAGACATATGAAAAAATGCTCAAAGTCACTAATCATCAGAGAGATGCAAATTAAAATGACAATAAAGTATCACCTCACATTTATCAGAATGGCTACCATGAACAAATCAACAAATGACAAGTGCTGGTGAGGATGTGGAGAAAAAGGAACCCTTGTGCACTGCTGGTGGGAATGCAGACTGGTGCAGCCACTATGGAAAACAGTATGGAGTTTCCTCAAAAATTTAAAAATGGAACTACCATTTGACCACTTTTAGGAATATCCTAAGAATCCCAACACCCCAATCAGAAAGAATATATGCACCCCTATGTTTAGAACAGCCCCATTTTCAATAGCTAAGAACCAGAAACAGCCCAGGTGCGCCTCAGTAGATGAATGGATAAAAAGGATATGGAATATATATGCATAACCCATGGACACAGGCAATAGTGTAGTGAAGGCCTGGAGGGGTGGCAGGGTGGAGGGGGGTCAATGGGGAAAAAAAGGAGGACATCTGTAATACTTTCAACAGTAAAGATACATTTTTTGCCTTGACTTTCCCCAGGATTTTTATTAGTATTTAATTTGCACTGCAGGTCTAATTTTATTTTTTTCCCCATAGTTAATTGTCCCAGAACCATCTATTAAATATTTATTGTTTCTCCATAGATCTGTGAAACCTACTGAAATGCCCTTCTGATCTGTACTATGTCAAGTTCCCATTTATATTAGACTATTGAACTAGAAGAATGAACTAAGAAACTGAACTTTCCTTTCCTCTCTCTATCTATAATAATAAAAGTGTAATATGCTAATTAGACCAGACAGCCAAAAGACCTTCCAGACGTCATTCCAGATGTCCTTCTGGATGAAGCTGCTGCAGCGGGGGCCAAGGCAGAGGCAGTTGGGGGTGATCAGTCAGGCAGGCGAGCAGTTAGGGGCGATCAGGCAGGCAGGCAGAGTGGTTAGGGGTGATCAGGCAGGCAGACAATCAGGAGCAATCAAGGAGGCAGGCAAGTGGTTAGGGGCAATCAGACAGGCAGGCAAGTGGTTAGGGGCAATCAGACAGGCATGCAGAGTGGTTAGGGGCAATCAGGCAGGCAGGCGAGCAGTTAGGGGTGATCAGGCAGGCAGGCAGAGTGGTTAGGGGTGATCAGGCAGGCAGACAATCAGTTAGGAGCAATCAAGGAGGCAGGCAGAGTGATTAGGGGCAATCAGGGAGGCAGGCAAGTGGTTAGGGGCAATCAGACAGACAGGCAGAGTGGTTAGGGGCAATCAAGCAGGCAGGTGAGTGGTTAGGAGCCAGCAGTCCCGGATTGCAAGAGGGATGTCTGACTGCTGGATCAGGCCTAAACCAGCAGCTGGACATCCCCTGAAGAGTCCCAGATTGTGAGAGGGTGCAGGCCGGGCTGAGGGGACCTCCCCCCATGCACAAATTTCGTGCCCCAGGCCTCTAGTCTATATATATAAAAGTCTAATATGCTAATTGTTCCTCTGACCGGTCAACTGACCATTCGACCAGTCGCTATGACATGCACTGAACACCAGGGGGCAGATGCTCTGTCTGGTAGCTTAACTTGCTGCTGGGGTCTGGCCAATCAGGACTGAGCGAGATGGGTCGGACATGCCCTGGAGCCCTCCCACAGTCCCTCCCCGGCCCCAATCATGCACCGGTGGGGTCCCTCAGCCTGGCCTGCGCCCTCTCGCAATCTGGGACCCCTTGGGGGATGTCAGAGAGCCAGTTTCAGCCTGATCCCTGCAGGCCAGGCCAAGGGATCCCACTAGTGCACAAATCTGTGCACTGGGCCTCTAGTATAATATAAACGCACATATGCAGAGGGTTTTAAAAAATCATTGTTTTACACAAATAAGACCATATTATATATGTTTATATATATTTTTTTCTGTTCAATATTATCTCATGGGAATATCTCCAGTAAACTCGTTTAACAATAATTTTTAATGGCTGAATAATATTTTATGAATAAGTGTTCATGAACAAGAAAAAGTGTTTCATAATTTATTCATCTACTCCTCTATTGCCACTTAAACATGATTGCAACAAATAGCTTTACTCATCTGTTCCTACATGTTGATACTTCTATTTCATTGGGAGAGAGTCCCAGAAGACGGATGGCTAGGTCAAAGGATGTATTTATTTTTAATTTTAGTGTATCTTGCCAGATTGCCTTCCAAAAGTGTTTAACACAACATATTTCCACTGAAAATATATGAAAGTAATCTTTCCCATCATTCTGTCAACAATAGGTCTCTTGTTAAATCTTACTAATCTGATGGGTAAAAAGTGTTATCTTCCTCTTTTTTTAAGCACTGTTTTTTCAAATAAGCATTTCTTTCAAGTATATCTTTCCCATTTGGATTAACTCAGTGATTTATTTACTCCTAGGCTATGCTATTGGGTTGTCTGTCATCTTCTCATAAATGTTGAATAACTCTTAGTGTAGCATACATATTGATTCTTTAATATCTGCATTACAAATATTTTCCCACCTTTGTTATTATCTCCTGATTTTATTTGTAGTATTTTGCTACAGTTTATAGCTTTTTAAAATTATAATTTTAAAATTGTTAGACAATACTGAATTTTCATTATTAATATTTTTCTCCTCTATGTTTTACAAAATTATTCTCATTTTATATATCATCTCTAAGTCTCAATAGTTATTCTGTAAAAAGCACAATAGGTACATTATTTTTCTTATGTTTCCAGACTTTTGGAAAGTTCAAAGTGAATCCTAAATTGAAGTCATTGCTTTAAAATTTAGAGGTACCTCACTTGAAAACATTTGTGGAGTGATTTTTGTTAAGAATATTGAATATAATTTTGAAATTATAACTAAACTAGAGGCCTGGTGCATGAAATTCGTGCATGGGGGTGGGGCGGGGGGAGGCGGTGTCCCTCAGCCTGGCCTGCATCCTCTTGCAGTCCAGGAGCCCTCAGGGGATGTCCAACTGATGGCTTAGGCTCACTCTCCATTGAAATGTTGTTAAAAATCCCATAAAACAGAGTTGGCTTCTACTTCCACCCATAAAAAAAAAATAAAAGTAAAAAACTGGACAAAATATATGAGGCAAGGGGTAGTCCAAGCATGTGATCACTAAGAAAAGGGAATCACAAAATAAGCCCTATTTCATCTTGGCTCTGTGCCTGAGAAAACTTCCTGACCAAGGCAGGAGGAGGTGGAAGGTAAACAGGAGGAATACTCTGTCTGGCCCCACTGAGCTGAGGATGCAGAGATGGAAATTCTGGGCTGCCAACAAGATTGGAGTCAGAAGGAACAATTGGGAAAGGTGCTGCCCACAAGGAAGATTCTAGAAATTTCTATGGGGAATTCCATACACCCTTGGTATGGGTCGAGGGCTTACACATGCAAGGCAAGTCTGGTGAAAGTAAGCAGAGGATTGTTATGGAGACATGCTCAGAAGGAATATATTAGAAGTCAAGCCACAGTTCAAGATGTATTAATGCTTTCTGATGCATTGTCTAGGCAGCCAGATATACCCTGGTGTTGCAGATGGTCACGCTGTCACTTCTATTCAAGTCTTATTGCTACCTTCACCTTTCTCTCTGTTTTTCTCTTTATTTTTTCCTGAACCTCTTTCACTCTCCTATCAAAATGTATGTCAAGTAAAACATACAGATATTCTATTTGCCTATTTTTAATGGTATGATTAAACATAAAATTGATTTAAGGATAGATATAAAACCTAAATATCCCTACCTAGTTATTTAACTCAAAATTACCTAACTAGATGAACTCATTTTCAATGCACACTGTCATTTGAAAAAACATTATTGTTTTGAGACAGATGGGGTCAACTCCCCAGTTCTGTACTGAAGGCAAAGAACAATTCTTAAGAATTAATAAAAGGGGGGCAGCTAACCCTTCCTTCCTCTAACACCCCTCCAAGGGCAGCCCCTTCTTCAGCCCCCAGTGGGTTCACCCATGAAGAGAGATGGCTTTCTCTTGCCCTTCTCTGGGGTGTGGAGAGTGGAGTGAAGCCCCCAGGTTCCCTCTAACTCCTTGTATATCTGTTTAAACATATGGGATTTTAATAGAGTCCTCTTCCTAATGACATGATCATTGAGTGATACCCATCAGTTTCCTCTCCTGAACCTGCACTCTCTTCCTCTATTTATTTCACTCTCTTTTTTGGGTTCTACCCTGTGTCCTCTTCTAGATTACCATTTACAAGCCCCATCCCTTATGCCCTGGACTTGTATATGAAACTTGTCTCAATAAACTGATTGGAGTAAGACAGAAAAAGAGTTAGTAGAGTAAGTAATCATCGATGGGGTATGGTTCACTGGACTGCTGTAGGCCCTAACTTTATGCTTTGAATATTTCTTTTGGTCTTGATGTCATTAGCATCATGCCTTTTGTGTCTTTGGAAGTTCTTTATGAAATACATTTGGAAGGATTGGTTTTTAAGTGGGATTGGATTATCACACTGAAATAATATTCCAATGGTTCTTTTAGGTCCAAAAGGCTTCCATTTACAGTTGCTGATTTAATTTGACAATATCAGATACATTAAGTGATGTCAAGTAGATCCTTGTACACTATCACTCATGCTTTATAAATGAAACACACAAAAACAAACAAACAAACAAACAAAACAATGACTCAGAGACCCGGTGACAGGTGCCTTTTTTAGCTTGTAAGTGCAGAGCCGAGATGCAGAGCCAGGTTACCTGGTTCCGGGGGCTTTATTCTTTCCACTACCCTTTGCTGCCTTCCTAGTAACAGACACATGCAAGGGCTTCTGGGAACTTTCCTATTCGCATGGGTGCTGTCTATAGAAGAGAGGTAGGACATCTGGTAGCCAGTCACCTCTGAGAAATCCCTCTTCAGCATTATTTGGATGTGGCATAGAGAGGGACACATTTTGCCATAAATCTCCTCCAGCTCTTCCTAGGGAATGAGTTTTCACAGTGAGCCCTAACTACATTCTCTCCCATCTTTCCATCCTCAGGGTTTCCTTCACTCCTTTCATCATGTATCCATACCCTACCTGCTATTCTCTTCCTCATTAGCTATTCACACCAGAACTGCGCTGACCTGTAATATGGAAGACACTAGCCTCACATAACTATTTAAATTCAAATTAGTTAAAATAAGATAAAATCAAAAATTCAGTGGCTCAGTTTTCCTAGACTCATTTCAAGTGCTTAAAAGCCACATGTGGCTAGTGGGCTACCAAATTAGATACCACACTATATGCAGAACAGTTCCACCATCGCAGGAATTTCCATTTGTTGGATAAGGCTGCACTAAAGTGTAAGTGACTACCACTCAAAATATTTTTCCTTCAGGGAGATCTATATTTAATTGAATTATTGGACTAAATGAATCCAGCTCTGGTATTAGACTTTGCTTAAAAGGGAGCTATAAGCATCTAGTCTCTGGGCTCCCCAGAAAGCAGAGCACCCAGACCAGTGGTTCTCAGACCTAAGGGCACCTTAGAATCACCTGGGAAACTTAAATAACAATATGGGGGTGTATAGGGTGGAACAGGACCCTGTTAGTTTTGACAGCGATTCTAACATTCAGTTGGTATTGAGCACCAAAGACTTAAGTGGTTGCTTGGCATGGCCTGGTCTGTGTGATCTTGCTGATTGTGTCTGTCTCCTCCCCTCCTTCATTCAAACATAATCACTGATGGAAAGGCCAAGGAATTGTTTGACTCCCAGTCCTCAGCGCCTGACTCTCAGTGGACCATTGGCACATGTGCTCTTTATATGTCTGCATTTCTTAAAGGACTAGTACTTACAGCCACCATCTGGCTCATCTGTAAACTCTATGGATGGTTCTTCAAGATATAGAAAGATGAACCTCTCTGGACAAGGTCATGGTTAGAATTGTTTGTAATTCCCATTCTTTTCTTTAAGAACTAGGCCCCCGTTTACATTGTGTGAATCTTCTGACTATCCTAAAGCATGGGAACTACTCATAAGGGGGAGAATTAAAAACAAAACAGAACAACTTCTTAAAAATTGAAGCCCGTGGAAAGACAAAGCCTGTACTCTAGAACTCAGGCCATCTCCACCTCTTCTGCTGGCCTTTTTCTAATAACTGGAATTTCCTTTGGAAATCATTTATTCTAGGGACCTTCCCTCCCCCGGTCTACTATTCTTAGAACACGCCTATTAGTTGTAACTTCTTTCCAGCTTTTGAGTTCTGTGTAATGTTTTCCACCATCAGGGATGCCTGTTGTGGTTTATTTTTAATAAACTTATTGCCTATTCCCACTGGGAAACTTTTATGATGGAACTCATAGTTACTCAATTACTTATTTCACGTGTATTATATTTGTAAGCCTCCTGGGGAATGGTGGACAGAAGACACATGGATTTGGCTTGGTCTCTCATTTTCCCTCTTCCCCTGCAGGAGTCTTTCAGCCTGCACCATGACCAACCTCACCTCCTCCCCCTTTCAGGTTGTGCCGCAGCCTCATCCATCAGGAATTTGAGTAAAAGTAAAACTGGAAAATTCTCCTTTACAATCAACACCATTCTCAGTTCACTTCAATCTTATTCCCCCTGCAACTCTTGAAGCACCTCAGCTGCCTGGGAAAAAGCAAATTGAACTGGGACTCTTTTAAGGCCCGAGTAGATTAGAATTTTTTAAGATTTTCTGTGTCTTTAAAAAACAGCAATACTTTCATCCTGAGAAAACTCTTGCAGGTTTTCAAACTGAGTAATAAAATCGATGCAGCTGCTTTTCAAACTGAGAAAACTTGTGACAACATGGATGGACCTTGAGAGTTTTATACTACGTTAAATAAGTCTGACACAGATAGACAACATATGATCTCATGTATATGTGGAAGCTAAAAAATAAAAATCACACACACACACACCCTCAAAACACCAAAAAAAAAAAAAAAACCACATGAAACAAACAAACAAACTAAAAACCAACAACAACAAAAAATACCCAAACTCACAGACAAAGAAAACAGATCTGTGGTTGCCAGAGGTGGAGGGCAGTGAGCAGGCAAATCAGTGAAGGTGTCCCAAAGGTGCAAACATCCAATGGTAAAATAAAGAAGTTATGGCAATATAATGTGCAGCATCTCGACTATTATAAATTTGAAAGTTGCTAAGAGAGAGAATCTTAAAAGGTCTCATCACAAGGAAAATAAAAAGAAAAAAATGGTAAGAAATAGGTAATCAGAGTTGTTCTGGGACACAGATGTCCAAACATCTGTTGGATAACTCTCCAAGGAGCATATTTCCCCAACCCTTCCTCCCCTTTTCTACTTTACTTCTGTTTTCATCAAAATTTAGGGGGACATTTTGTTATTTATCTGATACTTAAGAAGCAAATATTGATAAAAATTACAATTTTTTTTAAAGCAGGATAAAACTACTAACTGGGAATGGAAAGATAACAGTTAAAATGGACCTTAGCAGAGTAATAGCAATAACAAGATGCCAATTCTAATAGTATCTGCCCTTTTTACACGTTTGGATTTTCTGAGTCCTTATCTGATCTTTATATAACATCCTAGAGAGGCCTAACAGCAAAGACTAGGACTCTAGTCACCCTCCTTTCACCCCAGTAATAGGAAGAAGAGAAGTAAAGGAAAAAATATACTAGATAATTTGTAACAAATGAATTGACCTTTTTTAGGGTAGATGTATTTCAAGGCCCCATATCCTAGAAATTTTAAAATAAGGCAACTTCCTTCATTTTTAATGGAAAGTACAGCCACTTAAGGGACTTAAAATTTTGAATGTATCATTTGGGAGAACTTTAATGAGTAGGAATGTCTTACTCATTCTTCCATGATCTCATTATTAATAGCTATAATTCAAGGGCACCATAAAGGTTCAAAGGATGCCTATCTACCGGGAGTTAAGGTCCTATTTTTCTTGTACACTGAAGAGGGTAATTAAGAGCCTGAAGGCTATGGGGTAAAGGATACAATACATTATTTCAAATGTTTGCTTTTTTATTAATCCCACTCACCTAGCATTCTTAACCTTTCTCCTTTTCCTCAGTTATCATTAGTAATTCTGAACTCCTTGGAGAACATATCATGGCCTTTTAGGAAGGAGAACAGAGTTAATAAGGATTGTACTTTGAATATCCTCTTTCTGGACAATGCAGTGGTCCAAATACCGGCCCAATCCATGCAGCTTCTGGGATCCTAGGTAGAAGGAAACAATTGTATCCTTGAGTTTAGTTAAAGTCATGATAAATAAATTCTCTTTACACGGATGGGTAATAAGGAGGGAAAAACCCATAAAACTTTCCTTGGGCAGAATGTAAAATTAAACAAGACTTGACTCAACCAGTTCAGCAGGCCAGGTCATATGTAGCTGAGGGGCAATAATACAGAGCTCCTTGTGAAGGATGGAAAAAGTCAGCCCATTCCATGGCCAGGCTTCACTTTCTCCAACCCTCAGGTATTCAGTTTAGTTCAGTTCAATAAATTTACTGAAGGCCAGTGATGTGCTAGCAACAGGAGCTGATGAAATAAATAAGGCATGGTTTCTTGCTGTGAAGAGCTTGGCAATTGGTCACCTGATGAGCTGAATCATGGATTCTTCCCAACACGACTATCGATGCAGCCAGGTTCACTTGGAGCCTTTTATTTCTGAAGATAAATGGATTCGGGTAGTTATCTGCCTAACTGTATGTCTTATTCCTCTATCTGAGTTATTAGTTGGTAGGGTTATTGAATATTTCTCTCCAGGTATGTGAGTTTATTTGCTGTCATTTTGCTCAAGTAACTCTGCTTCCCATGAAACTTATCTTTAAGATTTTATCCTTGGGTTTTGTGTGGGGTTTTTTCAAATCTTATTACACTGGCAACTTTCTTCTCTCTTTATCTCGGTTCCTGTAATGTTTCTCTCTCTCTCTTTTTTCTATTAGTTTTTGCCATCTTTTGAACATTGTTTTTACTTTTATTTTTAGAATTCTCACACCTCTGCTCCCACACAACTTCGCTGTTTCTATAAAGGAAGAACTCCTTAAAATGCCTATGAAATAAAATACAAACTTTTAACCTTAGAAATGAATATCATCCCTAAGGTTTCTGTCATTAACCTCCCCAACATTTCTCTTCCTACCCCCGACACAGCCTGCTTCCTGCGCTGTGCCGTCCTGCCTTCATACCTGTGCTCCTGACCTTCCCCACTGCGAGCTTCCCGAAGCCTAGCCTGCCTGCGATGTCTATCTCACCGTGAACCTCATAAAATATTTTATACCTGTGAGCAGAATAACAACGACAAATGTTTGCACCTGCTCAGCCTCAGTCAGACGTATGCTAATCACTCTGCATATATTATCTTATCTCATCCCCAGGATAGCTTCCTAAGATGGAGGAAACATCTTAGGTTTAAAAACTTGCTCAAATTCACAAACAAGCAAATGCAGAAGTAGAACTGGATCTCAAAACTTCCTCCCCAACCTAAGGCGCAAATATTTCAAAGACACTGAAGAAGAAAATTCAGGCAGTGAAACAAATGAGAAGCTTACAGGAATAATCTAGGCGAGAAGGACAAGCTGAATTAATGGGAATTGGAAAGAGAGGAAAATGACAGAAATATTGACAGAATGGACAATGCTTGACATTTTATTGAGTCTGAGGGCAAAGAAAGAAGTCAAGAAAAAGCCACTGTGACAAGTCTTGGTGGTGAGGGGAAGTGGGGATTCTGTCCAGAGCCCTGGCCTGCATTGTTGGAATCAAAGCCACACAGAGAATAAACCATTTTGGGATAATACCTTAAGTATAACCTGTGGTAATATTTTCTGTGAGTAACTAAAATTTGCTCCTGCCATGAAGGCGAAGACCTGAGCCTGATCTTATTGCCCAAGGGCAGCAGAGGGCAGACACTGCAGAGACTACACAAAGAACTCAAAAGGAATTGATGTGCTGCTCTCAATTTCAAAAAGTCAATGATGACAGGATAGTTTGAAAAGTAAAAGACTGTTGCTTAGCAAGAGCCTTGCTTTATGGGAGATAAAGGGTTTCCTTAGAATTTCTAAATTTAAGCTTTGAATATTAAGAACCATACACAGAGGACAGCAGCATTAAGTGTTTTTTAAATATATTTTATTAATTTTTTTACAGAGAGGAAGGGAGAGGGATAGAGAGTTAGAAACATCGATGAGAGAGAATCATCGATCAGCTGCCTCCTGAACACCTCCCTACTGGGGATGTGCCCACAACCAAGGTACATGCTCTTGACTGGAATCGAACCCGGGACCCTTCAGTCTGCAGGCCGATGCTCTACCCACTGAGCCAAACCAGTTAGGGCTAAGTTTTAATATAAACTATAGAATAGGGATGAATGGGGCCCTGACATGAAGACACTTCCAATTAGGCAGGAAAATAAAATAAAAATTCTTTCTATGTCAAGGAGAGGAGCTGGTAGGATAGTAGGTGGAAGAGAGAGTGATAGCGAGGAAGAGAAAGAGAGCATAGAAACACAATTAACACAACACAGATATGCAGAGGAAAAGAGCAGGAGATAAGCTAGGTGTGGTATCTGGTCTATGCTCCATTGCCCCCTCACTAAGGAAAAGCGAGAACAGGATTTGGTGTTGGGCACAGGATAGGAAAAAAACAATAAGTCTGGAATAATCCCAAAGCCAGAGGATTTGCTCCTTCTTTCCTATGGCATGGCCCCTTCAAGAAGGCTTGCATTTAGCATTGTGAAAGAGCAACATGGTACCTCGAGAATATAGCAGTGAGCGAACAGCCATTACCAATGATTAAGAAGGGCTTTAGGTGGATGGCCTATAGACATCATTCCTGGGTGTCTTGGGTCCTGTATGTGGAGTGCAAGGTAAAGAGAACATTCCCTATGTCCTGGAAAGGAATGTGGAAATAGTAAGAGAGTTGGAAGAGGTCAGAGGTCAGGAAGCAGAAGCTAAAGAGTGAGAACAGCAGCACCTGAGGCCACTGCAGAGAAGTCAGCAAGGGAGAAGTATGGATCCTGAGAGAAAAGGTGGGCCTCGCTGTGCTCCTGGTGTGAATAGCAGCTCAGGAGGTTAGTGACCAATGGGGTCCCTACAGACCACCAAAGAGGCCCCTAGGACAGGGGATGGTGGCTGACTAGGAGCTACTTCTCTTCTCATGCAACGGGCACATTGGCTACTTGAAACATTAAATTATCTCTGGTCAGACAAGTTGAAAGGGGAAGAAGAACTTGAAGCCTGAGTATGTATTGCAAAGTCACTGATTTAATCAGGAAGAAAGATCTAGAATTTAAACTGGAATGACTTTAATAAATTTAAATATATATTTTTATTAATATCAGAGAGGAAGGGAGAGGGAGCAAGAGATAGAAACATCAATGATGAGAGAGAACCACTGATTTGCTGTCTCCTGCATGCCTCCTGCTGGGGATCAAGCCTGCAACCTGGGCATGTGCTCTGACCAGGAATCAAACCATATAACCTCCAGGTTCCTAGGTCGAAGCTCAACCACTGAGCCATGCAGGTCGGGCTAAATTTAAATTGACAAGTAGAAAAGGCAGGAAGTCCTTGGAGTGGTCTTCACATAAAACAGTTCACTTAAGTTATAGAAAAATAATTACATAGTTTTCTGAATCTGCATCATAGTGGGTCCATTTTGACTTCTCCACTATGGATAGCCTCAAATCAACTTTGTATTTCATGGTGTGGTGCCCAGATTAGTGTCATTGACAAATAGGGGCTCTCTGAAAAACTTATTTTAACTTTTTCCCCCTTACAATGCAGATGCTAAATGCAGATATTAAATTTTAAAAATAATAAAACATCATTCACTAAAATCTATTTGCCTAGTAAATGTGAATAACCAAGGGCTAAGTCCTACTTGCCCACTGTAATTACACTGACAAAAATAGGGAACATAGAAAAAAAGTTTGGTGAAAGAAAATGTTAAATTCATTTTCTGAATAATATTTTTATTTTACAATAGTTTAAAATTTGCAGAAAAATTATAAAGATAGTACAGAGAGTTTCCATATACCCACACCCAGTTTCTCCATTATTAACTTCTTATGTGAGTATGGTTCATTTGTACAATTAATAAATATTTATACATTATTATTAACTAAAGTCCATACTTTATTCATATATTTTTAGTTTTTATCTAATGCCTCTTTTGTTCTTGGATCCTTTCAGGAATCCATAATACATTTAGTTGGAATATCTCCTTAAACTCCTTGGCTATGACAGTTTCTTGGGTGACCTTGATAGTTTTGAAGAGTACTGGCCAGGTATTTGGTAGAATTTCCTTCGACTGAAATTTTTCTGATGTTTTTCTCAAGATTAGACTAAGTTTATAAGGAAGACCACAGAGGAAAAGTATCTTTTTTATCACATCATATTAAGGACATATACAATCAATGTGACATTTCACTGTAGATGTTGATCTTGATGATCTGGCTGAGGTCATCTTTGTCAGGTTTCTTCCCTGTAAAGTTCCTCTTTCCCTCTCCTTTCATGATGTACTTTTTGGAAAGAAGTCCTGCAAAGCTCAAACATAAAAGAAGGGAAAATTGTGTTCCACTTCTTTGAAGGGGAAAGTTGGTTCATAAAATGTATTCATTGTTGACACGCAAAGTTTGAGATGCTTCAGAGAAGTGTAGTAGGAATTCTGTGAGTGTTAAAATATGAAAACTTTTAGATCCATAGAAAATCAGGGCAAAAGAAAGAGAGTGTGAGAATGAGAGCTATATAGGGAGAAGAGAGATAAAGAGAGTGTCATAGAGGGGTGATATTCAGCAGGTATCTAGAAGATGAGGAACCAAAAGAGGGAGTTAGAGGAGCAATCAGTGGGGTAGAGGGAGAATGGGTATAGAACAGAGTCCTAGAAGCCAATGGAAAACAATTCAATAAGGAAAGGACAATCAATGATGCAAAATGGTACCAGAAGGACAAGAAAGCCAAAGAAGCTTTTTTGGGTTTGGTAACTAGAAAGCTACTGATTACTTATTATTCATTAATTTTGTGCCCCTATCTATTAACAGAAACCGCAATGTACCTGTTTGCACTTCTGCTATTATCAACTCAGCCATTCCCAGAGTTGAAAGTCCTGTCCCCTCCCAACTAATATCTGATCATGTCTTATCTTGGTTTTTTAATGAATTATTTATTACTGTTACTACAAATTTGCATTTCACCACATCCAATGGGATTAGGGAATTCCTGACTTAGAAAATTGTTAGCATGCTTCGATATTACAGTTGGGTATTGTCTTATGAAAGACTATTTCCTTGAGTGACCTTTATTTAAGTTTAGAGGGCCTTAAGAAAAATAATGGGATGCATAGAGTGCAGACATATAAGGAGCATGATACATTGATAGAGATCTCCTTGGGAACTTTGTATGCAAATACCTCATCTGCCAGCAATAGGAGAAGGAGAGGTACAGTGGGAAAGGCAGGGAAATGGAGTGAGGAGAGCTGCATTGGAGCACAGCTTGTGTTTCTCTTCAAGGTACATGATGTCAATGGAGACTCTTCATCTCTTGGGTTGGCCTCTTCCTCTATAAAGTGAGCAGGCTGAGCCCATTGCATCCTATGTGTCAATTTGTACATTCTGTGTTCTGAAGTGCACGATTTGGTGTTGAATAAACTTGAGGTAGAAAGAAATGTTTTATTCAATATATCAGTAAGCATTTTCCTCCTGAACTAACTACTCTTGAGACAAAAAAGAAGAGCACATTTATATTTAGGTGAAATTCATTTGTTTTATAAAGTCAATATTGTACTGACAGCCTCAAGCCTTTGGTAAATATTTCAGTCAGACCCACATCAGAATGTGGCTCTTTTAAGGTGTCATGGGAGCTATCAATTCTAAACCAAATATTTGAGATCCCACATAGACCAAAATCACAGGAAATTGAGCTTTTTAGGACCTTGCTTTTCAAACTCTGTCCTTGAAGTGATATTTGATAGGTAAGGCTATTCCTCCAAGTTAAAATTATTGTTGGGAAGAGTAATTCAGGGTTTTGAGATACAAATTTGAATTAGAAGAACTATTCTGAGAAATTCTGTTAGAGATAATATATGTAAATCACCCAGCTATATCTGTGGCTCATGGCAGTCATTCAATATTTTCAACTTTTTATAAAACAAAGCTCAGCTTTCATTGGGCACTAAATAACTGAATTAGCAATGATCAGAGTACCTTCCTTTCTCTCCCAATGCAATGGTCAGGCACTAGTGATTTTTCTTTTCCAATTATGGGTTCCTCAGGAGATTTCTACGCAAATCTTTGTATTTTGAGCCATTTAAAATATGTACTAATGAAGATAATATTTACAGGAAACGTGTTTTGGAAAGAAACATTTTATTTTATAGGAATAGTGCTCCTTCCAAGCAGATGGTCTCTGAACCCCAACTACATACAATTTTGGAGCTGAGTTTTACTTGGGTGCTTCTATTTATGTTAAAATTTTATTCAAAAGCTTTGAGAAAATATATTCTTAGAGCCCAGGTTTACTGTACTTTGTTAAAGAACAAATGCACTAGGGTTAATGCATGCACATCATTTTATTCTCATTTAGAGCTGAGCTCCTTAGAAGTTAGGAACAGCAATGTTTGCTCTCTTTGTAATTTATACTTCTATTTTAGGCCAGCCCTTTGCATTTTATGGCTAGTAAAATGCTTTTTTGGATAGCAAAAGCTCAATAACCATTTTCAGAAGGACTTATGTGTACACTCACCCTACTGGAACTGGAACCTTATTACTTTGTAGATAAACAAGTTGTTTAAACTGCTCTGGTCTATTTAGTGGGCAGTGCACACTGTGTTCTATACTTATATCTGGAGATACCTCTTCAGTGGACATCAATAAAATGTGTGTCAAGAATAGTATTCAGCTTATTACTCTTTACCTTGTCTCAGTGACACACCAGTCTATCAAAGGAATAAGTGAATATATAAATGAATAAAACCTTATAAAGTATGAAGTGTAAAATAAAGCCTTATAAAGTATTACCATTTCTATTACACTGAACATCTACTTCATGTAGTAACCGAGCTAGGCATTTTAAACACATAATTTCTGATGGTTTAAAGAATGGTTCATTGTTATTCTCCTTTGCAGATGACGAAATCAAGACTCAGACTTCAGAAAGTAAATGGCAGACTCAGGTTTCAAATACACCAACTGCAGCCCTAGCTGGTTTGGTTCAGTGGATAGAGATTTGGCCTGCGGACTGAAGGGTCCCGGGTTCAATTCTGGCAAAGGGCACATGCTTGGGTCGTGGGCTTGATCCCCTATAGGGGGTGTGTGGGAGGCAGCCAATCAATGATCCCCTCTCATCATTGATGTTTCTATCTCTCCCTCTCCCTTCTTCTCTGAAATCAATAAAATACACATTAGAAATAAACCAACTGCAAAATCCTCATTTTTTCCATTATACAAATAGTTTCTTAAGATCGAGTTTGCTTATGGTTTACTCCAATAAAAAACTCTAACAATATTCCCAAAGGATTCTTTTTTCTTTTTTTCCCAGCTTTTCTGAGATATAACTGACATATAACATTGTGTGAGTTTACAATGTACACAGTTTTGATTGCATGTATATACTAGAGGCCTGGTGCATGAAGCGGGGGGAAGGTCCCTCAGCCCAGCCTGCACCCTCTCCAATCGGGGACATCCCTCTTCCAATCCGGGACCGCTGGCTCCTAACAGTTCGCCTGCCTGATCGCCCCTAAACCCTCTACCTTCCTTCCTGATCGCCCCTAACTGCCTCTGCCTGCCAGCCTGATTGCCCCTAACTACCTCTGCCTTGGCCCCCGGCCTAAGCTGCAGTCTGGCCTCCCTCTGCGGGAGGCGACCTGGCAGATCAGGGGAAGGCACTGCCCCCATTACCCCGTTGTTGCTGCTACTGCCGGACTGAGCCTGGGCCCTTTCACAGCTGCCTGAGGCTGCCCGAGACTCAGCCCTCACAGCTGCTGTGGCTTTGTCCGGAAGGATGTCTGGAAGGTCGTCCGGAAGATGTCCACCCTAATTAGCAATTACCCTTTTATTAGTATAGATATATTGCAAAATGATTACTACTCAAAGGATTATTGAAATAGTGTTCCTCCATTATCATTTTAACTTTGTAAGACTTGAGGGAAAAATGTCATGATAACTGTTTGGATACTGTTCAAGATGATAAATTCTTTTCCCTCATAAATTAATTTATTCCTTAGAGATAATTTCCTCAAGTATACAGACCATAGACAAATCCCTGTGCAATTTGTGCTTCTTAACGGATAAGTGCTAGTGTGGCAGGAAGCCCTCAAATGTACAGCATGCATCTCTTCATTGAGATTTTAAGGACATTTTATCTTTATTATTATTAATTTATTTTTAAAAAATATGTTTTTATTTGAGAGAGAGAGAGGGAGCTGGAAAGAGAGATAGAAACAGCAATGAGAAACATTGATTGGCTGCCTCCTTCACGTTCCATACTGTAGATTGAGCCTGCAACCTGGGCATGTGCTCTGACTGGGAATCGAACCAGTGACCTCATGGTGCGTGGGTCGACACTCAATCCACAGATCCACACTGGCAGGGCAGAATATTTTTAAATAACAAATATAAAAAATAAGATGTAGAATATAACATTTTAATGAATCATCAGTTACACCTCATGACTTCAGAAATAGTCCTGTGTTTCTGTCTACTCCAGAGAATGCAGCAGGCATCCTTCCAGAGAGGAATATCTGGGAAGCATCAATCTACTCTATTTTCAAACACATAATTCTCTGTCTTTTACACTTTATTTAGACATTCCCTCACATTTTAACATTTTTCTTAAGGTGCTGCAGTTTTGGATGTCAATTCAATACTGTGAATAGAGAGGAGCAGATTTTAGGTGTAGCTCTTCCACTGCTGCATTCTCCTTCTCATTGAGAAGCAGAATCAGAAGATGCAATACCCTCTTCACCACTCACTGATTAGGACTCTGTGTACTGTTTGTTGATCTAGCATCTACTTTAATGTCAGAGACGCAAAGGTTTATAGGCCCACCTGCACAATTCATCGCAAGCTTAGACTGAAACACTTGAACTTACAGTTTACTCCACACTACACATCATGTCAGTGCTTCACAATATTCTACTTTTATTTAAGCCAAACTTCTGTGGTTTGCACTATTATTTCCCTCATTTTATAAATAAGGAAATGGAAGTTTTGTTGTTTGAAGTAACTTGTCCATGGCTACATGGCCAGTTAAGTTGCTGAGCCTTATTTTATTCTGATGATTGGACTTCAGGGCCTGTATTTTTACTTTTCTCAACAAGGAGATATTATTATAAATATTTATGACACATTTAAAGACACAGAAGTAGAGGTTAATCTATGCACATAATCATTATACTTAGCTTGAAAGACTGGAAGAAGGCATTCTTTTAACAGCTATGTTTCACAGGCAATATTGAAATAAAGTAGTTAGCGATTCAATAAATAGTCTCTTGGCAGATCAGAATTCAATACTGACTGCTGGAAAAAAGGGAGGCACATGCCTGCCTCTGGTTAACATCTAAATTACTTGGTTTTTAGATAAGTTGGACACTGACAACTTGTCAATACAATAAAAAAAACTTCCTCTTCTTCAATGATAATGCCCTTTTCCTGTCATACTCCAAGATGTTCTTAAGAATAGGGCCTGATGATAAATTACCCCCTGATAGAACAGTCCAACATTTTAACATTCTTACACACACACACACACACACACACACACACACACACACACACACACACAGAAATTTGGCAGATATTTTCTAATGTTCAGTTAATGTACAATTCCAAGTCACTCTTCAGACAAATCAATTGATTCTGTTACTTTGTTCTGTTACTTTGGTACAATCTGCAGATAACTCTTCCAGGCAGGTCCATCAGAATAGAGTGCAATTTAGACCAGCTGGTCTGAAGAATTCATACTGAACGTCTTGCTGGATTACTGGTACAACCTGGCACTGAACTCCCTGAGTTAACATCCTTGTCATGATATTTTCTGACAGGGATCAGGAAATTCTTTTTGTAAAAGGCCAGAAAGAAAATATTTTAGGCTTTTTGACCATATGGTTCGTCACAACTACACAACTCACATTTCACCATGAAAGCAGCCACAGGCTAATACATAAAATAATGAGGGTGGCTGTGTTCCAATAAAACTTTATTGATAAAAACTAGTGGTGGGCTACATTTGATTTGTGGGACATAGTTTTCTGACCTCTGTTCCATGATATAAAATCCTGAGGCCTCTTCCTAAAGGTAACATTGTCTGGGATCTATATCAATCGGTGCTTGTTTGCACCAGTGAAGGGATACATTTTCCCTAGGCAATATATTCTCAATGTCCTTAATTCTCATAATGAAATGTCAACTTTACTTCATACGTAGTAAAGTATGAGAAACATGTAGACTACTAATAAAATATACATGCTCTGTAGAAATTTTCCGAATAACTACAAAATCTGAAACTTGGGGATCTCTTCTTGCAAAAATGTGTTAAAACAAACATGTTTTAATATGCAATAGATCTGAGATTTAAAAAATGAGTAAGATTGAATTAGGTAAAGTATAAAATGAGGTTGAGAAAAAGAGTATTTCTCGGCAGAGCTTCAGTATGTGCAGAAGTCCTGGAGCAGGAGAAAGCACAACTTTGTGGGATCTGTAAGAAGCTGAGGGTGGCTTAAACATAAAGAGCAAGGAAGAGAGTGACATAAGGACAGATGGGTCACCTTAAAGTCAATGTGAAGGATTGTGGTCTATATCCAGAGGGCAATGGGATCATTCCAAGAAGATTTCAACCATGATACAGAAGAATGAGATTAAGATTTTAAAAGGTGACTCTTGAAGTATGCAACAGACTGACATATTTCAGAGGGAATGGGGGGAGGCGGGGAAGAGAGTAACCAAAGAACTTAAATGCATATATGCATAGCCCATGGACAAACAATAGTGCAGTGAAGGCCTGGGGAGGGGGCAGGAGCCGGGTAGAGGGGGGTCAATGGGCGGGGGAGGGGACATCTGTAATACTTTCAAATTATGAAGATAATTTCTTTTGAAAGGTGACTCTAATTGTGAAAAGTAGACTGAGAAGGAAGGAGAGGGTGCAGGGAGAAGGATTTGATGCTATTGAACAGAGCAGATGAGAGAGACTGGTAATTTGGATTAGAGTCATGGCCATGGGGGTCAAAGAACATTCCATACACAAATTAGATATTTGAAGTTCAAAGCTACAGGGTTTAATGTGTTGGATGTGGGGAATAAGGGAAAGTAAGAGTCAGATATGACTTCTAGATTACATAATTGAATAAACTCAGTGGGTGGTGGGGGCATTTCCTGAGACATTGGTGGAGGGTCAGGTAGTGGAGGGTGTGAGAGAATGTTTAATCTTGGACATGTTTAATGTGTGCACCTTTAGAGTCATCCCAGTAGAAATAGCAAGTTAAGTCTGGAGTACAAAGAAAAGAAAGGAGCTTAAGTAATGGAATTAGGAGACATCAGCAAAGAGATGGCTAAGTGAAGCATGGCTGTCAGATGAGATTAGAGTAGGGCGAGAGTTAGAAGAGCCCAGAGCACCGTGGTGAGGGACCCCTGTTTGAATGGCCATAGAGGAGGGCCTTGGGATACAGCAGTGAAGGACAGGAAGTCCTTACCTTCGTGGAGTGAGAAGGCACCTATCTAACAGTAAATGATGAACAAAAGTCTGAACACTCTCTTTGTTCAGCAGGTATTGCTTCTGGAGGCCAACAGAGTGCTAGCCTCCACATCACAGGTCTTCTCCTCATAGGTCCTGTCAGAGATCTCAATGCCCCATATACATTGCAGAAAGTAGCCGCCGGACTGGACTGGATGTTTCATCCTCAAAGGTCCATCGGTGGGCAGGCGAGGAAAGTTCATGGGGACGAGTCAGGTTAGTAGTGCACAGTGAGGTTACAGATTTCCTGATTTTCATCTATTCACAGTGTCAGGGGGCCAGAGAGCGGAGGGACCGGCACAGAGGAAAGGACGTTCACTAAGCAAGGCAGGCTAGTCCAGGTGATTTGACCCCTTGTTTCTACTCAGATATAGCTTTTAAAAGTGCAGCAGACATTAACATCTCTCCTTACACACAAGGATGCTAAAAGAGGTGCATGAGTGGGGTCAGAGAAGAGCTCTCAGAACTTCCTGGGGAGCTGGGCTGTTCTTATTTTTTAAATCCTCACCTGAGGATATTTTCCCATTCATTTTTAGAGAGAGTGGAGGAGAGAGGGAAAGACAGAGAAACATCGATGTGAGAGAGACACATCTATTACCGGTAGTTGCCTCCTGCACGAGCCCTGAGCAGGGCCCAGGCCAGGGAGGAGACTGCAGCCAAGGTACATGCCCTTGACTGGAATCAAACCCAGGACCCTTTGATCCAGAGGCCAACGCTCTATCCACTGAGCCAAACCAGCTAGGACTGGGCTTTTCTTTTCTTTTTTCTTTTTTTAAAATATATTTTATTGATATTTTACAGAGAGGAAGGGAGAGGGATAGAGAGCTAGAAACATCAATCAGCTGCCTCCTGCACACCTCCCACTGGGGATGTGCCTGCAACCAAGGTACATGCCCTTGACTGGAATCGAACCCAGGACCCTTCAGTCCGCAGGCCGACGCTCTATCCACTGAGCCAAACCGGTTTTGGCTGGGCTTTTCTTTTTCAAACCACACAGGCCCCACTGAAGCTGTGAACTATGTCCCCAGGGAGCTCCCCCTACTGTCCCTTGGGCAGCCTGACAGCCTAGCACCGCAATCTGCCCTTCATCTAGGGCTGAGAGGGGTGGGCACTGAATTTCTTTAGATACAACTGAAATTTTAAAAATCCTTTATGTTCGACTCATCTAAATTTAATTTTTTTCTACTGTGTACATACAAAGGCAGAGATAGGTTGCAATACAAACTGGAAACATATTTGAAAATACGTATGAAAAACAAAGAATTAACATCCCTATGCAAAGAGCATGTGCAAATTAATGTAATATAATGTAATAAAACTAAATTTCCACAGAATGATTGACAATGAACAGTAACATGGAATTCATAAGACATGAAAGCAAACAGCCCTCAAGAACTGAAAATAGTTAGCTTCACTAATAATAAAAGAAATGTCAATTAAAGGTAAATATAATTCATTAGTCATATTGCAAATGTAAAATATAAATAATACTGGGAAATGGGCTTTATCACATAACCTTGTGGGGACTATGACTTTTATATATAGTGGGAGCAGAGAGGCAATATATTTAAAAATGTCGTGTCGGGTACAAACAGTTGTGTTAAATGACACCTATTTTGACATGGAATATTTTCAGAATGTCTTGCAGAGTGTTTTCTAAAATATATATATATAAAAAAAAGTAAACTGATGCAATAATTCAGCTGAAAAGCCATAAAAATTAAGATGTGCTTTATAGAGTTTTAAATTATTTTTTCACTAAAGCAAATTCATAATCTCTTACCTAAAAGTCAATCTCATACCTATGCATCTTTAGTAACAAGAAATATTAGCTTTAAATGTCTGAAACTGCATTGAGTTTTATGAAGTATGGAAAGCAGGTGTATCAACAAAATTAGACCTTGTATAGTGGAAATCTGGTAACATTCTAGTTTTGGCATTGCATTTGGCATTGCATATGATAAGGTCTAG
The DNA here is from genome assembly GCF_963455305.1 of Plecotus auritus. Taxonomy (NCBI): domain Eukaryota; kingdom Metazoa; phylum Chordata; class Mammalia; order Chiroptera; family Vespertilionidae; genus Plecotus; species Plecotus auritus. The sequence continues at coordinate 29,989,666 of NC_137775.1, read as the reverse complement.
ATATCATACTTAGTTACATACCATATGTTCTGGACCTAGCATGTCTGTCTTGCATTGCTTAAAGGAGCTACCCTGGGAAAGACTATTAGATTGTTTTATGCATTTTTAAAAAGCACATTGATCTATAATTTATACTTTTATAATGTTTTCCTTGGTAGTTTTAATTTTTTTATTTGCACATATTTTTAAAATATATTTTTATTGATTTCAGGGAGGAAAGGAGAGGGAGAGAGAGATAGAAATATCAATGATGTAAGAACCATTGATTGGCTGCCTCCTGCATCCCCCTACTGGCTCAACCACTGAGCCATTCTGGCTATTTGAACATATTTAACAAGACTGTTTGATACAAGAGGTTGTGGACATGTTGATAAATGCATTGTAAGCTGTGCCTTGCAGCAGACAGGTAATTCTGCTATTGACAAAGGCAGACTCACATTGGTTACTGAACTGTGTCCAGCACGGCCAGTAGTGAACCTGAGTGGGTGAAGGATTAAAGAAAACAGATAAGAGAATATAGCTGGGGCTAGGTAGGACACTGTTCTTGGATGGAGAGACAGTGCCACAGCCTGCAAGCTGTGTCTTTATTTTATAGTCAGATCCCACAAGGCAAAGCAAGAGCGTGGTCAAGCTGTTTAAAATTTTTTTGAGAGTTTCAAATCTACTTGATTACATGCACCTGAGAACTCTATCAAGCTTTGTTTTGGCAGCACTTACTGCACCTCCCACGGCCCACATCACTCAGGCACCTGGGACCACAGGTTCGGACCATAAGATCAAGCATACAACCATAGCCTTTGGCTATAATTGTGCTGGGAGGGCTTTGCCCTCCAAGCTGGGAGCTGCATGTGGCTTTGCCACGAGAGGACCGTGCCCTCTCATTAGTCTGAGACTTGAACCTGTCCAAACGCTGTAGCTGCTCTCCACAGGTTACTCTCTGAGTGCAGTTTCCATAGTGAAGAAACATCTATTTTAGATTACAAAGAAGAATTTTTTTCTGATAGGTTCCAAACGAAGAGAAAAGGAAGCACTGGTAAAGTTCTACAAGACCTTTCCCTAGAACTGTACAGACATGACCAATTTTAATTAACCAGGTACTTCAAAATGTGCTACTTACGTTTAACAGGTAGGAAAATGGAAACTTAAAAAAATCTTTTTTTGCATTAACATGTTTTAACAAATTAGGAATTGATCCCAAGAATTTCAATAAAGAAATCACCAGAGACTCTCACCGTTGGAAATGGGAAACACGTCTCCTTTGGCACAGGTCCTCTTTCCTGGGTTTCCTTATCCTACAGTTCCCTAGCATGGTATTTTAGTAGCTGCTGGTTTCCTTTGGAAGCTAATAAAGTAATACTGTCGATTAAGAGGATTAAAGTCACTCTTCCCTTGGCTCCCATTCCTACATGAATGAGTTGCATATATGAATGTAATCCAGATACGGAAAAGGTGGAAGCCAGAAAAAATAAGAACCACTGAGAAAGAAAGTGAGGAGAAAAAGCCAAGCTTGACTGAGAACTCTATTTGTGATTTTGCTACAAAATTTGTTACTGGAACATTTGGACAATTGTTAAAAAAAATATGTCAGATTAACCTTTGGGGCACCAATAGACATTGACTGGTGTTTATGTGAAACTACCTAAGGTTTTTCCTTTTAACTATAGCAACAGACACTACTAGGCCAGAGTTTTCAACCTATTTTTTGTGCATGAACACTTTTGGTGAAGTTTCCTAAAGTAATATTTTTAAATGCATACAATAAATAGGGTACTAGTTTTCTATTTATTGCTGCATAACAAATTACCACAAACTTAGTGGCTTAAACCACACAAATTATTAGCTTACAGTTTGAAGGTCAGAAGTCTGACAGAGGTCTTACTGGGCTCAGATGAAGGTGTTGACAGGGCTCATTCCTTTCTGGAGGATGTAAGGGAGAATCTGTTTCCTTGTCTTTTCCAGTAGAGGCCACTCTTATATTCCTTGGCTCATGGCTCCCTTTTTCCAGCTTCAAAGTTTGCAAAGGCTGATCAAGTCCTTTGCACATCCCTCTCGCTGCCCACACTGGGAAAGGTTCTGTGCTTTTAAGAATGCATGTGATTAGATTGAACCCATCTGGATATCCAGGGTCATTTCCCACCCCATGGTCCTTAACCTGAATCAAATGTGCCAAGCCCCTTTCGCCATGCAAGATAATATACCCACAGGTTCTGGAAAATAGGGCATGGGCATCTTTGGGGGCTATTATTGTAACTAACTAGGATAATGGTTAAAAATAATTATGTGGAAAAAATATGTGATTAGAATATGTTTGTCTTTATTAACACAGTAATAACATCTAAAGCATATTTAATAATGTCCATACATTCAAAATAGTATTGGGCATAAATGATTTTTTCAATATATCAGCAGTGACTGCAACAACTGTAATGAGGTATGAAAATATCTGTAATTTTTATTGGTGACAGAGTCACAGGACTTGCTATACAAATTGCTTTGTTGTTTACATTCAAAATTGTAGGACATGCTAAATTTTAGCAGTTTAAAAGAGTCAAGATGTGTGTTTCTTTTCTTAGTCAAAAGCACAGATCCTTCTCTGGCTTAAGAACCTCTCTTCGAAGGAGACAGCACCAAATGAAAAACTCCAGCAGTGGCAAGAAGAGTACAGATCCTTTCTTACCAGCAATCGGACAGCAAGCCTGAAGGAAGATAGCAGGTAAGCGGAGTTTCAGCAATACCAGAAAAATCCTATTATCTTCAAGCTCTGCTTTTTCACAAAACCTTCTTGAATATTTCCAGCTCCTCTTGGCCTCTTTCCCAACTCTTTCATTCTTTCCATACCCAACAACAGCCTAAACCAGGGGTCCTCAAACTACGGCCTGCGGGCCACATGCGGCCCGCTGAGGACATTTATCCGGCCCGCAGGGTGCCGCTGCCTGTCCTGCTTAGCAGCCGACTCCTCCCGGGCCCGCAGTGTGCATACGAATTTGTTCATAGTTTTTTTTTTAAAAACTATAGTCCGGCCCTCCAACGGTCTGAGGGACAGTGAACTGGCCCCCTGTTTAAAAAGTTTGAGGACCCCTGGCCCTTGTTCTTTTTAATATATTTTTATTGATTTCAGAGAAGAAGAGACAGGGAGAGCTAGAAACATCAGAAAGAGAATCATTGATCGGCTGCTCCTGCATGCCCCCTACTGGGGACCAAGCCTGAAACCCAGGCATGTGCCCTGACCTGGAATTCAATCAAACTGTGACCTCCTGGTTCATGGGTTGATGTTCAACCACTGAACCATACTGGCTGGACAACCCATGTTCTTTCTCTCTCAATCATTTGACATTTTATCATACATTGTCTTGGGATGCTACAAATCTTTTCATGTGAATTTTTCTTACCACTCTGAAAATTTGGAATCTTTGTAAGTAGAAATGATACACATCTTTGTGTGTTTTTTAGTGAGACTTTAAGGGCTTTTAGGGTAATAATGAGTGAATGTTTATGATGCAATTGACCACTAACCAATCAATGATCCCCCTTGGAATTACATATTTATTTTGGTAAAATGGTAAATTTCAAGAATGTGCTTGTTTAGCTGAGTGTCTTTTTGAACTAGGTCTCACACTAAGGTGTATTCTAAGAAAAGATTCTTGGTCTGAGAGTTGGAACTTTTTTCCTCCTTTTCTCTTCCAACAACCAGCTTTGAGATCCTGAGCAAGTAACTGCATCTCTCCTGGGCTTCATTCTGTCCTTTGTAGAATGGAAGGATCAGATTAGATCATCTCTAAGGGTCCTTCCATCTTTAAGAGTTCATGAACCAAAGAGTTTATGTCACCTTCATCCGCATTAATAAAATTTTTAACACTTCATTAGGACTAAATTCAAGTTTCCAGGATTATTCAGCTTCACCAAATAGTTAAGAAATTTAAATGTTCAAACACTGAGACTTTCCTGAGGAGGTAAATAGTGACCAAATCAAACACACTCCTCATAAAATTCATTCCTTCTTGTCAAAAGACCCATTATATATTTTCCTTTTATGCTTTCTTTTGATCTTACGTACTCACCTCCGTCTACTGGAATAAGGGGCAACTCAAATGCCACCCCCTCAGTGAAATGTCCTGCTCCAGCTTCCCTAATTTGGAGAAATTACATTACTAACTTTCAGCAGCAAGTCATGAATGTTTTCTTTTTTGGCACTTAAAGCTATGCCTCCAATTATGTTTATTTGTGCATGTCTAATCCCTAATTAGATTTGTGCAAATCTAATCCCTAATTAGATTTTAAGCTCCTGAGCCGTAGAGAATTCTAATGAAACTTTGTGCCCTCAGGTTACTAGAATAGAAACTTATCTTCTGATTTTCTTTGCTTTTTGCTCCACATAATTCTAAAATTATTTTCAAGAGGATTACTATCTGACACATATATGGAGTGGGCAAAAGTAGGTTTACAGTTGTATGTGAAAGTCTATTCTGTATTGTTATTAATTATTGTATTATTTATTTGTACTATTTCTCTTGTTATTATTTCATATTCTTAATTATAATTTATCTTTTAGGTAATGGTGTCTGGTAATTTAACCTACTTTTGCCCACCCCTGTATATATAAAAAATCATCAAATTGTGTACTCTAAATATATAAAATTTCTGGCATGTCAATTATACTTCAATAAAATTTTTAAAAGTTTTAACTAAAAAAAAAAAAAAAAAACAAAAAAACGATGAGGGTAGACAGAGGAGTCAGATGGGAAAGTTTCTATCATTCCACCAGCCAAAGTGTGAAAATTTGAGGATAAAAAAAGATAGCCTGGGTGGTGTGGCTCAGTGGTTGAACATTGACCCAGGAAACAAGAGGTCACTGGTTTGATTTCTGGTCAGGGCACATGCCCAGGTTGTGGGCTTGATCCCCAGTGGGGGCCGTGCAGGAGGCAGCCAATCAATGACTTCCTCTCTCATGGATGATTCTATCTCCCTAACTCTCTCCCTTCTCTCTCTAAAAATCAATAAAAAAATATTTTTAAAAAGATGGATAATAGCTGTGATGGACCAAATCAGTGAAAATATACCTCTATATAATGATATTCAAAAAAGAGAAAAAAAATTGTCACCATTTGAGGTGGTGCTAGAACTTCAACTTTGAAAATTGATAACTATAGAGAAAGAATTAAGCATTTATTCTGCCTTGCCAATATTTCAGAGTAACCAAATATTCTCATTTAATTAAAAAACAAAAACTCTTCTTTACAGAATAATGCTACTTAATAAATACAGAAGACAGAACTAAAAATATAATTTCACAAATCCAATTAAGTATTATCTCAGACAGAACATATCAATTGGTGTTTTGTTTTTTTGTTTTTTAAAAATCAAATATTAGTTTAACGGTTGACAGGAAGCTGGATTTTTTAAAATATATTTTATTGATATTTTACAGAGAGGAAAAGAGAGGGATAGAGAGTTAGAAACATCGATGAGAGAGAAACATCGATCAGCTGCCTCCTGCACACCTCCTACTGGGGATGTGCACGCAACCAAGGTACGTCCCCTTGACCGGAATCAAACCTGGGACCTTTCAGTCCGCAGGCTGACGCTCTATCCACTGAGCCAAACCGGTTTCGGCAGGAAGCTGGATTTTTAATAATGCCAAAGTAAAGCTTTAGCAACAGGAAGAAAACATAACTGAACAAAGGAGGAAGTAGAATGTGTTTATGCTGTTTTAGTGGTCACCATTAGCATCATTAAGGGTGGGTCAACCAAATTTTAAATTACTGATGTGACGCAACATAACAGCACATAATGGCAATCAACATGACCTGTGCTATGTAATTCTAACATGTTCAAAACCAGCAAGCCTTTTCATGTAACTTATTCACAAGAAATACTGGGGATAAAAAAAGAGCCCCAAATCCAAAGAAACAACCAGATGTCTAGGTTGCATATCTATACTAATAAAAGGGTAATATGCTAATTAGACCAGGAGACCTTCCGGGACCTTCTGGACATCCTTCCAGACAAAGCCATGGTGGCGGGGCTGAGGCAGAGGCAGTTAGGGGCGATCAGGCCAGGAGGGGAGGGCAGTTGGGGGCAATCAGGTCGGCAGGGAGGGGTAGTTGGGGGTGACCAGGCTGGGGGAGGGGCAGGGAGTGATCAGACTGGAGGGGGGGCAGTTGGGAGCGAGCAGGCTGACAGGCAGAGTGGTTAGGGGTGATCAGGCAGGCAGGTAAGCGGTTAGGAGCCAGCGGTCCCAGGTTGTGACAGGGATGTCCTACTGCCCCAAGGGATAGGGCCTAAGCCAGCAGTCAGACATCCCCCAAGGGGTCCCAGATTGGAGAGGGTGCAGGTCGGGCTGAGGGACACCCCCCCCCCAAGCACGAATTTTGTGCACCGGGCCACTAGTCTAGATATACAAAACTGGTCTAGTCTCTTAAATAGTGGGTGTCAGTTAAAAAAAAAAAAAAAAAAAAGGCTGGTCTTGATTATAAAATAGAGTTAACAGACATAACCAGATGAACAGCAGGCTGCGTGGGGTGACCAGTCCAGCAGGGGGTTAGTGAGGGATGACCAAATGACTGAACAGCAGGCTGTGTGGGGTGACAAGGCTGGCAGGGGGGGACAGTTGGGGGCAACCAGGCCAGCAGGGGGCAGTTGGGGTCAACCAGGCTGGCAGGGGGGCAGTTGGTGTCGACCAGGCCGGCAGAGGGGGCAGTGAGGGGCAACCAGGCTGGAAGGGGGGGCAGTTGGGGGTGACCAGGCTGGCAGGGGGGCTCAGTAAGGGGCGACCAGGCTGGCATGGGGGGGCAGTTGGTAGTGACCAGGCCAACAGAGGGGGCAGTTAGGGGCAATCAGGCAGGCAGGCAAGTGAGCAGTTAGGAGCCAGCAGTCCCAGATTGTGAGAGGGATGTCCAACTGCCAGTTTAGGCCTGATCCCTGGGTAGTCCCGGATTGGAGAGGGTGCAGGCTGGGCTGAGGGTCCCCCTCCTCCTCCCCCACCCCCCCACCCCCCGTGCACAAATTTCGTGCACCAGGCCTCTAGTTTATAAATAACTAAAGGCATGCATGGGCTTTTTTTTAATCCCCAGTATTTATCCCCCTTAAATTCAGCATCACAAAAGGCAGACATGTTTCCAATCCCCACACCTATAGTAATAAAATCTCCATTTATGAGAAAAACAGTCCGTAGATTATTTTCATATCATCCTATATAGAAGGCATTCCAAAAAAGAAAGAAGCAAAGAAAAAGAAAGGTAGGAAGGAAAGAAGGAAGGAAGGAAAAAAGAAAGGGAGGAGGAAAAGGAAACCACTGCACAAAGAAAAAATAGATTGGTTTTATTCAGGGTCCTAAGAATCATTTTTAAGGGTCCAGTACACCAGTTACATTTTAATTGAGGAAATTCATAATATTATATTTATGTTGAAGTCCACATCCTAATCTGTTTCCTGAAAGATGAAGGCTGTCTAATGTTTTAAAAGAAAATGTTTAAAATAAATATTGTATGTTTAAAATAAAAATAGTGATGTTACTTAAAATAAAAAGAAAAAAACCCAGGCTTGTCTGGGAAACTCAGGACTCCCCATTGATGTGTTTCACCCTCTCCAAGACGATATTAAACCATTGCACCAGCTATTCAAGTCCTGCTTTCTCCCTGGACTTGCAGTCCATTTGCTCTCAGGCCATAGGCTCCCGTGTATGTGCTCATGCCCTGTGTTCACTGCCTACCACCCAGTTATTGGAACACAGAGCCCAGATAATAGAAAAATTCAGCTGTTACACCTGTTACTGATAGGAATTGCGAAATTGTGACTAGTGACCTTGATAATGTGAAGTTAACTTAAAACATCTCACTGTACTCATAACAATTTAACTGATGATTTACCTACATAGATGATACTTATTGTATGAAATAGGTAATGTGGGCTTAGAAACTTTCAGTATTATCTGTGCAGCCTCAGGCAAATTTATTACTTAGTGGTTGCCTCATTTGTAAAACAGAAACAATGAGGCAAACGAAACCCACCTCTCAGGAATATTGGCAGGATTTTATGAATGTGCATAAAATACTTAAGACTAGTGCCTGGTATTTAGTAAGCACTCAATGATAGCTATTATATTACGATTAGAGGCCCGATCCATGAAATTCGTGCAAGGGGCTCAGCCCTTGCAACAGTGGTGGCTTGCCTTGGCCCTCACAGGTCGTTCGGCTGTCCGGTTAATTAGCACATTGCACTTTTATTATTATAGATTATTAAAGTATTGCTTACTTGGAATTAGTCCTACTTAAGTATACTCCAATGAATGAGCTTTCCATCTCAAAATTCCATGTAGACATCAGATTACAACCAACCAGATAAGCATATCTCCACAAGTTGTTTCTTTGTATTTTGTGATCTCTTTTAAGAACAGAACTTTTCTACCGGTAGTTTATTTATGGTCCAAACTACATGATATGACCCAGTTGTATTGGTTCATAATATAAGTTTTTTAAAAAGGGGGACATGGGTAGAGAGAGGAAGCTGTGCAGATAAGCAAAATCCTCATTCCTACTGTTATTGTTCATTTAGAGTTCAAGATATTTGTGACAAAGCTGCTGAGTGTTAATTTCTTTAGGAAGAACAGCATATAACCTACCACGTATGTAGTGACATCAAATTTCTAGAAGTACAAGTCATATACTAGATTATTTTCATAGTATAGATCAATTCTATGATCACTTGAGGATGTTAATTTTCAAGAACTGTAACTGGGGTCTTTTTCTTGGTGTAATCTTGAAGGCTGCAAACTTCCTTGGCCATGGGAACTGTGGTTGGCTCTAGGTCCAGTACAGCAGTGATTTAGTGAGATGTCTGTGACAATCATTGTAGATGGAACTTATCTTATTTTTTCTTCCCTCTCTGTGTGCATTGTCAAAACAATGTTATCAAATAGTTTCACTTGGGATGGTCACAAGAACTTGGGAACACTGTACTTCAGCCTAAACATCAGCAGAATTTAGCAACTTTTCCCAGTTCAAACTGACTGCTCATTCCTGCCAGGTGTTCAGGTTAAAACTTGGTCCTCAACCTTCTCTCCTCCTAAGCTCATTTCTCAGATCCAGTTTATCAGAAATACTGTGGTTCTACTTAAAAAAAAAAAAATCCAGAAACCAATTACATCTTATTACCTCCACTGCTACTCGTGACCTAAGCCATCAGAATATCTCAGCTGTAATTATTTTTTTTCTTTTTATTTTATTAAGGTATCACATATTTGTCCTCATCCCCCCATTCCCATCCCAGACCCCTCCCCACACATGCCCCCACCCGCCCTGTTGTCCACGACCACTGGTTAGGCTTATATGCATGCATACAAGACCTTTGGTTGATCTCTCCCCCTTACCCCCACCCTCCCCTACCTTCCCTCTGAGGTTTGACAGTCTGATTGATGCTTCCCTGTCTCCGGGTCTGTTTTTGTTCATCAGTTTATATTGTTCATTATTTCCCATAGATGAGTGAGATCATGTGATACTAGAAATACACTTATAAGAACCGAAAATGAGACAAGCAATAATGGTTATGCTGAGAGGCAAATGAATCAGTCTGTGGTGAGTTTCTTTCTGGGCCAACAGTTCTTTTGAGTCCCAATTTCAATGTCTAACAGATCCTTATGTGTACATGTCAGCAATGATATTTCAGTTCTGGATGGTGGACAAATGGTGGTAATGCAGGTCCAACCATCTCTGGTTTGGTCCTGGGCAACCTGCAGCGATGCACAGCTGCTGACAGCTAGTATGGCAAGGCGTCGTCAGCGTCTTCCATCTCTGGACTGTTTCTCTTCTGTCTTCATGGCTGGAGCAGTCCTGTCAATTCCTCTCTGTTGCAGGAATCCACATGGTCTTGGAGTTGTTTTCTGTAACTATACAAACATATTCTCGACCAAAAGTTAATAAAGGAATCTTTTCTATAAATTTGACTTGGGATCCTTTTTCATTTTTTGCCCAAACGATTTTCCTTTGGCTTGTTTTGACACCATGTGTGTTTTTCATGGGTGTCTTGCTGTTAGCATTTCAAATGAAAGTTAATTTTCTAAAGTAAAAATTTTCTAGATGTAATTTACTTACAGGATATTTTCCCTTACATGATATTCTTCTACTATCCCCCCTTTTTTGATTTAAATATTAGGAGGCTTTTGGAAATTTTATAATGTAGTCTTGATAGCTTTTAAATTTTAATTTTTTGCACTAAAATATGACTTCAGCTGTAATTATTGCAATATTCTTAATTGGGCTCCCACATTAGTCAATACGATCCTTTTAAAAGTTGTCACATCAGATACTCTTCTGTTCAAAATCTCTTATTAGCTCCCCATCTTGCTTAGAGTTAAAGCATATGGTCATAAGCCTTCTAGCAAGTTCACAAGTCTTCCCCACTTATACCCTCTGACCCCTTCTCTTGTCTACCTCTCTCTGCCAAGAACATCTTTGTCCTTCTTTCCTTCAAATGCCCTTCAGAGGGAAGGCTGGAGTGAGAGTGGGGGTGGAGAGATTAACCAAATAATCTATATGCATAACCCATGGACACAGACAATAGTGTGGTGAAGTCCTGGGGAGGGGATAGGGGTGGGGTAGAGGGGGTTAGTGGGATAAAAAAAGGGGACATCTGTAATACTTTTAACAATAAAGATAAATTAAAAAAAAAAAAACACGAAAATGTCCTTCAGTGAGCCTATCCTATGTATATATGTACATCTATACACACCTAAGCATTTCCTATCCTATATTCTAGTTTTCTCCATAGCATTTATCACCAATACAGTTCCTAGGTGATGCTGATGCTGGGGGTCTAGGGACCACACTTGGACAGTTTCAGGGGAATCTCTCTTCTCTCAGACTCCCAATGTTTCTGATTTGGGTAGTGCTCAATTTTAGGGACTGCCAGACTACTTAAAGCATTTATTTAAAAACAAATTTTTTTTTTAATTTTTATTGTTGAAAGTATTACATAGGTCTTCCTTTTTTCCCCATTAATCTCTTTCAGCCTGCTCCCATCCTCCCCAAGCCCCTCTCCACCCCATTGTCCAAGTCCATGCGTTATGCATATATGCATAGTAGTTTATTGGTTGATCTCTTCTGTTTCTTAAAACTCAAAAAGGTAGGCCCCACCCTTAGAGTTTCTGATAGGGTGGGACTGGGGGCAGGTAACAATTACCCTTTGAAAACCACTGGTTGAATACATGATATACTTTTATTTAATTTGTTACCTCTCATTCAAATATAGTCTATGAGGCAGTTTTTTGTTCCTCTTGTTTTCAGCAATTTCTTTACGCAAAAGACAATTATCAGGCACAAAGTAGCTGCTCAATAAATACATGTTGAATGACTAACTGAAAATTGCCATCCTAGTGTTATATCTGTAAATTTCTAACTTTGTCTTAGATTTTATAGGAAGAAGTACAAAGTTAGAAAAACCTTTATAATTTAATCCCCCACACAAGAAAGCATTTTTAGGCAGTAGGCCACAGAGACAACTGGGATCTCCTGAAATTCACGAAATAAATTATTAACAATTTATATTATTAATATAACATTAATGTTAACAACAATGAACATTTGTAGATTGCTATGTGCTGACTACTTGATGTATACTCTCTCATTCAGTTCTCATAACAAACTCTGAGGTGTCTGGTGGTGTTGCTTCCATCTTACAGATAAGGGCTGTCAGACCATGGCCCACTTATCAGGAGGCTCCAGGGTTCCCACACTGTCTTCTTCCCTCCTTCTTCTCCCAACCGGGAACAACAAAATAGAGTGTGAAATAAGAGGTGACAGTTTGTTTTTTTTCTCGTGTCCAGACAGGTTAAGATTTGAATTAAAAATGTTATCTCTTTTATGCACTAATCATCATTGTAGCCACTTTTCTACTGCAATAAAGTTCTAAAGAAGTCTATCAGGGCACTGGATTTCTAGATGTAAATGTTGAATCCTATAAAATGCTGTAGGACTTTATTTGTGAAAGATATGAACATTAATCAGGAGGCATGTTATTTGGGGCTTGTTTTTTCAATAATTTAGAACAGTTTATTCTGTCTGAATCCTCATTCTATCAAACCTATACCACAATATTACACTGATGCAAAGAAAAACTGAAAGACACAAATGATTAGGAGTTAATTCATTTCCTTTCAGATAGACTATGAGATCAGGAGTCAGCAAACTTTATCTTAGGGGCCAAATAGTAAATATTTTAGACTTGTAGGAAATACAATTCTGCAGTCGTGGAAAGCAACCACAGATAAAACAAATGAATGGGTACGGTTTTGATTAAATAAAACTTTATTTGAACAACAGGTGGCCAAGCCATGGACCATAGTTTGCTGACCCATATGTTAAAGTATTTCAATCTTAGTGGAATAAATGACCAGATACGTTACAGATAAATTTACCAAATTTATCTCTCTCTTTTAAAGAAAATTGTGTCTTACTACAGAAATACCATATTCCTGTAACTAAAAATAATGACTTAAAAATGACAATTCTAGCATGCAAATTAAAACAGACATTTGCCTCTGTAGTAAATTGAACTAGTGAAAAGAATCCTTGCATTTATTTTTTTACACAGCACAAATGCAGGTGACATTTAAGTCCAAAATTCCCCATAAAACTTATAAACATAACAACTGAGAATCTAATTTCTTATAGACTTCTGCATCATTCATAGCTATACACTCTAGAGAACCATTCCATAGCAGCAGAGGAGAATCCTAACTTAAAGCACCAGGTTTCCAGGCATTACTAAAACTGTTTTTTCATTCTCTAATACATGCAGTCAAGCTGCCTATGAAGCAAATACCAATTCACCTTAAGCTTCAAAGGATAAGGAAAAGCAGTTGGGAAACCAACATCCTTCTTAAGTCTAAAAGTGATTCTACCTCCTTATCTTCTTTTCCATGAAAATTTAAAATTTTAATGTAGTTATAACATGAATATAAATTGAATTTTGAACATAATCTCTTTCAGATTAATCTAACAGTTTAGGATGTTTATACTTGTTTTATAAGTTTTGAGGAAAACAAAAAGCATGATTTCTAATCTGGAATGTTCTGGCCATCTTTATTAAAATTAAAATTTTATAGCAAAGTACTATTTGCTCTGTTTGTTCAAATTATAAATTAAAATATTCTTTAAATCATGTACATTAAGGTACAAAGCTTATTCCCAATAAATTTTTTAGAACTGTATTTTCATTTTTTGATGCAGAGTTCAATGGGCATTTTTAACATCAGCCCAATAAACCCAGAGATTACTGGATCCACTAAATGGGCAATAAAAACTGGTTGAGGCCGCTGATGAATGCTTCAACAGGAATCTGATACATAGACACAGATTTCATTGTTATAGTCAATGGAACTGAAGTCTTACTTAAAACTGTGCTCCTGATAGGCGGAAGATAGAGACTAATGGACTGTTAGTTCTTTAAGCCAAAATGCATGGATCTGCTGTACAAAGGCTTTATTCTCTGCCTGTAGTCAGTAACTTGAGGGCCTTCTGCAGATTCTGCACAGCAGTGCTGACATCTTCATATTGCAAAGCACTGCCAGCATATTTGCAGTATTTCTGAGCTCTAGCAAAGTCCTCGGGTGTTAGACAGATGTCCCCTAGAAGAAAAGAATAATTAAGATATTTATAAGAATATAAAAAGTGTTCTGTTCAGGCTAAGAAAAAGCTTAAATTCAAGATTATAGAAAATATTAGAGGTTATGGAAAAACATAAAGGATTTTTTCAATCCCAGTTATTTTTAAATAAATTTTTCATGCTATTATTTATTACTAATATAAAGCACATATATACCAATACATAATAACTTACTTGAGTAAGATTTTCCTTTCAGAAGTAATAAACTAGAATTCTTTATATTTTGGAAAATTAATTATAAAAAATTATACTCTGTGAAACAAGGGTAGTAGGTTTGGTGTTTATGCTAGAATCACTCTGCCTCTCTTTTCATGGAACAATACACATAGACTAAACCATTCAACCCTCATTTGAACTGGAAATCTAACCCTCAATTTAAAAAGAAAGGAATAACAAACTTTATGTGAAAATTTTACATAAGTTGTTTAACTCCTTTAAATATAAACAAAAATTTATCTTTTTGTGCCACCCATATAAAAACCTCTAAGGTTTAACTAAGTTTTATATAATTAAACTACACAATTTAGCATGTAAACCACCCTTACAATTTATTTCTCCAAAATATATTTTCTCAGCAAGTGGTTGATATGTGTAGAGCAACCTAATAATTTGGGTAACAAACCATACTAAACACGTCATTCAATCTAGGATTTGAATATACCTGAATATATACTTCTAAAGATAAAATTAAATACTTTGTATTTTGTCTTTTGAAATAAATACCCCTTTCCTTAGAAATTTTATGAGGATTCTAGGAGAACTGATCAGAAGGCTAGGGGTAGACTATAACAAACATAATATATTTTGTTACCCATTAAACCTAAATAATAATTATCCTGCAGTTCCTTAGATATTTTAGTCAGGCATGCCTCACTTTGTATTTTTTGCTTGAAAATACCTACTAGATTCTTTAATGGTTTTTAACATATATTAAGAGACTCTAGTAACTAAGATATACATACTTTCTAGGCAAGTGAGACACCTTTAAAAATTAAGTTTACTATAACTCTGCTCATTTTGTGCTTTAATATCCTACGCTCCTATCTCAGGGCAATCCTTAAAAATATAAAGCATCCGCCCAGAATTTACCGGATTTGCTGGAAGAAAGCCCTAATGCTCAGGACTAATCTTATTTTTACAGCATTAGCTTTAGCACTGTTTTGCTGACATATCACTTATTTATTAATCAGATAAAATGTGTTTAGTGGCAAGAATTCAGTTACTATTTTAGGTTTATAAACTAAACTTATCCACCAATGATAAAACTATTTTAATACACAAAATACTGACTTTTCTTATAAAATAAATATTTCAATATTTATAAAATATGAATGAAAGTATTTTAACAAAAATATAATTATATATGTAATAAATATAATAGATATGTATGACAAATTTGTAACTCAAAAAATAACTAGATAATAATTTATGATTTAGATACAAAATATAAGTTATAGACTTAGATAGACATGTAATTTATTTTCAACAATCAGAAGTATAAATAACTTATTAAGCCATTTCAAATAGTTACTTCTGGTATTTTGTAACAGTTTAGGCTTTCCTATATTAAAAAATAATATGTAAGTCATTAAAATAAAACATTTTAATTAAAATTTTAAATAAAAATAAAGTCTGTTTCTTAATTATGACTCTTCTAAATTAGCATTTAAAACCTAAATAGAGGAAGTGGAAAAGACATAGGAAGGAAAAACAGTTCAATTTCATTTTATTTGATTTTATATGAAAAATAGTAAATACCGCTTAATGTACCAAAATGAAAGTTGTCTTTTTCCTATCATTAAAATTTCCCAGAACCCATAATCAGAACCAGACAGAGAGAATATTGTGGCCCTAAAAGGTGTTTAAAGGATTAGAGAAGTTGTTTAACATAATATCTCTTTTCTGAAATATGTGCTTTTAGGTTCCCGATGGCTTCAGACAAGACTGTCTGAACCACAGACCTGATTCTCCTTCACAGGGCAGGACAAGAAAAGACACAGAAGACAGCTAGAGCTATCCATCAAGTTCTCCATTAGAGTGGAAAGAGAGCCTCGGTCAGCACTGAATCAAAGGCAACATTATTTGGTATAAAGAGAAATCCCTGCATGCTCAGTGGGCATAAGCAACCATTTCCAAGGCTGAATTATCAAGTTTCCAAGGAATAAAACTTAATTGTAAATATTCCCAAAATGAGTCTTTAGAGATTCTTTTCTTTTTTATTTAACCAGGTAGTTCTAGAAATTCATGTCAAGAACCTTGGATAATTTATTTGATCCTAATATACTCTGTTATTCCCTGACT
Source organism: Plecotus auritus (assembly GCF_963455305.1). Taxonomy (NCBI): domain Eukaryota; kingdom Metazoa; phylum Chordata; class Mammalia; order Chiroptera; family Vespertilionidae; genus Plecotus; species Plecotus auritus. The sequence continues at coordinate 29,973,709 of NC_137775.1, read as the reverse complement.
CAATGGATACACAGGCAGAACCGGAGGGGGGCCATCTGATCTGCAATAAATCTTGGAGGTAACTGTAAAGCATAGTACTGTAACCTTACCTTATATCCAGGCACCGCCAAAACATGACACTTATTAATGGCAACAACAGTAGCAATGATTAGAGGTAGAGTTTTATTACATTAGGAACTATGCAAATGCCGTTTAGATATTCTCAAAAATTTTTATAAGTTGTTATTCATATTCTAATACTATATATAGAGAGGTACACAAAGTAAAAAAAGTAAATACTGAGCCTCAAATACCCTTTCCAATTCCATTCTCCTCTCCAGATAGCCAAAAATTCATTACAAAAACATTTAAAATATATTAATACTAATGCGTACATATTATGTGTGTATTAAAAGGCAAGAAGTACTAAACATTAAAGAGAAAAATGTAACAGGAAGGGGTATTAAAAGTACTAGAAGTGATAGTGATGGTAGATATGGTGGATATGAAACCATTATTTATTTTTGTGACTTCTCTAGGTTTTTCCTATGCATTTAAACACATATATACACATAGGAGGATACAGTTTTGTTTTAAACTTTTTTTGTTGTTTCCTAAACAGGGCCATACTATATAATGTTCTGCAACTTGACTTTTTACTTACTGTGTCTAGATCTTTTCACATGCGAGTTATCACGTTCTTATTTATTTTTCCATCACCATTTATCCTCTCTATGCCCTCTTCCACCTCCACCCACCCCCTCCCCACAATCAACCACACTGTTGTTCATGTCCTTGAGTTCTCTCTTTTTTTTCTTTTTTTGCTCAACCCCTCCACACCCCATCCTCCCCTCCTCATTAGAGCTATCTGCCTGCTCTCTCTGAGTCCATCACTATTTTGCTTGGCAGTTCAGTTTTTTTCGTGAAATTCCACATATTTAGTGAAATCATATGTTACTTGTCTTTCTCTGACTGGCTTATTTCACAGCATAATGTTCTCCAGCACCACCCATGCTGTCACAAAGGGTAAAATTTTCTTCCTTTTTACGGCAGAGTAGTATTCCATTGTGTAAATGTATCACAGCTTTTTTATTCACTCATCTACTGATGGACACTTGGGTGTGCACATATTAAAAAAAAGAATATAACTAATGATGTGACCCCAATCACATCCTTTTTTAATATGTGCACAGTATTCGTTAGTATAAATCATAATTGACTACTTTTCCATTAATAAGCACTTAAGATTATTTTCTATTACTATAAATGATGCTGACATAAATATCTCTGTAAATACATTTTATGCCCATGTCTAAGTATATTTTAAAAATAGATTATTAAAAGTATAATAGCTAGGTCAAAAATTGTATTTGCCATTCTGATACTGACATAATGCTAATGAGAAAAGCTTTACCAATTTATAGTCCCACCAACAGCACGTAAAAGTCATTCCCTATTTTCATTAACATTACAGCTTATCAATCTTTAAAATATTTTTGCATCTATTTAAATGTAGTCACCAACAGTCTTTGGTGTTTGGAGACACCATTACCTTCAATAGAGAGTGCACTGTGCTCCAAACTCTCATGTCCCCTAACTTTCATTAAATTCTGAACCAACTATAAATAAATATTTTTGCTGTCATACTAGTAAATCAAATGAATGCAGAATTAGAGGAACACAATGTAACCAATCCATGTTATGTTCATAATGACACCAGCATGGTAGATGTGTCACCCGCTCCCATCGCCCTTCTAAATAAAGCTCTTCTAGTTCCACAACTTAGAGGCAGGTAGCTTAATGGCCAGTTTCCATTCACACTAGGAGAATAAAAAAATCATGTGGGAAACAGACCTGCAGACATAGTATCAGGGGAAACACAAACTCAAACACAGTAACAAAATTAAAAATAGTAGAGCAAGGTTTTCATTCTAAATATAGAGGACTAAATCCCATCAGACATGATGATGATAACTGAATGAGAAAGACCAAAAGAAACATAAATTTCAGAGGGAAGATGCATATATGTATAACCCATGGACAGACAATGATGTGGTGAAGGCCTGGGGAGGGGTGGGAGCTGAGTGGAGGGAGTCAACGGGGGGAAAAAGGGACATCTATAATACTTTCAACAATAATGATAAATTATAAATACATAAATAAATAAAAAGAAACTGTTGTAATAAAACAAAACAAAAACACCACCATGGACTGGGGGGGGGGGGAAATAACAGAAAAGTTGGATAAGTAGCAAAGATTAAAATCAACAAACAATGAAGGCATGTGCCGGGGGGTAGGGGAGGCCGATGGGGGGTGGGGAGATCAATGGGGAAAAAAAGGAGACGTATGTACTACTATTTGTAATACTTGAAACAATAAAATAAAATTTAAAAAAATCAACAAACAAATCACCTAGCCTACGAAAAGAACAATCAAAATAATTATCCTCAGAGATTTTTATTTTCAATTAGTTTTTCATCCTAGATAATCTGATCACTCAGTATAGATGAGAAATATCATAATCATAACACATGGCAATCTTTTTTAAAAAAATTTTAATCTCGCCTGAGGATATGTGTTGTTTTTTTTTTTTTTTAATATATTTTATTGATATTTTACAGAGAGGAAGGGAGAGGGATAGAGAGCTGGAAACATCGATGAGAGAGAAACATCGATCAGCTGCCTCCGCACACCTCCCACTGGGGATGTGCCCGCAACCAAGGTACATGCCCTTGACCGGAATCGAACCTGGGACCCTTCAGTCCGCAGGCCAACGCTCTATCCACTGAGCCAAACCGGTTTCGGCCTGAGGATATGTTTTTATTGACTTTTAGAGAGAGAAGATGGGAGAGGGAGGGAGGGGGGAGAGAGGGAGGGGGTGGGAGGAAGGGAGGGAGAGGGGGAGAGAGGGAGAAGGGGAGGGGGAGGGAGAGAGAGAGAGAGAGAGAGAGAGAGAGAGAGAGAGAGAGAGAGAGAGAGAGAGAGAAACATCGATATGAGAGAAACATTGATCGGTTGCCTTGCATACCTGCCCAGACCTGGGATCAAACCTCTAACCACGTATGTGCCCTGACCAGAAACTGAACCCACAACCTTCTGGTGTACAGGATGATGCTCCAACCAAGCCACCGGTCCAGGGCAACATATGGCAATCTTGAACTAAACTAATCTTAGTTTCCATGATATCTTTGGCTACATGTTTGTGCCACTACATATATACAGTAATAAAACAAAGGAACTATAAAAATAAAAAGGAAAATGCCTTGAGATTTAGGTATTTTTGATAATATGAAACAATCTTGATTCACTGGAGAATCTAGTGAACATGGCACTCAAAGAAATGTGTTTCAAATTACCTGGACACTCCTAAGGTAAAATTACAAAACAACACCCCAAAACAAGATACATTATAACTTATAAGACTTACCCTGGGAACCTGTATTGAAAAGTGCAGGATCAATGGCCGGAATAGTTTGTGGAGTAGGTTGAATAGTATTACTTGTTACACCTGCAACTCAGAAAACCACAAATGGGTATTAAAGTTTCATACCTCTTAATTATCTAGTAGGAAAGCACTTAAAGCATTATGGAGGGATTGCATCACTTTACTTCCTTGAAACCTTAATGAATTCTAAATTGATAAAGTTATTTGATGTTGGAGGCTGGTGTAGAAAATATGCAGGAAAATACATTTTGAGTGTTTACATACACAGCATTGGTTACACATTTCCTATTATGTAGTTTGTCATATCTAATATTTCAATTTGCTTCTCAATTATAGCTTACCCAATATCTGTAGAACTAATAGAACCCTTCCTACCTTTTAATTTCTTAGTCAATTAAATAATTTGGGGACAAGGTGGGATGTAATTATGATTTAATTTACCTTACAGGGTAAGTCCCATTTCACCACTCAGCATGAAATAAAGATTATACGTTCCAAATTTTCCAGTTAACATGTTTTTAAATGATATTTTTGCCCAGCTGGCGTGGCTCAGTGGTTGAGAGTCAACCTATGAACCAGGAGATCACAGTTCGATTCTGATCAGGGCACATGACAGGTTTTCGGGCTTGATCCCCAGTAGGGGGCATGCAGGAGGCAGCCGATCAATGATTCTATATCATCACTGATGTTTCTCTCTCTCTCCCTCTATGAAATCAATAAAAATATGATTAAAAAAAAAAAAGAATGCTAGTTACTCACTGAATTTAACAGTCATAAAAAGTTCTAATAGGAAGCCAAAACTAATTGCTTCTTGGTTATATAAAGAATATCAGCCCTGGCTGGTTTGGTTCAGTGGATAGAGTGTCAGCCTGCGAACTGAAGGGTCCCAGGTTCGATTCCGGTCAAGGGCATGTACCTTGGTTGCAGGCACATCCCCAGTAGGGGGTGTGTAGGAGGCAGCTGATCGATGTTTCTCTCTCATCGATGTTTCTAACTCTCTATACCTCTCCCTTCCTCTCTGTAAGAACCAATAAAATATATTTAAAAAAAAAGAATATCATCTTCTTAAAAATACATATTTTTATTGATTTCACAGTGGAAGGGACAGGGAGATAGAGAGAAACATCAAAGAAGAGAGAGAATCACTGACTGACCTTCTGCACACGCCCTACTGGGGATAGAGCCCGAAACTCGGGTATGTGCCCTTACTGGGAATCGAACTGTGACCTGGTTCATAGGTCAATGCTCAATCAACCACTGAGCCATACGGGCCGGGCACTAGCATTCTTGATTAATGCTAAGTAATATAATAGAGTTGAAGGTTACTAATCACCTAAAATATTTACACAAATTGTTAAAACTTCCCAGAGGGACTTACATGATCCAATTAGCAAGCAAGCAAATGAAGAAAAAAGTTGATTACTCTAAATCAATACACTCAACAGAAAACAGGATTCATTTCCCCAAGCTAATAGATTAAATTTGAATAGGCAATTTGTAGTAAGTATCAAATGGGAAAGACAATGTAATAAAAAGAAGAAAATCGAAGGAAGAAAATAACTAGGAAGTTTCTAGGAAAACAAAAACATAGCCAATGAAAGTTCTAGCGTGGTGGTTTTTAAAAGGTTAACTTAAAATTTAAAATAGTATTCAGATCTAAGTTTTGACTTTGAAGGACCTTCTCATTACCAACCCAAAAGAAAATGGCTTATATACTATGTAATCTCATTTAATTTTGATTTAGGGCAAATTAATTTCATTTTACACCTTTGGAACTATTAAATCATGAAAATATTACCTTGTAGGCAATATTACTTTATAAGAACAAAACAGATGGGGAGAAAATGTAGCTATGTAGTAAAATTTTATTTGAGTGATATTTTAAAAATAGGTAGTTTGCATTTTATTAAGGACTTCTGGTCAGTCATTCAATTAGGACTTGAACTGACAACACAGGCTGCTCAACATGCCTCGTACAGCAGTCAGAAGATGCTGCATCTCGTCTGTCTTGACACACATGAGCCAAGGCCTGTCCTCTTGGCAACCACTGTAGAATGTTGCCATAGAGGCCTAGCGTACTGGCTCAATACAAGTGCATAAATAACAGTCAAATTAGTAAAAAATTGTTTTTTAATTTATGTTTATTTTTTGAGATGCCCAAATCTAGCATTTTTCCCTTTTTTTCTGATTTGGAAAGGTATCATTTGTCAATTCACAAATGGGTTGCAGGCCCCTAGACTGCAATGTGTGTGTGGGAGTGAACATTCCTGGAGGAAGTTGAAAATGGCTTTCTATTATTTAACAAAAAAAGATAATTAAAAAGTAACTTTGGGTTAATTTTTAAGTAGATGGCTGCATATCCTATTAGATGGGATTAATACACATTAAAAAATTAAAGATCACAAGATTTCTAATTAAGTATTAACTTGTTCTATAAATGGTATGAGAAAAATGGATGTTGGTTAGAAAATTAGAAAAGACTGTCCAGAAAGAATAATTAAACAGAATGCTGAAATGTAGTATTTGGAGCAGCAGACAAACAGGCAGAAAGACATGCTATCTATGAGGAACACTCTAAGTAGACAAAAGACAGGAGGACTGGGTTGAATAAAACTTCAGTATAATCATGGAAAATAGCATTGATACAAATGATTAGGCCAGAATATAAACAACTTTGAAAACTGTATAGAAGAACTCAAATGCATTACTGCTGACGTTTAGAAGAACTACAATAAAAGAACTACATTTTTGATCTATAATGAGGTGAGCTGCATTTATAATTTAAAGGCTGGCATTAATTATAAAATTGTGACTTAATCTATTTAGATTTTTCACTGAGATCTTCCTCTGTATTTACCAACTGTAAAAAGTGATGTTTCAAAAGGAAGAAAACAGTACACTGTATTGCCCATATCTGCTATTACAGTGATTAAAGCTCAAGAGCAAACGCATGTCCTCTTTAAACAATCACTATCCCTGCTCTCTTGTACCCATTACTTTCTTGTGGAAGAACTAAAAACTATATTAGCACATACTATTCTTTTCAGCTATCTTAAGAATTTCCCTTTGATAAAAGTGCATCCTGGACCTTTATATGGGAGAAAGTAAATCATTCTTAAAGCGAGTAAGAGGGGAAACATCTGCTATATTTATAAACTAAAAATTTTATTTCAGTTTCTATTAGACAACTATAACGGATTAAAAAAACTGTTTTAAATATAATAGAAAAAAATTCCTCCAGCTAAGAGAAGATTCCAACATCTCAAATCAATCTTAGGAGTAAATATATATCAGAAAAGTAGGTTTTTATTTGATAGAATATTAGCTCCTTGGAGGAAGGGACAAAAAAAGGAAGGCTCCAAAAAACACAAAATCAGAATGACTTGGGTTCAAACACTAGTTCTTTACTTACTAAGTATGTTTGTATTTTAATTTTTGAGATAACTGGTTAATTTGTTTACTGTTAGTAAATTAATGACAACACTATCTAATACAGTTTCTGTAAGAGTAGATTTATAAAACAGTTGTAATTATATAAATGCTAAGCCTATGAGAGTGTATACAGTAAAAAGATAGGACCTTATTCCTAATAGAAGATTACCTCCTAATATCTATCTTTATGTGATGCATATTCTAAGTAGGAGATACTGTCTGTTTGAACATATGAAACTAACAATATTCTATCACTTTTGTGGAACAAAAATAGCAATTTCATATGGTTCAACCTGACAGAGCCCTTCTATTAGAAGTATATGTTCCCTTGCATATGTACATATAGGATGTCTACAAATAAAATATGTATGTATGGCTATACCTCTACTCAGCCCTAAGAAATATTATACTGTCTAAAGCAATACCCCTTAGGCAATCTTTTTAAGGTCATATCCTATCCCCAAGAGTGACATTTCCTTTGATTCACAAAATGATTTTAAGTGTTCATTAACTTGCTATTAAATATCCTGTCTTTCTTTGGCATAGAAATAGGAAGGAAGAGAAAAAAAAAGAAAGGAAGCTAATTTGCTGAATACTGAGTTTGTGCTAGGCACAGTACTAGTCAATTTTTATTCTTTTTCTCCTTTAAAAATTAAAACAACCATAAGAAATATGATTAATTTCATTTTAGAAAGAGAAAAAACCTTCGTCAAAAGAAGGTAAATTAATAGTTGAGTTTGTGGTTTAACAAGGGGAAGAAACTAATAACCAATACTATTTGACTCCAAAATGCATTTATTTTCATTTCTCTCTTCTACAGGGCTGCTTGTGTCTGCAGCTCTTGATTAGTGTTTAAATTTAGTAGTATAATTCAGACAGTATTCATCTAAGACTAATATGCCTAAAGTAGCTGGTTTTGCTTACATTTTCTACAGAAATTTTCAATAATTCTAAAAGATGAAATATTTAAAAGAGTGCTCTATAAAATTTTACTTGCAAACTAATTCAAATTGGCTTGCCTATTAATATTATTGCATAGATAATAAAGCAGTGAAAAGGCAGGACAGGGTAAAATATACAGAATGATGACACAAAAGAGATCATTGTTAAAATTATTCCTTTCATTAATACTGTTAAAAATTATTATCAATACTAGAAGCCCGGTGCACGAATTCGTGCACGGGGCGGGGGGGGGGGGGGGGACCATGGGAGGTTGGCTGGTGGGGGCGGATGGGAGGGACCACAGGAGGTTGGCTGCTATCCCCAAGGAGAGAGCCAGCCCTCGGCTCCCATGGGAAAGGGGTCGTGTTCACCGCCACCTATCCCTGGTTCCCTGTCCCAGCCCAAGCCCCGAAGGCACTGGTGGGGTCAGGAGATGGGGTGACGGTTGCCAGGCTGGGCGTGAAGGAACGGACACTGACGCCACTTGTCAGTGCCCTGCCACCGCACGGTACCCCGCCTCCACCCCCTCCTTCCCTCGTCTCGAGCCGACACCGCAGTGGGTAGGCAGCCCCTAGGGAAGGGAGAGGACAGGAGCGAGAGAAACCCTTGTGTCAAGGGCTGACTCTCAATAGATCGCAGTGAGGGAGCTGCTCTGCTATGTAGGAAACCCCGACCCAGAAGCAGGTCTCTACGAATGGTTTAGCACCAGGGGCCAATGGGGCCAGCCGGCCAGGGAGGAGGGGCCATGGGAGGTTGGCTGTGGGAGCGCACTGACCACCAGGGGACAGCTCCTGCATTGAGTGTCTGCCCCCTGGTGGTCAGTGTGCATCATAGCAACTGGCTGACCAGTCATTCTGGTTTTTCTGGTCCACCGGTTGTAACAGTCACTTAGGCTTTTATATATATATATATATATAGATTTGTAGATAAACTGAGGCTGACAACTGAAAGTCAATGAAGTAGTGGTGTGCTACATAATAGAAATGGTAGAAATCAGGACTCAAAGGATGACTCTCATTTTATCAATTAAATGCTTTGAAATATTTGTATAGTTTACTACCACAGATTATCCTTATGCTGAAGTAAAACTTTAAGAACAATTTTTGTTAAAAAATTAAAATAAGTTAAAGATTTAAACTATGGCTTTTAATACCTTTCTATTTGGAAGTAGGGTTGATGCCATATTAACAACACATATACATAGAAGAGTATCTCTTTGTAACTTATAAAAATATCTTTATGCATATTAATTTATTGGAGGCTAGTTTTGTCAGACTGTTTTCCTATGAAAATAGACATACAGTCCTAAATTATTCCAAGATAGCAGATATCACTTCCCTTCCTTGTTTTTAGTCACAATTTTGTAATCCTAAAAAAAAAAAAAAGTAACCCAAAGCCTCTCTCCTTTTACTAGTCTGTGATTCCACTGCTACTGAGATTCTGTGCCTCTCCTTCATCAATAACCCATGTTGAAGGCAGAGCACGGTCCTAAGGGAAAATGGAATCTTGCTGTCATAGTGGGATGCTGACTGACACATACTATAAAAAACCCCCTCACCTCAGTGCTATTCTTAAACAACATTAAAGGGGAAAAAGTGGGAGGGGAAGAAAAAAAAATCAGCAACAGACATACAAGCATAGAAGCTATTCTTATTAATAAAATATAAAGTCAATGTAATCAATCAATACATTTAAATTTTCTGTCATTCTTATAAAACTAAAAACACAACTGATATTAAAAAACTTCAATAAAAAGAATTTAATGTTTTTTTTTGGTAGGTCAAAGTGGAATTAAAAGATCTTATCATACTTGATGACCACCATTATGTAGCACATATATAAGTACAGCTCTTATTTATGAAAGAGTTCCAAACTTTTTGAGTTTCATTTTCTACCTGTGCTGTGAGGCACTTCTGCTGGTGTATTCGCTGGGGCGTGTGCACCGGGAGGAATCTGTATTCCAGTATAGTTGCTCGAAGGCATGTTGCTGGGGTCATAAGTTGAAGATGATGGCTGAGGTGGCTGAGTGGGCAGGGAGGTGGCTCCAACATCTTCATTTTCGTCAACATCTATTATAGAAAATATGTGCAATGTTAAACTAGATATTTTGAAATAAAAATGCTGAATATTCTTATTTTGCTATACAGGCATGGCAGACCTTCAAATGCAATTTTATTTAATGCTGCTGATAAGCAGGTTCTATCTTTAAAAATAATAGTTTTAAATACTTTCTAAAAGTTATGCCTGGCAATATGATTACCACTTCTTTTAATTCTAATTCCAATTCTATAAAATCTTTGCATATAGTATATTTTTCCTGAAAATAAACTTCCTTTAAACCCACTCTTTAAACTTATAAAAAAGTGACATTTCTGGCAAAACACGTCACATTTATGCTACCCAATAAGAACTCTATTTTCTTTTAGCTGCCCTTTTTACTTAATAGCAATTGTTTTTTATCTATTAATTGACTGTGTGTTTGTCGTCCAAATTATTAAGTTAATCAATAAAAACAACGAAATAAAATTTCACATTCAGCTATCTATAATGAAAGGAGTAATAAGAGACTTTTGTTAAGTTTCAATATGTAGACTTCAAAATATACTACATATCCTTAGCTAAATTTAAAAACTACTTTGAGAGAATTAAATTTTGGTAGTATATTTAAAATAACAATTAGTCACTTTGGAGAATCTTAGTAATTTAAATTTAATTAGTAGAACTACAGATCTCTGAAATAGATTTGTTTCCTATTAATTCTAAAATATTTTTTGTCTCATTATAAACATACTAGAGGCCCGGTGCACAAAATTCGTGCATGGGGGAACAGGGGTCCCTCAGCCCGGCTTGCACCCTCTCCAATCAGGGACCCCTTGGGGGATGTCCAACTGCCGGTTTAAACTGGCAGTCACACATCCCTCTCACAATCTGGGACCGCTGGCTCCTAACTGCTTGCCTGCCTGCCTGCCTGATTGCCCCTAACTGCCTCTGCCTGCTGGCCTGATGCCCCCTAACTGCTCCCCTGCCTGCCTGATCGCCCCCTAACTGCTCTCTCCTGCCGGCCTGATTGCCCCTAACCGCTCTCCCCTGCCAGCTTGATCGTCGCTAACTGCTCTCCCCTGCTGGCCTGATCACCCCTAATTGCTCTTCCCTGCCAGCTTGATCGCCCCTAACCACCTCTGCCTCAGCCCCCCACCGTGGCTTTGTCCAAAAGGACGTCCAGAAGATGTCTGGTCTAATTAGCATATTACCCTTTTATTAGTATAGATTACATGTTTAATGTAAATAATTTTAAATAAGTAAAAACAATCTACCTACTACTCTGAGATATGCATTTTATTAAGTAACCCTGTAGATGTATTTATACCTTATATAGTACAATAGTTTTCTCCTATATTACTGAACTCCAACATTTATATATTCTGGGAAGGAACAAACCCCTGCTGTTTAAAGGTACTGAAGAGTGACCAAAATCTGGCAGAAACTCGTGTGATGATGGACCTTGGAAGAGGAAACCTCACCAGGTGAGAACTACTTTTTTGTGGCTTTTCACCTGAGGGTACTAAACAGTCTGTACAAAAGGAAGTACTACAGAAAAGTGAGCCTTAAATGTGTATATGAATCCCAACTAAATGTCTCTATGGCACTATGCATGTACACTGGGAGAAGACTCTAGTGGGCCTTGAAGAAAGCAACAGCCTTAAAGATGAAAGAATGAGAGGCAGTGTTTGAGTTCAGGCAAGTTAACTGCTTGTTATAAACAAGAATCAAGATTTCACAGAGGAAGATAACAGAATGCAGAGGAACTACAAAATTGTTTATTTATCAACAATGGAAAGTAATACAAATATGGGGTGAGAAAAATGTGACCAGAGTCATGAGAAAGTCTATAGAAAAAGAACCCCAGAACAACCCAGATATTGAAATTAATAGAAAATGACTTAACACCAGGTACTTTATCAGAGAAAAATATAGTCATAATAAATGAAAGAGGAAAAACTCACCAGAGAAAAGAAAACTATAAGAGGGAATAGAAACAGATGGGACTAACAAAAAACAAATGGCAAAAGTACTAGCTTAAAATCTAGCTAAGCAATTATTATATTAAATGTAAATGTACTAAACACTATTTTAAAGATTGATGCTGTCAGACTGAAAAAAAACAAAAAAACACCTATATGCTTTAAGACTCATATATGTTTAAAACAGGAGGATGAAAATAGATATACCATGTAAATACCAAACAGAAGCTGAAGTGCTACTTTCAATAACAGACAACATAAAAATCACGACAAGGAATATTAAAAGAGGTAAATAGGATGTTTCATAAGGATAAAAAGGTTAGGCAGTTAACAAAAAACCAAGACAATTTAAAGGTGTATGTGCTTAATGAAGTTTCAAATAAACAAAAACAGAATTAGTAAGTACTATATTAAATACTATATATTTTACAAAACATTTTAGACATTAGAAGAGTTTGGTTCTAATCTCTCACTGTACCAAATTTGTGATTTTATATCCAATTTTCATGAATTTTGGACCTAATGGAAGAAACAATTATATGGTTCCTTCAGAAAACTTTAGATAATACTGAAAAATTATGATTCTACTAAATCATTTTACATAGAGAAATAAATACATACCATTATCATCTTCAATTCCAACAGGCCCCGCTTGAGGAGTCTCTCCATTCTTTAAACAATTATGGATATATGTTGCCTTCCACCTTGCATACTTTCTGTGTTTCACATTCTAAAAAAAAATATTTTTATATCAATATTAGACTGCAGTAAAAAAGTCAAGCAAAAATACACATTTATGATAAAATAACATATTCTTGAGGTAAAACCCATTTTTGCATTGTACAGCTCTGAAAGACTCCAACACCCTCTCAATCCTACCACTGTGTTCTACTAACTGTCTAGGGCTCAACAGGCTTAATAAAAAGCTATCTTCTTCAAAACACATGTCTAATGGTTCTGAATTTCAGAAAAGGTCTACAATGGAAATATGGGAGTATCTTTCAAGCAAAACTTGCAACTTATATGCACAGGGGAGAAATAGGCTAAATGGAATTATAAAATCCTATATAATAAAAGCCTAATATGCTAAGTGTCCGGTCATCTGTTCAACCAATCAAAGCATAATATGCTAATGATATGCTAAGGCTACTCAACCGCTCGCTATGATGTGCACTGACCACCAGGGGGCAGATGCTCCAACTGGTAAGTTAGCTTGCTGCTGAGGTCCAGCCGATCGGGACTGAGCAAGGCGAGTTGGACATGCCCTGGAGCCTCCCGCAGTCCCTCCCCGGCTGGCCAACTTCCTAAATCTCTCCCTGGTCCCAATTTTGCATCGGTGGGGTCCCCTGGCCCGGCCTGTGCCCTCTCGCAATCTGGGACCCCTCGGGGGATGTTGGAGAACCGGTTTCGGCCCAATCCCACAGGAGAAGCGCTGCTCAGCCAGAAGCCAGGCTCACGGCTGGCAAGTGCCTCTCCTGCCACCGTGGCAGCGCTAAGGATGCCTGACTGCCAGCAGCACTAAGGATGTCTGACTAGACAATTATATATATATTTATATAATAAATCTTTAAAATAGTGTTTAGTACATCAGTTGGACATTCCCCAGACTGCAAGAGGGTGCAGGCCGGCCTGAGGGACCCCCCTGCCCCCGAGTGCACGAATTTCACGTACCGGGCCTCTAGTTAAATATAAAAGATAACAATAAATTGAACTATTTTCACTAGAGGAAAAAATAAATCTGTACAAATCTAAAAAAACTAACATGATGTACTGGTTAAAGCAAGCAAACACTAAGACAGATAGCTAGGCAAACTTCACTTTTAACCTGTGGTGTACTATTTACCAGCTCTGAGTCTCATTTATTTCAATTCCCAAAAGGAGAAAATAATAAGTCATGGGATTATTGTGAGAACTCAAACTATTAGTGAAGAACCTGCTAGTTGCCTCTTCTTCTTTCCTGACTTTAAAAGTTATGCTATATACCATAAAATAAGAAAAGAAATTGTTTTAAAGAATATGAGAGTAAAATCTGTCAGAATTTTGAATGGACTAGTGATTGTTCAGTTCATATAGTTAATGGACCTTTATGATACTCCTGGACCAGTGGTACTAGTATCAATTGGGAGCTTGTTAGAAATTAAGAATCTTCAAGCCTGCATCACAATCTATATTGTACCAAGATCCCCAGAGGATCTGTATGTACATTAGTTTGAGAGAACAGTTTCATTATGTTGAAAACAGCTGTACTTTGCCTTTTGTAAAGATCCACTAAGTCACCAATGAGTACAAATACAGCATACAGTCTAGATATTTAGTTGAGTATTTTATGTGAGATTTTCTAGATGCTACAGATTAGTATACAGAAACCTAAAGAGTAACCCACCAAATTACTGAATTTGTGCCATATTTAATTTCCCTTTCCTCATCAAAATATACTCGTATATACTCCATTATAAAAAAGGTTCTATAGCCCGGCCTGTGTGCTTCAGCTGTTGAACACTGACCCAGGAATCAAGAGGTCCCAGGTTTGATTCCTGGTCCAGGCACATGGTGGGGGTTGTATGCTTGATCCCCAGTAGGCGTGCAGGAGGCAGCCAATCAATGATTCTCTCTCATCATTGATGTTTCTATCTCTCTGTCCCTCTTCCTTCTTCTCTGAAATCAATAAAAATGCATTTAAAAAAAAATTCTACTTCTGTACATTTTTTTTGCTCAGTAAAACAAGAGGTCATAATATTTTTATCATTTCAACTCAACAGTTAATATCACTGCTAGGAATTTGGTTTTCATAATAATTAAGGTCCAACTTCATTTCGTAATTTACCTGACTCAGTCCTTTCTACAAGAATCCTGGTTCCTTCTACAGATGGTATGTAGAACCCAAAATCAGACACTGGGGACACTCATTTCTACTGATGCATCACTGCTTCCAGGTCCTTCCAGTACAGGGACATAGGAACTATGTTTCATGTGTATGTATACACACAGCTATGATATATGCTGTATACACACAAATGCATGCATATATTGTATATACACACATTTGTAGTATACACATCTATCTACATACATATATAGATTTTTCTCTATTTATCTAATATATTTAAAAGCATAACATGGACATTTCCAGTCCCAACACAACACAATACAATGTAGTATTCTCCCATCCCATATTTAAGTTCTTCCTCCAGAAGTGAGAAACCTGGCTCCCTTAATATACTTACTCATTTGTTTAATCCTATACAGAGTAAGCAGTTTTAGAATTGACAACCTAATACCATCAAGAAAAATCAAACCTACAAACAAGAGTTCAACATTTAATTTATTTTTTTGTGGTAAAACTGACATACCTTGAGATAAATAAATCTTAAATGTATATAATTTGTTGGGCTTTGAAAGATAGATATGCCTGTGTAAAACATACTCCTATCAAATTATAACATTTCTAGTTCCTAAGAATGTTCCTTCATATCCCTTTCTAGAACAAATTTCCATTGCCCTGCCCCCTCCAACAAACATCCTAATTTTTTCACTAGAATGAATTTGTCATTATATGAAGGGAATCATCCAATTTGCATTGAGTTTTCTTTTGCTCAGCATAAAATCCACAAGATTCATTCATGTTTAAGGGTAGATCACTAGTCCCTTTTGATATTTTAGTAACAGTACAATTTATCAATTCCTTTGTTGGACAACTGGGTTGTTTCTAGCTTTGGGCTATTATGAATAAAGTTCCTATGAGCACTCTTGAACAAGTCTTTTTCTAGACACATGTTTCCATTTCTCTTAAATAAACACCAAGGAGGAATTACTGGGTAAAAGGTAGATGTGTTTAACTTAATAAAAATCTGCCAAATCTTTTCCCAAAGTGGTTATAATGTCTAACATTTTCACCAAGCAATGTATGAAAGCTCTTGTTTTTCCACATTCTAGCCAATATTTGATGTGGCTAGTCTATTCATTTTAGTTAATTTTACTGTTTTTAAACTATTCTACTGATGACTGAGGGGGGGGGAGTATTAAATCTCTAAGTATGACTATGAATTTATGTATATTTTCATTTCTATCAATTTTTGTGTCATATAGTTTACAACTGTTATTTTGGTACACAGACACTTTTAACTGTAATATCTTCTTCATGAACTGAACCCTTTATTACAAAATATCCATTTTACCTCTAGTAACACATCTTAAAGTTCCTTTAGTCAAATACTAATATAGCCACTTGGGATTTTATTTACTCAGCATTTGCATTAAATATTTTTCCCTTCTTTCACTTATAAAACATCTGTGTCTCAGTATTTAGAGTGTCTCCTGTAAACAACATAAAGTCTGAGCTTGTTGTTTTTTTTTTTAAATCTAGTCTGAAAATCTCTAGTTTAAATTGTAATGTTACTCCATTTACATTTATGGTACTGATACAGCTGTATTTAGGCCTAAAATTTGCTATTTGTTTTATATTAGTTCCATCTGTTTTTGTTTCTCTCTCTACTCCTTCCTTCTTTTGGGTTTTCCATATATATATATGCATAATTATAATAATTTTTATTTAAACAGGTATATGTTTTTATAAAAATAAAAAATATAGTTTTTTATATATTTATGTACATAACATGTTCAATGTACTTCATTTCTCCCTATAAATCCAAATGACCATCTGGTATTATTTTCCTTCAGACTGAAAAACTTCCTTTCTGCTGGTTAGTAACAGCGCTTTAGTGCAAATTTGATAGCAATGGATTAATCTGCCTGAAATGTCTTTTTATTTTACCTTGATTTTTTTGAAGGATACCTTTCCTCTTTATAGAATTCTGAGTTGAAAGGGTTTATTTGCTTGTATGTTTTTTTCTTTCAGTACTTTAATTGTGTTATTTCATTTTCTTCTGCTCAACATTTTTTTTTTTTTAAAAAAGAGAAGTAAACCATCCTTCAAAGCATTTTTACCTTGTGCAGAATACATTCTTTCCCAAGTCTGCTTTTCAAGATCTGCTCTTCTATTACTGAATTTCACTGGTTTGGCAATGATGTTCTCAGATATGGTTTTCTTTACATTTATCTTACTTGGCATTCACTGAGCTTCTTGGATCCATAACTTTTTCACATAATTTAGAAAATCTATGGTCACTATTTCTTCAAAATCTTTTTTTTCTACATTTTATTTCTACTCTCTTTAATGGGACTTCAATCCTATATAATAAAAGCATGGGTGGTGTTGCACGACGTTGTCACAAGATGGCCACCCCCACGTCATCACAAGATGGCCGCCACAAGATGGCCAGCAGGGGAGGGCAGCTGGGGGCGAGATCAGGCTGGCAGGAGAGGGCAGTTAGGGGTGAGATCAGGCCAGCAGGAGAAGGCAGTTGGGGGCAACCAGGCCAGCAGGGGAGGGCAGTTGGGGGTGATAGGGCCAGCAGGGGAGGGCAGTTGGGGGCAATCGTGCTGGCAGGTGAGGGCAGTTGGAAGCGATCGGGCCGGCAGGGGAGCAGTTAAGCGTCAGACCAGCAGGGGATCGGTTAGGGGCGATCAAGCAGGAAGGCAGGCAGTCGAGTGGTTAGGAGCCAGCAGTCCCAGATTGTGAGGGGGATGTCCGACTGCCGGTTTAGGCCCAATCCCACAGGGACATCCCCCAAGGGATCGGGCCTAAACTGGCAGTCAGACATCCCCATGTGGGATCGGGCATAAACCGGCAGTTGGACATCCCCCAAGGGGTCCCAGATTGGAGAGGGTGCAGGCCAGGCTGAGGGACACCCCCGTGCACGAATTTTGTGCACCAGGCCTCTAGTTACACATAATGGAACTCCAAATACAGCTAGTAGCAATACATAATGCCCATCTATTTCTAAATACATTAATCTTAAGCAATATATGATTGAGCAGTTTTGAATAATATCCACTAAAACTTTAATGTATTTGCTGATGTCCTCTCTAAATGTAGTACACTAGACCATTATCCATCAACTAATAAAAGCAAGAACTAATGTTTTCTAAGCATTTACTATTGCTAGGTATTCTGCTAAAGGCTTTATGTGTATTTTCTCATTTTATTCCCAGGACAACGTGATGAAGTAGGTATTACAATTTTCTTCATCTTATAGATGTGGGAACAGACTTAAGTCAAATAACTGAGTGACTCAGTTATGAACTGGCATGTGGAATTTGAAGTCAATGGCTGTAGTATTCTTAACCACATTGTATGAATACTGCATGCAAAAATACTCCATTCACAATTAATTGAATATTAAGTGCAGGTATATGTACAGAACACGCGCTTTTGTAATTAGATAAAACTCTCCCACTCAACTATGGTTTTCTAGGTTAGCAGTAAGATATTGCTTAATTCAGAAACTTCCAATGCAAATGGATACCTGAAACAGACTCCCTCCAGATGGCGACACAAGTACATAATTGCTCCAGTTGTGCCAGAGCCCTGTTTTTCCAGAAGCAAGAGTCCCAGATTGGGATAAATCAGGATTCTCCGGGGTCTTCCATAGAGGGATCTAGATCAGTGCTAAACAAGATGTGGTCCCAGAACCAGTGCTGGTCTGCAAACTGCTTACTAGTTTGGACAAAATAGTACACAAATTGAGAGTATTTAGGAACTTAAAGCAAATTAGGCTTGTATTTTGTATATCTTTTTTTAAGTTCCATTTTTCTAGTGTTTCAATTATTACTTGTATTTTACATAACAATCAGTCTGCAACAGATTGCAAATTAAGAAAAAGAAAAGCTGGACTTTTATCACCAAGTCTGAGATCACTGTTCTGGGCTATAGCATCTGGAGACAAGGTACTCACATTTTTCTGACCCTTACTTCTCTCACTATAATTCAGAGTTGCGAAAGAACAAACAAAATATATCTGAGACATCTAAGTACAGTGCTTGGAAAGTGGTAGAAGTGGATCTCGACCTGTATTTTCTCATTACTAGACCACATATCATTATAGTTAGCTTGTTTCTCTTTCCAAGTTAGAACACAAGGTCTGTGAGGGCAGGAAAACACACCATATTCACTTGATTCCTTAAAATTAGCAGAAACTCAAGGTAAGAGCAGTGTAATTAACTTTTATAAATGATTTTCATATTCTTCCTAAATTAGCAGTAGAAAACCTAAACCAAAGACTATAAAGAAAAAAAGGTAAAATATCTGTTCCTTAGACATTGCTAGAAGTGAAATCTACAATAATAAAAGCATAGCCGAAACCGGTTTGGCTCGGTGGATAGAGCGTCGGCCTGCGGACTGAAGGGTCACGGGTTCGATTCCGGTCGGGGGCATGTGCCTTGGTTGCGGGCACATCCCCAGTGGGAGGTGTGCAGGAGGCAGCTGATCGATGTTTCTCTCTCATCGATGTTTCTAACTCTCTATCCCTCTCCCTTCCTCTCTGTGAAATATCAATAAAATATATTTAAAAAAAATAATAATAATAAAAGCATAATATGCAAATTGACCGAGCAATTGAACAACAGAACGACCGTCCAGACAACTGTCTGGAAAACCTTCCAGAGGACCACGCTATGATAAACACTGGCACCAGGCCAGCCAAGGTGGGTGCGATGCGATTGGTTGGGGGGCCCCGCCATTGCCCACCCATCACCCCACAGAGGGAGGCCCTGGCTACCCTCTGTGGGGCAATTGATGGGGGGGCTCCGCAATTGATCGCCCCAAAGAGGGAGGCCCAGGCCAGCCAAGCAATCGCACCCCACGCCTGTCACCCGCAGGGGGAGGAAACCAGTAGTGGGGAAGGGGGGGCAGCGCCCCACAGATGGCAAGCAGTGGCATCAGCAGGGGCTGGGCCAGCTGCTGGCAGCTGGGGGAAGGAAACCCTGATAGGCCTTGATCACAGCCAGGCCTAGGGACTCTACCCTGAGGGGTCCCAGATTGTGAGAGGGCGCAGGCCGGGCTGAGGGACACCCCCTCCCCCCAATGCACGAATTTCGTGCACCTGACCTCTAGTAAATATATAATAAAAAAGAAAGACTCTCAATAATGTTGACCATAAATAGAGTAATCAAGAGGATATAGCAGGAAAATAATATGTTTTGAACATTTCTTGCTTTAAAATATAAAATTAAAGTATATTCTTGTGACTCTATACTTAAAATTGGGACAGTGAATCCAAGAAAGCTACAGGAATGTGAGAAGTTTGCATTACAAAAGTTTAACTAAATACTAAGATGGAATTATGTTGGGCACAGTTAAAAGAGTTCAATACATAGACCTAAAACAGAGGTAGAGAGTTGAGAATCAGAACAGTAGCAGACAAAATACACATATATAAACAGCTGAAGACTAAAGAAAATACACTTTATTTAGTTTTGTGTAACCATGAGTAATAACATGAAATTAAAAGGGGGAAAAATCAGGAAATAGACCAAAATGCTGTGAGTAATTGAGCATATTACATTTCAGAAGAGTTATGAAAGAAGTTCTATGTAAACAGATCTGAACATTATTTCCAACTACAGGTAAAAAAATAAAAAGCTAACTATAAGAACTTTTGAAATATTAACTAATTTGCCACTATATTTACTGTGTGTGAATTGCACTTAATGCAAAAGAAGTAAGAGTAGAATAGAATAAGACAAAGTTCCCCTTTCAAGGACTTGTAGTAGAACTTACTCCAAAATATAATATATAAAACCCAAGTCAATACATTTATAGTATAATATCCATATGGTTGAGACTCTAAAGGTGGAAGAAGATAAACCTGCACAATGCCTAAAAATGAAAAGTCCCTATGGATTCTTCAGTAAAACAATGACAGTGAAGACTAGATTGCATGGAAAAGGAATGAAAAATAGTATAAACTTTATTTTTTTTAAAGAAAAGTAAAAATAATTTATTTAGAAGACTGAAAATCTTGCTGTACAAATGTCATACGGAAGGCCTCACGTGTTTAGCTTGCTCACTCCAGCACTACTGCTATACTACCTTTCTTCTCCCTTCTTCCTACTAGAATTGGTTCTGACCTGGTTTATGACTTACTTTTCTAATCTGAGGTCCATTATTCTCCTTTGCCTGCCTGGTACTCTCCATAACCGTACTGAATTATCTAAAGCTTTCCATAGTTTCATGGATAAATCAGCCCAGCATCCTTAATTTTCTAATATTGTGCCACATACTATTACAACAGAGGGGGAAAGAAATCCAGATCAGGAATCGGAAACAGGAGTAGAAAGGGAGCTAAACAGAGTGGACCCACCGGGCCTTCAGAATATAAAATGCGCCATGATTGAGAAGCATTTCAGGTTTCTACACTCCAGGTTTCTGTTTCCTCTTATACTACTCTGTCTCAAGAAAACTGGACAGCAGTGGCTCTCAATGGGCACTGTCCCATACATTAGAAGGTGTTTTAGGAATATCTGGGATGGTTTCTGGTTATCTGAATGACTGGGGAATGCTGTGTAGGCAAGGGCCAGGAATGCTTGGTGTTTTGAAATAAAAGGAACAATCACATAATAAATTGTCTTTTGTTCAGCACAACTTTGAAATGTCCTGCACAACGCTGCCAATGCAAAAACCCAGCTTATAATCATCAAGTCTAGAACCTGATTTTATTTTACATACAAACAAAGAATTTTTTGCACAGTTTGGATATATTGTTTTATAAAAATGCAAATATCTCATAGATTATACTTTATTTTGTTTGGAACTTTAATATCTGCTCATCACTTTGAAAAAATCGTATCACAGAAAGCAATGTTCTTCATAGATTTCAAATCACTATATAAGAAGCCTTTATCAGTCTCATTATGGCTCTCCTTTTTTTTTCACCTTATCTCTTTCTAGATTAATATCTCCCCTCACAGAAAACAAATTTTCTTGCGACAGTAAAACAACAATGAATTCACAGCAATGTTTGTCACTTAGCCTCAATTTACTCATGTATTAAATGAATATGCACTCTATTTATCTTAGAGTGATTATGAGAAACAAATTAATAAATATGAAGTACCTTGTAAAATATCATGTTCTATATGTATTTTACAATAGAAACAAATCATAAACAATATTTCTGAGTAGAAATGAAACAGGAAAAGTCCTTAAAAAGTTTCTGCCTCTATGTTTACCAAATAACAGTGAAGAAACTTAACAGCATACAGGATTAGTAGTATTTAAACTCTTAATAAAATCAAACTCAAAACCTGTGCTGCCCAATACAAAATTAAAGAAGTTGCTACAAAAATATATTAAAAATAATTTTATCTTTTGTTTATACTTTTAAAAATGTGTAGTAAATTAAAATTAAAAATTTGCTTACATTACATTTCTTATGAACATGCTGCTCTAAGTAAACATTGTCATAATAAATCTGGTAAACAGCAACAATACTGATCTTTAGCTATTAAGACAATAAAAACTATATACTCACTTCATCAGTAAGTTCTCCAAACACAGTTATGACATCTATTAAAAGACTTGCCGTATAGAAGGACTTGATCATGTTTCTGGAAGAGAAAAGAGAGCTGGTCTAGTTTAAACGAAAAACATAATGATGTAGAATTAGCTATGTAGCTATAAAATATTCCAATTTTTATAAAAGCATTCTGAAATTACTTTAAATAAAATCAGATTTTAGGAACACAATGGAACTCCTCTTACAAAGTTATCAGGAGAAAGTAACAACACTAATACTACATGTAAATATGGTACAGTAAGGTTTTATAGTATACACTTGACCTTGAATAATGCAATTACAGTACTATCTAAAAGTATATAAAGCCATGTGCATTTTTTGCATTTAAATATTATAATAATAATGACAAACCATTTGAATCAGTGGAGTGGGAGTTTTTAAAATCAGCATCATTGAACCAGACTGTTTTTTTGTCTAAAATCAACTCTTACATTTTCAGCAATGATAAAGAACTAGTTAATTTTCTGAGAAAATAAATCTGCCCTGGGTGTTCTTCTTTTAGTAATTTTCTCTAAAGACAGGATTGCATCTGATACTCAAAATCATTCTAGATTCTACAAGTAATTTTTAAATATTTAAATCATTAATCAGGAAGTCAGAAAATGTTCAATGCAAAATTGGATAATTCTGGTTTAGAGTAACTAAACTTACCATTTTTATTTTCCTCTTTCTTTACTTACTTGTGAAATCGTGCAGCCCGATCTTCATTATCTGCATACAAAAACATTTTCAAAGCATAATTCTCCAAATGGGCACAACCAACTATTTCTTGAGTAACAGCTTCATTATCACCCAACTGTTTCTTAAGCTAAAAGAAAATCAAATGCAAAGCTTATGATTTTGGACTTACAGAAATGTATACTTAAGTACAAATTATCCTAACAATCATTTTAAATGAATGATTTATATGCATTTCAGTAAAAGATGTATCAGTGGAACCCTGCAAAGAAAAATCGCTCTGCCTTAGCCAAATGTATTTAAAACAATCCAATGTTCACAAAATTCTGATTATACATATGATAACCTGAAAGTATAATTTATCTCTAAAATCAAAATAACCAAGAATAGAAAGATAACCCATCCAAGTAGCTACTTTAAAGCATCAAATATTTCAAAATAATATATTATCCAATGTACAAACAGGTATCCTAAAATGAAATTAAAAATTACTTCCTAATCATATATAATTTAAAATTTTAATTTATTCCCATTTCAATTTCTTATCAAATAAAAAAATAATACTAAAAGGATCACTATATCCTAAAATAGTATCTTTCAGAGCACATGTGTAAAAAGGGAGGTCTTATTCTAAGTAAGGTATAGATGACAAACTTGGAATTGGATTATAAAAGTTTTTTAAATTTAGAAAAGCATAAACCTGAAATGAACACAATTTAAAACTGTAAATTTCGAGTCAGTATATCCCTTTCCTAAGCATATATTAATTTCAAGTATTTTAAAAACAAACTAAATTCCTACATTATACTCAGACTGTCACACTGAAATAAATGACCTTCTGGAATATTATATCTTAGCACCATACTACTGTTTTAAAACTGTTTTTCTCAAAGACATTATAAGATAAAAATCATATTTAAAAAAAGCTTCAGGATTTTTCATAAAATCAACGAAGTAAATACTCTCGTAATTACAACAAAATAATTTAATGTCCAGAGGGATTTAATGTTGGAAATTAAGGACATTTTTAGCTACAATTATCTTAAACAAAAATAGAAAAAGCCTGCATGTAATACTAATTACTATATCCAAACTGTGAAATCACTTAATTCTATATTAATTCTAGAGGCAGAATTAATTCTAGAAAAAAGTTTAAAATATCTGGCAGCAAAAATAAACTAAAAGTTTTCCAAATGTGATATTAACTTTATATTAGGTAGATGTGCTCTCACTATGGAATAAACTCACTCTACTTGTTATTTAATTTAGATACTAATAAATCCTGATGAGTCACTTTATAAATGTGACTTTACACTTTGCTTATTATAAAGAACTGAGTTTTGTGTTATCCAAAAGCTATTATTTTACCTACTAGAGGCCTGGCACATGAAATCGTGCGCAGGTATGGTCCTTAGGCCAAGCCTGCAATCAGGGCCATCTTCCCTGGCTGCCGGCAGCCAGCCTCGCCCCCTGCCACCACCCACCCGGGTTCCCAGTTTGCCATCGGGCGATGGGAGCCTGACGGCCGGGGGGAGGGACCAAGAGGTGGTCAATGCACCTCACAGTACTGATCAAGCGGTTGTTCTACCGTTATGATCGCTGGGATTTTATTATATAGGATTATTGTTATACTGAGAAATTAATAGGGATGTATTCTACATAAAATGTCTGTTAGAGATGAATTTCACAAATATGACACTATGTGTAAGACACATTCTCCTTCCTGCCATATAACCTCATTCTCCAAAAAAGAGTACTCAGATTTTTCCTGCACTCATGGAAGCAGTGTTAGAAGGCCAACAGGGGCAGTTGAATGTCCCTGTTGCCTATTTTTTCATCAGCTATAAAGACATTGCTGATTGCTGCCAAGGAAAAAAACTACACAAATGAAATAAAATAGCATTTTAAACATTAACCAGAAAAGAAATTCTCTCTGTTTAACTCACAGTTTCTAACTGATCCATTAGCTTTGATAAAAATTTACGACATTCAGGAGTTTTACTATCAATCTTCATTCCAGTTTGCATTGCATATAAACGACCTAAAAAAAGGAAAATAATTTAAATAATTTAATTTTTAACATCTTTTGTTGACTGAATTTTTAAAATGTTTCATCTAATAAATCATTTAACATTTAAGTAAAATTAGAAATAAAACTCTGACTTACTAGGAATCTTAATTACAAATATAAAGAACACAAAATATTATTCTAACACAGGCGTCCTCAAACTACGGCCTGTGGGCCACATGCGGCCCGCCGAGGACATTTATCCAGCCCGCCGGGTGCCTGTCCTGCTTAGCAGCTGACTCGTCCCGGGCCCGCAGTGCGCATAGGAATTTGTTCATAGTTTTTTTTTTAAACTATAGTCCGGCCCTCCAACGGTCTGAGGGACAGTGAACTGGCCCCCTGTTTAAAAAGTTTGAGGACCCCTGTTCTAACAAATTGTTAGCAAGTAAGGCATTCTCTTTTGGCATGTTAAAAAAAAAAAAAAGACTAGATTCTAAGCTGTCTAAGGGGCCTATAATTTAATTGGTTAGTTGGGGTACTCAGAAAAATAACCCATATGTAGAAAACCATGTGCCAACTGTCAGGTAAGTGATGTTGATAAAATATACAATACTAGAGGCCCAGTGCACAAAATCGTGCACGGGGAGTGGGGGCTGTGTCCCTCAGCCCGGCCTGCACCCTCTCCAATCCGGGACCCCTTGGGGGATGTCCGACTGCTGGTTTAGGCCCGATCCCACAGGGCCTAAACCGGCAGTCAGACATCCCTCTCAAAATCTGGGACTGCTGGCTTCTACCGCTCACCTGCCTGCCTGCCTGCCTGATCACTCCTAACTGCCTCTGCCTGCCTGCCTCATCACCCCTAACCGCCTCTGCCTGCTCGCCTGATCATTGCCTAACTGCTCCCCTGCTGGCTTGATCGCCCCCCAACTGCCCTCCCCTGCTAGCCTGATCGCCCCCTAACTGCCCTCCCCTGCTGGCCTGATCACCCCCTAATGGCTTGCTTCCCCACGCCGGCCTGATCGCCCCTAACTGCTTGCTCCCCTACCAGGCTGATCGCCCCTAACTGCCTCTGCCTTGGCCCCTGCCACCATGGCTTTGTCTGGAAGGAAGTCGGACATCTGGAAGATGTCCGGTCGATCCGGTGTAATTAGCATATTACCCTTTTATTATTATAGATGGCTGGAATGATGGGAAATGTGATTTAAGCTGAGGCTAATAAAAAGAACTGTTTTAACTATTTTTATGTACACATATAAAATATTCTCTCTAAAAGAATTAATGAAAACATTAGAGATAAAGCTAAAGCTAACAACCTCTCTGACTATAGCTTTTCCAATGGTAAGAGGTGTGAATAGTTTAGTGGCAATTGTTATCACTGGTGTGTACATATATCATCTGTAATTTACTCTTACATTCAACAATATGTTTTAGAGGTCTCTGTTCATGCTATAGTGCTCCATTGTATGGACACATCATTTTAACTAAAGCACATTTAGGTTGTTCTCAGATTTTAATTATTACAAATCATGTTGCCCTATCATACTTTCTTGTGCATACATTCAAGTTCCCTGAGGTAAATATCAAGAAGTGGGATTCCTGGGTCATAGCAATGAGTACCTTTTTCACTTTGAAAGCTACTCTTGAACTGTCCTCCAAAACAGGTTACTACGCTAACATGCAGTTATACCTGCAATATATAAAAGCACTCATTTCCCTCACACTCATAAAGAACTGTTATTACTAAACTTCCTGTCAATCTGAATTGAAAATGGTATCTCACTTTTTGGTTTTGCATTTTCCTGACTACTAAATACGTTAGATATTTACTGGATAGCCTAAATCCTCCTTTATGAATTAGGACTATCCATATATATAAAAGGCTAATATGCAAAGTGTCCCCTTGGAAGTTCAACTGAGAGTTCGATCGCTCGCTATGACATGGACTGACCACCAGCGGGCGGGCGGCGCGAAACTAAGGAAGGTCCCAGCCGGCAGCTGGAAAGCCCTGGTCGGCCCTGATCACCAGCCAGCCTAGGGACCCTACCCGTGCATGAATTTCATGCACCGGGCCTCTAGTTTATCAAAATAAAAGAAAAAAAACTTCTACTAAATTTTCTATTGGGTTATTTGCTTTTTAACAAATAGTTTCCTGGCTGTTCTTTATAGAGTATGAAATAGGAACATAATGTCTTTTTCCCCCAAATGGAATCTTGTGAACACTATCCTCATTCCCTGTTTTACTTTACTCCTCAGCATGTAATCATCTTCTATTTATTTATCCTGTCTCTACTCCAACTAGAATTTAAACTTCATGATGACCGCAATTTTAATCTATTTGGTTTGCTGGTGTATCCCTGGCATCCAGGCTAGTACTTGGCCTTTAATAAACATTTTCTGAGTAGATAATAGCTCATTCTGCCCCACTGATTTAAATGCCATTTTTATCATTCATTATCATATATTAAATTTCCAATTCTGTATACTGTCCTTCTTGCTTCCCTAACCTACTGGGTCTACTGGGTCTATCACTGCTTTATTTACTAGTTTATAGCATGGCTTGATACTCTCAGGATTTTCAGTTCAATTATGTCTATCTGAGCATATCACCTTTAAAATATGTATTAATATATGCACACTACTGTGTATATTCAGTGTGTTTTTAATTTAAAAACTTTATCGGAAGGAACTACATTTTCAAGCTTAGGTTTAGAGTTTAAGGTTTAATTTATTATTATATTTATTTCCACAAAACAAATTTAAGGGTTTTATCCATCTAGGGATTAACAAGAGAGAAAAAAAAAAATGAGTTCCATAAGTACTATACAGATATACACTGCCACACAGTGAAAAAAGCATGGTGTTTCATTTTCACTGCACAGGATCCAGCACTGGATGTCACTTTGACAAAAAAAAACAGACATATATATGCTACTTTAAAATGCAGAAAAAGCATTTGTTTTAGTTTAAGTATCCATTGCTTTAATCACAAATGTGACCAAGTTTTCTTTCTTTTCTCCTTTTAACTAGTCATGTTTCTTTAGCAAGTTGTCTTGGTCCTTTTTCCCTTATACCTATTAGGTTTTAAACATCAATTCCCCCATTCCACCAGGACTTTTAAAGCATGGTTGAATGCCCTCCCCTTTTTAAACCAGTCATATTTCTTTTAAGTTCTATGCCTGTTTTAGTCAGCCTTTTTTCTTAAAACGGAGTGAACTCCCCAAGACTTCTTTTTGAACTGTTAAGTTTTTCTTCCAGCATTTTTGTTGCATTTATTTATTTATTTTTAAATGCATCGTGACCTCTTTAGATAAACATATAGGCTGCAAATACTATGTGGTCTTTCAATTTTTGCATGTTGTTTTAAAACACAGAGGCTTCAAATACTTATATATTCAAAGCTATTATTGTTTTCCCCTATCAGTTCAAAGCTTGGAAAGTTCTTTTACTTGCAAGGACTTGATATTCAGTTGTAAAATATTTCTAGTTGTTCTTATGGTTTAATATTTCAAATATAACTTTTTAATTTGCATTTTCCCCCAAGTTACTGGCACTTGTCTCAAAAATCACTTAATAACTCTTCCTTTCCTAATGATCTGTGTTCCTTCTTTAATATAGGTAATTAAACTTATTATGTTTCCTGCCTATTTGATTTTGCTGGGATCTCAAATCAAATGTCACCTCCTTATATGATAGATATCTATAATTGATATAAGTTTTCTTCCCCTAATTTAATCTTACTATGTCTTATTGTATTACCAAAATTTTCTAAGAAATTTTAAGTGTTATTACTCTTATTTCTAAGTGGGAGGCTTTTTTTTTTTTAGTTAAGAGTAGAAATTGTTAAAATATAAATTAAGGCATATTAAAAAAAAAAATTAACTCATCTGGATAGGTGACCAAAACGTTAAGAAACACGTTTCACTGCATTCTCACTTCTCTCAAGTATAAATGGTATTTTCTTGCCCCAACCTAACCCAGGCCTCTTCCCCAAAACCCTATTTGTTATACTGTATCCCTTGGAACTGCTTCATAATCATCTCCTCAGATTCCTTCTCTCTCTTTTTAACTAAAACTTGAATGTCACTTGAAGAAATCATCTGCAGTCCTCTCCAGAATTTTTAATTCTCTTACATTCCTCCTATGTCAGGATTGGCAGGTATGACCAGTTTTCTTCTTGTACCCCAATGCTACTTACATTCCAGTATTTTGTCAATGCCTTCTAAACATGCTGGTCTAGGGTTCATGCTACCATCTTCCACTTGATCTTATTATGCTTGTAATCATCTATGGACCTCCTTGTTCTTCCATCATAACCCCTATTCACACAGATAATACTTGTGGTAGAGACTGCTAACTGCCTTTTCACATCCATTCTTCCCATCTTCCTTACTAACAAGACCCCTACATTATTAGGGAGTTGTAATGTTCCCAGCCAAAATAGTACATTTCCCAGGGTTCCTCAAAGTAAACTATGGCCATGTAACTAAGATTAAAATCATTCAACCAGAAATTGTTGGGAGACTTCTGTAAAGTCACCTTAAAATGGAAAATGAGCCCTGACTGGCTTGGGTCAGTGGATAGAGCGTCGGCCTGCGGACTGAAGGGTCCCGGGTTCGATTCTGGTCAAGGGCATGTACCTTGGTTGCGGGCACATACCCAATAGGGAGTGTGCAGGAGGCAGCTGATCGATGTTTCTCTCTCATAGATGTTTCTAACTCTCTATCCCTTTCTCCCTTCCTCTCTGTAAAAAAAATCAATAAAATATATTTTTTTAAAAAAATAGAAAATGATATCAGGGTAAAGATCTGACTGACCCTCTCCCTATTTTCTTCTCTATTGCCTGGAATAAAAATGGGATGACTGAAACTCTAGAGATGTCTTGGACACAAGCAACCTTGGAAATGGTAACGTGCTGGTTTTAGATTTGAAATTGAATGTGATTCCCTAATGACTTCATGGAATTTGCATACTGGCACTGGATACGCCCAATTCCAAACTTTCTTTTAAATGAGGAAGTAAACTGTATTTTACTTATTTTTATTTTGGGTACCCTGTGATTAGAAAGCAAATCTAATTCTAATGCTTACCCAGTACCATGTTCTCAATTCTTACTGACCCTGACCTCCAGTAATTGTATCTACTCTCTCTTACATGCCAGTCATTCCATTAATAATTTACCATCACAAACTTCCAAAATCAGTACATCAATCACTCACTATAAACACAATATCCCTTTTTTCCAACATTCAACTATGCATCTTACAATAGGCTTCCTGTTCACTGGTGTCTCCCTACTTCTTCATGATAGTCTTCTCATCTTCAATGTCCTTCTACAACCAGCTTTGATTTTACATTATATTTTTCTAGAACATTACTATCCTATCTCCTCCTACCCCTGAATCTTTTTTTACATCCCTCTGGTAGAAACATGCTCATACATAAAGCCATCTATTTTTTCCCTCTATATCTACATGCAAACCGCAGAAACCACTGGCATATTAGCATCATTATAAAGATCATAATTATCAAATGAGTTTAGTAACTGCCTTCCCAATCTCCCAAATGACTATCTCAAAGAATTTGAATCTCATTAAAAACAAAATGACCCAAAACGACACACAGAAAATTTGAGAGATTATTTGTTATCTATATACAATATTGACCAACATGGTAGAACATGATAACATTGGTCTTGTACTCACATGAAATACAATACTGACAGTTTCATTTTCCAGGTCTTTCTCCTTATTTTCTAACCACAGTAGGGAATACTATGTGAATCCTACCATACAGAGTGTAGTTAGCTACTTGATAGACCAACTTTGGGGATAAATGGCTATTATACACAGGTAATGGCCCAGATCATATGAAATGAGGTTGATTCCTAGGTTCACCTTGGGTTTAGTGGCAATCATCTCAAAACTTAGCCATTAAGCAGACACGCAGAAAATTAATTCAGCATTTTCTTGCTACCTTGTACAAGAAATTTATTCCTATGTAAAAAGCACAATTTTCAGTTTCAGATTTATTACTCTTCACTTCTACTATTGCTTACAATAAAAATGGTGGAGTCAGTCTATCTGTCTAGCTCCTTTGAGGCAAAAATCAAATTATTCCCACTTCGCTATCACCAAAACCATGATCAACAAATATCAGCTTCTTGTCCTTTAAAGGTTAACCTCCATACAGATGGCTGATTCCTGAAATACAGTGTAATGACAATATAGTTTACTCGTTTTTCCAAATGCATTTTTTTCTTGGTTTACATGCATATTTAGTCTTTGCAATTACAAGAACATTATTATACAGTAACACTTTTAAATGAAGAAATGGATCATCTCAGAATCGGAAAGATTTAGGACAAAAATTGGGCTGCCTTTACATTTTTAAATATCTTATGTGGTTTACAAGTCTTACATACAGAAAATGTATCACAAGATGCATTCTGTAAATGTAATAAAAGTGAAAAGAACTTAAAATCTACTTATGAAAATTAATAAAGATCTTTTTGCCATAGGGATGGAAAAAAGGATCACATTCATATTCAAGACAAGTAGCTCATTGTAGCAGCAGCATGATGAAAAATTAATGTCTAATATGGAAATTACCTACTAAAACAGCATAAATGTGTAGCTAAAATCATGTATAAAGAAATATATTTGATTCATTTCATCAAGGAAATGTGTTTATTTTAATGAATAAATATTATTTGAAGATGAGTAATGAGGCATATTTGCAAGAGGATTAAATACTTTCCAACTCAATTTTAATTTCATGTGAGGCATCTGGCGACAAACATTTACTAATCCTGAAGGTATGTATAATTCAAAGTTCCATAAAATCTAAACATTAACATTCTAACACATCCTTGTTTATACGTGAGGGATATAAAAATATGAAATGCATGATAAAATGCACAAAAATCATACTTTAAAAGCAATTATGAAGAGTGATACTTGAATAGGTTCATAAATGTGGCACTCAAATAGGAATCATTATGGTATAGATTGATGTCTAAAGCAAATTTTATTCCAATAGAACTGAATATATTACACTATTTGTAAGTACATTGTAAATATTTGCTATATGGTCAGTATTACCTTTTGTGTAGGGACTTTTGAACCCATAACGAAAAATAAGTCAACAGCCCAATGAGATCAAACAATGAAAAAATCACAGAAATAGATGACATTAAAATACTAGGAAACAATTATAAAATATTTTAAAGGAAACCATGTATAAACTGAGGAGATAAATAGAACACACAAAGGAATATAAATGAAACTTCTAGAGATGAAAAATATAACATCTGAAGTAAAGTTTATTGGATAAGTTTAAACACCACAGAAGAAAAGATTAGTGAACTTCAGAATACAGCAATAGAAACTACTCAAAAAAAAAAAAAAAAAAAGGCAGGGAGAAAGGGATTGAAAACAAAAGAAAAGGAAAACTAGAGTCTCATTGAGGTGTGAGAAAATTATCAAGTGTTCTAATACATGTGTAATTGGATTCCCCACACCCCCCCAAAAAGGGTGGGAAAAGGTGGCAAAAAAAAAAAAAAAGTGCTGAAAGAAAAAAATAAATTGACAAAATAAAATCTTTATGCACCAAAATATCTTTAAAAAATAAAAATGAAATAAAAGTTTATTTCACACAATAGAACAGAATTCATTGTCAGCAAGCCTCATAAGAGATTATAAAGTTCTTGCCCAGCTGGTGTGGCTCAGTCGTTTACCATTGACCTGTGAACCAGGAGGTCATGGTTTGATTCCTGGTCAGGGCACATGTCCGAGTTGTGGGCTTGGTCCCCAGTGTGGGGTGTGCAGGAGGCAGTTGATCACTGGTTCTCTCTCATCACTGATGTTTCTCTCTCTCTCTCTCCCTTCCTCTCTAAACTATCTATCCTATTTAATAAAAGAGTAATATGCAAATTAACCCTCACTCTACCACACCCACCAGCCACGCCCACCAGCCAATCAGAGAGAATATGCAAATAAACCCAACCAAGATGGCTACGGCCACAGAGAGCAGGAGGGAGGCTTGGGTTTCCCTGGCGATGGAGTAAGCCAAGCTTTCCGCCTGCCCTTGCCAGCCTAGGCCTCCACTCAAGGCTACAAAGTTTCAATGATAGAAGATCAATAAACCCAAACAGAAATGGCGGCAGCCACGGAGCTGGAAAGAGCAGGAGGCTAGTGTTGCCCCCGGTGATGGAGGAAGCCAAGCTTTCCGCACACCCTGGCCGCCCCAGGCCTCCACTTAAGGCTACAAAGTTTCAATTATAGAAGATACATAAATCCCCCCAAAAAAGGCTGCCGCCATGGAGCAAGCAGAAGGCTTGGCTCTGCTCCAGGCCACAAAGTTTCAATTGTAGAAGATAAATATACCCCAGATACCAGAGCCTCTGCTTGGGTCACCAGGGGGCGTGGCCGGCCTGCAAACCACCACAGGCCCCTCGCCCAGGCTGCCCCATGCCCCAAGGGAACCCCCACCCTGATCTGGGACATCCTTCTGGGCAAACCAGCTGGCCCCCACCCATGCACCAGGCCTCTATCCTATCTAATAAAAGAGTAATATGCAGATTGACCATCACTCCAACACACAAGATGGCTGCCCCCATGTGGTCAAAGATCCTGCCCCCATGTGGACATAAGATGGCCACCACAAGATGGCCAGCAGGGAAGGGCAGTTGGGAGGGACCAGGCCTTAAAGGGAGGGCAGTTGTGGACGATCAGGTCAGCAGGGGAGGGCAATTGGGAGGGACCAGGCCTGCAAGGGAGGGCAGTTGGGGGCGATCAAGCCTGCAGGGAAAGGCAGTTAGGAGGGACCCAGGCCTGCAGGGGAGAGAGTTAGGGGTGACCAGGCCTGCAGGGGAGGGCAGTTAGGGGTGACCAGGCTGGCAGGGGAGGGCAGTTAGGGGTGACCAGGCTGGCAGGGGAGCAGTTAGGCATCAATCAGGCTGGCAGGGGAGTGGTTAGGGTGTGATCAGGTTGGCAGGCAGAAACGGTTAGGAGCAATCAGGAAGGTATGCAGGCAAGCAGTTGGGAGCCAGCAGTCCTGGATTGTGAGGCCCAGTGGGATCAGGCCTAAACGGGCAGTCGGACATCCCTCGAGGGGTCCCAGATTGGAGAGGGTGCAGGCTGGGCTGAGGGACACACACACCCTCATGCACGAATTTCGTGCACCGGGCCTCTAGTCTATCTATAAAGAGGTAATATGCAAATTAGCCAGGTACCGTAACAGTCACGACTGGCTCAGGAGGAGGCTGTGCATGCAGATGGGTGGGAGGGGACTGTGTGTACAGTGAGGCAAGCCATGGATGGCTCAGGCCTGGAGCAGACACACACACGGGGGGGCCCGCCCCAGCTGCTGTGGCTGGAGCGGGCCCGGAGCAGACACACCGCGGCACGCCAGCAGTCCCGCCTCTGCGTGTGAGCTGCAGAGGAAACACCTTTTCTGACCGCTCATTGGCTAAGCTCCCTGTACACCACTTGCAGTGTTCTTGGTAACTTGGATAATAAGAATCCAAGAAGGTGATCTAGGGTTTTTCCACCTCACTCCTGGAGGAAAAAAATGAAGCTTCAATGCTGGAGGGGCTAAGAAATGTCACATCCTGCCCTAGCCGGTTTGGCTCAGTGGATAGAGCCTCGGCCTGCGGACTGCAGAGTCTGGGTTTGATTCTGAGCAAGGGCACGTACCTAGGTTGTAGGCTCCTCCCTGGCCAGGGCCCAGGTCAGGGCTCATGCAGGAAGCAACCAATCGAAGTGTCCCTCTCACATTCATGTTTCTTTCTGTCTTTCCCTCTCTCTTCCACATTCTCTAAAAATCAATGGAAGAATATCCTCAGGTGAGCATAAAAAAGGAAGGAAGGAAGGAAGGAAGGAAGGAAGGAAGGAAGGAAGGAAGGAAGGAAGGAAAGAAGGAAGGAAAAGGAAAAGGAAAGAAAAGAAAAGAAAAGAAAAGAAGAGAAAAGAAAGAAATGTCATATCCTATGAAAGAGACATCTTGAAAATGCCTAAAGAAAAGTCATCATTTTTTTTGTGGTGAAGGGACTGGAGTCCACATTGATGAAAACACCTTGGCGGCTGTGGTGGCTGGCAGTGACAGCAGCAGTGGGGTGATGAGGATGGCACCTTCCCCTGATCATCCCGGTCACCTCCTGCAGAGGGAGGCCAGACTGCAGCTTAGGCCCACTCCCCATGATAGGACATCCCCTGAGGACTCCCAGACTGTGAGAGGGGGCAGGCTGGACTGAGGGACCCCCCCACCACAGTGCACGAATTTCGTGCACCAGGCCTCTAGTGTATATATATCCTATATAATAAAACCCTAATATGCAAAAAGACCGAACAGTGGAATGACCGGTTGCTATGGCATGCACTGACCAACAGGGGGCAGACGCTAAATGCAGGAGCTGCCCCCTGGTGGTGGGGAGCGCCACTCAGCCAGAAGCTGGGCTCATGGCTGGTGAGCACAGCAGTGATGCCAGGAGCCTTTCCCGCCTCCACAGCAGCGCTAAGGACCCCTCGGGGGATGTCCGCTTGCCAGAGGGTGCAGGCTGGGCTGAGGGACCCCTTCCACCAGTGTACAAATGTCATGCACTGGGCCTCTAGTATATATATAAAGCTCTTCCAAACAAAAGAAGATGACAACCAGATTTAAAACTTGGGTCTATGCAAAACAATGAAGAGAGCTGAAAATGGTAATTATGGAGAAAATATTTTAAAAAATTATCTCATTTTATACATTTCTTTAAGACAAGTTTAAAAAATAAGCGTCTTTTAGATTTTGTGTCATATGTATAAATAAAAATTATGTCAACCGAAACCAAAGAACAGGAGAGGAGAAAACAAAGTTCTTAACTTTATATGTGAGATGGTATATTACATGACAGTAGGCTGTGATAAGATATTGTAAACATTAGAGCAACTACTAAAAAGAAAATAAAGAATATCTAACAATCCCACAGTGGAAGTACAATGGAATCCAAGTGCTTCCAAAGAGAAATAATAACTAACAGAGGTAAAAAACAAAAGCCATTTTAAAAACAAAAGACCTTGCCAAGTCACAGAAAAACGATACATTGAATGAAAGCAGAAAAATATCAAACATTGAACCTTTTATATATAAACCTGTGCTGCTCAAGAGTATGTAAGCTTTCACTGTGAACAATCAAACACAACTGACATAAAAAAATGAATCTTACCAAAACTGCATGAGTACCAAAAGAAAAGAAAATGATAGGTAAGGTCAAGTTACTTAATTCCACTGACCCTGCCCCTTCAATTTTAGGGACAGGTTCAAAGAACCTAATGATGACATGATTTACTTTACTCAAAAAGGAGTAATTATTAAAATGACTATTTTTACAAAATAAAATTCATGTTTGTATATGTTTGCAAGAACAAACATAAGCTAAAAGAATGAAATGCTAGCGGATAAATCAATGGTCCAGCTTTCTGTGTATTTTTTGTAAATTATTAACCTGTTATTGCTATAGTAAAGAATCCTTAGTTGGCTAATACAAAAAAAAGTACTTAGATAACAGGACTCTGGGTTCTGTTTAATCTTACAGATTTAGAAATTAACAAAAAAAAAAAACAGCTTATTTTTATTGGCTTAGTTAAGCTTGTCTGACTGGCTTTAGAAAACCCAGTTTCTGTGTGATTAACAACAATAAAAATAGGCAACTAATTATTAATCTTAATATCCATGTGGCTTAACACCATCAATACAGAAATCCATTATTAGTTAGCCTTTATTTTAACAAAACTATAATTTTTCACTTGTTGTCCAGAATTGAAATAACCATACATATTTACAACTTCCTGAAAACTGGATTTACTTTTTCTATGATCGTATAAATAAATGGCTCTTAAAGAACATTTATACAAGGTCAGGGAAAGCCTTGTACAACGTCACCCCCTAGAGGAAACTTTTACAAACCAAACTTGAAACTTCATATGTTTAGTTAATTAAGCAAATTTAAAAGAAATATTTTTGGGTTTAGCTTTATCTACAACAGCAAACCTGACAGAATAAAAATATTTATAATATAGTGTCCGCGTTTAATGGGGACTCAAAATTTTTCTGGCTTCATTAAAAAAGAGAGGTATATAGAGCTCAAACCTGTCCTTCATTATTTTTGTTTGCTCTAAGACCATAGAAAAGTATCCTTTCACACATTTTAAAGTTAACATCTACTTTTTATCAGATGTTTAAATAGGTACAAAATGTGTAACTACTATACTACATTGAGTGGCCAGATTATTATGATTTCTGAACGCATAATAATCCGGCCACTCGAGAGAGAGAGAGAGAGAGAGAGAGAGAGAGAGAGAGAGAGAGAGGGAGAGGGAGAGAGAGAGAGTTGTGTGTGTGCATGTGTGTGTATTAAAGGCCCAGTGCATGAATTTGTGCATGGGTGGGGTCCAGCCAGCCTGGCCAGAGGCGGTTGGCCGGCCTGCATGCTGGTCGAACTCCTGGTCAAGGGGACAATTTGCCTATTAGCCTTTTATTATGTAAGATATACACTGGCCAGATTATTATGCGTTCAGAGATCATAATAATCTGGCCACTCAGAGTACATTAAATATTGAAATCTAAAAATTATACTTTTTCATCTGAAAATATAGCAAATTGGTATCTATCACAATCTATTTTAAAACACAAAAAGCTCTTTTTTAAGTCACAAATAATACACTGTTGTATTTCATTTTAACTCATCTTTCCATTTACTTATCCTTATAAAATTTTATTATAAAAAAATATTTATGGCCCTGGCCAACTGAGTGTCTTCCCATGAACCAAAAGGTTGCTGGTTCAATTCCTGATCAGGGCACATGCCCTGGTTTTGGGTTCGATCCCCAGTAAAAGACCTGCAGGAGGCAAAACAGATCCATATTCGGCTTTCACACTGTTTCTGTTTCTCTCTCTCTCCCTTCAAAAATAAATAAATTAATTAAATAAACACAATTAAAAAAATATATGTATATGTTTATATGCTCACAATTCCTAACCTGCTTATCATACTTCTCCGCAAAGTGTATAAAAGCTAAAATTTAAATTAATCAAAATTTCCTGTGAGATAAGGTGCTAGGTGTTAAAATTTTCATTTTGGAATTTAGTTTTTATATTAAAATGCGCAATTGACCAAACATTAATTTTATATATCTTAATAATCATCTATACTAACAAAAGGGTAATATGCTAATTAGACTGAACATCTTCTGGATGTCCTTCCAGACAAAGCCACAGTGGTGGGGGCTGGGGCTGAGGCAGAGGCGGTTAGGAGCAATCAGGCCGGCAGGGGAGGGCAGTTGGGGACGATCAGGCTGGCAGTAGAGGGCAGTTGGGGGTGATCAGGTGGGCGGGGGAGGGCAGTTAGGGGGTGATCAGGCCAGAGGGGGAGGGCAGTTAGGGGGTGATCAGGCCGGCAGGAGGGAGCAGTTTGGGGGCGATCAGGCCGACAGGCAGAGGCAGTTAGGGGCGATCAGGCAGGCAGGCAGGCAGGCAGGCAGGCAGGCAGGCGAGTGGTTAGGAGCCAGCCGTCCTAGATTGTGAGAGGGATGTCCGACTGCCCATTTAGGCCCAATCCCACAGGCAGTTGAACATCCCCCGAGGGGGTCCCAGATTGGAGAGGGTGCAGGCCAGGCTGATGGACCCCCCCCTCCCATGCACAAATTTTGTGCACTGGGCCTCTAGTTATATATAAAAGCTAAATTTTATTAGAAATGCATCTTATGCCCTAGCCAATGTGGTTCAGTGGATAGAGCATCAGCCTGTGGACCAAAGGGTCCCGGGTTCAATTCTAGTCAAGGGCACATACCTTGGTTGCAGGCTCCTCCCCAGCCCAAGCCCTAGTCAGGGCTCATGCAGGAGGCAACCAATTGATGTGTTTCTCTCACAATGATGTTTCTCTCTCTACATCCCTCTCTCTTCTACTCTTCCTAAAAATCAATGGAAAAATATCCTTGGGTGAGGATTAACAAAAAACAAACAAAAGAAATGCATCTTATAATGAGTTAAAATGCATTATCTATGAACCAATATGATTTGTCATAATGAACCATATTAGAGTATTGGTTCTGTTTCCACTTTCATTTTTATGAATGTAACATGCGAGAAAATTCATTCACATAAAGCAGCAGATGAGCGTGAAAGTTTTGTCATAGCAAACCACTGAATTCTTTAAATTCCTTTTGAGTATGGACTAAAAATCTTGTAATCACCTATCACCAAGTATTTTTAATAATCTCTTGGCTGACATTTCAATCAAGTCTCCCTCAAAATTTGTTTTAAAACTAGAAAAGAATTTGTCACCCCATCAGTAAAGTTAATCATTTTCTCAATTCCCAGGAAGCATATAAAAAAGATCTTACAAAGATTCATCTTTTTTTTTTTTTTCTTTCAGTGAGAGGCTTCTTGTTTATCCTAGACAGACACAGGATTGTGAAAACTGAAATACCATTTATTTCAACATCCTCTGGCAAATAAATAAGTTAGCTTATCACTTGTTTTAAATTATTTCTGAAAAAAAAGCAGAACATCCCAGAGTTGAAGATATAGCTATTTAGTTCAAAGAGAATGTCTACCTTATTACATAAAAGGCAAAACCTGATACTAATGCCAAACCAATCAGCCAATGAGGTTTACTTTTTCAGAAAAATATGACTTAATTTTCCAATTTGAATAAATATGTTAACCTATGTCCCCATATGCTTCATGTCATCTGAATTCCAACTCTAAAATTTTGATAAGCCACAAACCCCTAGATGAGCTTGTCACTTGAATGAAAAAGGCAATGGCCCCTTAAACATTTCTCTTTTGCCCCTTTTCTCCCTTATCTTAGGAATGATATTCTTTAATAATGAAGAGACAATGAAAAGGTAAGGTCATTTCATAAAAACTCTTTACCATTTTGGGAATTCAACACACGGCAATACAGGCTAATTTTTTTGTTTGTTTGTTTGTTTGTTTGTTTGTGTGTGTGTATTTATTTATTTATTTATTTGTTTGTTTGTTTGTTTGTTTGCCTGAACAGATTATGTGTATAAGAGAACTTTCCAGTGTGGTCCTTCCATGTCTTTGTCCCCACCCCTGTTGCATAGGACCTTGGTCCCAAACTGTCCCTCCGTACCCCTCTGGATAAAATCCAAAATGATCAAACAAAAGCTGCTAATCTCTAAGAATAATTCCCCCATCTTCTGAGATTCATCTTGGCAAACTTCAGGTGACTTCCCCATTTCCTTTATAAAACATAGCACCCTCTTTCCCCAAATTAGAATGCTCCTTGACATCTTCTCACACCAGCATTTTGAATAAAAGGTTATTCTTTACTCTGACTGATTTTCTTCCACATGACACAGGAAAAGACAGGAAGCTCTACCTAATACCTTAATTAATGGAGGTTTCACTAATACTAGTAATTTAAATTTTTCTTTTTTTCTGGAACCTGGAGGTTAAAAATACTCATGATTCATAATAGTATGTCTTTCTTCTTTAAACTAGGAGAATGGCAATTGTGAACAGGATGTGGAAAAAAGAGAAAGCAGCATACTGCATTGCTACTGTAGCCAAAGGAGTCTTGTAAGGAAAGGAACAGGCAAGTTGAGAATTGGGAAAAGGACTCCTGTAGAATTATTTACACACAGAAGTTTGAAAAGTACTGGTTTAGCATGCCTAGAGCACAAGTTGTTATGTACCCACAATACAGCAGCTACAGGAATTATCAGACAGCATATATGAATATAAATATATTTAAAACATTTAAAGAAATAAGAATGTTTAAGAAATTTAGTAGCAAAAGATTAACAGAAATGGGTAGGTCAATTTGAAAAGAAAAGATAACAGAAGATCTAGAAATAAAAAAGTAAAGTAGAAACACAATACTTGGCTTATACAACAGGATACCTATATGAAGATGACCACAGACCTTAAGAAATTACAAAATTACACCAAATGTAGCTCAGAGAGACAAAGGGATGCAAACTCTGAAAGCATTAAGAAGGAAATAAAGAAGGAAAGTGCAACACATGTCTAATAAAAATTTCAGTACAAAATAGAGAAAATAGATAAAGAATAATATGCCAAAGTCCCAAACAAGGTACTACTTACACAAAAGGAAACCAAGGACTAGAAAATCAGAATACAAATCATAGGGAAGAAGGTGGTAAATTGGCTATTATTTTAAAATTAAGAACTTTTGAACATCAAAGGACTTATAGAATGAAAAATCAACCTATGAACTCAGAGAAGACATTTGCAATGCATACAACAAAGGAAAAGTATCTAGATTATTTAGACATATGGTGAAATAGAATGGTCAAAAGCAATAAATATTTCAATAGGAAATCACAAATGATTAACATATGAAAAGATGCTCAATCTCATTAAGATTCAATGAATTGCAAATTTTGCTCCAATGACACACCATTTCATGTCCACCAGATTGTCAATTTAAAAGTCTAATAACATCAAACATGGTGGGTACATTAATGTTCAGTTTATTATTCCTTAAATTGTACACACCCACTATATATGTTCTTTAATACGCATATATTTCACTAAAAAGTATTTTTAAGTTCGATTTAGCAATAAAAACGTTTGTTCATGACCCTGCTGAGAGCAGTTTCAGTGACATAATGGGCATGAAAACCAGATTTCAATGGGCTGAAAAGATTCTATGGGATAAGGTTGTAAAAACAACTACAGGCAGTTATTTCAAGCTAGGCTTTAAGGTTGGGCACACAGGACAGCAACTTTAGGGGAATGTCATAGTGAGAATTTCTTTTATTTTTTATATGAAGGCAACTGGGTTAGTTTAGAAAGAAATGGCGAGAGGGAGAGGATGACACAGGAAATAAAGGGTCCCTGGGTAGTCACAAAGGCATACAATACAGAGCCCATGAATAGGGATTAGTTTTAGACATGAACAATAGCTCCTATTTCATTGTTGTAAGCGATTACCTTTGTCCACATCACATCATTTTTCTCCTCACTCTAACCACTCCAGTTACAATGGCTTTCTGATCCTCCTTCAACAGCCCTCCCTCAGGACTTTTGTACATGTTATTCCCTCTATGGAGAAAAGAGAATACTGTTTGCCAGATGAAGCAAAGCCTGTTTTTCATTCAAGTCTTTGCTCAGATATGAACTCACTGAAGCAGTTAACAGACCACTTTGAAAGTGAAATTTCTTCCACACTCCCTACCACCTTGCTCCTGGTGCTCGTATTCTCTTCCCCTGCTTTATTTTTCTCCATAACCTTCTAAATGTCTACATAATATACTCTTCATATTGTTTAATCTCTCCACCCCATTGCATGTAAACTCCATGAATGCGGGGAACTGTAGCCACAGTGCCTGGTAATGCTTGACATAGGCACAAGCTCAATAAATACATGCTGGATGAGTGATTAATGGTCCTTGCTTGAGGAACTGAATAACAAGTACAACTGAAATAATACTGTAAGATTTGAACAAAATGAGGCAAAGCCTAGAGAGTATTCAACTTACTGACCACAGAATAGGTGACATTTGGGTTAGATTTTTAATCATTTGAAATTTGCCAAGTGGAGAAAAAAGGCAGATGTTCCCAGGTGAAGAACATGGAGATCTGAAAGGGCCTTGCACATGTGAGAAATGAAAATGGGATCACCTGGAGTACAGCAGGGTGACAGAGGATCAGATTTTAGCTAACTTTAGCAACATTCACAACAGAGGACACCTTATGTGGAGCTTAACTCTAAAAATCCTTTTCAAAAGATTTACGGTTTCCAGGTTACTTATTTGCAATACAGTTGGAATATGGAATATAAAATAAAATTGACATAACACTACTAGAACACTCTCTTCACTGCGAAGGAAAAATGTTTGAACAATTTTAATCCGTGCTTCCTTCGCATCGACTGTAGATTATAAGTATTGACCATCAACCAAAGTGAGAATATTGCTACCAAATGTCTAAATCGCAGTATTAAGACGAAAAATTCTCACTGGTGGGAGAGCAGTTTAGACACAGAAGTGGAAATGGTAAAATCAAAATGCTTGTTTTGTAGCAGATACTCTCCATTTAACCATGTATGACTTTTTGAACTGGTTTGCATTTGTCATAATTAACCTTCACTTATTACTGTTTACAAAATTAGTCTGTATTCCTTTTGTCCACATCACTGTCTTTGGGACACTCGCCACTTCAATACTTCAATTCCATTACTCAGCTACCCAGGTTATATTTCAGGTTTCCCTGGTGGAGATCAGAGGCTTGTGTGTGTGCACACACAAAAAATACAAACAAAAACACCTTAGGTCAGTCTGTTTCAGTGTTCATGAGGCCATGTAGTCAGTTTAGGAATATTTAAGCCTAAAACAGGAGAGACGGTGGATACCACGGTGCTTTTGGAGTTTTGCCTTCCCAGGACCTGCAGGGGGGCAGAGCAAAGGTCGGGACCTTTAGAAGGTGGGGGGGGCGGGGGGGGGGCACAGGTTAGAAATCAAGTCCAAAGCCAGGAGGCGGGGCCTGCCCCTCGAACCAAACAGAGGTGTGTGGGCCCCGGGTGGGAAGGAAGGCCGCGGCGACTCGGAAAAACTCACAGTAATAGGCTACCACGGGATCCCGCTTGTCATGCTCCTGAGCCGTCCTCAGATGATGCTGTATGCTCTTAAACTGTGGGGGCAGCGGAGGCAGCGGGGCCAGCGCAGCCATCTCTACGCCAAGACTTACCACTTCCTACTCGCGCGCCACCGGTACTTCCGCTTCCGCTGGGAGGTCACGCGCAAGACCGCGCACGGCAAATCCCGCCCACTCTCCCGTTGCTAAGCAACAGCAAGTCAACTACGGATTTCCAGCAGGAACAATCTCAGTGTGCTTGGCTCATGATGAAGTCTGAGAGACAGCAGCGCTCTCTCCTGGTAGGAAGGAGGAGAATTTTTGTCATGTTTTAACTTTTGTTGGGGGTGGTGGTGGTCACAGGCCCCATCACCCCTTTTATGGCAGAAGGAAGGATAGAAAGGGAAAAAAACAAAACAAAAAACAAAATAATGTTTGTTGACTGGAAAAAAAGGATAAAGGCGTGAATTGCCCTTGGCATAATTCAGGAATTATCCCTTCCAAGTCCTCAGATCGTATTAGTAGTGTCCATAGAAGCTTTTTTTGATCTTAGAAACTGTACATTCAATTCTTGGTTAAGATGAGAGATGATGTGTTTAAATTTTTAAATTACTTTCTTCCATATTGACACATTGGTAAAGTAACCAACAGTTTTCCCTTCTGAATTGGATAGTGTATACTTCAGTGAATGAATAATCGGTAAATCATTTATTTTTGGAAAATGATGAACAATTTGCAAAGTATTGGGATATTCATTACTTGTCAATGTACAGAGAAGGTGTCCTGGTATACTTCTTCCTCAATGCTACTGACTCATAACCGTGTAGGCATCAACTTTCCCTCCTACCATCAGTGACTTCAGTTCTGTTTTCTTTCCTCTCTGTCCCATATAATCATCTTTCACTTTATTTACCTCCATGAATAACCTTTAATTATTTATTTTATCTTAGTCCACATTTTTGAGAGTTCATCTGAAAACTATTTTCA
This sequence comes from Plecotus auritus, assembly GCF_963455305.1. Lineage (NCBI taxonomy): Eukaryota > Metazoa > Chordata > Mammalia > Chiroptera > Vespertilionidae > Plecotus > Plecotus auritus. The sequence goes on along the minus strand of NC_137775.1, from coordinate 29,929,195 downwards.
TTGAAATCACACCATTTCCAAGAAACAAGATCTCACGCTCTGAAAATTTCCTCTGTCTACTCTTCTCTAATCAACACTAAACTGACCCCAACCCCTGAAGAAGCTTCTCTATGTCCTTATATTACCCCCACTTCACATCCTTTGTCTGTTCTTCATTGCAGAGTCCACCACCTTATTATGGGTCTGGTTTTTTTTTCACCCAGAAAGAAACTGAGTTCTTTATTCTCCCCCAATCTCAGCAACATGCTTAATGCCACTTGAGGGTGAATTTGCTATGAACTGAATATTTGTGCCCATCACCACCAAATTCATATGTTGAAACTTAATGCCCAATGTGATGGTATTAGGATGTGGGACCTTTGGGAGGTGATACATTTCTGTTGTTTATAAGCTATGCAGACTGTGGTCTTTTGTTATAGCAGCCCAAACAAACAAAGCCATTATGATTTCTTCTCTTACTCCCACTATCCTGACTTTCCAGTTGGAAGTTGCTGGATTGGTAGAGAAATTAATGAAGCAAAGCAGAGTGGGTTAACCATAAATGTCTTTCTCTGTCTTATGACTTCTCATTTATTCTCTTTGTATTACTTCTTGGTTCTCAACTGTGGTTGTCCAAGATCAGCTCAGAAGTTTTCTTAAAGATTCATATCAAGGTCCTACCACCAGGCATTCAGATTTCATTGTTCTGGGTTGGATCCTAAATATCAGTATTTTGAAAAAGTCTTCAAGAAATTTTAATGGAATGTCTAGGGTTGAGGACAAATGCCTTAGTGAGTCACCAGTATACACCTGATTCTGCAAGCCTTCCCTACTCTTTTCAAGCCAGACCTTCTGCCCTGATTGCCGTGGTCAAAGCGTGAACTCACTGCTATTGAGACTAAGGCCACCAAATAGGATTTGTTTCACCTCACCTCTGCCACAACCAAGTAATAATAACTGGTAAGCATTTATTGAAGATCTATGCATCATACATGATTCTAGGAGTTTTATATCAACTCACTTGATTTTTATCACAACCCTATGAGGAAAGTAGTATTATCATTTTCATTGTTTTACAGGTGAGAAAAATAAGGCACAGAATGTATGTAACTTGTACTAGGGCACAGCCAGTAAGTATGAGTGTTCAACATTAAAATCCAGGTACTTTAGTTTCAGAGCCTGTGAACCTAGCAACTACTACTTGACTTGAATGGTTCTCTAGACCAAAAATACATTCTTGTGTTTTGTCTTTTCTTCATTTCATATTATGTCCAAAAACCAAGTGTTGCTCTTCCTTTCTGGTGAAAGCTGCATCTTTGTGTTATTTTCCTAATCACTCCCTTCAGGAATGGAGGTTGCTCAAAGTCCCTTTCTCAATTGCATACATTCTAGGAGAAGAGGAGCAAAATATCCAATTAATTGTAATGGTTAGAATTGGATTTTACTCCATCTGCCAACACATGATCTTTTTTTCCTAAGCACCATACTACCATCAGTAGAGGATAATTTATATGAGTAGGGAAAGTAACATAGATAACTGTTAGCCTAATAATAAATTGAAATTATGCTATGAGTCAAAGTAAATATGAACAACGTTAGGTTGGGTTTTCTTCTTGATATTTTACAGTAAAGAATTCACTATGATATTTTACTATGAAGAAAAACGTCAACTCTCCTTTGCTGAAAAATCTAACATTACCCTTCAGGATGGAGGTAGAATCTTGGCCAGTGAGGAGAGAACAGAGGTGGGGGTTTGTGGCAACCACAGGAAGAAGAAAAGGGAGAGATACTTGAACTGACAGGTGTCTTGATAGAAAAAAGTAAATGTTTTGCACCGCTCCCTAGATGCCAGTGTATGTGTGATCATATCACAGCAAAACTTTATGTTCCAATTGTGGTCACAACTCTTTTGGTGACAAATGACAGGACTCAATCAATGTAATCAGGGAAATATACTAGTATATTCATTGCTGTATCTTTGGGGTACACTGTATATGGTAGAAATTTGGGTTCCAGTACCATGAGACTCACATCCTATTAGTTAGAGATAGTTTTTTCCTTAAAAGTTCCCGCAGAAGACTGAAAGAGAAGACCCTGATGACTTGGCCAAGCCTATTTATACATCCATGGCTGGGACAGGACTGGAGGTAAAAATTACAGTTTATTTTTTCAACATGCATATCTTGTTTTTTCAGCGTAATTGAATCATGTTAGTGAATTAAAAACAAAAACAAAACCACACAACTATATATTTTTAGAACTAATCCTAATCTTTTAGTTTTACTGTAGTCAATATACCTATCCCATACCAACCCCACAGTTTGGCTTATTGTACCTTTATAGTAAGTCTTGAGAGTACGTAGTGTGAGTCATCTACTTTTATTTTGCTTTTTCAACATTGTGTTGGCTATTCCAAGTCCTTTGTATTTTCATATAAATTTTTAAAGCATCTTGTTAATGTCTACAAAGCTGGCTGAGATTTTGACTTGAATTGTATGGGAACTAAGGATCAATTTGGAGTGACTGGAGTTGTAAAAGATTAAATCTTTCAAATCGTGACTGTGGTTTATTGTTCTACTTATTTAAAGCATCTTTAATTTTTTTCAGCATTGTTTTATAGTTTTCATTGTACAAATCTAGAACATCTATTGTGAAATTTATCCCTATATATGGTTTCATATTTTTAAATAATATTTCAAATGACATTTTAAAAAATTTAAATTTCATTTTTTATTACTCTACAGAAATATTAACCTTTATAAATTCAATTATTTATTCTAATAGCTTTTTGTACATCCTCTAGAATTTACTATGTACATGTTCATTTCCGTAAAAATATTATTTTCTAATATGTATATCTTGTATTTTTTGTTACATTTACTAATAAGTATGAATTCAAAATATATATTTATTTTGTTTTTATTTTGTCTTGACCTCTAGTTTTAATGTTAACCAGAAGTGGTAAAAGTACACATCCTTGCCTTTTTCCACAATTATAGGAGAAATTGTTCATTCTTCCACTATTAAGTGAGATGTTGCATATAGAATTTCTCAGATAGTTTTTATTTAATTTACATGGTTACCTTTTTAAAAATATATTTTTTATTGATTTCATAGAGGAAAGGAGAGGGAGAGAGAGATAGAAACATCAATGATGAGAGAGAATCATTGATCGGCTGGCTGTCTCTTGCACGCCCCACACTGGGGATTGAGCCTGAGACCCAGGCATGTGCCCTGACCAGGAATCAAACTGTGAACTCCTGGCTCCTGATTCATAGGACAACGTTCAACCACTGAGCCACGCTGGCTGGGCTATGTAGTTACCTTTTATAGTGATAGCTTTGGTTTTTGTTTGTTTCATAATAAATGGGTATTAAGGTTAATCAAACGCTTTTTCTGCTTCTATTAAGATGACTGTGGGTTTTCTCCTTTACTCCCTTAAACCAGTTAAATTTCATTAATTGGTTCTCAAATGTTAAAAAAAACCTTTTATGCCTGGGATAATCCCCATTTGAACCCCATGATATAGTATGATTATATATATAAACATTGATTTTTTATATTTAATTTCTTTAATAGTTTCAAGAATATTCATATTTCCTAGTTATTGTAGAGTAAGTTTTTAGCAATCTGTGCCTTTCAAGGAATTGCTCCTTTTTATCTAAATATCAAACTTATTGGCATGACATTGTTCATATGGTGTTCTCTTGCAATCATCTTAATGTTCTGTTGTGATAGGCCTTTTTTCATTTATGAAATGTCTAATTTTCATTTTCTCCTTTATTAGCTCAATCAGTCTAGTGAGTTTTCCTGTTTTACTGATCTTTTCAAAGAACCAACTTTTTCTTTGATTTTTCTCTATTGCTTGCAGTGTTCTATTTTGTGCTGTTATTTTTATTTTCCTCCTAGTTAATTTCTAATTTGAAATCCTAACCTGCATTGTGATGATGTTGGGAAGTGAGACCTTTGGGAGGAGATTAGGCATGAAGGTGAAGCCTTAATGAGTGGGATCTGTGTCCTTATAAAGGGGACCCAGAGAGCTCTTTTACCTTCTTTCCACCTGGTGAAGGTACAATGGCAAATATGTAACCAGAAGAAAGCTCTCACCAGAACCTGACCATGCTGCCACCCTGACTTCAGAGATTCAGCCTCCAGAATGATGAGAAATAAATTTATTTTGTTTATAAGCCATCCAGTCTGGGTATTTTGCTATAGTATTACCCAAGTGTAATAAGACTCTATCAGTCTGAGGATGGAATTGAAGATTGTGAGAATGGTAGAAGAATAATATTTCTGAAGCACCAAAGGAGAATCTGATAGAGCTCTCAGAAAGGCTTTATTTTTAGTAATGGGGCAACATTAGCCCTTCAGTGAGGGCTACACTGGTCCCACCTAATAAAGCTTTAAAAAATCACAAACGATAAACTGTTTCCAAGTAACTTAACTGTGCCTCAGAATAAAGTTTAAGTATACTTATGGAAGACAAAAATATCTCCAGCTTTCAATAAAGTCAAACGCCCATTCTGGCATCCAATCAAAACGTACCAGCCTTCCAAAGTTGCAGGAAAGTATTACTCAATATGAAGACATTTGTGTGTGTGCAAGGATTGGTGGTAGCAGACTACCCTGGGGCAGGCAATACAATGTGCATTATCTTTAATGAATTTAAAAATAAGAATGAAATGGACTAAACGTTGTTGCTGTTTATTAGCACTAGGGGCTAGGGATTCTAGACAAAGACAGTAAATATTTCTTCCCTCAGAGTGGGCTATTTCTACCAGCCAGCCCTCTAGTTATGCCACTGAACCTCCCACTAGAATATGATCTCGTAAAGGTACTAAATCTTAGTTATGGTTGTATATGAACTTTCAGTGCAGTAAATGGTAAATGATACTCTGCAGCTATTTGTTGAATGTTGATAAGCAGGATTTTTCTCCTGTGTACTCATGTAGAGAAAGCCTCAAGAATTTAAAAATCCTAAATGTAGAAATTCGTGACATCAAACATAGGTTGAATAATACTGAGGGAAAGATCGAGAACCTCAGTAATTGACTGACTCTACTTATTTCTCTAATAAGGCACCAGTAGAAGGCAGTCATACATAAAGATTTTAAATTACACCAAATGAAGATGATTATTGGTAAGGCAGATAGATAGAAAGAAATGTACTGAATTGATATAAAATTGTCTTTGAAATAATTTCATGGCTATTTAGAAAGTCTAATGTAATATAAATATAATTTTCCATTTCAATAATCTTGAATATAAAAGCGATAGTTATATCTATGAGCACAGAGGTTTTAATTTATTTCAACAAGAAACAAGAAAGCCTTGCACAATATTTTTCATACCATTTTTATTTATTTGGAGGCTATATTACCATATCATTTAATGTTTAAAAATTCAAGAAAACAGTAAAGTATAATATTAAAAATGTAATTGCCACATTTCTTCAAGTTAGTGATCAAATATAGAATGACTCTTTTAATAATTAACTTACAACTTTTGTGCTTAAATAAGTTATACTTTACATGACTGAAAATATAATTATATCCTTAAGTTTAAACTGCATGGCTCAGTGGAAAAGGAGATAGCTTCAGAGTTAGGAGATCTGGATTCCAGTATGATTGTGTGAATTTGGGCCCATGTATTAACCTCCTTGAGCCAAAATTTTTTGCTCTGTGTAAAAGGGATAATAAAAGTTTCTCTATCCACAAAATACTGTGATCTATTAAGATATTGTATGTCAGAGAACTCTATAAAGTACTATTTGTTAAAAGTATCTTCATTGTTGAAAGTATTACAAATGTCTCCCCTTTGTTTCCCCATTGACCCCCTCCACTCTACACCCCCCTCCCCAGGTCTTCACTGCACTATTGTCTGTGTCCATGGGCTATGCATATCCTATATAACAAAAGCCTAATATGTTAAGTGTCTGGTCTTCCGGTTGGCCATTCAACCAATCAAAGCGTAATATGCTAATGATATGCTAAGGCTGCTCAACCGCTCGCTATGATGTGCACTGACCACCAGGGGGCAGAAAGTTGACCATCGTACCTATCACTATGATGTGCACTGATCACCAGGGGGGAGATGCTCTGACCAGTAGGTGAGCTTGCTGCTGGGGTCCAGCCGATTGGGACTGAGCAAGATGGGCTGGACATACCCTGGAGCCCTCCTGCAGACCCTCCCTGGCTGGCCAGCCTCCCGTGTTCCTCCCTGGCCCTGATCGTGCATCGGTGGGGTCCCTCGGCCTGGCCTGCACCCTCTTGCAATCCAGGACCCCTCGGGGGATGTTGGAGAGCAGGTTTGGTCCTGATCCCACAGGCCAGGCCGAGGGATCCCACTGGTGCACGAATTCGTGCACCAGGCCTCTGGTATGCTTATAAGTTCCCTGGTTGATCTCTCTCCACCCCCATCCCCTGCCCCACCTTCCCTCTGAGATTTGACAGACTGTTCCATACTTCTATGTCTCTGGATCTATTTTGTTCATCAGTTTATTTTGATCATTAGATTCCACATATGAGTGATATCACGTGATATTTGTCTTTCTCTGACTGTCTTATTTCGCTTAGCATAATATTCTCCAGATCCCTCCATGCTGTCCTAAAGGGTAAGAGATCCATCTTCTTTACAGCTGCATAGTATTCCATAGTGTAAAAGTACAGGTTAAACAAGTTAACATTAGTTCTATGTATATTTTCTAATGCATGACAAAATTAAAATAGACTGAAATATTTGTTCAAGAATTCCTGCCTTAGAAGTTAGTATTACATTTATATTAAACATAAATTTTGGACACACTGAGGTATATTGAAAGAATAAATATTTATGTTTGATATTGAGGTACTCACTGAATAAAGTAAAAATAATTACAATGATTGATAAATAACTGTGGTATGATAGCAATTAATCAACCTCTGGGTCACTGCTTAATTAGAAAGCATAGTCTTCTAAATATGATCTCAAAAACCTCAGCAACACATAATACCATGGTAATTACAGTAAATGTGTACATTGCAATGAGAAAGATGGTCTTCTCAAAGTGATCTGGCACCATGCATTTTATAATAGTAAACTTTCCCCCCAGAGATCCAGCATCACACAGGTAGAGAGGCTTGACTTGGAAGCCAAAGAGGTGAATCTGAAGCCAAAATGACATCACCTCTAGACTGATTCTTACTAAAACAGAGATGATATAAACCACAGTGTAGATGGGCTTTTGAAGAATGCATTCTTGACTGATGTTTTTAAATGCAGCATAAAGATGGAAAATAGCACCAGGAACCAGGACAATCACTAGTTGTAATGCCCAAAACACCTAAGTATGTCAGAAATATCTTAGTCAAATCAATCAACATATAACCAAAATACACTTTAAAAATTCATTGATTATCAAGAGTGGCTAACTTAAGTCTTATAAGCAATAAAAATAATACAATGAAGGTAGTAATGAAGAACATGTCTCTTTTAATTAATAAGTTAAATTGTGAAAATGTAGTCATATTATACTATCTATCATCACCTACCAGTTATCTAATAATGTTGAAATATTTTATTTTAGTAGCTATGTAATTTCCATTTTCTAATTACAGGCCTGGAGTATAATTTTAACATCAGTAGATAATAAAATGTTGGAAGAAACTGTCAATCAACTCAAATTAATTTACCTGAAATAAACAACTGGTTAATAATAATAATAATTCTAGTAAATTATACCTATTAAGGTATTTTTTATTTCATTATGGCATTAATTTATATTTAAAAGAAAACAATGTTATCTGGTATAGAGTAAGGCTTATGGGCACACAGAAAAACTTACCTGTGGAGTAATTGGCCTGAACTGATTGTAACAGAAGAGGTTTATTTCCCTCCTGTCTGGATCACAGCTGAAGTGCAAAGCCTCATTCCCGTAGACTGCAAAGCCTAACACCCCAAGAAAGAACATTCTGATGGATCCAAAGAAAAGGGTGTGGAATTGACCAATCACAGTTGGAGGCTTCACCTATTATAGTTTTAGGAGAAAAGAATCTTTTGAAAACAAACATTAGAGGAGGACATTTTAAAGTTTTCTTTTTCATTGTCACATTTTTAAAAATTTAAGACTCATAAAGTTTTGAGGCAAGAAAGAACCTTAAAGATCATCAAGCCCAATGCAAATCCTGTATTATGAGATTTCACCCCTTTTCACACTGAAAATATGAAGGGCAACAGTGACATGTTACTAATGAAATGTATAATTTTGGAAATACTTAAAAAGCTTAAAATTCAATTAATATCCCTAATCCTTTTGTAATAAAATCAAGAAAATGTTAGAATATCTAGGAACTCTTTTGGAAAAGTAAATAACAAATTCAATAATAAACTCAGGCACTATCTTAACAATCAAATAATGTTTATGTAGTTCTCATTACAGTCTATTTCCTACTACTTTATTGAATTGCAAGAGAGTGGGCTACTTTAAAACACCAACAGCTAACAGTACTTCCTCAAATATCCTAATTATAGTTTTAAATTCAGAATATTTTGAAGTATATGGTTAACCTTTATATTACTCTCCATATATGTAGAGGAACTTATTATTCATCGACGCTCACAAGAATCATGTTAAAATACACAGACTGGACTCATACATTTTTAAAAAATTTTGTATAATACTTACACATCCTTCATAGAAGTTTTTGATGTAATTTAGAGACATGTCTCAGGAGATGTTATCCTCGCATCCCAGTTGGTTAATTCTTGACCCACATTGCCAGTTTGCTTCTGCCAGAGTCAAACTCATGTTGTGTCACGACTTTTACAGCAGAAATCACTTATCACTGCACATTTCTTTCCCCTCCTCCTTCTTTTCTGTCCCCCGCCCCCCCCCCCCCCATGGATCTCTGGGGCCCCAGTCAAATTTCCTATCTCTGCCCCAAAACAAAGAAACAAAAGCCTAAGGCATGTGGTCAATCTAGTAATGCCTTGATTTACACTGTCAGCACAGCCAGCCAGACAGGAGTGCCAGCAAAGCAGGAAGCCAGACTGACAAAGGCCTCAAGCATTCAATACTTCTCAATTACCTGAGAATTGCCCATATGTAAATCAGTGAACTGTGGCTTATAATTTTCTAAAAAATATATCATAACCTATTATTATCATTATTTTGGCTTCCATTTACATGTGTCTGAACAAATAAGTATAAGGAAATATTCTTGATTCCTTTTTGTTTTTTTCCATGGAATAGACCTGATTTCTGAGAAGCTATGATAGTTATTACTTCATTAACTATTACTGATGTATTGCTATATTTTCCTTTTGGCTGAATGCTTACCATATTTTTGGCAAAATCTGAAGTTAGAGCTCTGTTCTAGGGAAAAAGATAGGGTACTGCTAACCAGGATGAGACCAGGATCTAGCACAAATCATGTGAATAATTCCCCTTCTTTTGTCTTTCAGCAGTTATACATCATCTGCTAGACACTGTTATGGGTGCTGATGGTCAGCAGGGACCAAGATATACAAGTAGTTGCCTTCAGATCGATATATCTGCTTAATATCTTCCATCTATCCAGACTGTCATACAGCCAGTGGTGGGTCAAATCTGCTTTTTTCACCTGCCTTTCTCATCTTTGTTTTGTTCGTGATCTGTGAAAGTTGTGACTACAGAAAACTTCATTGCTTTCTTCACCCAGTGGAAAAATGACTGCATAACACATGTCACTGACACCAACGGGCAAGGGACAGTGGCCTTGTTGAATCAGTGTTGTCTTGGATAGGAAAAAATAAAAAAGAACAACATCATGATCTTCCAGAGCTGTTGGATAAGAGAGTTTGAGTATTTGTCCTCTTTTCAGAAACAGAATTATAGGTTTACTATGTGTTGATTTCTTCATAGGGGTTCCCAAAAGTCACAACAAACATTTGCATGGGAGGAATTCTGTTTGACTTCTACCATTGTACAGTAATGAATTTTTTTGTTTAAACAAATATATACCAGTGTCAGACATGTAAAACACCATCAGTCTTCCTGTGTTCTTTCAGAGATAAACAATATAAACTTGAACCATAATTACATGTGTGGAAGAGAAAAATGCAGCATCATTTTCATTGTTGGTAACTGTGAAGGACCCAGTAAATGATACCAGTCTTACCATTATAGAGTACTAGAGGCCCGGTGCACGAGATTCATGCACTGGGGGGTGGGTTTCCCTCAGCCCGGCCTGCACCCTCTCGCAGTCCAGGACCCCTCGGGGATCGGGCCTAAGCCGGCAGTCAGACATCCCTCTTGCAGTCTGGGGCTCTCGCAGTTAGGACCCCTTGCTCCTTACCACCCGCCTGCAGCAGAGGCAGGAGAGGCTCCTTCCCCCACCGCTGCACTCGCCAGCTGTGAGCCTGGCTTCTGGCTGAGCAATGCTCCCCCTGTGGGAGCGCACTAACCACCAGGGGGCAGCTCCTGCATTGAGCGGCTGCCCCCTGGTGGTCAGTGCACGTCATAGCAACTGGTAGTTCTGCCATTTGGTCAATTTGCATATTAGCCTTTTATTATATAGGATCATCCAACTGAGTTGTAAGACAAAAGAATATGGCAGATATCACCTGATTACACTCTTTATTACCGCAAAGATTAGGTTGGAGGAGAGACATGTCTCTTTGGGAAAGTGTTATTCTTAGATGCCATGCACACCTGGTCAGTGCCATATCATGGCTTCCTTTGCTTCATGGAATGCCCCCTGACTCTGTAAGATTTAGGCATGAGAGGAGCAGAACAGAACTGAAGACCCTTGTGGACAACTTGTTCCTATGTGAAAAGTGCTGCGAAATAAATGACGCATGCCCAGTTTTACCTTCCAGATGTAAAGTAAACTCACCATAGAAGATAGCAATTAATAGTGAAGCTGGCTTCACATGTATGGCAATTGGTAGGGCTGTTAATTAGGATAATAACCTGAGCTTCTTTACATGTGAACAGCTGCAGGGTCTAAAAGCAGAAAAAGCGGGCAATCTCTAACGTGCATGCATTATTTAATCCTTTGCTTGCTTCATGTCTCCTATTACATTAGGCAAAGCAAGTTAGTGCCAACTCAGATTTAAGAAATAGCTTCTGCCTTTAATACAGTCACATTGCTCCAGGGATTGTAGCTAATTTTATATTTCACCACAGTGTGCCCTCTGGTCACATATATTCATATCACTCCCACATGTCTTCACCCTCATCCCTGGAGGTCAAAACTTTCATCTAATTACAGCATTAGGGTTGAAGTCCAGGATTTTGTGATTTGTATCACGTTCAAATCTGGATATGACTCAGATGTGGCTCCTTGTCATCCAGAATCTAATGAAACAAAAAGAAAAGTTATCTTCCACACAAGATCAATGTACGATGGTGACAGAGGGGTAGGATGACTTCAATAGACACTTATGCTCCAAAAATGGAAGAGCAGGAGGCACACTGGTGTCACTAGTTCATAACAATTCTGAAATCTTTCGGGGACGATATTGCTAGTTCTTCCTACTCTGGAGGGAGGGGAGTGTTCCATGAATATGGCACAGTACTATTCCCTGAGAGCTGCTCTCTAGTCTACTGTACTCCACTAGAGCAGGTGGGGAAGGAAATAAAAACAAGCTAATCTGTAAATGCATTGTGCTTATTAAATGGCCTGTATTGCTAACTAGTGTTTTAAACAAATTATCTCCCTGAATTTTTACAACTCCATGAAGCATACACTCTTACAGGTCTATTTTGCAAACGAAGTTTAGAGGGTTTAAGTAATATATTCAAAGTTACAATTAGTAAGCAGCAAAACCAGGCAGTGGCAGATAGTGACCGAGTTGCTTGTTGTTAACTGGTAGGCTATAGGGCACATGAGAATATTGTTAGGTTGATTTCTGGAGCCCTAAAACATGGGGAGTCAGGGGGGAAATAAGCTCAGACTCTCTTTCTTCTGTGAAGAGTTTAGGGGATTATTGGGGTGTATAGCATCTGGAGAGGGTTGCAGAGCTTGGCCCTTATCCCATGCTCCTGGCCAGATCTCATGTGAAGAGGAAAGGCCAAACAGAGAACTAACTACATATCCTATGTGCCAGGGGATCTCTTGAGAAGCATGAAGGACTTCACAGAAATGAATTCAACACATGCTTCTTTCTCATGTGGAGTCAGTGTGAAGGAAAAGGAACGCATGGACTCAGGAGTCATAGAAACTATGTTTGAACCCTGGTTTACTATTTGACTTGATTTGGGATCTCAAAAAAAATATTGACCATCTCTGAATCTGTTTCTGCAATGGGGGATGACACTAGTATTTACCTCATAGGGTTGTTGTATGAGAATTATTAAAGCATTTGGGAGAACGTTCTGCCTGTCTTTAATGAGAGCCTAAGCCATCTATTATTTTGTTAAAATATATTTTTTATTGACTTCAGAGAGGAGGGGAGGGGGAGAGAGAGATAGAAATATCAATGATGAGAGAGAATCATTGATCAGCTGCCTCATGCATGCCTCCTACCTGGATTGAGTCCACAACCTGGGCATGTGCCCCAACTGGGAATCAAATCATTACCTCCTGGTTCATAAGTCAATGTTCAACCACTGATCAACCCTAGCCAGGAGTGAACTATTATTTTCTATTAATTTCCCTTTTTGTGTAGATTACAGAAAATTAAAAAAGTAATCATCTTTCTTAAGCAAGGAAGGGTACTACTTCTCCAATGTAAAGAACCTTCGTGTTTATCAGAGTACAAAGATTTGATGTCTTTTTACAATGTCTATCTATCTCTTTTTGGGAGGGGGTGTCCCTTTCTTTAGAGACTATTAAGATGCCAAGACATGGACTTCTGTTCAGTATGAACTAGTGGATCTAAACCCGGGGGTATTTTGAGAAAATTTAATCATTAAAATTACTTCTGTTTTCCCAGCCCTAAAATTTTTTTAAAATGACCATTACAGCCGAAACCGGTTTGGCTCAGTGGATAGAGCATCGGCCTGCGGACTGAAGGGTCCCGGGTTCGATTCCGGTCAAGGGCATGTACCTTGGTTGCAGGCACATCCCCAGTGAGAGGTGTGCAGGAGGCAGCTGATCGATGTTTCTCTCTCATCGATGTTTCTAGCTCTCTATCCCTCTCCCTTCCTCTCTGTAAAATATCAATAAAATATATTTAAAAAAATGACCATTACAACTCCAGCAATTTTCTGAATAAAAAACTAACATTTGAGGAAACCACATCAACTTGCTTGCTCAAATTTGCTAAAAGCTTTTACTTTCAGATAGAGGAATAAAGGCAAGCTCAGATCTGCCACTTCTATGATGAACACACGTGCATACACACACGCACACACACATTGCTGACATTTCTTGATCACCACTATCTTCCAGTACTACTCTAAACCCTGTAAGTCACATATAGTCTTTGAATATATATTCTTGGGGTCCTAAAATTTCTGAGATTAAGAACATTTAAGGTTTGTTTGGTCTAATCCTGAAAGGGGATAGACTTCTAATTTCATGCAGAACTCAAGACAGGATTGACTGAAATAAAAGTATAGAAAAGCACTACCCATGATGGCTAACACATGAGAATCAATCTATAAATGTTATTTATTATTGTCATTTACAATCTTCTCTAATTAATACTTTAAAATCTAGTTACATGTGTTGCTTTAGATCTATGCTTTTCCAAATGTTTGTGCTTTTTCACTCATTTTTTTTTTTTCATTCACCCAATAAATATTGAGCACCTACAGCCACCAGCTGCCCAGCTGCTATGCAAGGTATTGGGAATGTGTGAGAATAATGCAGCCCCTATCTTCATGGGGCTTACAGAACAGCATGTGTGCTTGAATCTATGTATGTACTATGTATGCATATGGTTGACATTTATATTTTTGATAATTTGCTTAAAGTAAAGCATTTTTATTTAATCCTTTAGAGTACAGTCACAAACTATTTTGGGTTATTTTACATGTGGCAAAAAAAGGGAAAATGACCTCTCTATAAGTATCCTTTTTAATATCCTTTGATTTTCAGAATTTTGCATTTTGTTACTTCACCTTCTTCTTAATGAAATAGCCAATGACTGTTGAATAGGATGGAATAGAGGTCAATTTAGATAGTCAAAATAGTATGTTTCACAGAAGGACAGCTGAGATAAGGCAATCTGGAAAGCTGCCTCAATTCGTACATCACAGTCCTGAACCAATTCACATCTCATTGAAATCTCTGACCTGCCAAAATTGGGTTTGTCTTTCTGCATGAATAATTTATATTTTCTGGAATGAAATTGGGGACTGCTTAGAAGAGAGGGTCAGTAACCAATGATGCTATTTTAGGTAAATGATACAATCTACTGGGTTGCATTTCTATTTCTCCAAAAGGAATAGACAGAATTCTGCAATCTGTAAATAATTTCACAACTCTGTGGTTTTATGGTTCTAAGTAATATAGCCATACCGGGAGCTGGTGTACTAGCTCTGAAATTTATTGGCCGTAATTTGTATTGTGCCAGTGATTGCTTGAACTAATGCTAAAATCAAAGGCCTCATTTCCTCCTTTATCAGTAGGTTTCCATTTCAAATGTTTCTAAACTACATGATTTCTACTTATAGAATGCATATGCCTTATTTCTTTTTCAAGTACTCTATCCATATAGCCAAGTTTTACAGGAGAAGACAGTCTGTAAATCTAGAAGACCTGAGGTTTATTCTACCTGCTTTTTCTACCATTACTGGTTGTTTTTTAAGCATTCTCTGATAACTCTGTGACTTTAAACTTTCCCATCTGTAAAATGGGGAAAATTATTTTCATCTAATAGAGATATTATAATTGAATAAGATAGTATATGCGATAACATATAGCACAGCACCTGATATATAGCTGGTTTCTCAATAAATATGATTTTCCTTCTTGTAGTGAAGACTAGACTCATACCATCAAACTTCAGAGAAAGTATAACAAATAAGTAAAAACTTGGGTTTCAAATAATCAAACAGATTTGAATCATAGCTTGTTATGAAAATGCCTCCGTAAAATAATCTAACAAATCCAAGCCTCAGTTTTCTCATCTGCTTGGAATTTGTTGAGCTTTCTGAATCTGTGAATTTGTTTTCAACAAATTTTAGGGGGAATATCAGCCATTATTTCTTCAAATATTATTTCTGTCCCCCCCCCCCTTTTTTTTATTCTGGGACTTCAATTACGTATATGTTAGACTGCTTGATGTGGTCCCAAATGTACCCGGTCCTATCTATAACTATTTTTATTTTTTATCATTGTGTTTCATTGTGAATAGTTATTATGCTACTTCCACTGATCTTTTCTTATACAGGATTTCATTGGAAGTTAACTCTATTTAGGGCACTTTTTATTTCTGACATATTAACCTCTAGCTCAAGAGTCAGGGAACTATTGCTCATTGATCAGACACACCCTTTGTAAAGACACCATTTATTGCAGCATTCATTTAGATATTGTCTGTGGTCGCTTTTGTGCTACAAGGAGAGTTGAATAGTTGCAATGGAGATTATATGGCCCATAACCTTGAGATATTTACTATCTGCCCTTATAAGGAAAATTTTGCCAGACTTTCTAGAGCCAACCCATTTCTAGAAGTTGAATTTGATTATATTTTTTAATTTTCCATTTTTTGAATCAGAATATTAATATTTTTCTCTACCCTAGTTCCATCGTTTCTATCTTTTTTTTTGTGTCCATTTATAATGACCATTTTCTCTTCATTATGGGTTTTATATTCCTGTATGTGTGTTTTTTTAACCTGGTAATTTTTAACTAAATGCCTGACATTTTGTTGGTTACTGTATTTTATTTTCTTCCTTTTAATAGTGTTAAAATTTGCTCTGGCATGCAGATAGGTTACTGGAATCAGTAGGATACCTCTGAGGCTTGATTTAAGCTTGGCTCAGATAGGTTTAGATTAGCTTGTGGTACAGGGCAAACTTAGGCTCACAACTAAAGTAATGTGCTACTGAGTATTCTACAGGATGAGCATTGCATGGCAAGGTCTTCCCACTCTGGCTGTGTAGGCACAACCATTCTCAGCCCAGTCTATATTTCAAATCTTTATGGGTGTTTCTTTCTCAGGCGATGGGATCTTTTTCTCAGGTATGAGCTGGTCAGTACATAGCCAGAGCCTCAAGTGGATTCCTGCAGACTTCTGCAGTTCTCTCTGTTTGGCTCCCACTTCTGTAGCACTCCGCCCTTCCAATTCTATCCATCTTTGCCTCCTTAAACACTGATCGCTGGTGCTTCAATTAGGGTTTCCACTACCTGAGCAGTGTGTGGCCTCTTAAAGCTGGCCTTCCTGAAAGCTGCCTGTAGGTCATAAGCTCAATGCAATCAGGACTGGCCTGGCCTGCTTTCCTCTTCTCAATGATTACAGTCCTGCTTGTCTTCTAATAGCTGTCTTACATTTTAGAATGATTGTTACTTTTTTGGATTCAGTTTTATAGTTGTTTAAAGCAGAAAGCAGCAAAGGACATCCAATCCTCTTTACTTCATATCTACCAGAACAAACATCCTTTCAAACTGGTTTCATGTTTCTCAACAATTCTCAAGAGTTAAGATCATGTGACCCCTGAATAAATGTAACATCAATTTTGTAATATTATGAAGTAGACTTGACTTTATACTTAAAATTAAGATGTTAACAGAGTTCTGTTCAAGCATCAAGTACTTGTGGTTCAAGTCTGGTATAATAATTTCTCAATTATTTTGTGATCAGTAATAAGTCAAACTATGTAGATCATTTAGAAAGTTCTTACAATGAAGACATCTGAAAACTTTCCTTTCAATTTCTGTTATCAAGTTATCAGTTGTGTGAAATTGGATGCATTTCTGTTTTTAGTTTCTGGACTTAAATTTCCCATCTGTAACAAAAATAATAATACCCACCTCATAGGGTTGCTATTAGGATTAAATGAGATGGGTTATTTTAAGTATTTAACACAGTACCTGGAACTGTAAGTACCAAACATCTGACAGTCAATGGTTTCTGTGAAATTATTTGCTATAGAGTCAAACTCAGAAGCTCAGGCTTAATACTGTTCCTTTGTCAGTGCTTATTCCTGAGTTCGCCCCAATTTTCATCAATGTAAGTTCTGTAAATCATCAATTTGTTATAATTTTTCAGGTTTGGACATAATGAGAAAGTATTAATGTTTTTGTTGCATGCCTTAGCGTGGGGAAAATTAATAATTGTTTATGTTTGACACAGCAATATACTCTGTTTCTTAATTTCAGTATATGTTGAATCATATTTTGTATTATAATATACAGAGCATTCATTTGATTTATAAAATGCTTGTAGAATCAAACTTTAGTGTATGTAATTAGTCTTATATGTGATGAACTCCAGATAACTGAATTAAAACTCTGTGCTAAATTGTTGGGCTATCATTAGAACTTCTGTTCCTTATTCCCTTTGTGACATGTTACCAGGGAAAATTCATTGCTTTGAATAGTAATGAGCTTGAGACAAATTTAGCTTTTGAAAGCTGATTAATTTATTCCCCTGTTATGAACACCCAATATAAAACCACCTTTGCTCCCTTTTACAAGGAAAATTTAATGTCCATTTTTCTATGAATTTCTACTTATTAAGTATTAAGATGTGCTAATTTATCTTTAAAATGTTAATATAGATCGTGAGATGCAAATGTACTAGAGCTGGTGAAATATGAAACCATATGTGAGATGATTATATTAATATTCTACTAACTATAATTATTTGAGTTTTATGAGTCATATGAACTAAAACTGTCACACATTCTCTAATAGTTTCAGATGAAATGACTTTTTCAGCTTTATATGTTAAAGGTATATAGTTTTCAAGGTATAATGAAAGGTCTTGTGAATGTCTAGTGACTTTTAGTGACCTTATCATCACAAGCATTCTTAGAGTACACTACAATGAATGGAAAGCAATCCCAGCATTTATGTTATTGAGATACAAATATTTAAGGTGAATTTATGTGCTGAAAGTTTATAAAAATGTATATGGGACTTCCTAACTTATTTTGGGTGAGGTGGTAGGTTTCTAATACTATTAATCATGATATTAGAAGTTAATAATTTGTTAAAAGCAATTGTGCTAATAACAAAGGTAGTGATTATGGGGTTATTTGGATAACAGTGGATAAAATTTACAGTAATAATAATCTGAAAGGTGATTTTATGCCATAGGCCTGTTAAAATTATGTAACACTGCCAAAACCTGTTTGGCTCAGTGGATAGAGCGTCAGCCTGCGAACTGAAAGGTCCCAGGTTCGATTCCGGTCAAGGGCATGTAACTTGGTTGCGGGCACATCCCCAGTGGGAGGTGTGCAAGAGGCAACTGATCGATGTTTCTCTCTCATCGATGTTTCTGACTATCTATCCCTCTTCCTTCCTCTCTGTAAAAAATCAATAAAAATATATTTTAAAAAAATTATGTAACACTGACTTATGAATGGAAACTTCATGAATGGATAAGAAAATTTTAAAATGTCTAAATAATACATGGCTGAAAATTGCTAATCAATCATCAGATGACACAGATCTTGAGAAATAGCAATACCCTGCTGGAATGAATTCCCTTGAGTTGGTAGATGGAGTAATTCAGAATCAACTGATACCACAGATATGATATAGAGACCTTCCACTGATTACTGATAGGTCAAAATGCAAAAGCATTAGGCTTTCAGTATCTACTCAAAACCTACCAGGGTTTCAAGACTATTAGTGGAAGTATGGTTTAAGGGTGAGTCCATAAATGGCTCTAAAAATTGAACTGTTTGAAAACATTTATCTGTGTCCACAGAAGATTTTAATAACTCAAACATCCCCTTAGAGCCAAGTATTCTATGTCCAGCTACCTAGAGTAATTGTAGGTTGAAGATATGTTTTTGTGTAGGTGTGGGTATATGTGTTTGAGTAGGTATATCTTTCTGTGGGGTTATGAGGATGCAGCCTTGGACCATATGACTCAGTTAGTTGGAGTGTTGTCCTGTATACCGAAAGGTGGTGGGTTCAAGTCCCAGTCAGGGCACATACCCAGATTGTGGGTTTGATCCCCGGTTGAGGTGTGTACAGGAAGCAACAGATCAGTGTTTCTCTCTCTCACTCTCCCATCCTCTCTCTAAAATCAATAAAAAAAATATCTTCAGGTGAGGATTAAAAGAATAAAGGAAGAAGATATTGGATATTTAAGTTCCTTCTTTGATTTAATAATTCTACTAAATCGCAATTCAAGACTTTTAAATAAATTTTCATGACCATTATCCCTATGTCAAATTCCAAAAGATCTTAGTGTTTTAACTTGATACCTACATGGACATATATTAGAGCTAATAAGTTTTAAAAAACACAAAAACTAACACTCAAAGGAAGACAGAACAAAACTGCATTTTTAGTATAGATTATCCCTCCTCTTCACTTCCACTACTTCTATACTAGTGTGGTTCAGGTCTGGTATAATAATTTTTAATTGTCTTCTTATTGCCATATTATCTGCACAAAAAGTTTTGCACCCAATATATAATCATCTTATATTTGGCTTTATTGTTTCCCTCCAAAATTCTCTATTGCTCTCCAAATCTTAATAACCATAGACTACACACCTTAATTTAGCATTTTGAGTATTCCACAAGTTGTCTTTTTTCCATGGGATCTTGGATCTTTCTAGAAAAATCTATGCTTCAGCCTCTTCAGACTATCTTATATACCTTAAATGTGCCTTATTTTTTTTTCAACAAATGGATCCTTTGAATTTTCCAAAAGACCCCACTTTACCCACTCCCCAACCCACCAACATACTGTACTCTTAATATTCCCCATTAAAATTTTATTTGTTGTTCAGACTAAATTTAATTTTTTATGTCTATGACCCCACTCCTAATAAACTGAGCTAATAGCAAACGTTTCTGTCTGAATTTTTAGAACATTTGGCAACACGCAGGGCTTAATACTAGGCCACTTGAGGTCTTTGTATAAATTGGAAAAACTCACTCCATTTGAGCCAGCAGTCCCACAGGGACACAGCTTAGTGAACAGACTGACTCGAAGTGAATTAGAAAAAAGGAACTCTTTTTTTTTTAGAGGAATGGATAAAGAAAGCTGTGGTACATTATACAATAGAATACTACTTGGCCATAAAAAAAGGAAATCTTACCTTTTGTGATAGCATGGATTTACCTAGATAGTATTATGCTAAGTGAAATAAGTCAGCCAGAGAAAGACAAATACCATAGATTTCACTTATATATTAAAAAACAACAACAGGAAATCTTAAACCTTGCATATGCAAGGATTAGCGAATGGAGATTCACTAGATTTTAGTTCTCTTTTTTGTCACTGTCTAGCTGAGTGACCTTGGATATATTGCTTTACCTCTCTAGATTTAGTTTTATCCCTTATAAAATAGGGATAATAATATGGAGTTCATAGTGTTGGTAAAAATATGACATGAGATAATGAATGTAAACTGTTTACTTGGATATTTGACATATACACGCCAATCAGTAAGTAGTACTGACCTTTACAATTATGTTCTATGCTGCCACCCTTAGTTTCAGGACTAGTCTGTTGTTTTTCATTGAATTGAGATTTTTGATATGGAAATGTAACATATTTGTAGACACAATGCATTCTTTGACTAAAATTTTTACTGATGATCATTATCAGGCCAGTACCTCTTAAATAAATATTAGCACAACTACATTTCTTAAACGGTGATGCATTTTTATCTGCTGTTGGCATTAGCTAGACACATATGTACATAAGAACCCAGTGAGAGACAATAAATATGAGGAAGCTAATAGTCTTATTAATACCCTGACCTTGACTTAAGATTATGATGAATTTTGAGAAAGACATTTGTTAGCATGATCAATTATCCCCATTCAACTAATGAGAACACTTTCCATTTTCTGAAAGACAGTTTGTGAAAAATTATCAGATCACTGACCACAAAAACGTCAAAACCACCTAGTTATCTGAGGTGTGTGTGGGGGGGAGGCAATAGAGATGATTCTCCATACAACACCAAAGTAAAGGGCTTTAGCTGTGACCGTGGAGACTGCCTTCAAGGCAATAAGGTAATTTATTTTTTAACCTAGACTCATTCAAATTCTTGTTTTCTCTGGCAATATAGCTGCAGGTTATATTCAGTGGACCAAATTCCTATCAGTCTTTTAACCTCTCCAGAGCACTTTGTAACAGCATATATCAGCTTTGAGTGGAGCTTTTCCTATTTCATAATTGGCCTCTATATGCTGAGAAACCTTTGGGGGATTTGGAGGGGCAGCCAGGAAAATTTGAATGTAGAAGGGAACTGGGAAAAGGGAAATGTCTGTTAAACATTAATATACTTGCATGTGCACGATGTAATTGACTTTGATATTTTGGCTAGGCTTTTATTTACAATATATCAAAATCTTTATGTGGAAAGGAAACATTTGGGCAAAATTGAAAATCCAGGCAAAAAAGATAAATATTTAAATGTTTACAGGTATTTAGATGTTTCCAAATTGCTTGTTATACAGTTGGAGACTACAGATAAGAAAATATGCAATGTGAGCATTGTTTGATTCCTCAGTGTTCTATCTGCATTAGGAATATGGTAGGAAAAAAATGAGTGTGATGAATGTCTTTAATCAGATATATGGAATTATTTTATTTTTAGTTTATTCTTAATTATAATGTTATGCTGTTTTATTATCCATTATTATTATACTAGAGGCCTGGTGCACGAAATTCATGCACGGGAAGGGGGTCCTCTCAGCTCAGCCTGCACTCTCTCCAATCTGGGACCCCTCAGGACCTCTGGCTCCTAACCGCTCACCTGCCTGCCAGCCTGACCCCCCTAACTGCTCTCCCCTGCTGGCCTGATCCCCCTAACTGTTCTCCCCTGCCTGCCTGATTGCCTCTAAACTCCTCTGCCTTGGCCCTGCCAACATGGCTTTGTTGGGAAGGATGTCTGGAAGGACATCTGGAAGGTTGTCCGGAAGATGTTCAGTCTAATTAGCATATTACCCTTTTATTGGTATAGATGCCACCTTGTCCTAAAAATGCAGGTTGTTCTCAGGTTTTCCTATCGTGGAAGGGGAGCCCACAGTAGCATCCTGGGTTCTGATCAGGGCTTATACGCTTGTGCTTTATCTCAGCAGATGCGATTCCTAGTAGAAGACTCTTGGATGTACCTTGAACATTTCTATTGAATTTACCAAATCATCCTCCAAAAATGTTGAACCACTTTAAACTCCCACTCGTAACCATGTGTGTGCCCTCCATCCCACTTGGATGCCAATATCATTGATTTCTCCCTAGAAGCTTCCCTCCCATCAGCCGGGACTGCTTGGTACTTGAGCCAAGCTCATTGTTCAGCTGAGGACTTGATTTCCTGAGATAGAATTATGGAGGAGGAAAAATAGTTTTCCTCTACCTTTCTGAGTTCTTAGTGGAGGCCCTTGTAGTGAAAGACCGATCACCCAGAGAAAAACAAAAGTTCATTAACATGTGTACCGCATGTATATGTGGGAGATCCCAGGGGAAAATGAGTAACTCCTCAAGGTGGCTTAGAATGCAGATTTAAATACCTTCTTCCTAGGGAAAGGGGATGGGAGATGTAGGCCTCTTAGAGGAGAGTAAATGATATTTAGGAAAGATGAATGGGGGTAGGGGAAATAGTTTGTAACAAAGTTTGGGTGTGATGTCTTCTACTCTCCTGTCCTGTGACAGGAGTCAGTCTTCTCTGCCTGATGACACTTCTCCCGTCAAAGGGACCTATGACATTTAAGCTCCTTTAGGGGGGTCCGATTTTAGGCAGATCAGGAGACTTCAGTGAAAGCCTCTGCATGCATTTGCTGTTTTTCAAGCATCTGCAGCTCAAGATCATCAATATAACAACACAGCATATGTTGGGGTAGCATGTTCTCTGACCTTCAGAATAAACCCAAGAAAAGCTTGTTTTTTCTCTTAGATGATTTGCCACAGTAGCATTATTCCCTGGAGACGGTATTCTGACCAGACCTTCCTGGGAGTGGTCATAACATACCCTGTGCTTGTAGAAAGGTGTGGGCCACATCACTAAATAAACCAGGGGCAGTTTCCTCATCTTGTGGAAAGGGAGATAAAATTATAATAGTTTATCTCCCTTTCCACAAGTTTCTTGCGGGTTTGTGTCTCCGCTGCCTCCCTCACCCCCCAGCAGCCCCAGCACTATGGTTGCGGATCTTGGGGCTGCTGGGTGCCGGCTGCCTGGCCGCTATGGGTGTGGCATCTTTGTTGGGTAATTTGCATACTCACTCCTATTGGCTGGTAGTGTAGCGGAGTGATGGTCAATTTGTATCTTTCTCTTTTATTAGTGTAGATTACTTCAGACAAGGTCTACATAAAGGTAGTGAAAGAGCTAAAGTTTGTGAGAACTTTTCTTATATAGAATCATTCTGTTTTATAAAACTCACCAACAGTTGAATATCAGTGACCTTGATACTTAACCATATTAAGTTCTTCATGTACTTCATGTTTCAAACCAAAATCAGAAGTTTGAATTACTAGCTTTTCATAGGTCATGTTCGGTGTGTATGAGTCAATGCATCTTTACAACTGAAAAATAAGTGACTTTAAGCTATAAAAATAACTCCTTTATTTTTGTCAGAAATGAAAATTTACCAACAAAGCGGTTCTAAACCACCAAATGTAGGAAGTCTCTTTCCAGTGAAATGAAATATTTCAGCTTTTTCAAATGCTTAGATCAATTGAACCTAAAGTAGCAGCCTAGCTTGGATAAAAAATTCAGTTGTAGCATTTGGAAAAAATTAAATAAACTGAAAATGTCACTTCATTATGGGTTACATCATATAAAATGTTTTACATTTTTAAATTCTTTGTGGTTATCAAATATTTTTCACATGCATTATTTTATATAGTTGTTATTATAAATCTGTAATATAGTTAAGGCAGGTACGGCTTAATATTTGCTTTATTCAAGCTAAAGCCTCTTTTAATTAAATTAAGTATCATACTTATATAAATGAAATTTAAAGCTAATTCTTTCCTGACATTCATTGCTCTGGCTACTGAACCTATTTTCAAATAGCTTGGATGAAAGGAAAATGCTGGAGGTATAATCATTCTATTGTCAACCTTTTGTTACTTCCACTTAGTTCTTTTTGGGTGTACATAGCAAGTTGCCTTCTGAAATGTGACCAGCACTCAGTAGGTGGCACTAATGAGACATAAAATACTGAACTGTCACCTACTGTCAAAGATTTATTTATTATTGTAGTTTAGTAATAAGGATGTAAGGGGTAAAGACAGGCTGATCATATTGTCTTCCATTTGAGGCATGCTGATGCCACATCAAATTATTTTAGAGATTTATTCAATTCCTACTTTATACTGGATTTGAAGATAGTGTTGTCTTTCTTGTTTACTTCATAATATTTGAAAAAATATATAATAAAGCACCTTCTTCCACTGAAAACTAAGCCTAGTTGTTTGCCTACATGAGCTGCCTTCCGGTCATATGTTGCAAGAGGGGGAAATAATTGATCACATTGTGGTGATTCCATTAAACACAAATATAAAATTCAAATGAGATTCTTAGGAGCTACTAACACAAAAAATTGTAATCCTGTTTACCTTTGAGAAATACCTAGCAGATTACTAGGCCAAGGGTTTCAAGTTGGAAAATTTCTTTTGATTTTTGGCTCCACAACATTCAGAATGAAAATCAGATGTATTGTGGCAATTAAAAGGACCTTTCTGAATAAGAAAATACTATTTACTATTTAACTAGAAAGGATTGAAGTATTTGCTTACTTTGTCAGTATAGCAACACAAATAACATGCTTTTGTATTAGGTATTGCCTTGGTGGCTTCTGAGCAAGTTCTTTGAGAGATATTCCACTAAGAGAGAAAGAGCTGAATTTTAAATGGGAATTCAGAGGAATTTTCTAAGAACAGACTAATGCATGTTTCTACACGAATTAAATTATCATTGACATTTCTGGTATCCTAAGGTTTTCAATGTTTAATTTTTTGCTAATAAAACCCAATGTCATTCCAAGTCTATGTTCTAATTTGCATAAGGTAATTCATTTCAATTTTTTGAATCTTAATTGAAACTAATGGATAGATAATACTATTTTAAATAACTTTCCTCTTAAAGGACAATGGTTAAGAGACTACTGCATAAGTGAAGGTCTAATTAATTTTTTTATAAGTAATGTTAACAATTGGAAAAAATCATAGAAATTGCAATATTATATAACCAAAGCAAATTTTTTCTTACTGAGAAAAGTATTTAATGTTTTGGGTTTTTATTAACATCTCGGAAATTGACTGTTGCATTTATTGCCTCTTCCCAACAGAAATGACCCCTTCCCAGATACCAGGTTTTGTTGTGTACAATGAGTAAAACAAAAGCCGCACATCAGTGAAGTCAAGGTACAAATATTTGTGGGCGTAGCTACATATCTTTTATCATTTTACAGGATTCATTTGAAATAGTTTCCCTTTGGGAGGGGTCTTCTAAAAGAGTCAACCAAGTTCTCAGTGGGATTATCCTATATAATAAAAGCCTAATATGCAAATTGACTGAACATCAGAATGACCTATGGAACAACCAGTTGCTATGACATGCACTGACCACCAGGGGGAAGACACTCAATGTAGGAGCTTCCCCCAGCCTGTGAGTGTGAGCAGGGGCCCTCTGATCGCCCTGCTGGTTGCCCCGCAGAGGAAGGCAACTGGCGGTGGCGGCGGGGGGGTAGGGCCGATGAGCGGGTGGAACCTGGTCAGCCAAGGCGAGTGTGATTGCCCCACAGATCAGCCCTGATCACCAGCCAGGCCTAGGGACCCTACCTGTGCAAGAATTTCATGCACTGGGCCTTTAGTCTGAAATAAATTTACTGTAATTCCTGTCCCACATGGTCAACAATTGTGTGTGACTTATTTATATTTATTCTTGAAACCAAGCTGGCAAGAAGAATGATGTGAATTACATCCCTAATTTAGAAACTTCCATAATTTAATGGCTTCATAAATTTTCTATAATGGAGTAAGCAGTAAATATGATAAGTTGATGACCCTCTTCTTTCTCCTCCTCCTCTTCTCTCTCCTTTTCTCTTAACACCTTTATTAATATATAGAGGCCCGGTGCACGAAATTCATGCACGGGGGGGCGGTGTCCCTCAGCCCAGCCTGCACCCTCTCCAATCTGGGACCCCTCGAGGGATGTCCAACTGCCCGTTTAATGGGCAGTCGGACATCCCTCTCACAATCCAGGACTGCTGGCTCCCAACTGCTCACCTGCATACCTTCCTGATTGCCCCTAACCGCTTCTGCCTGCCAGCCTGATCACCCCCTAACCACTCCCTGCCAGCCTGATTGATGCCTAACTGCTCCCCTGCCAGCCTGTTTTCCCATAACTGCCCTTCGCTGAAGACCTGGTCATCCCTAACTGCCCTCCCCTGCAGACCTGGTACCCCCCAACTGCCCTCCCCTGCAGCCCTGGGTTCCTCCCAACTGCCTTTCCCTGCAGGCCTGTTTGCCCCCAACTTCCCTCCTCTGCCGGCTTGGTCACCCCTAACTGCCCTCCCCTGTAGGCTTGATCGCCCCAACTGCCCTCCCTTACAGGCCTGGTCCCTCCCAACTGCCCTTCCCTGCTGGCCATCTTGTAGTGGCCATCTTATGTCCACATGGGGGCAGGGTCTTTGACCACATGGGGGCAGCCATCTTGTGTGTTGGAGTGATGGCCAATCTGCATATTACTCTTTTATTAGATAGGATAGAGGCCTGGTGCATGGGTGGGGGCCAGCTGGTTTGCCCTGAAGGGTGTCCCAGATCAGGGTGGGGGTTCCCTTGGGGCATGGGGCAGCCTGGGCGAGGGGCCTGTGGTGGTTTGCAGGCTGGCCACACCCCCTGGCGACCCAAGCAGAGGCCCTGGTATCTGGGGTATATTTATCTACTACAATTGAAACTTTGTAGCCTGGAGCAGAGCCAAGCCTTCTGCTTGCTCTGTGGCGGCAGCCATTTCTGTTGGGATTTATGTATCTTCTATAATTGAAACTTTGTAGCCTTAAGTGGAGGCCTGAGCTGGCCAGGGCTGCAGAAGCTTGGCTTCCTCCATCACCGGGGGCAACCCTAGCCTCCTGCTCTTTCCAGCTCCGTGGCTGCTGCCATTTCTGTTTGGGTTTATGTATCTTCTATCATTGAAACTTTGTAGCCTTGAGTGGAGGCCTAGGCCAGCAAGGGCAGGCGGAAAGCTTGGCTTCCTCCATTGCCGGGGAAATCCAAGCCTCCCTCCTGCTCTCTGTGGCCATAGCCATCTTGATTGGGTTTATTTGCATATTCGCTCCTGATTAGCTGGTGGGTATGGCTTGTGGGTGTAGTGGAGTGATGGTTAATTTGCATATTACTCTTTTATTAGATAGGATAATTAATATACCATACCACTAACACATTTAACTATGAATATATTATAGAGCATTTAATTAACAAACACAATTAAATGCTTTATAATATATTCATAGTTGTGTAACCATCACTACAATAAATTTAAAAATTGTTACTGCTCTCAAAACCAAACCTATACCCACTAGCAATTTTCCAAATTTCTTCCCATTTTTCCCCAACTTCCCAGTTAGAAAAATACTAAATTATTTTCTGTCTCTATAGGTTTGCTCATTCTAGACATTTTGTATAAATTTCATGCATTACATTTCATATACATACTAGAGGCCTGGTGCACAAAATTTGCGCACTCGGGAGGGGGGATCCCTCAGCCTGGCTTGCGCCCTCTCGCAGTCTGGGAGCCCACGGGGAGTAGGCCTAAGCCATCAGTCCGACTTCCTTAGTGCTGCCGCGGAGGCGGGAGAGGCTCCCGCCACTGCCACTGTACTTGCCAGCTGTGAGCCTGGCTTCTAACTGAGTGATTCTCCCGCTGTGGGAATGCACTGACCACCAGGGGGCAGCTCCTGCATTGAACGTCTGCCTCCTGGTGGACAGTGTGCATCATAGCAACCAGTCGTTCTGGCGTTTGGTCGATTTGCATATTATCCTTTTATTATATAGGTTATGGAATCATACATAATGTGGGTCTTCTCAAAAGTTTATTTTGTTGTATGAGTCACACTTTCCTAATTTTTGCATTTCTCATAATTTTGTTGAGCCTTGGACATTTTAGATAATATATTGTAGCCACTTTGTATACTAACCCTTTCCCTACCCATAACACCCACTTGTTATTGTTTGCTTATTTATTTGTTTAGTGACTACGTGGGGCCGTTTCAATGTTGTCTGTTTACCCTGCATCGTGCAGCCTCTGATGTCACTCCTTACCAGGCACAGCCTTTGGTGTATGTACAGTCACACTGGGATGAAGTGGTTTTAGCAGTGCTCTCTTTGGCGTTCTCTTTTCCTGATCCTTATGTTAAGCTATCTGCCTCTGTAGGTACAACATGGAGCTGTTAGCCTCCGTTAGTTGCTGTCCGTTTGCTGCCTCGTTTTCAATAATTCCTTAGTGTCATAAATCTGCCCACAGTATGTTCCAATTAAATCTGGCCTCTTTGCAAGAGCATTCTTTAAGACTTGCTTTTTATGTTTGTTTCAACTCCAAAAGGATCCTTCTTCGCTATCTTTCTCCAGTTGTAAACTGGTACCTGGGTTACATTTTATTTTCTTGCTCTTACAACCAGCCTCCTCTTAATTTCTTCTCACTATAATCTCCATTGTTTTCAGGAGCATTCTTTAGCTTGAATTTACCCATACTCTATTCCAAGTAAAGTCAGTTCCCTGAGGAAAAGCTTTGGAGTTCATTTTGGGGTCAGAGACTGTGACTCTTTTTCTTTGAGTGACACCCCTGGTCTATTAGCATGGCATTGGGCAGGGATGGTAGCTTCTGGTCTGCTTGGCTTGCCTCTTCCAGCACAGAATCTCATCTCCCCACTACAAGCTAGCTGGGGTGAGGGGGATTGGGGCGCAGTATTCATACCTGCTGCACGTGGGGTAGAATTTCTGCCCTGGTAGTAAGAGTTGAGTGTGATAAAGATAGGTCCAGACCACTCAGCTGCTTTTTTTGGGAAGAGAGCCTGGAAACGAGAAGGATGAGAATTGCTCCTGTCCTGCCTGCCCCTTTGGGAGGGATACCACCACACCTGATGGGGAGCTTTGGGGAGAGGAAGCCCTGTGTTCTTGGCTGCTCGCACATGGAAAGTAGCTTCTGTCATGCTGAGCTGGCAGTATAGGGGATGAAGTCTCAAATTGAGTCCTAAATGCCAGACTTTGGAAGTTTTTTATTGAGATTTAGTAGATATTATTGAATAATATATTTTTTTCATTTGCTATATGCAGTTTGGACAATTTCTAGAGACATTAAATAGCTTCTTATGTTTATTCATAATTTTAAACAGTTCTAGATGTTTCACTGGAGCCCTTTATGCTGCCATTCCAAAAGTTGTCCTCCCACCCTGAGCTGCCTCTGCTTCCATTTGTAGGGGTATATCTAACAGCCCTGCTGGATTCAGACTACAAGTGCCTCCCACCATTTTGTTCAGTCATGTTTTCTTAACATTTATTCCATTTACTAGTAGAAGAATTTAATTAAAGCTTCTCTACCAGACTAAAAAGCTTGCTATTATTTATCCCTAGAACAGGATAACCATGGGGCATCTTATCTTGGCAAGAAATTTCTATCCTCTTAATGTCTCTATATTAATGGTGAACTTTGTTAGTGCTGATTTTCTTATGCCTAGTCCTACCTTCTCTAAAAGTCTTTATGATCTGATATTCAATTTTGCTTTATTTACCACATATGTTGTATTCATTGTATGCTAACTGCCCAAATAAAATTATGAAATGTTATTTACACACAAAATTGTGTTTTCTAAGACAAACTCATGCAGTAGTGGTTACCCCAAAATATACATTTATCTATGTATGCCTGAGGGTCTCTCATAGACCACCTGAATTACAGGAGCTGTAGTTAGTCTCCATTTTGTGAGTCCAGTTGTGTTTCTCATGAATCTGTCTGCTTGAGTAATATTCATGTTATATATTCTTTAAAAAA
The DNA here is from genome assembly GCF_963455305.1 of Plecotus auritus. Classification (NCBI taxonomy): domain Eukaryota; kingdom Metazoa; phylum Chordata; class Mammalia; order Chiroptera; family Vespertilionidae; genus Plecotus; species Plecotus auritus. The sequence goes on along the minus strand of NC_137775.1, from coordinate 29,899,174 downwards.
AAAAGTAAGATAGAAAGTGTTTTGACATGTAACATTTATGACATGCTACATAAGTGCCAGACAACTTTCAACCATAACTTGGTGTTTTTGTAAGAGATGGTCATCAAAATTTATAGTTACACAATGATCTTTAGCTCAACTATTGAATAGGCCTCTTAAGTGTTGATCGGGAGAGAAGTCATTCCTACAGATGTTCCAGAAGGGTTTGTGGTAGTGCATGCCATCTGTAAATTGAGAGACAACAGGTAATCACATTAGTGTCTCTTCATTTAGCCAGTGTAAGAGTTTCTGTGGTTTTATCAAATAAACTAGAGGCCCGATGCACGGAATTCATGCACGGGGGTGGGGGGGGTCCCCTCAGCCCAGCCTGCACCGTCTCCAATCCAGGACCCCTTGGTGGATGTCCGACTGCCGGTTTAGGCCTGATCCTAGGGATCGGGCCTAAACCGGCAGTCAGACACCCCTCTCATAATCCGGGACCACTGGCTCCTAACTGCTCACCTGCCTGTCTGCCTGATCACCCCTAACTGGCCCCCCTGCTGACCTGGTCACCCCCAACTTCCCCCCCCGCCAGCCTAGTTGCCCTTAACTGCCCCGTCCGCCAGCCTGGTTGCCTCTTACTGGCCCCCCTGCCAGCCTGGTCACTCCCAACTGCCCCCTCACTGGCCTGGTTGCCCCTAACTGCCCCCCCCCGCAAGCCTGGTCACTTCCAACTGCCCCCTCACCGGCCCGGTCACTGCCAACTGCCCCCCCCCCCCCCGCCGGCCTCGTCGTCCCTAACTGCCCCCTCTGCCGGCCTGGTTGCCTCTCACTGCCCCCCCCCCCCCCCCCGGCAGCCTGGTCATCCCCAACTGCCCCCATTGTGAGCCTGGTCACTCCATGCAACCTGCTGCTTGGTCATTTGGTCGCCCTCACTAAGCCCTCTGCCGGCCTGGTTGCCCCACGCGGCCTGTTCAGTCATCCGTTCCATTGCAATGGTCGCTTAGGCTTTTATATAGATAGATATGAACTAAGTCACTCTAATAGCAATGTTTCACAGGTCTGCTGCCCCTCAGGCCATGGCATTTTGTTGCAGTAATGGCAGAGGCTTCCGCCAAGAAAGTAATTTGCCCTGATAGAAATAAAATTCAAGATTAAGAGACAAAATTATTAGTATCTTCCTAAACATATCTCACAAGGCACTGGAGTTATGTTTACTTTTTTCCCTTGAATAATTAATTTGTTAGCTCCCTTCTTCAAATTATAATTCACCTTCTTTCATTAATTTGCATAATTTATTTACCTAAACATTTCCTCCCAATGTAAGTCCAGTTTGTCAGGTAGATTTAGTTTGGCAGCTGAACTACCATCTTTTTGGTACCCCAACCCCTATACATTTCCTATCATATGCTTTAACAAATCTTTATGTCTTTTCACTGATTTTCTTGCCTTAGTGCAATAGCTAAAATCATTAAATTAGATGTATAAGAGCAGATACTCTTTCTCTCTCTCTCTCTCTCTCTCTCTCTCTCTCTCTCTCTCTCTACCTCAGGAGAAAGACATTTAGCCTTTCATCGATAAGTATATAGTGCTCACTACAGGTATTTTTTGTAAATTTTAAAAATCATATTGACATAGACCCCTTCTATTTCTTGTTTGCTGAGAAATTTTATTGTGAATAGACATTGGATCATTTCCAATGCCCTTTCTGCATCTATTCAGATGTTAATATGGTTTTTCTTTTTTTAGTCTGTTAATAGTGAATTGCACTGATTTTTGAAGTGATAAGCCAATGTTGCAATCCAGGGATAAACTCTACTTGGTCATCATGTAGTGTCTTCTGCTTAAATGCATAATTTTGAATTTGATTTACTAAAATTTTGTTAATAATTTTCATATTTGTATTCATGAGAAATTTTGGTCTACAGTTTATTTTATTTCCTTGTACTTTGTACATCTGATTTCAGTATCAAAGTAGTGCCAGCCTCTTAGAATGAGTTGGGAAATATTCTCTTCTCTTCCATTTTATAGAATATTTCATTTAAAATCAAGTCATTCCATCATATTTTCTTGTCCTGATTTATTTCTTGATAGGATTTTCTTTTTGTTTGTTTGTTTGTTTTACTTATTTGAATAATCTTTTTTTATTTTATTTTATTTTATTTTATTTTTTTAAAATATATTTTATTGATTTTTTACAGAGAGGAAGGAAGAGGGATAGATAGTCAGAAACATCGATGAGAGAGAAACATCGATCAGCTGCCTCCTGCACACCCCCTACTGGGGATGTGCCCGCAACCAAGTTACATGCCCTTGACCGGAATCAAACCCGGGACCCTTCAGTCCGCAGGCCAACGCTCTATCCACTGAGCCAAACCGGTTTTGGCTTGAATAATCTTTTTTTAAAAATTGGCATTATTTCTTTCATAAATATTGGTAAAATTTAGCAGTGATGTCATCTGGACCTAGAATTTTCTTTATGGCAAAGTTTTCAAATGTAATAGCCTATTTAATATAAGACTATTTAGGTTATTAATTTTTTTAATACTGTCTTTGGTAATTTGTTTTTTTCCAAAGGAATTTGTCCATTTCTTCTCAATTGTTTAAATTATTGTCATAGAATTACTCATTGTATTGTATATACTTTAAAAATATCTATAGAATGTATTGACTTCATTACTGATATTTCTCATTTGTGTCTTCTCTATTCTGATAAGTCTGGCTAGAGGCAAATCAATTTTATTGATCTCAAGCTTTTGCTTTGATTGATCTTTCTACTGTTCTTATGTTTTCTGGATCATTGAATTTGCTTTTACCTTATATTCTTTCTTCTACTTACTTTGGGTTTAATTTATTATTTTTGTTCTAGATTTTTAAGATATAAGCAAAAAGCATTGATTCTGCTCTATTATAGGCATTTAGTGCCATAAATTTCCCTCTAATCACTCTTCTATCCTATACATAGATTGTGCTTTTGTAAATTTTATTAACTGGAATTACATTCTACTTTGCCTTTTGATTTATTCTTGGAATAGAAATGTTTTATTTTACATAGATTTGAAGATTTTCCAAGTAACCTTTTATTATTGAGTTCTAATATAATTCCTTTGCTGCTATTGAGCAGAATTTTAAGTTTTGAATTCTTTTATATGTCCTAGAATATATTTTATCATTATAAGTTCTCTGTAGGCAGTAGAAAAGAATGTACATACTGCCCTTGCTTAAAGAAGTAGTTTATAAATGCTAATTCATTCAAGTGGGTTGATAGTATTGCTATCAACCTACATAGCCTAATTATCCCAGTCAGTTTGTCCCAATCAATGTTCAAGTAATATTATACCATTTCATATATAGATAAGAACATTGCAAGAATATACTTGCATTTCCCCTCTCCCTTTTCTTTGTTCTATTATTATCATGTTTTACTTCTATGTATGTTATAATTCACATAATATGTATATATTTTACTTTTGCTTATTCAATTATTTCTTAAAGAGATTTAAATAAAAACAAATTAATTTACATACTTAGCATTTACATGATTTTATTCATATTTGAAGATAAAGATAGAATCATTTTACTTACACCTGCAGAACTTCTTTTAGCCTTTTAGTGTGAGTCTGCTGGTGATAAATTTTTGACCTTTTGTATGTGTGCAGTTATGTATCAAATCTTGTTTTTCAAAATTATTTTTTTTAGTATAAAATTTCAAGTGACATTTTCTTTCCTTTTAGTATTTTAAACATCCTGCTCCACTGTCTTGGGCTTGCATTGTCCCCAGTAAAGTATTTCCTGTCATTGTTTTATTTGTGTCTCGGTACATGGTTGTTTGCTTATTATTTTATTTATATTAATGGCTGATAGTAATATTTTTTATTTGTCATTGTGATTTGATTATGATGTTCCTTGGTACAATTTTTTTTAAGCCATAGGTGTAGTCTATTTAAAATTAAAAACAAACTCAAGTCCCAGCCGGTGGGGCTCAGTGGTTGAGCATTGACCTATGAACCAGGAGGTCACTGTTTAATTCTGATTCCCAGTCAGGGCACAAAACATTAACAACAACAACAACAAAACATCAAGTAAGGTTTCTCTTGACAGTAAAATTTAAAGCAGATAATCCTAACAAGTAATTTTCATAAGCATAAATATGTAGGTAAAATGCAGCACCTTATTAGATAAATATAACTTTTTTATATTTATCTTTTTAAAAATTAGACTTTAATTTTTAGAGCAATTTAAAAGCAGTTTTAGGTTCACAAAAAAAGTGAGCACAAGGTACAGAGATTTCCTATAAACCCTCTTTCCTCACACATGGATAGACTCCCCCACTATCAATATTCTGCACAGAGTTAATGTACCTGTATTGACAGAGTATCATCACCATTTGCATTAGAGTTCATTCTTGGAGTTGTACATTCTATGGATTTTGACAAATGACACGTTCCCACTATTATGATGCCCTACAGAGTAGTTTCACTGTCCTAAAAGTCTTCTATTAGCTGCCTCTTCTTTCCATCCTCCTTAGGGTAACCCCTGGCAACTATTGCTCCCTTTATTCTCTCTGTAGTTGTGCCTTTTCCAGAATGTCATACAGTTAGAATCATGCAGTGTATAACCTTTTAAGATTGGCTTTTTTTCACTTACATTTCCTCCATGTCTTTTCATGGTTTGTTAGCTCATATTTTAAAGCTGAATAATATTCCATTGTCTGTATATGTCACAGTTTATACATTCACCCACTAAAGGACATCTTGGTTACTTTCACATTTTGATAATTATGAATTATATAAATACCCATGTGCAGTGAAGGATTATGTGTAAAGTAAGTTTTCAACTCATTTGAGTACATATCACAGGGCACAGTTACTGGAATGTATGGTAAAGGTATATTTAGGCTTGCTAGAAATTGCCAAACTGTCTTCCTAAGCGGCTGTACAATATGACATTCACACTAGAAGAAAATATAGGCAGTAAAATCTTGGACATATCTCATAGCAATATTTTTTTTCTGGTATGTCTCCTTGGGCAAAGGAAACAAACAAACAAACAAACAAACAAAAAACAAATGAGTCTACATCATTGTTGTTTTAATTTTCAATTCCCTAATGACATATAATATTTAGCATCTTTTCATATGCTTGTCATCTTTACATGTTCTTCGGTAAAGTGTCTGTTCAGATAGATCTTTTGCCTATTTTTAAATTGGGTTATTTGTTTTCATACTGTTGAGTTTCAACTGTTCTTAATATATTTTTCTTCCAGTCTGTGACTTGTCTTCTCATTCTGTTGACAATACTTCTTGCAAAGCAGAGTATTTAATTTTGATTAGCTCATTAAGTCAAGCTTATCAATTCTTTCTTTCATGGCTTGTGCCCTTGGTTTGTGCAGCCATGCGGTGCTTAACAAATGGAAATGCATTGTTAGTTGATTTTGTTGAATGAACATTACAGAGTCCATTTACACAATCCTAGATGGTATAGCCTCCATTTTCAGAATAGGGTTTTATCCCTACTGAATATTTGCTCTTGCAAGTAATTTTCCTCCAAAATCAGCTTATCTAAAATTTTCCAAAAATTCTTCAGTTGCTTCTACATCAGCACTCACAGACTCACCAGTCACATGCACATTATGTAATAAATAATAATTCTTGAATTGTTTAAAGCACCCAGTACTAGCAGTAAGTGTAGCATTGTAGTCAGGTCCAGACTTTTCTTTCAACATCACAAAGACAAACTTTTTTATTTGATCGTGATTGTCATGGTGCTGTGAGAGATATATTTCTGTGTCTGGTCTGCAATCCAGGTCATTAGCATTTTGTCCAAATTTGATAGAGGATCTTTCTGAACTTTCTTAGTCTCATTGCCTTCAATGAAGCATATCCTTTAACAGCTTCTATCATTTTCTTCTTGTTCTCAAGATCATAGCTATGGTGGAATGGGACATGCCTGACTGGTGAGCCATAGCAATCACAAATTTTCCAACTTCCTAGTTCTTAATCACTTTTAATTTCATTTCCATGTCAATCGCTTGATGTGGCCTCTTATTGAAAACATTAGCAATGGATTTTGTGTGCTTAGGGGCCATGATAAACTAAACAGCACACGACTGACTCAAGCACAAGAAAAATAATGCAATCAAGAGCCATGGTAAACAGGAGATGTATGAAGTTGCTGCTGGTCCAGCATCACATAAATTAGTGTTTTACAGCAAACTCTTTTTATAAGTAGAAAAGATATACTTTAAAATAATGACAAAAAGTATAGAATAGTAAATACATAAACCAGCACCATGGCAGTTCATTATCATTATTATCAAGTGTTATGTACTGTATATAATTGTATACTATTATATTAACCCTAGAGGCTCAGTGCACGAAAATTCATGCACTGGAGGGGGGTGTCCCTCAGCCTGGCCTATCCCCTCTCACAGCCTGGGAGCCCTCAGGGGTGGGAGGTGACCTGGAGATCAGGGGAAGGCAATGCCCCATCACACCTCAGCTGCTGCCACTGCTGGCAGCGCAAGCCTCAGCCAGCCCTGGTTACCTGAGCCTCGAGAGTCCCTGGGCAGCTGGGCAGCCACCATCCTAGACTTACCTGCACCTCGGGCTGGCCCTGGGCGGTAGGGGGGCTGAGGGGATGGGGGAACTCCGGAGGCTGGCACGCGGAGTGGCTGGACCCGCCTGGGGGCGGGCCCGGTCATGCCGCACACCTGCCACCCTGATGGGGCTGAGGGGACTGGGCGCCTCCATATTGTGGCTGTGGGCACCACCATCTTTGAGGGTGTGGCAGTCAATTAGCATATTCCCTCCTTATTGGTTGTGGGCACCGCCATCTTTTTGAGGGCATGATGGTCAATTAGCATATTCCCTCTTTATTAGATAGGATAATGTAGTACATGGAACATTGATTAATAAAAAAAATCTTATTTCTTCAATGGATGTTTATTTCTGATATGCATTGATTCTATACAATTGAATAGAATCATGTACTTATACATAATTTGGTGATGAATCTAAGTAATATGAACATAATTATAATAACTTCATAACATTTTAATAAAGTATTAGTAAGGCTATTGCTATTAAAACATTCATTATATTCTCTACTCCCATTAACTCAAAGCTTTGAGTAAATACATGTGAATTCACTAGAAATGGAAACAATTCAATAACCCAGATGCTTATTTCTATAATGCCAGACAGTTGGATATTTGTTAATCCAGTTTTTAGGCTCAATAATTTTTTTCATCTAAAATAAACAATTTGCATAATACGGAAAACATTAGAAGAAAATATATATGTGTATGCAGCAATATAGACTGCAATATGTTTTCATATAAAATAGATTAAAATAAGATGGTTGTAGTTTGAAAGTTTGAGAGATTTCATCATTTAGAAGATTGCTTTAATAATACAATTTGCATAATGTGATTGGATGTTAAAATAATAAATTTAAATAAAGATAAAATAGTTATAGACTCTAAAATTTATATTTATGATAATCTATAACAATAAAAGAGTGATATGCTAATTAGATGGGGCATCCTTCCAGATGTCCTTCTGGAGGTCCTTCTGAAGACATTCCGGATGAAGCTGCAGCAGTGGGGGCTGAGGCAGAGGTGGCAGAGGCAGCAGAGGCCCTGGCCGCTGCGGTAGGCAGGGGCTGAGGCCGCTGTGGCGGCAGCGGGGCCGAGCCCCTTGCACGAATTTCATGCATTGGGCCTCTGGTATTTATATATAGTCAGTTTTATGTATATAAACGTTCTATTTAGCCAACTTTCACTTAGTAACATTATTTTAAGTAATGAAATCCAGAAGACTTTATTGAGAAGAGTATCTAAGAAGAGGAGATTGAGTTAGAAAACATAACGTTGATTACAACAAAAATGTTTGCCTTCTCCAACATATATCCTATATAAAAGAGTGGAATATGCAAATTAGACTGGGACTCCATAATGTCACAACAGCTCAGCAGGGGGTGAGGGGTGAGGGGTGAGGGGGAACTGGGCTTCAGCAGGGTCCTGAGCCTGTGGTGCCTCCTCTGGAGTTGGGGAGCTAATGACCCATGGGCTGCGGTCCTCCTCCAACAGCCCTTTCCAGCAGGCATGGGGTTGCTGAGACCCAGGCCGGGCCGCTGGCCACAGATCCATAGCTTCGTGGAGACCAACTCTACCAGGTCACCTGGAGGCCATGTGGCTGGGCCGCAGGGTACCATTCAAGATGTGACACAGAAGGAGGTGCGGGAAGAAATCCAGAGAATGGGATGTGGGGGTTCATGACTCACTTCCTTTGGGCTTTGTCCTTCTTGGCCTTGGTCCTTTTCTTTCGGGCCTGAAGCGCAAGCACTGCAGGAGAGAGGGATGGATGAAGGCTGAATGTGGAAGAAAGGAGGTGACCCAGGTGAAGGTAGAGACCTAGCAGAGGTGCGAGACCGGACTGTGGGGCCACCTGAAAGGCTGCTCCCGGGCTAGCGCTGCGGCTTTGGCAAAGTGGCCGGCCAGGAGGTGGGCGGCCCAAGGGGCGCAGAGTGTCTCTGCACCATCCCTCTATGAGGACACCCCACACAGGCGCTGCCTTCACCAGCAGGCTCTGGGCGACATCTGCAAATGCGACTGCAACCTCTAGCATTCTGGGCAAAGAACTGACCCTGTGCCCCTCTGGGTACCAGGCTTGCTAGGAGTGTACTGTCACCAATGCCATAGATCAAAGGCAAAAACCTGGCGAGGCGGGGTGCACCAGAGGGGGCTCGGGCTGGGGCAGGGCACCGGAGGGCAGGGATCTGCCTCGCCTGCAGAGAGAGAGGTTCTGCAGTGGCCCCAAGACGCGGGTGGGCTCGACCAGGGATCAAGGGGCATGGAAGGACACCGAAGCGGAGGGGCTTAGACCCGCAGCCCTGAGGTGCGGGTTGAGGGGTGGCGCCACCTCAGTGGAGGGGTGCCACACTGCAGGGTACCCGACTGACTGCCGTGATTCATAGAAGCTCCCGGTGCTAACGGGGCCTCACCCAGGCGGACTTCCCACTTCAGAGGCAGCGATTACTGCTCCCGCCTTGGCCCAAAAGCAAGCCCGCGCCGCCCTGCCCCTTGGCCAGCGCACACCTGCTCAGTGAGTGCAAAGCTTACCACCTGCTCCCCAGAAGGGAGGCCAGTAAAGAATGGGGGCTGGCACGGGGGAGAGGAAAGAATGTGGAGCGTCCACGATGAAGAGGTGCTTGAGAATGAGGCTCGGAAGCCTGACGGGAAGGTTTGTTCTGTTTGCCCGGCGGCTGCCCCTTAGGAAGGGCAGAGAGCATGGCTCTGAGGGCTCCCTGTGCGCTGAGTCAAGTTCCACAGCCAACTGGAATTGGCCTCAGTTTCCTGGTCTGTAAAATGGATTAAGCCTGTCCCAGTGCCTTCACTGAGCTTTGATGGCCAACTGAGATCCTATATAAGGAAAATGAGGGAAGAAGTGAGAAAGAAAAGGAAAGATGAGCAACACAAAAGTAAGACTGGTAGGAACCTGTAAACCCATTGTCACTTAAATAGGGAATATAGTCAATAGTGTTGTAATGATGGTATGATGCCAGGTCGGTACTGGAAATATCAGGGAACACTAGGTAAAGTATATGATTGTCTAACCACTGTTCTTTAATATAAAATGTGAAACTAATACAAAATAATATTAAGTGTAAAGAAATGAAAATAGGAGTGAAATTTTTATAAATTTCAAAGTTTAAATAAAGGCTGTAAAGGAAGGAAGGTGGAGAATTAAAAATAGTGTTTTTCATTTTACCACTTTATTGTCTTTTCAGTACATGAAAAAGACAGTTGTCTTTATATGGTGATTTTATACTTTTCTAAGTCATTATCTCATTTGATGTTCAGGGCAACTTAAAGACAAGATAATTATTCTCTCCACTATTCAAAGAAAGGAAATCTTGGTGTCTGGCCCCAATGATTCAATCGTCAAGCCCTTATTGTAAAGCAGGGTTAGTAAAAATTTCTGTGAAGGGTCATATCTATACTAGTAAAAGCCTTGGGGGCGATCAGGCCAGCAGGAGAGCAGTTAGGTGTCAATCAGGCCAGCATGGGAGCAGTTAGGGGGCAATCAGGCTGGCAGGCAGAAGTGGTTTGGGGCAATCAGGCAGGCAGGCAGGCAAGCTGTTAGGAGCCAGCAGTCCCCGATTGTGAGAGGGATGTCTGACTGCCGGCAGTCAGACATCCACCGAGGGGTTCTAGATTGGAGAGGGTGCAGACCAGGCTGAGGGACACCCTCCACCCCCGTGCACAAATTTCGTGCACCGGGCCACTGGTATATATATATGGAGAGAGAAAGAGAGAGAGAGCTGGCATTACAAAGTCATGGGCATACATATGTTTAGCCTTAAATAATATTGTCAAGCAAGATTCCAAAAGAAAAGTTGAAATTTGCTTTGAAAAGTTGTCAATTTCTGTTAAAGTTGAACATAATCATTGTAACCTAGCAAATCTACATCTGGGATTCAAATATGTACCAGAAGAGAGGCACAAGAATATTTAAAGAAACACTTTGAAGTAGCTAAAACTATAAAGAGTCCTAATTTCAATAGCCTTAAATGGGATAAATAAACAGTGGTATATTTACAATGGAATATTATATAGCAGTGAAAAATTCTACATACAAAAGCATGGGTGGATCTGACAAATATAATGTTGAGTGAAAGAATTTAGTCACAAGATTACATACTTTATAATTCCATTTATGTTATGCTCAAGAGCAGCAAACTAATCTTAGGTGATACAAGGCAGAACCAGTACTGGTTACCTTAGGGCCAGTGTTTAGCTTGTAGGTTCTGAATGGTGGTTAGCTTGAGCTGTACATTTTATGCATGTTATATTTCAATAAAATATGAGTTTAATAACAATATTCCAGCTGTAGGAAATGAGAAAATTGGATCAAGGAAGAAAAAGTGGGGAGAGAATTCCATTCATTTACTTCATCCTTTGTCACTCATTCTCTTCTCCAAATTCATTGTTACAGCATCAGACACTTGCCAGCCTCCCAAATCCTTAGAGTTTCACAAACTTCTGGCTGGGGCTCCTCCTGCTCAGAGGCTGGTATTGATGGATGGCTGTAGGGACACATTGTGAGACAGAGAGCGCCCAGATCCCCTCCAATCCCACACAATACAACAGGAACTGCGAAAACAAGCCGTGGGCTGAGCAGAGTACCAGCCGCCCCACGCTAGTTCCCAGTGATTCAGCCGCGGTTCGCTGGACAGCGACAGGATGACTTCCTCCCCTCCCAAAGAACAGGCAGGCAGGTACTTCCAGTAATCCCAGAGGGATACGTCTTTGTTCACCAAAGAGCCTTTCTCCAGTGGAGACTGAAACAAAGACGCAAATTGCTTTGCTCTTTTTCCCTTTTTTTTTTTTTTTTTTTTTAATTCGGAGCCAATGTGCCTCTTCTAGAAGTGAAGCGCAGGAGCCTGTGGACAGATTTCTCACACGCCCGTCCCCTCTGGGACGCGCAGTGTGACGCGTTCCCCACAGGCAGTAAACTAGTCACGGAAATCCACTTTTCAGGGCACCTGGGCGCACGAAGACTCCAGCGCACGCCCCTGGAAAGAAGACCATGCCCCCCAAGTCTCTTTGCAACGTCTCCCAGACCGCCGGCCTGAATCAGAGCGGTTTCTTTCCCGGGTTGTCGGACGGGGATTTCCTGCCCGCCTCCGAGGGGACCACCGCCGAGCTGGTGATCCGCTGTGTGATCCCGTCCCTCTACCTGTTCATCATCACGGTGGGCTTGCTGGGCAACATCATGCTGGTGAAAATCTTCATCACCAACAGCGCCATGAGGAGCGCCCCCAACATCTTCATCTCCAACCTGGTCGCCGGGGACGTGCTGCTGCTGCTCACCTGCGTCCCGGTGGATGCCTCGCGCTACTTCTTTGATGAGTGGATGTTCGGGAAGGTGGGCTGCAAACTGATCCCGGTCATCCAGCTCACCTCCGTGGGGGTGTCCGTGTTCACGCTCACTGCCCTCAGCGCCGACAGGTAAGGGAACAGGTATCAGAGGGGCGGCCTAAAAAGTGATGGAGGTGGGTGGGGAGTGCACCTGGGAGAGGGGGCAGAAAGAAAAGTCTGGGAGGAGGAGATGGAGAGTGTGTACCTGGGAATTAGAATAAAAGAAGGTAAAAACGACTGAGATGTGAAGCTTGAAAAAATATGAAAATTATTACTTTTAAAATAACTAAAATTGCATTAGTTTGAAAGTAGTTTTAAAATTGCATATCCTACTTTCCCTCTTCCCTTCCACACACTTTGGGAGCTTTTATTCTATTTCATAGAACAGCTATAGAATGTATGGGCAATAGTGTAGCTACCTTTGCTTTTTTTTTAACATTACAAGTTCTTCAGCAACTAATTATTTTTTTAAAATATGGTTTTATTCGTTTTTAGAGAGAGAGGAACGGAGAGGGATAGAGAGATAGAAACTTCAATCGGCTGCCTCATGCATGGGCCCCACTGGGGACCTCGCTGAAACCCAAACCTGGGCATGTGCCCTGATCAGGAATCAAACCAGGTACCTCTTGGCTCATGGGTCCATGTTCAGCCACTGAGGCACACTGGCTGGGCCAATGTAGCTGTCTTGTATAGGTTTTCTCTGTGTGCTTAAAAACTTAGACGTGCAGTTTTCTTATTTGGTAGCTTAACAACCTGATTAGTAAGAATGTCTTCCTTAATATTAGGGAAATGCTTGATTTTGATTTTTTTCCAAATAAGGAGAAACATCATTTACACTTAACAATGAAATTATACTATTTACTTGAAGCACAAACAACTAGAATAGTAACTGTTCTTCTGATAGATGAGTTTACACATTTGTTTCAATACCTCAAGTCAAATGATATGTTTGTTTTTTTCACAAACAGGCAGGTACCAAATACTTGTATTTTAAAACAGTAAAAATACATCTTTGGTATCGAATCTGCTTTTCACATATTTTAAGGGTGGGAAGTGTCCATTACTCTACCTTGCAGATCAACTAGTCCAACTGGACTATTTTCCAAGTAAGGATGTTGAGGCACAGGAATGTAAGTTCCTGGGCAGAGCTGGGAGGACAACCCAGGCCTGCTGAACCTGGATCCAGTGCTGCTACTACAGGTTCTCTAGAACCATGCTTTTGGGCATTTAAACAGGAGGGATGAACTGGATGGGAGTGGGGGCAAAACTGGGCATGTCCAAATTTGGAGTGATGTTCAAATGGGCATCTTTGCATGAAGCTATAGTCTAATTCTCTTGAGGATGGGCTGTTGACTTAAGCTATTTAGATAAACTGTTGAACTCTGATGATTAAGGTGGTGTTCATCTTCTTCTTTAATTTACATATTGGGCTACTAATGAAAAAATAAATGCATCTAAATTTCCTGGTATTTGCAGTAATACCCTTACATTACTTTGGTTTTAGGAGTTAATTTTAATGAAAGGAAGAAAATATTCAGTGGCGATTTGAGAGCTATTGTCTTTTTAAACTGAATATTTTTGGTTGGCTTTTTGGTTTGTGTAATATTTTCTTTAAAACCACATTTCTATGAAGATATGTGCCTTTGGATAAATTACCCACCTCATTTTGATTGACATGATTTCTATTATCTTTTTTTGGAAAGTTTTCTTTGTATTCCATAATTAAAATGTGAGTTTTTATTTTAACTGCTGTTCTTTAGGGAACCCATTTTAAATAGAAAGTTTGAAGAAATACTAGGTAAGGATTGAGATAAAACTTAATAGTTATTACGACAATAGTTAAAATTACAATCATTATGCTTTCATTTTTAAAGGTAATATTAGGAACAAGATCCAGGGCTTAAATTTATTTCACACCATTTTTCTCTCTTATCATGGAGACACACAGATAAATTGGCTCTGACAAAGGTCAGAGAAAATGCTATTCCTCACACATTTACTGACTTTTTCAGTGTGTTATGTGAATCATGTACTCTGTAAATAAAGCATGGATCCTTTAATAATAACGATAAAGAAAAGTGGATGGTCTCTTTTCCTTGGTCCAGAAGCTACTCTTGCCTATCAGTGTGTGTTTTGGAAATATAAATTGAGGAACTGAAATCACTGGTGGTAAAATCACACAATGCATTCTAAAAGTCACGTAAATGGCTTGGGAATGTTTTGTTTTATATTGTGTATACTTCTGTTGTTCTTCTAGAACATAGTAATCTAGGTGTTGATTTGGACCTGATCTCCTCATACTTTATCTCTCTAAATATTTTCATTTCTTGTGGATTTGGAAACAAGAATATGACAAGTTGCACACAGCACTGTGCTAAGTGTTTTTGTGTGAGTTTATTATCCTCACAATACCATGAAGTAGGCACTATCATCATTATCATTTTAAAGTAAGGAAAATTAAGGCTTGAAATTAAGCAACATTTTCCTGATCTCACAGTGGAGTTAGTATTTGAAACCAGTTCAAAACCTGCAGTCTTCACTATTAAGCACATTATTACATTTCCAGGAATAAGAAATTACTAATTTTTTTTTCTATTTAGTGACAGACTAAAAAATTACATTTGAAACATAGCACCAAGATTTAAAAAAATTGCAAAAGCTTATTCATTAGATTCAATAAAATGGAAAAAAATGTAATAAATGTAACTGCCAAGTACAAAAACACACCCTGAGTTCAAAATGAAGTAGTAATTGTAGCAATAGGAAGACTTAAAAAAAAAGCCATTATTAGAGTTTTTAAACAACAAATTCAATTGTTTGTTAAACCAAACGAAATATTTTATCCTCATGAAATGGCTTAAATAAAGGTAGAAAAAGAAACAGGCAGATAATTAGACTTTAGCAAGCATATCCCAATGTGAAGTGGAAAGTTATTTATATGTCATTGATGACAGTATCACCAAATAGCAGAGACTGAAATAAAAAATAAATATTTATGAATCTACCTTGAGGCCTAAATCACCTTGCTTGATGTGGGTGGTATGGATAACACTGTGTGGTAGTTCTGGTTATTAATCTTGGACTTCCCAAATTCTTTTGAGGAGTTTCAGCTGATTCATCCTTAGGAAAGATCATTGTGCCCACTGGGAATGTACCTCAGAGACATTGCATAACCAGAATGAGAGGAAAGGCTGTGCATAATCTGAAATGGTGATAGTGGTGCTACCAGTTTACTTTTAACTTTTATGTTGAAGAATTTTTTGTTAGTATATAAAAAATATACTTCTTTTGCTTGCTCCCATTAAATAGCTAATTAAAAGTATTTGCATATTCTGCATTGTCTCATTTGTACCAGTTTTACACACACACACACACACACACACACACACACACACACACACTTTCTCCCCTCTCCCACTTTGAGACTTGTGAGCTATGATACTAGGTAGGGGGAACCCCATAAGCCACACTTTGCTTATGATTGGCATTACAGAAATCTTCTTTACGACCTATTACAGTAGCTGCATTCCAAACTCGGATATTCTTTCTTGAACTCTTAAAGACATTTTGGCCCCCAAAATCCCATATTTAAAACGGTAGTCATTTTTAAGAATGAGTTCTCTTCTTCCCTTTATAGCAAAAAAAAAAAAAAAAAAAAAAAAAAATTCCCACAGACTCCTAGTGCTAAAGTATGAACTTCATTATTTTGTGTACTTACAAATGTAAAACTAAAATAAATTTCTTATGCTGTCTTTTAATATAAATGTTAACTAAAATGCATTTACAAATTTAATTCTAAAATTCTATAAGACAATAAAAATGAAATTAATATTAATTTAATATATCAAGTTATGTTGTTTTTCTGATACTCTATAGCCATGTTGGATTGAATACAAAAATAATATTGCATCTAATCAGACTAAAGTGCTGATGTATTAATTATTTCAAGCCTTTATTTGATAGTTAGGATAAACATATTTAATTCCATAACTGAACTCGTGCTCTTAGGTATGAACCTTGAATCATTAACATTATTTACACATTATATCAATGCAAACATATATTTCCTTTACTATAATTATTTGTTAAAATACTGAAACAGATCAAATGTGGGCCCTATGTCTAACACTCCCGAGGCCTTAGGAAGCTTTTTTTTTTTTTTAAATATATATTCCATTGATATTTTACAGAGAGGAAGGGAGAGGGACAGAGAGTTAGAAACATCGATGAGAGAGAAACATCGATCAGCTGCCTCCTGCACAATCCCCACTGGGGATTTGCCTGCAACCAAGGTACATGCCCTTGACCGGAATCGAACCTGGGACTTTTCAGTCCGCAGGCTGACCCTCTATCCACTGAGCCAAACCGGTTTTGGCTAGGAAGCTTTTTTATCAGTCTTTGTCCAGTGGTGAAAGGGAATGCCATTGTCTGTTTGCTGGTTTCTCACCAAAGCTCCTTACGGAAGCTCAGGTAATGATTGAATAGCTGGCTTTTGTTTTGGTTTTTGGTCTGTAGCCTGGGGCAGTGTGCTGAGATTGGCTCTCAGAGTGTGCTTCTAAAGCTCTTTGGAGGAGTTTGGGCTGGCCATGCATACCTAAGGCAGTAATCCGCACTCACCCTACCAATAACCCCTGTTTCCAGAGTGATTGTTATCAGAGAAAAAAGTGCCTCGTCTTCTCCCATTGCTAGTGGGAGGTGGGTTCTTGGAGTACCACTGTAAGAAGCATTCCCAGAGGCCCCCATGGGAGAATGAGATATGGCAGAAAGCTTTATTTTCATGGAATATATCTCATTTCCCTTAGTCCAGTCATAGAAGTGTAGCTATTCAGTAAAGCTAACAGCAAAACTGTTGTTTCCTTTCCATATTGGAGCTGGGTCCACACCCAATGCAAGAGAGCAGGAGCAAAAGAGCCCCACAAGCCAGGAGTCAAGTGCAACACACCACGGGGACTAAGAAAGCGACCTCCTTTGTGTAGGAGTTAGTATCCCAAATCTTCATGGACTTGCAATGGCCGTGCCCATCTGGCCAATGACCTCTGCTCCCAGGTGTGACTGACAGACCTCAGCTTCCCTAGTCATCCAAACTTTACTGGACAGGCAGCTATCTTTCCTTGATCCAGTCCCCTCCTCTCCCCGCAATGTTTTGCAGAGAACATGCCTTCCATGTCTCAATAGTGGGAGAGGGTTATTTCCCTTTGCTCTTTTCCTATTATTAATAACTAGTTAATTACAAAGGTATCATGATAACTTATTTATTTTCAACTTATTCCAAAAGAATTTAAGGCATCTAAAAGATAAAGGTACAAATATGGTACAATGAGTATAAAAAAAGGAGGAAAACCAGGTATCCTATATAATAAAGAGGTAATATGCAAATTGACTTTCACACCCTCGCACAAGATGGCCGCCCCCATGTTGTCAAAGGTGGCCACCACAAGATGGCCGGCAGGGGAGGGAAGCTGGGGCGATTGGGCCTGCAGGGAAGGGCAGTTGTGGGGGACCCAGGCCTGCAGGGGAGAGCAGGTGGGGAGGACCAGGCCTGCAGGGAAGGGCAGTTAGGGGTGACCAGGCCTGCAGGGGAGGGCAGTTAGAGGTGACCAGGCCTGCAGGGGAGGGCATTTAGAGGTGACCAGGCCTGCAGGGGAGGGTAAGTTAGGGGCAAACAGGATGGCAGGGGAGCAGTTAGACATCAATCAGGCTGGCAGGGGAATGGTTAGGGGGTGATCAGGCTGGCAGGCAGAAGCGGTTAGGGGCAATCAGGAAGGCAGGCAGGTGAGCAGTCGGGAGCCAGCAGTCCTGGATTGTGAGAGGGATGTCCGACTGCCCATTTAGGCCCGATCCCGGTAGGATGTCCAGTAGGATGGGGCCTAAACGGGCAGTTGGACATCCCTTGAGGGGTCCCAGATTGGAGAGGGTGCAGGCTGGGCTGAGGGACACCCCCTCCCCCATGCACGAATTTTGTGCACCGGGCCTCTAGTCCTATATAATAAAGAGGTAATATGCAAATTGACCCTCACACCCTCGCACAAGATGGCCGCTCCCATGTTGTCAAAGATGGCCACCACAAGATGGCCAGCAGGGGAGGGTAGTTGTGGGCGATCAGGCAAGTAGGGGAGGGCAATTAGGGGCGACCAGGCTGGCAGGGGAGGGCAGTTAGGGGCAATTGGGCTGGCAGGGGAACAGTTAGGCATCGATCAGGCTGGCAGGGGAGAGGTTAGGGCAGGGGTGGGCAAACTTTTTGACTCGAGGGCCACAATGGGTTCTTAAACTGGACCAGAGGGCCGGAACAAAAGCATGGATGGAGTGTTTGTGTGAACTAATATAAATTCAAAGTAAAGGAGCGGAGGGGAGAGCAAGAGAACCGGATAGAACAGCCAGATCCGGCCCGCGGGCCGTAGTTTGCCCACTACGGGTTAGGGGGTGATCAGGCTTGCAGGCAGGCGAGCAGCTGGGAGCCAGCAGTCCCGGATTGTGAGAGGGATGTCGGAGACTGCCGGTTTAATCTGGCAGTTGGACATCCCCTGAGGAGTCCCAGATTGGAGAGGGTGCAAGCTAGGCTGAGGGACACACCCCTCCCCCCCAGTGCATGAATTTCATGCACTGGGCCTCTAGTAGGGAAATAAAAGTTGAAAAACAGAAAGTGACCCATACTTTCACACAATGTGATTCCTATGGTACATTTGTCTAAAGGCTTTCTAGCTGGCAGTTCAAAAGGAAAATTTGTTTTGCATAACAAGTGCCCAGTTGTTGTTTTTACATAACCATAGAAACAGGATGAATTGTAATCTGCACTTAATTTATTAGTTAATTTGAATTTATATGGCTTCTCATTAGATAAAAGCTGTTATTTTTGCCTCCAATAATCAGATATATTTTACTCATTAGTCTCAAATACTTCTAGCTTATTTTCTTTTCCCTTCTAATTCACACATTAAATTAGGTGTTGTATAGTCCTCATAATATTCACACTACTGCTATTATTTATATATTACTATATAGGTTTTAAAGATTATTCATCCACCTTGATGTAAAACCTTTGGAACACACTATGTAAATAAAGAGAGAATGCACCAGTCTGGGGCTTATGGCATCAGGGTGCTAGTTCTGACTCTATTAGGTCCAAAAGTTCAAGTTGGAGAAAATGATAAAACGGCACTAAAGATATGCCCACAAGAAGTATTTTATTTGTTTGCAAAATAAAAATAATGTCTTCAACTGTAGAGCTAAGGGTCCTAAGATGGGACCCTGTTACCTCCTCTCTGAGCATTGAGCAAACGGTGATGCAAAGAGAGCAAGGGACAGTGATAACTGGTGAGGCAACCCAATGCTCAGTCCAGTGCTCCAGTGCTTGCCTGTCGCACTCTTCCATGCCACCACATCTCAGACAAGCCTCTCACTTAATAACTTGTGCTAGTTCTATTTGTACACTTCTCAGTGGGAAAAAGGACCCTCTAAGATGTCCCTCTCAGTCTCTTGCCTGCAGTAATGCATTTGACATCTGTTCTGGCTGAGCCATAAAGTCAGACAGTCAAGTTCAACATTTTCCTTCTTGTTAGTTGTCACTGGCAGTACAGTTCCTACTGGTGTTTTTCAAAACCCAAAATAACTTACCATGGCCCTTTCAAATGCAGATTTCTCAGGAGAGTTCACCAATTTCCTAGGTCTTGTGTAGGTTTTGGATCATAGTGTATGTAACCAGATTACTTTCAGCTCTTTGTATTTACAAAGTTTATTTCTTTTCTGTACCAAAGGACACATGTCTTCATTAGACATCCTTTTATTTTTAATTTATTTTTAATTTTTGTTAATCCTCACATGAGGATATTTTTCCACTGATTTTTAGAGAGAGTGGAAGGGAGAGGGAGAGACAGTGAGAAACATTGATGTGAGAGAGACACATTGACTGGTTGCCTCCTCCATGCACCCCAACCAGGGTTAGGGAACCTGCAACCAAGGTACTTGACCTTGGCTGGAATCAAACCCAGAACCCTTCAGTCCATGGGCCAACGCTCTATCCACTGAGCCAAACTGGCTAGGGCAACATCCTTTTATTTTTTATCGTTTGTTGTTCTTTTTTTCTTTATTATTATTTGTTTTCATATGATCAAGGTTATTTTCATTTTTATGCTCTAAAGTGATGATCCAGCTTAATTTTGCTTGCTTCAAACCTAATGAGCTATCTTAACTTATTGTTTTAATTATTGATATAAAATATTAAGTGTTATTAGTCCATACCCTACTCCTTATGAACACTACTGATTTATTAAGGCTCTTGGCAGTATCTTCTATTTCCAGTTACTCCTAGGTCTCATGGGGAGGAGAAATAAACACTAAACCTTCACTTCTCCCTAGCACTTCCCTTGACTCCCTTGAGTTTTAATATTTTTCTTATACAGATTTTCATTAAGAATATTTTTAAACTTTCAATGTAGACCTCCTTCACATTTATTTGTGAAATTTTGGAGGGAATATCTTAAAAATTTAAATTTTATTAAATGTGGTTGAATTCAAATTAATTTTTAAAAAAGAACCACATTTTAAGAGAGAACCAAACATTTAACTTCTCATTTGGAACCAGACTTAGATTATGAAAGCACAACCTACAAATGATTATAGACATTTATATAGAATCTATGAAAATGCAGTTTTAAGAGATGAATTAAAAGAATATGAAACACTACTTGCTGATACTGTTGAGGCTTAGTTTCTCTACTATAAACATAATCAATTAAGAAAGCATAATTACAGATATAAGTTAAGTCTTTGCAGTTAAAAATGCCATTAACTTTATGAAGATAGGAGATCAAATGTCTAAAAATTGAGAGTAGATAAAGCATTTAGTGCTTCAGTTGTTTTCTCTGTAATATGCTATAGTTTAAAACATATCAAATCTATAATCACAACATGTGAGTGAATTTTGAGTTTTATGCTACTGGCTCTGTAATCATTTAAGCATCATGTAATCCCTTAGTCTTGATAAGCTTTTCTGTGAAATGAGCACACTAATCAGTTTAGCAGCACAGGACTATTTTAGCAAATGAAATAATGTGAAAGCATTTTAAGCTGTGGGTTACTGTGTAACTACTTCCATGTCACCTATGAGTCAAGATGACAAATGACTCACTAATTCAAATCAGTATTTATTCACACATGCAGTTAATTATCAGAAAATAGGCACTGAAGTGGAGAGCAAAATGGTTCTCTTGTAAAATTAATGATGATAATCTCTTCAGCATCTATAGCCTTTCCTCAATTCCTGTATAATCATAGACTGGCTAGTTCCAATCATTGTCTTCATCAACATAAGTTGTCATTATCATTCTCCTCCTTATCAAACATTTGTGTCATTTAAGTCATACATTTTAACGAATTAAGAACAAAGTGATTTTTCCCCCTGGTGAAGAACAATTAGAATCGCTGACCCCTCTGTAACGAGAAAGGTATTTCTCATCCTTTTCTAAGTGACATCCATATATTACATTATTTTTAATATGTTATTTATAGTTTTAGCCATTCTATTGTATGATGATGCTTAAATATTTTTAAATGATAAATTTAGTAATTTCGTTCAGAATAAGTATTACTGCTGAAAGTTATCAATACTCTTAAAACATGATATGACACACTGTGAAGGCATCTGATTCTCAAACACTGAACTTCTGCTGGGTTTCTGATCCTCACCGATGCTGAATGTGTACGCCTCACAGGGAGCCTGTGGAGAGATGCTCACTGCCACGGTCAGTCTTCCGCAGAGGTGGTTTCTAAACTTGGTTTATAGTGAGAATCACTTGAAAATCTTATAAAATGCAGAATTCCTCCTTTTGCAGGCTAGAGACTCTGTGCTGGTAAGTCTTGGAGGAAATGTAATAATACTCTATCTATTTTAGGTGGTTCTGGGGATTGATCTAGCTTGGGCATCAGTAGACTAGACTGTTCCCATTTCTCACTTCCATACTCACAGCAACCTAATAGCCAGCAACTACCACCCCACTCTACCAAAACTACTCTTAATAAAATCATCTCCTTGTTGCTCAGACCAGGTTTCTACAGAAGTTCAGTAAAGATTTATTAAGAATCTACTATGGGTCAGGCATTGGGTTACACATTACAGATAACAGCAGAGAGCAGGACACAAGCTCTGTTTTCAAGAGGATTTTTGTCTACTTTTAGAGTATTTGACACAGAGGTCTACACTTCTTTTTGAAAGTCTTTTTTTTTAATACATTTTTTAAAATATATTTTATTGATTTTTTACATAGAGGAAGGGAGAGGAATAGAGAGTTAGAAACATCGATCAGCTGCCTCTTGCACACCCCCTACTGGGGACGTGCCCGCAACCAAGGTACATGCCCTTGACCGGAATCGAACCTGCGACCTTTCAGTCCGGAGGCTGACGCTCTATCCACCGAGCCAAACCGGTTTTGGCTAAATACATTTTTATTGATTTCAGAGAGGAAGGGAGAGTGAGAGAGATAAAAACATCAATGAGAAGAATCATTGATCAGCTGCCTCCTGCACTCACCCTCCCCTCCCCCCATGGGGGATCGAGCCCACAACCCGGGCATGTGCCCTGACTGGGAATCTAATGGTGACCTCTTGGTTCATAGGTCAGCACTCAACCACTAAGCCACGCTGGGTGGGCCTTTTTGAAATTCTTCCTTTTGCTTCCATGAAATCCTCTACTTGTCAGATAGTTCACCTTGGACTTTGTTGGTCTCTGATAAATAAAAGTCTGGTATAAAAAAAGAAACTATGGGTGGTATAACTTTGCAGACATTTATAGATGGAGATTTTTAGATGTCTTGATAACTTTATATGAGCTAAAATTATCTAATTTTCATTATATATTGTGTAATATGATTTAATTTAATTACCTCTTTAGATTTAATTAAGACTGTATACAAATATAATAAGCAATATTTAAAACAGGCATCAGTAAAGAAGCTTATATATTTACTGATATTTAATATGTGAATGATGATTATGTTATCTTTATATGAATTTTGATTGATTAGTTTCTAGTTAAAGATATCTTTCTGAGACTATCTGCATGAAAAAGCACACACACTTTTTATACATACTTTTATGCTACTAAATTCAATGAGATAGAATACTGAGGGACTATTTCATTCCTACATTTTCATAAATATTTACAGGGAATATGATTAAACATGTTCATATTAATTTGCACTATGTATTTTTACTTTAAAAAATGCACATGAATTATTGGTTGGTGTATAACGTTATCTGACAGTTATAAGCTCTGGTTTGGTAGTAATAATGACCCTTCAGTAATCTGTGTTTTTAACTATAATTTCTGACTTTATAACATTTGGAATATTTTTTGTTGTTGTTAATCCTCACCCGAGGATATTTTTTCCATTGATTTTTTTTTTTTTTTTTTTTTTTTTTTTTTAGAGAGAGAGAATGGAGAGGGGGAGAAAGAGAGAGAAAAACATCAAAAACATAAATGTGAGAGAGACACCACGACTGGTTGCTTCCCACATGCAACCTGACGGGCCCAAGGATTGAGCCTGCAACCAAGGTACATGGCCTTGACCAGAATTATACCCGGGAAACTTCAGTCCACAGGCTGACGCTCTAACCACAGAGCAAAACTGGTGAGGGCAATACTCTTTTTGATCAAATGTGCATCATTTAGTGGAAGATCCATGGGCTCTATTTTCCCTTTCCTGCAGGAGGTGGCTAAGAATCATCCCTACTGAAAACGTGTGCCCTGACTCCCACTAGGTCTCTTACTCCTTCTCCACCAAAAACTCTGGATGTGTTGCTAGCTTTACCATGACAATCTTATCAGGACAAGAGAGTCATTACTTTTATTCCTATTTGAACTTTTCCCATCATCCTTTATGATTGTAGGGCTTCTGCTAATGTGCTTTGCTATAGGGTAGGGGAGAGAGTAGGGAATTGACCTTTTCCTCCCTTTTAAAATCATGAAAGCCCTAGCTGATTTGGCTCAGTGGATAGAGTGTTGGCCTGTGGACAGAAGGGCCCAGGGTTCAATTCTGGTCAAGGACACATACCTCAGTTGCAGACTCCTCTCCTTTAAAATCATGTGTTTCTATCACATTGATGTTTCCTCTCTCTTCCACTCTCCCTAAAAATCAATGGAAAAATATCCTCTGGTGAGGGGTGAGGATTAACAACAACAAAAAAACATAAAGGAAAATTCAGAATATACTTTGTTCTTTCTAACAATCTAAAAAGAAAGTCTAGTTAACTAGTCTGTTTGAGTGATCAACAGAACCCTCCTCCCGCCCCATATTTCTGTCTTTCCCTGTTCTTTCACATACAAAAGAATTTGTAATCAGCCTTTACTTAGTTTGATCTTAAATATGAATTGTCAGGCAATAAATATTTAACTTTTGAGGAGGGGTTCTGGAATAAAGAAACTAAACAACAGCAAAACAAACTTGAAACTATTCTAGAAGGAAAAGAAAATGAAACATTTTCTGTATTATTTCCATAGCCATATAATAACTGGAAAACTAGAAAGAACTTCTAAAATTTGGGCTATAAGGGGTCAATGGGAGAAAAAAAAGGAGACATATGTAATACTTCCAACAATAAAAGTTAAAAAATAAAAAATATAATAAACAGTCTAGAAGAAAGGAAGTAAGCTAAAGCTAATAAGACAGCTTAGAAAATAAAACCTCAAAGAAGACAGAGATGAGTTTGATAAAGTAAAACATTAAGAAAGAAGAATAATTGAGATTCAACCACTGGGACTCCAATTATTCAGGAAGTTGGTGAAATAGCATTTAGAAAAGGATTAAATTCAGGTTAATGGAAAATCATACAAATGAAAAAATTATTAAGTAACAACTCTAGGAAAATCAGACATGCATATAATAAAGAGAATGTCATAATATACTACTTAACTAGGCAGTGAGTGATATTTGTTTAGTCATAATAATCTATTGACTATTTTATAAACGATATAACTTACTAAATCAGGAAGTTGGAAATGGGGGAAATAGAGGTTGCAGGGAGAAAATCTTCAATTACCACAATGGGATATCAAGAACTAATATCTGTAATATTTGATTCAGGAGACAGTGGCAGAATTACATTTCCTGTATACTAGTATATGGAATGATGTGAAATTTGTTTTAACCCAGGAGCCAGGTCTGAGATGTTAATTACAAGGGACTTCTATTTATCTTTATAGTACTCTTAGTGCTCTCTGAGTTTAAAAACAAGCAAATAAACCTCTTTGAATGTTATCAAGCTGATCAAAAATTTAAAAAGCAGAAAAAATAGCTCATTCTAGTTACTGATTGTAATTAAGTTTCTTAAGAAGAATGTACAAGTAAACAGAATAGTAAATAAGATGCTCTGTGTTAAGTCTGGGCAAAATGCATGACTCATGCTATTTTACTTAATTTGGTGTTGAGGCCCTTTGCTGTTGTTCTACTTTAATTTCCATGTTTCCTGCTTCACATGGGAAGATCCTCCAGATCAAAATGCAAATGACCTTCTTTCTTTTGAGGACCTGGGGGTGACACTTTGATTCAAGCCCCAAAGGAGAAAGAGGCTTCCTCAGAGTGGGATTGAGGCTGAGGGCGCTCTTCCTCTCCTGGGGGAAATAGCATCCTTACAGAACCTGAAGGAGGCCGTAAATGATTGTTATCCAGCTTGAAATATTTTGAATTTTTAGAACATCAGACTAAATAAAATGTAAATAAGGAGAAGGTACAGGGTCATCGCATGGTTAATATCTGCTAATTGCCAGGCACTGTAACAGGTACTCTATACACTTTTTTCTAATCATAAACTTTTGAGGGAGATGTTTTTGTCCCCCCTCCACAGAGGAAAGGAAAAGACCTTAAGTGATTTTCCAGTGGTTATCAGAGATACAATAACACTGCAGATTTGTTTGACCAAAATCACTTTTAACTGTATCTTGTTAACCCCTAGGTATACTGTAACTAACATATCTTCAAAGACAAATGTAAATAGTGGGAGGTGTACATACAATTTTGGTTTGTTTGCGTTATTATTGCCCCAATGTGCTGACTGAGTTAGCTGCAGAGAGTTTGGATTGCTGAAGCCCTTATGCCCTGGAGTGGACCCTTTACCACTATGATGGTGGCAGGTGGGAGGAGAGAGGACTTCATGAGGTCTCCACATTAAATAAACTTGAAATTGAAAGATAGAATATTTCTCTCAGTCCTTATAACAGGATGATGGAAAAAAATTCCCCATTTTAATTAGTCTCTAAGATTTACAGATCCTATATAATAAAAGGCTAATATGCAAATCGACTGACTGGCAGAACGACCAGTTGCTATGATGTGCACTGACCACCAGGGGGCAGGCACTCACCACAAGAGCTGCCGCCTGGTGGTCAATGTGCTCCCACAGGGGGAGCATCGTTCAGCCAGAAGCCAGGCTCACGGCTGGTGAGCAAAGCAGCTGTGGTGGGAGCCTCTCCCGCCTCTGTGGCAGCGCTAAGGGTCCCTCAGGGGGATGTCCGATTGCCAGCTTAGGTGGACATCCCCTGAGGCAGGCGGACATCCCCTGAGGGGTCCCAGACTGTGAGAGGGCGCAGGCTGGGCTGAGGGACCCCCTCCCCCAGTGCACGATGTCATGCACCAGGCCTCTAGTATACTTCAGAAAAAAGTGGGCGACTCAGGTTTATAAGGTAAAGAAGTGTATCAAGGTAGAATTTAATAAATATTTTGTGGGCATTTTATATTTTATGGTTACTGCATATTATAGCAATTATAGTAGCAATAGATTTTTCAAGAATAATAGTATTTAATTAAAAGTATTCAATAAATAATGACACTTATGTGTAGATTTAGAAAAAAACTTGTGAAAGCGGTAAGCAAATTACTGCAATTTGGGAAATAACAATTTCAGATATTTCCCTCTGTCTTCTTGTCTTCGTTGCTAATAAGCAGTAGAATAAGCAGACAGAGACACCAGGGGATCTTAGTACAAAACAGCTAGGGCATAATGGGGTTTGGCATCTCTCTCTTAGCAGGTAAGATTTCTCTTTCCTCCCTCACTCCCTTCTCCCCTCCCTGCCTCCCTCCCTCCTTTTTCACTTCCTTTCTTAGGAGTAATTTGCGGCATGTTGTCTTCGCAGGTACAAAGCCATTGTAAACCCCATGGACATCCAGACGTCAGGGGCGGTGCTGTGGACCTGCGTGAAGGCCGTGGGTATCTGGGTGGTCTCGGTGCTGCTGGCTGTTCCCGAAGCCGTGTTTTCGGAAGTGGTGCGCATTGACAGCCTGGATAACGGCAGCTTCACAGCGTGCATACCCTACCCTCAGACTGACGAATTACACCCAAAGATTCATTCAGTGCTCATCTTCTTGGTGTATTTCCTCATACCCCTTGCTATTATTAGCGTTTATTATTATCATATTGCAAAGACCTTAATTAAAAGTGCACATAATCTTCCTGGAGAATACAATGAACATACCAAAAAACAGGTAAGCTCGGTGTGTGTGTGTGTGTGTGTTTGTGTGTGTGTGTGTGTGTGTGTGTGTGTGTGTTGGGGGTGCCCTGGTCAGCTGCAGTACTGCTATTTGGGGTTCAGTTTCATGGGTTCTCAATACCAGGAGGGATGATAACTGAGACAGAGGGCACTGGGACATGCACTGGCCTAAACTGGAATGGGCCTTGGGGGTCTCTAACATGTGGCCATGTCACAGCTCTGAAAATTGCCCACGAAGGTCCTGCTACTGTGCTTTCTGGGCCTACAACCATTAAAATGTAATGTCTGAGAAGAATTTATTTTACATGCAAGTGTTTATGCAAAGTACCACACAATGAAACAAAATTTTCACAGTTTAAGTATACACTTATTTAATTATTGTCTTCTTCCATTAGCCCACTAAGGTAAGGCTGACAGGAAGTCTGGGAGAAGGATGAACCCGGAAAGGGCTGTAGGACACTGCCTGGGTCTGGGGATGAGGTTTGGTAGGATGCCACAGGGGGAGGCTCTGGATACAGGGCAGCAGAACAAGAGAATGACCAAAGGGAGCCTGGTGTTGAAGTCATACTTGGTCTAATTCAACTTTATAGATTTTCCTATAAAGATTGTACATTAACTTGAAAATTGCAACATGTACCTTACATACTCTTTCTTCCTTAAAGAATATGCAGCCCTAATATAAGGAAAATTTATGTTAATCCACAAAGGAATGGAAAAACTATACTTATGGGACAAAGTTTCAAATTGTGCATTTGTGCACTCCTAGCGAGGACCTTCTTCCAAAGGCGCAAGGAGGTTATAGGTGACTGTTCCCTAATTTGAATGAAGACAAGTTGAATGGCAGATCATTAGAATTTGCAGGACTGTAGATGAAGATACAGGCTGGGGCTCTGGGCACTTTAGCAACAGCAGGATCTCATAAAGGTTTCTATCGTGGAAGGTCGCCTCTATTTATTGATGACCGTCAACATCAGAGATCCACGTCTGCTTGAAAGCCTTGAAAAAATCAACCAAGCATTAAAGCAATTGTTAGATAAGTTAATAGATTTTTTTTCTAAATATATGGCATAATTGAAGCAACAATGTCCAGGTCATGTGCTTTTTCCTTTTTATATAATTCTTTAATTCAGAGCCCTGGGAGCTGGTTTCTAAAGTTGGGTTCCTCTTACCCTCCCCACCATCATTTTTTCATATTGGCCTTAGTTCTGCCTTGTTTTTATAAATTTCCCTAATGGGATTTATAAACTCAGGCTGGGTAATTGTGCTTGACATCTGTTGAGAAGTAATCTCAATGCCAACAGCCTGCTTGTGCTTTTGACCGCCCAGGTATAGAGTGCCATGAAATTCTTGCACCCAAGCTCCACCTGCTAAGAAGGACACGGCTTAGTAATATAAATTTTACATCGACCTTCTTAAGGGTCGCCTAACATGTCCCAGGAAAACATCTGGAGTGCCACGTTCTGCTTTCTAAACTATACTCCTTTGCACTTTGCCCCTCCTTTGCTGTTGCCACTAACTACTTCTCCCCTATATCAGCCCTGTTTGATTCCTAAACATTTCCAGTCTCCTCTGGCATATTCTAGTTGACTACCCTTAGTTTTAGCTCATGTCGCTTATTATCAATATCTTTTGATAAATTGTTTTCACATTCATGTTGGCTTATTTAAATATTTGAATAAATCAGGCAAATATCAGCTAACCTTGGACTCTAGAATATTGGAAAATAATATTTAGATTTAAAAAGATCAATATCTAATATTTGAATTATGTCTATTTATCACATTCCTGAAAACCTGCCTATAAAGTAATAAACCCAGTATGTAAATTTTATGAAAATAAAGAAAACTATATATTCATTTTTAAAGGTAACTAACCCAGTAATACTTATTGACAGTTATGTCAGGTGTTTTGAATTTATGAGTCTGGAGTTAAATCCCAAGGTTTTTGTGTGAGTGCAGTAAGGGTTAAAAAAGTTATACCTATTTTATTAGATGTATTTTTCCTATTAAAATACCCTGATTTTAAAAAGAAATTCTAAGGTTGACTATATTCTATGATTCATTAATCCAGTGGATTTAATACAAATAGAAGAGGTTTATAATTAAAATGAACAAAGCTAAAGGAAAGTATTTTAAAATAAGAGACTTTTTAAGATCACAGTTTTCACATACAGACATAGCCATTTCTTAATATTTTATTATCTAGTCTTGTATAAACTGTAAAATTTTATGAATGGAAACAGTGTAGTGACCACAATAGGCTTAATCAAACTGTTGAAACCATCCCATTGTTGAGGAAAATAAATAATTTTGGTATTTTGGATGTGTTAACATGCTATCATAAGTTTACCCCTATTATGTCATGAGTTTTGGATGTGGCTGGCTCCCCTTTCATTTTAACCAATGGGCCTTTTCCTTGTATTTGCAGATGGAAACCCGGAAACGCCTGGCTAAAATTGTGCTGGTCTTCGTGGGCTGCTTTGCCTTCTGCTGGTTTCCAAATCACATCCTCTATATGTATAGATCTTTCAACTATAACAAGATTGATCCATCTCTGGGCCACATGATTGTCACCTTGGTTGCCCGGATTCTGAGCTTTTGCAATTCTTGTGTCAATCCATTTGCCCTGTACCTACTCAGTGAAAGCTTCAGGAGGCATTTCAATAGCCAGCTCTGTTGTGGGAGGAAGTCCTATCCAGAGAGATCAACCAGCTACTTAGTCAGCTCCTCTGCAGTGCGTATGACATCTCTGAAAAGCAATGCTAAGAACCCGGTGACCAACTCTGTTTTGCTAAATGGGCACAGCATGAAGCAGAAAATGGCACTGTAATTTTGGCCATGCAGTTTACTACCTGGAAATAACTTACTTGTTTTATTTCTATTGAGCAGAGCAAAACTAAACAATTTTCTTTCTTAATATTTCTGAGCGAATTCATTAGACAATTTATGATTGACTTAGGAAAGGCAAGACAAACATAGCTAGCATTTTTCTCTAAAAAGAACTTTAAATTACATAAATATATATGTATATACATATTGTTAACATTAAAAGGGATTCAAACACCAATTCTACATGAATATAAATCAACATTGCTTCAGGATTTAAGCTGTTGCTAGAGCCAATGCTAGTGTTATCTTAAATTTGTTTTAACTTGAAGCAGGCAATAAATTTCTATGTTGACTCAATGATTTAATGAGTTTAATATTCAAACTCCTAATATTTAAAATACAAGTCATTTTTTGGTGAATTTTATTTATATTTAATGCATGTATATATTTCCTTTGTTTGAATAAGATAATAGAAAATCCAAAGGTAGAGCTTAATCAGAAGCCAATATTTATTGTGATTCTTTGTGTGATAAACCATGATTTCTAGAAATAACCTATCTGTAACTTCTAGGTTTTCAGGCAATTATATCATAAATAGTAAAATAGAGGTCACCTGAATAAGATTTACGTTATGAATGTAAAATAGGTATCATATGTTCCAAATGTAAAACTGTGACACAAAAATTGGCATGGCCTTTTTTGAATGTATTGCCAAATCCCTGGATATTTGGATGATTCTGTACAGCTATGATAAGTTTTGTGTAATTCTGGTGAGTTCATCCATCTACTCATCTTTTCTAGTAACAGCCACCTGACAAGGCAACTTTACTCTGCCTGGCATCATAGCTTTCTCTAAATAAAAGTCTTGGATGTTTTTTGTTTTTTTTTGCCAAAATAAAAAGATGGTCTTCATTAAATTCTAAAGCTAGCCCTTCTAAGTATGATCAATAAGTCTAATATTTGAATTAATGTATTTCATACTATTTCTCTTTCCAAAATTGTTGAGTAGAAAGAAAACTTGGTTAGTATGCTAAGCCATTTCTGAAACAACCCTAACCTACACTATTTAAAACTCTCAATTGTATGTAACAATGGGAAGAATAAACACACACAAATTGCCTATGATAGTTGATAATCATGAGAATGAATATTAATCAAATGTTTTCTGTGTTCTAAACTTAATCCTAAAGCTTTACATGTACTATCATTTAATCCTTAAAAAAAAAAAACTCCTGAGGTGAAAATGAGAAAGATCCAATATTGGTAGTGTATGAAGTTACACAATTTGGAATGTCTCTGTTACAAAAAACACACACACATATTGCAAATTTTACAAAAATGCTTGATGATATGAACACATTTCCAAGGCTCTGAATTTAAGCTTAATAGACTTCATAGTAAATCCACTTCTGAAATATGTCTTGTTATTATCTTTATTTTTAAAATTAGGAAACTGAAGCTCAGAGATATTACAAAACTTAGTGAGGATTACACAGCCATAGAAAGGTGGGATTTAAGACTGGTTACCACAGTGTGGAGCCTGCACCCACTATTCCACCACCACTCAGTTGTGGCTTTCTTTTGTCTTGAATAGTTGTTCTCAATCATGGAGAAAGTTGTAGATCCGCTCATCAGAAAGGTGCAAGATATTGCACACAAATTTTGTATTGACTCTGGGTATTATACATTTTTAAGATTCATCCATTAAAATTTAAAGAACCAAGGCTAATCCTTGGCCAATGTGGAATCCTTTTTCTTGCTGATATTACATTGATGATAGAAATATACATATGAAAGATTGCAAGATATATACATTTTGCAAGACCCTTTTAGTTTCATATATATACTGTGTATATATACATACAAATTACTTTATGTAAGTATATGAGCTAAGGGACATACGTACATCTTAAGTATAAAGTACTGATAATTTAAAGTTTGAGAGAAATTTTTCAGATAACCTTTTATATGATTTAATTTTCAGGAATGAAATATATTTATTCATTACATACTTTAGAAGATTTTATTTAGAAAATATTTTGTTAAAAATGTTTTTCTATAATGACACTAGTGAAGTAAAAATGGCAACACAAATTTCAGTTTTCCTTTTTAAAAAGAAAAATTTTAACAGTAGCCAGATAAACTCTTGGATGCATTTAAAATTTTTCCTTCTGGTCACTATTTATATTAATAGTGAAAGTCAGACTTTCTCTTGAGGTTGATCCCTGTTTTGTTAGAATCAATAAATACTTACAACTCTGTTCATGAATTAATAGGTAGAGGACTGTGCAAACTTTTTTTGAATCTGGCTGTTGTACTCTACTGCCGAGTTAGAATTCCAGTTCACTCACTATTATGATTTCTTATTTTCAAGAAGTCCTGTGAATTATACCATTTTTAAAAATATGTCCTATCTTAGAAATGGATACCTGAGAGGTAATATATTAGTACATATTATATATTTAGTATGACAAAGGCAAATATTTAATACTAGAGGCCTAATGCATGATATCTGTGCAAGGGTAAGCCTTTGCAGCCCTCACAGCCCCGGGTGACTCCCAGCCCCGGCTGCTGCCTCACGGCTGGTCCTGCCCCCCGCCTGCACCCGCCTTGGCCTGGCGCTGTCCCCATCTGCCACCAAGCACCCTGGTTCCCCAGTTGCGGAGCCTCCTGATCAATTGCCCCACAGAGGGTGGCCTGGGCCTCCCTCTTTGGGGCGATCGTGGAGCACCCCCCATCGATTGTCCATCTGGCCCATGGCCTGGGCCTCCCTCTGTGGGCGATTGTGGGGTGATGGCAGCCCCCTGACCAATCGCATTGCACCCACCTTGGCTAGCCTGGCACCAGTGCATGTCATAGTGTGGTCGTCCTGACGGTCAGTTATTCTGCTGTTCAGCCATTTGGTCAATTTGCATATTATGCTTTTATTATTATAGATTTTCTTTAATCATATATATTTCAAGTCACAAAAAACTCTGTGCCTTACACACACAAACATACACTCAGACTCATATGAGAATGAGTTCATTTTAAAATTGAACTTAAACTTTAGCATTGATAGAATTTTACATGTTTAGTTTATATATACATGTTTTACATATTTATTGTCGAACTATTTATTTCTGAGCATTTAATGATTTTATTGTTCTTCTTATTAAAGAATAACATAAAAGAAATAACCCCCTGCCCTGACCGGTTTGGCTCAGTGGATAGAGCGTCGGCCTGTGGACTGAAGGGTCCCAGGTTCGATTCCAGTCAAGGGCATGTACCTTGGTTGCAGGCACATCCCCAGTAGGAGGTGTGCAGGAGGCAGCTGCTCGATGTTTCTCTCTCATCGATGTTTCTAACTCTCTATCCCTCTCTCTTCCTCTCTGTAAAAAATCAATAAAATATATTAAAAAAAAGAGAAATAACCCCCTAAATTTATTGGTGAAATCAAAATACAGGAACAAATCAAACTAATCATGCGTATTAGTGAAAGTATAACAAAAATGCCAAATTTCAAATAGAGTGAAATGAAATAGACCTTTAAAAAAGTAATCAGCCGAAACCGGTTTGGCTCAGTTGATAGAGCGTCAGCCTGCGGACTGAAGGGTCCCAGGTTCGATTCCAGTCAAGGGCACATCCCCAGTAGGAGGTGTGCAGGAGGCAGCTGATCGATGTTTCTCTCTCATCAATGTTTCTAACTCTCTACCCCTCTCCCTTCCTCTCTGTAAAATATCAATAAAATATATTTTTAAAAAAATAAAATAAAAAAGTAATCACTTTCCTGATTTATGTAAGTCAATCTAATGGTGTCTTGAGTCAAGAAAAGGTTAGGAAAAACCTTGGCTAATATGGTAGTATCTGCCATAATGGAAGGAGATATCACCAAATTATTATTTTTAATGTAAGAACAGGATTTATCCTTTTATGTCAATTTTCTCTTTAAACCAGGAGTAGTTGAAAAGAACTACAACATGATAAGATCCTTAGAATGCTTGGACTGGAGAATGTTCCCCCTTAAGGGTCTTGTCTATAAAATAGTTTAACATTATGTGTTAAATTAGATACTGCATGTTAAGTATTCATTTGGTGCCTGACACATTAGTAAGTTTTCAGTAAAGGTAGCTTTTATCATCATGTTTTAAAGTTATTTTCCTCATGTAACAAAATAGTAATAAAGTTTATTAAGCATTTACTATGTGCCAGATCCTATGTTATGTCCTTCACGGGAATGCTCTTGTCAGCTCACAAGGCAGGCATTATCCTGATTTCCAGTCCATGAATGAGGAAACTCGGGGTAATAAGCAGATAATATGAGGATGGAAGAGCCTGTTGCTGAACTCTTGTCTATCTGAATTTACATTTATATATTGTTTTAGAGTCAGTACTTGCAGGAACCTGGAGTTTATATAATTCATTGGAAGATAGAAATAAGCATGTCAACATTTTCCTCTCTGAGATGCAGGCATTACCTGAAGATAAAGCATAAAAAAGAATGGTTCTCTTGAATTTACTTTAGGTAATAATTATAAACTAAATTCCAGGTCACCCATGTGAATAACTTTACAACCACAAACTTGTTTCCCCATTTTGTGCTTGCTATATAAAAAGGGGGGAAGAGAATAATAAAAATTAATAGAACATTTTTTGATACCAAGGCAAATTTTTAATTTGATTATTGCATGTTAGGACATGTTTTAAATTTTTATATGATTCTATAGAACTGTAAAATAGTTAATGGATTTTGAACAAATATAATTTTTCCATTTACTAATATTTTATTACTAGTTTAATTGCACACAGAAAATATTTCTATTAAGCTTCTGACAAATGAAATGTTTCAAGCATCAGGTTTCTCTTAAAATAGAACAAGCATGTGTTCTATTTTAACTCCAAATAAGTTAACCTGTGTGCATATTTTACTCACATTTTTTCAAAACAAGAGGTCAAAGTGTGAGTAAATACGGTCAGTTTTGTTACAGAAAGCAATATTTAAGTCATTGCAGAAGAATGACTTAAATATTGCTTTTGCAACAAAACTAAATGCTAAAGAAAGTCTGGCTTCACTGTATCTTTAATGATTATTGGAGGAAGTGTTAACTATAGACAGTGGTTATTTTACACCATTTTATTTTCTAAATTATTTTATGAAGTTATTCCAAGAGCTCTATTTTTCCATATATTGTATTTGAAGTAGTGTACAGGAAAATTTAACCAAGATTTCATTTCTAGGAACTAACTCTCCTCTTGGGCAATAAACATAATAATTACTCTGCATAGTAGAAAAAGAATATAAATTTAAACCACTTAGGGATTTAAAAAGTATGTTAATGGCACTTAATAGAATTATTTGAAATGGGAAACCTGTAATCTTTTTGTAAGGTTCGAGGCTCAGGAAATTGGAGTCGGGGACCAAGGCATGTTAAAGAGGAGGTTTATTCCGCACTAATGAGCGAGATTCATTACAGAGGAGGGTAGAAAGACCAGGATTAGAGGAGGGGGAGGAAGAGAAGGAGGAACCTCAGCAGGGCTACCTTGCAGACTGGGAGGGACAGCAACATGTGCAGTGGTGAACACGCCTTTTGAGGGGAGGAACAGGAAGGGGTGGGGCCCAGGGCACTTGGCACCCACTGATTGGTGGTTGAATGTCTGGGGGATGTCCCAGCACAGACACCGATTATGTCATAACTCCCCCCACCAGTTGGGGGAGGGAAGATCTACCATTTTTGAGGTATCTTAGCATTGTAGTTAACCGAATCTGAAAGTGAAATACTTGAACATTTATACTGCAAAAATTTAATTGGGGAATATGAGCCTATGCTTAAAACTTCTAATTTTCTGATGAATATTAGAAATGTACACATTTGCTTTGAGTGTGTGGTATTCAGTTATATTCTTCAAATCAAAAAGTGTAAATGCTCAGCAGTATGACCCATCTTCTACTATTTGCACATGTTTATTTATGTGCATGTATAATAAAGAAAAAGAGTATGTAAAGATGGGTCATTTTAATATGAACCTGTTATCTCCATTGGACCTGTTTATCCTCCTAAGTTCTAGTTTTCAATTGGTAAGGCTTCTTTACGGCAATGGAGGAAGAGTTTGGTTAAATAACTATATGGTATCTTGCAGATACTTAATACAATCTAATAGGAAATTGAATTTAGTGACACTCCTAATTCGTTTTAAAAAAGCAAATTTATCCATATAACAAATTGCCAAGAGTAGTGTTATTTCTGCTTATGTGTTCAATTCAGTAAATCTCTTGGAATCAACAAGGACCATATAAAAGTGTACGGTAGATTTCAGGTGTGCGTGATCTGCCTGCAGTAATTTCAGCCTAAGCTATAACAAGCTGTCTAGAGTATTTAAAAATTAGAACTGGTTTCTCCTTTCCAGGCAGTTTTCCAAGAAGCATATTAATGAAGTGTATTACTGTTGGGAAAAAAATGATCTGGCTTATATGACTGCATGGGACAGGAAGATACATTTCTTTTGGAGAATTTATTATTAATGAGTGAAATAAAAAATAGAAAATAAAGATACATGTTCAGACACTTTTGATGCTTCTAGTTTTTTATATTGACCTTAGTTTTAGAATACCACATTAGCTTCTTTTTAATTAATAAAATCAGGGTGGAAAAAGTACATATTTGAAGACAAAAATCACAAAGTTCTGGAGTTCAGTTCTACAGTCTGCTTAGAACACTATTTTGGTGTCCAGCAGAGAACTTTCCACTTAAATTCTCTTGTAATTATATGCTTTCCTTTACTATCATTTCCTAATACCATTCAAAATCTAAATATTACTATACATGTAATTTTAGGTTAAGATAATTATATAATTTGTAACTTAAAACTAAAATCCTGCTAAGTACTTGTGAGGATAAACTTCCCGGGTGCAACTGTAGAAGCAAGAGTTAGAAAGGGAATTGGTGTACACAGTTTGAGAGGCACACCGCCACTGGATTCTGTGTTGCAAGTCAAGGGCAATCACTGACATTGAGCAAAGGGATGCTTTAAGTGGAGTTGTTCCTTCAGGTTATTAATATGACAGTAGCCTGGATAGTTTGCTGAAGGGAAAACAGTTAAAGACAAGATAGAGATTATTGCTCAGAGTAGTGCAGATTAAAACTGGGAAGACCTGAGCTAGGATCTTGAAAGTGGGAATCAAAAGAAGACGGTGAGTGCCAAAAATAATTTTAAGATAAACTGAGCCCACATGCTGTTCAATGCAGTATATAGAGTTGTGCTCGGTACTTATTCTTTACTGTAATAATTGCCTGTATATAAGACTTCTGACTGGTACAATTAGCTTTCTTATGGAGGGAACCTATGAAGTAGACGTTTTCTGGATCTGGAAAGAAAGCAAGGGCACCCAGACTGAGACTCAGTTTTCACACAGTGCAGAGAAATCTACGAGCATCACCAATTGCAGGTAAATGTTTGAAGCCTTGCCAGTATAAACTAACCAGATACTATTAGAAATGGATCAGAGGTGGGGATTCATGCTGGGACAGCACTGATCAAGGAGCCAAAACCAAGGGCTAACTATAGTATTTCAACTCTTCTCATAGGGGTATGATCTGCGGTAAGTGCTTTAAAGTCCCATTTTGGTCTTTTTGAGTCAGTTTTACTTGAGGCAAGTTGCCTGAGGCTAAGACCCACAAGTAGTTAGCATAATTATGTGAGAAGTCCCTTAGAAGGCTAATAGACTTTGATATTCAGCAAGGGTTGAAAATCAGCATTGTATTACCCTGCTGCTGGCTAAATGGCTGAAGGCAATCCCTAACCTGATAATCCTTTATTGTTTACCAAACCTTACCATTGATATATCTGTTTGCTTTGCGAAAGGGCAAATGTGTATTCTAGTAAATAAAAAGCTAATGGGTCCTGGAACTCGGGGAACCTCTCCACTGGAGAGTAAGCTTTCCGCCGGGCTCCCCCCATGCCTTCTAAATTTATATTTCTTGTCTAGTATATCCATTTGTATGCGGCCCCTTCTCCAGACCTTGAGCCCTAGCCATGCTGGTCACGGCCTCACAGCAAGTGGTAGTGATATTGTTCAAATAAAATAACAGTTTACTACTACCACTGCACATTATAATGTTCCAAAGTTACCTCAATTAATCTATTATTGATGAGCACACTCTAGCTCACATTTGGGACAGCCTACATATAATCTTCCAATTCATAAATAAAAGGTTTCATGGAACCATTTTTACTTTGTGAGTCTGAAATTCCACAATTGCACTGGATTTAATCATAGGGAAATGTTTTTCTTTTAGGAATGGTAACATCAGTATTGGAATAAGTAAATTATTCATTCAAATAATTATGTGTTGTGCCTAATATTGTAAAGAGCAGATATTGCAACAATAAACTATTCTGGTAGAATATATATCTGCCTTATGCATTTAAATTTTAATTTACTGTTATGTCTGAAATAATGAAAATTCAGTGTTGAAATATATATACACTAATTAAACTACTCTTTACTCTCTTTACTCTTTGATTTGGCTGGCATCTTAACATTTTGGACTGATGATTACTTGCTACCCACAGTATTTAGTTTCAATGACTGTGTCAACTTTGCATACATTTTAATCAGCTCTTGTACCATGTTGGAGTATAGTTCAATTCTATTAAATAATTTAATTTGCCATTAAATTCACCTCTCAGTAGTGGTGTTTATTAAATATGGTGTCTTGGAGAAAATCCATATTACTAAACGTTCACTGGTGACATGAATTATCTCCCGAAGATGGTGCTGTGATTCGATGCCATAAGTTATTTGGACAGCTCTTACGGTAACTCTGTTTTACTCTGTAACACCTCATAACTCACCGCTGTCAGCTGCAAAGGGTGGGAGGAAGTCCCCAGATCCAAATGCCCTCTCCCATTAGTCCTCTGTGCATTCTTTCCTTGGACAGAAACACTCTGTCATAGTAATCACTGGCAGAATTTCCCTTTGAACCTCAAGGCTTATATGCTTTAAGTTTTTTAAACTAAAACAATTAAATAACCTCTTGAAAGAAGTGGGAAGACTCTGATCCTTTCAATCCCCAGTGTATCCATCTTTCAACTTTCTGGAACAAATATTTGCATGAAGACATCCTCACTTCTTCATGCTCACTTTGGGACAAAAGGCTTATTTGCAACTTGATGAGGTCACTCATGAACTGTCTGAGTGTGTGCCACCTCATTATGCTGTTAGACATAGCAGGAGAAAATATGGGGGGCGGGGGAGAGAAGGAATCTTACGGTTAAGATGCAGAACTGATACAATTATCTGTCATTTCAGACAAATGCCAGAAGATGGCAGTCCTATTTGTTCAGGACTTTATGAATTTTGCAAGACCCATGGGTCCTCTCTGGTTTCAACATGATCATAGCTCATGAAGAAACCCAGAAATTAGTTTTTGTTACTATAGAAACCAAACAGAATGATTTTTTTTTTAAGAAACAGTCTCAAAAAATTCAAGTAAAAATAACAGAGTACAAGATTAGAGAGAAAAAAGTGACAGTGAAAACAAAACACTTTATTTTTTTACCCCCTATAGCAGCATTATGAAACCCTTGGGCCCTTAAAAGTTCTTTTGGAGAGTTTCTTTTCTGTGTGTGTGTTTTTTTTTAAAAAAACAGAAATATGTTCAAAGTGGCTTTTGAAATAGGCTATTCCTTTAAAACAAATTAATTTAATTTGTATTGTTGTAAGTGCAATAAATACACAAGTAGGAATCTGAAAAGATTTGTTTCACAACAAGATATCGATTAGGATACTTTTTATGCTTTTGAGTATAATGGCTTTCAATAAAGAAATAATTTAGAACAGTGCTAAATTTAGAAAACAAAATTGTTTTGTTTCTTCCTCCTCAAGATATTAATAATTCAGATAATGGCTTTCATTGAATTTTCTATGTGATCTACAAGGAGCAATTGATCAGTTTTGACTACTCCAATGAGCACATTTAACATTAAGACACTCAAGATCTCTCTTTATATTTAGGATCCGCTGGGGCTTATGTCTTATTACCTTTAAATTTCACATGGAATCTACTAGCAAGTGATCATAAGTAATACATATAAAAACTGCACTTTAAGGAAGTGTCTTTCTTTTATATCTTTGGAGTAAACAATGACATGATTGTATCATATCAATCACGACAATTCTTACAATCCTCACATGTCACCCAGGGACAGTGACAATTCATGAGGAAGATATGCTCTGTAGGATAATCAAGAGCGGCTAGTGCAAACAAGTTGTATAATGATTATACTCTGAAAGACTCCCAGCCTTTAAAACCCTCCCTTAACCTCACCTGGGGGGTATAACCCTCCCCTAAATGTCTTAGACCCCTAGTCTATCACGTTCCAAAGACTGGATTGATCCCAGTGTTATACAGTTCAGCATTTTCGCCCCTAACTGGGGGTATTGTGCTGTTTTTTTTTGTTTTTTTTTTCTGTCTTTAAAACATACCTCATAGAGTACCCCTCATTTATTACTTGGGCTCCTTCTTGCCTCATATCATAACCCTTGTTTAGGTAATCTAATATTCTTATTTATTAATACTAAGTCACTGCTTTATTCTGGGGAGACAAGAACCCTGATCTTGAATTATAGCTGGGATGTTGCTCACCGCCTGTTATCTGATGGCTGATCCCAGCTACACTCTCTGTGACTCTGCGTGTTATTCCAGGACTACCCCCCTTCTACACCTCTCCTTCCACATCTCTTGAGACCCATACCCTACTGCCTTGGTCACCCCTGGGCTCACGTAGACTGTGATCTAGCAACACAAATAGATTCTTGCCAGTGTTTTATTTTCTGATGGAATCTTATAGTTATACTTGCAACTTAATATGCTCCTAAGTTGTGCTCACAACTTCTATGCAGCACTCCTAGCTCCAGAATTTGGCTTTGCGGCTGTAAGTGGAAATATTACACCATGGGTGCTACTGCACGTCTCTTATCTATTCTGTGACATCATGTTGGTACCTTGAAATCAGCCATGGTGGGCTCATTTACCCATGTGAATTGGGGAGCTCTGTGCCCCCACACACATACTGCATAAGAGCAGGTGTTAAACAATTACGAGAAAAATCACTATCTCTCAACCTTCACATGGCCAACATTGCCCTTTCCCTAAAAGTGATCCTTTGCCAGTGTTATTGAGGAAAATATCCCATTCACCCAGGGGTTCAAGCCAGAACCTCAAGAATAATCTCTGACATCTACCTTCAAAAAGCTCTTCACTGACACCGTGTTCCTTCTCTGCTGCCTTGCTTGTACTGTAGCAACCGCTTCTACATATCCTCCCACTTCCTCCGCTTGAAGTCGTTTCCCACTCTATAGTAAAATGAATTTTCTAGAAGAAAGTTTCTCCCCTGTTGAAAGGTCTTCTGAGGTTTTCCTCAAAACAGAGGTTCTCAAAGAGTAAGTGATCACAGTCATCAACGATTCCTGGGCATTTGCTGGCATTGCAAACTGACCCCAGATCTATTGTAGCAGAAACTCTGGAGGTGGAGTCCAGTGGTCCATTTGGAGAAGGCCTCCAGGTGATTCCAATTCACACCCAAGTTTGAGAACCACTGACTTAGGATGCCCTTCAAAACTCCTTTCATGGTTATAGTCTTTTTTTTTTCTTTTTAAAATACATTTTTTACTGTTGATACTATTACAGATATTTCCCATCCTTCCCCTTCTGCCAGCTCCTCCCCCTCCAGGTTTCACCACCCTATTGCCATGGGTTATGCATATCTATAATAATAAAAGCATAATATGCTAATTACACTGGATGTCCTTCCGAATGTCCTTCCTTCCGGACAAAGCCGCAGTGGGCTGGGCGGGGACCCCAGCAGAGGCCTCAGAGGCCCCCAGCCTCAGGGCAGCAGGCCTGGCCTGGGCCAAGGTCCTTGCATGAACTTCATGCATTGGGCCTCTAGTAAGTATATAAGTTCTTTGGTTTATCTCTTCTCCTCCCCACATCAAGGTATGCCAGACTGTTCCATGCCTCTATGCTTAGGGTCTTATTTGGTTATAGTTTTTAAAAGCCCGCTCGGATTTACCTTTCCCCTAACCTTTCTTTCATCTCTCTGCAACTTGAATTCTTTGCTTCAGCAATATAAAAATACTTTTAGTTCTTCCACTTAGAGTCATGTTTTGTTTCATCAGGTTCTCTTTGCATATGCCAGTGGTTGGGTTTTTCTCCCTCTCCTTTTCTTTGTCTTTCTGCCTGAACATTTTTCCTTCAAACTTTAATCCTCCCCTCCCTTTATTTCAGAATAAGGCTTATTCTTTTTTATATTTCAGGCTTTTAAAGACAATTGCATGTCCAAATATAGCAAGATGGACTATGACCCAGTTTTATATCTTATTTAGCATAATCCTAAAATTCTTAATTTTATATTTCAAATTAACTATAACTATAACTTTTTTTTAATAATTAACTTTTATTTATTTATTTTTAATATATTTTTTATTGATATTTTACAGAGAGGAAGGGAGAGGGATAGAGAGCTAGAAACATCGATGAGAGAGAAACATCTATCAGCTGCCTCCTGCACACCCCCACTGGGGATGTGCCCACAACCAAGGTACATGCCCTTGACCGGAATCGAACCCAGGACCTTTCAGTCCACAGGCCGACGCTCTATCCACTGAGCCAAACCGGTTTTGGCTATAACTATAACTTTATATGTCATATTGCTACAGAATAACATAAGCAATTAAAATAAATTTATTCTTTTTATATGCATTTATTTTAATACATATAACCACAAACGGTGCAGTCAAGTGTATAACATTATAAAAATCACTTTATTCTTAATATTAAAATAATACCC
The DNA here is from genome assembly GCF_963455305.1 of Plecotus auritus. Classification (NCBI taxonomy): domain Eukaryota; kingdom Metazoa; phylum Chordata; class Mammalia; order Chiroptera; family Vespertilionidae; genus Plecotus; species Plecotus auritus. The sequence goes on along the minus strand of NC_137775.1, from coordinate 29,856,139 downwards.
ATTCCCAAATTATTAAAAACTATATGGTTACCAAAATCTCTGGTAATAAATTTAGATATGATAAATTTAGAGATGAATGAATACAATTTCCCTTTAAAATTGATTATATAATGAAAGAGAATTCAATTGATGTAGAAACATAGGCATTAGCAGCATGGTAACATAGTTCTCAGATTTGTATTAAGGTCTTGCAATGAAAAAGAAAACAACTGAAAATGAGCTTTGTATTTTTGAAAATAGAAAACCATATACTGAAAAATTTGATATAAGAAAGAGATATAATAAAAGAGGAAGAAACACTGTCTCCTTATCATACTGGAAAATTTAATATATACAGCCTTTCAAAACGTGTTGATTTCTAAAATCACTCTAATGTCTGGCAAATGCCTTTGAATGTCTTATGTCTGTTTTGAAGTACTTATTTAAAAAATGTACAAATATAATAATTCTTGCTTATTGCTGGAAGATGGCTCAATAATTTAAAAAATCATACTTTAAAGCAAAAAAAAAAATTGAATCCCAACAAACATTTTATAACAGCTGCAAGTTTACTGGGGGAAAAACAACAGTAATAAGCAGCACAGGCCATTTCAAAAGTGAAAATGTCGCTAAATGGCACCTAATGCTCTCAACATGAGCCTGTCTTTATACTTTTTCTTTGACATCTTAAAATGAGATATTTTTAATACTTCCAACCAACTGATAGAATCTGGGAAAAGATTACACCAGCCATCAATGTGAAGAAAAAAAATAAGTTCTTGATTTGGAGCATAGAAAAAAATGAAGACAGAGTAAAAAGTGAAAGGAAGAAAATTTCCCTTTATCCTTTATAATCCCCAGTGATTTACGGAAAAGTTGTTTTGATTAATGGTATTATGATTGAATTAGGTTGACCTTTCCTGTTTAGTTCCAACAGCTTATAATTCTAGCTGTTGGGCACTCTTTTAACCAGCCAGCCACCTGGACCATTTCAATGGAATCCTGCCTCCTGGATTTGGAGTGATTCCCTGTAATCTTAAAACAAACTAGAGCTAAGCGGATGCAAAGAACAGCTGTACAAAATCAGACTTCTCGTTATTTAGAAGCATTTCTAAGACCTACGAGATTCTGTTCTCTTTGTTGCCCACACTCTTTAGGCACACAGAAATAAATGAACTCTCTCTTTGTTGTTAGCTCATTCTATGAGTCAAATAAATCAACACAGGTTAATGCTCTTAGAATAGGGCCTGGCACATTGTGTTTTCTATTATTTTTATTCAAATCGGTAACATTTTTTAAATTACTTCTCCTGCCACTAAGTGGACTACCCAGGAAATATGTGCCAGGGTTCTGCAGACCCCTCCTGTGTCACAAAGTGGACAATTACTGACGCGGTATGTATAGGCACTGGAGAAGCAGCACCTTCATCTTCCTGTGGAAAGAGACTTAGCTTTTTTTTCCCTCAAGGCCTTTTTTTTTTAATGCATTTCAGCCTATAGCCTGCAGCTTCCAGCCACTAAACATTTACAAGTTTATTCTTTGTTTGAAATACTTCTTTTGACATACAATATTATATTCGTTTCAGGTGTATAGCCCAGTGATTAGACATTATATCACTTACTAAGTGATATGCCAATAGATACAGTGCCCATCTGACACCATACATAGTTATTACAATATTATTGACTATATTCCCTATGTTGTATTTTACATCCCCATGACTATTCTGTACCAATTAGTACTTCTTAATCCTTTTAACTTTTTCACCCATCCTCCTAACCCCTCTTCCATCTGACAACCATCAAAATCTCTGTATCTAAGGGTCTGTTTCTGTTCTAGTTGTTCCTTTATTTTGTTTTATAGATTCCATATGTAAATTAAATCATAAGGCACTTGTCTTCCTCAGTCTGGCTTATTTTACTCAGCACAATAACTCTCTAGGTTCATCCATGTTGTGTGGATGGCAAGATTTCATTCTTTTTTATAGCTAAGTCATATTCCATGTACATAAGCACTACTTCTTTATCCATTCATCTGTTGACAGACACTTAGGTGGCTTCCATATTTTGGCTATTGTAAATAATGCTGCAATGAACATGTGGATGTATATTTCTTTTCGATTTTGGGTTTTGGGTTTCTTCAGCCAAATCCCCAGAAGTGAAATTGCTGGGTCCTTCTTATCTCTTGTTATACAGCCTTTGTTTTAAAGTCTATTTTGTCTGGTTTAAGTATTGCAACCCCAGGTTTTTGTTTGTTTATTTGTTTCCATTTTTTATGAAATATCTTTTTCCATCTCTTTAAGTCTGTGTGTGATATTTGTGAAAAAAAATGAGTCTCTTGTAAGCAGCATATGTAAATGTTTTGTTATCCATTCAACCTCCATATGTATTTGATTGGAACATTTAATCCACTTGACTTTAAAGTAGTTGCTGATAGATCTGTATTTATTTTGCCACTGTATTATTCATATTTTACATTTTTTTTTCTTCTTTGAGAAGACCCCTTAACATTTCTTGTGTTACTGGCTTAGTGGTGATGAACTACTTCAGCTTTTTTCTTGTCTGGGAAGCTCTTTATCTGTCTTTGGATTCTAAAAGATAGCTTTTTTGGGGTAGAGCAATCTTGGAGAAAGGTCCTTGCTTTTTGTCACTTTGAATATTTCTTGTCAATCCCTTCTGGCCTGAAAAATTTCTGTTGAGAAATCAGCTGATAGTCTATGTGAGCTCCCTTGTTGATATCTGTTTTGTTCTTGCTGCTTTTAAGATTCTTGTTGTCTTTAATCTTTGGCATTTTAATTATGATGTGTCTTGATGTAGGCCTCATTGGGTTCATCTTGTTTGGGACTTTGTGCTTCCTGGACTTGTATTTCCTTCACCAGGTTAGAAAAGTTTCCAGTTGTTATTTCTGCACATAGGTTATTATTTCCTTGCTCTCTCTCTTCTCCTCTGGCACCCTCATGATACCAATGCTGGTACACTTGAAGTTGTCCCAGATATTCCTTATACTATCCTCACTTAAAACCAATTTTTTTTTCTTTTTGCTATTCTGATTGGGTGTTTTCTGCTTCCTTCTAAATCTGTGATTTTATCCTCTGTTTCATCTACTCTACTATTGATTCCCTGTAATGTATTTTGCATTTCAACTAGTGTATTCTTCATTTCTGACTGATTCATTTTTGTTTTTTATATCTTTTTGTTTCCCATCTCTTTGCTGAAACTCTCAATAAGTTGATCTACTCTTCTCCTAAGTTCATTGAGCATCCTTATAACCAGTGTTTTGAACTCTGCATCTAGTAGATTGCTTGTCTCCATTTAGTTTAGTTTTCCGCCCCCCCCCCCCCCCCCCCCGGAGTTTTGTTCTGTTCTTTCATTTGGGATACATATCTTTGTCTTCTTATTTTGGCTTCCTCCCTGTGTTTGTTTCTTTGTATTAGGTAGAGCTGCTACATCTCCCAGGCTTGGTAGAGCGGCCTTATGAAGTAGGTGTCCTGTGGAGTCCAGTGGCACAGCCTCCCCAATCACCTGAACTGGGCACTCCAGGTGCACTCACCTTGCCCTGAGTGGGCTGTGTACACCTTATTGTAGTTGAGCCTTGATTCCTGTTGACACCTCAATTGAAGGAATTTACTCTCAGGCTGATTGACTTCAAGGACCAGCTACAACCACCCCAACCACCCTGGAGGATCGACTGTGCAGGGGCCAACGCCACAGAACAGGACTTACTTAATGGGGCTCTGGTGCCTACAGAGTCCACTGTTCCTTGAGTGTGTTCCTTGTGGAGGAGGTTAGGTGGTGCTGCAATGTAGTCTGAAACTGTCCACCAGGCCTGCTGGCTCTGGGGCCTGCGGGGAGGTGCAGGACAAGGTCAGCCACACCCGTGTCTTTGCCTGAGTTACCCAGCATAAGCTACAAATAAATCTGCAGATGGCTGCTGATACTTGTGCTGGGCTTGGGGATGCCCAGGAGAGGCCTCACTTCAGACCCATGTCAGCTACAGGCAATGCTACTCCTGGAGCCACTTGGAGAGAGATACATGGCATGCTGAGGCCAAATGCTGCTTGTTTGAGAGATTTTAAGAAAGTTGGAAGCATGAGTGAAATCAAGCCATTTGTTTGAAAAAGCGACTGGAAATGGCTTGGGCTGGGGCAGTGGTCGGCAAACTCATTAGTCAACAGAGCCAAATATCAACACTACAACGATTGAAATTTCTTTTGAGAGCCAAATTTTTTAAACTTAAACTTCTTCTAACGCCACTTCTTCAAAATAGACTCGCACAGGCTGTGGTATTTTGTGGAAAAGGTACACTCAAGAGGCCAAAGAACCGCATGTGGCTCGCGAGCCGCAGTTTGCTGACCACGGGGCTAGGCCCACAAGTTGAGTGGGGCAAGGTCTCCGGTAATCACTAGGCAGCGAACAATGTGAGACAAGTTGATGGAGACTCAGATACAGTGCCCACTGCTGGCTCGCAAGCATGTCAAACTTCCGTCAGGTGAGGCACATGACTCATTTATTTAAGAGGCAGGGCCGAGAAAAGAAACAATGGCCTCTGCCAGCAATTCTGTCTGGAGAAAAACTGCTCCTCTAGTTCTTGCCCCAATGCTAGCAACTCAGTTCTTCCCAGTATGTCCCTGGTACCTTTCAACTTGTTGCCCCAGCAATGGAGTCGGAGCGAGTGAATCTGAGTAAGTTTGTGCATGGGCCCTTTAAGAGGAACTTCTAGGATTCCAGCAGTCCTCCTCCTCACTAAGACACAATGCCCACTGGTTTTTACAGCCAGGACTTATGGGGACTCTCTTCCTGGCACTGGAACTCTGGGTTTGAGGGCCAGGGTGGGACTGGGGCCCCTTGCCTCCTTGGGGGACCACTGCAGCTGTGATATCCCTCCCGATTTTTATCTGTCACACATGCCTATGTGACCAGCCCATTCCTTGACTCTACTCTGTCCTATCAATCTTGATGCAGCTTCTTTATATCCTCAGTTTTAGGACTTCTGTTCAGCTGGATTTCAGGCAATTCTAAATGATGCTTGTTTTGTGGTTTAACTGTAATTTTGGTGTGGATGTGGGAGGGTTCGAGTACCTCATTTACCTACTCTGCTGTCTTGACTGGACCTTGAGTGAGTGCAGACATTAAATAAGGGGTTCTGGATTGCCTCAACATTTGTATTTAGGTCCAGCAACAATTCTGAATACTTGCTTATAGTCAAGTGCTGGACAACAATTTCACACACATTACCAAATTTAATCCTATGAGTTAGGTGCAAACATCACTGCTTCACTATGAGGAAACTGAGGCCTATAAGGTGGTGAAATTTGCTCAAGATTGCACATATAGCAAACAGAAGAATCTGAATTTTAACCTGGGCCTTCTGACCCCATGTCTGCTGTTATTCTGACTGTGCCTTAGCCACCTGGAAGTTGGCCTTGTCACATGATGTTCCTGGGCTAACTGCTTTGTGTTTCAGCTCTAAAGTTCCCCTGGAGTCCTAAGACAGTGGTCTTATAGTCTCATGGTATCCACTGGCATCGAACCAGTCTGTGAGATGAGGATGGGGGAGGGGAAAGTCCTAGTCACTGAGAGTAAAAGGTTATTATTGGGGGTGTGGCAGTGTCCAAGGGATGGTTCTTGCTTATGAGAACAGTTTTAAGGAGATTAAAATGTTGCATTATGCTCCCTGAATGGGTACTACAGTAATCTGAAAATTTTGTCAATTGTTGGTTCCTAATTGTGTACTTGCTGTGGTGGAAATTATTCTCTGGTATACTTAATATAACAATGTCTTTGCCTGGCTGGTGTGGCTTAGTGGTTGAGTGTCGACCTATGAACCAAGAGGTCATGGTTCGACTCCTGGTCAGGGCACATGCCTGGGTTGTGGGCTCAATCCCCAGCAGGGGACATGCAGGAGGCAGCCGATCAATGATTCTCTCTCATCATTGGTGTTTCTATCTCTCTCTCTTCCTTTCCCTTCTTCTCTGAAATCAATAAAAAATATTTTTTAAAAATGTCTTTAAAATTGCCTAAGAAAAGGAGAGTCTGTTTTTATGTCATTCTTATTAGGATCTAATTATTTTCACACCTCAGATTTTTAATGTTCACTGAATCCTACTTTTTCTGTTCTTGGATATTGCTTCACTGTCTTTTCATGCCATCCTTTTTTGCCCATTCATTATGTCTTTGAAATTTTGCTCCACAGGCTTTATGTTACCACTGACATTGTTTCCTAAGTGAAGCAAATTGGTCAGTGAAACGTACAACTCGTTCACTAAACCACCTGCCTTCAGTGAGTTGATGATGATGGATGTTATTAGCGAAGACCATTTTATCACTGCCCAGATAACTGACTGTATTAAAAACTACCATCCTTAAGCACCACTTAAAGATGAATATTTCTAACAGAACCCAATGGATGGTGTATAAAACTCTAAGCAAATATTAAACCATAAAAGAAGCTCAGTGAATAATAACCAATCTTCAGAAAGAAGAAACCAGGCATAATTTTCTGTCTATAAATTTTATCAAATACTTGAAGTGTGTTAGACCATGGACATATTAACTTGTTGCAAGTTAAACATGATTAATACTTCTCTGGGAACTCTTTCTCTCATGGTTCTTACTCAAATTTTGCACTTTTCCTGAACTTTCTGAAACATTAATCCCTGAAATGGTTCTCAAAATACCATGGATCTAACTGACATGCAGAATTCATTACAATAAAGTGCTGGTAGAAGTGACCAGAGAGAGGGAGGTAATATATGCAAGAGAAGACATCTCTGCTGGCCAACTGGAAAAGTGGACAGTTTAATCCATAATATATAACATATTGGTGATGATATTTATAGAGTTAAAAATCTCAAATAGTGTAGAATCATTGAATGTATGATCCTTGGTATGAATGGGAGGCATTTTAGAAGAGACATTCTTATGTCACATACTTATGTTGAAGTATAGGATGATTTAATGATATTCCCTTCTCCCTCTAACTGGACATATTTATAGTCAGCCATGGGAAGTGGAAACACAGAAGCTACCTTCTGGATTTTGATGTAATTATGGTAATATAAAATTCAAACAGAGGACATGTTGAGACTTATCTGAACTTCTCACTACCTCAGGATTTTTTTTAAACCAGAGAAGTGGCATTGAGGAAGGGATTTCATATCTTGGGAAAAGAAAAGTGATTTCCAGACCCTCTTGACAGTGCAGCTGTTGATTTTCAGCAGTTGTTGTTGCAACACTATCAGCATATCCAGTGTGTCTATATCTTCTTTTTATTCTGGACTCATTCTGCTTCACACTGTAATCTCATAACATCTCTCTTAATCTGAAAAGTTGATCTTGTTTTTTCATAAGGAAGCGGCCACAATTATGGGCAATGCTATATTGCTAGATGCTGCTGTTGTCTCCCTCCTTTGGGCAATATTCCTGAAAATCTGCTACTTGGAACCATCTGTATTCTATCACTTGGTGGGGGCAGTTATAAGATGTTTAAATTTATTAAGCCAGAAAGAATATTTGGAACCTTTAGTTTTAACCCGTGTTCTTAATCTCTTTCTCTTTAATAACAAATGAGAGCCAAAACTATTGGGCCTACATTATAAAGGACCAATGAAGATCATATTCAGGTGTGCACTGGGACAAACTATAAGCTGCAAAGAGTCATTCCTAAAATTTTATTTTATAGATTAGATAAAAGCATAACAGAAGACACATGATAGTGCAATATTACAACAAAAATGAGTTAACAATGTTTTTAAGAATATGTATGCACACTTGCACTTGTCCTTTTTCTTCGCATGCTGTTGCTTGGAAAGTCAAGAGAATCAGTAACCTCAAGTGAGACAATACCTAGGAAAATAATTTCAAAAGGAGTGGAAATACAAATCTTGGATTTTCTCCCCTCCCCTGTGAGACTGTTTGCTCACAACCAAACATGAATTATTTTATCTTGATTGGTTTTCACAAGATCATTAAGTCAGAAGGAGAGTTTTGAGAGGTAGGCCTAATTAGGGATTCAATGATATTATGCACATAAAGCTTAGCAAAGTGGTTGCCACTAAATCATAATAGGAAACACCTCTGTATCATAGTCTATATTACAGAGTATGTTGCCAGGTACTATTCTAACATGTTACATATATTTAATTATTGTGATTGGGCTGGCGTTTTGAACCCATGCAGGCCAGATTTAGAGTCAATACTCTTAAGTCACTCTACAAAAGTGCAACAAAAATGGGTCCTTCATTCTTATCTTAACAAACAAGCAGATGTGAAACATTTCAAAACTTATGGAAAGAAAGAATAATACATAGGGACTAGTCTTACAAGATAATAAAACTTTCTGTAAGACTAAAATAATTAAATGTGTAATTTAAATGATTAAACTATACGATTAGTGGGTGAAAAATGGACTTGCAGATCAATGGAACAGAATAGCTATCATGGAGCAAGATCCTATCATGTAATACATGATAATTAAATCCTGATGAGTCAGGTGAAAGAGATGGATTGTTCAAATGTATTACTGAGAGTATTGATGAGCAGTTTAAAAAATCCATTTTGATTATACTTCACTCTATTTCATTAAAATAAATTATAAAAGGATGAAAGAGCCAAACAGAAATTGAAACTAAAAAAAAACACACAGAAAATATTGGTGAATATTAACAAAATTTGTGAATTCAAACAAGCTTTATGAATCTGAATAAAATTATCCTATGAATGAGTAACACATCTTTCTGTAGGTAAATACTTTTAAGTCAATAAAGCAAAAGAAAAAAAACCAACAAAACTAAATTAAATACAAATTTGAACATGTATCCTATATAATAAAGAGCTAATATGCAAATGGTCATTGCACCCTCCTGCCCTCGCACCCTCATACAGGGCTGGGGGACCTGAGGCCGCACCCCCCCCCACCCCAGCGCTGGGCTGGGAGACCTGAAGCTGTGCCCCCCACCTGGTGGGGCTTGACGGGGGACCTGAGTCTGTGCCCCCTGCCCAGTGGGGCTTGACAGGGGTGGGGCCAGCCAGGTCTGGATCTTGAGCAATTTCGAGGCGTGCGCGGGTGGGCAGGGACTTGACTCTGGGTCCCGTGGTGCGCCCCAGACTCTGACAGGAGGGAGATTTTCATATACATTTTACTAATTTTCTTTCATCTCTGACACTTCTATTATAAAGAAAAGGCAAATAGCAATATTTAAAATATTGCCTTTAATTAATTCTCTTTTAATGTGCATGAATTTCATGCACTGGGCCACTAGTTTGAAATAAAATGAGATAGATTATTAGTACTCAAGTTATAAAGACATAACCCACTTCACAAAAGAGAAAATGCCACAAAGTTAGCTACAGGTAATTGGACAAGGCACATGAACTATTCACAAAAATAGAAAGGCAAATGGTCAATTAACATTTAAAAAAATTACTGCTACTAATAATGAGTTAGTAAATCATAACTATTATATTCCATTTTCAGTAATTATGAAAGAAAATCATTACTCCACTATTTAGTGCTAGTGGATGTATAAATTGAAAAGCAACTTTTTTAGAAACTGTTAATATGACTCACAGTCTAGCTATGTTCACACACTTTCACCCAGAAATACTATTTCTGAATATATACTCTAAGGTATATTCCTAAGAGAAGACAAAGATTAATAGAGTAAGAGTTTAAAATTCCTACTTTAAAATGGCAAAAATTCAGCCAATACCGGAATATTCAAACTCAACAATGGTGTATTTATACAGTGAAAGAATATATAACCTATAAACAGTTTTAGCATTTTATATAACCTATAAACAGTTTTAGCATTTTACATGTAAATTTTATGTGTTTGCTAAACAGTTTGCATAGTGATAGTAAAATGAATTCAAAATGTTAAGGGATAAAAATTTGAGTAATGTTTCTTTATTTTTTCCCTATAGTTCTTTAGCATATCTTTTTCACAGTGAAGGCTCATTACTTTTGCACTTAGAGAAGATACCCCCCTCCTTTTTTTTTTCTTTTCAAAAAGGCATGAGAAGAAGAGAGAAATATTTGGAGACTTAAGGTGGAGTAGTGATATTATGGAAAGATGTGAGTGCTGCTTCTCATGGGGAGGATCACTTCCTGTTGGAGAGACTGTGTCTAGGAAAAGTGAGAAATCTAATGTGTGTCCCCAAAGATGGTCCAATAGGTTTCAGAATTTGCTAACAGAGACATACATTTTTTTCTTGTTCAAAAAGGAATTGTGTCTATTTGCTAACTCCAATCCTATCATTTAAGTGTTTGCCCCTACCAAGCCATTAAAATTGTTCCTATCACTGGTGACTTTCATAATAATACATCCAGTGGCCTAGCATTTGACACAGTTGATTCTCTCTCCTTTTTTCCTGATACACTTTCCTCACCTGGCTTGGTGGAAAACAACATTTTCCTAGTTTACCTACAACCTGGCTTTACCTCTTAATTTCTTAACTAGTTCTTTCTCTGTTTTTCTCAACTCTTTCTTTTCTATCCACACCCACTTGGAAAGTCATTTTAACCCCCTTTAAGGCTTTCATTATCACTTATGTCCTTTAAATTTGTATCTACAATCCTTTAAATTTGTATCTATAATCCCATCTTCTCTGTTGAACTTCTGACTTGATTATCCAGCTACCTATTGATCATTTCCAATGTTACCCCTCCTGGCCCAAGGCAAAACCATCTCTTAGCTGGATTGCTTAGTCCCCTAATTGTTGTCACTCCTTTTACTCTTACTCTCTATGATCTTTCCCATCCACTAGATAAAGTAAATTATAAAACAAATCACACCACTCCTCTGCTCAATATCATTTAATGGCTTTTTTTTTCTCAGTCAGAGAAAAAAAAAAAAAAAGCAAAAGTCTACAATAACCTGAAAGACACTAGATAATTTGGCTGCAGCTACTTCTCTCTAATGTCACTCTGCTCCAGACTCATTGGATTCCTGTTAGAAGGATTCATAATTTCACCAAAGACTTTGCCCTTTCTCCTTTCCTTAGATCACTTTTCCTCAAGCAAGATAAGTGAATTGCTTTTTCACAACCTTTACTTAATTTGCTTATCATTGCATATTCAGAGCTTTCACCAATATGTGGTATGTAGCTGGTATTTAGTAAATATTTGTGGAAAGAATGAATGGACATAGAACTTTCTTAGCCTACCCTCTCAAGATAAAAACCAAGCCTGAAAGGTAAAGCCTCAATGATAAAAGACCCAATCTAGTCTGAATAAGGGAATACTCTTTAAAAACTTATCCTCATCATAATATTATCATTCATAATTATACTGTGTTTTTGACTTCGAGAAAAAATTATTAAATCTTTTTCTTCTCTTTCTAAAAATTAGATTGCCATTGTGTTTTTAAGATTATTTCTTTTTTACTAAAAGGCATGGAACTTTAAAAATCAAAATAATATGTACTGAATTTTTTATGTTAATCTCTTTGTATTAAAATATAAATGAGTCAAAGACAGCTTTGTAATTTGGAATTGTCTTCTCAGGAAAAAAAATCATACTCCTCATTGACGTTAGTTAATACCTTCAGTAAGAGTCTATCATATCATTAAGTATTATCCCCTGGTGTGTATGACAAAAGACACTCTTACAATCTTTATAAGTGATTGTTTTACACTATAGCCAGGACAACCATAATTACATAATGTTAGTCTCAATTTTTTTTGTGGTTCACATCAACTGCTGTTTCACATTGAAGAGCTGTTGTTAGTTATGTCAAGCAAATTATCAAGAGCCACACTTAAAAAAGGACTAATCAAAATTATTAAGTGGAGCTCCATTATTGGGAGGCTTAAAGGTTTGTGTGTCAGCCTTTGCATAATGCATGAGAGATTTATACTCAGTATTCATGCGTGGCTGGGGGAATGTATCAGAAAGTCATGACCTATATTTATTCTAGTAAATATGTTCAGTTTTACACCTCTCCAGTAACTTTTTGGGCATGCATGAGACATAAACCTCTTTTTCCACTTTTAATCTTTAGACATAGGCTAGTACCATTGTATATTATTGGATATCAAACCACCCCCAAAATTTTATGAGTTAAAACCACAATGATTTATTCTTTTTTTATGATTCTGCAGATTGAAATGATAAACTAGACTTCTTTAAAATTGAACACCTCTGTTCATCAAAATATCTACACTAATAAAAGAGTAAGATACAAATTGACTGTACCTTTATGACACCCACCAGCCAATCAGGAATGAGTATGCAAATTAACCCAACAAAGATGCTAGGTTAATTTGCATATGTAGGTGCCAAGAGGCTGGGGGTGGGGCAGGATGCTTGCGTCATTGCCATGGCAAAGATGCAGGCATTCTGCACTGCCCCAGCTGCCACTCTTGGCCTCTGGGCAGCATGGGAAGGCTGAAAGCGGCTCCAGGACGGAGCTAAAAGGCGGCTTCGGCTGGAGTGAAGGCGGTGCTGGCAGCCAGGGGAAGGAAGGCCCATTCTTGCATGAATCTTCATGCATTGGGCCTCCAGTATCATCAATAAAATAAATGAATAGGCCTGTGGTCGGCAAATTGCAGCTCGCGAGCCACATGTGGCTCTTTGGCCCTTTGAGTGTGGCTCTTCCACAAAATACCACAGCCTGGATGAGTCTATTTTGAAGAAGTGGCGTTAGAAGTTTAAGTTTAAAAAATTTGGCTCTCAAAAGAAATTTTAATTGTTGTACTGTTGATATTTGGCTCTGTTGACTAATGAGTTTGCCGACCACTGAAATAGGCAAACCACAGCCTTAATGATAATATTTATAAAACATGTAACTGCAAAAAGACTGCTACCTCAACTATATAATGAACTCCCACAATCGAAAATTAAAAGACAAACAATCCAATTAAAAAACGGGCAAAATATTTTAATAGACACTTCACAAAAGAAAATATAGATATGTTTATTAATCATATGTAAAATTAGTCAAACCGTTAGTCATCAGGAAAATATAAATTAAAACTATAATAATATATCACTATAAAATAACTAGAATGAATAAAATTAAAAGACAGATAACATCAGATATTGGCAAGAATATGGGTTAACTAAAACTCCATACATTACTGATGAGAATGTAAAATGCACCAGCCATTTTGGAAAAGTATTGGCAGTTTTTTATGAAACTAAACATATATTTATCCTTTGATCCTACACTTTCCACTTTGGGTAATCTCCAAAAGTTATGAAAACAAAACAACTCTTGTAATCATATTCATACTAATCTATTCTGAATTGTTCCAAACAAGAAAAAAACACCACCTTGGTGTACAATAACAGGAGAAGAGATAAACCATCTGTGGTGTATTTATACAATGGCATATTAACTCAAAATAAAACAACAACAACAATATATTGACACATACAACAAATCCCCAAATTGTGCCAATACAAAAGGCAAACATAAAAGCACATATTGTATGGTTCCTTCTGTATACATGAAGTTTTGCAATAGGCAAACTAATCTATAGTGGAAAAAAATAACAAAAAAAATAGGTGTCCCTGGTGGTGGGTCAGGGATTGACTGGGAATGGGCATGGAGGAACATTCTGGGGTAAATAACAAAAATTACCTATGTTGAGATAAGAGTTTGTGTTATGCAGCTATATCCATTTGTCAAAACTCAGTATAAATCACATACATTTTATGTATTTAATTGTATATAAATGTAATGGTCTGTTTCAGCCTCACGGATTGCACTCAGTCTGTGGACCACAAGTGAGGAACCTTGGTTTCAGGAGACCACAAGGAAAAATGTTCAGCAGAGTCCTTATGCCCCACTAGCCAGGGTGGTTAACCAGTTACACCAGGTGTAAGTGATTAATACACAAGTTGGTCCTGGGTGTAAAGTTTAAAGTTTGAAATTTAAACAATGCATTATAAATCTTCAGTTAGCCCACTTTTTCTTGTCTTGGTACCAGACTTCTAAGCATTTCTGGAAAGAAGCACAGAGCTAACCCAGTTAGCTGTCATATAATGGCATCTTATACCATAAATGTTGCATTTAAAGAAAATAAACTATAAAGAAATACTGAACTTAAGTTTTAATATGCATTCTGAAGTACTTAAGTTTAAGTGTACAGATTCTGCAATTCACTCTAAAATGCATCAAAAACTGGGAGAGACTGATAGACAGGTAGATGACTGTGGTTAAAAAAACATAAGTACATGTTAATGGCAGAATCTAGGAAGTGAACATACTGGTTTCATATTAAAATTCTTTCAACTTGGCGGCATATTTGAATATTTTTATAAGATGTTACAAACAATTCTTAAGTGTATGACTTTATCAGGCATGCTACAGTTTACAGTTTTGACTTTGGAGAAGGGGATTGCCTCAATGAGAATGTGAATTGAACAAAGTACATTGTCTTGGCTCTTCTGTTCTTTATTGGCTCCTCTCTGCTTCCCGGTGCGCGTGGGTTTCTGCCCACGTTAAATCTTTCTACTAAGTTCTCTTTCAACAGTGCTCTTCTGCCAGCCCAAGCTTTTCATTTCCTCACTTCACTAAAACCAGTTAACTGAAAAGGCAATTTACTCTAAGGTGCTAATAACCATAAACAAACTTTTAATGAGGTCTGCCCTCTTTGAGTAGTGCAACAACTGTGTGTCTATAGATCTTTAAGGAAATTTCGTTTTCCTGAGATGATTTGAATTTAAAGGTGGAAAAAACTATGTTCAGATATGGATATAATTCACAATTCAGAAATGAATTCTACAAATGCAGAAATCAGGGGTATATCCTAGATGAATTTTGTTCTGGGAGGATAAGAACATACTTGACTGGCCAAAACCGGTTTGGCTCAGTGGATAGAGCATCGGCCTGCGGACTGAGGGGTCCCGGGTTCGATTCTGGTAAAGGGCATGTACCTTGGTTGCGGGCACATCCCCAGTGGGAGGTGTGCAGGAGGCAGCTGATCGATGTTTCTCTCTCATTGATGTTTCTAGCTCTCTATCCCTCTCCCTTCTTCTCTGTAAAATATCAATAAAATATATTTAAAAAAAAAAAAAAAAAAAAGAACACACTTGACTGGAGGGCAAGAAAAAGTTTCAAATTGAAGGTGGATCTTAAAGGAAGATTGGGCTGCCTAACGTGAAGACGGCGTTCTGGGCAAAGGGAATGAAAACAAATAAAGGTACAGTGGTCTCTCGATTCTCTAGGTTCTTTTTTTGGGGGGCGGTGAAAATATAGTTCATATTAGAGAACTGTGATTTGACAGAAATATTTACATTTTATTTTGGCTATATTGGAAAGCAGATGATCAGTATATCCCCAAGGAAAGCAAATCTTAAACCACAGTCATGAGGCCAGGATTAGAAGGGCCCACGTGGCATTGGATATGGTTCATAAATCACACAAAAATTCATTTCATTACCTCTTTGATGTACAACTTCCATAGATTTAAAAAATATTTCCATATAGCTGATTACTAAGTTCCCTGAGAGAGAACTATATAGAGAATGGGACAGAGGTGCTCAGAAAAGAGAAGTAAAAGGTAATATCTCAAACCTAAAAGCAAGATTCTCTAAGAGGATTTGTCCAAGCAGGGCAGCAAGTGTGTCTAACTGGAAAGGCTTGTGTCATTTTTTCACCTGTGATTTCAGAATTGTGGGGGTAGACTTGACAGAGTTTGCGAATTCATTGGTCCTTGATAAGAAAAATGGGAAGGCATTTTCATTCCATATTCTTCCTCATACTTTACACCCAGTTGGTTCCCAAGTTCCCTTGATTTATTTTAGCAACATTTTCTCATTTGTATCATCTTTTTCCTTAAGCTTGTCCTTCCTTAGTTCATCCATATTGTTTCTTTTAGTAATTATTTCTAGTTAGTCTCTGTTACCCCAATATCTCCTGAGTTTTAGGGCAGGACAATGACTTTTAATATCTTCACACAAACTATCTAACCATGCAAGATGCTTGATTGAATCATTGAGTTAAATTTTTTTATTGAACTTCTTATAATGAAAATATTTTTCTAGAATACTAAATGTAGAATATAAGATGGGTAGCAACATGGCAATATTTATCTACCTAACTTAATTAGAGCATAAATAAAACTTTTCTATTTAGAAATTAGTAGCAGGTGTTGCAATTAAAATATAAACAGCATATTACAAAATTATTGGTAAAATGGACAAAATACCAGTTCTACTTACTTAAATCCACATGCTGTTGAAGCCAGATAAGTGTTTATTTGCATTTATATGCAAACATTTATAGACAGACATTATTTACAAAATTTTGTCTATTATAGTCTGAGCACATGGGTATTCATCCTTGGACATTATATACATATTTATGTTTTTAAGCCAGGAAAGAACATCAGAGAAGGAAAATACTTTGTCTGGGATACTGAATTAATATTAGCTATAGCTTATGAGTGTTTACTATAATCTAGTAAATGCACCCAAGGCTTAAAGACATTATATAATTTAATCTTCATAATAATCTTTTGTTATTCCAATTCCCATTTTACAGATGAAGAAATAGGTGCTTAGTTAAGTTAAATGTCTTGCCCAAGATCATTTAGTAAATAAAAGATAGAATGGGATTTGAAAGATACCTGCATAGCTTCAAAACTATGGAGCTTGGCTGCCAGTCACAGAAGGTAGCAGAGGATTCCTTTTACAGGAGGAGATTGTGCTCCAGTCATTGGCACTGAGTCTCAGTGACAGGACTGTCTCTGGAAGGGTTGCTAAAGTCAATCCTGTCTTCCTAAACTTGTCTACATATAAATGTTAAAGATCTGAAAGCTACAAGATAAGGCCCATCCACAGATCTTGATCAAGCACATTAGGAAGGGATTGGGGTATAAAGTTAGCTACCTGTTATATTTGTCTTCCATTGTTGCACAATGTACTGGTATTGCCACCAATTTACCAGCTATGCATACTTATTATCTTAGAATTCTGTAGGTCAGAAGTAGGGATACAGAAAAACTGGATTCTCCACTCCCAGTCTCACAAGGTTGAGATCAAGGTATCTATAGGATGTGTTTACATCTGTAGCTCAAGGACCTATTCCAAGTTCATTCATGTGTTAGATAATTCAGTTCCTTATAATTGTAGGACTGAGGCCCCTGTTTCCTTGCGAAAGACCACTCTCAGTCTCTTGCCACATGTTCCTCTTCACCTTCAAAGCCTGAAATGGAGAATATTTCTTGTGTTGAATCCTTCTAACACTTCAAATTTCTTTTGCCAAGAAGAGCCCAGTCTCTTTTAATCATGGCTCACATGATTAGGTCAGTCCCATCAAGTCAACTTGCTGAAAGTCAACTTTTTGAAAGTCAACTGATTTAGGATGTAATCATATCTGCAAAATCCTTTTACAAAAGTACCTAGAGATTAATGTTTCCTTGAAAACCTCAAAGAAGGTGTGTGTATACAAGGGTCACAATCATCTTAGAATTCTACTTACTATATTTGTCCAGATTCCAGAATCTGTGATGAGCTTCTTCTGTGCATTACTCAAATGGGCTATCAACACTCTTAAAGTATATTTTATTTACATAATAATTATGTCAGGTAATATGTTTTTATTTTTCTGCCCCTAATTCCAGCCTATCCATTTATGGATATGACTTTTCCTAGATTTTCTTAAGCAACTCTTTGCTTTGTTGCTCTTCTTGGGAATTAAATCCCCTTCCCTTTACCCTTTGCTCATGCTTGGAGTATTGCTTTACCTTCATAATACACCTAGAATCCTGAACATCATTGAGTCTTTGCTATATGCCAGGTCCTGAGGACATGGAGATAAATAATAGAGACATTATACTTTAAAAGTTCACAATCCAGAAGAGGACATAAGTTGTATAAGTAGTGAATTTTTATATGCTTTAGTGAAAGAAAAGGAAGGGAGTGACCTTGAGCAAAGTCCTGATGAATAAGTTGAAGTGCTAGGTAAACTATTTTGGGTGGAGTGTTCCAGGGAGACAAGGGAGGATACAGAGCAGGGCACATTAATGAAACTCCACATCTCAGGAATTTGGTATGGCAGGTGAATAGGGTTAGAGAGGTACCAAAGTTAAAGCATATGACTGGGGTCCCTCTCACTTTGGAGAAAGGTGTTTTCTGAGCTTTGTCTGGGATCCAAAGAATAGAGTTGGGCTTCTGATTCTTGATCTTGTTATTTAATAACTGGAGGCCCAGTGCACGAAATTCATGCAGCGGTGGCGGTGGGGAGGGTGTCCCTCAGCCCGGTGGGCACCCTCTCCAATCTGGAGGGATAACCTGCAGTCGGACATCCCTCTTACAATCCAGAACTGCTGGCTCCTAACTGCTCGCCTGCCTGCCTGATTGCCCCTAACTGCTTCTGCCTGCCAGCCTGATCATTTGTTGATTTGTTGATAATAGGCATTCTGACAGGTGTGAGATGGTACCTCATTGTTGTTTTGATTTGCATCTCTCTGATGATTAGTGACTTTGAGCAGGTTTTCATATGTCTCTTGGCCTTCCTTCTGTCTTCTTTCGAAAAGTGTCTATTTAGATCAGTTGCACATTTTTTGATTGAGTTGTTTATCTTCTTTTTGTTAAGCTGCATGAGTTCCCTGTAAATGCTGGAGATTAAACCCTTATCGTTAATATCATTGGCAAATATGTTCTCCCATGCAGCGGGCTTTCTTGTTTTATTGATGGTCTCCTTTGCTGTGCAAAAGCTTTTTATTTTGATGTAGTCCCATTTGTTTATTTTCTCTTTAGTTTCCATTGCCCTAGGAGCAGTATCAGTGAAGAAATTGCTTCGGCATATGTCAGAGATTTTTCTGCCTGTGTATTCCTCTAGTATTTTTATGGTTTCTCGTCGTATGTTTAAGTCCTTGATCCACTTTGAGTTTATTTTTGTGTATGGTGTAAGTTGGTGGTCTAGTTTCATTTTTTTGCATGTATCTGTCCAATTTTCCCAACACCATTTATTGAAGAGACTATCTTGACTCCATTGTATGTTCATGCCTCCTTTGTCAAATATTAATTGAACGTAGTGATTTGGGTCAATTTCTGGGTTCTCTATTCTATTCCATTGATCTATATGTCTGTTCTTGTGCCAGTACCAGGCTGTTTTGAGAACAGTGGCTTTGTAATACAGCTTGAAATCCGGTATTGAGATCCCACCTACTTTGTTCTTCTTTCTCAGGAATGCTGTGGCTATTCGGGGTCTTTTTTTATTCCAGATGAATTTTTGGAGAGTTCTTTCTAGGTCTGTGAAATATACTGTTGGTATTTTAATGGGGAGTGCATTGAATCTATAGATTGCTTTGGGTAGTATGGACATTTTAATGATGTTGATTCTCCCAATCCATGAACATGTTATGTTCTTTCATCTGTTTATGTCTTCCTCTATCTCTTTTTTCAGTATCCTGTAGTTTTCCGTGTATAGATCTTTTACCTCCTTAGTTAAGTTTATTCCTAGGTATCTTAATTTTTTTTGGTGCAATGGTAAATGGGATTGCTTTTTTAGTCTCTCTTTCTGTAAGTTCACTATTGGTGCATAGAAATGCCATAGATTTCTTGGAGTTAATTTTGTATCCTGCTACATTGCCGAATTCATTTATTAAGTCTATTAGGTTTTTTTTTGTTTTTTTATTAAATATATTTTATTGATATATTACAGAGAGGAAGGGAGAGGGATAGAGAGCTAGAAACATCGATGAGAGAGAAATATCAATCAACTGCATCCTGCACACCTCCCACTGGGGATGTGCCCACAACCAAGGTACATGCCCTTGACCAGAATCGAACCCGGGACCCTTCAATCCGCAGGCTGACGCTCTATCCACTGAGCCAAACCGGTTTTGGCAAGTCTATTAGTTTTTTGATGGAATCTTTCGGGGTTTTTTTATGTACAATATCATGTCATCTGCAAATAAGGACAGCTTTACTTCTTCTTTTCCAATTTGGACACCTTTTATTTCTTCTTCTTGTCTAATTGCAATGGCTAACACTTCCAGTACTACGTCGAACAGGAGTGGTGAGAGTGGGCATCCCTGTCTTGTTCCTGTTCTTAGGGGAAATGGTTTTAGTTTTTGCCCATTGAGTATGATGTTAGCTGTGGGCTTATCATATATAGCTTTTATTATGTTCAGGTATGATCCTTCTATTCCCACCTTGTTGAGAGTTTTTATCAAGAAAGGGTGTTGGATTTTGTCAAATGCTTTCTCTGCATCAATTAATATGACTATGTGATTTTTATCTCTCAGTTTGTTTATGTGATGTATCACGTGTATTGATTTGCGGATATTGTACCATCCTTGCATTCCTGGGATAAACCCTACTTGGTCATGGTGTATGATCTTTCTGATGTAGTGCTGGATCTGATTTGCTAGAATTTTGTTGAGGATTTTGGCATCTATGTTCATGAGGGATATTGGCCTGTAATTCTCTTTCATTGTGTTGTCTTTATCTGGTTTTGGTATTAGGGTGATGCTGGCTTCATAAAATGAGCTTGGAAGTGTTCCTTCCTCTTGAATTTTTTGGAATAGTCTGAGGAGGACTATTAGTTCTTCCTTGAATGTTTGGTAAAATTCCCCTGTGAAGCTGTCTGACCCCAGGCTTTTGTTTGCTGGAAGCTTTTTGATGACTGCTTCAATTTCTTCCATAGTTATTGGCCTATTGAGCTGTTTAGATTCTTCCTGATTGAGTTTTGGAAAGTTATATTTTTCAAGGAATATGTCTATTTCCTCCAGGTTGTCCAGTTTGTTGGAATAGAGTTGTTCATAGTATTTTTTAACAATCCTTTGTATTTCAGCGGGATCTGTTGTTATTTCACCTCTTTCATTGCTGATTTTATTTATTTGGGTCCTCTCTCTTTGCTTCTTGGTGAGCCTGGCTAGAGGTTCATCAATCTTGTTTATCCTTTTAAAGAACCAGCTCTTAATTTTGTTGATCTTTTGTATTGTTTTTTTGGACTCAATGTCATTTATCTCCGCTCTGATCTTTATTATTTCCTTCCTTCTGCTTACACTAGGCTTTTCTTGTTGCTCTTTTTCTAACTCTTTGAGTTGTAGGGTTAGGTAATTTATTACCATTGTTTCTTTATTTTGCAGTAGACTTGTAGAGCTATGAACTTCCCTCTCAAGACTGCTTTCACTGTGTCCCATAGATTTTGGATTGTTGTGTTTTCATTGTCATTTGTTGTCATGATGTTTTTTATTTCTACCTTGATCTCTCTGGTAACCCAGTCCTTGTTTAATAGCATGATGTTTAGTCTTCATGTTTGATTTTTTTGGATTGTTTTTATTGTAGTTGACTTTCATTTTTATGCCACTGTGATCTGAGAAGATGCTTGATATGATTTCTATCTTCTTGAATTTGAAGAGACTTTGCCTATGACCCAACATATAGTCTATCTTTGAAAATGACCCATGTGCACTTGAGAAGAATGTATATTCTGTGGCTTTGGGGTGAAATATTCTGAAGATGTCAATTAATTCCATCTGGTCTAGTGAGTCATTTAGGATTGATGTTTCTTTGGTGATATTTTTTGTTTAGAGGATTTGTTTAATGGTGATTGTGGGGTATTAAAGTCTCCTACTATGATTGTATTGCTGTGAATCTCTCCCTTGATATCCTCCAGGAGTTTTTTTATGTATTTGGGTACTCCTGTGTTGGGTGCATCTATGTTTACCAGAGTTATTTCTTCTTGTTTGGATTGCTCCCTTTAGTATTATGAAGTGGCCTTCCTTATCTCTTGTTATGTCCTTCTCTTTGAGATCTAATTTGTCAGATATAAGTATTGCTACCCCAGCTTTTTTTTTCATTTCCATTCCCCTGAAAAACCTTTTTCCATCCCTTCACCCTCAGTCTGTGTGCGTCTTTTTTTCTGAAGTGGGTTTCTTGTAGACATCAGATATATGGGTCATGTTTTCTTATCCAATCCATTAACCTATGTCTTTTGATTGGGGCATTTAATCCATTTACATTTAAAGTTATTATTGATAGGTACTTATTTGTCACCATTTTTATTCTTTACCCTGTGTTCCTTCTTCGCTTCCTATTTCTTTTTTTTTTTTTTTTTTTTTTTTTTACAGCAGACCCTTTAGCATTTCTTGCATTGCTGGATTAGTGGTAATAAATTACCTTAGTCCTTTTTTTGTCTGTGAAGCTCCTGATTTCACCTTCAATTTTGATTGATAGCCTTGCTGGGTACAGTATTCTTGGATTCAGACCCTTCCTTTGCATGACTTTGTGTATTTCATTCCATTCCCTTCTGGCCTGATGAGTTTCTGTTGAGAAATCAGTCGCTAGTCTGATGGGGGTTCCTTTGTATGTAACTTTCTGTCTCTCTCTGGCCGCTTTTAAGATTCTTACTTTGTTGTTGGTGTTTGCCAGTTTAATTATAATGTGCCTTGGCATCGGTCTTTTGGGGTTCATTTTGCTTGGGACTGTGTGAACGTCTTGGATTTGTGTGGGTTTTTTCTTCCCTATATCAGGGAAGTTTTCTGTCATTATTTCTTCAAACAGGTTTTCTATTCCTTGCTCAGTTTCCTCTCCTTCTGGGATCCCTATTATGTGGATGTTGTTTTGTTACGTGTTGTCCCAAAGTTCCCTTAGGCTCTCCTCCTGCTTTTTACTTTTTTTTTCTAGAAGCTGCTCTACTTGGGTATTTTTTCCTACCTTGTCTTCTAGCTCACTGAAGTGGTTCTCTGCTTCTTCTAGTCTACTCTTGATGCTTTCTATTGAGTTCTTTACAGCAGCGATGTCATTTTTCATTTCTTCTTAGTTCTTCTTCATTTCCTCTTGCTTCTTATTCATATTGTCGAATTTGTCTTCCATTCTTTTCAGCCACCTTATGACCATTTATCTGAATTCTTTCTCTGGCAGGTTTCTTGCCTCCATTTCGTTTACTTCCTTTTCTCGTGATGCCTGCTTTTCTTTCATATGAGGGCTGTTTCTTTGTCTCCCCATGGTCTCTCTTTTCCAGGTGTCTGGTTATGTAGTTCTCTCTCTCCTGCATTGATTTAAAGGCACAAAATACAGCACAACCAGGTACAACACACAAGGCACTGAACAGAAATGTATTCATGATATTAATAACCCCAAATAAAGGTGACCACCAGAGAAAGGCAAATTAGGGGATAGGAGAGAAAGAAAAAGAGAAAAAAAGAAAAGAAAGGAGTGCCAAAATGAAATTGGAAAAAGGAAAAAAATAGTAAGAGACAAAAGAAAGAGAATAAGAAAGAAAAGGGGAACAAACTATATATATGGGAAGAAAACTCCAATAGAACAGCCACTATTCCCAGCAAATGCCAGCAACAAGTACCTGGAGATGAATACATACTACAAACAACAATTAATATCAAGCAAGGTGAGGAAAAACAGATGCAAAAACAAACAAAAACAAAGCAAACAAACAAAAAAAAACACAAAAAAATGAATAAGCAAGACAATCTCACAAACAAGCATAAAAAATCGATATAATCAACATTCAAGCAAACAACAACAAAAGGACAGAGAGAAAAACAATTTTTTGTATAGCGAAGACAGAGAAGAGAGAGGTGTGTATGAACTCGGAGCAGGGGATTGGAAATTAGATATATAAGTAGGGTGAAATTTTAACAGGGTGTAAAAAGAAAGAATAGGGAAATTCTAAAGCAGGAAAAGGGTAAGAGAAACAGGACAACAAAAGGGCAAAAGTTAGGAAGAGAGTGATGGCATAAAGGTAGAGTTGATATAGAATAGAATGATGCTAAAGGAAAGATGAAAATAGATTGTAGAACACTAATCTCAAAGACAAAATGAAATGACACATTTTTTTTAAAAAAGGTAAAATAGTAGTAGTAATAATACTGATTGAAAATAAAAATGTAATAATTAAAAGGGTAAAATCAAGTGAGGAAAAAAGAAAAAAGTTTCTTAAGTAAAAGATGAAACAAAAAATAATAAAAAAATAATAAAAATAATAAAAATAATATGTACAGTAGTGAAGGTCATTCACTTCCTCTATTGTTCTGTTTGGCACGCTTGTTTCCCAGTCAGGACAGTATTGCAGTTTTCTGCATTCCACTGCTCCTCAATGTTGTAAGCCAGTCCTGATTTTTAAGCAGGCGGTGTGTCTTACTTTCTTGTATTCCTTTATTTGTGATTACACAAGAGTCAATTTGTGATTCAGCCCCTGGGTGGCAGTGTTCCTGGGTTGACCTCTGGGTCTATAGATCCTCTCTAGCCTGTGCTTAGATCCTGCTTTCCCTGTGGCACTCAATACCAGTTTGTGGGAGTGGGCTGCCCCAGAGCTGGTTCTCTGATGGTCACTCCCCGCTCTGATCCCTAGGTTCCAGAAAAGCAACTTTCCCCTGCAGTCTCCTAGGGTGCCCCCAATTGGGTGATGCTATGTATTGGGCTCAGTAATCAGAAGCAAGGATTCAAAGAGGAGAAAGTGCAAGTGTGCAAACTCCGGGTCTGCACACAAGCCTGCGCAATCTCCTTTTTCCCCTTGTGTCCAAGCAGCCGGCACACTCCCAAAATTTTTAGGCTGTCCTTCTGCGTCAGATAAAAATGGGTTGCTTTTTAGAGATCCCCTCTGTTAGCAGCTCTGAGGACCCCCTTCCACATTCACGGATCATGCCAGCCCCAACAACCACGGATTTTTCTAGGTGCAGACTTCCCCCGGTCCTCCAGCTCCTGCAGTGCGCGCATTTCTCTGTCCTGCTGGGACCAGAGACTCACCTTATCCCAGGTGAAATCTAACCTTTTCGTGGTGGAGTGTAGAACTCCTCTGAATCTGCGTGTTTGCGCCAATTGGGGACTGGTGCTCTGGGGTTCGCAGCTGTTCATGTATGCCACAGTTGTAGATTTTCAGGTTTCAGATAACATCCACTTTCCCCTTCAAGATGACACAGTCTCCATGTCTGAGCCGGTGGCTCTGGGAGGGAACCCAGCAGCAGTGAAGGCTGCCCAGTCAGGGGATACCCGTCCAGCAGTCCCCCACCTTCTCCTGGAGTATAGGTGTCCCTTAACTCTCCAACAGACACTCCCTGTGCGACCCTCAGCTGTTCTTTCTATCTGCTCCAGGACAAGGCTTGGGACACGTCTGTCTATTCTGCCACCATTTTTCCACCCCTCTATAGGGTTTTAAAATTTATTTTCTAAACAAAACCATTTGAAACTTTCAATAGTATTCATGAATGCTAAATATTTTTAATTTATAGGAATTGCCATAATAACAATTTATTTTTTCAAGTTTATACATGATGTAAAGTACATTCCAATGTTAGATTGCAAAATATTAATTGTTCATAAAACAAGTGATAATAAATGGGTAATGATCATTTATTAATTTAGTCATCTCTAAATCAACATTGTCACATTTATGTAGACAATTTTGTCACATGCAGCAAGCTAGAAATGACTAAATAATTTCTGCCTATTATAATTATGTTATTTCTTCTCCATTTATTTGTTAGTAGTGGTCTGGTGCATGAATTTGTGCACATTGAAAGGAAATTAATTAGACGAAATACTTTAATATTGCTATTTGCCCTTTCTCTATAATAGAAGTGTCAACC
Organism: Plecotus auritus; assembly: GCF_963455305.1. Classification (NCBI taxonomy): domain Eukaryota; kingdom Metazoa; phylum Chordata; class Mammalia; order Chiroptera; family Vespertilionidae; genus Plecotus; species Plecotus auritus. The sequence continues at coordinate 29,830,652 of NC_137775.1, read as the reverse complement.
AAATTCATGATCAACAATGACACATCAAAACACACACATGTGATTGGCGCCAGTGAGAACTTTATATGTATTGCGCATGCGTGAGTCAACTTAGCCTTTTATATATATAGAATAATTAGACCTGCTTTCTGATTTAGCTAAACTTTTTTCAGCCCAGTGAAGCACCCCAACTTCTCTTTCAGGTAATTGTCAGCAACACAGCAGTAAATATCAACAGAAAGCAGATTATTATTGTAGATCACACAGGGAGAACAAAAGATAAAATATTTAACTACAGCAGTGTTTGTCTATATTCTGTGCAGTGAGAAAACCTGAAGTCATTTTCAAGGTCCACCATTTCTTACTTCTTTTCAGTCGGGTCAAGTTTCTAATCTTTCTAAATCTCCATTTTCCAGCTAATGAAAATAAATAGGATTCCATGGAGTCTTCTATTTACCTACTCTTGGAATTCTGTGAGGATCAAATGAGATGAGGCAAGGGGAAAATGCTTCACAGACATTTGTTTACAGTGTAAATGTTTCCACATGGGTATAAAGCAAGTCGTGTTCCTGGGCTGAAGAAACTGCAAGGAGGCTAGTTGCTAGGGAGAGGAAGCTGGGCATTGCTACGTGACGTCATTACCTGGTGCCCACAGTGATGGTTTCTGGGCTGCCCATGGGGTCTCGGCAGCATCACTGTGATTTGGTGGGCTGTCACTTTGCGTGGTGGCAGGGCCTGTGTCCCACTGGGGAAAGCCGAGTGTTGCTTTGTGGGGTGCCAGGTCCGTGCTGCCATTTCTCTGTAAATGGCAAGTGTGCATCAGGGCAGCTCCTGCATTGAGCGTCTGCCCAATGCAGCCACTCAGTGGGAAGGACACTTAGCATATTAGCCTTTTATATATATAAATAATTTCTGCAAAATATAAAATCCTCTCATTATTCAAAACCGTAGTAGAAGAGCATATTTTAGATTTTAATTTCTCAATTGATTGCATGTTCCATGTGGACAAATATCATATTTATCTGTTTTAGTACTCAGGGTACGCAGAATATAATCTCTGGGACATGGTGGGCACATGATAAATATTTGGCTAATTAATGCATTATTTTTATGGCTATAATTGATTCTGATTCTTATTTTTATCACTTAATAATGATTTCCTAAGATTAAGATAACTGTCTTTACTCTGGCCTTTTAAACATAGCAATTTATTCTTACTACCTCAATTTTTATAGAATGTTATTTACTTATCTTTAAAGACATGTATCACCATACACATCATTAGATTTATTTTAAGTATTTATATTTTAGGTTCTTCATTAGTATGTAAGCAGAATCTATGTCCCTTTAGGTTTTTTTTTTGTTTGTTTTTTTATAGAGATTATTTAGAAACAAATGAAATTTTAAACAGCAGTATAATGTACAAGCAGATTTTATTTTATCTTACACAGGTGGTGTGTGGAACAGTAGGTAAGACCCATGAATGATATAAAGAATGACTATCGTAAGTGTATAGAGACAGAATATATTATACCAGAGGCCTGGTGCACGAAAATTCATGCACTGGGGGGGGGGGGGGGGAATGGGTCCCCTCAGCCCAGCCTACCCCTTCTAACAGTCTGGGAGCCCTCAGGGGATATCCCTGGGGAGTGGGCCTAAGCTGTAGCCTGGCCTCCCTCTGTGGGAGGTGACCAGGCCGATCAGGGAAAGGCTCTGCCTCCATCAACCTGCTGCTGTTGCCACTGCTGGCTGCCACAGCTGTGAGGCCTGAGACTGGGGCCTCACAGCCGCTGGGGCTCACGGCTGCCTGAGCCCATGGCTGCCTGAGCCCCGGGCCTTGCAACCACTGTGGTTTTGTCTGGATAGATGTCCAGAAGACGTCCACTCTAATTAGCATATTACCCTTTTATTAGTATAGATTAAGGGTACTAAGTTGGTGGGAACTATGTAGAGTGGATTTAGCATGGTAGTTTTAAAATTAGATTAGTTATAAGATTTCACTTCAGTACTTTAATTCTGTTATTTCATGATTTCATTTTTGCAAAGCAATTAGTCACAAGGATTTTTTATTTCTAATAGGTAATTCAAAGCAGGCATATATTCTCTTTAGCAATTTCCAAAAAAAAATCACATTTCTTTTCTGTAAGCTGCTTAATAATAAAAATTTAATCACTGAAAAATGTAGAATATTTTTTAATTTTAAAAGCTATTTTTAGATTTAAAACAATGTGTAAATACTGTGCAGATGGCAATTATGCAGAATAGCCTATATCATTTCATCAGCCTTTAAACCAGCTTAATTCTTGCAAAATTAATTTGTGGTACAACAGTAATTTACTATAGATTTGAAGACCTTTTCTTGGATTGTTTGAGGACACCAATCCAAACAAAGGGAAATAGTAAAAGGTTTGGCATCCTGATCTCAGAGAGAAGGAAATCAGGCAGGACATGCCTGTATTCCAGTTACTCTAGGGACTGCTTTAGAATATTCCGTGAGCATTTCTCTGCACTTTGGAATAATAAGTTGCTGGAACAGCAACGTCATCATCATGAATTTGCACCTTTGGTGGATAATCATAAGGCTTCATTTTTCTGAAAGTCATAATTCACATCAGCTTGCTGCACTGAGTGAGATAACATTATTTTCTTGTTCATGGAAATAAAATTCTACAGGTAATTTACTGATGTGCTAATTACCATTTCCACTGATGAGCTAAGGAACACTGTGGTTCCTCAAATTGTTTTCACCCTGAAAAATGTATTTATATTTGCCAAAACCCTGAAGCATAAAATGATATTAGTTTTGTGGATTGTTGCTAAGCGTGGCAGGCAATATGCTCATGCTTTTCTTTCTTCTTCTTCTTCTTCTTCTTTTTTTTTTTTTTCTTTTTTTTGGTAAAGGATCAGCTATGCTTGGGCAGGAAATAACAGAATGGCTGATTTGTGTGTTTGAGTAACACTTTCTTTATAATACCAGTGACAAAAACATTTCAGCATTGAGGAGACTTAGTAGATAGGTAGAATATATATATATATATATATATATATATATATATATATATATATATATATATATATATATATATGGTCTTTTTACACAACAGATATATTGACTTGCAAAAGTCCTACAAAGGGAATAGTGCTTACATTTCAAAAGGTCTTTATTTTAATTGTCTGAAACCTTTGGTTTTCATCTGCGCTACTTGCTGCCATCTGGGCATGCTCCAGCACTTCATCCTCAGTCATTTCTAAAGCTCCTCTCTTTAAATCTAAAAGAGTCCATTTTATCCTGCAACATGTGTCTCATCCTTCCACTGTGAAATCTGTCCTGATTTCCCTTTGGCTCTGATGTCTCATTCTGTACCTTGCTCAGGGCTCTTCTAATTGTGTGCCTTAATCAGGGCTGTGGTTATTAGATTGAAATACAGTAATTGATGCTGTTGCTGAGATGTGGGCTTCTTGAGATCAGGAACTTTGCTTTCTTCATCTTTATATTTCTCCTTTCCTCACATTAACTTCTACTGCACCTGTAGTATGGTGCTTGGGAAATGGTAAATTACATAGATTTTCCTTGATTGAACTGTTGGCTGGAACTTCTTTCTTACCATCATAATCTCCTTTCTTGGTCTTGTGGACATCATTCTCATAACTTTATTTCTAATTTGCTGTATGTTCCCTGATATTAATTTATTCAACTTTTATCCTCTTCATATAGATTTGTATTACATTTTTTTTTTATTTTTATTTTTGTTAAACTGAAGTCAACATCATGTATTTATTCCCCCCTCTTTACAACCTGACCTGATTTCATTATTCTCTTCCTGAGTATAACCAGAGGTGCACCTGCCTTGGAAGTGCTACTTTGGCCCTAGCCAGTTTGACTGAGTGGATAGAGCACTGGCCTACGGACCAAAGGGTCCCGGGTTCGATTCTGGTCAAGGGCACATACCTCAGATGCAGGCTCCTCCTCGGCACAGGCCCTGGTCAGGGCTCCTGCAGGAGGGAACCAATCGATGTGTTTCTCTCACATAGGTATTTCTCTGTCTTTTCCTCTCTCTGAAAATCAATGGAAAAATATCCTTTTGTTATTCTCTTTTTTTGTGGTGTCTTTATCTGGTTTTGAAATTAGGGTAATTCTGCCTTCATAGAAAGAGCTTGGAAGTATGCCTTCCTCTTGCATTTTTTGGAATACTCTAAGGAGGATAGGTTTTAGTTCTTCCTTGAATGCTTGATAGAATTCCTCTATAAAAGGAAGCTAAACGATCCAATCAAAAAATGGGCAAAGGACCTAAGTAGACACTTTTCAAAAGAGGACATACAGAAGGCCGAGAGACATATAAAACATGCTCAAAGTCACTACAAATCAAAACAACAATGAGGTACCATCTCACACCTGTCAGAATGGCTATCATTAACAAATCAACAAATGACAAGTGCTGGTGAGGATGTGGAGAAAAAGGAATCCTCATGCACTGCTGGTGGGAATGCAGACTGGTGCAGCCACTGTGGAGAACAGTATGGAGTTTCCTCAAAAAACTAAAAATGGAACTCCCATTTGACCCAGTAATCCCACTTCTAGGACATCCCTAGAAACCAGAAACACCAATGAGAAAGGATATATGCACCTCTATGTTCATAGCAGTATACTTTACAATAGCTAAGATTTGTAAACAGCCTAAGTGCCCATCAGCAGATGAGTGGATTAAAAAACTATGGTACATCTACACAATGGAATACTATGCCGCTATAAAGAAGAAGAAATTTTTACAATTTGCAACATCATGGATGGAACTGGAGAGCATTATGCTAAGCGAAATAAGCCAGTCAGAGAAAGATAAATATCACATGATCTCACTCATATGTGGGATATAATGATTAACATAATTTGATGAACAAAAATAGAACCAGAGACAAATGGCAGGGTAAGTGATGGGGTTAGAGCAGCCGTGGGCAAACTACGGCCTGCAGGCCGGATCCGGCCCATTCGGCTGTTCTATCCGGCCCACAGAGCCGAAAGAGCGGAGGGTTCTCTTGCTCTCCCCTCCGCTCCTTCACCAGCAGCAGTGTTAACATGGCAACGTCGGGAAACACGGCCGCAGCTCCTCCTTCTGAGTGGGCGGATTTATATTCGCCCATTCAGTAGAAGGAACAACCTCTCAATCTTCCAGAGGCTCCTTGTAATGCCCGCGGACGCGTCCCCCGACATCACCCTGGGAATGCATAGACACGTTATCATGGTGATGTAGGGAGACACGCCCCTGGAGAGCACAGTATCAGAGCCTTTCTGAGGTAAGATTAAGAGCTCTACTCAAACACAATTTTTTCCTGTTCCCACATTCTGTACATCACAATGACTTGTTAATAAAACAACAAAGACTTTCAGCTTTTAGTCACTTCAACTGGTGGCCTGTCCTTTGTCACAAAACCCTGAAACAGCACCAGAAGAGGTGCAACTGGAACTCATCGATCTTCAGTCTGACTTTGTCCTAAAGGAGAAATTCAGCTCTCTTGAACTAAGAGACTTTTATGCTTCACTTAATGAAGCCACTTTTCCAAACATCCGGAGGATGGCACAGAAGATACTGGTGCTGTTTGGGTCAACCTATGTTTGTGAGCAGACATTTAGCGTCATGAACATCAACAAAGCCCCTCACAGATCCAGCTTAACTGACGAACACCTCAGATCTATCCTGAGAATAGCCACCACAAAACTAACTCCAGACTTTGATGCATTAGCTAAAAAAGGAGACCAACAACACTGTTCCCACTGAAGTTGATGTTTTAAAGACCAAAAACCTTTCAACCCAGTCTACATTGCCATCTACAACTACGTCCCGGGCATAATTTGGAAGTTGCACTAAAGAAAATGTTTAATTTACTGTTTACACATTTTGTTCTTTTCTATTTGTTTTAGTTTTAAATTATTTTATTATATTTAAGTTTAATTTGAAAGGCTTTTGTACCTTTCCTTTGTTAGGCAATTTTATTTTGCCTTTGCCATCTTTAATATAAGGTATGTTATTGTGCTATGATTCCTCCATTTTTTGAAGTTTCAAATTATAATAATTAGTGTTTACATTCTTCTTGTTAAAATGTTTGAAATGAATAAAACTATTGAAATAAAAAAAAAAAGACCGTACCCTTTTATGTAATGATGTTTACTTTGAATTTATATTAGTTCACACAAACACTCCATCCATGCTTTTGTTCCAGCCCTTCGGTCCAGTTTAAGAACCCATTGTGGCCCTCGAGTCAAAAAGTTTGCCCACCCCTGGGTTAGAGAGTAACCAAAGGACTTGTATGCATGCATATTAGCATAACCAATGGACACTGACTCTAGGGCAGTGGGGGCTTGCCTGGAGTGGGAATGGCTGGTGGTGGGGGGTGTCAATCGGGGAAAAAGAAGACACATGTAAAACTTTAGGCAAAAAATAAAAAATATATATATTTAGTATTCTAGAATTGTGCACTTGAAACCTGTATCATTTTATTACCAATGTCACCCCAATAAATTCACAAGAAAAATATCATCTGCTGAGGATTAAAAAAAAGTGCTACTTTGTACTACCCTTCTGTTCTACCTGCCTGACAAAATGCTCTCAACCAGTTCCGCTTTTATCTTTTCTTTTTTTTTTTCTATACTCAGTTGCTGAGAGCTACTTGAGAAAATATGTAATCTACTGAATACCTCCAAGTAGATATAATTTAGAAAGCTCAAAGATAATATCCATCTCTAAGCCATTCCCACTCACATATATTTAACAAAACATTGTACAGGCTCAATAGGCTGAAAATTATCACCATTATTGGATGAAATCAAAGACTGAAATAAATGGAATGACATACCATGTTCATGGATTGGAAGACAACATAATAACAATGTCTATTCCCCCACAGAATTATTTACATGTTTAATTCAATTCCTATCAAAATCTTCACAGATCTTCTGTGGAAATAGACAAGTTTATTCTGAAATTTACATCAAAACACTCAGGTCCTGAAATAGCTTTAAAAATCTTGACAAAAAAAGAAGGAAGTTCAAGGATTCACTCTATCCAATATTAAGGCTTACTATGTAGCTACAGTAATCAAGAAATTGTGATATTGATGAAGAGATAGACACATAGATCAATGGAACAGAATGAAACACAACAAAAGGCTCACACAAATATTAACTGGTATTGACAAAGGTGCAAAAGCAATTTAATGGAGAAAGGGCACCACATTAAAGCAATAGTGTTGGCACCATTGGATGTCCATAGACAAAAAAAGCAAACATCTACTTTTTAAATCCCACACCTTATACAAAAATAAGTTAAAGTGCACTTTAGATTTAAATGTAAACTGAAAGACTACAATTTTTAGGGAAAAAAACATGATCAAAATATCCAGAACCTAGGGCTGAGCAGTGTTCTAAGACTTGACAAAAAACACTGGGTATGAAAGGAAAAATTGGTAAATAAGACTTCATCAAAATAAAATAAAATAAAATAATAAAAATCATGCAGGCTAAGTGAAATAAGCACCAGAAAAAGACAATTACCACATGATTTCACTCATATGTGGAATCTGATGAATAAAATAAACTAACAAACAAAATAGAAACAGCCTTATAGATACAGAGAACAGACTGACAGCTGTCAGAGCGGAGGGGAGTTGCAGGACTTGGTGGAAAAGTTTAAGAGATTAAGCAAAACACAACAACAACAAAAAAAACCCCAAACCTCATAGACAACAGTATCGTGATTACCAGAGAGAAAGGGGATGGGGAGAGAGGAGGAAATAGAAAAGGGTATAGGGGGGATAAACAGTGATGGAAGAATACTTGAATTGGGGTGATAAACACAGAATACAATATACAGATTTGTATTATAAAACTGTACACCTGAATCCTGTATAATTTTACTAACCAACTAGAGGCCCAGTGCACGAAATTCGTGCACTCACAATGGTCCCTCAGCCTGGCCTGTACCCTCTCACAATCCAGGAGCTCTCGGGGGATGTCCGACTGCCAGCTTAGGAGCTGGCCTAAGCTGGCAGTCAGACATCCTTAGCACTGCTACAGAGGCGGGAGAGGCTCTCACCACTGCTGCTGCGCTCACAAGCCATGAGCCCAGCTCAGAGCTTCTGGTTGAGTAGCACTCCCTCTTTGGGAGCACACACTGACCACAGGAGGCAGCTCCTGCATTGAGCATCTGCCCCCTGGTGGTCAGTGTGCATCATAGCGAATGGTTGTTCCACCGTTTGGTTAATTTGCATATTAGCCTTTTATTATATAAGATGTCACCCCAATAAATTCAATAAAAAAGAAAAAAAAGATTATATCTTAGAATGTTGATCATTTCTCCTTTTATAAGTAGGAGCACATAGATCTACCTATATGTGAAGTTACCAAACTGTCATTTTGCTTAACTAAAAGCTTACCTTAAAGACTAAAGTATTTGAGAACTGCTTCATGTGCAAAAGATAAAATAATTTGCAGCAGCTGTTAATTGGAGGAATTTTTCACAAACTTTATTGTCTGTAGACAGATAAGATTGCTAAGTCTCCACCATTAACAGATGCTTTGACTAATGATTTCTATAGAGGTGTGTTCAGTCATTGTATAAAATATGATCAAATGTGTATCTGACCACGTTAGTTCATCGTAGGAATATGCTACAATCTGTATAACTCATTTTCTGGAAAGTCTGCGACCAACCATAGAAACAACTATTTCAAATGAGGTTGTATTTTTAGGGGAGGGCCTATGAGATATAACTCTCTGATTAGTAGCATCAGGCTTTGAAGACATTTAACATCTGATTGAAAGAATGAGAAAACTTATAGGAAATACTCATATGATATGTCTTTTAAGGAAATCTGGTTTTACCTACTGTAAATGTTGGTACTCTATAATGTATAATATATTAGTTGTCCATAATGCTTTTGCTTCGTCCTGAAATGGTGCTTTTATTCTGGTTCAATTTTATAGCCCTACTAGAGGCTTGGTGCACGAATTTTGCACAGGTGGAGTGTGTCTGGCTCACCCTGATTTGGGCCAGGCTGGCGGGGATAGGGGCTGAAGGCAGATGGCCAGCTGGCCCCACCCCTGATCAGGGCCGGGGGGTGATCTGGAGTCAGGCCAGCCAGGGGGGCCTATCAGAGCCCAGATCAGGCTGGTTGGCTGCTTAGTGTGTGTCATAGCCACTGTCGTTCTGGATGCTGGGTATATATATATATATATATATATATATATATATATATATATGATGGTTGATTAATCTAGAATAGTGTGCAAACTATGATGCACAATAGTTTTAAAACAACAGAAAAATATAGTCTAATTTTTTTTCTTATATTGTTTTTTTTTAAAGGGAATGTCCTTAAAAGCTTCTACACTAATAATAAATATCTTTATAAAACTGATGCCAATTCTCACACTCCATTAAACTACTCCTTTTATCTTTGAAATTGATGTGAAAGCAAAATGTATATATTATGTTGACTCGACTTTTTAAATTGCTTTTTAAAAAGAAAAATGAAAATAAAAACAAATATGTTTGAGACTCAAGAAGTGGCCAAATACATCTATTATATTTTGCAGGGATCATTAACGCCTTGCATTTCTATTATATTGTAACCAGCTAGCATTAGGGTGACAATCTAAAACATTGTAGGACATTTTGAATAATTAAAAATACATTTTTGCCAGATTCAGAAAGGAAAACTTGGTTTGAATCTAGGGTAAATTTTATAGAAATATCTGAAAATAAAATATATTTTCTCTTACTCATACAGTGCCAAGGTTGACTTAAAGCTCAGATATCATGAATATGCAGTCAATAATGATCAATCGCTCCAAACATGTTAGTATGCACACCTCATAGCAACTTTTAGGAGCTGTGAAACATCCTTAATTTTTAATTATTCTTAATATGAACACTTAATGAAATGATATTTAATAAAAAGCCAATAGAATGCAACTTAATGGATTTTAAAGAGCCAAATGTCATCTTCAATCAAAGGAAAACTAAAGTTATTTTTTTTATTTCCAAGATCATACTATGGAATGCTTACTTATGTTAGGCTAACCAAAAATCATGTACAATTTAGACAAGAAAAGGAATCATTCTCCCGGGGCCTGTATTTTGCTTTCTAGCATGCATTACTGCTTATAACTTGCAGACCTCCATCAGAAAGAGAAAAAGAGCCGTGTAAGGTTTCCAAAACCTGGTCAAAGATGGCTTGCTCCAGAATGAAAACCAATGCACTGTTGCCCTCTGTGAGAGTCTTGCTCTTTCCCAACACACACATTGCCAAGCGAACTAAATAGGGCGCGCAGTGACATAGCTGCTGTAGCTACAGCTCCTTATCTGGTATTGATCTGTTAGGGATGGTTTGCAGTCAGCAGCCAGTTTGGGGTCCACCCAATGATAACATTGCTACAATGCCTTGTGCACAAACCAAATGCTGTTAAAGTATTCTGGAAGGAACCAACTATAAAAGCTTCTGACAACGGTGTGTCCTCTGAAAGTGAAGAGACATCATCACTCCTTGTGTAATTTGGCACTGTTACATCTCATATCATAAGTCCACTGGTGGGTAGACTTCATTTCCGCATCTCAGGACAATAACCTTGCCTGGGGCTTAGATCTGCACTTATTGACGCAGAAGCTTCACAGGAGCAAAGTGAAGCTTAACTGTCCATTTAAACTCACTTACCTATGAGGTACCTATGGCAAATATTTTAAAACCAATAAATTTATTATTAGTGATAACTAGATGGTTTCTGTAGATATTTTATTATACAAAGTGGGGGGGGGTAGATTTGCAGTTGTTTTTAGATACTATTGAAAAATACAATAATCCTATCTAATAAAAGAGTAATAGGCAAATTGACTGTCACTCCAACACACAAGATGGCTGCCCCCCTGTGGACACAAGTTGGCTGCCACAAGATGGCCAGCAGGGGAGGGCAGTTGAGAGGGACAAGGCCTGCAAGGGAGGGCAGTTGTGGGCAATCAGGCCAGCAGGGGAGGGCAGTTGGGAGGGACCAGGCCTGCAAGGGAGGGCAGTTGGGGGCGATCAAGCCTGCAGGGGAGGGCAGTTAGGGGTGACCAGGCTGGCAGAGGAGGGAAGTTGGGGGTGAATGGCCTGCAGGGAAGGGCAGTTGGGGGAGACCCAAGCCTGCAGGGGAGGGCAGTTGCGGGGGGGAACCAGACCAGCAGGGGAGAACAATTAGGGGCGATGAGGCTGGCAAGGGAGGGCAGTTAGGGGTGACCGGGAGGGCAGTTGGGGGAGACCAGGCCTGCAGGGGAGGGCAGTTGGGGGTGACCATGTTGGCAGGGGAGGGCAGTTAGGGGCAATCAGGCTGGCAGGGGAGCAGTTAGTCATCAATCAGGCTGGCAGGGGAGTGGTTAGGGGGTGATCAGGCTGGCAGGCAGAAGCGGTTAGGGGCAATCAGGAAGGCAGGCAGGTGAGCAGTTGGGAGCCAGCAGTCCTGGATTGTGAGAGGGATGTCCGACTGCCCGTTTAGGCCCGATCCTACTGGGATTGGGCCTAAACGGGCAGTCGGACATCCCTTGAGGGGTCCCAGATTGGAGAGGGTGCAGGCTGGGCTGAGGGACACCCCCCCTCTGTGTTCAAATTTTGTGCACCAGGCCTCTAGTTAAATAATAATACAAAAATAAACTGTGTTTCATGTACTCACAAATGTAAACCTACATTTCCCGCACCCTGTAGAATACATTCCATCCATTGATTATACCTTTCTAGTTGAGTTCTTATACATGCAAACACATACTTGTAATGCCATTTCTCTGTGCTGTTTCTGTAAGTATTCTATTAGAATAAATTAACTCTTTACAAAAGTTATCCTGGGGTCACTGAAATCAGATGATGTAAGTTTTATGCCCAGCCACTTAGGTCACAGGATAGAGCTGAATCTCAGGCTCCTCATTTGTAAAACAACAAGATTGGTCAAGTTGACATCCCAGCCTCTCTGTTGAACATATTGTATCTTCCTGACTCATAGTGCTAGATATTGCTGATAAGAAGATAAAATTAGGAGGAAAAGACACGATTATACTCTGGATCTTTTTCAGCCTCTAAAGTGGTTCAACATCATAATATTTGTTAATGAACCTCTAACTGCATCATAGTTTATTTATTATTGTGTGAAATTAATTTAAATCTTTGCACAGGATCCATTACTTTTCTTACCTAATGAAAATGTTTAATGAATGGGTACTGTTTATAAAAAGCAGAAATGGAGAGGAATGATTTGCTGCTAAAAACAACCATTCATTCATTTCCTCTGCTCCTTTCCAGTTCAATGGATGTGCCTTTGGAATCAGACAGATTTGATTCAAAATCTCTTTATCTGTTGTGTGAACTTGGGGGAAGTTCTTTCATCTTTCAGTGCCTCAGTTTGTCATCTATGAATAGGGGATTATAGTAGAGAGGAAGGAGAGTCTGGGGCAGATTAAATGAGACTATATTTTGAAAAGCATTGTCTTGCAAATGCATAGTAAGCTCTTGGAAAATATTAGTGTTTGTTGACATTGTCAAAGTCAACATCCTTTCTCTTCCTTCTGATTGGTTCTGTCCTTATTCCCTTTCTTTGGCTTAGTCTCCCTAGATCTGGTCTTCCTTTTCAATTCATTTCCACAGTGATACTAGAATTACAAATATGATGATATGACACCTCTTCTTAAAACATATCAGTGCCTTTCACAACATGCTTCAAGCCTATCTCCCTACATTCATTTCCTGACACTCCCCTCTCAGACCCTCCAGTTCTCACCGGTTTTTCTATGAACATTGCACTTCCTGCTCTTCCTCAGTTTTGCCTCTATGTTCACATTTGCCTTTTTGCCTGCATCTTGCCTCTTTCCTTCTCTAAAGAGACATCAATTACAATGCAGTAAAATGCTTATAGTTTAATATAGTACCTAGTACACTATAAGAATTATTGGAGTGAGTGGGTCTGATTACAGTGTTTAATTTTATGTTTCTGAGGATAGATTTAGTGTTTCCTAGTTCCTAGTAAACATTCCAGTCTTGGTGATTTGAAGATATATTGAAAAACTATTTGATGAGAAAGTACATTATGATCTAGATCTCAAAAGCTCTAGAAAAATACTCTAACTTTCTCTCTAGAAACAAGTAGAAAGTATTGAATAAGATATAAAACTGTGCTGTCATGTTAACTGAATTTTTAGTTGTTTCAGAGGAAAGGAGGTTAGATCTTTGCTTTTCAAGGCCTCTCATGTTCATTTATAAGTATGCATTCACTTAGATGTAAGACTAATGATTAATATCTTTTTGGTCACATCTCTAAAATGTTATGAGTCTATAAAATAATTCATCTCACCTTAATTCTTTATTCTCCAGAAAAGAAAATACAAAAAAAAAGAGAAAGAAATCATACTGCTTTTTAATTAGATTAATCTTTGGAATCACTTTAAATTCTCCTAATACATTCCCTGATGTCTTTTGTTCCTAACATTAAGTTATATATATATATATATATATATATATATATATTCAAATTACACAATGCTATAAGTGAAGTCAAAATCCATCTCGATATTAACTATGTATTCTCCAAATACTCAAAGTGAGGTTGATGACATGATTGAAGCAAAGTTCCAAAGAGCCATGCTTCTCTGAGCATTATAAGCCCGTAGAACCAGGGCTACAGCTGAGGATTTGATTGCACTGTGGTTGCATTATTCTGGCTAAATGACTGGGAAGGCCTTCAAGCAGAAACCATTAGTCACCCATTCCTGAGATGCACAGGAACACTTTTGCTTTTTGAGCAGTTCTCCAAATTTCAGTGTTGCCATGACAACCTCTGTATTCATCTTCAGGTGTGCACTGGCATCACATCTTGACAATTGATGGGGCCACATAATCCTTTTGGATAACTACTTAAATTACCACCTTATAAAATAGTGACAATTACAAAATTTTCACTTTACTGTGTATTAAGGTATCAGGCAGTTCTGGGCAGAAGCAAAGTGATAATTTTTTGTAATTATCTACCTACAAAGTCACCTGTCATGCCTTCCAACTAGAAGCTATTAAATTCTTAGTGGTGGGCAATCAAAAATAAAAACTCTTCTGTTTTAATTCCCAGAATTTTACTTTAAATGAATGTGTGGCCCATAATTTAGTTGAATAAAAGAGTGAGTGGTGGTGTGGGATGGCTTCTATTACTGACCCTTAAAAAGAAAAAAAGTTTTTCCAAACTGGAACATAACAATTCAGGTTAAAAAAAAGTGGTTGAAAAGGAAGAGAAAATGCTATAGAACATTTCCTTTTTCACTTTTATATAGTGAACACTCTCATGCTTTACCTTCTCTTCATCTCTGCACAGAAAAGTAAGGGATACTAATATGCAGAGATGAAATGATGCTTGGTTACTTTCTTATGATACCAGGAACTCCTAACACCAGAGAGCAACTACCTAATCTGTAATTTTTAAAGGAAAAAATCTTAGATATTAGAGATGATAATATCTATACTAAGAAAAAGGTAATATGCAAATTAGACCAGGAGACCTTCCGGATGTCCTTCTGGACAAAGCCATGGTGGCGGGGCCAAGGCAGAGGTGGTTAGGGGCGATCAGGCCAGCAGGGGAAGGCAGTTGGGGGCAAGCAGGCTGGCAGGGGGGCAGTTGGGGGCAAGCAGGCTGGTGTGGGAGCAGTTGGGCATGAGCAGGCTGGCAGTGGGGGCAGTTGAGGGTGATCAGGCTAGTGGGGGGGCAGTTGGGGGCAATCAGGCCAGTAGGGGGGGCAGTTGGGGGTGAGCAGGCCAACAGGGAGGGCAGTTGGGGACGAGCAGGCCAGCAGGGGAGGGCAGTTGTGGGCCATCAGGCCAGCAGGGGAGGGCAGTTGTGGGTGATCAGGCTGGCAGGCAGAGTAGTTAGGGCAATCAGGCAGGCAAGCAGGTGAGTAGTTAGGAGCCAGTGGTCCCAGATTGAGAGATCCTGTGGGATCGGGCCTAAACTGGTAGTCGGACATCCCCGAGGGGTCCCAGATTGGAGAGGGTGCAGGCCAGGCTGAGGGACATGCCCCCCCACCCCCCCATGCACGAATTTCATGTACCGGGCCACTAGTATGTCTATAAGAGTAAACTGTGTGAGTATATTTTATTTTATTTTTTTATTTTTTTTTATTTTTTTATTTTTTTTTTTCAAATTTTTATTAAGGTATTATATGTGTACATATCTTACCATTGCCCCCCACCCCCACCCCACTCCCATACATGCCCTCACCCCCCAATGTTTTGCATCCGTTGGTTACTCTTATATACATGCATATAAGTCCTTCAGTTGATCTCTTATTTCCCCCACCTCTCCCTAACCTTACCACTGTAATTTGACAGTCTGTTTGATGCTTTACTGCCTCTGTAACTATCTTTTTGTTCATCAGTTTATAATGTTTTTCATTATCCCCAAATGAGTGGGATCATGTGGCATTTTTCTTTCATTGACTGGCTTATTTCACTTAGCATAATGTTCTCTAATTCCATCCAAGTGCCTACAAATGGTAGTAATTCCTTCTTTTTTACGGCAGCATAGTATTCCATTGTGTAGATGTACCATAGTTTTCTGATCCAGTCATCTGCTGATGGACACCTAGGCTGTTTCCAAATCTTAGCTATTGTAAATTGTGCTGCTATGAACATAGGGGTGCATATATCCTTTCTGATTGGTGTTTCTGGTTTCTTAGGATATATTCCTAGGAGTGGGATTACTGGGTCAAATGGGAGTTCCATTTTCAGTTTTTTGAGGAAACTCCATACTGTTCTCCACAGTGGTTGCACCAGTCTGCATTCCCACCAGCAGTGCACGAGGGTTCCTTTTTCTCCGCATCCTCGCCAACACTTGTCGTTTGTTGATTTGTTGATGATAGCCATTCTGACAGGTGTGAGATGGTATCGCATTGTTGTTTTGATTTGCATCTCTCGGATAATTAGTGACTTTGAGCATGTTTTCATGTGTCTCTTGGCCTTCCTTCTGTCTTCTTTCGAAAAGCTTCTATTTAGGTCCGTTGCCCATTTTTTTATTGGATCATTTATCTTCCTTTTATTAAGTTGTATAAGCTGCCTGTAGATGTTGGAAATTAAACCTTTATCAGTGATACCATTTGCAAATATGTTCTCCCATACAGTGGGGTTTCTTGTTGTTTTGTTGATGGTTTCTTTTGCTGTGCAAAAGCTTTTTATTTTGATGTAGTCCCATTTGTTTATTTTCTGTTTGGCTTCCATTGCCCTAGGGGCAGTATCACTGAAAAAGTTCTTTTGGCATATGTCTGAGATTTTGCTGCCTGTGGATTCCTCTAGTATTTTTATGGTTTCCCGTCTTATATTTAAGTCCTGTACCCATTTTGAGTTTATTTTTGTGTATGGTGTAAGTTGGTGATCTAGTTTCATTTTTTTGCATGTATCTGTCCAATTTTCCCAACACCATTTATTAAAGAGACTGTCTTGACTCCATTGTATGCTCATGCCTCCTTTGTCAAATATTAAATGCGCATATTGGTTTGGGTCGATATCTGGATTCTCTATTCTGTTCCATTGGTCTATATGTCTGTTCTTGTGCCAGTACCAGGCTGTTTTGATGACAGTGGCTTTGTAATACAGCTTGAAATCTGGTATTGAGATCCCTCCTACTTTATTCTTCTTTCTCAGGATTGCTGTGGCTATTCAGGGTCTTTTTTTATTCCAGATGAATTTTTGGAGAGTTCTTTCTAGGTCTGTGAAATACGCCGTTGGTATTTTAATGGGGAGTGCATTGAATCTATAGATTGCTTTGGGTAGTATGGACATTTTAATGATGTTGATTCTACCAATCCATGAACATGGTATGTTCTTCCATCTGTTTACATCTTCCTCTATCTCTTTTTTCAGTGACCTGTAGTTTTCCGCATATAGGTCTTTTACCTCCTTGGTTAGGTTTATTCCTAAGTATCTTAATTTTTTTGGTGCGATGGAAAATGGGATTGCTTTTTTAGTCTCTCTTTCTGTAAGTTCATTGTTGGTGTATAGAAATGCCATAGATTTCTTGGTGTTAATTTTGTATCCTGCTACATTGCCGAATTCATTTATTAAGTCTGTTAGTTTTTTGATGGAGTCTTTCGGGTTTTTTATGTACAATATCATGTCATCTGCAAATAAGGACAGCTTTACTTCTTCTTTTCCAATTTGGATGCCTTTTATTTCTTCTTCTTGTCTAATTGCAGTGGCTAATACTTCCAGTACTATGTCAAACAGGAGTGGTGAGAGTGGGCATCCCTGTCTTGTTCCTGTTCTTAGGGGAAATGGTTTTAGTTTTTGCCCATTGAGTATGATGTTAGCTGTGGGTTTATCATATATAGCTTTTATGATGTTGAGGTATGATCCTTCTATTCCCACCTTGTTGAGAGTTTTTATCAAGAAAGGGTGTTGGATTTTGTCAAATGCTTTTTCTGCATCAATTGATATGACTATATGATTTTTATCTCTCAATTTGTTTATGTGATGTATCACATTTATTGATTTGCGGATATTGAACCATCCTTGCATTCCTGGGATAAACCCTACTTGGTCATGGTGTATGATCTTTCTGATGTACTGCTGGATCCTATTTGCTAGAATTTTGTTGAGGATTTTGGCATCTACATTCATGAGGGATATTGGCCTGTAATTCTCTTTCATTGTGTTGTCTTTATCTGGTTTTGGTATTAGGGTGATGCTGGCTTCATAGAAGGAGCTTGGAAGTGTTCCTTCCTCTTGAATTTTTTGGAATAGTCTGAGGAGGATAGGTTTTAGTTCTTCCTTGAATGTTTGGTAGAACTCTCCTGTGAAGCCGTCTGGCCCCGGGTATTTGTTTGCCGGAAGCTCTTTGATGACTGCTTCAATTTCTTCCATAGTTACTGGCATGTTGAGCTGTTTAGATTCTTCCTGATTGAGTTTTGGAAGGTTATATTTTTCTAGGAATATGTCCATTTCCTCCAGGTTGTCCAGTTTGTTGGAATAGAGTTGTTCGTAGTATTTTTTAACAATCCTTTGTATTTCGGCGGGATCTGTTGTTATTTCACCTCTTTCATTTCTGATCTTGTTTATTTGGGTCCTCTCCCTTTGCTTCTTGGTGAGCCTGGCTAGAGGTTCATCAATCTTGTTTATCCTTTCAAAGAACCAGCTCTTGGTTTTGTTGATCTTTTGTATTGTTTCTTTGGTCTCTATGTCGTTTATCTGTGCTCTGATCTTTATTATTTCCTTCCTTCTGCTTACACTGGGCTTTTCTTGTTGCTCTTTTTCTAACTCTTTGAGTTGTTGGGTTAGGTAATTTATTACCCCTGTTTCTTGTTTTTTGCAGTAGGCTTGTAGAGCTATGAACTTCCCTCTCAAGACTGCTTTCGCTGTGTCCCATAGATTTTGGATTGTAGTGTTTTCATTGTCATTTGTTGTCATGATGTTTTTTATTTCTTCTTTGATCTCTCTGGTAACCCAGTCATGGTTTAATAGCATGCTGTTTAGTCTCCATGTGTTTGATTTCTTTGGGTTGTTTTTATTGTAGTTGATTTCCAGTTTTATGCCACTGTGGTCTGAGAAGATGCTTGATATGATTTCTATCTTCTTGAATTTGAAGAGACTTTGCCTATGTCCCAACATATGGTCTATCTTTGAAAATGACCCATGTGCGCTTGAGAAGAATGTATATTCTGTGGCTTTGGGGTGAAATGTTCTGAAGATGTCAATTAATTCCATCTGGTCTAGTGAGTCATTTAGGATTGATGTTTCTTTGCTGATGTTTTGTTTAGAGGATTTGTCCAATGGTGATAGTGGGGTATTAAAGTCTCCTACTATGATTGTATTGCTGTCAATGTCTCCCTTGATATCTTCCAGGAGTTTTTTTATGTATTTGGGTGCTCCTGTATTGGGTGCATATATGTTTACCAGAGTTATTTCTTCTTGTTGGATTGCTCCCTTTAGTATTATGAAATGGCCTTCCTTATCTCTTGTTATGTCCTTCAGTTTGAGATCTAATTTGTCAGAAATAAGTATTGCTACCCCAGCTTTTTTTTCAGTTCCATTTGCCTGGAAAACCTTTTTCCATCCCTTCACCCTCAGTCTGTGTGCGTCTTTTTTTCTGAGGTGGGTTTCTTGTAGACAGCAGATATATGGGTCGTGTTTTCTTATCCAATCTGTTACCCTATGTCTTTTGATTGGGGCATTTAATCCATTTACATTTAAAGTTATTATTGATAGGTACTTATTTGTCGCCATTCCTATTCTTTACCCCTGTGTTACTTCTTCGCTTCCTGTTTCTTTCTTTCTTTCTTTCTTTCTTTCTTTCTTTTTTTTTTTTTTTACAGTAGACCCTTTAGCATTTCTTGCATTGCTGGTTTGGTGGTAATAAATTCCCTTAGTCCTTTTTTGTCTGTGAAGCTCCTGATTTCACCTTCAATTTTGATTGACAGCCTTGCTGGGTACAGTATTCTTGGATTCAGCCCCTTCCTTTGCATGACTTTGTATATTTCATTCCATTCCCTTCTGGCCTGATGAGTTTCTGTTGAGAAATCAGTTGCTAGTCTGATGGGGGTTCCTTTGTATGTAACTTTCTGTCTCTCTCTTGCTGCTTTTAAGATTCTTACTTTGTCGTTGGTGTTTGCCAATTTAATTATAATGTGCCTTGGCGTCGGTCTTTTGGGGTTCATTTTGCTTGGGACTCTGTGAGCTTCTTGGATTTGTGTGGGTTTTTTCTTCCCTATATCTGGGAAATTTTCTGTCATTATTTCTTCAAAGAGGTTTTCTATTCCTTGCTCAGCTTCCTTTCCTTCTGGAACCCCTATTATGCGGATGTTGTTTTGTTTCGTGTTGTCCCAAAGTTCCCTTAGACTCTCCTCCTGCCTTTTAATTTTTTTTTCTAGAAGTTGCTTTTCTTGGGTATTTTTTTCCATCTTGTCTTCTAGCTCACTGATGCGGTCCTCTGCTTCTTCTAGTCTACTCTTGATGCTTTCTATTGAGTTCTTTACAGCAGCGATGTCATTTTTCATTTCTTCTTGGTTCTTCTTCATTTCCTCTTGGTTCTTGCTCATATTGTCGAATTTGTCTTCCATTCTTTTCAGCCACCTTATGACCATTTCTCTGAATTCTTTTTCTGGAAGGTTGCTTGCCTCCATTTCGTTTACTTCCTTTTCTGGTGATGCCTGCTTTTCTTTCATATGCGGGCTGCTTCTTTGTCTTCCCATGGTCTCTCTTCTCTGGGTGTCTGGTTATGTAGTTCTCTCTCTCCTGGGTTGATTTAAAGGCACAAAATACAGCACTACCAGGTACAACTCACAAGGCACTGAACAGGAATGTATTCACGATATTAATAACCTCCAATAAAGGTGACCACCAGAGAAAGGCAAATTAGGTGATAGGAGAGAAAGAAGAAGAGGAAAAAAGAAAGAAAGAAAGAAAAAAAGAAAAAAGGAGTGTGAAAATGAAATTGGGAAAAGGGAAAGTAAAGAGAAAAAAAAAAAGTAAGAGAGACAAGAAATTGACTAAGAGAGAAAGGGGAACAGACTATATATATTGGGGATAAAACTCCAATAGAGCAATCACTAATCCCAGCAAATGCCAGCAACAAGTGCCTGGGGATTAGTACAAACTACAACACCAACTAATATGGAGTGAGGCAAGGGAAAGCTGAAGCACAAAACAAACAAAAAAATAAACAAAAGAAGAATAAGCAAAACAATCTCACAAAAAAAGCATAAAAATTGGATATAATCTAAATTCAAGCAAACAACAACAAAAGGACAGAGATAAGGACAAGTTTATGGATAACTCAGACAGCGAAGGGAGAGGTGTATGTGGACTTGGAGCAGGGGATTGGAGATTAGATATGTAAGTAGGGTGAAATTTTAACAAGGGGTAAACAGAAAGAATAGGGAAAATCTAAAGCAGTAAAAGGGTAAGACAAACAGGACACTGAAAAGGGGGAGGTTAGGAAGAGAGTGATGGCCTAAAGGTAGAGTTGAGATAGAGTAAAACGATGCTAAAGGAGAGATAAAAAATAGAATGTAGAACCCTAATCCCAAAATAAAATGAAGAGAAAATAAAATGACACTTTAAAAAAAAAAAAAAAAGATAAAATAGCAGTAGTAATAATACGGATTGAAAATAAAAATGTAATCATTAAAAAGGTAAAATCAAGTGATGAAAAAAGAAAAAAAAGTTTCTTGATTAAAAGATGCAAAAAATGAAAATTAAAAAAAAATAAAAAAATAAAAAAAATAAAAGGTAAAAATAAAATGTGGAGTAGTGAAGGTCATTCACTTCCTCTGTTTTTCTGTTTGGCACGCCTGTTTCTCAGTCCAGACAGTATTGCAGTTCCCTGCGATCCACTGCTCTTCGGTGTTGTAAGCCAGTCCTGATTTTGAGCAGGCGGTGTGTCTTAATTTCTCGTATTCCTTTATTTTTGATTACACAAGAGTCAATTTGTGATTCAGCCCCTGGGTGGCAGTGTTTCTGGATTGACTTCCAGGTCTATCTATGGCCTCTCTAGGCAGTGTTAGAGCCTTCTTTCCCTGTGGCACTCACCACGGGCCTGTGGGAGTGGGCTGCCTCAGAGCTGACTCTCTGATGGTCACTCCCCGCTCCGATCCCCAGGTTCCAGAAAAACAACCTTCCCCTGCAGTCTCCCAGGGTGTCCCCAACTGGGTGATCCTATGTATTGGGCTTAGTAATCAGAAGCAAGGATTTGAAGAGGAAAAAGCCTAAGTGTGCGAACTCCGGGACTGCGAGTAAGCCCAGGCACCCAGGGAGCGCACGGGCTGCGCGTAAGTCTGGACTGCCTGAAATTCTTAGGGTGTCCCTGCACTTCAGATCAAAATGGGTTGCTTTTTAGAGTGCCCTTCTCTTAGCAGCTCTGAGGACCCCTTTCCACAGTCACAGATCACGCCAGCCCCTACAGCCACGGATTTTTCTAGGCACAGACTTCCCTGGTCCTCCAGCTCCCGCAAAACGCGCGTTCCTCTCTGCCGCCGGGACCAGAGACCTCACCTTATCCCAGGCGAAATCTGACCTTTCCGTGGTGGAGTGTAGAGCTCCTCTGAACCCGTGTGCTTGCGCCAGTTGGGGAGCGTTGTTCTGGGGCTCGCAGCTGTTCCTGGGGTGCCGCAGTTGTGGATTCTCAGGCTTCAGATAAGCTCCACTTTCCGGATCAAGATGGCGCAGACTCCGCGTCAAGCCTGCAGCTCCGGGAGGGGACCCAGCCGCAGTTCGTGCTGCCAGGTCAGGGGAACCCCGTTCAGCAGTCCCCCACCTCCTTCTGGAATTCAGCTGTCTCCCAACCAGCCAACAAACACTCCTTGCGCGACCCTCAGCTGTTCTTTCTTTCTGCTCTGGGACAAGGCTCGGAACACGTCTGTCTATTCCGCCGCCATTATTCCCTCTCTGTGTGAGTATATTTTAAAATACAGATTAGCTTATTTCAGACTTAGTATTTATTTCCTTTTAAGATATAAATACTTTATTAAATTAGCTTATAAAATCTTCTATTTTCCTAAAATGAATACATTAGCTCTAAATGATATGTGAATGTGTACGATATATATTATTGATTAAAATATCTCAAACTAAAGAAAGTATGTCTGAATCCCCAAGCAAATATCATGCCTGCAC
Organism: Plecotus auritus; assembly: GCF_963455305.1. Classification (NCBI taxonomy): domain Eukaryota; kingdom Metazoa; phylum Chordata; class Mammalia; order Chiroptera; family Vespertilionidae; genus Plecotus; species Plecotus auritus. Next base: position 29,808,026 of record NC_137775.1, on the reverse strand, counting down.
ATTTTAACCAATTTTAACAAAATTTATGTAGGTAATATCAGATACTCAAAACTCTATCATCCCACAATATTAACATAAAAATAGATAATTTTTGCATATTTAAAGACAATGATATTTTCAATACTTAGTGCTAAGCATACTGTCTAAAACACAGAGTGTACGATACTTGCTGAAAGATTAAGCTGACTTCCCATTTTAACATATTAGATGTTCACTAACATAGTTAGAATGTAGATGGTATAGATAGTGATGGCAAGAGAACAAATCGAAATTACAGTTAGTAAGCTAAAGTGGACATATAGGGGCTGTAGGGAATGTAATCAAGTGAAAGCGGTAATGGAAACAAATGCTACTGAAGGGAAAATAAAAGGACCTTGTTCTTGGAGCTGGTTTGGGAATGAGCTTGATCCATTTAGAAAAGTAGTTCAAGAGGTTAAGGATGAAAAAAAAAAATGCAGTTCAAGTGAAAGTACAAAGAACAAGTTATCACCAAATCTGAGTCAGGATTCAGATCCCTGCATAGGGAGAGCGTGGGGATTGCAAAGTGCTGCCATTTAAGGAACTAATGACATTTGGCAATGGGAAAGGAAATTTACTAGAACTGCTTTACTGGAGAATATTTTGCAGTATAAATGCTTAAGAGAAATTGTCAACAACATCAAAAACGAGCACAGTGTTCCAAAGAGATGAAAGGATCTTCGCAATAGCTCATGTTTAGACACAGAGCAAGTCAATCTCAATCACTTTCTGTGGAGACCTTGGAGTCAGGGAACAAGGGAAACTGTAAGAAAGAAGGCAGAAAACAGACACATCCGTAGTCATTTCTTTCTTCAACATGACAGAGGAAGTAGAACACAGTGAGGCTCTAATACTGGATTCCTACTGACTCTGTGTAGGTTTTGCTTCTGCTAACTGATGCTGAGAGAAAACTCAGGGTGTTGGTTTCTTCATTGAGTTGCACTGCACTAAAGATTCCACTCGAGTGGCATAAAACAATGAAATGCATTACTTTATATTAAAATCCTAATAAGACTCCAAAATCATCAGCAAGAAACACACTGCTACATATTCACCCCAAAGGAATAAATGTACATACTCTCCTCCCCAGATCAATTGGGAAAGGTGTCCAGAAGGCTTTCATACAACTTTCTACTCTCTTCTTCTAATTCTCCAAATTCTCTTTTTTTTTAATTTTTTTTAAAGCATATTTTATTGATTTTTTACAGAGAGGAAGAGAGAGGGATAGAGAGTTAGAAACATCGATGAGAGAGAAACATCGATCAGCTGCCTCCTGCACACTCCCTACTGGGTATGTGCCTGCAACCAAGGTACATGCCCTTGACTGGAATCGAACCTGGGACCCTTGAGTCTGCAGGCTGATGCTCTATCCACTGAGCCAAACCAGTTAGGGCTCTCCAAATTCTCTTTGCCCCAAATGTTTTCCTAAACATTTCCTTTGATTTAAGGCACCATTTTAATTTAATAGCTGAGGTTTTTATCATCTTTTTTTTTCTTTTTCTTTTTTTCCCCTGGGAGAACTATTTAAGATTTGGATGTGGAAAGACAGAAGAGAAATAGACAGAATGAACTGATATGTACCAGAGGAGCAAAAATCCAGGCTGCAGGTTGAGGGGAAAAACTCTAGGAGCAGTAGACTCCCATACACTGCTGATGCTCAAGGAGCTTAGAGTATCCCTTGGGGGACATAAATGGGTGCTCCAGACAGCAATGAAATTTAGAAGAAAGAAAAACAATAATACTCTTTCTGCAATCAAATCAGGGGTAAGAAATCCGCACAATCAAATGCAGTGAGTACAGTTCAGGATGGGATAGTCAGGAAGGGGGGTGGGGAGACTTAACCAAGTACCTTCTAATTAATACATTTAAGCTGGTGCATGCTTACATAGATTTCTCACTGTGAACACGAGAAACAAAATCTTTGTGAAAGGGTATTAAGTGGATGAAGGTGGCCTAGTGGAATTTATTGGCTGGTGAACGTTCGCTGTTGCTGTGCTGGGGATACGTGTGGGGCTTTGCTAGTCTGTGTTAGGGAATTCAATTATGCTTTGATTAGTGGAAATTCTTTGAGACTTGACAAAAAGCATTGGTTAATAGTCCTGGTTTCCAAGGAAGTCAGAACTTTCCATCTCCTTGTGTACTTTTTCTTCTTCTCCCTCTTCTTCCTCCTCTTTCTCTTTTTCTACCTCCTCTTCTGTTCCTCCTCCTTCTTCTTCTCAATGAATCTTCCAATGTGACATTGGAAGTGTTAGAGAGTTATCATCTAACCTCTAAATCTCCTACATAATTCTACTATAATGGGTGGTGGCAAAGTAAATAATCTCTGTTGTCTATATTTATTCTAATAAAATTAGTTTGAATGTATAAACAAGTGCAGTATCACTACTGAACTTAATTTAACATTCTAATTAGATGTCACTACTTTCCAAACCTAGAGTAATTGCCTTGTGATTTCAAGAACTTTAAGCATATTTGCCTAAGCAGGCTATGACTAATGCTTCGTTTTCTCTAGGAAAAAAAAAGTGTTTATAGCCATGATTTAGAAGACCTGAAGATGTATGTCTATTGTCTCTGTGCTTCAAGTGACCACCATGCTGATTGACTGTCTGGATGGCTAAGCAGGCATTCCCTTTCTTCACTGAGTCTCATATTTGTTTCTTCTATAAAGAGAGACCTTCCCCCAAAAAGGATCCCAGCTTTTTGGTACCTATAGGAAGGAAAGCGTTTGGAAACATGGTGCTCAGTCTAAACAGATTTGCCATTTCTCTCTCTCTCTCCTTCTCTCTTTTTCCCCCCCTTTATGCCATGAAAATGTCATTAGTAATTTTTCTCATCAGAAGACAGAAGTTATAAATTCTGATAAAGATAGTAACAAAATTCTGCAAGAGATATTTAATTATATTTGGGTTTGCATATGTATGTATACATTTGAAAAGTCAGATATTGAAAAATATCTTATGATATTAAAAAAGTCAGATAGTGAATTTGTTAGTCTTTACTTGGCCTATCAACTCTTTTTTTCTGAGCTGTTTACTTTTACACACCAACTAAAAAAAATTGCCAGATTGGCTCAGTATTGTGCATGTATAAACTATTACATAATAATACATTTCTTAAAATATAAATCCAATATTTGAGCCAGAAAGCATAATCTTGCCCTTGCTTTATTTTATTGATTTTATTTTTTTTCAACACATACAGGGGTGGGCAAAAAAATAGGTTTACAGTTATGAGTATGTGAAACACAGAGTTTATTCTTTTATTTTTATTTATTAGTTATTATATTATTTTCCATACAAAAACTGTAAACCTACTTTGCCCACCCTTGTATACTTTCACCTGGATCTATTTTACTTTCCCTCCCTATAATAAAAGTAGTGATATCTTTTCAAATATATTTAATTTTCTTTTCCTCTATGGAAATATAATCTGTTTTTAAATAATTGTTAACAAAATTTTATGTTTAGCTTTATTTTCATGTTATCTACATATATTGTATATAAAGGATATCTAAGATTCAGATAATACAATTTAGAGAAGAGTAAAACTTTTACTAGTTTACCATAAACAGATAACTATATAAAGGTATCAGTTTTAATGATAGAATTATTCTTGCAAAGAAGAGTACATTGTATCAGCATAAATTTTGTCTACTATTGGAAGAGCAATTGAAATTCTAGGTGCTAATATTGGGGTCAATAATATCACTCTCTTTTTTAAGTCATTATATTGAAATTTGACATCGATTTAATGTAATCTCTGCCTGCCAATTCAGTTTACTTTTATCATTGCCTTTCTTTGTAATCTGAGTCATAGTTTTACACATATAATGATCTTGATAAACAGTAATATGTTTTTACTGATTTGGTTTGATTTCAAAGTGCTCACTCTGTGTCCAGTATTCCCCACTCCCTACCTGCAGCGATTGGCATTATTTCTGGCTCATTTCCTTAACACCTAGAATAGCATTTTATTTTACATTCAATAACTCTATTAAATAAAAGAATTTCAATAGCCTTTTTCTTAAAACAAACAAACAAACAAACAAACACCTTTTTAAGTTTTAGTATGGTTTTTCACAAAAATTTTGTGGAACTCATCACTTCAGTCAGAAGCTCTAGCTCTGCTTAATTTCTAATGAAAAATACACACAAAGGTTTAAAAGGTGGTCTTGCGGTAAGAATCATGCTTCTTTCTCTGAGACTATTCCCCTCTTAATGTTGAGAAATGTTGACATATACTACCCAGGACATTACTTATGGGTTAAAAACTCACTTTGACATTTTACATATAAATATGTGTGCTAATTTCTCAAAGCGGGCACAGATGACTGATTATTTCATCAAGCTCTTGATCTAAAATGATAAGTGGTGCCAAGTCAAAATTAATCAGCAATTTAAGTGACTGACAAGTTGTTTAAGTCTAAAGACCTACCACACAACTTTATATGCTCGAGCATTAGTCTTCAAAAGCAAAAGGTGGTAGAGAAAGTAAATGTCATTTACGTGAAATACATTTTATCAGTTTGACACAAATGCACTACTCATCGTATAGAGCATTTTTATATAAAAAAGGACAATTTGATTATAAACTGTTGTAAATTATTTGAAAACAGATACTAATGATTTTTTAAATAAATTATATATTTAAAAAATAAATTACATCAAGAAAAAAGAAAATTAAGAGCAACAGAAACCAGTATTTATAGGTAGATGAATATTTTTTCAGTTTTTTATTCTGTTTATCTACATTGATATTATTCTGTCTATATTGGGGCATCATTTTCTCAAACAAATGGCAACATATTCTATTTAATAATCTACAGATTGCTTTTTAGATTTCTAATTAGAAATTTATTTTTATATATTTTCTTGGTACTTCATATAGCTCTGTTCTTTATAATGTTATAGTTTATTTCATTAATTTTTGATTCTAGCTTCTTGTTACAACAATGGTATAATAAATACTTATGCACATAGTTTAAGTACTCTTAGTGCAGGAGAAACTTAAGGTTGGAAAATAATTGAAAGATAATTCAATAATTATGAAAATGGTATATGATATATTAATTTTTAAATGTGAATACATCTGAATGTATAACTTTTCGCCACTCTCTAAATTAGGCCAATACTAATTATATTACCATGCCATCGTGTTTTGCATCTATTGTTCTTTGGTATCTAGTTTTACTTTTGTAAAATGTTCCTGGAGAAATTAAACACATTTAAAAAGTAGTTGATTTCTGCCCTATCTGTAGATAGAGCAATGGTCCTCGGTGTATGCAGGAGACAACCAATCAATGTGTCTCTCTCACATTGATGTTTCTCTCTGTCTCTCCTGCTCCCTTCCACTCTCTCTAAAAATCAATGGAAAAATACCCTTGTGTGAGGATTAATAAATAAAGAAATATAAAGTAGTTAATTTCTGAATAATTTAGATTTTTCTTTCTGATTATCTTTTGCATGTAATTTAAAAAGCAAATTTTAGTGTTTTGATTCTTTTCAGGTCTTCCCAAAACTTTCAAAAAATTGTTTTTTCTGGTCTATATTATCTCTGGTGTGCATAATATTTGATAAAATCACATAATTACAATTAAAAATTCAGTGTTTGATAACAAACAAAATTGACTTGGTGATAATTAAATTCACCGATGTGAGCAGGAGTGGCTGAGTGTACTAGAAAGCTGGCTTGTCAGTATGTGGCAAGCCATAGGTATCTATATATCTGTTCAAGGAGGTTTCAAAATAAGAGTATCAGTTAACCTGGTATATTAACTCAGTGGAGGTCAGTTAGGAGAGCTTCTACTGTACATTTTCAGATGCTTCCTTTGCTTGACAAAAAATTGAATTACAGGTTCAAAGAGTTCGACAATTTAAGATTTTTATAGATTATCACTATTTTTCCTCTAAACTATTTGTTACTCCATTAAAAGTTTATGAGTTTCCATTTCCCACAGATTTATAAATTACAGATAGTCTCAATCTTGTGAATCTTCTGTATGTAATATATAAAAATTATACCTTGTTTATTTTAAATTTCTTTGATTTTTAGTAAGCTTGAAAATATTTTACACCTTTTTCTGTGAACTGCTAGTTTATATGTTTTTTCATTATCAAGTTGTTATACTGGGCTTGTTTATTCTTAGAATGCTTTATGTATTTCAATATATCAGAGGTCAGTTCTTCCCTAAATATGTTGAATTAATTGGTTTAGTGTGGGTCCTGGGCCTTGGTAATTTTTAAAAGCTTCCAGGATGATTCTAACATATAGCCATAGGTAAATTCCACAGGTTTAGCTTTATGGATATTATCTTTTACAGTATAGAAGTTTCCCATGTTTCTGTGTGTGTGTGTGTGTGTGTGTGTGTGTGTGTGTGAAGATAATGCTGACCTCTTAAAAAGAATTAGGGAGTATTCTCTCTGCTTCTATTTTCTGAAACATGTTGTAGAGAAATGGTATCATTTCTAGCTAAAATATTTGGTAGAGTCCACCAGTGAACCCATCTGAGCTTAGTGCAAGTAGCATATGAAAATATGCTTAACATTCTATTTCATTAGACAATTGCAAATAAAAAATGAGATATCATTTCATCCATGAAAATGGCAAAATAACCAAAACACCAATGGCACCAAATGCTTGCAAGACTGTGGAATACACGAACTCTCTTTTTTTTCTGGTGGGAATCCACAATGGTGCAGCCACTTTGGAAGACAGTTTGAAAGTTTCTTACAAAACTTAACATAGCCTGTATAATAAAAGGCTAATATGCAAATTGACCCCTGAATTAGAAGTTCGACCAGGGCGCGGGGCCAGCTGGCCAACTGCCTGTGGTCCTTCCCCCAAGCCGGCCCTGCCCCCATCATTGCCCCCCACCCCGATTGGGGGTGGGGCCGACTGGCTAACCACCTGTGGCCCCTTCCCCACCTGTACACAAATTCATGCACTGGGCCTCTAGTCTTACTATACAACCCAGCAATTGTGTTCCTTGGTTATTTACACAAATGAATTGAAAACACATGTCCACACAAAAACTTGCACACACATATTTATAGTGCTTTATTCATAATTACCAAAACTTGTAAACAACCAAGATATCCTTCAGTAGGTGAATGGATAAACTTTGGTACATTCATAGGATGGAATATTTTCCAGTGATTAAACAAATAAATGAGCTGTGAAAACATGGAGACATGTCAAATGCATATTGCATATAGGCTACATAACATCTGTTTCCAATTATATGACTTTATGGAAAAGGCAACATTATAGAGAGGGTAGAAAAATCAGTGGTTGCCAGATTATAGGGAGAAGGATAAATAGGTGAAGCCTAGGAGAGTTTTAGTGCAGTGAAATTATCCTGTATAATACCGTAAGAATGAATATGTGACACTATGCATTTGTTAAAATCCATAGAGCTTTACAACACACTGTGGGGCTTCCAGGGGTCCTCAAACTACGGCCCGCGGGCCACATGTGGCCGGCCGAGGACATTTATCCGGCCTGCCGGGTACCGCTGCCTGTCCTGCTTAGCAGCCGACTCGTCCCGGGCCCGCAGTGTGCATAGGAATTTGTTCATAGTTTTTTTTTTTAAACTATAGTCCGGCCCTCCAACAGTCTGAGGGACAGTGAACTGGCCCCCTGTTTAAAAAGTTTGAGGACCCCTGATGTAAACTATGGACTTGGTTAATGATCATGTATAAATATTGGTTCAACAATTGTAACAAATGAGTCACACTAAAACAAGGTGTTAATAATAGGGGAAACTTGCAGGTGGGTGAGGGAAGGCACTATATGGGAACTTTTTATTTAATTACTATGGATTAGCTTTAATTTCATGAAGACAATTAATATAGAAATAGCACTGCTATAGGGTTTGAAGAAATATTGGTGTGGTGAAAGGGGTGTGATAACTCTATAGTCAGGCCCTTCAAAAAAAGGACTGCTCCTCTCTAACAGCATATAAAGTACAAAGGGCGGCTTCTATTGAAGAGAAGGAGTTATTTTGTTGGTTGGTAGCCTACCTGAGGCTGGGTCTTATAGATACTTTAGTTCTGTAGAATATTTTAGAGTTGGTATCAATCAGATAAGTAATAGAAGTTTCATTTGGCTTCTGCTTTCATTTTATAGAGCTAAAGTGATTACAGAAGAGATGTAATGACAGACCAAATGATGATTACATCATAGATACAAACGATAGCTTTTTCTTCATTTTAGTCACTGGATAAAAAATGAAGAAAGGGCACATAAATTTACTCAAATTAACCAGGATCTTATTGAATCACTATATCACATCACCATTTCAGAGTTTGATTTATTTCAGGTTATCAGACACTTGATAAATGACAAGAATTTTAAGTATAGTTGGCTAAGTTCTGTCATTTCCTTGGAAAAATAGAAAAATGAAATCTCATATTAAATCATATCAGATTTTATGGTAATCATTTGAACTGTAATATAATTCTAATTGGTTTACCAGTGAATTTTTTAAGGCTTTTATTTCTAGCATTTTTGATGATCAATTTCAATTTGCTCATGTATTTCATTTCTCCATTCTTCATCTGTCTTTTAATATTGTGAAACTTGGTAATAACATATTCATTTGAATTTTATGAACCAAGTAAATGTCCTTTTATGACGCTTTTTCATTTCTGCAGAAAAAGGCATTTCTAGCCTCAGAAGGTTATTCTTTAAGTGTTTTATGAAAGCCAGTAAAATTGGTTTGTGTCCTGACCTCTTCTGTTTTAGTCAGTTTTCCATTTCACTGTTGCAAGTAAAAGTACATCTCAAGTTGTAGCAGCTATCACACGTTTAAGTATAAAAGATAAAAGCGGGGAAAAACTTCACATGATATGAAAACAAATCCTATAGAGGATATCACAGTATTAATGCAATTATATTATCCTTATTAGGATAAAAGAATGAGAGAAGTGTATGACACATTAAGATAGCTGGAACATCAATGAAGAGTGATTAATCACCTTCTATTACCTTGAATATAAATGATTATATAATCTGGTGCTTTTATGTTACTTTTATTTGGGGGCTCACTTGGAGTTCAGTGTGATGTTGGAAGGCAATTAACCTTGAATTCTGAACAAAGAACTCTAAATATTGTCAGTGCCCTTTTTTTTAGCACATTAGTTGGTCATTGTTTGCAGCAAGTGCCTTTTAACTGATATTTTACCTATGTATATAAAAGCCTAAGTGATCGTTAGGACCGAACGACCAGAATGACTGGTCATCTAGTCGCTATGATGCACACTGACCACCAAGGGAGAGACGCTCAACACAGGAGCTGCCCCCTGGTGGTCAGTGAACTCCCACAGGGGGAGCACCGCTCAGCCAGAAGCCAGGCTCATGGCTTGTGAGTGCAGCTACAGCCGCAGGAGCCTCTCCCGACTCAGCGGCAGCACTGCCAGGTGGCAGCAGCAGGCACAGTGGGCAAGGATGAGCATGAGCAGCACGGTGCCCGGCCCCAGCTGAGGCTCCTCCCTGGCCACCTGCTGCTTGGCGCACTGCTACATCCCTCGGGGGATATCCGACTGCTGGTTTAGGACTGATCCCCGCAGTCCTGGCCTGCGAGGATCGGGCCTAAGCTGGCAGCTGGACATCCCCTGAGGGATCCTGGATTGCAAGAGGGCGCAGGCCAGGCTGAGGGACCCCCCATGTATGAATCCGTGCACTGGGCCTCTAGTAAAATAATAGTACTCTATTAAAGATTGAGCTCTTTTTCACCAAGCACCAAGTTTTACAAGATACCCAAGGAGTTGCTGGAGGATTGAGTGGGTGGAATTTCTCTGTCACTAGTGGGATGGAGTTCTTGTGATATATTCAGAAAAGGAATTTTCTAAGACTTGCTCAAGAGAATGAATGATTTTTATTCGCAGGAATTATATTTTTCAGCTTCCAAAGTCCCACTGTCTTTAAATGAGTCCTGGAAAATATGCAGCTGGGGGTTTAGTGGAGCTTAAAGCAGGGCCAGTGTCCAGAGTTTTCATTCCATGGTGAAGATCATAGGCTAGATACAGTCCATTAGTCCATTGTGTGGGTCCCACGTGGCCATGAGCCATGAGGGCAAATGCAGGGGAGCATTCCCCTAGAACAGGAGTCCCTAACAGCCGTGGGCAAACTATGGCCCGCAGGCCGGATCCGGCCCGTTCGGCTGTTCTATCTGGCCCGCGGAGCCGAAAGAGCAGAGGGTTCTCTTGCTCTCCCCTCTGCTCCTTTACTTTTACTTTGAATTTATATTAGTTCACACAAACACTCCATCCATGCTTTTGTTCCAGCCCTCCAGTCCAGTTTAAGAACCCATTGTGGCCCTTGAGTCAAAAAGTTTGCCCACCCCTGCCCTAGAGAGTAAGAGGGCCAAGAGCATAAGAGATAAAAGCCAAGAGAGAGAACTTTCTTTGTTCAGGAGTTAAGAATCTCAGATTTTCCACCCTTGCAATGGCCACTCCTATTCTGGCCTCTGACTTGTTCCCAGGTGTGTCTGACAGGTAAGCATCTTCCCATGTCACCCAGACCTTACTGGGCATGTGTCTATTGTCCAATCACTTCTCCCAGAAATCTGTGGGGAACAGACTTGGAGAATGTTAACTGCAGCTTCCTGGAAAAGCTATACAAATGGCATGTCTATATATTAATCTCCCGTTTGCTCCTTTCCTATTAAATAATAATCAGATTATTATAAAGGTATCAAAGGGACCTTGATATAAAAATTGCCTATTTTCTGATATGCTCCTAGTTTTCTTCAGCACCTCTTTGTCTCTCAAATTACTGATCTCTGCACTGGTTATCTCAGAGGGAAGGTTCCCAAGACCTAGGAACGGTATGCATACATATTTACCTTTGGTAGCTCTGCACTTAATATGTTCCTATCCTGTTGCTATACTTTCTTCCTTTAGCTAGAAATATAGAAGATATATTCTGATATAGATTGAAGAAAGAATTTTAATCTTCTAGCATTTGTTTTTGAGAGCTTTTCCATTAAATCAGAAGCTCACAATCAGGCATGTAGAGCTTGACTATAGGAGAAACATTGTAGGAAACAGAGAGACCTCCCCATCTTTACCAGATCATTAAATATCCTTGAGGAGAGAAGACATAAATATATGAAAAGAAAAAATAAAGTAAGGTTTAGATAGCCTACAACAAATTTTATTTTATAGAATACTTGCATAGACAGTGCTTTGCACCTGACAGAAAGCAGAGAAAACATAAGGCAATTGACATTTATTTCAAAGGAGGAGTGATTATTCTGAAGTTTATGCTATGAAATCTTTATCCTCTAAATATTTTCATATATTTTACACATTTACAATAATACCCACTGTCACCTGAGCACCTAATATGAGATGCCACCAAGCTAAATGCATTAACAGAGGAGGGTTTTACCCAATAAGAGAATAGTAATAGTAATGGCTACTAATAATAATAGTAATAGAACAAGTGCTCAGAAAAAAACAGCTATTCTTATTCTTATAACTCTTTGTAAACTGAGATTTTTAATCTTTCTTCCTAAATTAAGATTAAATCTATGTATGATGATTGCACAAATACACATCCTAAATTTACAATTCAATGAGGCTTGATAAATGATTTCATTCATGTAGCTAATACCCAATCACATATAGAATATTTGATCTTCCTAAGAAAAGTTCTTACTCCTTTCTAACCCATCTCTTCCACTGAGTAGAGACAACTTTTATTCTGACCTTTATTCATTTAGATAAATTGTGCTTATTGACAAACTTTATAGAGTGGAATTATATAGTTGGTTCTCTTATATTTCTGACTTCTTTCACTCAGAGTGCTCTTGAGCTTATCCATATTATGCAGATCAATAGTTTTTTTTTTCCTTGTGTTTCTGAGTAATAGCCATTTGTATGAATATATTTTAACTTCTTTATTAATTTACCTATTGATGAACATTAGTCGGTTTGGGCTAGTTTTAGTATTAGCTCAGATGTACATCATAACGATTTGACATATGAGTGCATTGCAAAATGATTACCATAATAGGTTTAGCTAATATCCACCACCATATGTAGTTACATTTTTTGTCTTATGATGAGAACCTTTAATATTGACTGCCTTAGAACTTTCAAATATATGCACAGTATTGTTAATTATAGTAACCATTCTGTACATCACACCTCCAGGACTTATTTATCCTACAACTGGAACTATGTACGTTTTGACCACATTCATCTATTTTGCCTACCCCAAATACCTGAAATAAAAGAATTTTAAATCATAATATATAATAACTATATATTATCATAGTTAGGACAAGATAATGTTAAGAATATTAATATCTCTTGACTAAATAAATGAAGAAAGCAGCTCAAACAGAAGGTCAAATAAGTGTAAAATGTCATAGAGACATTAATTAAAAGCAAACTCTGTAAATTTGTCAATAGGTCATTAGTAATCATAGCCAGAGCCATTTTGGTGGAGTGATTTTCATGAAAGCCTTATTTCATTAAGTACAAGAGGAAAAAATAGAAAGAAAGTAAACATGGTAAGGTAGACACATTCAAATTTGTGTATTAAGCAGGATTAGATTCAGATGTGAATGGCAGAAAAATGTGGCTTGCATATGATGATTAATTTCTTTTATCTTTGACTTTATACTTATAATTCCTCACATCCTCTAAGTTTATTGCAAATTATCTTTATATTTCAACTGTTTCTGTATGTCCTTATTTCTGTTTCTTTTAAAAAGATTATGTTTTTATTGATTTTAGTGAGAGAGAAAGGGAGAGAGAAACATCCACGAGAAACATCTATCAGCTGCCTCCTGCACGCCCCCTGCTGGGGATTAAGCCTGCAACCCAGGCATATGTCCTGACTAGAATCGAGCAGGCAACCTCTTGGTGCACCTTAGACACTCAACCAACTGAGCCATACAGCCAGGGCTATGTTTCTTTGATTCATCAAATTATCTTTGGGTTTATAGAAAATAATTGTTTTAAAGATAAGAAAGGACTAGAACATGATTACAATCTCTACAGAGTGATCCAGGAGACACTGTGATGTGGAAAGCACAGGGGAAAGCATGAGTAATTGAAGGGTCAGTTCCCTGAGGGGATGGACATGCTTGATGCATTATCTTTGAATGCAAGAAATAACAATTTTCTTTTGAGACCCCCAGGGAGAGAAGTAAGTATATAGAAATAAATATCACAGTGTTTTTATAGCTGTGAGATTTAAAACTAATTTTCACTATGGATTTATAGGTAAGTTTATTTGCTGGGACTGAGTGATCTGTTACTTCTAAAGATGGAAAAAGAAGGCTATCAGGAATATTAAAAAACAAAAACAAAAACTTGTCCTTAGCAATGTTCAAGTGAAGGTCATAAATTTGTAGTTATATTAATTTGGTCAAACTCAGTTTCTGCAGTAATGTCCTGTAGTTTGGGTGTAGGAGAAAAGAAGGCAGTCTGACCCAGAGTATTCTGGGCAAATCAGCAGGATACATGGACAAGGGCATGACAATGCAGAAAAGAGAAGTCTTAAAGCCATAAAGCGTGTGTCAGTATGGCAAGAAGTATCAGGGAGGAAGTGGATGTCAGATTGGAAGAAAAAGTAGTCACAGGAAGACTGATATCAATAATGACATCTTAGCTCTGGCCAGTGTGACTTAGTTGGTTGCACGTCATCCTGTGTACCAAGAGGTCACCAGGTCTATTCCTGTCAGGGCACATGCCCAGGCTTCAGGATTGATCCCCAGTAGGGGATGTGCAGGAGGTAGCAGATTGATATTGCTCTTTCTCCCTCTCCCTTCCTCTCTCTCTGAAAAATAAACAAAACAAAAAACACATATTTTTTAAAAAATGACATCTTAAAGGGATAAAGATTGTAGCCATAATTTGGCTTTTTGGTTTTGAAAGTTGACCTGTGGGTGGCTGAAGTGTAGCAGAAGTGTGGGTCATTATAGTTTAAAAAGTGAAGGACTTTACAGGAGAGGTGTCTGATGAGTTCCACATATGGCTATACCAAGTCTTTACATCTTCAAAGAACGAAAGGGGTGACTGACTTTTACAGACAACCTGGAGGAGGAAATGCAGTGTGTAGCCGGAGCTCACAGCCAGCAGGAACACACTCACCAACATTCTTTTAATGCAGGAGTTAGTAACTTACTTTGTATTTGATTTTGATTCACGATAATTTCATAATGTTATTTGTATTGTAAGCTTTGTATTTAATTTAAATTATATTCCATATTTTACATACTCTTGACCCTCTTTCCACCACTCTGTGTTTTGCCTATTTTAACTAATTGCTCCTCATTTAATCTTGGCTGATTTCTTTCATGAAGCTCAGTATCATCTCCCTAATTCCAACCATTCTTAATTTTCTCTTGGACTAGTCTAATAGACTCCTAACCAGTCTATCAGTAGAATCCTAACTAGGTTACCCCAAGCCTACTCTTGCCCTAATCTACCTCTTATTATTGCCAAATTTCTCTTAGTAAAGCAAAGCTCTGAGCATGGCATTCCCTTGTTTAGAAATGTGTAATGGTGTGCCAAGCTTTAGTAAGTAAAGACCACACTCCTTAACGTGACATTCAATCCCTCTATATTTTTCTCACTATGCCTTGCAAATTTGCAAGTATATCTCTCACTATATTTTTCAGCAGACTCTATGCCATTGTTCCCAAATGCAACCAATGATCAGAATACCCAAGCTTCTAAAAATTGAATTCTAAGTTTGATAGTAAGAACCAAATAAAAAAAAATGTTTTTACCAAAAAATACTTGGGTGATTCTGATATCTGATAGATTTGAGAACCACTGTCTTACATTTTTCCAGGTGAAACAGATATATTGTACCTGTTCTTATCTGCTTCATTTCACTTGGAGTATCTGCCTCTATTTCTAGCTGATGAATTCCAATAAAAACTTTTAAAACCCAGCCTTCGATTTGCCTCATACTGAAGTTGCAGATATTATGCTAAGTTTTATTTATATCATTTCATTTAATCTTTAAACGCATCTATAAGGTAGACATAATCGATGCTGAGAGAGCTGTTCAAGATGATAAACGCCTAGCAGTCACAATGGAAGGATTTGAACCAAAGCTATCTAAATCCAAACTCTCAGTAAGTGAAGAAGAAGATATTTTATTGGGACATATAATCGATAACGCAAACCAAATGCATTGATTTTGAACTAGTGTTCTTGCAACATGATTTTCTGATCTTTTATAATGGTAATTCTTCCTTGTTAAAACTTGTATCTGTAATATTCAACTAAGATTCAGCTACATTTTATTTTAAACTGGCTATTCTGTCACTAAAATCTGCAGTGAGGACAGGAGTCACTGAATCACAATTTTTCAGTCTATATTGTGATTAATTTGATTCACCAGACATTGATCTATATCCTCAGAGGTGTCTAAAGTCATCCATAAAAACAAAACCTTGTTATAAATAATAATTTACAAGAAACATCAGGGGCACAGAAAGAAGAGACCTGGGGGTAATGTGAGGGGGCCTAGAAGATGGACAATTCAGTTTCTCAATTTCTAAGGTGTGAGAGTAAATGGAAATAACTCTTATACATTTATAAAGGGCACAGAGACCATTTCCCCTAACCCTTTTCCTTAGACATTTCCTTGGACGCATTGAAACTGAGCTCTTGTGCTATCACCTTTGGAGTAGAGATTGACCTCTCCAGGGATGAAGTCCAGTCTCCATTTGCCCTAAGTGGCACCCTCTGGTGTTACTCAGTTCTGGAGTTCAACTTGTTTTCTTAGTTTCAGAGTTCAACTTGTTTTCTTATAATCATAAAAATTCCCAGACTTCTATAAAGTCCTGTTGGAAATCCCTAAGCTAATTTTCCAGCACTGCTTTAGAAACATTTCCACTCATGCCATATTTTCTTAAAATTTGTTTTTGTATTTATACTTAAACATTGCCTAATTCCGAACTGCTAAGTGAAGCAAAAATATATTTCTGGAAAGCAATAATAACATCTCTTATATAACCTCCTTGATATTGTTTCAAGTTTACTTTTTATACAGCATTTTCCCAGTATCACATTATTTTCAAAACAAGCTAATGAAGTACAGAGAGATGGCACTTTCCCTCCCACATACAAATACTGGAACTAATAGACAGAGATGGCCAAGCATGTGTCCCAGTAGGATATGCATAGAGAGAACGACTGAGCCAATAATTTAGTGTTCTCTTGGTGTTCTGCCCATTAGTCTTTCTGTTTTCCCTGTCAGCTTTGACAAATGGATATTGTGAACATGACTGAATCCTCTGAAGAACCGCTATTTCCCCTAAGAACTAGCAGAAGCCAACAGGCTGACTGGCTTCTACATGCCTCACCCTCAATGTCTTAAACCACTCTGCAGAGAAAGTGAATTAAAGCTAACCAGGAAACATATGTAATCCATGAAAACATCTTAAAAATTAATATTCAAAGTACTCTATGACTCTATTATAATGATTCGCAGAGTCATGGTTTATATTTATAGAAAATGCCTAAGAAACTTTAAATGAGAGAATTGAAATAAGAGAATTAGGCTGAGAAGAACAGAATAAAATAATATTTTAATTTTATGCCTGAAAACAGGATTCATCTGACTGATAATATTTCAGTATTGGTGTTTATTTGGCAATTTTCTGAGTAGTACACCGCTATTTTAGGAATGCTCTGAGTCATGTGAAATAAATGAGTTTGCTGGTGACTACACAGAAGATAGCAGATCATTTTTATTATCTAAATCTACTAAGTGATAATATGAAAAAACAATATCATGAAGAGAAAAATGAAGTTGTGTATTGTCTTTTTCCTTTGAATGTTCCCTCTTTTTCTCCCTTTTTATTTAATTTTTGTTAACCTTCACCTGAGGACATTTTTCCATTGATTTTTAGAGAGAGTGGAAGGGATGGGGAGAAACACATTGATTTGAGAGAGACACATCAATTATTTGCCTCCTGCATGCACTCCAAACAGGGCCTGGAATTGAGCCTGCAACTGAGGTACTTGAACTTGAACAGAATCAAATCCAGGACCCTTTGATCTTCAGGCCAACCCTCCATCCACTGTGCCAAACCAGCTAGGTCTTTTTCTCCTTTTAAGTTTTATAGGCTTTGTGCAATCTAGGATACTTGTAACAAATCCCCATCCTATCTAATAAAAGAGTAATATGCAAATTGACCATTACTCCAACACACAAGATGGCGGCCCCCATGTGGTCAAAGATGGCTGCACTCATGTGGACACAAGATGGCCGCCACAAGATGGCCAGCAGGGGAGGGCAGTTGGGACCAGGCCTGCAAGGGAGGGCAGTTGGGGGCAATCAAGTCTGCAGGGGAGGGCAGTTAGGGGTGACCAGGCTGGCAGAGGAGGTAAGTTGGGGGTGACCGGGCCTGCAGGGAAGGGCATTTGGGAGGGACCCAGGCCTGCAGGGGAGGACAGTTAGGGGTGACCAGGCCTGCAGGGGAAGGCAGTTAGGGGCAAACAGGCTGGCAGGGGAGCAGTTAGGCATCAATCAGGCTGGCAGGGGAGTGGTTAGGGGATGATCAGGCTGGCAGGCAGAAGCGGTTAGGGGCAATCAGGAAGGCAGGCAGGCAAGCAGTTGGGAGCCAGCAGTCCTGGATTGTGAGAGGGATGTCCGACTGCCCGTTTAGGCCCGATCCCGGTAGGATCGGGCCTAAACGGGCAGTCGGACATCCCTTGAGGGGTCCCAGATTGGAGAGGGTGCAGGCGGGGCTGAGAGACACCCCCCTCCGTGCACAAATTTCATGCACTGGGCCTCTAGTCTATAATAATAAAAGCATAATATGCTAATTAGACTGGATGTCCTTCCAGACGAAGCCAGGGCTGCAAGGAAAGCCCGATCCCTGGGTGTCAGAGGGAAGCCGGTGCCAGCAGCCGGGTGAAGGAAGGCCTACTCTTGCACAAATTTCATGCTTCGGGCCTCTAGTTACTCTATAATCATTTATAGCTCTTTCTAAACTCTTGCTGAGTACATGGCTGGATAGTTTTCTCTGTAACAAGAGCGCAGTGTCTGGTTAACAACATATTTGAATATTGAATAAATTATTTAAAATCATGATTAATAAAACCTATCTTAAAATTCCTTCCTTGACTTATTAGGATTCTCTAGAAAAAGAGAAAGAAATTTGCCAGTGAAATCAGTGTGAATTTTGCAGGATTCCAGGGCAGAAGCTCCAATCAAGTGTTGCTACCTAACATCCTTCTGTAGGATGCTCGAAGCTTGCCACCTAACTTTGCTTGCTTTTTTGAAATGTAGCTTTTACTTTCTAAAGTTCAGGTATTGTTAGTAAAGTATTTATTTTATTTTATTATTATTATTATTTTAAAATAAATCTTTATTGTTCAGATTATTACAGTTGTTCCTCTTTTTCCCCCAATAGCTCCCCTCCACCTTGTTCCCACCCCCCTCTGCCCTTACCTCCCCCCCCCCGACTGTCCTCATCCATAGGTGTATGATTTTTGTCCACTCTCTTCCCGCACCCCCCCACACCCCTTTCCCCCCAAGGATTGTCAGTCCACTCCCTTTCTATGCCCCTGATTTTATTATATTCACCAGTTTATTCTGTTCATCAGATTTTTTATTCACTTGATTTTTAGATTCACTTGTTGACAGATATGTATTTGTTGTTCATAATTTTTATCTTTACCTTCCTCTTCGGTGATGAACTCCTTTAGCTTTTTCTTATCTGTGAAGCTCTTTATCTGACCTTCAATTCTGAATGATAGCTTTGCTGGGTAGAGTAATCTTGGTTGTAGGTTCTTGCTAATCATCACTTTGAATATTTCTTGCCACTCCCTTCTGGCCTGCATAGTTTCTGTTGAGAAATCAGCTGACAATCATATGGGTACTCCCTTGTAGGTAACTAACTGTTTTTCCCTTGCTGCTTTTAATATTCTCTCTTTGTCTTTTGCTCTTGGCATTTTAATTATGATGTGTCTTGGTGTGGTCCTCTTTGGATTCCTTTTGTTTGGGGTTCTGTGTGCTTCCTGGACTTGTAAGTCTATTTCTTTCACCAGATAGGGGAAGTTTTCTGTCATTATTTCTTCAAATAGGTTTTCAGTATCTTGCTCTCTCTCTTCTTCTGGCACCCCCATAATTTGGATGTTGGTATGCTTGAAGTTGTCCCAGAGGCTCCTTACACTATCTTCATATTTTTGGATTCTTTTTTCTTTTTGATTTTCCGGTTGGGTGTTTTTGGCTTCTTTGTATTTCAAATCTTTGATTTGATTCTTGGGATCCTCTAGTCTGCTGTTGGATCTCTGTATATTATTCTTTATTTCAGTCAGTGTATGCTTAATTTCTAGTTGGTCCTTTTTCATATCCTCAAGGGTCTCACTAAATTTATCGGCGGTTTCTAGAAAATTCTTGAAAAACCTTATAACCATGGTTTTGAACTCTATATCCAGTCATTTGCTTTCCTCCATTTCTTTCATTTGTTACCTGTTTCTTTGTCTTCGCATTTTGGCTGCTTCCCTGAGTTGATAGAGTGGCTTTGTGTGCTAGGTGTCCTATAGGGCCCAGTGGCTCAGCCTCCCCAGTTACCTGAGGTGGACACTCTTGGTGCATCCTTCTGTGGGCTTTGTTCACAGTCTTATTGTAGTTAAGCCTTGATTGTTGTTGGTATCACTGGGAGGAATTGACCTCCAGGCCAATTGGCTGTGAGGATCAGCTGTGTCTAAGATGGGAGAACTTCTGTGCTGGCGACACCCTCTGCACTTCCTTCCACACCTTCTCTGAGTTTCAGTGTGTTTTTCTCTTTCCTTCTAGTTGTAGAATTTCCACTCAGCCAGCCTTCCTGTGGTTCTGGATGATGTCTGTTTTGTCTTTTAGTTGTAGTTTTGAAGTGGTTGTGCGAGGCAGCAATTTCAGGTGTTTACCTATGCCGCCGTCTTGGTTTCTCTCCAGAAAAGTTTTTCTTTTATATTTTTCTTACAGTTTTTCAGATATGTTTTGTGGACTGTTATTAGAGTACATTGAGCTGTGTGATGAAATGAGAATAGGAATGGGGTTTAAGAATAGCTTTCAAATGTCCCAGAGAACCATAGAAATGGAGAGAGTGCTACATAAAGAAATGCATGGCTGTGCAACCAGAAGCACAAACATCCTAATATTTTTTCAACAGTCACAGGGAAATAGAAGATGGCATACACAAGTTGGGGTTTTTAAGAACATTTATCTTTACATTTTTTATGAAAATGCAAATACACTCATTAATCATTTACCAGCTGATAAGTAAAGGTGAGCTTAAATGCTATAGAAATAAACTTTGAAAATGCAGCCCTGGAAATCAAATGTTTGTTGAAAGAGAGAATTGGGATGAGTCAACGAAGAATCTCTTAGATCTCTGTAGGAGATATGGCAAGAGGTGAAAGACCAAGGCCACTGACTTTGAGATTTTACTGCAGGTCTCCCCTGGGTACGGGTGAGCATGTCATTTGCCATTGGCTTGCCTGGCTTAGCATTTGTCCTCAGTACTTGAGAACAGACTGTATCTTATAATGACTCTGAAGCTGCTCCCCCTCTCCCCACTTCATGGAGTGCTGTTAACAATAGCACATTCCTTTAGCAATCACTCTGAATGGCAAGCCAAAGACGGCTTCAGTTGTGGTGCTGTCTGGAAATGTTCTCCTGCATTCGTCTAGCTCCAGATTAATTTGAAGCCTCTGCTCACACATTGTGTTGCTGTTAGTATTATGTCTGCTCCATGGATATGAGGAGATAATACCAAATGATGAATATGTATCTAAAAATACCATCAAGAAAAGTAAGGTTGACATTTTATTATAGTACAATCTATTGAATCAAATTACACTTGTTAAAAGATACTAAATGGTCTTTGAAAAACCATGGCAAAAGAGCTTTGCAAGTATAACAGAAGTCATTTAGTGTTTGGAAAGGTCTGAAATATCAACTAAAGTCAAAAGAAGTGAGAGAATTACGTTTTATGTTTTTCTTTTTATGTGAACAATGATTCATCCATCAGATACTCAGAAGGAAGCTGTATTTGTATGGTTCTTGGATTACTTGATATTATCTGTGAGTTGATATTAATTTCCTTGGCTGAAATAGACTGGACAAAATAGCTCTGTTAAATGCTGCAAAATGCTACCTAAGTTGTTTTTATATTTAAGAATGCACAATTTTGGTTGGTTTTATACATATAGCAATAGAAAATTATAATTATGTATGGGTTTGTCTTTTAGGTTTCTTTTTTTTTTAACCTTTGAAGTGAAGGTTTTAGCATTCATATAATTTTCAAAGGTTTCCTCTATCACTCAATGTCACAGCAAGAAACAAGATGGCATGCACAAATTGGGATACTTTCAGGAGATATAAAAAGGGACAATTTATAAGATATAGCAGGTATAGGAAAATCATGATGAATAATACAACATCCTTGGACCTGTGCTATACAGAAGACCCCCAAGGCCTGGAGGGTTGAGGAAAGGGAGAGGTAACTGGAAGAGACACAGAGGCCGGTGTAGGTAGGCTGTTTAATGTTAACTATGACCTTCATTTAAGAGCTGATGCCACCCCAGTATATTCTCTCATCCTCTCCACTCTAGGTGGGAACCAGAGCATAAATGCTCTGACCTCATTTTCATTCCACGTTCTGTTCTCCTGAATTATTATAAAGAAGCCTGTCATGTGTGATGTAGGCCATGTGAAGCAGTCTCTGAGGACATTGGGAAAGATAGAGAAGTGTGGTAGATAAATATAGAGGGAAAATATTTTTTTGTTTACCATAATAAGGATTAGCGAATAAGCAGATACACAGGTAAAAGAGAACACTATTGGCCCTAATTCAATATAACTGGTATATTTATAACAAGAGGAAATTTGGGCACAGATGTACACAGAGGGAAGATAATGTGAAAACACAGAGAAGATGGCCATCTTCAAGCCAAGGTGAGACGTGGAACAAATTCTTCTCTCCCAGCCCTCAGGAGAAATCAGCACTGCTGACACCTTGACCTTGGTTTGCTAGTCTCCAGAACTGAGAAAATATTTCCATTATTTAAGCTACCTGGCCTGTGGTACTTGTTATGGAAGTACCAGCAAAGGAATACAGATGTGGAGATCAACTAAAAATAAAAGCATATTTTTG
Source organism: Plecotus auritus (assembly GCF_963455305.1). NCBI lineage: Eukaryota > Metazoa > Chordata > Mammalia > Chiroptera > Vespertilionidae > Plecotus > Plecotus auritus. The sequence continues at coordinate 29,785,879 of NC_137775.1, read as the reverse complement.
TAGTGATATGTGATTTTGTTCTTCAAGATTTGGTGCTCCAGGAAGAGATGCATAAAAATTATATTCAATGTAGCATGCAATATGTTATTTTATCAAATCTGATATGAGTTGCCCTCACATGAAAATACACAAAATATCAAAATGATTTTAAATAAAACTGATATATCATATTTGGTATATATATTCTATATTTAGCATATGAGTGATATAAAATATATGTTACACGATGTTCATCCTATATAATAAAGAGGTAATATGCAAATTGACCATCACTCCAACACACAAGATAGCCACCCCCATGTGGACACAAGATGGCCGCCACAAGATGGCTGGCAGGGGAGGGCAGTTGTGGGCGATCAGGCCAGCAGGGGAGGGCAGTTGGGAGGGACCAGGCCTGCAAGGGAGGGCAGTTGGGGGTGATCAGGCCTGCAGGGGAGGGTAGTTAGGGGTGACCAGGGCTGCAGGGGAGGGCAGTTGGGGGCGACCAGGCCTGCAGGGGAGGACAGTTAAGGGCGACGAGGTAAGCAGGAAAGGGCAGTTAGGGGCAATTGGGCCGGCAGGGGAGCAGTTAGGTGTCGATCAGGCTGGCAGGGAAGTGGTTAGGGGGTGATCAGGCTGGCAGGCAGAAGCAGTTAGGGGCAATCAGGCAGGCAGGCAGGCGAGTGGTTGGGAGTCAGCAGTCCTGGATTGTGAGAGGATAGTTGGACATCCCTTGAGGGGTCCCAGATTGGAGAGGGTGCAGGATGGGCTGAGGGACACCCCTCCCCATGCATGAATTTCGTGCACCGGGCCTCTAATTCATTATAAAATATATATTCATAATTAATGAATCATTTAACTAATACAAGTAAGGAAGAAAGCTGGGTAAACAAGAAATAAAACTGATACAATCATAGTTAAGTGGAAATGAAACAACTGAAATATCTGTGGGTTGGTTGGTTAAAAATAAAAAAAAAGATTTTGGTTATTTATGCTCAGTTATTAGCTTGGCTCTATATTTTTATTAGCAACATTGGAAATCATTTAACTGTATATAACTGTGTATAACTGTTGAGGAACCCCTTGAAGAACCTGGAACTCAGAACAATGAGCTTTACTGCTCTGGTCCTTCTTTATCATTGTGCTCTTGTTAGCCTCAAGTTTAAATTACCATGAGTAAACCAGAATCTCAACAAAAAACTGGAGGGAAAGCAGAGAAAAGTATAACTTACTAAGACTGGACCTAGAAGTTAGATAGGTGAATGACTCTTCCTTGAGTGAGATGGCAAGAATACTACTATGGACTAAAGACCGTGCATATTGATTCCAAAGTGTTTGATAGAGGTGTCATATAGTTCACTAAACTCATTCATTACCAATGACCAATGGGTCACCAAGCACAAAGAAATTATGGGACTTCTCTTTATTTTAATGGGTAATAACAACATTGATTACATATTTATGGAGGGAGTTAGAATACAAATGAGAAAAAATCTGAACAATTTTTGACAGTGATATATATCTCAGGATCTATATATTAGTCATTAAAAAGTAACATTTACATTTTCTTTAAAACAATCACTTAGTTCATTCATAAAGGGTGTGGAAAGGAAATGGAATTATTCACAAAATGGGAAGAGGTAACCTGAATCCAATGAGCTGAATAAATTGCTGGCATGACCAGGCTATTTCTCATTTATGGCTTCTATTTTCCTTGGCCTCACTTTCTGCTCCAGCAAAGTGTGCCTTTGAAATTATAATTGCAAATGAAACTAATAATAACATGTTTTGCTGAAGCTGTTTCTAGCAAAGTGTAAAATTCACATTGATCTGCCCTGTTTGAGTCAGTGAAAGCCAAAAACAATCAATATGACATGAAAGAAACAACATTTCTTTTTCACATTTGCATATTGCTGGGAAAAGAGCTTCTAAATAATTTTCACATGTTTTCTAGTTGGGCAAATATATTTCAAGATTTTATGCTTGAATTATATAGCAACAGTAGCAATAGTGCATACCTTAATTCTGTTTTGAATAGCAGGCATGGTGCTGTTTTTTGATTCAGTGGGCTGCTCTAATTGGTAGGGGAGGTTTCAGAAATATATTCAGTAATGACTAGTGGACAGTTTCAAATAATCCATTACAGAACATCTAATTGTTTCTTAAATTACCCAAGCACCCTAAACACTTGTGATGGATGGGCTTACAGTAGGGATTTAGGAATAAATATTTGTCAAAAGAATGAAGAAAACTATATATTAGTATTGTTTATTTATTTACATGTATTTATTTATATGATGATGCCAAAAGAGCTAAACAGACACCAGTGGAGTAGTAAGGGCATGAAGATTCAAGTGTAATTTATAACATAATAGAATCTTGTTTAATTTACCAGTGTTCATAAAATTTATGTCAGTTAATACTGGAAGAGATAATTCATTTTCTGCCCAAAGTAGATGCATTCTAATAACAAAGCTAAAACATTATGGAAGCGCCTTTACCTCATATTTAATTTAATCCATTCAATAATTAGAGCTGGCACTTTTTAAGATAACAATAAAGTTTTACATGTATATAGCACATGACTCTCCATGTGTACGTTCTCTAATTTTAATATTACCACTGTGGACAGGAAAAAAAAAGGGCCACATGCTAACCTCACTAACTCATGGAAGGCCTGCATGGCGGCCTTGCAAACTCAAGAAACCTAAAATAACCACAAAGGATGGTCTGAAATTAAAAACAAAACAAAACAAAAAACACACACACACACACACACACACACACACACAAAAACAAAAACAAAAACCCACCTTTAATTAAAAAGCTGTTTATAGTGGGTAGTCATGTCCTTGGCCATTATCTTCCTTGGCAAAGGTCAACTTTGATCTTTACTGAGCTTATTGTCTTTTTGCAACTAAGATAACATACCTGGGAAATGTCAGGGTAACTTGTAACTTCCCTTTTTCCAGACCCCTCAGGGCACAACCCAATGCACCTGGGCGCCAGAATGGAGACCACAAATTCCCTCATTGTTACTGTTATCATGTTAATTGTTGACTGTTAACTATCCTGTACCCACCTACATAAAAGAAGCATATGTCTATCATTTTACTTTTTACCCAATCCCAGAGGTCCCCCCCTTTGCTTTCTGCCTCCCTAAACTATCACCAATAGATTTTATGTAACCCACTTACACCTCCTCCTTTGATTGTATGTATAAAACAAGGTGAAAAACTGCCATTCTCTGGGGAGCATTATGCTAATATGTGGAGATTCTGCTTCCCAGCAATTGTGGATAGTTTGGCTCAAATAAGCTCACAAAAATTCCTTACAGGTTTGAATGTCTTTTTACATTAACACTGCAAACAATTGGCATAGAAAGACCCTTAGACATTTTGGGGTTTTGAAGAAATACCCATTTCCCTGTCATTGCTTATTTCTAATTTATAATCCTCAGATACAACTTGTGGCCCTTTGTTGGGCATTTATTTTCTGGAATGGATTATTTCTCTCCATTCAATAGGGGACTCTGAAGATACTTGTGTAACTGGTTGATTAGGAAAAAGCCTCACTTGCCTTTTGATATGATGCTACCCGTGTTTCCCCAAAAATAAAACATCCTCTGAAAATAAGACCTACTTACAGGTTTCCTTCTGAGTGAAATATACGGCATCCCCCGAAAATAAGGCCCTCAGGCTCTGTCTCAGAATGAAAATTAGTTTACCGTAAACTGGTCGCTAGGGCCGCCCCGACTGGCGTCTAGCAACCAGTGACGTTACGCGGAGTCCTGACGTCACTGCTGCGTGGAGGTGGAGCGGAGGTCGGAGGTCGGAGTGAGCAGTGAGCGCGGGGCGGGAGAGAGGAGGAGACTTTCGCAGATGCGTGTAGAAGAACAGGAGGATTAGAGCAGACGGGATGCGGTGAAGGTGGTGAGTGCTGGTCTGTCTCTGGTGACACTACCTGATGCTTGCAGCCGCCTTCATGATGACTGAAGGTTCTCAGTCAGTGGCAGACTCTGCTCCAGCCCAGATCCAGGCCCCAGCAAGCCCAGTGACAGTCCCCAGGCAGGCCCCAGGGGGTAAATGTCTGATAAAGGGGTAGGGGGGATGTCTGGTGAAGGTGTTCAGTGGCACAGGGGTGGGGATAGGGGGATCACTTAAAATGACACAGGAGGATCAGAGGGGGCAATCAAAATGACACAGGAGGATCAAAAGGGGTTACTAAAATGGTAAGCCCTCCTCTGATTCTCCTGTGCCATTTTGATTCCCCCCTCTGATCCCCCCTGTGTCATTTTGAGTGATCCCCCTCCCCCCACCTTGATACCCCAATTCCTTTTTTTTACCCCTAGAAATGAGCGCAAAAAGAAAAAGCTACTCCGTGGAGTACAAGAAAGGAATTGTGGAAGACTCTTGGGGCCAAAATCTTACTGCTTTCTGCAAAGAGAAGATGTAGAGTATCCGATTGGTCCGAAAATGGCGAGCAGAGTATGGTAACCTCATTGAACAAGTGGACAAGGGAAATGCTAAAAAGTGCAAGTGTGGATCAGGTCGGCATCCATTATTTTCCGAGCTGGAAGACCTGATCTGTGAATGGGTTGTTGACAGGAGAGCAAAGGTTTTGGTTGTGAATAGGGCTCAGATTCAAGAATTTGCCCTTGCAATGGCACCGCAGTTTGACATAGCCCCCGAAGACTTCAAAGCATCACAACACTGGCTGGATAATTTCCTTCAGCGAAGTGAACTGTCTTTAAGAAGATCTACAATATGGTTTAGGTTGGAAGATACTCAAGTTATTAAGCAAGCACTTGCATTCAAGTCCTTTATGGATGATGCTGACTTCTCTAAATACAATCTTTCCAACATGATTGCTATGGATGAAACTGCAGTGTTTATGGGCTAATCATCTCAAACAACAATTGAACAGCGGGGTCCCTCCTTGGCGTACATTCCCTCCACTGCTTACGAAAGTGCACGTGTTTCCTGTATTTTGGCAATTCATCTGGATGGCACTAAAAGCCCACCTTTAATCATTTCTAAGGGCAAGAAGGAAAAGATTGAACGTGTTTTGGGCATTTTGCTTCTTGAAACTGAAAAAGCCTGGGCCACACAAGCAGTTATAAGGAAGTGGGTCGATTTAATGCTGCCGCTTGTTATGCGAGGGAGCCAAAGAGGTCTGCTAGTCTGGGATGCAGCCAGCACTCACCGCGCTAAAGACATGAAGACATTTCTTCACGAAAGAAAAATAGATCAGATAATGATTCCCGCAGGAATGACGGCCTATCTCCAGACTCTTGATATTGCAATAAACAAGCCATTCAAAGATAATTTGCGCATGGAAATTAATGACTACATTGAAAATAGAATGGAGAGAAATCAGCGTGGAAACTTTGTGAAACCTAAACTGCAAGAAGTTGTGACTTGGGTGAAGAATTCATGGGAGAAAATCACTGACAGTTGCATTGCAAATGCACTGCGAGCAGGCTACCTTGACAAGAAGTACTCATTTAAAGACAGTGCTATTGCTAAACATGAGAGATTTGGTCCACTGATTCTGAAAGACATGGAGTCACAAGAAATTCACCAGGAAATTCAGGAATTGGATTGTTATGATGTTCCAGAAGATGGTGACATGATTGTCATTGAATAAATGAGTAAATTCTTGATACTGTAGGATTCACAGTTTGTCTGGTTTGTGTTGACAACTACCGTACTATCGTACCGTATACAGGTAATAAATTTCCTTTATTTTCATTTAACAATAAATGTGTACCGTATTCTTCTTCATGGAAAAAATAAGACATCCCCTGAAAATAAGACCTAGCGTGTCTTTGGGGGCAAAAGTTAATATAAGACACTGTCTTATTTTCGGGAAAACAGGGTAGTTATGGTGTGATTGTTTTCGGCAATTCCTCTTTAAATGGTATCATTGCTGGTGGAAATTGTGTTCTTGCATGGGATCTTGAGGAAAGCATTCCAAGGACCCACACTAGGGAGATTGTGGTGTGGCAAGATTTATTTGTGATGCAAACTTAAAGGAGTTCCCCTCCAGGGTTCCCGATGTCCCATCTCTGTCAGTCCCACCATGGAAAAAGTTCAACCGTGCCTTCAACAAGGCCAAAACAAAGCCCAGGGTCCAGAGTTTCTATTTTATATTAGAGCTTTATCCTTTGGAGCCTGCATGGCATGCTGTTGGCTGCTAGACCCACAGGGTCATATGTTCCCTGGGGAAAGGATAGGCAAGGGTTTTGCTGGGTGGGTGAGAGAGCTTCCTTCTTCCCCTGGGGTTATAAAGGTCCAGCTGCTTTTTCAAAATAACCAATTAACTTCCTAAGCTTTCACGGGCTTCTGATGGGTCCACCTCCTAGCCAATGATCCCTTTCTAGGTTAGACAGACAGACATCTATGGTCAAGCACCTCCTCCTGCACCATTTTGACTTCTATTGTGCATGTCCTTACCGCCCTGTCCTCCCCACTCCCCACCTGACAACCTGGTACCAGAGGGGGAAGGGAGAGGGTGCTCATTCTCGGCAGGGCAATGCTGTGATCCTCTGGAGCAGGCATCCTCAAACTACGGCCCGCGGGCCACATGCGGCCCGCTGAGGACATTTATCTGGCCCGACAGGTGCCGCTACCTGTCCTGCTTAGCATCCGACTCATCCTGGGCCCGCAGTGCGCATAGGAATTTGTTCATAGTTTTTTTTTAAAACTATAGTCCAGCCCTCCAATGGTCTGAGGGACAGTGAACTGGCCCCCTGTTTAAAAAGTGTGAGGACCCCTGCTCTGGAGTGTGTGTGAAGCTGTAGCTTCCCGGTGAAGCAAACAGGCTCATGCTCCCCAGCTTATTATGCTCAGCAATGTCTGATTCCCTTCACTTCCTATCTTAATATCTAGCTACTTTTGGTAACGATATTACATTCCTAAACTTCTATAATCTACATCTCACATTCTTCTAGCTTTAGATAAATGTTGTTTTAAAATTTGCCTGGTAAAGATGTCTATGCATTTGATTACAAAATATTTTTAGGACAGCCTGGAATGATGTCTGAGATTGAATTAAAAGAGGGTCAAATGTGTAATTCTGTGTTTTGAGCTTAAAAATAAAAGTCAGAAAAATGTAACTCATTGGTACTGGGGGAGGGGGAAGATTTAGGAATGTTTGGTTTATTGCATGTTCCATATGTGCTAACATCATGACAGAAATAGAGTCAGTCTCAGAAAAGACATAAGAAGATCTTAAGTTTGTATCTTAGGATGATGCACAGCATGGAAACAGCCTACATTAATTAAGAAAACAAAAAAGTAAGCTTGGCCAAAGTGGTTTAGTGGTTGAGCATCGACCTAAGAATCAGGAGATCATGGTTTAATTCTTGGTCAGGGCACATGACTGGATTGCAGGCTCATTCTCCAGTGTGGGGCAAGCAAGAAGTAGCTGATCAATGATTCTCTCTCATCAATGATGTTTCTATCATTCTCTCTCTCTCTCCCTTCCTCCCTGAAATGAATAAAAATATATTTTTTTAAATTAAAAAACAGGAAATAAAAAACAGAAAGCAGCAAACCCTGGGAGAGGGGAAAAACTGATCATCACAATTACCATATAGTTAAATTCAGATGTACAGTTTTCAACCAAAAAAATAAAATCAATAGAAATTGTCCCTGATAAAGACTAGAAGAAATACATACTAGGTAAAGACTTTAAAACAGCTATCATAAAGATGATCAAAGAACTAAAGGAAGATGTGAGAAAGTCAATAAAATAATGTATGTAAAATGTAAATATCAATAAAAAATTGAAGACCAGAAAAGAAACCAAAAAGAAATTATTTAACTAAAAATTACAATACCTGGAATGAACATTTCACTAGAAGAATTCACAGACAGATTTAAGCAGATAGAAGAAAAAATGATAAAATCTGAAGGTAAGGCAATTATAATTATTGAGTATTAGAGACTTTAAAAAAATGATTGAAGAAATGTAAATAGAGTTCAAGGGACCTATGGGACACTATCAAATAATCCAACATAATTATAGTGGGAGTCCCAGAAGGAATATTGAAAAAGAAAGGGTAGAAAAGTTATTTGAATAAACAATGGCCATAATATTCCAAATTTGATGAAAGTCATGAATTTAAAAATCTAAGAAGCTCAACAAATTCTGAGTACAATGAACTTAAAGAGACCAACCTGAGACATATTACAGCAGGTCCTCAAAAAATTTTCTTTTGTTCAAAGTTGCTTCGTTATAACATTAATGAGATGCCCATAGGAACTTAACTCTTATATATCAAATAGCCTTTGGTAAAACTGATTTTGTCAAATGTCATTTTGCTTACAAATTGCACAATCCTCCTATCTAATAAAAGAGTAATATGCAAATTAACCCTCACTCTGCTACACCCACAAGCCACGCCCACCAGCCACACCCACCAGCAAATCAGAGTGAATATGCAAATAAACCCAACCAAGATGGCTACGGCCACAGAGAGCAGGAGGGAGGCTTGGGTTTCCCTGGCAATGGAAGAAGCCAAGCTTTCCACCAGCCCTTGCCGGCCTAGGCCTCCATTCAAGGCTACAAAGTTTCAATGATAGAAGATAAATATAGCCCAACAGAAATGGCGGCAGCCACAGAGCTGGAAAGAGCAGGAGGCTAGGGTTGCCCCCGGTGATGGAGGAAGCCAAGCTTCTGCAGCCCTGGCCAGCCCAGGCCTCCGCTTAAGGCTACAAAGTTTCAATTATAGAAGATACATAAATTCCAATAGAAATGACTGCCGCCATGGAGCAAGCAGAAGGCTTGGCTCCACTCCAGGCTACAAAGTTTCAATTGTAGAAGATAAATAAACCCCAGATCCCAGGGCCTCCGCTTGGGTTGCCAGGGGGCGTGGCCAGCCTGCAAACCACCACAGGCCCCTCGCCCAGGCTGCCCCACACCCCAAGGGAACCCCCACCCTGATCCAGGACACCCTTCAGGGCAAACCAGCTGGCCCCCACCCGTACACCAGGCCTCTATCCTATCTAATAAAAGAGTAATATGCAGATTGACCATCACTCCAACACACAAGATGGCTGCCCACATGTGGTCAAAGATCCTGCCCCCATGTGGACACAAGATGGCCACCACAAGATGGCCAGCAAGGGAGGGCAGTTGGGAGGGACCAGGCCTTAAAGGGAGGGCAGTTGTGGGCGATCAGGCCAGCAGGGGAGGGCAGTTAGGGGTGACCAAGACGGCAGGGGAGAGCAGTTGGGGGCGACCAGGCCTGCAGGGAAAGGCAGTTTGGAGGGACCCAGGCCTGCAGAGGAGAGCAGTTAGGGGTGACCAGGCCTGCAGGGGAGGGCAGTTAGGGGTTACCAGGCTGGCAGGGGAGTGGTTAGGGTGTGATCAGGCTGGCAGGCAGAAGCGGTTAGGAGCAATCAGGACAGTATGCAGGCAAGCAGTTGGGAGCCAGCAGTCCTGGATTTTGAGGCCCAGTGGGATCAGGCCTAAACGGGCAGTCAGACATCCCTCGAGGGGTCCCAGATTGGAGAGCGTGCAGGCTGGGCTGAGGGACACACACACCCCCGTGCACAAATTTTGTGCACTGGGCCTCTAGTCTATTGATAATGTTAAGTGAGGACTAATTGCATGATCAAACTGTGAATGAGAAAAACAAAGAGAGAATCTAGAAAGCAGCAACAAAGAAGTTGTTCATCAGGTACAAGGAATCCTCAATAAGAAATCAGCAGATTTCTCATTAGAGTGTTTGGGGGCCAGAAGGCATAGAGCTGATATATTCGAAGTGCTAAAAGAAAAAATAAACTGTCAACCAAAAATTCTATATCTGAGAAAACTGTCCTTTAAGAGTGAGGAGAAATGGAGACATTCCTAGATAAATAAAAGCTGAGGGAATTCATTACCATTAGACTGGCTTTCCAAGGACTCCTAAAGAGAGTTCATCAGGTTGAAATAAAAGGACACCAGATAGATATTCAAAGTCATTTGAATAAATAAAGATCTCAACACTTCATTTTCTACATGATGTAAAAAGAATGACACATGTTTTGAAAACTAGCAATTATTAGTGTAAAAGCTAGTATGATTGTAATTCCACATTCTGTAACTCTGAATTTGTTTTTTTACATAATTTAAAAAACGAATGCATTAAAAACAATTATAAGTTTATGTTTTAGTACATAAGTGCAAAAAATGCATATATATATATACATATATATACATATATATATGTGTGTGTGTATATATATATACATACATACATATATATACATATATGTATGTATGTATGCATATATATATATACCTGAAAGAAGTGGAGAAGTGGAGACAGAGCTGTAAATGACCAAAAGATTTTTTGTTGTTGTTATTGAAATTGAACTGGTATAAACTGAGATAGTTCTATCCAGTTAATATGATTATGAAGATTAAAGAAGATTTTGCATGTAAGATGTCTAACACATAGCTAGTATGTGCTAAGCATTAAGTTAATGGTAGCTATTCATTAATTTTGGGACAGTTAATATTTTTATTGATGATATAGTTATTCTGGCATTTCATAACATTCATTACTTTTTTTTTTTTTTACTTTTCAGAGCTTTGTGTTTTAATGGTTTTAAGTTTGTATGACATCTATTTGCAAAAATTAGTAGGAAATGCTCTTGTAAAGATATGATGTAGGATCTGGGATTCTACTATGCTCAGATATGATAGATTCACAGCCATTAAGCAAGAACTGAACTTAAGGGGGAAGTGGGCATTTGGTAACTTCCTTGAAAGGTCCTATGTAGAGTATGCTGTTGGATATCTTATCCCTGCTTGTGTTGCTAAACCAAATATGCCTCTCCTGTGATTATTTAATGAACTTGATTCATTAGATGTTTCTCTGCATGATAAGGATTAATTTAGAAAGCTGATAAACATCACATATAGAGCATATTTATTTTGAAGTGAAGCAGAGAAAATTTTTTCAAGTGAACTGATTGCAAATGTACTAATTTGAATTAGTTTTGCTTCACTAAACCCTGTTATACTTTTTGAGATCATTAAATGTGAATAATGAGCTCATATTAATGCTCATTTGGAGGGGAATGGAATACATAAATTCAGATTTGGACGGTCTTCACAATTTTGTTTTCTCCTGGGAATTTAATTTTTGTATAAATGGAAAAAATAAAAATAAAGTCTCCATTTTAACATTAAAGAATAATCTAATAATTATTTTCTTATTAACCAAAGCCTTAAAGCTCAACCTACTATAGAAATGAAACAAAATATTATTCATTTTAAATAAATAAGGACTTCTATGGCCCTCTATTATAGAGTACTAAGGAGGTATAATGGTAGTTTAAGCAAAGTAGCAGAGTAACTAACAGCATTCAATTGAACACCATATACCTTACCATAATATTACAACTTGAATTTTCCTATTTTACAATTTCAGTCTAAAATTTATAATTAATGAAGCAAATCATGAGAGGTATAAAATTCAAAATAGCTTCTTTGATGATTTTTCACAGGCAATTTTTTCTACAAGAGTTTCAGTGACATCTCATTACACTTTGAGAAATTTATTCTGGTTTGCTGGCTTTTCTGAACAATAATGAATTAAAGATTAAGCCATTCTGCTTTTAAGTAAGGGTTGTTTTTCTTTCTTGAATTGCCTTCTCATTCACATTAATAGTTTCATTTTTTCAAATGACACACAGTGTATATGTGCTTTTAAAAATATGTATGGCAACTATCCTTTGCATATGTTATTACTTTCACTATTAAAACCTCAATTTCTCTTGAATAGTGGGTCATCCCAAAGGCAGTTCTTGATTTTGCTTTAGAGCAGAAGTGAGCAAACTATAGCCTGAGGACCAAATCCAGCCCACGGCCTCTTTTCGTACAGCAAAGAGTAGTTTTTATATTCTTAAATGGTTGGCAGAAATGAAAATGAATCATGTTTAGTGAAAATAATGTGAAAACCAAATTTTTGTATCTATAAATAAAATTTTCAATTTAAATAAATTAAATATTTGGGGAATTTTTTTTCTTTCTTTGTATATAAGTTTCACATAATATGCTTGATTTTGCCTCTTATCCAGCAAGAGGTAAATACTTAATATCTGGCCCTTTACGGAGAAACTTTGTTGACCCTTGCTTTTGAAAAATGAATTGTAATTTTTATGACATAACGCTTTTTATATCAATTATTTTAATGATTTAATAAATGAATAAATATGCATTCCATGAACAGTAATGAAGTTAATTTAAAGTAAGTATTCAGGCTCTTAAGTATCTAGAAATATATTGTGCTTTCATGTAATCCTCTCATGAGAGAATATATTCATTCCATAAAGTTTCATAATATAGAATTATTTTCTAGAGACAATTTACTAGATATTATAAGATTGGACTCATTAACTTATAATCATAGATTTGTTTTCTAGTTTGGAAAAATGTTTATCCTTTTTTTAGCTTCATTTTCTAATTTTCCCTTGCTTCTTGCTCCTGCAATTTGAGCCACTTGCTGTCTATTTTACATTTCCATTGTAGTACCCTCTAAATGTGCCATTCATACTTCTTTGTTAATGTGTCATTCACGGGCACTGAAATGATTGACCTAAAATACATATATGGTAAGTCTTCTGCAATATCTCTCATCAGTCCAACTGCTACATCCTTCAAGACACTTTATGCTATCTTTCCAGCATAGTTTTTCATTATTCTCTGACACACACCAGTTACACACACAAAAAAAATCCTGCAATTTTAGACAGTTCCATGTTTTATTTTGTCTCACACTTGGAATAAGCAAATTTTTCTGACTTGGATAAGGAGATCTCCCAGAAGAGTACAGGTTTACTCATCCTGTATGACTTTACACAAAGAGCAGCTCTGAGTTATCTTACTCTTCACCTCTACTAAGGCTGGGGTTAGTCATAATTCTGGGAGTTTTCTCACAGTTCTGTACTGAGTTTGCATATTTCATGCATTCACGGTGCTGTATGGTTGAATATCTCTTCTGTCTTCTCACTAATATGAAAGTTCTTTGGAGACATGGCTGAAATTTAACTTTCTCTGAAGCCTTTTTTGCAAGCAGCTCATCTTGCTCATTATATGTGCCAAATGGCATAATCTTTCTTTTTATCCCTACGCTTTTTTAAGTTGAAAAATTTTCAGTAACTCACAGAGAGCGGTGTCTGTGGCATGCAGAATTGAATACTTTGTCAGAAAACACATCTGCTACTGAGTTCCTCAAAATTCACGTGTGGAATCCTGACTCCCAGTGTGCTGGTACTTGGAGGTGGGGCCTTTTGGAGATGATTAGGGCATTGAGGCAGAGCTCTCATAAATAGGATCAGTGCCCTTACGAAAAAGACTCTGAGAGGGCTTCTTTGCTCTTCCACCATGTGAGGTTGCAGTAAAAAGACACCTGTGAACCAGGAAGCTGACTATTAACAGACACCTAAATTTTTAAGACCTTGATCTTCCCAGGCTCCAAAACTGTGAGAAGTAAATTTCTGTTTTTTATAAACCACCAGTTCATCGTTTTTCAGATAAAAGCTCAAACAGTTAGACAACATAGAGGGGAAAAGTGGAAGCTTTATGCGTTACTTGTCAAAGCAGAGTAAAATAAAATCATAAATTCCTGGTAATTCTGCTATGAGTGTCATGAGTTGATAAGGTGGTAATAACTGCCTTGGCACTTATATTTTCATCAAGGACTGTGGGATTTTGTGTGACAAATGTGTCAAGTTGATGAATTGAGAATATCTACAGTGTTTTGTACTCATGCATTTCCACTAAGATAGACATATGAAAGAATCAAGGGTTACATTTTATTTCTTTTTACTCTTTTTGAATTTTTTTTTGTGTCTGCCAAATTATGTTGTTTTTTTTTTCAGATGGTGTAAACAAAATACTCAAGAGAAGTGTGATCATTTAAAATAAAGGTTTCTAAGGATAGTAGTACATAAAAAACACATTGTTTACTCTCTTTGAACAAATTTGCTCATATTGAAAGCATTAATGGTGAACATCATTTACCTCAGCAAATGCTCTATGCATTGGAAGAGACAATTTTGCAATATTTTGAAAGTCATTTTTTAAAACTACTCTATTACACAAATTTGTATAACTTTTTCATCAATTGTTTTCAAGCTTAATAATTATTTAGGACAAATCACCAGACTATAATAATAAAGCAATGACATATTAAAAATATTGAGATCTTTTTGCCCAGAATACACTCAATTAAATATCCACTTGCCTACAAAAATAGGAATCCCACTTATTTTGATACTGTTATTATAATTGCAAGTGAAAAACATGATTCTTCAACATAGTTTTCTCTTTAATTGATATTATATTCTTATTTGCAGTAAATTAAAGATAGATCACTAAAAGCTGACAATAATATTTAAGTAAATAAACCTTTTAGTATCAAAAGTTTCCCCAATTCTAGCAAAAAAACTCAAATGGTTTGTAGTGATGTATGAAACACTGTCCAGTTAACCCCTTAAAAGAGCTAAGATTTTTTATTGAAATTTTTTTCATAGATTTAATCCAGAACTTAATCTGTCTAGTATTTTGTTTTCAATTATGGTCAGCTTCTCTTAGATGAACAGTGGTTACTCTGGTTAAGCCCTTAAAGTCCAAATTCCTAATTTTTTTAACATTTCTAATGATGTGATTAATCAAGGTAATAAAATGTTTTTACAAAAAAATTGGTTAAAATATCATCCTTCATTGTTCTAGAAAATCATGAAATTTGAATTAATATGAATATTGATTTAAAAAAACTAATATGCAATTAGCACAAAAATGTTAAAATATAGTTAGGTATCATTAAAGACCTTCCTTTTAGTCCTACCCAGTATCAGGTACTGACCACTTAATTTAATCTTTCTTGGACAAAGCCTATAGTACAAAACTTTAGCTTTGTGTATATAAAATAAAACGTAGCTCAGCTGGTATGGCTCAATCTATGAACCAGGAGGTCATGGTTTGATTCCTGGTCAGTGCACATGCCCAGGTTGCAGACTCGATCCCCAGTGCATGCACGAGGCAGCCAATCAATGATTCTTTCTGATCATTGATGTTTCTCTCTCTCTCTCTTCCTTCCTATCATTCATAAATAAATAAATAAATAAATAAATAAATAAATAAATAAATAAATGTATTACTTCATTGTATGCAATGTTTTACACAGCACATTTAAAAATAGAGTCTATGTAGCCCTTGCTTATTTTTCTAGAAAGTTAATATTGAAACCTTAGTTTGAATAAAGTAAATACGCACATCTATGTTTGGAATAATCACTGTTCTCTCTGTCTCTAAGAACTTTATGACAATATATTTACTAGAGGCCCAGTGCACGGATTCATGCACCGGTGGGGTCCCTCAGCCTGGCCTGTGGTGTTTGAGCTGAAACCAGCACTCCAACATCCCCCAAGAGATGTAGCAGTGCACAAAGCGGCAGGCGGCCTTGGAGGAGCCCGACCTGGACCAAGCACTGCACAGCTCCCGCTCATCCCTGCCCTGCCGCACCTGCTGCTGCTGCTGTTCGATAAGCTAGCTAGCACTCTGCTGTGGTCTCCGCATGCCCGTCCTAGGGCGATACTGGCATGCCCATGACTGAGAAGCAGCCACAGGCTTATGCCCAGTCAGTCCCATGCTGGTCCTGAACCCAGTCCTGGTCCAGATGGGCGAGGGGCACACAGGGGGAGTGTCCGCAGGAGAGGCTTGCAGCTGTGCTTGCCAGCCGTGAGCCCGGTGTCTGGCACCCCTTGGTCAGCTGAGTGGCACTCCCACTGTGGGAGTGCACTGACCATCAGGGGACAGCTCCTGCATTGAGCGTCTGCCCCCTGGTGGTCAGTGCATGTCATAGTGACTGGTCTAACAGTCCATTGGTCACTTAGGCTTTTATATATATCCTATCTAATAAAAGAGTAATATGCAAATTAACCATCACTCTGCCACACCCACAAGCCACACCCACCAGCCAATCAGGAGCAAATATGCAAATAAACGCAACCAAGATGGCCACCACCACAGAGAGCAGGAGGAAGGCTTGGGTTTCCCTGGCAATGGAGGAAGCCAAGCTTTCTGCCTGCCCTTGCCGGCCTAGGCCTCCACTCAAGGCTACAAAGTTTCAATTGTAGAAGATAAATAAACCCCAGATACCAGGGCCTCCGCTACCGTGGCCAGCCTGCAAACCACCACAGGCCCCTCGCCCAGGCCACACCATGCCCCAAGGGAACCCCCACCCTGATCCGGGATACACTTCAGGGCAAACCAGCTGGCCCCCACCCATGCACCAGGCCTCTATCCTATCTAATAAAAGAGTAATATGCAGATTGACCATCACTCCAACACAAAAGATGGCCGTCCCCATGTGGTCAAAGATCCTGCCCCCATGTGGACACAAGATGGCTGCCACAAGATGGCCAGCAAGGGAGGGCAGTTGGGAGGGACCAGGCCTGCAAGGGAGGGCAGTTGGGGGAAAACAGGCTGGAAGGGGAGCAGTTAGGCATCAATCAGGCTGGCAGGGGAGTGGTTAGGGGGTGATCAGGCTGGCAGGCAGAAATGGTTAGGGACAATCAGGAAGGCAGGCAGGCGAGCAGTGGGAGCCAGCAGTCCTGGATTGTGATCAGGCTTAAACGGGCAGTCGGACATCCCTCGAGGGGTCCCAGATTGGAGAGGGTGCAGGCTGGGCTGAGGGACACACACCCCCGTGCACGAATTTCATGCACCGGGCCTCTGGTAGATATATATAGATATATATAATTCATATATATGTTTTTCTATTGGTAATGTATTTCTTTTCTGTGCATTCTCACATAATTTTTTTCTTTGGTTTTCTGTAATTTGAAAATGATATGCTGTTTGCTTTCATTTATCCTTCTTATTCTCTGAGCTTTCTAGTACTATGGTTTTGTCTGACATTAATTTTGGGAAATTTGCAGTCATTATTGCTTGATATTTCTTCTGTGTTTCATTTTGTTCTCCTTCTGGTATTGTGGCTATGCTACACTGTTTGCAGTTGTCCCACAGTCCATTTTTTTTTTCTTTGTTTATTTTGCTTTTCACATTTGGTGACTTCTGCTGAGATATCCTCAAACCCAGAGATTTTTTTCCCCCTCAATGTAAGCCCATCACAGGCACTTCTAATTTCTGTTGCAGTGTTTTTTTTATCTCTAGCATTTACATTTTTCCCACTAAGATTTCCATCTTTCTGCTTACTGTACATTGTTTGTCCTTGAGTGTTCTCTACTTTGTCCATGAGTACTCCTGGCATATTAACTAGGGTTGTTTTAAATTACTGGTCTGATAATTTCAACATCCAGCCATGTCTTTGCTTTGATTCTTCATATTGTATTTTTGCCTTTTAGTATGCATAGTGATTTTTTCTTATTAGCCAGACATGATGTTCCAGGTAAAAGGAACCACTCTAAACAAGCCTTTAGTAGTTGTGGTGGTGAGGTTTGTGGTGGTGAGGTGTTGGAGAAGGGAAGTGTTCTATAATCCTATGATTAGGTTCCAGCCTTTTAGTGAGCTTATTTATGCCTTCTAAATGTGAACTTCACAAGTTTCTACTATCTTTAAAAATGTATTTTTATTTTTTAAATTTTTTATTGTTTAAAGTATTACATATGTCTCCTTTTTCCCCCATTGACCTCTCCCCGATCATTCTCCCCTCCTACCCCCCCTTCCCCACCCAGCACATGCCCTCCATACTGTCTGTGTCCATGGGTTATGCTTATATGCATGCATGCATGTCCTATGATTGATCTCTTACCCCCCCTCCCCTGCCTTCCCTCTGAGGTTGGATGGTCTGTTCAATGCTTCTATGTCTCTGGATCTATTTTAGTTCATCAGTTTATGTTGTTCATTATATTCCACAAATGAGTGAGATCATGTGATATTTATCTTTCTCTGACTGGCTTATTTCACTTAGCATAATGCTCTCCAGTTCCATCCATGCTGTTGCAAATGGAAAGAGTTCCTTCTTTTTTTACAGCAGTGTAGTATTCCATTGTATAGATGTACCACAGTTTTTGAATCCACTGGTCTGCTGATAGGCACTTAGGCTGTTTCCAAATCTTAGCTATTGTAAATTGTGCTGCTATAAGGCAAAAACATTTTTTTAAAATTATTCATTTAGATTTTATTTTATTTTATTGTTGACAGTATTACAGATGTTCCCCAATCTCCCTCCCTTTATTCCCCTCCTCCCAGTCCCTGGCCAACCCCAGGCTCTCATCACACTATTGTCTGTGTCCATTGGTTATGCATACACCTGTGGAAGAGATTAACCAAAGAACTCATATACATATAGGCATAACCAATCTTTCTACTATTTTCTTAGGCATCTCTTCTAACTAGATAGTGTCTAAGGTGAAGCATAATGTGTGCATGTCCTTCAGGCCCAGATACCCAGCCCTGTTTTGACTAAGTTGTCCTAATACATCTGAACTTAGCTGAAATGACCTATGTAGAGCATGGGCTCTCACTTCTGACAGCCACTTAGAAATGGATTATGCAGCCTGCAAGTGTGGGGGAGTCAGTTTCCTAACAAGACAGCCCTAATCAATGAGATACTCTAGGGGTGAAGGAGCTGAGTTGATAAATTCTCCCTTTTGTATGCTGCTCAGAGGAGAGGTTTTCAGTCTATAGACAGATGTCCTTGGTGCCCAGTGAATGCACCTGCTGAAGAACCTAAGTTTTTCTTTTTGTTCTTGACACTTTGTGAAGTAATTGCCTACATTGTAATACACCATATCCAATTCCTAATATCCATTTTTCTTTACCTCAGTTCTCTTTTACTTCATCTTTCACATATTTGGGTTTTCACCTCCCAAGTAAAGTGTTAGCATTTAAATTCTTGCCTCATCTTCTTTCTTCCAGAAAAGCTTGGCTAATACTGGCACTAAGATAATAAGATGGAAACAAAAAACAAGCAACAAAAATTCTATGCCCGTCAGCATAGATATAGGAAACATTACACACACAATTTCACCTTTCTTGATATTTTATATTTTGGTGTGGGTGTGGGTATATATATATATATATATATATATATATATATATATACACACACATGCACATACACATAACGATAAATACCATTTATTGAACACTATTACTCCAAGGCTCTGGCACAAAGCCAATCACATTATAGTGTAAATGTTTTTAAGAATCTAATACTCATTATACATTGGCTCCTATTCAGACAGAAATTGAGTAAAATTAGGGCTTAGCACTTTTGATTTTTCTCTTATCCTTTTCCAGCCTCAAAGCACTCTTTTTCATTAATAATCCTCATTACTCAAGTGATAGCTGGCAAGTCAGAAAGCATTTTTCTTTGGAACTTGTGATTGTGATCAAAGGGCCTCGCAGAAAAAAAGATGAATAACACATAATGTTCCTACCTAGTATTTACCGAGGACAAAGGGCCACAGGAAGTCTGCAGTCAGGAATCATGAGTGCCAAAGAATAGCATATGCCCTCCAAAGAAAAACACTCCAAACTTTCTTTCCTACTTCTCTATTTCTTTATAGGGGGTATCAGTTATTATGATAGAAGAAGAGGTACCCTTTTTGTTGCTGTTTCACTAATAAAGAATTTATGTACAAGGAGATTGTACTACATGAAATGGCATTGAAAGTTTATCATCTTATTGCTTCCTAAATGCTAGCAGTGCTCCTGAAAACTAATATATTAGAAAAACACTCAGTTCTAAAACATGAAAGATGTGGCAACCAGGTAATCCAAAGCAAATATGTTGCCGGAGAAATTTTAATGCTCTCAACGTTTTCTATTTCTTTACATTTTAGTGTGCATGTCTTCCTCTACACTAGATGAACCGTAAGTGAAGTCATGGGAGATATTAGGAAAATATTAGTTTCTCTCCACCCTCAGAAGTGTACTTATCTTATTCTGGAGAATGAGAATACCCTTATCCTTCATGGTACTCCCAGGATTAGAGTCACCTGCCTGTGGGGATTGAGGTTTCACCTTTTTCTTCAACTGCCACATGAAAGCTTGTCATTGTAGCTTGCGGGTTGATTTATCTGGGGAACATCGTGGGAAAACCAGTCAAACTCATCCAGAATTGGGAAGGGGGGTGTTGATAAATGGAGCAATAGCTATGTTCCACATCTTTAAGTAGAACTCCCTACATATTTTAACTCTCACTTTCAGAATGTTCATAGTTGAAGGCATAGTCATGTTAACTGTTTCTGCCCTTAAGGCTGATTCTGCCCTGGTTGAATACAACCCCTTCCAATATACACACACTTTCTGGTTCAGTGGAATGCTTTTAGTGTTGGGTTCTGCATTTCCTCTTCTTCACAAAATAAACATATATGAGCCTGTGTAGAAGTAAACTTGGTTCCTAGAGCATTCCCAAACACAACCCTCTCATCCAAAGCGGAACCAGCCTCAAGTATATTTGCCACATACCTCACTCTCCTGATTAAGTTACTTGTTTGTGCCTTTAGCAGCAAATGAATGGCAAGAGAGGAATTAGAACAGAAACTCCTGAGATGCTGATCTGCTTTGTACCTCCTGATTCAGTTAGAGAGAGGAAAATAATGAAGATGTTCTGTTGTGTGCTTGGTGGCTAATTAGACTTTCTATTATCTAAATACTAATTGGTTTCTTATTCAATCTAGTCACTTAAGGTGAAATACTAATTAAGTGTTTTCTCTTCATGATTTTACTAAAGATAACACAACAGCTAATGAAGGGAAAGGGGATCGGATTTCTCAATAAATGCAAATCAACATATAGAGGGAGTTTATAGATTTTATTCAGGCTTTTTCAGATACAGATGCCTCTTGGTTTGCACAGGTTTACCATTATTAAAATCGCTAACATTTGTAACCGGCCAAATATGCCATTATAAGACATCAGAATAACACCAGTGATGAGCTTGAGCAAGGCTCCACCTACATCTTCCCCAGGGCCTCCATGCTGAGGCTCGCTCTCTCTCACTGCATTATGCTCTTGAAAGCCCAGCAGGTTGGTCTTTTCCTGCTGTGAGTGTGTGTGTGTGTGTGAGTTCAAGTTCCTTAGGGAAGCAAAGTCACTCTTATAAAAATGTCCTGTTTGTGGCAATTCAGAAAAGCCTTATGTTGCCAAAGGCTGGTGTCTGACTGTACTATTTACTGATGTAGATCAAGCATGTCGAACTTGTGGCCCGCAATGAATATTTTTGCGGTCCAGCCAATATAACAGTGTGTAAAAAACATTTTAATAAAAAATTCATAACTTGATTTTTACAATATCCTGATATACATAATTATTAATAACGAACTACAACGTTCGCTAATGACTGATTACTATAATCCTGTTGCATTCATTTCCCTCATGTGCCTTACGTGCAGATGCACCATTTCTCTCCACTAATACTAGCAGCGAATATTTTAGCAGCTGATTGCCACATCATTAGTACTGACTTGTTTGGTGTGCGCAACAGGAAATATTTTGCTTTCGGAGAACAAGAAAAATAGGTTTATTTACGTTACACTTATTAATTTGTGCAGTTATTCAGCGTCTGGTAAGTTAATGTTCAAGAAAAAAAGTTAATTTTTATTAAAATGTTCTATTTTTTTATGTTAACAATTATTCATATATTTCAGCCCTTTGTATTCAGCATGTCTCTATTGAAATAAACCTACGTTTTTATGAAAATTGAAGCTTTTTTTTTTTTTTTTTTTTTTGCGGCCCTCATAAACTTAAACCTTGTTTATCTGGCCTGTGTTAGCCTTTGAGTTTGACATGCTTGAATTGTAGATGGTGTTTACATGTGTTTTTGGAAAAAGATGCTCAGGCTTTTTTAGAAGAAAAAAATTTTTTCTGGAATACTTGGTTAGGCCTCTTTTGCATGATGGAATACATGTATAATCAGAAGAGTGTGAAAGTTCTATAAACCTTTTATTTTTAAATAGTTTAAAACATGAAAGTTGAAATAGTAGTACTGAAGTATGGTAGCAACCATACTTGGGTAAAAATTGCAGTTTAATATTTTAACCTTGCTGTTTTGGGTTCTGTACTCATTTAAAAGTTATTTTGATTTTCTGAACTTATGTATGATTGAATACTCCCTTGATGGCAGTTTGAATATCCCATTGATTGTGATCTCACTGGTCATCGAAGCATATTCCTCTGGGACCCAGGACAGATAGTGATGCTAAATTGTCTCAGTAGCTACAGATAACTGAATTTCGGTTGACTCAGTGGTCCCGGAATCTGGACAGCACAATTATTCTAAATCGTCCAGGTGGTCCCAGATAATGCATTTCTGTTGATTCAGTGATTCGTAGATACTTTAGATAACTAAGTTGCTCTTCTGTAAAAATGCTTTTTTGCGAAACAGGTTCCTCATTCCAGACCCAACGATGTAATCAATACCTTTGTGATATTCTGCATATTAGCCAGATGTGGCAAGCTCTTCCGGGCTGCGAGGTCTGGAGCGCTTTTGCTCCCTCGTATGCCGCCGGCTTTTAATAAATGACTCCATAATTCAACGTTTTATTGAGGCGTCCTTTGTAAGATGGGGGTTACACTACAACAGTACAAAGCTTACTTGTGCATGCTTCTAACTTTGTTGTTGCAGATAAAAATGATCCATTTTTGTATATTAATTGTATGTTTGCCGAAGTTGCTAAATTCTCTTGTAAATTATAAAGATTTTAGATTCTATGGGGTTTCCCATATATAGACCAACATATGCCTTGTGAGCATGAAAGCTCTGCATCTTCATTTCATTTATAGGCTCCACAACTTTATATCTTTCTCTGGTTATACTGGCTGGACCTCTTAACCTTTCTTAATTCTTACCAAGAAATGGTACATCCCCTGGGTTTCCTCCCTGCTTCGCTGGAAATTCATCTCATTGTCCTCTGCTTCTCCTCCTTTGTTTTTCCAGCCTTTAAATGCTGGGTGCTCCAGCCATCAGACAATTGCTTTTCTCTCCTCTATAACTATGTTTCTCTTAAATTCATTTCATTTAACCACTTTAAACACACCAGGATGCTGATGACTCTCAAGTTTACACATCTTAGTTAGTACTTTCTTGAACTTGAGACTTGCATATAACACTATTCAATTTCTCTAGCTCATATGTATATTATGTCAAATTTATCTGCTTAAAAAATAAATTTTAAGGACTGGTGAGCTGGAACATGGGCAAGTTGACTAAATTTACAACATAAATTTGATACCTCAGATTTCATATACACTAGTTACACATGCAAAATGGTAAAGAAAAACATTACTTAAAAATTCTTCCAAAATTCAAAATACAGTTCATATATAAGAAATTAATGAAGTCAAGTGAATTTTCACTTCTGAATGATATATATAAAATATTAGGATTGACATCATGTTTGAAAAATTGAAGAAAGCATCCCAATCATGTTACATGGCTCACAAAACAGCAAATTATATTGAATATGATTCAAAATAGATTAGCAACTTCTACAAAGTGATCCTTGAATTTAGTCAACAAGTTAAAAAAAGGGGGGTTTTGTAAATACCAAGTGTTTTGACAGGAAATTTAAACTTACCTACAGCCCTTAGCTTTGACAAATGGAACATTTCTTAAACTGCTACTATGAAGACAAACTGAAAACTTTGCCGGAACCTATTAAAAGCTATTAACATATGAACTGTTGTAAAATTTATAAATTCTTAAGAGAAACCTAACTTTACCAAATTAAGTAAAGATAGTGAAAAAGCCTTTGTTGTATTGATCATTTGGTAAAGTGACCTGTTTCTGCTAGCTAATAGCATTCCCTTTTCTTAAGAGCTTATTGTGAAAACTTTTAATTTTTATGTCTTTTGCTCTATGTTGGTGTTCAGTAACTCTATGCTTAATATTTTTAAATGAAAGTGCAGTAGAAATAAACTATACCTACATTTTGAAAGACCTACCAATCACTCTATGGCTCCTAAGCCATATCTAGTTTGTACAAGAGTATAAACAATTCTGAAGATTTGCAGTGGGTCTAATTCTGAGTATAGACTTCTTTTCCATGTGTCCTGTGTCTTCCCAGGTACACTGTAAACATAAAGGTATAGCATTCCTAGAGCTATGTCCACAAGTTGGAAGCATAATGTTTCATTATAATTAAAATTGGCTTCTTAATTGTAGAATGGACTACACTACAATTTAGCCCAATTCTTAGTAGACAGATTAATTATACCAAAAGACTAATTACTTTTCCCATTTTGATGTTTTAAATTTGTGCTGTGGATTCTGTGAAACAGTGTTCATTTTTTGAGGACTAATCCTTTTCACTTATATTAGAGGCCTACACCCTGGGGAAATGTTGCTTTGCTTTATAGGCAACAATACAAAAATGCTAAACTTTTATTGTCTTTTTATTTTCAGCATGGTATTTAATTAGCTAAATAATTAAGGACTTATTATTATGACCAATTTTTATTTTTAAAATAAATGTTACAAAACTATCCAGTTTAAATACCAATATTGATCTAAATGTAAATAAGTCAGTTATACAATTCATTTTAGTTAAGGTCTGTGGTCGGCAAACTGCAGCACGCGAGTCACATGTGGCTCTTTGGCCCCTTGAGTGTGTCTCTTCCACAAAATACCATGGCCTGGGCGAGTCTATTTTGAAGAAGTGGCATTAGAAAAAGTTTAAGTTTAAAAAATTTGGCTCTCAAAAGAAATTTCAATCGTTGTACTGTTGATATTTGGCTCTGTTGACTGAGTTTGCCGACCACTGGTTTTAAGGTCATAAGAAACACTATTTCCAAAAAAATAAAGGGCATCTGAACTTAAAATTTAAATTAATTTATCAAATTATCTATCATTTATTTCCACAAAGAGGGTACATTTGATAAAATACGATGTATCTTTTGTTTGATTTAAACTTTTGAATCTTGTTTTCTTCAAAATTACACATGTGAATGTCTCACTTTGTACTCTTTAGAAAGTTGTATCATCTTGACAGGATGCTAAACCTGTATTTATATTCTAACTATAATAATAATGTAGTGATATTCAATAGCTTATCTTCAAAGAGCTCAAAGGCTGTAGATAATATGTTATCAGACACATCACAGCTTTCTTATTTTTTTCTTTTTGTTTGAATTAAATAATCCCAAAATAGGATGTTGAAAATGAAAACACTTCATATTGGAAACATTATGAAAGGCTTAGTTTATTATTTTCTTAACTCTAGGATAGGGTATTTGAATTTTTAGGTTTATTCAAAAGTTACAGAGACATTTAATTAGAAAAAAAACACTCAATTAATCGAATGTATTCTCTTTCATAAAGCAGGTTGGTTGACTTTTTAGATTATTCCTTACTTAAATTTTCCTGTGTCAGGAGACATTCCCTTCCAGTGGTAAATCTACTTCCCTAAAATATTTTTTTAAATATTGAGGTGAAATTTGTCTTCATGTACATTTCACCTTTGAGCTCCCATTCTTTCCTGTAGACATATCACTCTTCAACCACAGTTTCAGGCCAATAGTAGAGCACAACTGAGGCATTTTATTTGAAGAGTCAAGGCTTACAGGCCGAGTATTACCTGTGGAGGACTTGGCTTCACAGTCTCTGGGCTTTCTATAGACCAACGAATTTCAACCTTTTACACTTCATGACACACATAAACTAATCACTAAAATTATGCAGCACACCGCCTGACCTGGTTTGGCTCAGTGGATAGAGTCCAACTTATAACTGTTTCTTTTATCATTAATGTTTATGTGTGTGTATCCTCTCTAAGAAACCTTTGCGGACCCCCAAGGTAAATCTTAAAGATTTTCTCCTACATTTTCTTATAAATCTTTACAGTTTTTTAATATGGAGTTGGAGGGTACAAGTTTTTTATTTTTTTATTTTTTTTAATAAATCTTTATTCAGATTATTACAATTATTTCTCCTTTTTCCCCCCATAGCTCCCCTCCACCCCTTTCCCACCCCACCTTCTGCCCTTACCTCCCCCCCACTGTCCTCATCCATAGGTGTATGATTTTTGTCCATTCTCTTCATGAACCCCCCATACCCCTTTCCCCCTGAGAATTATCAGTCCACTCCCTTTCTATGCCCCTGATTCTATTATATTCACCAGATTATTCTGCTCCTCAGGTTTTTAATTCACTTGATTTTTAGGTTCGCTTGTTGATAGATATGTATTTGTTGTTCATAATTTTTCTCTTTACTTTTTTCTTCTTCCTCTTCTTTAAGAATACCTTTCAGCATTTCATATAATACTGGTTTGGTGGTGATGAACTCCTTCAGCTTTTTCTTATCTGTGAAGCTCTTTATCTGCCCTTCAATTCTGAATGATAGCTTTGCTGGGTAGAGTAATCTTGGTTGTAGGTTCTTGCTATTCATCACATTGAAAATTTCTTGCCACTCCCATCTGGCCTGCATAGTTTCTGTTGAGAAGTCAGCTGACAGTCGTATGGGTGCTCCCTTGTAGGTAATTAACTGTTTTTTCTCTTGCTGCTTTTAATATTCTCTCTTTGTCTTTTGCTCTTGGCATTTTAATTATGGTGTGTCTTGGTGTGGTCCTCTTTGGATTCCTTTTGTTTGGGGTTCTGTGGGCTTCCTGGACTTGTAAGTCTATTTCTTTCACTAGGTGGGGGAAGTTTTCGGTCATTATTTCTTCAAATAGGTTTTCAGTATCTTGCTCTCTCTCTTCTTCTGGCACCCCCATAATTCTGATGTTGGTACGCTTGAAATTGTCCCAGAGTCTTCTTACATTATCTTCAACTTTTTGGATTTTTTTTTTTGCTTTTTGCTTTTTCAGTTGAGTGTTTTTTGCTTCTTTGTATTTCAATTCTTTGACTTGATTCTTGTGTTCCTCTATTCTGTTTCTGGGTCTCTGTATAATATTTTTTATTTCAGTCAGTGTATGTTTAATTTCTAGTTGGTCCTTTTTCATATCTTCGAGGGTCTCGTTATATTTATCGGCCTTTTCTAGGATATTCTTAAAAAGTCTTATAACGGTGGTTTTGAATTCTATATCCAGTCGTTTGTTTTCCTCCATTTCTTTCGTTTGTGATCTGATTCTTTGACCCCGCATTTTCACTGATACCCTGAGTTGGTAAGGTAGATTTGTGTGCTAGGTTTCCAATATGGCCCAGTGGGTCTGCTTCCCCAGTTAACCTGAGGTGGACACTCTTGGTGCACCCCTTTGTGGACTGTGTGTACAGCCTTGTTGTAATTAAGTCTTTATTGTTGTTGTTATCACTGGGAAGAATTGACCTCTGGGCCAGTTGGCTGTAAGGATCAGCTGTGTCTATGCTGGGAGAAGCCTGGTGCTGGAGACAGCCCTATAGGATTAGACTTGCCAAATTGCAATAGCCTCTGTGCTCAGCTTGGATGGGGTGGAGTCTCAGTCTTGGCTTCCTGTCAGCCTCGCCCCTGCGCGCATGTGCGCTTTCAGTCCTCCGCCTTCCCCAGCTCGAGTCTCCGCCTGAGAGTCCAGACTCCCCCCACAAGAGCGTGGGTCCCCAGGGGCTCACCTGGAACTGGGGTTCACTGCAGTCAGAACTGGGGTTCACTGCAGTCAGAACTGGGGCACAGTGCCGTCAGGAGCCTCTGACTCCCCTCCACCAGGGAAAGCCCGCGGCAACCTCCGCAGCCCTTGTGCGTACCGGCGCGAGCGCGCTTTCAATCCTCTGCCTTCCCCGGCTCCCGAGTCTCCGCCCGAGAGTCCAGACTCCCCCCACAAGAGCGTGGGTCCCCAGGGGCTCGCCTGGAACTGGGGTTCACTGCAGTCAGAACTGGGGCTCAGTGCAGTCAGAATCCTCTGACTCCCCTCCACTAGGGAAAGCCTGTGGCAACCCCCGCAGCCTTTGTGCGCACCGGCACACCCTGTGGCAACCCCCGCAGCCTTTGTGCGCACCAGCACGCGTGCGTGTGCGCACTTTCAGTCCTCTGCCTTCCCCGGCTCCCGAGTCTCCGCCCGAGAGTCCAGACTCCCCCCACAAGAGCGTGGGTCCCCAGGGGTTTGCCCGGAACTGGGGTTCAGTGCAGTCAGAACTGGGGTTCAGTGCTGTCGGAGGCTTCCTTCCCCCTTCCGCCAGAGGAAGTCAGCCAGGCTCTCAGCCGCCCTTCCTCTCTGCGCGCACAAAGCCCCTTTGCCGTACCTCCAATTCTCTGTGAGCTTTTCTCCTTCCTTCTAGTTGTAGAATTTTCACTCAGTCTGCTTTCCTGTGGTTCTGGATGGTGTCCGTTCTGTCTTTTAGTTGTAGTTTTGAAATTGTTGTGCGAGGCAGCAGTTTAGGTGTTTACCTATGCCGCCATCTTGGTTTCTCCCAAGTTTTATTTTTTAAATACATGTATCCAGTTATGATAGCCTCATTTATTGAAACTGCATTCCATCACTTATTAAATTATCTTAGGACTTTTGTTGAAAATAAATTGATATTTTTATGTGTGAGTATTTGTGGACTGTTCTGTTCTATTGGTCTATTTGCTTCTTCATATTTTGATACCACACTGTATGATTGCTGTAGGGTATGAGAAGTCAGTTTCAATTGAATTTCTCTTTCATAAAGATTATTTCAATTATTCTAGGCATTTAGCATTTCTTTGTAACTTTTGGAACATGTCCATTAAAAATGAGTTGAAATTTTTATTCAGATTGCATTAAACACGTAGATTGCATTGACATCTTCTTAAAAATATATTTTTATTGATTTCAGAGAGAAAGGGAGAAGGAGAGAGAGATAGAAACATCAGTGATTAGAGAGAATCATTGATTGGCTGCCTCCAGCACGCACCAAAGTGGGGATCAAGCCAACAACCCAGGCATATGCCCTGACTGGGAATCGAACTGTGACCTCCTGGTTCATATATGGGTTGACACTCAACCACTGAGCCATGCCATCAGGGTTGGGTTGACATCTTAATAATATTACGTCTTCTAACCAATAAACATGGCATATTTCTCTATTTATTTAGGTCTTTATCTTCTTTCAGCTATGCTTTTTAGTTTTCATAATTTTCTACATCTTTAGAAAAATTGTTATTAAATAGTTTATTTTAAATACTACTTATATTAGTTTTTCCCATTTTGTTTCCAAATGTTTGAAGCTGCAAATAGAATAAAATTTGAGTTTCTATATTGATTTTTTATGCTCTATCCTTGGTAAATTAATTTTTAGATTTAATCTTTTTAATATATAGTATTTAAAATTGTCTATGTAAATAATGTCATCTGCAAATAAAGAGTTTTACTTATTTTGAATAATCTGTCTTTTGACTAATCCATCATATTTGTCCAAGAAGCACACAAAAAGTTTTAGATGTCACAACCAAATATAAAAGGTGGAAATAGGAGACAGCCAAAATCTATATTCTCTTAGTGGTTAGTTTTTCTCCCATAGTCTTGCTTTCTTTTTTTGTCTATCTAGAGTTTTAGTTAGAATTTTTTTTTTTTCTGTCAAGAATCTCTCCTGGTACATGACCTAAATTTTACTTAAGAGCTTATAATTAGAACTATTATTTCAGGCTGAGGATGTTTTCAAGGTATATAATTTAAAAGGTTATAAAATAAACAGAAAAAAAAGTCAATTCAGGTAATTAGAAACTAAAACTCTAAGTAGAAGCAGTGCCTATAGTAGGATGAGTCACAATGTGTGTTATGTTTATCACTTTGCAACAAAATTCATGTTTATTGTCCGACTAGAGGCCCAGTGCACAAATTCGTGCATGGGTGGGGTCCCTCAGCCTGGCCCTTGATCGAGGCCTATCTGGGGACCGGCCAGCCGGGGAGAGGGTCCACGGGAGGTTAGCCGAAGGGTGGGGGTTCCATGAGAGGTTGGCTGGCCGGGGGGAGGGGCCGCAAGAGGTTGGCCGGCCACAGGAGGTTTGTGGTGGGAAAGCATTGACCACCAGGGGGCAGCTCCCGCCGGTGGTCAGTGCACATCATAGCGACTGGTCGTTCTGGTCATTCCTGTCGTTCGGTTGTTTGCTTAGGCATATATATATTTCTGTCAAAGTATCTAAATTTGTAACTTTAGCATTTTGTAGATAGAAGAGTATATTCCTTAATTTTTGAAAATATAGAAATAAATTAAGGGAGTTTATTGTGTTGATTTGTTGTTACTAAAAATACACAGCATATGTTCTCTTCGAAGATTTTATAACATCTCAAAAAATATGGAGCTGAAACCCATGTGGGATCAGCAAAGGTAATTAAATTCAGCTTCTTCTTTTTTTTTAAATTCAGCTTCTTGGGAGAGATTTGAAATGAAATGAAAATAAATTGCTACTTTTTATAAGGCAGGAATCTATTAACTTAACAAATAGACATTTCTATTTTGTGTATCTCAGGATAAAATTGAGATTATGAAGCTCTGATGTAAGAACATTGGTCACAAATCAATAAAACCTATTCTACTCTGTTTCCAGCTTTTTTAGATTTGGAAAATTGTGACACAATTGTGTTGATGAACTACAGAAGAGTAAAAATAAGTAGTTTTATTTTAATGTATTTTATGATTATAAATAATATTTCTGTGCTTCAAATAAAACATTTATTTTTCGAAGAATTTTATAAAATATGTAGACATATTTCCTAAGAGGTTTAGTTTTACAGATGGAAAGTAGAATAAATAGAGACAAGTATATGACTAATGGGTTGGGAAGAAGAAAAAATGTATAATATATCTTCATTCAATATGATATAGTAGTATTCTCTTTTGCTAATATCAATTACCCACAGTGACAAAAAGATGCACATAAAAACTGGGTTTATTCTAGGCATGTAAAGTGAAATGTTTTAAACATGTGATCCTTATTCTATTGTATTGGAAACTTTAGTGAGGTTGGCAGACACTCCTTTCAAAAAACAAATATTTGTTTTTTTGCTTTGTTGTTGTTAGTGTTGCCATTAAAAGCTCTTTGGAATGAGGCATCTTATATTTTTCCTAGCAGTTTTTTAAAGACTATTTTGTCACTATTACTTTTTCTTGAAATATCAGGAGATTTATTGGCATAAATAGTAAAAGAAAATATTGATGTAAGATTTGTCTTATTTAAAAGGTGTAAACGAAAGAAACCTTCACAAACACTACAGACCCTAATATTAAATATCTTCTCTAATTTTTCTCAAATTTACCCCATCTGGTAATAATTCACAAACCATAATAAACAGGAAAAAAGGGGCAGGCAGAGCTGTTTCCATTGGTGATAGGATTTCTTTTTTTAACAATCAGTTTACCACCACCAACTTGAAATATCCAGTAGCTTGTAGCCGTTTCAAAGGTTTTAAATTCTTTCCATGTTACATATCTGAGGGGACATATAGATTTGTATCAAGAGCAAGACAATGTGATGTAATGAAGCAAATCCTTTGAAAGCAGAAAAATAAGTAGGCAATCACAAGGACATTTGTTTTGTGCTGTTTCTCCCTAAACTAGGACCTTGATTCAAACAATGTAAAAATTGAGGGGACAAAAAATAAAATGTAATCTCTTCTGTCTCTCAGGGCTTAATATTAGCACTTTTTATGTTCAACATTAATATAATTGACACATTCAACTCCATAAACACAATATATTCCTGCAAATTTCCTTTTTATTTTCACAACTCGGATGAATGTGTCAGTATGTCCTCAGTTAACAACATTGTTGATAGGTTCTGCATCTTTAATGGAATCGAGTATAACAAAATAAATTTTGCCATAGGCTAATTGGCATCAACAGGAGTTAAATTTCTACCTCATGTCATCAACATTATTAAGAAAATGACACTGAGCAAAACAATGTCATTTGAAGACCAACTGTGTTTTCAACAGGTAATTAGATGAGGTATAGGAGCTGGTTTTGGTGAGAAGTAACAAAGACAGTAGGATGTACGTCAGAAGATTGGCATTGAGGTGTCTTTGCTCACTCTCCCACAGGAATCCTGTTTTCTCCAGAGTAGGAAGGGCACGTTTATACAACATTACCTTTTGGTTCACATTTGAAAAGGGTGGGACCACTATGTGTTAAAAAGGGCAGGATGCCTAGCTGTGGCTTCTCTTTCTCTTCTCCCTTCTACAGGATGAGATAATAAAAGGACTAAGGATTGTTTCTGATGGAAAGAGATTGAGCTTTCTCACAAGCCCACCCTGCTGTCCTACTTGGAATTAGTCTGTGGTGGTAACATGGGCACCATGTTCTAACTTGTTATCACTTGCTCTATATCTCTAGTTCCATTACTCTAATGCTGGGTTAATGTTCAACTCTTAAAAGACAAAGTGTGGGGAAGCATGGGTCTTGGTTGGAAAGTCTGTAAGGAGGATTCTCCGAAAGGTCTGGGGCCTCTTAGGGGGACCTTGCGGAAGGCAGTAGCCCCTGCCTTGACTTTTCCAAACAAGTCCGAGCTCCCAGGCATTTTGCTGGAATCTCTATGTTTAGTCTTCAAACTCGACCTTGCAGAAGCATGAGCTTTCTCAAGGATACTTACCCTGCTGATTGTATCTAGAGGTTAATTTTAGTTCAAGCTGTTGTTACAATAAAAGCCTAACAAGGCAGGCAATCGAGGCTGTTTTGGCTCCTTATGCCAAACAGCCCCTTAGCCGTCTCTTTCACAGAAATGTGTGTCAGAGTAATCTATTCATCCATTGCTTAGGGTCTGCTGGTCAGTCCCAGCATTTGGAGCCCCATGTGAAGAACCAGGAATGCAACAAAATGTGGTGGAACACTCAAAAATGAAGACGGAGAAAACAAAAGTAACTGCGCAGTAAGTCATTGGAGCCCACTTTGGATTTCCAAATTTGAGGGAATTCTTTTTCAGCTAAGGTTTCATAATGGGACAACAGTTATCCACAGAACAGCAGCAATATATCACAGTGCTGAAACACTTATTAAAAGCAGGTGGTGCCTCTGTTACAGAAGAACAACTAAAAAGCTTATTAAAATCTGTTATAATTTATAATCCTTGGTTCCCTGATGCTGGAACACTAGATCTTAATCTCTGGGAACAAGTGGGCAGGAATTTAAAGAGAAATGAGGCCCAGGGAAAACGAGTGCCCTTATCATCATTAACTGTGTGGGCTCTTGTTCGAGCTGCATTATGCCCACTTCATATTGAAGATTAAAAGCCTACAGAGCAACAGGAGGATTTACCACTACCCCCTCCTCCTGAAGCTGAGCCTTTAGAGCCTGTAATACCTAAAGCCTTGCCACTGGAGGAAATATTTCCCGATCTTCCGCCTCTGGTGTGGGAGAGTACACCAACTAGATCCTCAGATATGGGATCCTGTGTCAGACAAGCCACGTCAGAAGGAGAACTTTCAGCTTGCCCAGTTATGCTAGATCAACAAAGTAATAGAGTTTATGAGCCACTCTCCTTTAATATCTTTAAAGAAATAAGGAAAAGTTTTAGAGAAAATGGGGCTGACCGTCCATTTACAAAAGGACTCCTTAATGTCTTGTCTGAAAATTATCACATGACTCCTTGGGACTGGCAGATTTTGGCCAAAACAACTCTGGACACCAGTCAATATTTATTATGGAGAACAAACTATGATGAATCTGTGAACAACAGGCTGTTTGTGGGTGTTCACCAGCCACCCCATCCAGGAGCACTCTGGGCTGCATTCTACCTATAAGTCCTGGGCACTATAAGACATCTTCTGAAAAATCCATGGAAAGGACTCTGATTTATTAAGTCTTGTCTAGGTTGTGCATGCCTATAAATACTGTACATAGAGTGTCTCTGTTAATTATTGTTTTGTGTCTTTTTTGTCTAGTTTAATTTGTTTAAAGATAGGGCATATTTCACTTTGCTATGAACCCCACCTACGTGTAGTGGGCTGAACTAGTGGCAGGGATAGTAGGAACTTTCCAGCAGCTGCTGAGAGTTCTTTATCTTAGGGACACTCTCTGCTCTCCCTCTCAAGACATCAGCCATGCCCTAGCTGGCTTGGCTCAGTGGATAGAGCGTCAGCCTGCAGACTGAAGGGTCCCAGGTTCGATTCTGGCCAAGGGCACATGCCTGGGTTGCAGGCTCGATCCCCAGTAGGGGGTGTGCAGGAGGCAGCCGATCAATGATTCTTTCTCATCATTGATGTTTCTATCTCTCTCTTCTTCTCCCTTCCTCTCTGAAATCAATAAAGAAATATATATATTTTTTTAAAAAAGACATCAGCCACTAGAAACTCTTAGTTAGTAGAAGTTCTTGTCTGTCTATAATATAACTTGGTTACTGATTAATGTTCTTTACTGTGCTAGGTTAGTATGAAGTAAGATTCTAAGGCTAATGTCCCAGTCCACCTTTTACAAGTACTCATTCATTTACTTTAGGGTTTTTTTGTTTCTGTTAAGATCTCTTCTTATATACAAGATTTCATATTATTAGTCTACTCAAAAAGAGAAAAATATGGGAAATAATTATTTAAACTCCCCCAAAATTTATCCTAGAAGGCTGGAGCTACAGAAGTACCCTTGAATAGGCTACAGAAGCAACAGTAACAGGGTGGGGTGGGGCGGGGGGACTCTTTTTTGTAAAAAAAAAAAAAAAAAAAAAAATGGTACTTTTACAACTAAAGCCATTAGAGGCCCAGGAGTTACTGCAGTCCTGGGAACAAACCTCCGGGCCTGCTATCTTCCCACATACACACCCACCCTTTCTCCAGCCTCCTGAGAGTCGTCAAGGTCATGTTATCTCTGCTATGCTTCTTAAGAATGTTAGTATATTTTCCATTGGAAAAATAAGCCTATTTCTGAAAGTAAGGGGGGAAAAAAGGTTTTTCCTTGTATTTGCCTAAGAAGCAAAGGTATATATATATATATATATATATATATATATATATATATATATATAAAATCATGTTATGTTAATCAGAAAGTTGATTACTTTAAATTAATAAATTGCTTAATACTGTTTAATAATAATAATACATAATCTTTTAGTCTAATATATTTGACTACCTTCCCAGGGTTTAAATTTTTAGATTTGCTTTCTCTCCTTATGAAGGAAATTTTATACTTACGGTATATGAGAAGCTCTGTTAAATAAGGAAATAATAATTATATTCTATTTATATATGCATATTAAATAGATTTAATATGCTTTTATTTATAAATAATAGTTATAAGTTATAATATTGTAGAATATTGTATTTTACAGAAAGGACAAAATTCCATGTCATTTGCATTACTCTATAAGGTATCTGAATTTATATAGATACTAGCAGAAAAAAATCAAAAGAAACAACTATTTTATTATAGAGCTGAATAAATAAAAAATAATTATATAGTTTTTATAACTTTTGTTGAAAGTATTATTAATTCTTAAACTTTTTGTTTTTCAGATATAAGGAAGCATTTTTAAAGCAATTTGGTAAATCATATATTTCTCTCCCTACCTGTCCCTCCCAATACCGCTTTTCATTCCAATTTACTACCCTTGTGCATTTTCCCTCTCCTCCAGTTCCTCTCTGTACTGTATGAGAGCTCTTAATCAAATCTGGTTACATATCATTCTTAAACATGACCAGATTAAAGCCCAGCTAACCTTTCTCTCAGCAGGCAGTCTTGCCTGCGGTGATCTGACTAATGCTACTGTGCCTCCCATCCCTCTGTGTAAGCAAAATAATGCCTCTGCTGAGGCATTCCATTGGAAAGTCTGTTGAGGAAATCATGCCCATTTGACGGTCCTAGGGGACCAACAGGTTATAGACTGGAGCCCACATGGTCATTTGCAAGCCAACCACATTGACATTCTGGTACACCATGTTTCTAATGCTAGTTACATCGGTTATGCAGGCATGCCTGAGGTTTGGACTAAGGGAGGGATGAGTTCTCCATGACCTCAAGTACTAGGCTTGCCAGTTTAGAAAACTTTATGGAGATTAAGCCATGTTTTTAGCCCTTTGAAATTGTGGCAAGGTGACTACCAGAACTCCTCTGGCCATTATAGTATAACTTTTACTAATAATCTTACTGACAATAGCCTGATTTGCACCACTCACCCCTATGTCTTCGTTATGGGCCCCAATCTACTAACAAACCATAATTCATCTTTTCTAGTAAAGGTTGGAGAAGGAGCTCATTTTGCATCCTGTATTACCATCCAGATTATTACTTCATTGAACATCAGCACTATTATGGTACTTAAGAGATAAGCAGAAATCCTAATACCTGTTAATCTCACCAGGAAATGGCAAGCTCATCAGCTATCAGTCTTAGAAAGAGCATTGAGCCAACTACTGCCCATTTGGGAATGCTCATTACAGCAATCATATTGGCTGTTGTTATTCTTGCTACTGCCAGCATCACCGTGGTGGGCTTTTCTGAGTCTGTGCAGATGGCCACATTTGTAGACAATATGGTCCATAATGTAACTAGATAATTCACTATACAACAGCACATAGATTAATATATATATATATATATATATATATATATATATATATATATATATATGTATTAGCTGGACTACAGGCAATAGAGGCAGCCATCGGATATCTGGGGGAAAGACAGAATGCCATAGCATACAGGCAAATGCTTAATTGTGATTGGGAGCAGAAGCACATATGTGCCACCCCTTTAAAATGGAACAGTAGTCACTATCAATAGACTGATGTTAAAAACCATCTATAAGGAGTCTTTATGATAACCTTAGTAAAGAAGTAAACATGTTACAAAGGCAAATTAGAGAGTCCTTACTTGTTATCAATAAACATAAAAAAACAGACTACTGCTTAGAATACAGTAAAGGATCATTTGGAGTGGTTAGAGCCCACCACATAGTTTCCTAAAATCAATTGGTACCCAATAGGACTAACCATTGCTGTCTTATAATTATCTTTGTTTTCCTTATAGTCCGCAAAATCAGAACTCGAGCAGTGAATGCGCTTCATGGACCCTGACATTCTAAAGCAGAAAGGTCCCCACCTCCCTCTGTGCTCTGCAGCCAGCAAAACAAAAGGGGAGGAGATGTGCGGAAACACAGGACTTGCTTGGAAAGTCTGTAAGGAGGATTCTCCAAAAGATTGGGGGCCTTTTAGAGGGTCCTTGCCGAAGGCGGCAGCCCCTGCCTTGACTTTTCCAAATAAGTCCAAGCTCCCAGGTATTTTGCTGGAATCTCTATGTTTAGTCTTCAAACCCGACCTTGCAGAAGCATGAGCTTTCTCAAGGATACTTAGCCTGCTGATTGTATCTAGAGGTTAATTTTAGTTCAAGCTGTTGTTACAATAAAAGCCTAACAAAGCAGGCAATCGAGGCTCCTTATGCCAAACAGCCCCTTTGCCTTCTCTTTCACAGAAATGTGTGTCAGAGTAATGTATTCATCCATCGCTCATGGTCTGCTTGTCAGTCCTGGCAACAAAGAGATCTTTTTTAAATTTTTTTGAGCTTGAAATTAGGTAGGTCTCAAATATTATAGGACAGAGTTGTGTAGTATAGTCAGGCTCATTAATATTCTATGCACTGAGTTACATTACTTCAGCCTGTCTCTCATTTGATAGCAATTATAACTTCTGCAAAATATATGTGTTTGAAAAACAGGTAGACATATACTACTGTGGTCTGAGGTGTAATATTCAGAAAATCATGGATTTCCTGGCCCTAGTATTTAATAGCCTCATAATTTCACCCCTTGTTCTTGCATTGAGGACCACAGACTTTTATTTTAAACAACTTCCTTTTTATTCTTACATTGGTTCTTTTTTATACATATTTTTATTGATTTCAGAGAGGGAAGCAGAGGGAGAGAGAGTTAGAAACATCAATGATGAAAGAGAAACATTGATCGGCTGTTTCCTGCACATCCCACACTGAGGATTGAGATCGGTAATCGAACTGTGACCTCCTGGTTCATAGGTCAATGCTCAACCACTGAGCCATGCAGGCTGAGCTATGTAGTTACCTTTTATAGTGAGAACTTTGTTTTTTGTTTGTTTCCTTCATTCTTTTGCTCTTTAAATTAAATTTCAAGGCAGTGCTACATTATGCAGCCATATTATGTCTCCATCCTCACTCCACAGAAATTACTTGTACATGGCATTGCCAACTGTCTGAATCTCTGAATTAGTGAGATATCTATGATGGATGCAAAATAATTCCCCGTGGAGCAAATCAATTATCATCTGTTGTGAATCTTGAGTTTAAATCAACTTATTTGTCTAAGATTCCTGGTTAAGAAAGATGGGTTCATTAAGAAAATTATAAAATAAATTAAGGTAGCAGATTCTATTAGGAGAGAAATGCCTACAAGACTCACTCTGTTTTAATGAAAATATTTTCTATTTGACAGCTCAGTTCGAGCAGAAAATGATAATCTTATAGCAAAGAAAAACTAAATGTGGGTGAGCATTTGATAGAGTAGGTAGTTAGACAGGCATGAGCAGAGCAGGGATAATAGGCCAGGTACAGAATGTCAGCAGGGCAGAAAGTCCCTGGTGTCTAGCAACAGACAAAACTAGAGAAAACAAATATTATAGCCTAGGTAGGACCTTACTTCCAGGAGACCTTTTCTTCCCTAGCATGTCTCTAGTCATGTGGTTTAGACCTCCCCCGCCCCCCTTAGAGGAGAATTGAGGAGCCAGATAATAGATTCACTCATACAAGTCTTTGCATGACCACTCCCTTAAGCATTAAGCCATCAGACAGTGAGGTTCTGATCAGCATCAAATAATCTTAGGAACAAAGTCTTGGCTCTGTCGACCACAGAGGCAGAGTTTGATAATATCTAGGCTTCAGTTGTGTTTCAGCTCCAGTCCCAGAGAAGCAGCAAGACCAGACAAAGGTGAAGTATGGTAGCAACCATACTTGGGTAAAAATTGCTGTTTAATATTTTAACCTTGCTGTTTTGGGTTCTGTACTCATTTGAAAGTTATTTTGATTTTCTGAACTTATGTATGATTGAATACTCCCTTGATGGCGGTTTGAATATCCCATTGATTGTGATCTCACTGGTCATCGAAGCACATTCCTCTGGGACCCAGGACAGATAGTGATGCTAAATTGTCTCAGTAGCTACAGATAACTGAATTTCGGTTGACTCAGTGGTCCCGGAATCTGGACAGCACAATTATTCTAAATCGTCCAGGTGGGTGGTCCCAGATAATGTGTTTCTGTTGATTCAGTGATTCAACAGAAACTAGATACTTTAGATAACTAAGTTGCTCTTCTGTAAAAATGCTTTTTCGCGAAACAGGTTCCTCATTCCAGACCCAAAGATGTAATTGATACTTTTGTGATATTCTGCATATAAGCCAGATGTGGCAAGCTGTTCGGGGCTGCGAGGTCTGGAGCGCTTTTGCTCCCTCGTATGCCGCCGGCTTTTAATAAATGACTCCATAATTCGACTTTTTGAGGTGTCCTTTGTAAGATGGGGGTTACACTACAACAAAGGGATGCCATGGCTGACATTAGGACCAGAGGCAATGATTAATGACCCCTTATCCCAGCACCAACCAATCAGTAGAAATCATGACCCTGAAAGGACACACCTGGAAAGAGAATTAATATTCTATTGAGATTCTCCCGAGACCTTCCCTAAAATCCCTGCCTTTGGAAAACAGATAAAAACCCTTGGGACAAGGGACCCAGTGCATATGCTCTCTCTCTCGTTGTGCGCCCACCTTCTCTCAGAGGCCCACACCTTTGATTTCTTTCTCCTAAGCTCCATATGTCCTTCTTTTGCCTCTGTAATTTGTTTCCTGAGTCCATGCAGCCCAATTGGCTCACTTCTTCTACCTCTGTAACTTTCTAAATAAACTTCCTGGGTTAGAGTTCTGGGGTCTGAATTCATTCTTAGCTTAACTCAAGAACCGAGGTCTAACTCCTCTGTTAACATGCTCACATCAGCTTTCTAAAAATTCACTATAATACAGTTTTGTTGATTTATAATAATGGACTTTGTCATAAAGCAAACCACTTTTGCTCTCAGCTTTCCCACTGCTACAAAATGAATTTGTTTTCTGATAAAGTATAAATAGAACTTTGGCCAATATTAGTGAGGGTTAAAATAAATTAAATATTCAATTTCTCTTCTTTCCACAGAAATATTTCCATTTGAAGTTATGAGTAAAAAGAATAGACTATTATATCAACTAAAATAACAGTAGTGCTAACTGAACTGTAGGGTATTCTCATCAGGTAACTCTTACATAATAATAC
This sequence comes from Plecotus auritus, assembly GCF_963455305.1. Classification (NCBI taxonomy): domain Eukaryota; kingdom Metazoa; phylum Chordata; class Mammalia; order Chiroptera; family Vespertilionidae; genus Plecotus; species Plecotus auritus. The sequence goes on along the minus strand of NC_137775.1, from coordinate 29,745,802 downwards.
CAGAGATAAGGATTTTAGTGGACTTTTTCCTGAAAATGTTATAAGGGAAATGTTGACACAGAACTGTCTAGGGTTTAGCCAAGTTTTATGTTAGAAAAAGGTCAGCTTTTCCGATTATGTTTTCCTCTGAGAGAGAAGGGAGTGGGGGAGGAAAATAGAATAAGTTTTCTTTTGAGTGTTAAGAAGAGCTACACTTTATTTTCATTTAAATTTCCACAAAGTCTTATTTAGAAATGTAAAGTACATACTGCCTTTCTACTTAAGTTGTTCAGGAATTCTCACTAACTAGCAGTCCTCCTGCTGAGTGTGTAAATCCCTAGCTGACTGTCTTGAAAGAAATTCTTGGAGGCAGAGATAATCAGCCACGGGAGAATCCATGAGGGAAAAACAAAAACAAAACGAAGAGCAACCTCACAAAGAGTAAAAAACACTCTTGAAAACGTATAAGCATAGCATATGGTTGCAGTTACGAGCATTATAGTTAAGGGCTTAAGAGAGAGGACTAGAACATATTATCTGGTTTTGAATTTTTGCTCTGCAATTGACCAGCCACATGACCTGGGACAAAGATACATAGTTTCCCTGTGTGTCCATTTTCTTACCTGTAAGGTAAAAGTAAAAATACCTACTTTATTGTAGTTTGTGAGAGCTTTAAATGTGTCAATATGTAGCATGCTTAGAAAGTCCCTGACAGATAATAGGTGCCTTGTTAATATTATTTATAATTATTATGAACATTATTGTCACTGAGCTTTATAAATGGTATGCTCATGAAGAGGGAAACTGGAGAGAAAATTATTCCCTTTGTTTTACCTAAAAAATAAAGAAAAGAGATATATCTCTTCCCACCCCTAGACAGTATAGAAGTTACATTGACAAACTAATAGAACTACATTTAATATTAAAACTTATTAAATATTAATTATTAAATATGTACTTATTAAATATTATACATATCTCTCCTGAAATTTATTAGAAAAGATGCTTATGTGCATTTTAATACTCGTTTTTAGTTTCACAAACTTGGTCACAAAGAGGTGAAATATGCCCCAGGTGCGTGACGTGAAATTCTCAGGAGTAAGATTTTGCAGTCCAATTAATTGGCTTTAAATAGGTTGTGTCATCTAATTAGGCATACACACTTGGGTAAGATTATCATATAAAAAGTGGTTCAATTAAGACAGATGCCAACAACACAACAGTAATGATTATGAAAGTAAATAATGAAACTCTGCTAATTTTTCTTTTGCTTTTATGAAAGAATATGTTTCTATCAGTAAAGACACATATGTAGTATGTAAACATATCCTCTGGAGTTCCGAGGGCTTAAGATATATAAATATAATAGTAGCAGCATCCAAGAACATTGACCAGCTAATAATCTTACTTGGATAAATGAGAGATTCTAATAAGGATGCTTGAAGATATCTATATAAAAGCCTAATATGCAAAGTGTTCCCTCGGGAGTTTGACCAACTGGGAGTTCGATTGCTCACTATGACATGAGATGACCAACAGGGGGCAGTGTGGAATGAAGGAAGGCCCGGCTGGCAGCCAGCAGCTGGGAAACCACTAGGGACCCTACCTGTGCAGAATTTTGTGCACCGGGCCTCTAGTTTTATTTATTACTAGAGGCCCGGTGCACAAAATTCATGCACGGGGATGTGTCCCTCAGCCCAACCTGCACCCTCTCCAATCTGGGACCCCTCAAGAGATGTCCGACTGCCTGTTTAGGCCCAATCCTACCAGTAGAATCGGGCCTAAACAGGCAGTCGGACATCCCTCTCACAATCCAGGACTGCTGGCTTCCAACTGCTCACCTGCCTGCCTTCCTGATTGGCCCTAACCTCTTCTGCCTGCCAGCCTGATCACCCCCTAACCACTCCCTTGCCAGCCTGATTGATGCCTAACTGCTCCCCTGCCAGCCTGATTGCCCCTAACTGCCCTCCCCTGCAGGCCTGGTCACCCCCAACTGCCCTCCCCTGCAGGCCTGGTCACCCCTAACTGCCCTCCCCTGCAGGTGTGGTCCCCCACAACTGCCTTCCCCTGCAGGCCTGCTTCCCCCCAACTGCCCTTCCCTTCAGGCCCAGTTGCCCCCAACTTCCCTCCTCTGCCGGCCTGGTCACCCCTAACTGCCCTCCCCTTCAGGCTTCATCACCCCTAACTGCCCTCCCTTGCAGGCCTGGTCCCTCCCAACTGCCCGCCCCTGCTGGCCTGATCACCCACAACTGTCCTCCCTTGCAGGCCTGGTCCCTCCCAACTGCCCTCCTCTGCTGCTTATCTTGTGGTGGCCATCTTGTTTCCACATGGAGGCAGCCATCTTGTGTGTTGGAGTGATGGTCAATCTGCATATTACTCTTTTATTAGATAGGACTAGTAGCCCTGTGCATGAGTGTGTGTGCCAATAGCTCACCAATAGCTTGCTGCTGCCCTCCAGTAGCTCTCCGCCTGCTGCCCTGCCCACCTTTACTTCCCCTTGCCCCCCTCTCCCCTGCCCCCCCTCATAGCTTGCTGCCCTTCCCCCTCCTGTAGCTCTCTGCCGCCCGCTTGTAGCCAGTAACTTGCTGCCGCCCTCCTGTAGCTCTCTGCCTCCTGCCCCTCCCTCCTGTAGCTCCCTCTGCCCCCCCATCCCTCCTCGTAGCTTGCTGCCCTTCCCCCTCCTGTAGCTCTCTGCCCCTCCCTCCTGTAGCTCCCTCCGCCCCCCCCCACCCCGTCCCTCCTCATAGCTTGCTGCCCCACCCTCCTGCTGATCCGTGATCTGGTTGTTACGTGGTCGGTCATTATGCTTCACGGCATAACGACCATTTGCATGTTACATCTTTATTATATAGGATAGCTATTTATAAAAGTTTATCTGGGTGTTTATCTTATAACATTATGTTTCTTCATTTGAATCTCTGACACTGAATAATTATAACTTTAGCAATTATACAGCATACACTATGGAGAAATTTCTCACATTTATTCCTCGTCCTGTAGTCTACAATTCAGTTATATAGTCACAGTTAACTTCCAACATCCTATCTAATAAAAGGGTAAAATGCAAATTAACCATCACTCTGTCACAAAGATGGCGGTGCCCATAGCCACAAAATGGTGGTGCCCAGTCCCCTCAGCCTCGCTGGAGTCCCCCGGTTCTGGGGGGGCTGCCGCTGAGAGTGGGCAGCGTGAGCGGCCTGGTGGAATGCTTGCTTTGTTGCCGTGGTGACGAAGGTCCTCTGGGCAGTGGGTGTGGGGCGGCTGGGGCGGGATGCTTGCTTCATCGCCATGGTGACGCCTTGGCCCTGGAGGGCCACTGGGGGACAGCAGAGCCGGCCTGCAGCCTCTGCAGCCAAACACAGGCCCAGAGAGGAGACGGTGGGCCCACCTCCCATGGAAGCAGTGTGGCTCCCTCCTGGTGCCCATGCTCGCTTCTGCCTCCCGTGGAAGCCGCACGGCTCCCGTAGAAGCAGCGTGGCTCCTGGTGTGCACTGCGATTCCTGGCGGTGCGCTGTGGTTCCCGGCCTACTGCACATGATATCGCACGATGGGCTACTAGTACCTTGTTTATCTATATAAGAATGTGAATATAGAACAATTAAATAGCAAAGCTGAAGTTTTCCTCTCTCTTACCCTGTTGCTACCTTTAACAGAAACCTCATAGTCACAGACAACACTAAGGTGGTTACTAGAGGGTAAGAGGGATTAAGGAGGCAGTAGAAGAGAGTAAAGGGTATCAAATAAATGGTGATGGAAGGAAACTTGACTTTGGTTGGTGAACACGCAATGCAATACACAGATGATGCATCATAAAATTATATACTTGAAACCTATATAATCTTTTGTGTTGTTAATCCTCACCCTAGGATATTTTTTCCATTGTCTATTAGAGAGAATAAAAGGGAGTGAGGGAAAGGGGGAGAGAGAGAGAGAGAAACATCTATGTGAGAGGGTGAGAGACACGTCGATTGGCTGCCTCCTGTACAAGTCTCTACCAGGGCCAAGTATCAAACCTGCAACCCAGGTATGTGCCCTTGATTGGGAATCAAACCTGAGACCCTCCTGTGTGCAGGGCAATGCTCTAACCACTGAGATTACTTGCCAGGACTTGAAACCTACATAATCTTATTAGTCAGTGTCAGCCAATAAATTTAATAGAATTACAAAGAAATACTTATTTCTCTTTATTCTAATTACTTATTATTTTAAGTAATAAATGTGACAATTCATTACATCATTCATATATTTCAAAAAAATAATATAGAGAAAAGATTAAGAGGCCATTTCAAACTAAATGGATTTCTCTTGCCAATAAACATCAATACTTACTCATGGACTATATCCTTCTAAGACTTTTTCTAACATTTATATAAGTATATTTGTATGTACTTATAAGAGTTCATAGTCTTCATTATGTATTGGGGCTTTACTTTGTAGCACCACTTTGTCTAGTCAATATGTTCCTCATAGGACTTAAAGTTCTTTCTTATTTTTTTGAACAACTGCATAGTATTTTATAATTGTTATAATTTGTTTAATAACCTCTACTGGTAAATGTCAATGTTGTTAACAATTTTTTAAATTGTAAATCATGTTTTAATATTCAAAGATAAATATAAAATAAATGTTCAATATGACACACAACCATAAAAATATCAATTAAAAATATATATTGCTTCACACACATCAGATTGGCAAAAACAAAAAATTCTACCCACTTTAAATATGAATGAAGATGTGGAGAAATAGAAACTCACTGGTGGTTGTTGTAAATGGTAAATTAGAATAACTTCGCTAGAGAAATATTGTGTTACCTTCTGTTTCTTTCTTAACTTGGTGAACTTCTATTAATTCTTTCCATCATATCTATAACTTCCCTACCTCAGAAAACCTTTTCCTTACCTTTCAAACTAGATGAATTTCCTTTGTCATGTACTCTCAGAGAACTGCAGTCTTTCTCATGGAAAACTCAGACTTTCCTTCTGGGTTTTGCTCAGTTAATTAATTATACTTTAAGTAGTATGATTATTTGAAAAACTCTATTCCACTAAACTATGTAGTTTGTGATATAAAAGACTGCCTTTCTTTTCTATGTTGGTCACAGTGTTTATCTACCAGTAAGTACAAATATTTATTGGATGAATGAAAGATCCTGCTTCATGGCATTGCGTATTTGTGGTCACATCAGTTGAGTGGGTCAAGTTTAAACACACAGCTCTCAGAAGACAGAGAGTTGATCTGAATTAATGCTTTTGGTTCCAGGCAATTGAAACCCATGGTATACCAGAACTCTGGGCAGTTAGCACTAAGCTGAACTTGTAAAGCATGTTGGTTACATGCCTGGATGCCTAAGGTCCATAGTGTTTAGACCAAGAAAACTACCCTGTAGGACAAAAAAAAAAAAAGAAAGAAGGAAGGAAGGAAAGAAGGAAGGAAGGAAGGAAGGAAGGAAGGAAGGAAGGAAGGAAGGAAGGAAGGAGAAAGAAAGGAAGAAAGAAAGAAAGAAAGAAAGAAAGAAAGAAAGAAAGAAAGAAAGGGAGGAAAGAAACAAGGAAAGAGAAAGGAAAGCAGCAGGCCTGTCAAAAGAAGCAGAAATACAGATCATATGGTCCCTGAGAAAAAGAAGCTTCAGTTTCTGATTTTCCTATTCCCAGCTCTAGTCCCTTGAGCAGTATTAGCTGCATTTATATTCTTTAAAATTTCCCTGTTTGTGCATGTCATGAAATCTCCATTGAGAATAATTCTGTTTGAGTAACCAAACATGCTTTGGCTTTACCAGTTCTTATTCCAATTTTTTAATATTTAAAAATGACCATATAAAAGAAAACAAAGAAATAAATATAAGCAAATTATTTCTACCAAAATAGCACCCAAAACTTTATTTGTAGACCAGATGAGTAAATATGTGTAATATAATATTTTTCTAACACAAGACATAGCAGAGTTCATTTGAGAATGAATCATAGAAGAATAGACTTTTGAAAAAAAAATAGTAGAAAGAAAATTATGCTTTTCAATAAGTTCTTCATTTTAGCATGGTTTGCAACTACCCCATAAATTTATTTAAAAATTTCTGACATGCATTTGACATTTCTTTAGAACTCAATATTTTCAGTGAAATATTATTTTGATTTTGCTGCTAATGATATTCAACTGTTTATCTCTCTCCAAATGTACCTAAAGAACCCTTCTATCCTGTCTCCTACTGAGCACAAAATATGCTAATACAGTCATTAGTGTTTCTAATTTAAATCCATTAAAAAGAGGAAGATAATATTGAAGATGTTACCAATTTGCAAAATAACCTAATTTATATGCATTTTCTACTCTATTTCTCAACTATAGCTATGTTGCCAGAGCACTAAAATCAATTTCAACTGTTCTTTCAAAATATCCTGAGACCATTTAAAGTAGAAAGACACATGTGATTCAACTACTCTGTAGCGATAAAAGAAAAAATATTGGCAGTTTCCCACCAAATTAATACATAAAAGATGTATATATGTTATATATACACTCATGTATAAAAAAGTGCTCCCTCCTCTTCCTGAGTTCTCTTAAATCACTACCCAAAGTTATTTCTTTCATTTGTACCATATTTATTTGCATTATACTCACTTCAGTGACTTTGTTTAGATTATACATTTTCTTTGTCAAAACATTTTTGGAAATGTTTACAGTTGTCAGATATAAATAGGATCTTAAAGATTTTTCAGTTTTTCATTCATGTGAATAATAGGTCATAGAAACTATACAGAAGCGAATAAAAAGCAATATGTTCTAGGACTGTGAGTTTTTGGAAGCAAGAATTAGAAAAAATAAAGCATTACCTATGACAGGCATTGGTTTGTCTATGTTATTACCTTATGTCGAGGGCTATGGTCATTGACCCTGAAAGCAATCCAGAAGATTTACAGAATCAACAAGTTTGAAAATCTTGTTGCAAACTGAGGATTCTACCCTTAAAAATATTGTTTTGAATGACCTTGGAGAAAATTGCTTATGCTCTCCAGTCTTATTTATTTTCTAGAATAAAAATATTTGTTATTGAGACTGGATTATTTTTTAAATTGCCTGTGTATAGATGAATGCACTTGGCATTTCATTTGGCTATTTATTATATTGCCTCAACTTAGGATATATGTGGAATTCTATGTTCCACATGAAAATGTATTATAATGTTTATGTGATATTTGAATGAGTCAAAGGCAGCTTTATTTTGGATTTTACTTTAACATAAGAATTATTTCCTTTCCAAAATATACTCAAACCCATACTGGGTCATCAAATAACTCACCATGACATTGAAAACTACGCAGCTTTTTTTCTTGTTTCTGGCATAATAGTGTAAATAACATGACTTTTATACCAGCCTAATTCTTAATTCTCATGAAATATTATGTATTTGACACCTAAGTCCATTTTTAAAACACTTTAAAAACATCAAAAATTGTTTCTCTTTAGTAATAAACATAGACATGTCAAAAGTGTAAAAAATTTTTCTAACATAAAAATATATAATTATTATGCTATCTTCTCCCAGCACACTTAATCAAGCCTCTGGGGAGTGGGCCTAAGCCGTTAGTTGGACACCCTTAGCACTGCTGTGGAGGCAGGAGAGGCTCCCGCCACTGCCGCTGAGCTCGCCAGCCATGAGCCCAGCTTCTGGCTGAGTGGCGCTCCCCCTGTGGGAATGGAGTGACCACCAGGGGGCAGCTCCTGCATTGAGCATCTGCCCCCTGATGGTCAGTGCATGTCATAGCAACTAGTCGTTCCACTGTTGGGTTGATTTGCGTATTAGCCTTATATAAGACTAGAGGCACGGTGCACGAAATCCATGCACTCAGGGGGGTCCCTCAGACCGGCCTGCACCCTCTCGCAATCCAGGATCCCTCAGGGGATGTTCGACTGCCAGTTTAGGCCCTGCAGGATAGGGCCTAAACTGGCAGTTGGACATCCCTCTTGCAATTCAGGACCGCTGGCTCCTAGCCACTGGCCTGCCTGATCACCCCCAACCACTCGGCTGCCTGCCTGATCATCCCTAACTGCCTCTGCCTGCCTGCTTCATCACCCCTAACCACTCTGCCTGCCTGCCTGATCACCCCTAACTGTTCGCCTGCCTGCTTGATCACCCCTAACCACCTCTGTCTAGGCCCCTGCCACCATGGCTTCATCCGGAAGGACGTCTGAAATGATATCTAGAAGGTCATTGGGCTCTCTGGTCTAATTAGCATATTGTGCTTTTTTTTTTTTTTTTTTTTAAAGAGAGTGCTAAACTTTTTTTTTTTTTTTTTTAAATATATTTTATTGATTTTTTTACAGAGAGGAAGGGAGAGGGATAGAGAGTTAGAAACATCGATGAGAGAGAAACATCGATCAGCTGCCTCCTGCACAGGCGGAGGGGATGTGCCCGCAACCACAGTACATGCCCTTGACCGGAATCGAACCCGGGACCCTTCAGTCCGCAGGCCGACGCTCTATCCACTGAGCCAAACCGGTTTCGGCGCATATTGTGCTTTTATTATTATAGATTGTGGCCGGTGATTACAAGACTGTATAGAGATCTCAACAATCCTCACACTCAGAATTTTATTGTATGTATATTTTACCTAAAGAGGTTGGAGAGGGGACAGAACAATGGTTTCAAAGCAATCATGTTATGTAGTTGGAGTTGGAAGCACTGGCTCCAGGTATCTCTACTTTGATCTCAGAAGTTGGCTCAACTAGGTGTGTCAGTAGGGTGGTATCTATTGCTAAATGGGACTTTTCATAAAAAAATGCCGAATAAACATTATTATTTTCAGTTCTCTTGTACTTGGAAATATTCCTGTAATGATTCCAGGTGAGCACCTTCAAAGTCTGACTGATATTTTTTAATTGTTTCAGAAAAGAAATGTTTTAAATTATTGGGTAAACATTGTTGTATAATATATATAGTAACTGTATATGAGGTTTTGATTTGCTTAGTATTTCAATGTCAGACATTTCCTAATCATCATTTAATATTCAATTTCTATAATCTTTCTGCTACTACATTATAGTTCCATTAGCAATATAAGAGTGAGGCAAAATGCTAATAAACAAAATTAATTTCAGATGAACTCATCTCCATAGTAACCAGATGAGAGTTTAAAATTTCATCATAATTTGTTTTGCAGAGCATTGCCTTAGAATATCTTATACACCAACTATATTTAGGCAACAACTTTCTAAAGATATTTTTATTGATTTTTAGAGAGAGAGGAAAAGGGCGGGGGGGGAGAGAGAGAAATATTGATCCTGACACCTGGACATGTGCCCTGATCAGAAATCCAACTGGCAACCTGTCGGTGTACAGGACAACACCCAACCAACCGAACTACACCAGCCAGGGCTTAGCCACATCTTTTATGTAAAAAACATGAAGAATTTTATATTCTTCCTATTTAAGAAAATGTGATTTCATTTTAAAGTTGTTTTAATTTTATGAGAGCCACTACTTTTCATAAAAATTTCAGAATTAAATATGTTTTTGGACAGTTGATTTTTATATGTGTATTCTATGACTTTGATTATTTTATAAATTTCTAATTATAGTTTAAATTTAATATTATTCTGTATTAGTTTCATATATACAGCAAAGTGGTTAGATGACCACTTCTTTCTGACTTTTCTGACAAATGGAGGTACACTGATAGTATTAGCTATTAGTAAATTTTTCTTAAAGTACAAAACCTGTATTTCTGTCATCTTGAAACTGCTATAGTTACTATTTTGTAAACTTTTCTAACACTTATATCATTGTATATTTCTGGCTTTATCTGTGCACTTACAAATTATATGTTTACATGTATGCATATATACATATATACACATTTATGTATATATACATATGCATTATCCATTCATAGAGAGAAATGGATTCAAGCTCAAATTCTATTGTATTACCTGCTCTTTTCCTTTTCACATAATTCTATATTGTAACAGTTCCTATAAGCACAGATTAATTTTTATAGACTTTGCCTTGTCTCCTAAAATTTTACATTGCTTGATTTTATGGAAAGATTATTCCTGTGGCTAATGTTAGTTAGGGATTGACCCTGGTAACTACTATTGAATAAAGACAAGAAACATAGAGATAAAAAAAATTAAATGGTCATTTATATAAAATGCTTCAGAAAGATATTTAAATTGAAGACCCAGTTTATGAGATTTGGTATTCAAGGCATCACAGATAAATGAGCTTTAAACATAATTTCATAAGTGTGACAGAAAGAGCAACCAGATTTCATACCGCTAATGAGTTATCTGCAAAAAATGTGATTGACTTGATAAAAATCCATCTTTTGAATTTGATTTCTGCAGTGTTAGAGACCCAGGATAATAATGGCATTCCCTGTTTTCTCAACCCATAACTCACCTGATGAAGTTTACCTTGTACCTGTTTTGGTTGCTAGTGTCCCACATAGATGAAAATGGCAACCTTCTATCAGCAAGACAATATATTTAAGAAATTTGTATATTGGGTATATTGAAAACTGATGAGAAAGGATAACAATTTGTATATAATCTCAGAGGTAGATATTTATTCCAGTTTCTGATTCTCTATATTTTCCCCAGTAAATTGAAATAGACTGGCATAAGTATAAATTCTAGAACGATGCTAGGGAACAATGCAAGAGAGCTTTCAGTGAAAAATGTTGTAACATTATACATTTACCTTGACTGCAAAGAGTCATATAATTGACCTTTCTTTTTACTGTAAAATTCCTATTGGATTGTTGGCTCTTAAATTGAACAAATGCCAGAGGTATAATGGTAAGATTTTGTCAGGTGGTTTTGAGGTTAATAGAGATTGACATAGACTAAAGATCAGAACAAAAATAGAAAATATGACATGCTCTGCAGGATAACTTTGGCTGACCTTCTTGTTAATTACATGTGAGCAACTGTATGAGGGCTTCCAGAAATGACAGGGAGTGACTTTGACTGTCACTGAAAGTCCTTATATTAGTAAGGAAGGTTAGGAACCTTCTTTTTTTTTCTTTGACAGAGTGATGACAACTACCATTAACCTATTTCAACCTTAAAGGTAAAGAGGTCTAGGAAAAACTTTGTCACATCTATTTTATTAGCCTCACTGTATGCATATTTTACTCCTCATAATCAGCTTCAAATCCTCTTTGAAAATAGTATGATATAAATATGTCATATTATGAAAATTAAGTTATAGAGTGAGTTGTTTTCAAATCAGAGAAAGAGGTCTTATTTGATAATGGTGATGATGTAATAATCTTGAGGATATATTGGATTATAAAAGTGCTGAATAGGGATAAAACATGTGATTTTCTAATATTTAGTAACATTGCAATATTTCAAAATTTAGACTAAATATTAAGCAGTAGAAATTATTGAAAATAAAAGAGTTTTGGAAAGAAAATGCAGGTCTATTCAGAAATTTAAAATGTGTAATAAAAATGTTGAAATATGTAATGGTTATATATGCAGTAACATGACTGATTCTCAAAAAATAATAGTGAGTAAAAGCAGGTGGGTTTCAAAACACTGCACACTATATTATTTCATTTTTATGAATTCTGGGAAATTGTAAAACTGCAGGCCCCAAATCCTATCTATCAGTGGTCACCATAGAAGGGAGTGGTGGACAGAGGAAGACTGAAATGTCATGAAACTTTCAGGTTATGACAGAAATATTTTATATGCACATTGTGGTGGAGGTTATACAATTATAAGAGCTTTTCCAAATTCACAGAACTGAGTGTAGATCTCAAAAGATTTAATTTTACTGTATGTAAATCATACCTCTGTAAGTCTGACAATTCGTTTTGAAAACTTAAAGCAGGACAGACATCATATAGTTTTCATTTGATTCCTAGTACTATCATTGCACATTCTCTGGAATGTATTTATTAGCTATACTTATAAAATCTATAGTAATGGCTAATGTATCTCTCTTTTATTTATTATGCTTATCTGAACTAAGAAGTATGCACCCTTTGGTTACCTTGTCTTTTCACAATCAACATAAAGTTCTGAGGTCAATTTTATATTCTACTAGGGGCCCAGTGCAAAAATTCGTGCACCTTGAAAGGAACTGTAGGCTACAAGGCTGCTATGGGCACAGGGGCGGATCTTGGCCCATCCTCTGAGCCCCCGCCCAGCCCCTCCTGCCCCGGACCCCAGTCCCCTGTCTGCCTGCAGCCCCTCTCCCACCACAGCTACTCCCATGCACTGACTGCACCAGCTCCACTTGCACCCACTGCTGGCGCTGACCCCAATTGCTCCACGCCATCAAAGGGTGCGAGCAGCGGCTGCTTTCCCGATCACCCCTCAGGAGCAGGGGGAGGTGGAGAAGCCCTCAGGAGTGATCGGGGCTGGCAGCCGCCCCTCGCACTTGCTGACAGTGCCGAGCGATCGGGACCAGTGCCGGGTGCTAGCAGCAGGTGTGAGCAGTGGCTCCAATGCTGGCTGCAGGTGCAAGTGGGGCTGGTGCTGGCAGTGGTTGCAAGTGGTGGCTCCGGCGCTGGCAGCAGGTACAAGAGGGGCCATTGCTGGCAGTGGGTGTGAGAGGCAGCTGCCAGCCCTGATTGCCCCTCAGGAGCAGGGGAGGTGGAGAAGCCCTCAGGGGAGATCGGGGCCAGCAGCCACCACTCGCATCCGCTGATGATGCTGTGCGATTGGGGCCAGCACTGGGCATTGGCAATGGGTGTGAGTGCTGGGCCAGACTGCGGCGTGTGGGAGCAAAGAATTTTCAGTAATCACAGAGGCTTGCCCTGATGACAGCGACCAGTGCCCCGCCTTGGTCTGATGCCCCCACTCACCTGTTCCACCATCCCGCCGTGGCCGATGCCTGCCATGTTCCATGCTCTGTCGCCTGCTGCCAATGCCTGCCATGTTCCATGTGTGCCCCCTGGTGGTCAACGCACATCATAGCGACTGGTTGTTTGGTTGTTCTGCCATTCAGTCTATTTTTATATTAGCCTTTTATTATATAGGATTAGTGAATTATTCACTGTCATAAAATCCTGTTTTATTCTATAAGCTCTTTGTGATTTTGCCACTCTAAAGTCATAGTACTAATTTTGTTTTTCATTAAAATAAACTTACTATGTAGGAGAGATCAGCCTTAAATGGTTTGATATGCAAAGGAAGCATAGCATAGGGAAAAGAGTTGAGGCTGTGATGACAATGTAACCTTATTTTATATTCTTGGCCTATTGCTTTAACAAGTTATTTGGCTGTGAGTAAATTACATATTATTTCTGAATCTTAATTTTTTATTCTATAATGTGACAATAATTGATGCTGTCAGTTATTCTTAGGTATTCAGAAGAGTCCTACTTCATATTGCAAAATAGCATTGAATAAAATTGTGATCAATGTATCTTGAAAATCTACGCTTAAAAATCAGCTTATTCTTTTTTTACTTTTATATTTTCATTTGTTATAAATTGAAATATATGTTATAAATAGTGAAATTATACAGCAAAATGTATATCTTTTCTGTTTATAGTTCAATGCTTACCCCTGGGTAACTCACAGTACTATCATGATATGGAGCATATCCATCTTCCATAAAGTGCTGTTGCACGCTGTCCCAGTCAGCTCCCACCCGCAATTCCTGAGTCACCTATTGTTTGAAAACTTAACCTAGTTTAATTTTACCTGTTCTAGAACTTCACATAAGTGGAATCACATGTTATATTCCCTTTTGTGTCTGGTTTCTTTTACTCATCACAGTAATTTTGAGATCTGTTCATACTATTGCTGAGACATGTTCCATAGTATGGGTATATTAGTTCTTACCCATTTCCTCTTCTTGGGCATTCCAGAATTTGGCTAAACTGGATTAAGCTATTATGAATATTCTTGTACAAATAGTTTTGTGGGTATGTTTTCATGTATCTTGCATAAATACATGAAATGAAATCACTAGGCTATAAGGCAGATAAATTTATTTTGTTTTAAAAAACAATCAATGTTCCAAAGTTGTTTTAGTTCTTCCACTATTAGAAGAGTTCCAGTTGCTCTATGTTCATACAAGCCTTGGTGTTACTAGTATTTAAAATTTTAACCATTCCAAGAATATGTGATGGTAATTCATTTGAATTCTAAATTGTTTCCCTGACCAACTAATAATATTGAGAGCATTTTTATGTGCTATTAGCTTCTTTGTCTTTGTGAAACATCTGTTCAAGAAATGTTCCCATTTTTATTTATTTGTTTGACTTTTTATTACTGACTTATAGTATTCTTATTTATTCTGGATCCAAGTTCTGTATATGGTATACGGACTGCAAATATTTTTCCTATCTGTGGCTTGACAATTTATTAATGGTGTCTTTTGCTAAGCAGAAGCTTAATTTGCTTAAATTAATTTATAATTTTTCCTTCTATTTAATCTTTTTTTTTTCTCTTGGCTCATATACTCAATATGGAGTAAAACAGATAACATTAAATAAAAGGATATGCTTACAGGCAAAGTATATTTTTATGAGAATCTTTTTATAAAACAAGTAGAAAAAGCACAAGTGCACATTCAACTATAAAACTATTGAAATGGCAAGTTACACTCATCTACTATGAATAACATTTCAAATGTTGTTATGTGCCATGAAATATAACTTAGACAGCCATCAGAGACAAACTGTTGAAGGGCAATTGATACTTAGGTTATACCAAAAGATAGCAAGGATACATAAGAAATGTTCAGTAGCATGAGTGAAAAAATATTTCATTCTATTTCTAATAAAAAAGGAATAAATGAGAATATTTTGACAATATTACATGATCTGAAATGAAAAATAATTTTCTGAGGTTCCAAATGTAAAGTGATTATTTTTTACTCATTCAATAATTCTTTTATTCCTGTACCTCCTGAATGTGATTATTTATATAAGAAATATTTATTCAATAGCTACTATGTACTAGTCTTTCTTTGATTTGAGGTAAGAATGAGGAAATACTAAATAAAGCCTCTGAGCTGAGCAAGCAGAGGATGGTGTTTGTTTCATTTTGTTCTTTCTTTGAGTTTTAAACATTCGGGTTCAAAGGTCAATTATAAAAGAAGAAGAGAAAGAGGAAGAAGAGGGTAAGGAAGATGAGGAGGAGGAAGAGAAGCAGAAAAATGAGGTAGAGAAGGGGGGTCCATGGCAGAGCTAATTATTTGTGAGTTTCCCTGAGAAGCATTTGAGAACTCTTGATAGCTGATAGTTTCTAATCTACCAACTGGACAACCAGAGCTGAACAGTGTTTGTTTTTTACTGATTCTACTGTATGAAAATAATTAATATTAGGATCCCAATGCCCTTGTTTATCTTCTGTTATTTTTCTTTTATATAGATCATTGTTGGTACTTAATAAATGTTTGGGGGAGGCAAGTGATTAAAGGGCCATAAAAATAAAAGAGTATTTAAATTAGTGAGCATAGAAAATCATGACATTATATAGTTCTCATTTTTATAACCACCACGTGGCATACAGGCATTTTAACTATTTGTATTTATTTCATAGCAAACTGGTTAAATTATCACTGACTTGATATTCTTTATGCCTTTAAAAGAATAAGTAATTGCTCTGAGAAAGTTCTGCATCATTATGAGTAATATTTCTTGATCTCAGTCTGCTAATAAGTTTCATTTAAAGATAGGTACTGTGATATGTCATTTTTCGTCACATGGTGCATCTTTAAAATATTTACCAGAACCCACTTCAACTTCCATCACACATATTTCTGCATCCAATTATTATATAAAAGCTGTGGTAGATCATTATTTCCACTTCTTAATCTAGAAAAAAAAAGTTACTACAAAAATCATGTTATTTCAGAAGACACTATACAGAAAGACCCCTTCTCAGTTAAGTGGAGACCTCCTCTACACCCCTTTCCTTATTTTTCCTCAGAGAGCAATTTCAGACGTGGGCATGGACTGAGGATCAGGCTTGACCTATGCAGAAAGCCTCTGCTGGGGTGAAGATAAGCCAGTATAGTTTTGATTGCTGCGTTGGTGGTGTGGAATCTGGAGAGCTGAAATGCAGAGCTGCCAATTTTCTCCCACTGGACTTTAGCTGAGTGCTGAAGCAGCTGGGAGTTGGAATGGAAACATGGAATAAAATTCCATACAATTGACAGATGATTATAAGTTGAAATCCTGATAGAGAGAGGGTGTTCAAGAAACATGACAGGTCATTTGCTTAAGATCTTTGAAACCAGAGTGAAAATGAAACTAATGCAAACTTCAACCAAGCCCTGGCCCTGGACATACTGAATTCTTGATTGAATCCTTGATGAGACTGGCAAAAAAAAAAAAAAAAAAAAAAAAAGCAGAAAGAAAAGCTTACAGGGTACCCTGAAAAGCTTCAGCTTAAAGGATATCATGTTGTTCTGGGTAATCCTTTTACTGTGACTATTTTTAACCTATCCAAAAGAGAATTATAATATTAGAGTAACATATAATATACAATGCTTAGAACATTATAAATAAAAAATATTCTGTAAAACACAATTGGATGAAAAGGCATGGAAATATGAGTCTGCAGTAATCTATCTATCTATCTATCTATCTATCTATCTATCTATATATACTAGAGGCCCAGTGCACAAAATTCATACATGGGGGAGGTGTCCCTCAGCCCAGCCTGAACCCTCTCCAATCTGGGACCCCTCAAGGGATGTTCGACTGCCGGTTTAGGCCCGATCCAGGTATGATTGGGCCTAAATGGCCAGTCAGACATCCCTCTCACAATCCAGGACTGCTGGCTCCCAACTGCTTGCCTGCTTGCCTTCCTGATTGCCCCTAACCGCTTCTGCCTGCCAGCCTGATCACCCCCTAATCATTCCCCTGACAGCCTGATTGATGCCTAACTGCTCCCCTGCCAGCCTGATTGCCCCTAACTGCCCTCCCCTGCAGGCCTGGTCCCCCCCAACTTCCCTCTCCTGCAGGCCTGGGTTCCCCCTCAACTGCCCTTCCCTGAAGGCCCGGTCACCCCCAACTTCCCTCCTCTGCCAGCCTGGTCACCCCTAACTGCCCTCCCCTGCAGGCTTGATCGCCCCCAACTGCCCTCCCTTGCAGGTCTGGTCCCTCCCAACTGCCCTCCCCTGCTGGCCATCTTGTGGCGGCCATCTTGTGTTCACATGGGGGCAGCCATCTTTGATCACATGGGGGCAGCCATCTTGTGTGTTGGAGTGATGGTCAATTTGCATATTACTCTTTTATTAGATAGGATAGAGGCCTGGTGCACAGGTGGGGGCCAGCTGGTTTTCCCTGAAGGGTGTCCCAGATCAGGGTGGGGGTTCCCTTGGGGCATGGGGTGGCCTGGATGAGGGGCCTGTGGTGGTTTGCAGGCTGGCCACACACACCCCCCCCCCCCCCGCCGCGACCCAAATGGAGGCCCTGGTATCTGGGGTTTATTTATCTTCTACAATTGAAACTTTGTAGCCTTGAGCAGAGCCAAGCCTCTTGTTTGCTCCGTGGCCACAGCCATTTTTGTTGGGATTTATTTACCTTCTATAATTGAAACTTTGTAGCCTTGAGTGTAGGCCTGGGCTGGCCAGGGCGGCAGGAAAGCTTGGCTTCCTCCATCGCTGGGGAAACCCAAGCTTCCTGCTTGCTGAAGCTCTGTGGCTGCAGCCATCTTGGTTGTGTTAATTTGCATACTTGCTCCTGATTAGCTGGTGGGCGTGGCTTGTGGGTGTAGCAGAGGTACGGTCAATTTGTATATTACTCTTTTATTAGATAGGGTATATATATATATTTAGTGCCTGGCCAGTGTTGCTCAGTGGTTGAGCATCAGCCTATGAACCAAGAGGTCATGGTTTGGTTCCCAGTCAGGGCACATGTTTGTTAGGGTTGCAGGCTCGAACTCCAGTGTGGGGTGTGCAGAGGCAACCAATCAAGGATTCTCTTTCACCATTGATGTTTTTTTTCTCTCTCTCTCCCTTCCTCTCTGAAATCAATAAACACACACACACACACACACACACACATATGTATATGTATGTATATGTATGTATTGTAATCAGTGATGGGTGAAATTTTTCAGAAGTAATTCTGATGCTAATGTGTGTGGTCATATTTTCCAGCTGGGATTGAGTGGACCTGTTTTTATTGTTTGTTCTTCTAGCTTCCAATTTCTCTCAGCTGAGAAAATCTTTTTATGAATTAAAAGAAGCTTTCCAGACTGAAAATAGGGGGATATACAGCTTAATGGCTAGAATGTGTTGCCAGGATTTTGCAATTTAGACAGTTTATTATGACTAGAACAATGCTCCAATGCATTGAACTTTAATGTTGAAATGTCAGCTTCCTACTAAGTAGTTCAGGAGCCAGGCCTACACCTGCTTGCTTTTAGAAGAGTAGTCATTTGCATCCACCTCCAGCCAGTAGGATTTGCAGTTAGTAGTTTTCATCTGCCAAACATGATAAAAACATTTAGTAATAAAACTTTTTTAAAAAAGTAAATACCCTCCATTTCCAACATTAGTAAAAAAACAAAAACAAAGGAGGGAGGAATGGAGACTAAAATATCTAGAAACAAAGGGCCATTTCATCTTGATTCAGCTCTTTTCAAAATAACTGTTTACTCATCATAAAAAAATACCATAATTTCTTAAGTCATTACTTTTTATGTTGACACATGAGTAATAAATGCAGTTCAATTTACATGACTAAGGGTGACCAAATGTGGCTTGATATTAAAGTTAGGCTGCAAAGAAAAAAAATGTCTCCAATGGCACATCTAGAATATAAAGTGCTCAATTTAAAGTGCACAATTTAAACCATGGAGCACTAGAACAATTAATTTGATTGCTGGATGAATTACTATTCCCAAATTATTTATGGTGAGAAATAGGATTACATCTATTAATATTAACTACATAACTTCCATAAAGTTAATCATCACCTCCTGTGGTGTCCTATTTTTTTTATTCACTTGTTTTCAGACACTAATTTGTAGGAAAAAAAAAAATACAATAACAGGAAGTACACCTCCAGAGAGAATGAAGACAAGTGGGGAATTAGTCATTGGATCCCAGGTGGCAAACTCACAGGGAGTGAATTTTGGATTCAAACCTAGATGATAACCTAAATCATACACATGTGCATATGTGCATTCTTTGACCAATATTTTGAGGTAATCAAAGTCTTTTTTAACATGAGTCCATTTGGTTGTCCTCTAGATATTTTTTGAGTATTTATATCCATAAAAACCTATGTCGCTTTCACTCTCATTTTAATTAGAGTGAATGAAAACTTCAAAGGAATTGCAATGTGATTATTTGTAGATTGTTCTCTGATTTAAAAAATAACCCCAATATTTTTACATTTGTTTCTAATTTGAGTGTACTTTAAACTATTTTTCAATGGTGGCAGGATAGGGGATTAATAAGTCATTTTCACTCATACGAGGGATATAAAACCAAAAGCAACAAATGAGCAAACAAGAAAAACAAAGACTCAGACACAGACAATATTATGGTGGTTACCAGCGGTAAGGTGTAGGGAAGTAGTAAAGAGTAAAGTAGCTTAATATATAGGGATGGAGGATTTGACTTTGGGTGGTGGTAGACACACAATGCAACAAATAGATAATGTATACTTGAAAACTATATAATTTTATTAACCAATGTCAACCCAATAAATTTAATTAAAAGTCAGGTAGTCACAATAACTACTTACATAAAGAGATGGAACTGTTGAAGCAGAACATGGATGTATGGAAGAGTGGACAATAAGCCACCAGAGTTCAGTGTCCATGGATAACTTAGCTGGTATTCAATGGTAATGCATAGGGTGAGTTTTTCTGGCAAAACCATTAAATGGAAGTCACTTAAAATAATATCTCCTGTATAAATTAAGAGTAAAGTAAGCCATATCCTTTGATTATAACCCCTGTTCAGTTATGAAATCTTAGATGAGATTCTTAACTAATAATTTGGAGAAGTTATAAAATTGGGTTAGCTATTATACTGTTTAATGAAGACTATTTCTATAGATATGAAATATCTGATCACTTAGCACATAAAGTAATCAAAGTTTATTCAAAAGAGAAAATAAATGGAGAAGGAAATAAAACATGGCTGGTCTCTTCAAGTTGCTAGAATGCTTCACTTGTTGAGGTTCACTGGTATTCATTTTTCAAATTTATTTTTCAGTTTTAAAAAAATTATACAATTTTATAAAATTCATATTTTTGCATTGTTTCCTATAATCATGTTTGTTGGAATATGTCTTAATATTTTCTTACATAATATGCAAGAAAAAAGTGCATAATTTTAAATTTTCTTTTATATTTTACATACTTTTCTCTTTAATGTCTTACCATCTTATTATTAAAAAGAAAAAGACATTATTTCCATCACCATTTATCCCCCCTATACACTCTTTCATCTCCACCCTCCCTCCTCCTCCCCACAATCACCACAGTGTTGTCCATATCCATGAGTTCTTTTTTTTTCCCCTTTTTAGCTCAATCCCTCCACAGCTCACATATATAATTACTAATTTCTTTCTTATGTGAAATGATTATGTCTTCACCTTTGGTTTTCTTTCAGAATCGTCTGACAGCAGTGTCATCTTCAAGCTAATTTAGCTATAGAGTTATTTTAAAACTCTGAATCATAATTTTCCAGAAGTTACAAAGATTGCATGGCATATTTTCTATCTTTGAAATAGAGCATCTGTCTCAGTGTACATGTATTTTGCTGCTGGCAAAGTCTTTCTTTTTCCAAATGAAAAATATGCATGAGTTGTTTTTTAATAAAATATACATTTTTAAAAATAAGCCCTCACTCACACAAAATTATGTCAGTGTTAAGGTGATATATGCTTCCACAGTAAGTCAACACAGAAAGGACCAAGTGGAAATAAAGAGTATCAAGGGAACAGACAGACATGAACCACGTCCCTAATACATCAGTTCTTAGAATTTTAAAAGTCTGCATTATTCATATGTTAAGGTATACTCTGCATTTGTCACTGACGATGTGTTGGATATTCCATAGAAGACAATCATGAAACCCTTAAGGGTAAATATATGCAGCAAAGTTATAATAAAGTTTATCCTGTAAAGCTGTTCTGAAGCAGAGCATGGAATGTGTCTTACATAGTACCTGGTATGTGGTATGTGCTGTCTGCTTGGTGCATGATTATTATTTCTTCTAAAAGGCTGCAGTAAAAATGAAAAGGGTGAAATAATGATATCAAATATCCAATATTTAATGGTATATGCTCTGTAGCTGGGTTATCAATGTCCACTGAAAACTTTTAGAATTATTCAGATAGACTCCAAAGCAAGCATGTTAAACTTGTGGCCCACTGGCCACAGGTGGCCCACAACGAATATTTTTTGTGGCCCAGCCAATATAATGGTATGCATGAAATGTTTTAATAAAAATTTGGTAACTTAAGTTTTACACTATCCTGTTATACATAATCCTATATAATAAAAGCCCAGCGACTTAAACGGTGGAATGACCAGAACGACCCAAGACCAGGACAACCACGGCCCCTCTCCCTGGCTGGCCATGCCCCTCAGTGAGCTGTTAGGCAGGCAGGCAAGTGGTTAGGGTTGGTCAGGCAGGCAGGCAAGTGGTTAGGGACAATCAGACAGGGATGCAGAGTGGTTATGGGCGATCAGGTAGGCAGGCAAATGGGTAGTGGTGATCAGGCAGGCGGGCGAGTGGTTAGGGGCAATGAGGCAGGCAGGCAGAAGCAGTTAGGGGCGATCAGGCAGGCAGGCAAGTGGTTAGGGGCAATGAGACAGGCAGGCAGAGACGGTTAGGGTGAATCAGGCAGGCAGGCGAGTGGTTAGGGGCAATCAGGCAGGCAGGTGAGTGGTTAGGAGGGATGAGGCAGTCAGACAGAGGTGGTTAGGGGCTATCAGGCAGGCAGGCAGAGGCAGTTAGGGGTGATCAGGCAAGCAGGTGAGTGGTTAGGGGCGATCAGCCAGACAGGCAGACGTAGTTGGGGAAATCAGGCAGGCAGGCAGAGGCAGTTAGGGGTGATCAGGTAGGCAGGCAAGTGGTTAGGAGCCAGTGGTCCCGGGTTGCATCTGCCGGGATCGGGCCTAAACCAGCAGTCGGACATCCCCCAAAAGGTCCCAGATTGGGAGAGGGTACAGGCTGGGCTGAGGTAACCCCCCCCCCCCCAGTGCATGAATTTCGTGCACCGGGCCTTTAGTTATTAATAACAAACTACAATGTTTGCCAATGACTGATTACTGTCATCGTGTTGCATTCATTTCCCTTAGGCACCTTGCGTGCAGGCGCAGCATTTCTCTGCACTGATACTAACAGGGAATATTTTAGCCGCCAATTGCTACATCATTAGTACTGACTTGTCTGGTGTGCGCAACAGGAAACATTTCGCTTTCAGAGAACAAGAAAAATAGGTTTATTTGCATTATGCTAATTAATTTGTGCAGTTATTCAGTGTCTGGTAAATTAATGTTCAAAAAAATATTAATTTTTATTAAAATGTTCAATTATTTTATGTTAATCATTACTCATTTATTTCAGCCCTTTGTATTCAGTGTGTCTCTATCGAAATAAACCTATAAAAAATGAAGCTTTTGATTTTTTGTGGCCCACATATTTAAGCCTTGTTTATTTGGCCTGTGTTAGCCTTTGAGTTTGACATGCTTGATCTAAAGGCAAGTGTGTAGTATTTAAATAACTGGTGCGGAATCTCACCCAGAAAAGGACTGAGGCTTATGAATAGCATAAGCCTTTTGATATTTACATTTACAAAAATTTTGCTGTGGTCAAAGTCAGAGTCAGGGCTGTATTAATAAGAGAAAATATTTAAAGAAGAGATCCCTTTAAAAAGCAATCTTCTTAATAAATTTACTAATAGTTGAAAACATATTTGAACACTAATACCAAAATTTTAAAATATTAACTTCTGGATTTAGAACTCAAATTACATTGAACAAGTGTTTTCCGTTTGGATTAAAAAATCCATTTCTTTACCCAGATTAAGTATGGACTTTTCAGACCTTTCTTCCCTAAGGCTCACATATAGAATTAATCACTTCCTCTTTGTCATCCACAGTATGCATTGTTCATATTTTATGTAACTCAAATCATATTCTAATTTGTTTTCACTTTTTTTTTCCCTTTATATGCTGTGAACTCATTGTGTCTGTTCTGATCACCTTTGTCTCCTTGGTACATAATCTAATACATTGGAGAGTCAGAATGTCTTTAAATAAGTGACCAAAATCTTTTCTCAAAGAAAAACAATATTCTAAATTTTGTTTTTCATAACTGATGCATCAGTAAAACAATTCTATCATCTGGTGCTCTGATCCTTCAGAATGAGCTGGATTACAAAGTGCATACATTATGCCTAATGTGAAATTATATATCTAAGATATTAGTGTTGCCTCTAAATTAACTGGTGTGAAATTTCTCTCAGTTGAGATAAGTTTAGATATAATTATATAATTAAATTTTCTTATTTATTCCTTTGTAGTGATTTTTTAAAAAAATCAATTGGAGTGGTTACATATTTAAGATTGTTATTATATATATTTTTTAAATATATTTTATTGATTTTTTACAGAGAGGAAGGAAGAGGGATAGATAGTCAGAAACATCGATGAGAGAGAAACATCGATCAGTTGCCTCTTGCACACCTCCTACTGGGGATGTGCCCGCAACCAAGTTACATGCCCTTGACCGGAATCGAACCTGGGACCTTTCAGTCCGCAGGCTGACGCTCTATCCACTAAGCCAAACCGGTTTTGGCAAGATTGTTATTGTATTTTAATTACCATCTGTATCTCTGTCCTAATAGTGAGAGTAAAACAAATAAAATATGTTGGCTAAGCAGAAAGTAATGTGGATATTGCAGATGGATTGCTATGTCTGGGAATAGGTAATCAGAATCTGCTATATGGCTTGGATAAATTGCTTAAGATTGATTATATTACATATCCTCATCTTAAGAAGTAGGTTCAACATTAAGAAGGATGTTATGAGCATCAACTTATGAGGGCTGAATAAAAATAAAGCTGTTGGTACATGGCAGGATCTGAAATCTTTCTTTTAGGTTTCTCTTTGAGTAAGATGAAGCTTTGTTATTAAGAATAAAACCACATGGAATTTTTATGACTTCTTGGTGAATTGTCCCTTTTATCATTATTACATATATCTTGTTTTCCCTAGTAATATTCTTCACTTTGAAGTCTACTTTGTTGTTAGCATAGCCACTCAGCTATAGAAACGTTGGCTGTCATTGCCAACAAATTGAATTGTCAAGTAAAATGTCTGGCTTAACTGCTTAACTAAAGAATTTACATCTAAGTTGGCTAGCACTTGAAAATTATCAGTAATTTAATGACGGTTCAGCGTTTTATATTTAAAGTATGCATCAAGATAACACAGAAGGACAACAATAATAAATTTAATATTTGTCTTTGCCTAGTGGGTGAAAACACAATTTGTGGACTGTGACAGATGGAATACATTACTTGCTCCACACCTGCCTTGAAAAATATATTTAACCTTTCTAAGATTTAGGTGTTTTTTTTTATTACGATAGTCAAATTACAAAAGATTATATTTACAATCTAAAACATAATTATAAAGGAAACACATATTCACCAAATTCTAGCTCAAGGAGTAAAACAATCCCGACCGATATCTTGTGTTCCCTTCCTTCAGATAACCACAAGTCTTTTAAATGTTGTGCTTATCCTTCCTTTGGGGTTTTACCTTCTACATATGCATTTTAAATAGACTGTTTAATATGTTATTTAACTATGCATTTTAACTTTACAGAAATAGAACAAGCTTATCTTTATATCTAGTTATCTATTGATCTATCCATGCTAATCTTTTGTGATATACTCTTTTCCCTGTATTTTTCCATGAAAATATCTCTAGATGGCTATGTGTATCTCTAATTCATTAATTTTTACTGCCACATAGCAATTTTTTGGCCTGATTTTTTAATTTGATTTTTTGACGGACATTTATGTTTTCTGCAATTTTATGTATTACAAACTGCTGTTATGTTCACCCTTGGACATGGGAGAAAGTATTTCTCTGTAGTATAGAGCTGAAAATCAAATTTTGGGTTATAGAGTTTTCAAATCTTCAATATTTCCACAAAATATTACTATAAAAGTTGCCGCAATTTATACTGTCACTAGTTCTTTTCTGTTGTTAGTTTTATCAGAGTTTTTAATTTTTGGTGTGTGTTTGACTCTATTTTTCTATTTTTACTTTACCTGTAAAATTGAATATTGGAGTAGAACAAATGTACCTGAGGTATTTTAATGATTAAATAAGATAAGCAATGTTAAGCACTTAAGATAATGCCTAGTAATTAATATTAGTTATAATAAACATAGTAATTGCATTGGTGGTGAATGATAATTGCTCTTGAGGCCATCTATTAATTTGATTTTGTTTTATATTTAGTCTATGAGCTTTTGTACAAAATGATTTCATGGATGAATAACTCAGTCTGAGGAAACAGCCCACCTTTGTCAATTACAAATATCATTTATATTTTGAAGGAAAAGACTATTAAACATAGCGCTATTAGAGTTTGCCTACATTATTTTGTCACAAATAATAAAGTATTGATTGTCATGTTTTCCTCAGCCATCTGTGCTCCATACTTAATTTTACTTGTTGGCAAACTGTGCTCATGCTTCACAAACTATCATTGTAGCCATCTCTTCTGTGACGCTATTTGTAACTTTGCTTCAGGCAAAGTTGACGCTCTCTTCTTTGTGCTCCTAAGGCTACTTGATCGATAACATCAGACCACAGGAATCACAGATCTTGCTCATACAAAAATTGCTAATGATTCAAATGATCAGAGATAAAACTTTCCTTCCCTTGAGGGATGTGAGACAGTCATACATGGTACTCTCAGAATACCCTTTTTGTTTTGCATTAGGCACATTTTGGTTTTCAAATAACAGACAAGTGGAAAAGTTGTATAATGCATGTGGAAATATTACTCCGTTGTTTCAGTGTTTTTATCCTCAGCTGTACAGACAGAAGATTGCTTAGATGACTCACCTGTTTCCTCAGCCTACTCTGCCCCACATATTTATATTTCACACTAATTTACAATAAGCTATGTGGACAAATTTGGTATGTTCTGCTCAACCCTTCTACTTGCAGGACCTCTCTGTTATCTATACTACTAGCATGTTTACAAGGCCTTTTGTGGGGAAGGGGAGTGTTTTCAAGTCATTCATTTTTTGCAATCCACTTTGGGCATCTAAGTTATAGACCAACCTGCCATTATTTCTTCTTCCCAAATTTACAGTGTAGAATAGTTTTTGGAAGCACTAGTTTTGATGTCATATGATCTAAGTGAAAGGAGACTTCTTTTTTCCTCTTTAACTTTCAACTAAGAAATCTTTGTTATTGTGTATTCAAAACTCATTGTTATTCTGCCTGGCCAGCATGGCTCAGTGGTTGAGCACCGACCTATGAACTAGTAGGTCAAGGTTAGATTCCTGGTCAGGGCATATGTTGTGGGCTCAATCCCCAGAGTGGGGCATGTAGGAGGCAGCCAATCAATGATTCTCTTTCTATCACTCTCTCTCTCTTCCTCTCAGAAATCAATAAAAATATATTTCAAAAACACACAAAAAATAACAACACACTGTTATTCTGTTAAAAATGTTTAAAATATTACATGATAACAACTGTGTTTCTTTGTTGCTTATGTATTTCCCAATGCTTTTTATAAAGTTAGATTCCTTAGATTGAAAATATACACATGAATTTATATCTTATACTAGAGACCTGGTGCACGAAATTTGTGCATGGGGGGGGGGGGCTTGTCCCTCAGCCTGCCTGCACCCTGTCCAATCTGGGACCCCTCGAAGGATGTCCTACTGCCAGTTTACAGGGATCGGGCCTAAACCAGCAGTCGGACATTCCTCTCGCAATCCGGGACTGCTGGCTCCTAACCGCTCACCTGCTTGCCTGCCTGCCTGATTGCCCCTAACCACTCTGCTTGCTGGCCTGCTCGCCCCCAACTGCCCCCCACTGCCAGCCTGCTCACCCCCAAGTCCCCTCCAGCAGCCTGATCACCCCCAACTGCTCCCCCGTGCCAGTGTGCTCGCCCCCAACTGCCCCCCTGCCAGCTTGCTCACCCCCAACTGCCCTCCCCTGCTGGCCTAACTAATGTGAAGAACAATTACTATTAAATACATTTATATTATCTTCTATCTAATTTACTTAAAGTGCAATTATTTCTTATTACATATTTAATTATTTACTGGTTTTTAATTGTCTTTTTTTTGTTTGTTTGTTTTGGTTCACTATATATTGCCTAGGAATACATGGCATTGAAATTTCAAAGTCATGTATTCCTGACTTTGGACAAAGGAGGAATATGCAGTAGCTTTGAATTATCCAGTATTTATCTTGTCCATTCTGCTCTTATGATCTGAATATTTTTAAAAATTATCTCTCAAAGAAAAATTTTCAAAATCTGTTTCTTCTTAAGCATGGAATAAAAAAGGAAGCTTGAGATTTCCTAGGAAGTCCACATCTAGTCCTACCCTCCCACGGTGATTACTCTCATTAATATTACCAATGATTTACTAAGAAACACATTAAACATTTGCCTGTGTCTCTCATACTTGACTTTCCCTACATTTAATACAGTTGTTCAGTACACATTGTGCATTTTCTTATTTTGTCAATTGAGTCCTAACTAAAAATTAATTCCTTCTTATCGCTTGGCATTTAAGTTACCACTTTATCATAGATTCATTTCTGTTCTTTTGATTGTCCATTTTCAGAGTTCCAGATGATTTTTATTTCTTCTATGCTTTTTCAGAGTGTTCCAAAGTTCTACTGTGGCCTATATCTTTTCTTGACATTCTTTTTTTGCAGTCTCATCCATATACATGGCTTCAATTACCACATATATGCTGATGATTCTAAAACATATATTTATACAGACTGATCCTCCCTCCCTCTCTCTCTCTCTCTGTCTCTCTCTCTCTCAACACACACACACACACACACACACACACACACACACACACACACACACACCAATCCGAATAGTACTGGTATTACCTAGTGCATATTTCCATTGATAAGTCACAAAGTTAACAGTTATAAAACTGATTTCATCATCTCCTCTTCTAAAAGAATCATTCCATCTCAATTTACTTTCTTTATGGAAAAAAGGGCTATTTACTTATGTACTCAGACCATAACTTTCCCACTTTACCTGTAATCTAGCTCCAATAAATTATGAAATTCTATGTATTCTATTTCTAATATATGTTATGCTTATCCATCACTATGTCTAATAGCATCATGTTGGCCCTAGTTATTAATTGTAAGATATATCAGGGTCTCCCATTTGACCTTCCTGTATCCAGCCTCACCCCCCTTTTCTACAATGCTCCTAGGTGGATATTTCTAAAATCAAAAGGTATTGATGCCATTACATTTACATACATATTAGAATGCCTCTTTGTCACTTTTAGGATAAAAGCTAACACTGTTAGTCCTCTTAGTTATCCTTAGTTAACTGTTGCTAGCTTTTCAAGCAAACATCCCCAGGCTCACCTTGTGTATCCTGGCTGTCTGCCTACTTAGTGAAGACCCACAGTGTGGCTAAGAATAATCTCTCATTTGCAAGCAACACATTCTTTAATTTCACGATGCCCTTTAAGCCCTAAACCCTAAACACTGAAAATGGAAATGAATTAATTTTTAAAAATTTTAATAAACTGAGAGGCAGCATTCAGTGATGATTAAGGGCAATGTTTAAAAACATGAAAACCAGATCTGCTTTCTACTATCTAAGCTACTTTGGCAAGCTACTAAAACTCTATAATTTGCTTCCTACTATCTAAGTTACCTTGGGCAAGCTACTAAAACTCTATAACTCAATTTTTGCTTTGATAGAGTATGCATAACAGTATAAGTGAAATGATTCACTGAAAGGGACTTGCTTAAAACCAATGATTGAAAATACAATGTTTTAAAGAGACACCTTGTTAGAATCAATTTAGGAAAAAACAACTTGCAAAATAGCAATTAATTGATTGAACAATTTCACATCTATAATAGGATTGTTTATCTACTCATTAATTTTAAATAGTTGAATGTCAGTTTCTATTTTTTTCAAATAGAATTTAATATCATTCTTAATTATTATTTCACAGAAATAATAATATACATTACAATTAAATGAGAATTGTAATGTATCTATGATAATTAAGATGTATTAAAATTCTATGCTTCTGATACAGAGAAGTTTGGATATGCTAACTGGAGGCAGTTTGCAGCTAAAAAAAGAAACTGTTGGATATAAAAAAAGAATGATAATATGAATGATATTGTCTATGTGTTTCATACTTAAAATTTGGTATAATCTAATAATAATGATAAAATTTTAAAATAGATTAAATCACTAAAATGACAAAGACAAAAGACAAAAGAAGATTGATAAAACTAAATGCTATAGAGGATTAAAAAGTCAAATTTTGTGCACGGGGGGAGGGCGAGCCTCCTCAGCCCAGCCTGCACACTCTCCAATCCAGGACCCCTTGAGGGACGTCCGACTGCTGATTTAGGCCCAATCTGGGCCTAACTGCCTCTGCCTGCCAACCTGATTGCCCCTAACTGCCCCCCCCGCACCAGCCTGGTTGACCCCAACTGCCCCTCTCGCTGGCTTGGTCGCCCCCAACTGCCCCCCCCCCACTGTCCTGGTCACCCCTTACTGTCCCCCCCAGCCAGCCTGGTCACCCCCAACTACCCCCCTCTGCCAGCCTGGTTGCCCCTAACTGCCCCCCCTGCTGACTTGGTTGCCCTCAACTGCCCCCTGCCGGCCTGGTCACCCCCAACTGCCCCTCTGCTGGCCTGGTCACCCCATGCAGCCTGCTGTTCAGTCATTACTGTGACGGCATCCTGGACAATTTGCACATTCCTCTATTATTAGTATACATTGTTGCTAATGCTAATATATTTTCTGTAAATTCTTATGTAACCTAAACCATTTTTCGTAAATAGATAAATGTTTTAATTCAGAAAATTTGTAAAGTTAAGAATATACAAATTGATCATTAGTTAATTGGATCTTCAACAAATTGGTCACTTACTGAACTGGATATTGGAGGCCCTTATAGTAGCAATGTGTATTAACTGAAAACTATAAAAATAATTTCTAATTTATGGGGTCATGTTAAGAAAAAAAGTTATTATGCTTGTAAATTTTTGGTAAGATATAAGTAGCTAGCTACTAGTTACTATTAATACAGATTTATTATAATTACTTGTCTATTCTTATTATTGTTGTCAGTGTTAGCATAACACGATTCTTACGATCTTTTCTCTGCCTAACTTTGCAACTTTGTGAAAATTTTTTCAATTTTCCAAACTGCACCTAAGAAAGTTATTACTGGAGCTGATCTTCTCCATTGAGAATGGAATAACTTCAATGCAAATTTAAGGCAAGTAAAACACCTTTACCTTGCAGGGGTGTTACATTAAGTCTTTTTTTTTTTTAAGTTCAGTAAAAACATTCTGTTATGATACCCCAAGAGGATAGACAATTTTGCATGTGAAACCAAAGAACTTACTTGGAAAGACTGATCAGACCCAGGCACCCCAGGCCTCATGTTGGAAAGTTAAGTGTGGCCCTGGATAAGAATCATTGGAAGGAAGGTCTGAACTGGTATACTGAGCTACACACAAAGACAAGGATTGGCTTGAAGTTACTGATCTGGGGACATCCTATGTTAACACTGGAAGTCTAGCAACATTGATTAAGTGACATGATTCAGAAACAAGGGCCAAGCATTTTGAGAAAGCAAACTGACATACGCTGTGATATAATTTGATCTATTTTTATTATGTACTAGAGGCCCGGTGCACGAAATTCATGCATGGGGAGGGGGGTGTCCCTCAGCCCAGCCTGCACCCTCTCCAATCTGGGACCCCTCAAGGGATATCCGACTGCCCATTTAGGCCCGATCCCACCACCGGGATCAGGCCTAAACAGGCAGTCGGACATCCCTCTCACAATCCAGGACTGCTGGCACCCAACTGCTCGCCTGACTGCCTTCCTGATTGCCCTAACCGCTTCTGCCTGCCAACCTGACCACCCCTAACCACTCCCCTGCCAGCCTGATTGATTCCTAACTGCTCCCCTGCCAGCCTGTTTTCCCCTAACTGTCCTCCCTGCAGGCCTGGTCACCCCTAACAGCCCTCCCATGCAGGCCTGGTCACCCCTAACTGGACTCCCCTGCAGGCCTGGTCCCCCTCAAGTGCTCTCCCCTGAAGCCCTGGGTCCCTCCCAACTGCCTTTCCCTGCAGGCCTGGTCACTCCAACTTCCCTCCTCTGGTGGCTTGGTCAACCCTAACTGCCCTCCCCTGCAAGCTTGATCACCCCCAACTGCCCTCCCTTGCAGGCCTGGTCCCTCCCAACTGCTCTCCCCTGCTGGCCTGATCACCCACAACTGCCCTCCCTTGCAGGCCTGGTCCCTCCCAACAGCCCTCCCTTGCTGGCCATCTTGTGGTGGCCATCTTGTGTCCACCTGGGGGCAGGATCTTTGACCACATGGGGCAGCCATCTTGTGTGTTGGAGTGATGGTCAATCTGCATATTACTCTTTTATTAGGTAGGCTAGAGGCCTGGTGCATGGGTGGGGGCCAGCTGGTTTGCCCTGAAGGGTGTCCCGGATCAGGGTGGGGGTTCCCTTGGGGCGTGGGGTGGCCTGGGCGAGGGGCCTGTGGTGGTTTGCAGGCTGGCCATGCCCCTGGTGACCCAAGCGAAGGCCCTGTTATCTGGGGTTTATTTATCTTCTACAATTGAAACTTTGTAGCCTGGAGCGGAGCCAAGCCTTCTGCTTGCTCTGTGGTGGCAGCCATTTCTGTTGGGATTTATGTATCTTCTATAATTGAAACTTTGTAGCCTTAAGCGGAGGCCTGGGATGGCCAGGGTGTGTGGAAAGCTTGGCTTCATCCATCACCGGGGGCAACCCTAGCCTCCTGCTCTTTCCAACTCCGTGGCTGCAGCCATTTCTGTTTGGATTTATGTATCTTCTATCATTGAAACTTTGCAGCCTTGAGTGGAGGCCTAGGCTGGCAAGGGCAGGCAGAAAGCTTGGCTTCCTCCATTGCCAGGGAAACCCAAGCCTCCCTCCTGCTCTCTGTGGCCATAGCCATCTTGGTTGGGTTTATTTGC
This sequence comes from Plecotus auritus, assembly GCF_963455305.1. NCBI lineage: Eukaryota > Metazoa > Chordata > Mammalia > Chiroptera > Vespertilionidae > Plecotus > Plecotus auritus. Next base: position 29,713,626 of record NC_137775.1, on the reverse strand, counting down.
ATATTCGCTCCTGATTGGCTGGTGGACATGGCTGGTGGGCATGGCTTGTGGGTGTAGCGGAGTGATGGTTAATTTGCATATTACTCTTTTATTAGATAGGATTATATTCATAGAGTAAGAAAAAAAAGATAGTTTTATTTCACCTTGATGTATCCCCCAAACAGATGAACTGTTGAGTCACATTCTGTATGTTCACTAATGGAAACAATTTGAGACCTGATTCTTATAAATCTGTGACAATCATTGCAGGTATCTTTCCTAATAATAGAGAAACATGTAAGTTGACCGTACCTCTGCTATGCCCACAGCCAATCAGAGTGAGTATGCAAATTGACCCAATAAAGATAACAGTTAATTTGCATACATACCTGGGTCCCGGGAACCTCCTCGGCACCCAGGTCACTCCTAGTCGGCCATCCCGTGGAGGCTTTAGGCTCGGGGGACGGGGGTGCCCGCTTCCCAAGCCTACAGCCTGGGGTGAAGGCTGGAGGCTTGGGAAGGAGAGGAGCCTGGGATTGGAGGGGCGGGGGGTGCCCGCTTCCCAAGCCTACAGCCTGGGATTGGAGGGAAGGGGAAAAAAAATCAATGGAAACATATCCTCAGGTGAGGATAAAAAGAAAAATAAAGAAATGTCATATCTTATGAAAGGCAAATCTTGAAAATGCCTAAAGAAAGTTGTCATTTTTTCATGGTGAAGGGACTGCAGTCCATGTTGATGAAAATACCTTGGTGGCTGCGGTGACTGGCAGTGGCTGCAGTAGCGGAGTGATGGGGCTGGCGCCTTCCCCTGATCAGTCCGGTCACCTCCCACAAAGGGAGGCCAGACTGCTCCAACAGGGAGCAGGCCTAAGCCATCAGTAGGACATCCCCTGAGGGCTCCCAGTATGTGAGAGGGGGCAGGCTGGGCTGAGGGACCCCTCCCCAGTGCACGAATTTCGTGCACTGGGACCCTAGTAACTTTATAAAATGACTATTCATTCACTATGAACAGACTACATCTAACCCTAGTAAACTCATTTATATAAAGTATCTATTGTATTTTTTAATGTGGTGATGAGATTCTTAAAGTCTTCACTTTGTGCAAAAACATCATTTTAAAGTAATTTTTCCTTAATTATTTTTTTTAGTGTTTATTTTACAGATAACACTTTCACTGAGATTCCCCAGTGGATTCCGTCACTAGCCCTAATAATATTGACCTGAGATCTCATGGACCTATTAAACCCAACTGTACATTCTTCAACTTGCAGGGTGCATTTCATCATTCTGCTCTTCGACTCCCACTCCATCCCTGATTCAGACTCAGTGAATCGGTGCTTTGTCTCACACTGACTCTCTGGATTGCATTTAGTCCTTTCCAAGACTCCAAGACTGTCTATGATTCCAACTCTGGTGTGGCTATTTTTTAGCTAGCCTTTTTATTCCCGGTTTTGGTGACTTTGATTATATCATCCAACTATCTTTACCCTTTATTGTTTAAGGGTTTTAAAAAACATTTTGAAAATAACTTATCTTAAGAATTATTATTTCTCTTGGCTTTTGAGTCCTCTGCTTCTGTTTCATCATGTCACAAAATTATGGTTTCGTAGTGTTGAAAATAAAGCTTCTATCAAAGCCTATACTGCTACCTAGTTGGCTGCCAATTTTTTATATCTTGTGTTATTTGTTTTCTTGTGTGCTCAAATGAGTCAGAACAAGAATAGAAGAAACAATTTATGTCCACTAGAATAAAGAGCAGACACTAGATCAGACAATATCAGGATAAAGATGCCTTTGAGATTGTCTTTGCTTCTGTTCTGGAACTTTTGCAACCAATCAGTCAATTTTACTGAGATACAACAATTTGTGTTCTATATTTATTTGACCTATGGCTGAAATTGTGACACTGAGTTCCCAATCTGTGTTTGTGCGAGTGTGTATATGTTTATTTAAATGGGAAAAAAAGAAATAAAAGTTTTGTTCTCAAAAAAGAAAGGTGATTTGCCTCCTTTTTACAATGATTTGTTTATATTTACAGCTCTTTCTGTGTCTTTTCCTTGCTTATTCTTTTTTCTCTTGTCCTCTTTCCTTCTTTGGGAAACTTATATTTACTAATTGGTCAAAACTTTTAATAAGTTATCTACTCTTTAAGAATGTGTAATTAAAAAACACACATGTCTATTATTACTGGAAAAATAGATGCATTTTTTTTTAACATTGCAGCTTAGAAGATGCAGAGTTCTGATTCTTATGTAAGAAATTTACCTGGTTAAGATTACCATTGTATGGATCAGCTTGAAGGTGTTTTGGAATGAAATATAAATAATATGGAATTAATTGCTTCTGACCTGCAAAGAGGTTAGAGTACATTATATTTCTCCCCCTTTTTCTCAAGGAAAATACAAAATCCCTACAGAAATATGTAAGTAAGCCAAGCCAAAATATGAGAAAATACTTTATGTGCTGAAAACAGGATGTTATTAAACCTTAAATTTAAACAACTTATAATAATAATTACTAAAGAAAACAACATAATAATATATAAAGTTCAGTTATAAACTCCAGATGTCTACAGCTTGCTCTTTATTTTAAAATTCTTCTAATCGATGAATACAAAATATTTTCTGAGCAGATAGTACCATAACTTTGCCTGTTGTTTTGCTTGATCTGTTGCTGCTTAGCAAACCACTCTATAACTTTGTGGCTAAAAACAGCAATGTATTATCTGTTAGACCTGTGTGTACACTAGACTTGGTGGGGGTTCTCAATCTGAGGTAATTACAGGCAATTGCAGTCAGTTACTGGCTGGGTCTGCAGACCATAAAGGCTCCACCTGAATGCTTACTCACGTGGCTGGCATACTTCCTTTCATCTGGAACCTCAAATGAGTTGTTCACAGGAGCAATTATACTTGGCCTAAACACATGACCTGGTCTTTTTATGGTTTGGCATTTGAGTTCCAAGAGGAAAGGTCTTACGAATAAGTGTCCTAAGCGGCTCAGTGATATTGAATGGATTCTTATAGCCCACACTTGGAAGTTACATGGTGTCTTTCCACCACATTTTTTTGGTCAAAGCAGTTCACCGGACCAGCCCAGATTCAAAATGAGGTGAAATAGATTCCAGCTCCCAATTGCTACCAATTTTAGTCCTACTTAATCAACTACCAGGTGCCTAACATCATTTATATTCCTAACACATGGAATAGACACAGCTCCTTAAAGACCCTGAACAGCGCGGTGTGTTTCACCAGGAGCTCTCACCTTATGCCTGGATGTAGATTCATTGCCCTAAGGGGAGCCCCTCAGGTACAGGTCCTTGAGCCAGATTCTTCTCCTGGCTGAGTCATCCTTTCTTGCTATAGAAATGGCCTGCTTGTGTAGTTGAGTAGCTTTCCAGCATGCTTTCTGTTTGTGGAAGGCTGAGGGCTCAGCGGCTTCTTTCCATCTTGAACTATGTCTGACCTCTTTCAGTCCAAGCTGACAGATGGTGTTGCTACTAATACCACATTTTAAAAAATGGTTGTTAGTTTCCCAGGGATCTTACTGGGATTCACTGTCCAAGATAAAGGCTACCGTCATAAATTTCTTTGAGACAGATCCCTCTCTATCTTGGGAGTGAGGATGCTATGGGACGATATCCTTAAATCTTTTAGACGACCTTGTGTCTACTCATAAAGGCAAGGAGACACATCCCTAATGTCCCAGAAGATCTTTCATCTGGCCAAGAGGGGGCACACAATTAAGATTTTTTGAAACCTTTCCATCTAACTGCTCTAAGAGACTGTACTTAAATCTTTCCGAGTTAGCAAAGGGTATTACAGCCACCACTTGGATCAGGAACGTAACCTGAACCACGTTTTACTGATATTATCCCTTAGATTTGATTTTTGCTCTGTAAAACGAGTTTATCACATTATGTTCTAAGGGTAGGCTCGGCTATTGCATGGCCTAGGGGCATGCAGCTGGCTTTGGGCAGAGCTTCTAGCCCAGGGCCCAGGGACTAGCTCCAGGCTGCTTCCACCTGCTGGACCCTCCCCTGCATCCACCCCCCCCCCCCCCCCCCCCGCACCTGATGCGGGCAGACGCAGACCACGTGGAGGGTGCTCCATGACTTCCTGGGAACTTGTGTTCTGGAGCAAGGCAGGTGGAGGGGGTATTCCTCAGGCTGGAAGAGTTTTACAGCCTGACTGTTGTGAGAAGCAGCGATGCTTCAGAGATCTTGGAGGAAAACATCCCATTTCGTAAGGCCAAAATGATGGAAACGTGTGGTATCCACGCCCAAGTGGACCTGAAGTCCACGTGCTTCAGGCCGAGCGCGACCCCAGGGTCTTCCCCGGCTCTGCCGAGGTGGCTGGCTCCGACCCCAGGGTCTTCCCCGGGCTCTGTCGGGTGGCTGGCTCCACGGGCTCCCCTTCTTCAGGAACGGACGCCGGCCGCCCTGATGGAGGAGTTGCCCTGGTGGCACAGGACCCAGGGTGCCGGGAAGGCGATGCTCTGAACCCCCAGCTACCACCTGCGTCTATGAGCTCAGAGACCCTCCAGCCAGGAACATAAATGAAAGTGCGGAGCATCTTGGGTCTCTCTTTTCTTCACTGTTGTCGATTTGTTTTCTGAATTCTCTCTCTCCGTGGGAGAGGGGTTTGGAGAAGCCATTGAACCCATGCGTGGTAATGCCTCAGAAACCGCAACTGGATGAGACATTTGTTGCCAGCAATTGGCTGCCTGGTGCTCTGGATGAGGCCGTGGTCTGAGGAGCCGTGGCTGGTGGATGGTGGAGGCTCGGGTTTTCCTTTCTTTCTGAAGGACTTTGTGTGGGAATTGTGGGGGGGCGGCTCCAGGTCCGCGTAGATGTTGGTGGGTTTGTCTGCAACCCCAGTGCTTCCTGGCCCTGTGGATCATCTCAACAAAGGTGTCAGGAGCTTAAGGACAAAAACTAACCATAAATCCCCCCGCAAACAACTACAAGAGGTGGCACACGAAAAGTACAACCTAAGGGCAAGCATTTCAAGAAGTTCAGATGGAAGCCAAGAACATTTTGTGACTTATTCGCAGATTTCCTGCAGTGATGCAGCCATTGAAACCTTGTGGCCAGATAAAAGGTAAGAAAAAATTGAGTCACAAAGAGTTTGTGGCCATTTTAATTGACTTTTTTTTCCACCACAGAAAATTAATAATTAGATCAGTGATTTTCAACCTTTTTCATCTCATGGCACATAAAACTAACTACTAAAAATCTGTAGCACACCAAGAAATTTTATATATATATATATATACATACATATATATATATACACACACACACACACACACACACATATACATATACACATACTAGTCTGACAGAAAAATAGAAATAATTTCGACTCATTCACAATGGACAGGTATTGTTGTGTTGGCTGTTGTTAATTTTTTCTTTTTAAAATAAAACCTAGAGTTCTTATTCATTATTACTTGCTTTTTGTTCACTTTAAATATTATTACTTTAAACTAAAACTGAAACCATTTCTTCACTTTAATTACTTAAGCTGCTTTAGATACTTATGATCTTGTTTTGTATTATCTAAGTCTTTATGATATTGACTTTCTTAAATTCAAATTTAAGAACTCAAAACATCAAAATAATAATAAAACTTCACACCATACTGCCTTTGAGATTTCCATGATAAATAATTTACACCAACTTTTAAATATTACTTTATAAAGAGATATAAAAAGATTTATGTACGCTTGGCGGTTTCTGTATTTTAAAGTAATTTAAAATATACAGATTGCTGTGCTAGGTACAAAACTTTCACTGTGGAAAGTATTGACAAATCAAAAGAAGAAACTCAGACAGGGTCCCTAGATTAAGTAGATACCAACAGTCTGTGAAAAGTAATTCAGCAGTTATGCCCCTTTCAGAATGAATAAAAGCAACATCATGTTCATGTTTAAAGACTGTTAATAGGTTTCATCAAATCCTATATAATAAAAGGCTAGCCACCATAAGCATAAGGACCAGAATGACCAGAGACCAGAACCACCATGGCCCCTCCCCGGGCTGGCTCGGCCCCCAAGCAAGTGGTTAGGGTCAATCAGGCCGGCAGGCAGAGTGGTTAGGGGTGACCAGGTAGGCAGGCAAGTGGATAGGGACAATCAGGTAGGTAGTCCAGCAGTTGGGGGCAATCAGGTAGGCAGACGGCCCCTTGCCAGCTGGCCCCGCTCCCAAGCAAGCAGTTAGGAGCAATCAGGCAGGCAGGTGGAGTGGTTAGGGGTGATCAGATAGGCAAGTGGTTAGGGGCGATCAGGTAGGCAGATGGCCCCTCCAGGCTTGCCCCACCCCCCAGCAAGGAAAGAGGGAGGCCCAGGCCAGCCAAGCCATCGCACCCCAGCCTGTCGCCTGCAGAGGGAGGCTACCAGTGGCAGGGGAGGCGGGAGCAGCACTGCACAGATGGCAAACAGTGGCAGTGGTGGGGGTGGGGCCAGCTGCCTGCAGCCAGGGGAAGGAAAGCCCCGATAGGCCCTGATCTCAGGCCAGGCCTAAGGACTCTAACTGAGGGGTCCCGGATTGTGAGAGGGTGCAGACCAGGCTGAGGGACCCCCTCCCCCCGAGTGCATGAATTTTTGTGCACCAGGCCTCTACTTGATTTATAAATTTATTTTGTAATTTCTTGTCAATTTGTGACAAGCACAAGAAACATTTTATGAGATGAGTGAGAAGTCCCTGAAGATCCATCAATATCTCACTATTCATAATATATTTTTACTGTCAGAGTTATCACTGACTTACTCTTTAAAAATTGATCATTGCCTCAGTAGAGAATTCCAGTCTCTTTTTTGAATTTTTAGTATATTATAATAACCAGAATCTTTCAGTCTCATTATGGACAGATGGTTTCTGCTCTTCCCTTACAACTGTCTATAAGTCCCTGCCTGAGTATTCTTGAAGAAAGTTCAAAAGAAAAATAACATCATTAAGAGCCTTACCATGTATTTTTGACTATTAATATTTAAGAGAATAGACATAGGCAGGTTTCTCAAGTTTGCTGACATTGTCACTATAAAGAGATTCTTTTCATTCTTTGGAACTGAGTCAGGATTTCCAAGATTCTTTCAAGTCTAGTAGCTGACAACTTCATGAATGTAGACTCTTAACTACACTAACATAATCAGAATGATAATTAATTCTCTAGACTAAATAAAATAGATTTATTATAGTCAAAGTTCTATTTTCTAATGGACATAAGAGAAATAACCCTTGTTTTTCTTCATTAGCTATATATAAACATCAGTTTCACAGACTATATTAATATAATCTATAAAGAAATACTGTTTAGTTAGTTTCTTGCTCAAATCAACCCCATATAATTCAGAAAATAATGTAAAAATTCTTAAGTATGAGCTAATAAATCAGTAGGAAAACTTAATAATAAATCCATAGGGCTAGAAATAAGGATAAATAGATAGGTTGGCCTTTCTTGCAAAATTACTCAGAACTATAGTAAAATATGCAAAGTACTTTTGGTAAGTCCACTTACAATTCATAACCATGTGACTATTGACAAAGTGCAATAATAATTCATGTTTCACCCAAGGCCTGCACTTCATTTGTGTATTTGATGCCTAACTGCCCTCTCTGAAAACTAGCATAGTATATGTTTTCTATATAATATAAATCTATAATTATAGGTAATAATGAATGTGTCTTCCTAAGTGGTCAAGTGCATTCCAACACATATTGATTTACAAAGAAAATAAAAAGATAGTCCTAGATTGGTCCTGTAGACAAACCTGATAGAGATGAGTCATATCATCCTGTTTCTAGCCTTGAAGTAGTCAATAGAAGCTTATAGGAGCAATAAAAACTATTTCTGGCATGTAATGTGATTGAGTTGTGATTCAATCAACACAACTTTAGAGTGTCTCCAAACAGACATGAACTCTCAAGCCCTAGTACTGACAAGTATCATATCATACTCTTCTAGTTTTGTTAACCATAACACAGTTTTTATGTATTAATCAATGTGTCCTGTGGTATCTGTGGAATAAGAAAGAGCCAGAAACACAAATCATAAAATAAATGACATTGAAAGAGAAAATGTCTAAATTTAATTATGTGGTAAAACTGTGGCACTTACCTTCAAAGAGAGAATGATAATAAATTGACACAGGGCTTTGTCACCATAATTGGTTTGCATTCCCCTGTCAAAAGTAAAAGGAAATAAAAAATAAATTTTAAAAAATCACTTAGTACCTTCAAATAAATAATAAAAAAGCAGCTAAAAAACAAAGTCAGGCTTTTATCATTCCTAGAAAAATAAGAGATGTGCCATATCTGTATTCTCAGATGATAAAACGGGTCTTACTATTTTATGAAAGTGTCTTAACTTTTTAAAACTTTATTCCCTCATTAAGTCCCTTCTCTATTCACATGAAATCTTCCCTGTCATCTACAGAGGTTATAGGCTTCTCTCTAATCTGTCAGTGTATCTGGGGATAACTTTATTAGTGATTAGCATTTTGATGTAAACTCAACTTCTGTTTTCCTTATTGAATTATAAACTTGATGAGGATTATACCTTATTGATAGTTTCTCAAGTGAATGGCATAATATAAGGACTCAATAAGTGTTTCTCTAACTTTTCTATTGTACATTTTTAAGTAACTTATTTTCTTTCTCAATTTTTAGCTTGTCTTTTTTTTAATCATATAGGGCATTTGAAGTTTATCTGACAGCTCTTTCTATTCTTACTGTTTTTTATATACATTTTTCTCAAATTGTTTTAACTAAACACTGAGAATTTTTAAAATAAGGATGGACTGTGACAGATAATAAAGTATTGCTTTTTGTCCACCTGGCAGCATAACTGCATGGTAAAACATAGTTCTTTACTAAGCAAGAATGCAAATTCAACATAAGCCTGTGTATTTATATTTCTCAGGTGAAAAGAACACTGGGATTTTATTTTACTTAATTTGCTTAAGCTTGAGGACATTTAATTATGCATCTGTGGTTTTATTATCATCATAAAGTTAAAGAACTTGTAGCATTGTCGTGGAAGAACAGCATAATTGAGAAATTAATGATAGGATACCTTAAAACAGGGGTCCACAAACTTTTTAAACAGGGGGCCAGTTCACTGTCCCTCAGACCGTTGGAGGGTCAGACTGTAGTTTTAAAAAAAAACTATGAACAAATTCCTATGCACACTGCGGGCCCGGGACGAGTCAGCTGCTAAGCAGGACAGGCAGTGGCACCCGGCGGGCCAGATAAATGTCCTCGGCGGGCCGCATGTGGCCCGCGGGCCGTAGTTTGAGGACTCCTGCCTAGAATATCTTCACTGGGAAGAATCCAGGATTTGCACTTAAAAATGGCACACAGATTGGATCAAAGAACAACAACAACAACAACAAAGCAAACAAAAACCAAAAACAAAGAAAAGCTTCAGTTGACTGCTGAGAAGTAGTTTTTTTCTAAAACCATTGCTGTAAAGAAGTGCCACTGAAAGTGTGGCAAGCCCTGGCTGATGTGGCTCAGGTTTAGAGCATTGGTTTAAGCACCGAAGGGTCTTGGGTTTGATTCCCAGTCAAGGGCACAGACCTTGGTTGCAGGTTCCATCCCCAGCCTTTTGGCATGCATGCAGGAGGCAGCCAATGTGTCTCTCTCACATCAATGTTTCTCTCTCTCTTCCTCCCCCCTTCCCTTCCACTCTCTCTAAAAATCAATGGAGAAATATTCTGGAGTGAGGATTAGCAAAACAAAAGAAAACAAAAAGTGTAGCAGAATAATTTTCAGTGTACTCTACAACAATGACATATTTATACATATTTGTGAACTGTAAATGAATGCATATGTCCAGGTTGCTGTAAACTAAATGACATTCGATTGCCTAATTAAATCTATTCATTTACCTCGTATGTAAACTATAGAAGTTGGACAGTTTATGAGTGTACTATGAGCAAGAGACAGTGAGTGCCATCTTGTTTTTCACTATTCTGGCAACATATACTTACCTGAATAATCTCTGCACTCTTTGATATTTGCTTAGCATGTGTCATTTCCATCAATTGAACTTGCCTCCTCCTCCTCCCATTCTGTTCCCTGTACTTTTTGCTGCCCCAATGCCAATTCACAAACTGTGACTCATCCCTCAAGTTTTGGCTCAACCATTAGTAATTTCAGGGTCAAGCCTATAACCCATATTCTACTGCAAGATTATTGCACATGTTAAGGGATTTATATTCTCCTGATACTGCTCCAGGGGATCTTTATTTCACTTGCCTCTCTTACCAGATTCTGTTTCTTTCAGTCACTTAGTGACCCATTTTTGTAACTCAGTTTCCTTTTCTTTATTTACACACACACACACATACACACACACACACACACACACACACACAATCTTCATACTGACCATTGGGCATCAGTCTGTTGAACTGTTGATGTGAAGCCTGGCACTTTTGCTTGCTCCTGCTATTTCCCAGCAATTACAAAAACATTACTCTCTCTTAACTATGCGGCATAATTCTAGTGACTAAACCCAAACTCATTTGTAGCCCCTGTTTCAACCCTGCTATTGCATTTGTCAAACCATGGGGTGTTTTCCCACTTCTCACCTTTTCACATAACCCAAGAACTTTTGAGAGATGATAAAATTGACATAAAGTTTGATTATTTCAACTCCCCTCTATAGCCCCACCCCACACTTAAAATTCAGTAGTAACTACAATAGGTACAGATGTTCAAATATTTATATTTTTTTCACACTGCCAACTGTTTCTACTATGAAATCTCTTTGAGATTCCCCTTGAGAGACTTAAATGTATGTTTTTCAAACTTCATGAAAAGTTGGAATCTCTTTCCCAAATAAAACATTCCATAGAATCCTAGTAGGCAAAAGAAAAGCAGAGAACAGTGACTGGGATGATAGCACAGGATATTTTTATCACCCAGCAAGGAGGAAGTGTTTCCTTCATGGTGCTGCTCCAATGCCCTCAGCAGTGCCTGCCATATTACAGAGATCAAAAGCCACTAGTTGCATATATACAAATAAGTTTGTAAATCACAGGTTTTCATAAAATCCATTTGTGGAAAATAAAAACTTAGTCTGTTCTTTACAACAAACCTTCTTGAATATATAAAAATTAGTATGCAAAGCATGGAGTTACTGTTATTTACTTGCACTTAATTGTACTCTCTCCATGTACAAATTATCCTCCAGAAAAATATTATAGTATTAGAAATATAAGGATGTTTTTAGTTTTCTCTACTATAAGGGCCTTTATATATTATTTCAGTAATTCACTTTATAATACCTGGGCTGTCTAAAATATTACACTGCTGTGAAATAATTTTCCCTTTGCATATTCTGTGAACATCTCTGTTCAGTTTATAGCTTACTAAAAAACTCCCATAAATGTTCACCTGGGTTCCACAGATATTACTTTTGAAAATGCCACTAAAAACAAGGGCTTAATGGAATAATAGATCCCGGATTCTGGAAATTTAAGTTTGGAGAAAAAAAGCTGAAGAGATTATAACTATAATTATAACTGGTGAAATAGGTTGGAATTAAAAACTCTTTGCACATTTAATTTCTTTTAATGAAAATAGGTCCTATATACTAAGACAAGAATCACAGAACAAAATTAATGAGCCAAGTCATTTATTTCATTTCTCCACATCACCAGTCCCATCTGTAGCTGTCATATTCCGTACTAGTTTGTCTTTATTCTTTGCCAGACTTTTGACTCCACAGCTTTTTCAAGGTGAATCATGATCTGAATATATAAAGAAAAATGATCATATTCTCACATTACAATGAGTGTAGAAAACTTCATTTGAATTAAAAATACATTTAAACAGACAGTATCTGTTTTCAAATCTTTTCTCATCTCAGATGCTGCCAGTTGTAAATTCATGGGACTACAGTGCCTCCGACGTAATCTCTAATGATTTCTCAGAAGAATTAGAATCAGTTCATACCAATACTAGAGATTATGAATGACCACCTGCCATACCCTTTCTGGACTCTCTTGTTCCTTTTCTTTAGAGACGCTGTCAATGACTTTCTTCAGGCCTGTGGGTTTTTTATTTTTATTTTACATTATGGTACTTTATAAAAGGGGAACCATCTGGGCATTGTGCAAAGAGCAACAATTAGAGGTTGATAAAGAAAAATATACCTCAAAGGAATGACCTGATTCCAAGTTTTTTCTGGAAAATGGTAGAGAAGAGATGGACTGAAATTAAAATAACACCCAATGTAAAATGGTTTCTGGAAAAACACACACACATCTGCTTGTTCATTACAGAGTAAATATATCTTATTATAAAATAGGAAATTTCAAATAAATAGGGAACAATTAAATTGATCTAAATGCCAAGTGGCTTAAAAGCCAGTAATTGAATATGACTGATTATATATACATTTAAAACCCATATTTTTCAGCTACACTTTGATATTTTAGTTTTGTTTATCTTTGAGATTTTATATTCTTTTAAAGGATGATTTTATCAACACAAGTACAATAATATGAAGTACTTATATATAATTTATCAAGTGTATCCCTTCTTGTCATTGCTTCTCTTGGTTCTAATTTTCTTTTTCATGACTCTTTGCCAGACATATATTCTAATTCAAGATGCAGTATTTTACCATATAGATTATTACTTCAGGATACATGCTAAAAAAATAATTACTCAGTACTAGAGGCCCGGTGCATAAAAATTCATGCACTGGAGAGGGGGTCCCTCAGCCCGGCCTGCCTCCTCTCACAATCTGGGAGCCCTCAGGAGCGGAAGGTGACCTGGCGATCAGGGAAAGGCGACCCCCCCATCACACCTCTGCTGCTGCCACTGCCGGCAGCGCAAGCCTCAGCCAACCCTGGTAACCTGAGCCTCAGGCAGCCCTGGGTGGCTGGGAAGCCACCATCCGAGGCTTGCCTGTGCCTCAGGCTGGCCCTGGGTGGCTGGGCAGCTGACATCTGAGGCTTGCCTGCAGCTCAGGCCGGCACTGGGTGGCTGGGGGGCTGAAGGGACTGGAGGACTCTGGAGGCAGGTGCGTGGAGCAGCTGGGCCCACCTGGGGGTGGGCCTGGCCTTGCCGCGCACCTGCCGCCCCGATGGGGCTGAGGGGACTGGGCGCCACCATCTTGTGGCTATGGGCGCTGCCATCTTTGAGGGTGGGGCAGTTAATTAGCATATTACCTCCTTATTGGCTGTGGGTGCTGCCATCTTTGAGGGTGGGGCAGTCAATTAGCATATTCCTTCCTTATTGGCTGTGGGCACTTCCATCTTTGCAACGGCATGGGGGTCAATTAGCATATTCCCTCTTTATTAGATAGGATTTTCTGTGACTTGTTGTCTTTCAAAGTTGCTAATGTAAATTTTGCAGTATTTTTACTTCTTGAATAAGTCAGACAATTAAACAAATAAATATTTTTTAAAAATCCCATGTCTGTCCAAGAGACAAATTTCCTAGTTGTCCCACCTTCCTATATAATTTAAACTTTTAAATCAAACCCAGAAGTTTCCACCACAAGGACAGCCTATCAAGATCATTTTTAACAGGTTATGTTTCTCCAAAACACGAAATAAGACCCAGTAGGCAAAGTCCTGCAGCTTTAAATGCTCATTGCAAATTTTTTTTCTTCTCTTAAAACAGTGTTATTTTCTCTAAAATGAAAACTACTAAACCTGCTTTCAGAACATTTTGCAACAAATAATCCTTTATTTCCGTCTTCCAGTTTGTAAAAGGATAACCTACATTTTTAAAGGTAGACAAGCTTCTATTTCTTTTCAGTTAAATAGGCCAAAGGAAATAATTTTTACCTGTATCATTATCTATTCTCTGTCTCTCCCTCAGCCCATCTCTTTTACATATTACCTTCCTATTCATCTACAATTCACTTGGCTTAAGGTTTGAGGTGGCAGTTTAACTAGATTTTTATCTCCTACTACTCCTCCCATGACCAAATTACTAGCCAATCACCTCAAACCCATTGTTAATTGTGTATTTCTTTGCTACTGGTTCTTTTCCTCAAGATGAAATTAACTTAATTTTTGCCCTGAGTATAAAGTTATTAAATATTCATCTGATAACTTAAATAGGGAAAAATCCCCAACTTTTCTTCCCATTGCTTTCCTAAATATGTAGGGGCACTGGGGAGAATGATTTACTTCAAATAACTTTCTGATGCCAAAACATGATATAGGGCATCTAGATGGGTTCGATTTCAACAAATTTGAAACAGACAAATTTCTAGGAAAAATATAATTTCCCATATCTGGCCACAGGAAAAAGTTTTAAACATCCAGTTTTTATACCCCCCCAAATGAGAATATTATCAAAGAGCTACCGCTAAATAAGCAGTGGCTTAGATGATGCTTCAAATACCATATATGACAATGTTACTTAAATTGTACTAGTTAATTTGAACATTTCCAAATTCCAGTAAGCTTTCCCAGAAATTTCTCTGCATGTTTTCAGCCCTTCTGTGATCTGTTCTGTAGCTCAGGGTCTGGGGCCCCACAAACCACAGTTCCCAGACACCCATACCAAATAGGTCGGCTATACAATTGGGATGTGCTAGTGCAAAATGTGGTGGAATGAGATATGGAGAAGTGATTCTCCTTTTTTTCTTCATGGTTTTCTGGCTTCAAGAACAGTAGAAGCAACAACAGTGTTGAAGGTGGTGAGAGTGGCAGATACAGCTGCAGTCAGTAACCGTAGCCTGGGAATGTTGGCGCCTATTTCCTACCCAGGCAGTGTGGTTCCCAGCAACAGCAGCAGTGACCTAGACTGGATGCTTATGGATTCCATATCAGGCAACTCGAACCCACCAACAGCTGTTAGGATTGTGACACAGAGCTTGCAGTAACATTACTTACTGGTTTGCAGTAATAAATGATTCTTAATAATGTTACCTTCATCTCTTTTGTTCCTCTCATCCTTCCAAATTGTACAACTAATTATACATTAAATACCTTTGGTTTGAAATATGTTGAATGGTTTCTGATTTCAAATGGATCTTAACAAATGCATAGGTCAAACATCAATATTTCACTTAAAGGATAACTGCAGACAATCCTTATTTTTGCAAATACTGACACAGATAGCCTATCTAATAAAGAGGTAATATACAAATTGACCGTCACTCCAACACACAAGATGGCTGCTCCCATGTGGACACAAGATGGCTGCCACAAGATGGCCGGCAGGGTAGGGCAGTTGTGGGCGATCAGGCCAGCAGGGGAGGGCAGTTGGGAGGGACCAGGCCTGTAGGGGAGGACAGTTAGGGGCAACCAGGCTGGCAGGAGAGGGCAGTTAGGGGTGACCAGACCAGCAGGGGTGGGCAGTTGCGGGTGACCAGGCCTGCAGGAGAAGGCAGTTGGGGGAGACTAGGCCTGCAGGGGAGGGCAGGTGGGGGTGACCAGATTAGCAGAGAGGGCAGTTAGGGGCAACCAGGCTGGCAAGGGAGGAGAGTTAGGAGTGACCGGGCCAGCAGGGGAGGGCCATTGGGTTTGACCAGGCCTGTAGGGGAGGACAGTTAGGGGTGACCAGGCCGGCAGGGGAGGGCAGTTAGGGGCGATCGGGCTGGCAGGGGAGGAGTTAGGCCTCAATCAGGCTGGCAGGGGAGTGTTTAGGGGGTGATCAGGCTGGCAGACAGAAGTGGTTAGGGGCAATCATGCAGGCAGGCAGGCGAGCGGTTGGGAGCCAGCAGTCCTGGATTGTGAGAGGGATGTCCGACTGCCCGTTTAGGCCCAATCCTGGTCCGGCCTAAATGGGCAGTTGGACATCCCTCGAGGGGTCCCAGATTGGAGAGGGTGCAGGCTGGGCTGAGGGACACCCGCCCCCCCCCCCCCAGCCCCCGTGCACGAATTTCATGCACCAGACCTCTAGTTTGAAATAAAATAATATTAGCCATTAGAGGTAAAACACATTCAATTAATAAATAATGAGTAAATAAGACTTTTTTAGTATTCAAAGGATGGAACACAATGCAAAACTTTATTAATATAATTCATGTTTTAAATAGATATAAGGAAAAAAAAGTCATGTTATTTTCCAGGAAAGTTCAACACAAAATTGAATACCTTTTTCTAATAAAAACACCCAATAGAAGAATAATTGACTCAGTGATTTTCAAATATGATTAATCCATGTCTTAAATAATGGGATGTGCTGAACCAGTTTCTGTTAAAATGTAGAGAAAAGGGAAATGAGGCTCATTATTGCCAGAGATTTTAATATTATGTTGAATATATTAAAAAGAAAATGATTAGAGGCACGAGAGAAAGAAAAAAAAGGTAAAACGACTTCTGTTTGCAAATGCTATTATAGTTTATCTGGAAAGCTACAAAAAATCAAAGAAAAGGAGAAAATGGTGAAAACAGAGAGAGGGTAGGTTGGGAAGTAACAAGAGCAAGAGGGGTATAAAACTGAGTAAGTAGCAATATAAAACTAATATTTTAAAATCAAAGGTCCTTGTGATGGTTAGTTTTATGTATCAACTTAGATATTTGGTCTAACACTATTCTAGATATTTTGTGAAAGTATCTTTTAGTGGAAGTTAATATCAAATCAGTAGATTTTGAACAAATCAGATTATCTTTATACTGTAGTTAATGGACTTTATATAGAAAAAGTCTGACCTCCCATGAGGAAGATGGAATTCTGCCAGGAGACCGCCTTGGGATTCAAGCTGCAACATCAACTCTTCTTGGTGTCGCCAGTCTATCTAACATATTTTGGATTTGTGAGCTTCCATTATCATGTGAGTCAATTCTTTAAAATCTCTATGCATACACATCTTGCTGGTTCTGTTTCTCTGGAGAACCTAACTTGGTTCTTATATATAAAATCAATAGCAAATTAAAAGGTATAATTTATGCAAGGATCCATCACAATCAAAAGGTGCTATCCTAAGGTAATAGTTTCATGAATATGCTTATCAAAAAAGGTACAAAACCTAAGTGAAGAAAACTATAAAGTACTCCTGAAGGATCCAGAAGTGGACTTAAACAGAAAGAGAGGATAAGACGATACAATATCAGAGATATGTTAATTTGCCTTAAGTCAATAAAATTTAATGCCATCCCAATAACAATATCAGCTTTTTTGGGGGGTATGGAAATAGATTGATTCTAAAAGTCATATGGAAAAACAAACAATGAGTAGTGACAAAATTCCTTTAAAAATCAATGTGGGAAGAGGGATTAATCAAACCAGCTATTGCAATCAATTAAAATAGCACCTGTAATTTACAAAGTACAGTATTAGCCTGCGAATGGAGAAACCAATAAAGTAGAGGGAGAAGTATTAACCATTTGCTGGCAAGTTCCTTAATTGGGGAAGATAAGGTCTTGCTACAGGCTGGCTGAAAGCTTCCCAAATTAGCCTTGTTTAATTTCCTTGTCTCAGTTTCTGTATTCCACTTGCCCAGAAATTTTTCTAGCTCCTTGCTATCTTGTAACAATGACATTCCAAAGAAGTAAGATATTTCTTTTATTTTTTATTTTTGGTGACACTTTATTCTTCCTGTGAAGTAATCTCTGGGAAGTTAAAAATAGCATTAAAAATCATTTCTACTTTCAGCTGGACTGGTGAGAGGCATTCAAAATATGATCTCCAAATATTGTGGGAGGTGAATGGAGGTGCTTTATTATATTTGCAATGGCCAGTGAGATTTAAAATGTCAATTTTTGCTTTCTGATTTATCTATTATGTGACATTGTTTATAAAAAGAAATTGTCTATTCTTTTGCTTTCTCCCTATAAATCTATATTTAGTAAATGAAATGTTTGAGAAAGACTGATTCTATTGTCTGCAGATGTCTAATAATTTTTATAAGTGAATTTATAAAGCCAGATACATTTTATTAACTGTTTATTGAAAAACATTGCACCAGAGAGGTTTGTTTAATGAGCAAAGGATTTGAACAGAGAAAAATCCATTCTTCATATATTGCAAGAGTGTATTTATCACTCAGTGCTGAGTCGACAATAGAAAAGACATGGTTTCTGCCCAGTGAGATGAAAGGTAATATCAGTTTTAATACCTTTATCTTCTTTCAGCAACAACTACTGGATATAGAACAGAAATTGCCTATTCTTCCACATCAAGGATTATGTACTATAGAGTGATGTATAGAGATTTTTTTTTGAGGATTCATTAGTGTAGCATTTCACAAAGAAAAACAGCAACATATTGGCAAAGGAATTCAAGCCATATGGGAGCCTCAAGCTAACTTCTCTTCTTCCTCCTTCTCTTTAGATTCCTTGAGATTTTCATGCAATCACTTCAATCCTCCTCCTCACCTTCCTCCTCCTTATAATTCTTTTCAGAACCAATTATGTTTAAGACATTCACCCACATAGGAAAAATGCAAAATGGTGATTAATAATGAGCTTACGTAATTTACTAAAGTCTCCTAGTAATTTTAAATATTAATTTTAATACCAATTTTATAACAGGAATATAAAGGTAAGAAAATGCTTTTATTTTTCACAAATAAAGTCATAATTTTAAGAAAGGGGATTTTTATTTGTTTTAACAGCTATCCTGACCAGCTCACCCTTCTCTCTCAGGCCATTTCCTTACCTTCACAAAACGTAGTTTCTCACTGTGAGAGTACTGACTTACAGCTCCCTCATAGGGGAGTGGTTTATTCTCCTCTCCTGTTCCACGTTCCACAGGGCCAGTGGTGGATGGGCGAGAAAGGAAGCATTATACTTTATATTCATGCAGAATCTTATTCTTTATCCATTAAGATTACCTGTTATTTTTATTTAACAACTACCAAGTCCTGTATGTTTATTATTTTTTTTTGTGACTAGTTCACTTTTTGCATTATCTTACCCAAATCTTGGGATATGCTTAAAGTGCTATAAATTATCCTTTAATTCATTTAAAAAATATGTATTTGGAACCTTCTTCAACTTATTGCTCAAATGTCACTTTAGGCTATGTGACTACCCTATCGAAAATTGCCACCTAACTTTCCATCCTCTATGGTTAGTCTCCTTTAACCTGATTTTTAATTTTCATTATATATATATATATTTACAATATAACATATAAATGTTATTTAACAAACTTATATGGTGCTTACTATATGCAAGATATTGTTCCCAGTTCTTTATAAATGTTATTTAATTTTTATAATAAACTTAAGAAGTATGTTCTATTATCCATGTTTAATGAATAACTAATGTGCAAAAATCACTGAGCTAGGAAGTGTTTGAAGTGTGATTTGAATCTAGGCATTACAGCTTCAGAGTCTGTGCTCTAAAAGCCTATGCTACATTTCTCTTTTTAACTTATTATATTTAACTAGAGGCCCAGTGCACAAAATTCGTGCACGGGAGGGGGGTCTCTCAGCCTGGCCTGCACCCTCTCCAATCTGGGACCCCTCAGGGGATGTCCAACTGCCCTCTCACAATCCGGGACCACTGGCTCCTTACTGCTCACCTGCCTGCCAGCCTGGTTGCCCCTAACTGCCCTCCCCAGCTGGCCTGGTCCCCTGTAACTCCCCTCCCCTGCTGGCCTGATCACCCCTAACCACCTCTGCCTCAGCCCCCGCCACCGTGGCTTTGTCCGGAAGGACGTCCTGATGGATGTCCCAAAGATGTCCAGTCTAATTAGCATATTACCCTTTTATTAGTATAGATTGTCTCTCCCTTGAGAGCCGACTTTTTTTCTGTTTAGTTTCCTGCTATCTCTAATGTCTGAAACCTGTTAGAAGCTCAATTAACATTTCATCGACAATTTTGTACCAGGTAATATAGCCCATCAACAAAAAGTTACAATTTTGGTTAGTTCAGAGAAGATGAAATAGAAATTAAATGAATGCTTTTAGAGATAAGTGCCTAGTTTCAAAAATTGACAAAGAATGTGTTGGAAAACACAAAGTGCTTTGTTAGAGCTTAACAGGGGAACGTCGTTTTCACTTGATAAAATAAATCCTTGAGGTCTACTCAAGTCTGAAGGATTGATTGAGTAGAATTTATCCAGCTAAATTGGGAAAGATGAGTTTACCAGAAATAGGGAACTACAGTAGATGCAGTAGAAATGAAGACAACTGTATAGATATTTAGGTGTGGAATCTACTGGTCTCATCTATTGATTAGATATTTGAGAGAAGGAAGGGAAAGGAATAAAGGATGATCTTCTAGATTCTATCTTTAATAACTGACCCTGCTGCCACCTAGGAAAAATAGGAAATAGGGAAGTATGATTTAGGAGGTAAATCATAAATTCAACTTTGGACTTTGTGGACATACCTAAATGAGGCTCTGGAGAGATATCTGTTGGACAAGAGATCTGTCATTTCTTGGCATATTACAACTATTACTCCCAGTTAAAGCTATTGGAGGAAATCAGACAGACTGGTGAAATCCTTCGTAGTGAAAATAGAAGATTAACCTAGAAAAATGAGTGCCTTCATGATAACGCTCAGAATTTTAGATATGGCTAGAGCAAGAGGAGTCTGTAAAACATGAGAGTTAATGTCAAAATGTATGAGGATCCTTATCACAGTGTTGTTTATGGTAGCAGGGACGTAGAATCAAAATCAATCTAAATATTTATCATTAGGGAAAAGATATATGTGTTTGAAGAATAACATGTATTGCTATGCCTTTTAAAACTTTGCACCAAGTAATAAAAGAAAACAAAATAAGATATATAAGACATTGCCAATATGTAATTTTATATAAACACTGAAGCACAAGAATACAACGCACATAAAACACTATATATATATCGATATACTAATATAGACATACATATATTTAAATGATGTACACATATGCAATTTAAAAATATTAAATCTATTACCTTGTATATCTCTAGAGAGGGGAAAATGGAAATCAAATTTAAAAAGGGGAAAATAGG
Source organism: Plecotus auritus (assembly GCF_963455305.1). Taxonomy (NCBI): domain Eukaryota; kingdom Metazoa; phylum Chordata; class Mammalia; order Chiroptera; family Vespertilionidae; genus Plecotus; species Plecotus auritus. The sequence continues at coordinate 29,692,767 of NC_137775.1, read as the reverse complement.
TGTGGTATTTTGCAATCATGTTAATGATGTGTTGTCCTGAGAATTATGATTAACTTAATTCTCTGCACTTGAATTAAAACAATTTAAGAAAAACTACAGAATACTGGCAACATAATCAACTTCTGTGATATCAAGGAATATAAGGCTAATGATGGATCTATTGACTTTAGTGAAATGGTAGTAATTGACTGCCATAAAAATATGTGTAAAGAAAGACTAGGCCTGAGGCAGATTGCTTTCTGTTTCTGCCTTCACATGGCTGCTTCCTGGTGTGCATGCAGAGAGGTTGAACTCTGGTGTCTCTTCCTCTTCTTATAAGGATACCGGTCATATTGAATTAAGAGCTTACCTGTACGACCTTACTTACCCTTAATTACCTGCCTCTACATATAGTCACATTGGGGTTAGGGTTAAAAATATAAGCTTTGTGAGGCAGTTATAATTCTGTCTGTAATAAAGAGTAATTTGTAAATACCAATGGTGGTATTAGTCCAATTAAAAATACCCACTTGGTACAACTTGGAAAATTATTTTGTCTCAAATGGGTGAAACACCCAAGGCTTACCAAAGGGGCAAATACAAAATCTCTTTTGAAATACTTTTACAATTTAGGGCACATAAGAATCTCATGGAAAAGCAACTATCAAAGATGAATTAAACAGAGCAAAAACAATTTTTTTAAGTGCAGTCAACAAATTATTTTGGAAAGTAAGTAGATGCAAAAAATAAAAACTACACAACTGGTTAAAAATGTTCGTGGATATAAAAGAAGAGATAGAAACCACAAGGCAAGAAATAGGTTGTTGTTTTTTGAGAGGAACAATATAAGAGTCTGAATCTGTTAGGATAAATATTATGGCTTCTCTCTTTGAAGTCTTTTTCAGACTTAATAACTGAGACAACTGAATGCAGTTAACTTTAATATCTCCCTAGAAATGTACTAAACAATTATTGATGTAAGTACAATAGTTATTAAAGTGTCGATCAGGTTCTTCAAAATATATCCAAAAGCATCGGGTAAAGCAACTGAATTCACTCTTAACTATGTTATAAAACGGCAACTGAGAATCAGATCAATAGCCTGAGTTTAGAGCCACAAAAAATGTACCTGAGAAAAGGCTGCTTTGGGGGACTTTCAGATAATTATATAAATCAACCTGGTAAACAGTGCCCTGATTGCCTGGGGGTGGGAAATAGAGGGTGGTGGAGGAGGGGATGGGGGGATAAATGGTGATGGATAGAGACTTGACTTGGGGTGGTGAGCTCACAATGCAGTATACAGATGATGTGCTATAAAATTGTGCACCTGAAACCTGTATAATGTTGTTAACCAGTGCCACCCCAATAAATTCAATAAAAAGGAAAACAAATGAAACTAGGTAAAGTGAATAGTGTTTTAAGGATCAACTTTTTAATCATTCTCTAATATATCAGACCCCATGTCCTCTTCCGGGAAACTGAGAATGAATTATACATATTATTAAACAATAAACACTTTTGAAAGCTAATTGGTATAAGACTCTACATTTCATAATAGATGATTAAATCTATGTCTAACACCTTAAGAAAGAAATTATTTCACTTGTTTAAGATCCATCAATGTGAGGAAAAAATGAATTTTTCTCTATTTTTACCATAGTACCAAAATCTGTTTGGAAAATGAAAGGTGAGGGAAAGCACTATCTCTGTAACATAATCTACAGTTCCTAAGTTTTGCCATTTCTTATTCAATAGCAAATATATTGTGCTCCCTTGAAATCCATGGTACATTTCTCTGATTTCCTATTTTAAAAAATATATATTTTTTACTCTAAGAGATTTTACAGGAGCAGTTAAAATAGAAATATTTGTAGTGACAGTTTTAGCAAGATATAATTCATGTACCATAAAGTCCACCCTTTTACAGTATACAATTCAGTGGTTTTTAGTACATTCACAAAGTTGTGCATCAATCACAGCAATCTAATTCCAGAACATTTCGTCATCCAAAACCCTAACCCCATTAGCAGTTACTCATCATTTTTCCCTCCCATAGCTCTGGCAAACACTAATCTATTTTCTGACCCTATAGATATGCCTATTCTGGACATTTTATATAAATGGAGTCATACAAGATTTGGCCTTTTGTATCTAGATTCTTTCACTTGGCACAATGTTTTCAAAGTTCAGTCATGTTGTAGATTAAATCAATACTTCATTTCTTTTTATGGCCAAAAAAGATTCCATTGTGTGCACAAATGGTAACTTATTATTGTTCTGGTTAGTTTAGCTCAGACCTCTTCATCCTATCATTTTTCTGATTCTTGTCCTTAATATTTTACTTCCAAACCTTTGCTTTCACACACTTAGTGGATCATCACCATGTTAAAGACAATCTCTCATCAAGACTTGATCGTATTTTCTTCATAAACCAATATTACATAATTATTAATAATGTATAAAATGTATTTGAATTTGGTAGGAAAATCCGCCTTTTGGTCTTCCTTTCCAGTGTTGTCTTATTTATTTATGTTATTGTATTCTTTTGTGCAAAGTTAAGACTAATTTTATGAATTCTTATGCCCCCAATCCTATTGGGATTTTTAGATTATAATTTTATTGAATTTATAGATCAGTTTTGGAAGAGTGATATGTTTACAGCATTGCATTTCTTATCCACTAACGTCATTTACCTCTCCAAGGTTTTATTTTCTTATTTCAATTGAATTTCTAAAAAGGAACCTTACACTTCTGTTAGATTGTCTACCAAGCTATTATAAATGCCTCTTGTATCTGACTTCAGTGTTCTAATTAGATATTCCTTCTGTTAGAGCAGACACCTCTTGTGCTATGTCTAGACACCTCAGTTTCATGTGCCATTTCATGTGCCCAAACCTGGATTTGTTTGTGCTTAGCTACTAGGAGAAATTCCAACCCCACTGGTGGAGATCTTAAAGTATTTATTCTCACTAGTGTAGGCATGTCACAACCAATGATTGTTCAGAGTAAAAGTACACAACCAAGGTCGGACCAACTCTAAAATATAATATATGGAGTTCCTGGTAGAGTTAGGTTGAGGCTGTTTTCACACCCTTGTTTGGCTTCTTCCATTTTCCTGCCCTGCTGCCACCATTTTCTCTGGTGTTTTCTGGAAGAGTTCCTTAAAAAAAGTCACGTGTACCTGAATCCTTGGATCCAGGCCTGCTTCAAAGAGAATTTGACCTAAGAGAGATTCATAGGAACAGTATTGATTTTTTTAGTATTCATCTTGTATCCATTCGCTATGTGGGTTTTTCTTAGTTCTAATAGGCTGTCTGTAGATTTTTTTATTATTATCATTATAGAAAGCAATGCAAATAAAAATGAAAAGTAGCAATATGTAAGTTAGTTACCTGGTAAAACTGATCAAGGAAACACACACACAGAGCACACAACCACATGCACACATTCATTAGTGTTTTGTCTGTAGCTCTTTTCCTATGCCCTTGTTATAAAGTTCTACCTAATTGATTGTGGTGACATCTGTTTGCTGACTCATTCATTCAAAGACATAAATGTGCTGTGTGGTGCTCTCCTCATGCTGCACATGTGTTGGCAAAATTGAGGTCAGCTCATTCAGTCATCCTGGCCCCAGGCTGCCTTGGAACATATTATCCCCAGGTGGAACTACTTATTCCACTGTGCACCAGTTGTGGGGGACACCACACAGAATTTGAGTTTCAGGACATTGGATGTGTTCTTATGCATCTCCCTTTACTGAGCTCCATTTGTTCCCTCCTTTTTGTGCTTCACCAAGGAAGTTGCTGAAGCAGGCACATACAGCAGTGTTGGCTCCCTAGACTGAAACTACTGGCCTGAGTTGATCCAGGACAAAGTGAGGGAGAGAAAAGTGTGAAGTCAGAGTTCTCTATCGCAGCCCTTCCTTGCACAGAGTCATCATTTCTCTAGTCACCTACCTAAGTGTTAATCATCATTTCCCCCCATAATTAAGTATAACTTTGTATCAGTCAGATCTGTGTATGATTTTTTGGCATCTCCAGAAGCTAAATACATCAAAAGAATTACCTGTAACTTATACTACTTAGTTTAAAACATTTTGTTGGGGAGGGTGGTGCTAAAAGTTTATACTACTCCTTGGCAATTGATGTGATTTATAGAGTTTCCTAAAACTTAGTGTGGGAATAGTTATAGCTTTTTTTATGACCACAGTGCATGGTTTGGAAAGAAGGAAGTCACTGGGATAAAGCAATGCTTTTGCAGTTTAACATATTAGTCTTTAGTCGGGGGGAGAAATACCTTTAAGCCTAAATATCATGAAATAGCATTTAATTCCATCATTTTTTTTTATAATGGATGAACTGTGGTTCTATTAATCAAGATAGAGCAGAAGGTTGGATTATATTGTGGCAAAAGACAACCCTCATATCACACGGCTTACAAAAGCAAAGTTTAGTTTTTACTCAGTCTACATTTTCATTGTAGGTCCAGATAAAACACTGGGCATCCAATTAATTTTTAATATTAGATAAAAATAAACATCTAGTATCACTAAGTCCTATGCAATATTTTGGATATACTTACAATAAAATATATGCATTGTTTATCTGAAATTAAAACTTAGTGAATATGCTGTGGTTTTATTTGCTGTATCTAACCCTAACTGTAGCCCATCAGGAGCACTACTCATTGTCTGTCAGTCTCACAATTGAAGAGGCAGGGAATAAAGGGCACTGTTCAACCACATGTTATTTTTTAAAATCCCATGCTCATAACTGGTACATGTCATTTTCCCTTCATTTTATTGGCCAAACCATAGTCGATGAGGTACAGTGAACGTTTAAAAAAACAATACAGGACACCATATCAGAATGAGCGAAAGTCTCACTAATATGGATACAGAATTTAAGAGAGCATGAATGCATTCAACATACATTTGTAATGTATACTGTATTCCAAGTCCTGGAAATTCAGCAGTTAACCAATTATAGATAGCATCTGCCTTCATGGAGAGCACACTGTCAGGAAGAGAAATATTTTAACCTTTTTCCCCAATTTGACCCAGCTGTACCCCTTTTCCTCTACCTCTGAGTCCAGGTCTTCTGCTGGCCGATGACCAACTTTGACCCTAAGTAGATGGCTACCAAGAATCCTAGATCTCAGAATTTTTAAGTCACTCGCAGAACCTAAAGAGCGCCATTATTTTCATAGATGATCATGACTCCATTTCAAAGTTGCACATTTTTATTATGCTAACTGTTTGCCTTCAATTCAGCCCCACATTGTCCATAAGAGCTGCCTGGCATTTTTGTCCCTAGGGCGCTAACCTGGATTTTCTGTCTAGCATTTTCTCTTTCCTGATCATTTAGTATTTGCTAAACTAGGCCTAGAAGACATTCTTGCTTTTTTCTTACTTCCTTAAACTCTGAATTTTCCTGTTTCAACTTGCATATTTATCAGACTCACTCTTTACACGTTTCTTTTTCTAAATTTGATTTTGGCTTGCTTTTAATATGACCTTTCACTATTCTTCCCCTGGCAGTATCTCATCCAACCTCTACTGGACCAATAACATAAAAACAAATAAATGTGATTTGTAAGTACACTGTCTTTCCCCACAAGGCAATATGTAATAATCGCCTGAGAGGAAAGAAGCTGAAGAGGGGTTTTGGCCCTTGTTAATTTACATTTAATTTTGGCCTCAGAGACTCTTAAATGCAGTGGTTATATCTGCATATTAATAGGGTTATTTAATCAGTCCAGGCTGTCATGTTGATAGTAGTGCTTATCAAGAAATTAGAGGAAAATGTGCAACCATGTCCACCCTCCTGCCATAGGAGGAGAAACAAATCAAATAAGGAAAGTCAAACACTGTGATTAAAAAGCTCATCTGCCCTAGGGAGTCTTTCATATATGTATATTTAATATGCAGCTTGAGTGTACTACTGTGCAGACAGCTTTTTCTGTGTCTTAGTGGTTTTCATGATAATACCTCCTACATTGAGAAGGTAGATTTTTTTTCTTTTAAGTCATGTTATCGATTAATAATAAAACTTGAAGAGCAGAGCCATGTTGGAAGAAGATTTTGATGATTTTAAAACAAGTATCTTTTAATAGATATGTGAAGTATCTCCTAAATTATATACAAAATATTGGTATCTCAGTGTCTCCAACTTAAGGAAACACTTCTTTCTTTCTTATTTTACTTTATATATTCTAATATTCTTAGCTTAGGCACAGAAATACATATTTCACTCCGCTACCATATGTGAATCTTCTCCCTTCAAAATTCATTTCAGTTTTAAAGCTTTAACCATAACCAATAACAATTGTATTTTATACCCCACTGAGATGGGTGTTGTGTTCTAGACTACATTGGTTTAAACTATTCTCTGAATAGCAGAAAAGTAGTTTTTGCTTGCTTAGTTTATTGTTCTTAAGAATATCCAGCTCTGCCTTAGCTTGGCCTTCTTATCTGGGGATCTGGGGAATCCTTGAGTAAGTTGCAGTCTTTTTTTTCTTTTTTTACAATCTTCCAAGCCAAGAACTGTCTCAATTCTGACATATTTGAGTTCTTAGAACCAATATTCCTGTCCAAGGAATTCACTGGCCAACGTCTAGGACACTTTCGCTGTCTTAGCATCCAGAGGACTCCACTTGTCAAGGTCCACAATGTCTTTGTTTTCCTAGAACTGGATGGGGGTGGGGCGGGGGGGAGGGGGGAGGATTTCTCCTTTGCCTATTCTCTCTCGCTATATAAAATCTCCTGAACTCTAGGCTGTACTAAACTTTAAAGATATAAATATTTCTTTTTTTGAAGAAGAAGAAAAAAGTTCATCTTTTTTCTTCATACAAAGACTGTATTAGTCAGAGTTCTTTGAAGTAACAGAACCAATTAGAGATAGATATAGAGATTTATTTCAAGGAATTGGCTTGGCTCATAGGACTGTGAGAGCTGGCAAAGTTAGAGAGCAGGCTAGCAGACTGCAAATTTGATAATAGTCAATGTTGCAGTCTTGACTCAAAATTCCATAAAGAAGCAGGCTACACACTCAGTGTTTTTATGTTGCAATTTCCTTCTTCTTTAGGAAACCTCAGTCACCTTCTTAAGGCCTGCAACTCACTGGATGAGACCCACCCACATTATAGAGCGTAACCAGGTAGGCTTCCACTTTGAAGTAAAATGAAACAGATTCTGAAAGCCATGTTTGCCTGGTATAACTGAATAGAAAACAGAAGAATCCCAAATAGAAGGTCAGTTTTTACCATAGGCTATTTGATAATTCTGGGTTTCAAAGGAAATAGTAATACAGAACTGGTAAGGCAGAGGGAATCTCATCATCGCTATGTATTTAAGAGGACCAAGTCTTGCTAGAGGGAGAAGACCTGAAAAACAAACAAACAAAAAATAGAGGGAGTTTTGAATCTGTGAGTGAGGCTGAAAAGTCAATATCTAAATATCCATGCGATAGAAATTTCAGTGCTCCAGTTATAAACTCTCTAAGCTCTCAATCAAAATCCAAGGAGGGCCACGCTGAAGGACTAAAGACAAACAGTGGAGAATGGGCTTTTACCAATACTGGAACACAGTTCTAGCTCAACTCAAAACATGGTTTCATTTAGGTATGGTATCTTCCTAACATATGGAAAAGGGGACGCTCACTGGTGAAAGTAGTCACTTCATTTCTTTCATACCCAGTAACTAGAACACATGTGAAGAGACAGAAACACAGACAAACCAGTAATTAAAGTAAGAAAACAAGGACAAAAAGTATTCCTATAAAATAAAGAGGTAATATGCAAATTGACCATCACTCCAACACACAAGATGGCCACCACAAGATGGCCAGCAGAGGAGGGCAGTTGGGGGCGACCAGGCCAACAGGGGAGGGCAGTTAGGGGGAACCAGGCCAGCAGTGGTGGGCAGTTAGGGGTGACCAGGCCTGCAAGGGAAGACAGGAGTGACCAGGCTGGCAGGGGAGGGTAGTTAGGGGTGACCAGGCTGGCAGGGGAGCAGTTAGGCATCAATCAGGCTGGCAGGGGAGTGGTTAGGGGTTGATCAGGCTGGCAGGCAGAAGCAGTTAGGGGCAATCAGGCAAGCAGGCAGGCAGGTGAGCGGTTGGGAGCCAGAAGTCCTGGATTGTGAGAGGGATGTCCAACTGCCTGTTTAGGCCCGATCTCACAGGATTGGGCCTAAACAGGCAGTTGGACATCCCTCGAGGGGTCCCAGATTGGAGAGGGTTCAGGCTGGGTTGAGGGACACAACCCCCGTGCACAAATTTGTGCACTGGGCCTCTAGTAGTGTATAAAAATATACACTATGTGTAAGAATTCTACACTGACGACTCATCTTTAAAATTTATAGAATAAATGAATTGAAAGATACATAATATTCATGTATTAAATGATTAAATATTGTTAAGATAGAAATTCTTCCCAAGTAGATCTTTAGGTTCAATGCAATCCAAATTAAAACTTGAGCAGGGATTTCTCAAATGGAAATTGAGCCTGGCCAGCATGGCTTAGTCATCCACATCAATCTATGAACCAGGAGGTCACAGTTCCATTCCAAGCCAGGGAATATGCCCAGGTTGCAGGCTCGATCCCTAATGTAGGGCATGCAGGGGGCAGCCGATCGATGATTCTTTCTCATCATTGATGTCTCTATCTCTCTCTCCCTCTCCCTTTCTTTCTGAAATCAATAAAATATATTAAAAAAATAAAATGGAAATTGACAGCACTTATTCTAAATTGTATATGGAAGATAAAAAGACCTGGAACAGACAGAACAGTCTTGCAAAAGAAAAAGCAAGTTAGAGACCTTATTCTACTGGGAATATATTTACATGTCTAGAAGCTTCCTAAAATTTGTTTTTACATATTTACTTTTTGTTTTGTCAGCAAATATTTATCTGTATATAGTTTGACTTCAGTGAGTAAATGATAGCATTATTTCTTGGCTAATGGAATTCACAAGAGATTTAGGGATTCTTTCTTAACAGCTATTTTCTTCTAAAACAAGTGTTTCAGTTAAGTAAGTCAGAAAAACTGAACAACTAACTGTATTTGTTAGTTGTATTGTCATCCTATAGTCTATGAATATTAAAAATAAATAAAGTCAGCTGCAGAGATTCTTGAATAAACATATATTTGGATAAGATTAACTTGTTTTAACTGATTTTTTCCATATGAGAGGAAAAGCATTTTTAACAAAACAGCCAGACACAAGATGTTTTTCCAATGCTGGTTACTCAATCCCATAGCAGGTACTGAACGAACCATTATAGGTTCTTTACATGTTTGGGGATGTGAAATATATTTTTTAAGATGAATAAATACAAAAGGCACATCAACTATCAGAGAATTTAAATACTGAATTGGCTGAGAAAATAGCTACTGCTTATTTGTAGTTCATTTTGTTTTTCTTCTAGAAACATCCTAATATGGAAATGTTATGTAAAAGGAAGATTCAGAAACTTCTTTTTGCTATGCAGTCAAATTTCTTAAATGCCACATTTTATTTAAAAACCAACCAAAAATTTTGTTTTTGAAAAAGCAAAAATTAATTTACATTGCCAAGGTTTAAAATAATTAAAAGAGACATTAACAATGAAAGTAAATATTTTATTTACTGCATAAAGTAATATTGCTAGCTGTTTATGATTTTTAAAATACAAAAGCCACTCAGTGATATGTTTTAGAATAAATTGCTCATATATTGTGACTTACATTCAGGATATTCAATAATTCTCACAGTATTTACAGTTTATTTTAATTATAGTTGGCATTCATTAGTTTTAGGAATACAACATAGCTATTAGACATTTATATATCTTACTAGAGGCTCGGTGCACGAAATTCGTGCATGGGGGGGGGGCGCGATGGGAGTGGATGTGTCCCTCAGCCGAGCCTGCACCCTCTCCAATCTGGGACCCCTTGAGGGATGTCTGACTGCCAGTTTAGGCCCGATCCCGGTGGGACAGTTGGACATCCCTCTCACAATCCAGGACTGCTGGCTCCCAACTGCTCGCCTGCCTGCCTTCCTGATCGCCCCTAACTGCTTCTGCCTGCCAGCCTGATCACCCCCTAACCACTCCCCTGCCAGCCTGATTGATGCCTAACTGCTCCCCTGCTGGCCCGATTGCCCCTAATTGCCCTCCCCTGCAGGCCTGGTCACCCCTAACTGCCCTCCCCTGCAGGCCTGGCCCCCCCCAACTGCCCTCCCCTGCAGGCCTGGTCCCCCCACAACTGCCCTCCTCTGCCAGCCCGGTCACCCCTAACTGCCCTCCCCTGCAGGCCTGGTTGCCCCCAACTGCCCTCTCCTGCTGGCCATCTTTTGGCAGCCAACTTGTGTCCACCTGGGGGCGGCCATCTTTGACCACATGGGGGCAGCCATCTTGTGTGTTGGAGTGATGGTCAGTTTGCATTTTACCCTTTTATTAGATAGGATGAAGTGATCAGCGTGATAAATCTAGTACTGATCTGGCACCATACATAGTTACAACAATATTATTGAAAATATCTCCTATGTTGTACTTTACATTCCAGTGACTAATTTTATAAGTGGCTGTTTATACTTCTAAATCCCCTTCACTTTTTCATTCATCTCCCTACCTCCTCCCATCTGGAAATGATCAGTTTATTATCTATATTCATGAGCTTGTCTCTGTTTATTCATTTACTTTATGTTGTTCTTTAGATTTTACATGTAAGTGAAATCATATGGTATTTCTCTTTTTATGTCTCACTTCTTTCATTTAGCATAACACTCTGGTGCATGCATATTATAAATGGCAATATTTCATTCTGTTTTATGGCTGAGTAATTATATTCCATTGTATGGATACACAGTATCCTCTTTATCCACTTATATCTATTAATGGATACCTAGGTTACTTCTGAATCTTGACTATTATGAAAAATACTGCAATGAACATAGGTGTAATTTTAGTAGTGCTCCACCCTTGATGCTACAGGGAGAGAATGCTGTGGAAGGCACTTTGCAGAACATAAAGCATTGCATCACTCATAGATTGAGGGGAAAAGAAAGAAGGAAAAAAAGAAAGAAAGAAAGAAAGAAAGAAAGAAAGAAAGAAAGAAAGAAAGAAAGAAAGGAAGGAAGGAAGGAAGGAAGGAAGGAAGGAAGGAAGGAAGAAAGAAAGAAAGAAAGGAAGGAAAAAGAAAATACTGACAACCTCTGTTATTTAAGTAATATTTTTACATCATTCACATTTAAAGTGATTATTATTATTATTATTATTATTGGTTTTCCATTTTAAATTTAAATTATATTTTATTGTTTAAAGTATTACAAATAGTAGTACATATGTTTCCCTTTTTTTTTCCCCATTGACCTCCCCGGGCCTACCCTTCCCCTCAGCACTTGTCCTCACAACCCCTCCCCCAGTGTGTTGCATCTGTTGGTTGTGCTTATAGGCATGCACACAAGTCCTTTGGTTGATCTCTTAACCTCCCCAACCCTCCCCTACCTTCCCGCTGTAGTTTGACAGTCTGTTCGATGCTTCTTTCCCTCTATCTATTTTTGTTCAACCGTTTATAATGTTCTTTATATTCCACAAATATGTGAGATTATGTGGTATTTATCTTTCACTGACTGGCTTATTTCACTTAGCATAATGAAAATCTATCATATTGTTTGCTGTTTGCTTTTTTTTAAAAATTAAGTCTTTGTTGAAAGTATTACATTTTGCTTTTTGTTCAATTTGCTCTTTGTTTTTCTGGATTTTTTGTATAATACAGTAACACAATATATGGTCATTTCTGACTGGCATCTTTTAATTAGCATAATGGTATCATCCATGCTGTAGCATGTATAAGTACTTTTTCTCTTATTATTGCTGAAAAGTGTTTCATTGTATGAATTATTTTATTTATTCATTAGTTGATGTACATTTGAGTCCCTTTCACATTTCTGTTATTATGAAGAATGCTGATATGGATATTTACATATTTTGTATGGGCATATGTTTTCCATTTTTTTGTATATATAGGGTGGGACAATAGGTTTACAGTTGTGAGTATATAAAACACAGAGTTTATTCTTGCATTATTATTTATTGATTATTGTATTATTTTTCATACAACTGTAAACGTACTTTAACCCACTCTATACTAGTAGCTTTTCTGCTCATATGGTAATTTTATATTTAAGTTTTTGAGGAATTGCCAAGCTGCACCATTTTACATTCCCAACAATAACATATGAAGGTCCTAATTTCTTTACATCTTCACCAATACTTGCTATTGCTCTTCTTTGGTATCTCATTGTGGTTTTGATTTACATTTTTCTAATGTCTATAATAATGACCATTTTTTTACATACTTATTGGTCATTTGTATATTTTCTTTGGAGAACTATTTACTCAAATCTATTGTGTATTTTAAATTAGTATGTCTGTTGCCGTTTAGGTGTAAGAGTTCTTTATTCTGAAAACAAGCCCCTTATCATATACTATATGATTGGGAAATATTTTCTCTCAATTTTTGGGGTGTCTTTTTACTTTATTGTGTTCACAGACTTTTTAATTTTGAAGTTCAATTTATCTCATTTCTTTTCTTTTCATTGCTTGTGATTTTTGGTTTCCTATATAGGAAACCATTGCTTAATCCAGGGTCTTTGAGATTTACTCATGTTTTTTTCTAAGAGTTTTATAGTTTTAGTTCTTAGATTTAGATCTATGATTTATATTCAGTTAATTTTGTATCTGATGTGAAATATAAGATATGAAGTATTTTGCATGTGATTATTGTATTGTTTGAGCACCATTTGTTGAAGAGATCATTTCTCCCCATTAAATTGTTTTGGCACCTTTGTCAAAAAATTAATCAACTATTAATATAAAGGGTTTTTTCTTGATTTTCATTTTTTTTTATTAATCTAAATGTCTATCTTTGTGCCAGCACCACACTCTCTTAATTAATACAGTTTTGTGGTGACATGTATTATTGTTATTATTACTTTAATAAGGACATTTTTATGGGAAAAAATCTACTTATAGCTCAGATAATCTTCACTCAACTCAGTCACCTGTCCTATAGCCCTACATTATGAGTAATACAAATGGTATAATTTATTTTCATTTTTAATTTCATGCATTAGGAATATGAAATCTAATTTTGTAATCCATATTCAACAAATTTTCAGGAAATCTTGTTAATTAAATTTACTATTTAAATTATTTTAGCTAGTTTTAAGTGCATAGAAATTTTACATTCAAAGAATTTAATATGTAAACTACATATGCTGTGTATGCCTTTGTTTTTTTTAAATTATAACACTTTTCTTCTATAAACATAATTTAATTCAAATCAATTTTATGGCTTTATGAGTGAGATTAACTCCTTCTCGATGTTAATTGAACTAGAGAATGAAGTGAACACCCCATAGGATACAAAAATAAACATTATGGTCTATTATGCAGCAGGAGAAAAACAAATTTCTTATTGATTAGAAAATATCTTTATGGAATACCAATATCAATGATGGAAACTGCTTATCTGTGCAGCTGGTATATTTATCAGTCCATCTATTCAAATCAATAAGCATTAATTGGTTATTATACTAGATATGGAATATATATATATATATATATATATATACACACACATCTATATATATCCAATATTTCTGACTAGAAAATATTTATAGTATTATATGGACCTAAACAATTAAACAAAAAACATTTGTGGTGATAAGTGCTATGATATAAACAAGCAGAGAGAACAGGCTCCTATACCAGAAGGGATAGTTATTAAAGGCTTGATGACAGTGAAGTTTAAGCTACTATGTGAAGGATAAGTAGGGCTGGCATGATGAAACCATTTAGGAGCTACTACTGCTGCCAAATGAACATCAATTTATTCTCCTTCATTAAAAATAATTTCTTTCTCCTCCTAAAATTATATTTTAATTTCATTCAAAATCACAGAAGTATTTGTGAGAGTAGAAATATAAAAAATAAAGATATTAAGCTGAAGACGTTTTAGGTGTTAAGTCAATATTGACTGTTAACTGTGGATATTTGTTAAAGAAAAAAATGAAGAATTAAGTTGTGAGATCTGTTTGGTGCCATTGCCTTGAAGAATGGTGAAGAGTCATTTTCGTAAAAAATCATAGTTGCTATCTCATCTTGTACTCAGATCCTTTTGATACATTTTTGGGAGGAGTAGAGTTGGATTGTTGCTACTCCAGTTACTTATGTTTAGAGGAAGCAAAGAAGGTCATAAGTCTACAGACCCTCTCTTTTATTCAGGGTATGTACTGTACATATTCATGGAAATTCTTCTGTTCTCAGACATCATGATCTCTCACTGTAAAAATTTCTCAGTAGAAGTCTACAATCTTAAAGTTCAATCTAACGGAACACCTCCTCTCACTGAGTGATAAGAGATTATGACACACTTTTACAGGAAAATTCTCACCATAAAAGTCTGATCATTTTGTATTAAAAAAAAATTGACACCCAGAAATAAATCAGTCACCTTTCTTCACAATAACAGAGTATTTTGTTATACAAAATGAGGTTACACTATCATTAGGGGGAAAACAATATCACTTAATGCTGTATTTATTCTGTTATAAGTACAACTACCTGAGAAAATAAACTACTTTTAGAAAAGGAAATAGTACGCTTGAAAATAAATTTGTATATAGACTCTGATTTAAATATTATGTTCTGGTCAGATTAGCAAACACCAAATAGCAACAATGAAGGAAAAAGCCACTGAAATTCTTAAAAGCAAATAATCTGCCATTCTCTATTTCTCTCTGTGAATGTTATCTGCTCCAGCTTTCAGGAAGAGGCTGTCATTCAGCTGTATTGCTGGAATGAAGGAGTAGATGACACAGTTTAATTTTATTATGGAAATTGATTTGCATCTTTTATATTTCTTGATTGAAATCTTTCCATGTAATGGCATTGAAAAAGACTCATAAAACTGCCATGACTGGGGTAATAACTATTATTATCATCAAATTTAATAAAAAAAAACTTGCCTGCAATATGGGAACTATGAATAATTCATGCAAACTGTTGCTTAAATGTGATAGAGAGGAAAAGACTTGTAGGAAAAATCTTAATGTATCCAGACAGGGATGATAATTGGTTTTTGCAAATAATGAATACTTCATGTGCACGCCAAGACTAGAGGAGAAAACCCCACACAGAGGAAACAATCCTACTTACCTGATTTTTTAAGGATAAGAGGCACAGATGGATTTTTAAAAAGGAACGGTCAGAAAATGCATATTCTAAACATCATATTTTAGAACATCATAGTGCTTCTTATAAATAAACAAAGACGTGAGGAATATTTAAAATAAGACTGCATTTATGTGTTTGTGAGTGATATGTGAAAAAACGAGGATTGGCTCCTGTGCTCAAATTTAGCATTTTCCTGTCTACATTATTCAACAGTCTCAGAGACCTAGTAAGTCATGTTAACTCTAATTTGCACAACATTTGTTTTTACATATTTCATATATAAATTTTTACAAGTATTGTCATATCTCTAGCTATAATCAAATTTTCAATTTGAGTTTGGTTTCAATTTGCTTTTCTTTCTTTTAACTTTGTTAATCTCTCTCCTTCTGCATTTATTGGCTACCATCTGGTGGAAAAAAATTGCAATAGCAGAGGAAGGTTGAAATATATGCAATCAGATAAATGTCTTAATTGTAAATATGCCTATTCAGCTACTAAATACTTTGAAAGTTTACTTTTAATTATTTATGTATAAAATAGCTGTCATACTTGAACAAGTTCTAAGAGTGTAGGGACAGATTTGTTTTAATTATTTCACTGTAACCAGGATGTCCTTGTTTCCCTGGACTGAATTGTTTTACATACATTGTTTCAGTCTAATGATTAATAGTGCCCCCTTCACTCTTAAACAATAACTGAATTAGATGATAAATTATAGAACCATTCTATATATAATCGGCAATTAGCATGGTTTTTACAGACACACTATGAATGAAATATTTTTAATTCTTTCAGCATTTCTATTAATGCATTTTTTAACTTATGCTAGATAATTGAGCATTGATTCTCTTATATTGGGATTATTCATGGAGGTAACATCAAGAAAAATAAATGCCTTTGGACAAAGAAGATGGAGTATGTATATACTATGGAATACTACTCAGCCATAAGAAAGGATGAAATACATCCATTTGAGACAACATAGATAGACTTTGAGAATATTATGGAAGTGAAATAAATCAGTCAGAAAAAGTTAAGAAGCATATGATTTCACTCATATGTGGGATATAAAACTGAAACTCATAGGCACAGATGACTGTATGGTGGTTACCAGAGGAACAGCAGAGGTAGTAAAGGGTAAAGGGGGCCAAATATATAATAACAAAAGATTATTTTACTTTGGGGAGTGGGCACATAATGCAATATATAGATCATGTATCATAGAAATGTACACCTAAAAAATAAAATAAACTTTTAATTTTGAATAAAAATGTAATAACTAACCAGTTACATTACATCTTATTATTTTAGACTATAGTTTATAAAACCAGAAAATTTTTCTTAAGCAGTTTAAGTACAATGTGGAACACAAATATGTGTTCTTTGGCGATTAGTTCATGGTGTATTGATATTGATGTCCCTGCACTTGTGAGTAAATAGGATGGGAGAATGATTTAACAGATATGATGAATTATTAAGTGTAATGCATCTTACAATCAATTGAGGGCAAAATTGGTATAATTATATCACATATGCATATATGATGTATATATTATATAGGCAGAATAATTATATTTTTGTTAATACAGTCTCATTATTTATGTACACAGTACTCCTTAAGATTAATCTCTTAAAATCTGTTTATAAATCTTAAAAATTCTTATTTGTATTTATACTATTTGTTAAAAATTTTAATCTTTACAAATAATTCTAAAAATATTATTGCTATGTAATTTTTAATTAACATATTTTAATGACTCCAGGAATCACAGAGCCAAGCTTCTTGATTAAAAACAACAAAGGTTATATTCTAATCAGATAAATGCTTATGTCGTTTCAGTTGTGGAAATTATCTTCAAAATGTTTTAAAGTTGTATGACATAAACACAGTATTGAAAATTGTTGCCACTAGTTGGGTATTTCATTATACTTAAACTAGAGGCCCGGGGCACGAAATTCGTGCACGGGGGTGGTGTGTCCCTCAGCCCAGCCTGCACCCTCTCCAATCTGGGACCCCTCGAGGGATGTCCAACTGCCTGTTTAGGCCCGATCCTACTGGTAGAATCGGGCCTAAATGGGCAGTCGGACATCCCTCTCACAATCCAGGACTGCTGGCTCCCAACTGGTCGCCTGCATGCCTTCCTGATTGCCCCTAACTGCTTCTGCCTGCCAGCCTGATCAGCCCCTAACCACTCCCCTGCCAGCCTGATTGATGCCTAACTGCTTCCCTGTCAGCCTGTTTGCCCATAACTGCCCTCCCCTGCAGGCCTGGTCACCCCTAACTGCCCTCCCCTGCAGGCTTGAACACTCCCAACTGCCCTCCCTTGCAGGCCTGGTCCCTCTCAACTGCCCTCCCCTGCTGGCCTGGTCCCTCTCAACTGTCCTCCCCTGAAGGCCTGGTCCCTCCCAACTACCTTCCCCTGCTGGCCTGATAGCCCACAACTGCCCTCCCTTGCAGGCCTGGTCCCTCTCAACTGCCCTCCCCTGCTGGCCTGGTCCCTCTCAACTGTCCTCCCCTGAAGGCCTGGTCCCTCCCAACTACCTTCCCCTGCTGGCCTGATTGCCCAAAACTGCCCTCCCTTGCAGACCTGGTCCCTCCCAACTGCCCTACCCTGCTGGCCATCTTGTGGTAGCCATCTTGTGTCCACATGGGGGCAGCCATCTTTGACCACATGGGGGCAGCCATCTTGTGTGTTGGAGTGATGGTCAATCTGCATATTACTCTTTTATTAGATAGGATAGAGGCCTGGTGCATGGGTGGGGGCCAGCTGGTTTGCCCTGAAGGGTGTCCGGATCAGGGTGGGGGTTCCCTTGGGGTGTGGGGAGGCCTAGGAGAGGAGCCTGTGGTGGTTTGCAGGCCGGCCATGTTCCCCAGTGACTCATGCAGAGGCCCTGGTATCTGGGGTTTATTTATCTTCTGTAATTGAAACTTTGTAACCTTGCGTGGAGGCCAGGGACAGCCAGGAAGCTTGGCTTCCTCCATTGCTAGAGCAATCCAAGACTCTTGCTTGCTCCAGCTCCATGGCCGCTTTGTTGGGATTTATTTATCTTCTATAATTGAAACTTTGTAGCCTTGAGCAGAGGCCAGGGCCGGCCAGGGCAGGCGGGAAGTTAGCTTCCTCCATTGCCGGGGGCAACCCAAGCCTCCTGCTTGCTCCATCTCCGTGGCTGGCCGCCATCTTGGTTGGGTTAATTTGCATACTTGCTCCTGTTTGGCTGGTGGGCATGGCTTGTGGGTGTAGCAGAGTGATGGTTAGTTTGCATGTTTCTCTTTTATTAGTGTAGATCACAAATCTGTTGTTCAAATTGAGTTAATCATCTTCCATTTTTCTTTAAGTGATTTGTTATCCTTCGCTATTAAGAAATCAATGTTAGAATAGTATGAGAATTTTGAAATAAGTTTGAATTTTGAAGTTTTTAAATTAATTTGCCAAGGGAAAATGTGAAATATAAATCCCTGGCTCTTTAAAATGTGCCAATATATTTGATGATGTCAAATAATAAATGTAAAATTTATTCCTTTATGTGAATGCTGTATGTGAACATTTCTTCCATGTAAGAAATTATGAAGTTTACAGCAGATATACATACATATAATACCAGGTACCATTGTTTTTTATAATATGCATTCAATGAGCCTTCTCACACCATATCATCTGCGCCTCATATTTTGTAACATAGCTACTTAACGTGTTTATCAATAAGATATCTTGAAGAACACTAGTTGATGCAATAGAATTAAAATCATATTAAAATTATTTTTAAAGCTCATAAAACACACCTTTACATAATAGGATCTTGTAAAGGAAAAACTACATGGCCTTACACATTCATAATTGAGATACCAAAAAATACTGCCACTTAAACTGTATTTATAAATAGTACTAGGGGCCCAGTGCACGAATTTCTGCACCTTGAAAAGAACTGTGGGCCTTAGGCTGTGGTGGGCACAGGGGTGGGTCTCAGCCCATCCTCTGTGCCACCGCCTGGCCCCTCCTGCTGTGGCCCCGAGTCCTGTCAGCTGGCAGCCCCCTCCCACCACTGCCACTGGTACCCACTGATGGCACTGACCAATCGGGGCCAGCACTGGGTGCCAGCAGCGGGTGCAAGTGGTGGCTTCGGTGCTGGCAGCTGGAAGCAAAGAATTTTCAGTAACCACCAGAGGTTCACGCCAATGACAGCGACTGGCACCCCACCTTGGTCTGGTGCCCCAGCTCACTTTTCCTCCATCCCCGCCATGGCCAATGCCTGCTGTGTTCCACACTCTGTTGTCTGCTGCTGACACCTGCCATGTTCTGCGCGCACCCCTTGGTGGTCAGCACATGTTATAGCGACCGGTTGTTCGGTTGTTCTGCCATTCGGTCTATTTGCATATTGGGGTTTTATATATATATAGATTCCTTTAAATTCTCCAATGACTCTACAGATAATAAAGTTATTACTAATACATAAGTTGAGCATAAAAAAGAAATTATGGCTATGGTTTAAATATTAAATATTGGTATATGTACACAAATAATGTTATGATTTTCTTGGAAGATGCTAGAAAAATCATTTATTATTCTTAAACCTGTTAAATAAAATAAACAATCAAGTATTTATTCCCTCCTTTCTATATAAACTGTATTTTATAATTATATCTCAGCCAATAAATGAATATGATATTAGAATTATCATTTCACTATTTTGCGACCTCAAAGTCACTGATGTATACTATCATCTATTACTTCTAATAGATCAAACTCAAGACAACCATCCATTATGGTCTCCTGATGCAAGTACACATCTATTTATGTAGAATTATTTCTAAAGTTTAAAACTGAATCTCTATATCTTACTATTTATTCATAGATAATAAGATAGAAAACCAAGAAAAACAGAAAGGGAAATTCACTGGATAGTTGATGATAATAAGGAACTAATTCTTGGTGGTAGTTGACGAAATTATGGTTACGTTTTTTTGAAAGATTGCTTATTTCTAGAGGTGCATATGAAATATATAAGAAGAATGAAATTATGTTTCAGTTTAGCTCCTTAAAAATGTGATGTGTGGTGAAGTAGTAGGAATGAAGGTAAAACAAAATTGGTTATGAATTTTAATTTATTGAAGCTGAGTGATAGGTACATGGCTACATTGCTATTCTCTCTCTCTCTCTCTCTCTCTCTCTCTCTCTCTCTCTCTCTCGTCTCTCCATCTCCATATATATATATATATATATATATATATATATATGTGTGTATATATATATATATATATATATATATATATATATGTCTTTTGTGGATACTCTTAGCATATATAAGTATTTCATGGATATTCTTAACATATTCATACATCTTTTAGCATTTTTCCTGAATGATATTCTTTAATGTAAATACCTAAATTATATGCTAGATTTAGTAATATTCTGTATTGAAATAGGTCTGCTTCTCTCTTTGCATTATAATATTTTTATGTTTTGGTAGTACCTATTAAAACACACAAAAAGAAGGAATTTATAAAAATGCATTTTGCATAAAATAATGACATATTTTGTCTTCATCAGTTATGGATGAGGCCTCTGAATAACAAAATATTCCCTTGACTGGATCTTGAATATTTGCACAGAAAACTCTGCTTAGTTTTTTTAAGGCTCCAATTGTATTATTTTTATTCCTCACAAATTACACTTTAAATCCTTAAGATGATGCAGTTCAGTGCATCCAAACGTTGGATGTGCACGTTATTTCATTCCCCAAATTATAACAGTTAGGCAGTGAAGGGAACACCTAGACACATCAGAAGCAAGAGCAATTCAATTGCTAGAACAAGTCTCACTGATGCATTATTTCATCTGGAATGGCAAAATTCTTCCCTTAGGAGAAAACTACCAAATATTAGCTAAAGTTATGTCTTTGTCTATTTATTTTAAATAAAATGTGGAGTGATAATGAAAGTTGTGGTAAACATGGCTTTGATTAAGATCAATTTTAAACTTTAGTAAGTTAATCATTTATGCATAAAATATGTGTTGCATTAAACATGCTTGCTATAATCAGTTTCTATGTCAACCAAGAAGCTGTCAGATTACATTGATTTATACAGGATGGTTTATAAGGTTGTGACCAATGTATTAGACCTAATTATTTTGTAAAATGACTGGCAATACTAACTGTAAAATTAGTGATAGTGGTTCACCATTTGAAATAGCTTTTCACTTCAAAGATTATTTACATGCTTAAAAAATCCTTATGTAAATAATTGGAGAAGGGAAAATTGAAGAGTGAGTATAAAATAAATAGCTAATCAAAACTAGAAAAATAATATTCTACATAAAACCAATCTTTTAATATTTAGATAAATATTTTAATTACTGTATGTGTTACTTTTAAATGTTCTATGATTGATTGAGAAAAATATTGATTTACTATTATAAATTTATATTACTTCAACTTTAATCAAACTCTTCCAAAATTTTATGAAGTTGTTGTCATTTGGTTTAGTTCTTTATTTTAAAAATTTTTATTTGGTAAAACATTGTTATTATTAATTTAATTTTATATTGTTAACCACTTATCACTTTATTTGGTATTCATTATTTTTTGAATTTTACATTTTTTTACATAAGATCATTTTACTGTTCCTTAAGTGAAGGTTTTTATTAGGGACAGTGGCCCTCTATTGGAAAATTTTTATTTTAATATATGTTTTTAAAATGTTTTTTAAATTTAAAGTTAGTTTTAAATACTTTAGATATTTATTATTGCCCAGCCAGTGTGGCTCAGTGGTTGAGAGACCTATGAACCAGAAGTCATGTTTCAATTCCCGGTCAGGACACATGCCTAGGTTGAGGGTTCAATCCCCAGTGGAGGTTGTGCAGGAAACAGCTGATCAATGATTCTCTCCCATCATTGATGTTTCTCTCTCTCTCTCTCTCTCCCTCTCACTTCCTCTCTGAAATTAAATATATATATATATATATATATATATATATATATATATATATACACACATATACATAAAAGTATTTATTATCCTATTTATTCCAGGTTTAATGTGTAGAAATCAGCTGTCAGTGTTATTGGCATTCATTTGAAGAAAACTTGTGTTTTTGTTTTCTTCTGGCTATTTGAACTCTTTTTTCTTTGTCTTTTAACAAGTTTATACTCATATGTATAAATGTGGATTTATTTTTAGTTAGTATGATTGTAATACTTGGGATTCTTGAATATGAGAAATTTTGCTTCTATTCTACTCAGGCTTATTCCTGTAAAAAAATATGTGTAAAATTATTTTTAAGACATATCCAAGAGCTTACAATTTTTGCCAATCTATAAAACATATACTAAATTTGGTGAAGATTTGACAGATTGTTCTTAGAATAACTGAACCAGTCTAAGCTTCCACTACTGGAGTGTTTATATTCACATTTTACCACCAACATTTGGCATTCTCCAGCTTTTCTTTTCCAGTTAAAAATAATATCCCATTAAAAATTTGCATTTCTTTGTTTTCTAATTAATTTAAAACTTTCTCATGTGCTTGTTAGCCTTTTGAGTTTATTCTTTGAAAAATGTAGATTAACATCCTTTTCCATTTTTCTGTCAAGGTTGCCGAATTTTTGTTGATGATATGCAGAAGTTGCTTTTATATTCTAAATATTATTCTCCTTCTGATTTAGACCAAACAAAAATGTTTTCCCAATCTTACATGTATCTGTTAACTTTGATTTTGGTGTCCTTCATTGAAGACAAATCCTTAATTTTGATGTATTACACTAATCTTTTTTGTTTATACTTTGTCTTTTGAAATTTTGTCTGGTTAAGTGTTTCTTAGCGATCACCCTTACTCTTTTGTCACAAATATAGACTCCCTCACTTACTTCTATAGCCTTTGAAATTCTGTCGTGGCATGTTTCTTCTAATCTCTTTGGGACTCTTTTGTCTGTAGGATTAAAGAATGAGTTTTCATTTTTCTCCTATGTTGAGCCTTTCTACTATGTATCTATGGGTGATATTTTGTTTCACCATTGATTTATGCTACCAATTGATCCTTTGTTAAATTTCTGCATATACATGAGTCAATCTGTAGCCTCTCTATTTTGTTCCAATAACCTATTTCTCTGTTATTGGAAAACACCAGCGATTTTTACTTCTGTAACTATACATTCTATTTTACTTTTTAACTTTGGATTTACTTATTTATTTGTATATTCTTCCATATAATGTATTGTTTCTTTAAAGAAATCCAAAGGTATTAAAATATATTTTGAAATATGGTACATAATCATAATATACTATATACAATTTCCATGTAATGATATATAAAATATATTAAAGAAGTAGAGATTTCTGGGTTTGCTGCTATTATCTCTGTTATCTTGAATACTAGTTACATATACTAATTTTGTATATTTAACAATTTGAAAGTTTATGAATATTTATAATATAATCTAGGCAGTTTGTCAAAAAATAGGGTTTCATGGATACACATTTTCCAGATTCCGCCCCCCCCCTTTTTTACTGTAAGGCAATAAAGTAAGGGAAATAAGAGTTTTCTCTCCTCAGCTCTGAAAGTTATTTTTAAAAATATTTTATTGATATTTTACAGAGAGGAAGGGAGAGGGATAGAGAGTTAGAAACATCGATCAGCTGCCTCCTGCACACCTCCTACTGGGATGTGCCCGCAACCAAGGTACGTGCCCTTGACCGGGATTGAACCTGGGACCTTTCAGTCCGCAGGCTGACGCTCTATTCACTGAGCCAAACTGGTTTTGGCAGATCTGAAAGTTTGCAAGACTTCAGACATTTCCTGCCCTGTTCTTAGGCTACCTGCCTTATACAGCTTCATTAACAGGCTGTTGCCTAAGGCAAAGAACAAACAGCATTGTGCTTAAGGCTACCCCACTCTCCAACCTGTCTTTGTATCCTAAATCAGGCAGTACTGACAGAGATTTTATTCTGTCTTTAGAAACTTCCACATTAACTCTTCAGCCTTTCACACTGTCCATAGAATACCCAGATAGCACTTATCTCATGGAGAAACAGAGTCAGGCAGTGGAAGTCCTTCAGGTTACAATGTGTTACTTCATCTGTGCACAGCTGCCAAATAATAAATGTTGGCTTCTTTTTCCCAAGAACTCTTAGCCTAAGCTTCCCCATTATTCAACTAGTGTCCAGGATCTGCAAATGCCCTCAGGAGTAAAAATGTTTGACCTGAGTGATGAATATATAAATGGACAATGGCAAGACCAT
Organism: Plecotus auritus; assembly: GCF_963455305.1. NCBI lineage: Eukaryota > Metazoa > Chordata > Mammalia > Chiroptera > Vespertilionidae > Plecotus > Plecotus auritus. Next base: position 29,668,333 of record NC_137775.1, on the reverse strand, counting down.
TTTTGAGAGCAGATATCTGAGCCACAACTTGCTGCAAACAGTCCAGAAAGCCAAATCAAAATCTATACAGCAGTCATCAGGAGTCAGAGCTTGGACAATGTCTACTGGGTTCCCTAACTTTTGTCCTCATTTCAAATTCAAGGCCAACTGGAGTAAGCCAGATATGGTCCCCCAAACAATCCCACAGGAATTCCCACTTATAGTTAGCCTGCCTCCGCCTTGCACATACCAACAACCTCCAAAGAAAGCATACTTAAACCTTGTTTTTCCCCATAAAGCTTTTCCACTTCCCTCCTTTGCAGCCCTACCAAATGCTGTTATAGTACCTGACTCTCTTTCTGTGGCAAGTTCTGAATAAATAGCCTCTTTCGTTTTATCTTTATTTTCACATAATTTATCTTAGAAGTGTTTTTCTCTCCCTTGAATTTCATTTCATTCAAACCGTTCATGATATTAATTTATGAGGGTCTATTTTTAGATTATGTAATTTTTTTCCCTAGTTTTGATAGCAAAGGAACAGATATGCCATGAATTCCTGAATTCTTGCTAGGAGAAGAGATTCAGGTAAAATATTCTTAAAGGAGCAAACAAAGCCTGGATAGTGCAAGTTTTGTAAAAGGGCCAGGGGTTTGAGTACATGGTGCCCAGCTACTATCACACAAAGAAAAATTCCCCCAGACAGAGAACGTTGGCCCGGTTTCACACCTCTAATTCTTTAACTAAAAAGATTCTGGGAGTTATGATGGTTAGAGCAAGAGTTGGCAAATAAGGCCAAATTCAGTTAGCCACCTTTTTTGTTAATAGTTTTATTAGAACACAGCCACATTTCTTTTTGTATATCTTGCCTATGGCTGTTGCTTTAGTGCTGCGATGGCAGAGCTGAGTAATTGTGACAAAGACTGTGTGGCCCACAAAGTCCAAGATAATTACAACATGTGCACTAAACCCTATGTTTAATGTACATATTTTAGGTGCTGTATTTTTCTCAGCTCTAGAATTTGTATTGGATTTTTAATTACTTTTAATATATCTTGACATTGAGATAATGCTTGTCTTTCATGCTTGAACATATGGATAATAGCTCTTTTAAAGTTCTTGACTACTGATTTCATCATTTCTGTCATTTCTGGTTCTATTTGTATTGACTAAGTATCCTCCTGGTCATGAGTAACATTTTCTCCTCTCTGTGTAAGTAGTGATTTTTAATTGAATGATGGATATTGTGGAAGTTATATTGATGTTGTCTTCCTCTGAGGGATATAAGGATTTATGCTAGTGGGCAGTTAATTTAAGCTTTGTTAGGGCACATCTAGAGTAACTGTAAGAAGTAGCTTAATCCTAAAGTGTGACATTTCTGAAGTTGCTACTGAATTCTCTGGATGTTTAATAATGTTCCTCTTCTATGCCTGCTGAGAATTTGAATATCTCCCAGCCAGTACTATTTGGTTTACGGTTAGTAACTTTTTAATTGTTTTCTATCTAGTAGTTGTTTTTGCTCAGTTTCACAGAGTTTCACTCTGTTCATGTGTAGTTTAGTATTCAGCAGAGACTCAAAGGAATACTATCCACATTTACAGACGTCTTCAAAGATATAGTTCTTCTTATCTTATACCAATTTTTAAGCCATTTGAAGCTTTCTCCTCAACCTTATAATACTGCTATCCCCTGTTTCAGTTATTGCTTTTTGCACCACAGTCTGGAAAGTGTCTCCAGGGTGATTTGGCTCATCATGTTTATTTTCTTCCTCTCAATCCTATGCTGAAAATAGGTATTTAATACATTTGGGTTAGTAATTTAATTGTTTACAATATAAATTATAGTCTGTTACCAGCAACAGCATCATGGCTGGCTAGGTATTAATCTAGCAGTTCTATTAAAAGAGCAACACAACTAAATGACAAATTTAATAGGAATGCAAGGTGTTATGGGATGAATTGTGTCCCCTAAAAGTACCAGTACATATGCTGAGGTCCTAAGTTCCAGTACCTCAAAATGTGATTATTTGGAGATGGGGTCTTTCAAAGGGTGTTTTAGTTAAAATTAGGTCATGAGGGTAGACTCTAATCTCATATGACTGATACTCGTATAAAAGGAAATTAGGACACAGAAAGACACAGAAGGAAGATCATGTGAAGACAGTGGGAGAAGATGACCAACTACTAACTAATGAGATAGGCCTCAGAAGGATAGTCCAAAATTATATTTTTGAAATTATAAAAGCAATAACATTGTTTCATACATGAAAATATCCTAAAATTTTATTATACACACACACACACACACACACAATCTCATATTATAAAGTTTATGTTATTAAGTGCTGGTGTAACTTATAGCATGATATTAAATCTAGTCAGAGATAAGTGTTTCTCTCTACAGCTACTGGTTCTCAAAATGTTGACTATTACATCCTAAATGCTATGAAAATAACATTCAGAAAATGATGAACAAGCACAGTAATTTACAAAATTTAAAATGAACTTTCCATGAGTTTATAGACAACTGATAAACCATGAATAAACACATTTACTCATATGACAACATATATTGTTTGCTATTTGGATACAGAATATTTGTTTCACAAGACTTTTATCTCATTCACTTCATTTAAGGCTTATATCCAACTAGTGAACACAGATATAGCTGGCATCATCTGATTGACTGGTACTGACTGTGCCTTCCAGGTCACTAAATATTTTTAATATCACAGCTTTGCTTTCATGTAGATGATTATAAATCTGTTTACAGGCTTACCACTTGGTAGCAATACTTTAAGTAACCCCTGTGTATTAATTGGCTGGGTTTACCACAACAAAATACTACAGAGTCGGTGGCTTAAACATGAGAAATTTATTTTCTCACAGTTCTGGAGGCTAGAAGTCTGAGATCACAGTGTTGGCAGAGTTAGTTCCTTCCCAGGGCTACAAAGGAAGAATCTGTTCCCAGCCTTTCTCATTGGCTTGTAGATGACTGTCTTCTCCCTGTTTCTTTTCTTATTTTCTCTCTGCATATCTATCTATCTATCTCCAAATGTCCCCTTTTTATTAGGACACTAGATGTATTTGATTAGAGCCCACCCTAATGGTCTCATTTTTAAGTTGATTACCACTGTAAAGACTATATCCTCAAGTAAGGTAACATTCTGAGGTAATGGAGGCAGAACTTCAATATATGCATTTCGGGGGAACACAATTCAACTCATAAGGACAGTTGATAAAAAGACCCAAAGGCCAATAATTTCTCTTTTTCAATGATCTAATTGTCTATTTGAAGTCCATCCCCAGTTAGATTGAGGATAAAAACTGCGTTAGGTTGATACGCACATAGCAGAAAACATAAAACAGCAGTGATTTTAAAAAGCTAGAGGTACAATTGTCTCCCATGTGAAGGAAGCCCAGGGCTAGATTGGTGTCATTAAGGATATCTGGGACCCACCTTCCTCCTATTATTCTATGAAATCATCTTGACATCCATGATCAAGGTCACTTCTATATCTGAAGAGATCAGCCAGAGCTCTAAAAATGATGGCTGTACTCTAAGGCTGTTTCCCATGTTAAGTCAGGTCTCTTTAAACTCCCTTCTTGGGTGCCCTAAAGACACTGCTACTCACAACTCATTGACCAGAATCTAATCTAACAGTATTTCAGCTGTTTTCAAGGAAAAATGGGAAAATGGGTATTGTCAGGGACTGATGGCCTATATGTATATGCAGAATGGATAACTAGGGTTCTGCAAACAGACTAAAGGTCAGGTAAGGGTTGCTATTTCTTTAGAGAAACCAGAGAATTTTCTAGTTTTTTTCAGAGCTGGCTCTTTGAGAGGTGAAAGTGATTACCAATAGTGAGGGTAAGAATTTCATTACCCATATTTACCAATGTGAAAATTTACCAAATTTCTAAGCATAACTCTACACGGAAATTCTGGATGTGATTGGAACTATTTTGATCCTACACTCTGAGCGTCAGCAATATAAGAATAGGTGAGTCTGAAAAACAATGTACAAATCCATATTAGTTTGATGTTGCTGTAAAAGCATGAATTAACACTAAGGCTCTGGGCCATGCTCAATATAATATAGGTTCTGATCTGTTAAATGAGATTTCTCTGTAACCAGACCAATAAAATTATGTTATTACAAGTTATCGTTTATTAGGTCTACCAAGCACTGTGCTAATTATCTATTATTCTATTACTACTTCAATTAATTCTTTATGGCAAATATAACATTCCAATTTTACCAAGTAGGATATTGAGAATTGGAAAAATTATTTTATTTTAATGATAACGTGATTGCTTAGTGGCTAATTTGGGATTAATAACTACATCTGTCTGACATCAGAGCCATTTTGATATGATGAACTCTAATCCTATGTGAAAGTAGGCAATTATGAGCCATTCTCTCAAAATCAGACAATTTGAATTAAATCCATTTTCCTAAAAGACAGATGTCATAGTTTTCACTCTATTCATGACATATTAAAAAAGGCAATCTAGTAAAATAGGAATGTGTATCTTGGAGAAATAAACTATCTTTAATCATTTAATAGTCTATAACAGTGGTCGGCAAACTGCAGCTCGTGAGCTGCAGTTTGCCACTCTGTTGACTAATGAGTTTGCCGACCACTGACCTAGACTCTCGATTCCAATAATTACAGGCTGATGTTGTTCCTTGTGATTAAGCCCCTAGGTCAGTGGTCAGCAAACTCATTAGTCAACAGAGCGGCAAACCTCATGTGGCTCGCGAGCCGCAGTTTGCAGACCACTGGTCTATAATATTGAGAAGGCAATACTCTCAATTCTGTGTGGGGTCAATAATAGAACTCGGGAAACAAGGCCAGTGGGATTATGTTACAAGGAAGCTATTATTTTGTTTACTGTAATTATAAGCTATCCACTTATGAAACTGGTAATTTCCTAAAGTGTGAGTTTCTAATGTCAGCAAAATTACTTAAACAGAGTTACTTAGGGTTTCTCTATGTCATATTAATGAGTGATTAGTCTAAATCAGTGGTTCCCAACCTTTTTTTGGCCATGCCCCACCTAAGCATCTCTAAAATCCTGATGCCCACCCTGTGACATACAATTCTTATTATTCAAAAAGTGAACTATTCACGTGGAGGAAGCCTATAGGGCCATTAACTTGGTCTAAACAAGCTTCCAAAGAACATGGCACCCATGAAAGAGAAAAATAAAAGAACAAAAGGACAGTTGAAGTACTGAGGAAGAAATCACTAAGAAATTGTTAAATAATAATTGAAGTTATATGAAAAAATAGCAAATAAAGTTTCAAAACAGATAATAGAAAACTGGAATGCATAAAAATGTCACAATATATATTTATATACTATATATGAGACCCCTAGGACCATAAGAAATGCAAAAAATTCACTGTTAATAACTCATTCTCAAATTGCTCCCCTTTAAAAATCAAATTCCCCTCTGTGGGGCGTGTGCCCCACATTGGGAACCACTGGTGTAGATACATTTGAATGTCTCTATTGTAGATTAAGTTGTGTCCCCTCAAAAAGTATGTTGAATCCTAACCACCCTTATCTGTGATTCTGACCTTATTTGAAAACAAGATCTTTGCAGGTACAATCAAGTTAGGATAAAGTCATACTTGATTAGCATGGGCCTTAAATCAGATGACTGGTGTTCTAATGTAGAGAGAAAGATTTGGAGACATACACACACACACACACACACACACACACACACACACACACACACACACAGAGAGAGAGAGAGAGAGAGAGAGAGAGAGAGACAGCCATGGGAAAATAGAGGCAAAAACTGGAGTGATGCATCTACAAACCAAACACTGCCAAAGATTGCTAGCAATTACCAGAAGGTAGGAAGAGTCAAAGATGGATTCTCTTCAAGGGCCACTCAAACAGGCATGGCCCTGTTAACAGCTTGATTTGGGACTTCTTGCCTCCAGAAGTCTCTTTCAAACCTGAAAACCTCTAGTCTGCTCTAATGAGACGATAGGTCTCATAGAAAAGAGCCGTAAACTAAGGCAGATTCCAAGGAGACAGTGATCTTAGGTTGGTTCATAAACAATGAGTGGTATTTTCTATCCTGCAGAGAAAAAAGTGAAAGCAAATAAGGAAAGAGAAATCATGGCAGCCCATACCCAAAGATTAGGGTAGGATGTGTACTTAGGAGAAATTAAGAGACCAGAGTGACTAATAACTGAGGGAATTAGTTTGGAATATTGTGAAATAAGCTTGGGATGATTGTGTGGAAGACTGTAGATGGTATGTTGTCCACTAATAGGAATTCAAACTCTTAATGGTTTGAGGGACAGATAGAATGATTAGAGCAAGAAGGAGTATGCATGGAAAGAAGAGTACACGATTAGCCTGGAATACCTGGAAGGTTGGCTAAAGAACAGTGATTTAAAGTAATCTGTGTAAGAAAATGATATTCTGGGAGTAATGGTTACAATACAAAAAAAAATAAATGTGGGCAGTATTCAAGAGGGGAAACTGATAAAAAGAGAGCAACAAAGAGATACAGTGAGAAAAATAAAGATAAAGAGAGAGAGAGAGAGAGAGAGAGAGAGAGAGAGAGAGAGAGAGAGGCATACACAGAATGAGAGAGGGAGAAGGAGGCAAAAAAGATGAATACATGTTTTGAATCTCTGGGACAAGGAAAATGATGTTGTTCAGATCTGTGGTCTTAATAAAGAATGAGGAAGTCAATATTTTAGGCTTTTCAAGCTGTAGAGTCTCTATTACAACTATTTCACTATGCTGTTGCCTATAATAGCAAATATATCTAATTTTTTAGCCTTCTCCCGCCCTGCGGACCACCTGACAATTTGCCATTTCCTAATACAAGTTGATTTTATAGATCTCCATTTTATGTGTAGGTATCTTGATTAGTGTTGATTTTTAGAAACTGTAATGTTTGCTTGCCATTTTTCCAGTTTTTTTCAACTATTGTTCATCCTAAAGTAAAATTTAATTTCATTTCACTGTTACATTCTTTAGGCAAGTGATAAAATAATATTTTGGGTAATATCCAAGTATTAATGCAGTGAGAGGGAGAGTATTTCCTCCTGAGTATTTTTTTTCCAAAAAGAAAAGTTAGAAAGTATAAACTATACAAGTCAGAGAGAATATATCTGTTCTTTCCTTTCAGTAATAGGTTTGCATTTTAACACCTCCTTTATGAATTGATGTTATCTCATTGCAGATTGCTTATCAGCAACTACTTCTGATTTAATGTAGATAATTTCTGATCTAGAGCAAACTCAATTAGGAATGGAAATAAATGTGCTGTTCTATTTTCACATTTTCTACAAAAACTTAAACCAAATTCACAACTGCCTGCCAGGTCCACATTATAAGAGTATCTTTCACAACTTTGTCAAGAATATGTCACACCTATCATGGTGTGGAATTATTGTGACTTGTTTATAGTATTCAGTGCTTGATACACTTTTATTTATATAGGATTGTTGGAAAATTGTTTTTTTCTAGTAGAATAAGTACTTTTCATCTGTGAATATGATTTAAACAAATAAACACTTTACTGACCTCTTTTTTTAATCCTACAAAAGAGTCATATTTCTTGGTTATTGAATGTCAACTGAGTATTAACAGTCTGATAACCAGAGATAATTTTATAAAACATGGCTATAAATTATTCAATATTTAAGGTATTATATTTATATTTAGTTTCACAAAATCTTCCAGGCTAGTAACAAAACACTCAATGTTATGAGAAAAGGAATGGGTCTAGTTGAAAATGGTGTATTTCAAATATTATTATATATGTTTATCTTAGAATAGTAGAATTTTGACTTATCACCTTTCTTTAAGTATCTCAGTTCTTTATAAGTAGAGAAACAATGAATGTACACAGACAGGGCCCCTTTCTTAGTTTGGGCTGCTAAAACAAAATGCAGTAGACGCGGTGGCTTAAAAAGTGACTTATTTTTCTCAGCTCTGGAATATGGGAAGTCCAAGATCAACATGATAGATTGTCTGGTAAGAGTGCTCTTCCAATCTTCTCATTATGTCTTCACATGGCCTTTCCTTAGTGCTTGCTTGCACACAAGTAGAGAGAGAAAGAGAGATCTCATAAATTTAAACTTCATTCTATATGTCTTTTCTCACATGTACACCCATGATTCCCCTCCAATAAGTCCATCATCAAAACACCAGCAATTAGGAAATCAGTGATAGGCAATAAAATATATACATAATTTTAAGCATATTGGAAAGCAACCCATAAGTTATATTTTAGTAAAATGAGAATGAGCAATCATTTCTAAATAATGTTGTTGTATTCAATTTACATAATAGTGGCACTCTACCTTAATCAATCCTAAATTGGATCATTAGTTAATGAAAATAGTCACTAATTAAATACTTCTGATTTTTACTTGTATCATGAGATCAAATTTCCTGATGAAATTCATTATGAGGATTGGATACATTTAAAGATTTCTGTTTACGAATTATACTGCAATAGAGAGAGCTCAGTGTAAAAAGAAAGGTTTTATAATCTGTTACCAGTAATGTTAAATAGATGCAGTATTGTTTTATGATTATTATGAAGCAGACAAACCAGAAAAATCAGAATAACAATTTAAATGTTAACACTTCATTTTATTATCTTGGATGAATGTAAATCGTGACTTACAAAATTCCCTATTCAGGAAACACATAATTCTAGGACATTAGATCTGCAAATATCCTTAGAATCCCTGAATAGAATACCCACATTTTACAACTCAATAGCAGGCCCCTAAATACTGTAATTTGCCTAAGATTAAAGATTTAGAAGGTGAGCGGAAACAAAATCATTCTTCCTGAACTCTCAACTTGTGCTTTAGCAGCCCATCATTCAACCCTCTGTACATGAACACCTTTAACTGGCTTATATGTTACCCCTCCTGTGTTTCAAAACAGCCAAATAAGCTCATTCTTTGACATTGGGCTGTAAGATTGGTTGAGACAGAGGCAGAATTGCTGTACTTTCTACAGAATACTGTGAAAGATGGTAATGTCTATGAAATCTGGATAAGGTCTTCATTTTTTCTTGGGCCACTAATATTTTCTCTTACTAACAACTATAAGAAGGTATAGGACTCCCTGAAACAATGTATTTTCCACAGGTATCAGTAAATAATCAGGAGACAAACATCTCCGTTTTCAGACCTCCAAATGTGTGGAAGAAGTCATTCAATGTGAGGAAAAACAAATACTATGGTGCCACAAAAAAAAAAAAATAACTTTTGTCCCAACTGTTAAGTTCTTCCAGCTAAGCTAATCATCAAATTGACATGAGGCAGATTAACAGGAGAAAATGTCCAAAGTTTATTGCAGATGTACAGACAGGGGTATCCTAAGATATGAGACCCGAGGACAGACTGGACAGTTGAGGCTTAATATCATTCTCAAGCTAAGGAGGAGAAGGTGAGGGGTTAGTGGTTTGGGACTTGAATGGGCAGGAAAGCCATTTATGTGGAGGTGGAAAAGCAAATTTTTGGTAAATAAATGTGTCCTGGGCCAACTTTAACAATGGGACACAAAAAGAACTCTTAACAAATAGGCATTACTAAGTTGTGTTTATCACACAATAGTTTATATTGAACTATAGTTATCTTTGATGACATCTCTTTTCCTGAAGCAGGTCCTCTATCTAAATTATTTTTAGGCCCTTAGGGGGAAGGTCAAAGGTTTTCCCTGAGTCTTTTGTTCCTTAATAACCAGCTTAAAAGCAGTACCCCAAAAGGCATACTTTGGAGTGGTCAAACTTGGCTTTCCTTCAACCCAGAGAAGAAGGGAAAGCAGAAGTTGCAGCTGAAAGAAAAGAGGAAAATTTTCAAAAGACTAAAAATGCCCTGGGTAGTGTTAGGCTTCATAGTATTTTTTAAAATTATTTTTATTTCCTGTTAAATATCACCTACTCTGGTATGTGCAAGAGTCTTGCATTTTTAACAATTTTCCTTTATATGTAATACAAGAATCTTTGAATATGGAAGAAAATACACTAAATTAGTATTCTTGCCATTGTAAAATATACTAGTTTTAGACCGATATGACTTCAATGACATTACAAAGAAAACATCTGTGAGAGACAATACGATTCTGACAGAGTGAAAGGGTTAAACACCCCTTAATTTCTCCACTTTAGCAAACCTCCCAAGGCTTTTACTAGAAGACTGTTTCTGTTTTCTGCCAGATGGATGCAAATTTACTCTTCAAAAAGGAATTAATTTACTAAGGTATGACGCATCTTTTCTCTTTTCTATTCTGGTAATTGAATATTCATCACAAAACAAGTACTGCTAATTAGCTGATTATTCCATTTACTGGAAAATAATGAACATGCTAGTCCTATCCAAAAAGGGAGAATTGAAAAAAATCTATCTACATTTTATTTAGTTACTACTGCTCAAATAACTTTAAAAACTTCAAAACATATAATGCATTTCACTGTAATGAATATTCAGTAACTGTTTAAGCTTTAATTTCTTTAGGAAATGGAGATTTTAAGTTAACATTTATTTACTCAGTGTACAAAATCTCTGATTTTAGCAGGGCTGTGTCTTTGCCTGCATTTAGTAGTTTGATAAAATTAAAAAGAATTGTGGGTATTTCCTCAAGTTTTAAACTAAGATGGATGATTAATTTTGGGACCTGTTTTAACAAAAGTTTGTTTTAGAAACTTTAATTATGTACTACAGAATTTTATAAAGAGGTTATTTAACATTTCTTTCTAAAGGCTAATTTAAAAAGTAACTTAAATATTTAAAAAAAATATTTTATCATTAAAATCTTCTCATTGGAACTCCCGGTAAATAAAACTAAAATTTAGACCACACATTAGGATAAATCATTGTTAAAAAAATCTGAATATATCCTTGTATCCAGAGTGTAAAAAATATATCTGAAATATTCTTGCATTTAATAATAATAATAATAATAACAACAAACAGCATTATTAATATAGGCAAATTTTTATAGAGGCAACTTATAAAAATATACATATAAGTGGCCACTATGCTCAAGAAAAAATATTCAAGAGGACTAGGCATGCAAATTAAATAACACACATTATAATGGTTAAAAAATAAAACTGAGAATAATCAATATTGGCAAAGATTTGGAACTATTAGAATACGCATAAATTGCCTGTAAAGTGACACCGTTTATTTGGAGTGTAGCCTTATAAATTTTATAACTTTCCTGAGAGCCCAACAATTGCACCACTAAAAATTTACCCAAGAGAAATGAAAATGTACTCCACATAAAAAATTTTTCACGAGTGTTCATTGCCACTTCATAATAACCAAGGATTAGAAATTACTTAATTCTTCAACAGCTGATGGGTAAATAATTGTTATATGGACATGCAATGAAATGCTAACTCATTATTTTTAAAATGAAGTAATTTTAGTAGTTACATAAAATAACATATTTGACTTTTAAAAATATCATACTAAAGAAAAGAAATCAGAACAAAAAATCATATGAAATTTTTAAAAAGACAAATTCAATCTGTAGTAACAGAAAGCAGATCAGGGGTTGTTTGAAGTCAAGGATGGTGGAATTAAGGGGTGACAAATATATTCTATATCTTGATTGTGATGGTGATTACCAAGGTATTTAAATTTGTTGAAATTCATATTTGTGTTTTTTTCCAATTTCTTCTTGCATTTGATTTCTAATTTCAAAGTGTTGTAGTCAGATAATATACTTGGTGTAATTTCAAGCTTGTTAAATTTGTTGATGGTCTATCATTGGGAATTTTCTATGTGTATAATCTTGTGTTCTGGGATAAAAGGCTCTGTAATGTTATGTCTATTTGGTCTAATGTATCATTTGAGGCTGATGTTCCTTTTTTGATTTTCTGTTTGTATGATCTATCCATGGCTGTCAATGGGGTATTTAGATCTGCAACTATAATAGTATTTTTGTCAGTTTCTTTCTTTAGTTCTATTAGTAGTTGCTTTGTATATTTTGGTACTTCCTCATTGGGTACACATATATTGGTAACTGTTATGTCTTCTTAATGTATTTTCCCCTTTATTGTTATAAAATGTCCATTTGTGTCTCTTGAAATCTGTTTTGTTAAATATAAGTATGGCTACATCCATTTTTCTCTGGATGCCATTTGCTTGGAGAATCATTTTCCACCCTTCACTTTGATACTATATTTATCTTTGTAGCTGAGAAGTATTTCTTGGAAGCAGCATATGGTTGGGGTTTGTTTTTTTATCTAATAAGCAACTTGGTGCCTTTTTATTGGTGAGTTTACTCCATTTGCATTTAGGGTGATTATTGATGTATGAGGATTTCCTATAGCATTTTATCTATTGTTTTCTGATAGTTCTGTGTCTTTGTTGTTTCTGTTCACTTGTGTTTCTGTCCGTTGTTTTAGTTTGGTAGAATGCTGTGGTTTTCCCATCTGTTTCCTCTTTTTTATGTTATATGCCTTCATTCTGTGTGTGTGTGTGTGTGTGTGTGTGTGTGTTTTATGTGTATGTGTTTGCCATTAAGTTTATACAAAAGCAAGTTTCATATATACAGTAGTCCTTTTTCTTCTTGAATGCATCTTATCTCCATTTTGGTGTCCCTCGTTCAGGCGTCATATGCCGGGGTTCTTTTCCCAGCCTTACAAAGGGTTCAGCATTCTGGAGAAAGGGGCTGCGCATAGATGATTAAGAAGGAGTCCAAAGACGAAAGATAATTTTGAAAGGCATTGGGGGTCAGAGAATCTTCAGCTAAAGGAGTTAAAGACTCCTACCTTGACCAAGGACCTGTGCTTTTATTCAACACGATTTGTCCTAAGGCAAGGTGGAAATAATACACTTCAAAGGGTAAGGTTACAGAAGCATTGTCAGTTTGGGGAATAGCCTACAGCTGTTCAGGTGTGTGGCCAACAGGAGGCAATAAAATGCCCTGAGCTGTCTGGCAGTTAACAATCCTATTCAGGTTTGGGGAAGTGCCGTTTAGCCATTTCCAACAGGTAAATTACATATGTGGCTCACCCTTGTTGAGCCCCCAAGTCCCATCAACCTTTTGATGGAACTCTTGTAATTATTACATGCTGGAATTGGTTCCCGGCATCTCCATTATCCTTTACAAATCCAGACCTTTACTCCACCCCCTTTCAGATTTTATCATGACCTGTTTAAAGATATTCCAAACATGTGCATTAAAAATTGGTAGAAAATGACATCCAGAATCATGTTTCTGTACACTTTATTATCTCAGTACTTTAACAAACTGGTAGGCACAAACTAAGTAATAACGTAGAACACTTGAATATAACACTATCCACAACTTAGCCTAGTGATATTTATAGAGTGCTGCCCCAAATGCAGAATACATATTCTTTCTAATTACATGAAGAAATAATTGCCATGATAGTCAATAGACTGGATCATGAAAAAAGTCTCAACCAATTTCAAAGAACCAAAAACATAAAACATATGTTCTGTAGTGATAATGGCATAAAATTGTAAGTCACTTATAATAAGGTATTGATGAAATCCATAAATATGTGTTTGAGACAGTGATCCCACATCTAGGAAGAAACCTGAAACACCAATCAGAAAAAATGTATGTAACCCTATGTTCATAGCAGCACAATTTATAATAGCTAAAATCTGGAAACAGCCCAAGAGCCCATCAGTAGTTGAGTGGATAAACAAGCTGTGGTACATTTACACTATGCAGCAGTAAAAAATAGGATCTCTTATCCTTTGAGACAGCCTGGAGGGACCTGGAGAGTATTTGCTAAGTGAAATAATCCAGTCAGAGAAAGACAATCATCACATGATCTCACTCATATGTGAAATCTAATGAACAAAATAAACCTATGAACAAAATTGATCCAGAGACATAGAAGCATGGAACAGACTGATGAATCTCAGAGGGAAGGCAGGGGTGGGTGGGAAGAGATCAACCAAAGGACTTGTATGCATATATGCATAGACTATGGATACAGAAAACAGGGTTGTGAAGGCCTGGGGGTGACGTGGGGGGCTAGAAGAGATCAATGGAGGGGGGGGAAAGGGGAACATATGTAATGCTTTCAACAATAAAGATAAAAAATAAAATAAAACATAAGAGCATGTTTGTAATAAGCCATGACTCAACCATTATGAGGGAATTCAGAATATATTTTGAACTGAATGATAAAGGAAACAAAACATTTATTTGTAGGTTAAAATTAAATACTGATCAATGGAAATTTTTAGTATTAGTAACTAAATTAATATAAATGCCTTATAGTAGAAAAGAAACAATGAATTACTTAATCTTCCAAAATAGAAGCTAGGGGACAGAAAAGCAACTTAAACCTAAAGAGGGGTCATCATAAAAATAGGGGTGAAAATCAGTGACATAACAATGGAAAAGAAATTTAAATATCAAGTTAAACATTTGACAAGAAAATAATCCTGAGACTTAGGGACAAAAAAGGATTAGTCAGTTGCAGTGGTAGTACAAAACCAACAAAGGACTGCTTAGATTCCTTAGTGTATGTTGGAATTATTAAATTAATTTCCATGTAGCTATTGCTGAGATTATTTGAAAAGAGAGAATAGCCAGGTGCCTTCTAACCCCAGGAGCCTCCACTTTGTGTTTGCACATGAGCTTTATTGGCTCTGCTGAGCCTGTCTCAGAACTAAGCCTGCTTTACCTTTTCCCATCTGCTTTGACTATGGCTCATGTAAATTCTTTCAGAATGGCTTACCTTCTCCCCTCTGCTTGAAGTATAAAAACTTGCAAAACTCTGGAATGGCAGGCATGTTTGTCTTTTCTACCTAGTCATGATGCTGGTGGATTAGACTCCATGCCCCATCATGGGTGTGTGTGTGTGTGTGTGTGTGTGTGTGTGTGTGTGTGTGTTTTGTTTTGTTTTTTAAGAAAAAGGACTTCTCAGCAGTGGTATTTAAATTTTTTGTTTATATTGATGAGATTAATAAAATTGATAAGCCCACGATAAGACTGTTTATGATGGTAAGAATAAAAACTATAAATATCACTATAAAATATTCTATAGGCATTAAAAGAAAATTGAAGCAATATTATAAGCACTAGGCCTATTACTTATATAACCACACCACACTATAAACTCAGACACATTTTGTTGGGTGGGTGAAGGAAGCCAGACACACATACAAAATACTTGTGATTGCATTTATAAGAATTCTAAGAATAGGCAAAGATAATCTATGGTAATAGTAATCAGAAAGTGGTCAGCTCAAATTATCAATTGAAAGAAGATAATTTTTTGAGATGATGGGAATGTGCATTATCTTTTGAGTGGAAGACATATATTTAATTGAGTATTAAAACTCACTGGCTGGAACCCTAAAGACTTTGCATTCTATTTTATATAAGTTATATCTTAAATAAAAGAAATGAGTTTTTAGTTAATTCCACCCCAATTTCTATCATTATATACCATAATTATTATTCTCATTGTTATTAATATTATGTTTTATTTTTATTAATATTTTTCAGTGTGTGTGTGTGTGTGTGTGTGTGTGTGTATTTTTCAATAGAGTTGAAGTTGAGGCAATGGACATAAGAGTATTTCTAGTAAAAGAGAACCAAACTGTGGTTGATTCTTGCTCTGGAGTGAGTATTTGTGTCTTTTCAGAGTCCATATCCTACCCCATGAAGTGATGGTATGCGGAGGTGAGGCCTTTAGGAAGTGCTTAAATCATGAGGGTGGGATAGTCCTTATAAAAGAAGTTTCAGAGTGATGACTAGCCTCTTCTGCCTTATGAGGACACCATGAGAAGTCGACAGTCTGTAAAAGGGACAAGGTTGTACCACCCCAAGACTGTGCCTTTTGTGATATTGAATTTTATCTGGTTATTAAGACCTTAGAGAGAACATTTGACCCTCCCCCTTTTCTGCCTAGAGATTCAGATGGAAAGCCTTGTCCCAAAGAATCTTAACATATTTACTTTAACAATAGATAGACTCCAGGTGTGGGCTTGGTAGATACTAAATTACACGCCCCCAAATTTCCCTGTGTCTCATTGCTTTTGGGTTGCTTGGTGAGAATTTGCCTGCCTGCAACCTTGGCATTTAGGGATAACACCCTAACCAACTTAGCTCCCTGGCAGGGAAGGATAATTGTGTTTGAACCCCTGCATCTGCAACATGGCTTTCACCGGAATCCTGGCACGCTAGCACACTGATCTCAGACTTCTAGCCTCCAGACTGTGAGGAATGAATTTCTGTGTATAAGCCACCCAGTCTGTGATATTTTGTTAACAGCAGCCCAAATGGACTAAGACAACTCTTTTTGCTTTATTCAATTTGCCTCAGTTTGCCTGGACATGGTATTTATTAGACACCATATGAATTATCTAGATAAAGATCAATGTATGTTAAAAAGGAATTTCTGTAAGATACCTAGGTATTAGAACTTATACCTAGTTGAGTTTTTTCCCCTTATTCCTTAAAGTTAGCCCCAGTACTATAATAACATTAGATGGTTCTCATAAATATATTAGATTTAATGAATTGCATTTGCATGTAGCTATCTAAGTCTTTAGTTGGTTCTGGCTTTTTATTCAATAAGTAAAGATGAAAAGGAAAAGAGATATATCTAGCCATGTTTTTAACAGTTTCAAAGGTCCTGTTTTCCTATACAAATGATAATGTTCCCACTGAACTGAATAACTATTGTTCTCATTCTTCTCACAGCTGGCAGATGATATAGTAGAGACAGTTCTAATTACCTGATGGTCTGTGAATAAACAAGGAAAAGATCAGTAGTTTGGTGATTTAATCACTGAATAAAATTAGTGTGGGACTCATTAATTTCCATTTATACACGAACTACCATGAAAAGCTCTTAAAACTGAGTTCAGCATTATTACTACTATTTAGAATTTTCAGATATTATTACCTCATAGCATTTTTATCTAATACCAAAATCATTGAACACTTTCTCTGCAGGAAATGTTATTGAGAAACTGTTTAAATTACTGAGGCATTTAAAAATCAACTTAATTGAGGTATAATGTACCACTTTTAAGTATGCATTTTGATGAGTGTTGCAAATTTATACACCCATGTCAGGATCACACATCCAAGAATTATAGCATTTGTATTATCCTTGGGCCCATCCCAGTAAATTTCACTCTCCCTCCACCTTAGCCAGGAAATCATAGGTATACTTTCTATCGATTCTGTCCCTATAGATGACTATATTTTCATATTTTTTAGTTCTATTATTTCTCACCTAGTGGGACCTTCTTCCAATGACAATTAAATCAACCAGAGTTATACCTGAGATCCATATAGACTAACTATATTTTATGAAAAACTACTTCTTTCCCTGTTCATCTAGCAGTTTCATGTGGTTTTATTATAACATTGTGATTAAAATAATACATATTTAATTACAAGTTGCCCACACAATATATCCCACACAATAGTCATTTGGCAATGATATACTGAGGGTGTGCCATGGTTTAGGCACTGCGTCAGATGGGGACGTGCCGTGTTAAGAAAGATACAATGTCCACTGAAGGACATAGCATAGCTGGTAATTATAACTGTGGAGGATGAGTGAGTATCGGTTCTCCTGGGAAGGAATGTAGAACCATGCGGTACAGTCTTGGGGCTCGTAAGGTTTTCTGAAGGAAATGATGTCTCCGACGAGACCTGAAGGAAGTACAATAACCTGCAGATGAAGATGGCTGGAGAATAATTTCAGTCAGAACGAAGGGATTGAGCAACATCCAAGAGCCAACATGTAGCTGAAGCCCAAAGACAAGGTAAACAGCAGAGCTCTTGAAACTTGCCTTATGGGATTCATTCTGAGGGCAACAGGAAGCCACAGAAAGCACTGAAGGGGTGATGGCATCATCATATTTGATATTTTGGTAAGATTATTCTGGCTTTTATGGGGAAAATTGATTATAGTATATAAGATTTCAAAGATGATGTTTATTAAAATCTGACATAGGTTTGGAAGGAGGCAGTTATACTTGAAAATACTTAAGAGCTAAAATCAGTAGTAATTGGGAATTAAATATGTGTATGGAAAGAAGAAGTGTTTCTGAATTAGATAAATGAGTGAAAGATCAGATTATTTATTGAGATTTAGGAAACTCAATGATATGTCCACTTTGAAATGCCTATGAAATTTGTCTAATAAATGAAAAAGATCATCTATGTACACTTTACCTGTAACCAGCATTTAACAATTTGTCATTTCCCTTCTCTTCCTCTCTCTTCACACACACATGCTCATAAACACACATGCAGGTACACAAGTATACACATGCAAACACATTTAAAAGTAACTTGTAGCCCTGGCTGGTATGGCTCAGTGGTTGAGCATCAGCTTATGAACCAGGAGGTCATGGTTCAATTTCTGGTCAGGGTACATGCCCGGGTTGTGGGCTTGATTTCCAGTAGGGGGTGTGCAGGAGGCAGTCAGTCAATGATTCTCTCTCATCTTTGATGTTTCTATCTCCCTCTCCCCTGTCCTTCCTTCTCTGAAATCAGTAAAATATATTAAAAAAAAATTTAAAGTAAGTTGTAGATAGCATATCAGTTCTAAGTCTTCAGCATGTATCCTCTAGAATATAAATTTGTATAGAAACATAATTATTACATTACTAGAGGCCCAGTGCATGAAATTTGTGCACTCCAAGGGGGTGGGGGAGTCCCTCAGCCCCGCCTGCACCCTCTCATGGGGAGTGGGGAGTGGGCCTAGGCGGGCAGTCGGACATCCTTAGCACTGCCACGGAGGCAGCAGAGGCTTCCACCACCACTGCTTCGCTCACCAGCTGTGAGCCCAGCTTCTGGCTGTGCGGTGCTCCCCCTGTGGGAACGCACTGACCACCAGGGGGAAGCTCCTGCATTGAGCATCTGCCCCCTGGTGGTCAGTGTGCGTCATAGTGACCAATCATTCCACTGTTTGGTCAATTTGCATATTAGCCTTTTATTATATAGTATCCAAGAAATGTACATTGGTGCTTTACTGTTATCTAATATGCTGCAGTCCATATCAAAATTACTCATTTGTTCCAAATATGTTTTTATAGTCATTAAATTGCTCTTACACACACACACACACACACACACACAAACACATACACAAATACACACAAATCATGCACATACCCACAATTTCTTATCTAAGTGTAATAAACCAATGTGGTAAAAATTTTGCCTCTAGGAAGTAATACTCTTGTTCTTTTAAAATTCTTATACAGTATGCGGTCCATGATTTTCATTGGAAAACAAATTTACTCCACTTTTAGAAGGTATAGGTGATGGTAAGAGTGTAATTTGGAGATAATAGAAACAGAGTGAACTAAATGCTAAGGATCCTCATAAACTATTAAAATTGTTAAGAGTCATACATGGCACAATGACAATAATGGAGCTGAAAATTTTCTGTCACCTAGTGACATCATCAAAGTGGTTGAAATAAACTAATAAACTCACATGTTTATGGTGATAGGAAAAAAAACGTATTGTACTGCTAGTTATATAAAATTATAGCACATGCAATTATATACAACTAGGGGCCCAATGCATGAATTCATGCACCTTGAAAGGAACTGTGGGCCATGAGGCTGCGGTAGGCACAGGGGCGGGTCTCGGCCCATCCTCCGCGCCCCCGTCTGGCCCCTCCTGCCACAGCCCCGGGTCCCCTCTCTGCTGGCAGCCCCCCCCCCTCCGGAGCTGCTTCCATGCACTGACGGTGCTGGCCCCACTCACACCCGCTGACAGCGCAGTCAGTGAGTGCAAGCGGAGCTGGTGTCAGCAGGTGCAAGCGGCAACTGCTGCTCTGATCACCCCTCAGGAGCAGGGGGTGTGGAGAAGCCCTCAGGGGCAATTGGGGCTGGCAGCCGCCGCTTTCATCTGCTGATGACGCTGAGTGATCGGGTCCAGCGCCGGGCACCGGCAGCAGGTGCAAGCAGGGCCGGCGCTGGCAGTGGGTGAGAGCGGGGCTGGTGCGGCAGCAGGTGTGAGCACCAGGTGGGACTGTGGCGCGACAGCAAAGAATTTTCAGTAACCACCAGAGGCTCGCCCTGATGACAGCGACCGGTGCCCCGACTTGGTCTGGTACCCCTGCTCACCTGCTCCGCCATCCCAACACGGCCAATGCCTGCCATGTTTTGCCCACGCACCCTGGTGGTTATCGCACGTCATAGCGGCCAGTTGTTCGATTGTTCCGGTTGTTCCACTGTTCGGTCTATTTGCATATTAGCCTTTTATTATATAGGATACTTAATACTTGATAATGATAATAAACAATTAGGTTTATATATTTAATATACTATACTTTCATCATTATTTTAGAGTGTACTCTTTATATATGTTTTTAAAAGTTCTATAAAATGCAAGAGAAAAGGAAATTGCAGGAGAAGAAAAAGAAAAAACAAACAAGAAAACTCACAGTGAAGGGTGAAGCTTTATAAGACCTCTACAAGCTCCTTATAAAGCTTGAAAACAGACCCCAATGCTGAAAGTTTTTCATTAATACAGAAGAATATGCATGGTATCTTACCTATCTATCTATATATATATATATATATAAAAGGCTAATTAACTGTCCGACTGTCTGACCATCTGACTGACCAGTAGTTATGATGCACACTGACCACCAGGGGGCACACGCTCAATGCAGGAGCTGCCAAGCTGCAGTGACTTGGCCGTGGTGGTTCTCAGGTAACACACCCTGAAACCAGAGAGGAGGGAGACTGATTCCTTGTGGGGCCACACAATTCCAACTTTGGCCGTGGGTTATGTTGTTGCTGGGGCATTGTTGGCCCTGAATCTGGTTTACTGCACACTTGCGTTCGTGTTCCACACCCTGTACGACAGCAACTTTGCAGAGTGCCCTCTCATATTCTGGGACCCCTCCGGGGGATGTTGGAGAGCCAGTTTTGGCCCAATCCCCGCTGGCCAGGCTGAGGGACCCCACGTGCCAGAGGGACCCCGCTTACTTCACAGACGCCCTTTGAGCTGTGGCACTGCCCCAGGGGCTGCCGGCCTGGGAGGGACTGTGGGATGTTGGATCCAGGGCATGTGCGACCCCTCTCACCCAGTCCCACCCTGCCAGCCACCTTCTAATTAATTTCCTTTCAATGTGCACATGCGGCTCGCGAGCCGTGGTTTACCTCTCTGTTGACTAATGAGTTTGCTGACCACTGGCCTAGATTAATGTGTGTGTCTTTGTGTCTTAGTTTTTAACAAAAACGTGTACAAATAAAACAAAAAATTTAAAAATAGAGAAAAGCTTATAGAATAAGGATAATTAGAAAATTATTTGAACAGCTGTGCAGCATTTTTGTGTTTTAAGCTAGGTGTTTTAAAAGATTATAAAAGACTAGATGCCCGATGCATGAAAATTCATGCACTGGAGGGGGGGGATCCCTCAGCACAGCCTGCCCCCTCTCAGAGTCTGGGAGGCCTCAGGGGCAGGAGGTGATGCCCCCATTACACCTCTGCTGCTGCCACTGCCGGCAGTGCAAGCCTCGGCCTGCCCTGGTTACCTGAGCCTCGGTTACCTGAGCCTCCGGTGGCCCTGGGCGTCTGGGCAGCTGCTATCCAAGGCTGCGCCTTGGGCCGGCCCTGGGCAGCTGGGGGGGCTGAGGGGACTGGGCACCGCCATCTTGTGCTGTGGGCACTGCCATTTTGAGGGTGTGGCAGTCAATTAGCATATTCCCTCCTTATTGGCTGTGGGTGCCACCATCTTTGTGAGGGCATGACAGTCAATTAGCATATTCCCTCTTTATTAGATAGGATGTTTTATAAATTTGCTCTAGCTTACATGTACAGTGTTTATATAGTCTACACCAGTGTACACTATTGTCAGGTCTTCATGCTCACTCACCACTCACACTCTGACTCACCCAGAGCAACTTCCAATCCTGCAAATTCCATTCATGCTAGGTGCTCTA
This sequence comes from Plecotus auritus, assembly GCF_963455305.1. NCBI lineage: Eukaryota > Metazoa > Chordata > Mammalia > Chiroptera > Vespertilionidae > Plecotus > Plecotus auritus. Next base: position 29,646,405 of record NC_137775.1, on the reverse strand, counting down.
TACCTTTTCTATGTTTAGATATATAAATGCCATGTGTTACAGTTGCCCCCAAGTACTCAGTATAGTAACATGCTAGACAGGTGTGCAGCCTAGGAGCAATAGGCTATACCATATAGCCTGGGTGTGTGGTAGGCTACACCAACTAGGTTTGTGCAAGTGCACTCTATGATATTTGCACAACGACAACACTGTCTAATGATGCATTTCTCAGAACGTATCCTTGACACTAAGCAAAGCATGACTATATCATGTCACAATTTTTCTTCTACTTAGATTATTTTTCCATATATTAGCACTTTGTCATCATATCTGACATTGCAATGACTACGGTTCTTTTAATGGCTTTCTGCCTCCAGCACTATTCTTTAAGCTCTAGGAAGAATTATGATTCATAAACTATAGTTTTTCAATCTTATTTTTGTTTTAATTTTCTTAACCAAATCTGCGTAGTAGTTGATGGGTTATCACACACATATGCACACATATATATTAGGAATAAGGATTTGGAAGGAATTCTCTGAAGCAAACATAAAGTTTGAAAGAATACACACTATATTTCATTTTGTATGAGGAATAAAATTATAAATTACAGAATGCTTATTATTTTGCTTACAATTGCTTATTATGTGTGGATGAACATTAGCATTAAATGATAAAATCTAAATTTCAATAAACTTACCCAAATTGAAAGTTGCTTCCAGGGTGGATTGAAATATGGTTATTCCTAAGTACTTTGAGTTTTTGAAATGAAATTTTCAGAACCACAAACTGGAAAGGACACTGGTATAGGAGATTGGTTCCTAGGCTAGAACTTGACACCATGGATTGTTCATGTTTATGGATTTATTTATTTGTTAAATTAAGACATCAGAATAGAAAATTTCTAAAGCCTCACCCTGGCTGGTTTAGCTCAGTGGTTAGAGTGTTGACCCACAAACCTAAGGGCCTTGGGTTCGATTCCTGGTCAAGGGCATGTACCTCAGTTTTGGGGTGATCCCCGGCCGCACAGGAGACAATCTCTCCCTCCCCCTCTCCCCCTCTCCCCCTCTCCCCCTCTCCCTCTCTCCCTCTCTTTCCTCCCTTCTCCCTCCCTTCCACTCTCTCTAAAAGAAATCAGTGGAAAAGATATCCTCAGGTGAGGATTAACAAAAGAAAAAACAAAGAAAAATTTAAAGTCTCTTTCTATGAAAATTTCACCATAGAATTTTATAAAAACTTGAAGGCAAGATACTATTTGTGCTGCTATGTTTCAGTTTGTTTCTTCTTACATGTTCAACAAAGTCAGGTGAGTTTTTAGAGTTATGAAGTTGCAAAACTGAAAAGGTTTCCCTGCACCAATTTCTAACACGTTTTTCTTATTTCATTTTGCAAAAGTATTGAAATCTCTCACTGTGGCAATTTCAGTTCTTCTGATCTTGCTTATGTAGCTTTTTTCTCATAATAGTAATTGACAAGTGAAAAATACATGGAAATGGTTTACAGCAACATGGATGACCGATAAGATAAAAAAAAAATGTCCTTCTTGAAATATACAGAAATGCTGGGGAAAATAGAATCATCTTTTTTAAAACAGAGTTGAGCTCAAGAGCAAACAGGAAACCCCGGATGCTGGATTGAAGCATGAACTCAAGAGGAGAATGGAAAACTCAAGATTTAACTAGAAAATAGCCTTGATAATGGAATAAAATTAGGCAGAATTACCTTACCAGAAAGAGACTATGTTTTAAACAAATATACATGCAGTCTTATCCCTTCAGAATTGTAAGTGAAAACCCTACATAAAGGAACCTCCCTAATTAAAATTGCTGAAGAAACTCCACTCCAAACACTGAAGGAGTTAAAAAGAAAGAAAGAAAGAAAGAAAGAAAGAAAGAAAGAAAGAAAGAAAGAAAGAAAGAAAGAAAGAAAGAAAGAAAGAAAGAAAAAAAAAGGATAGTCTTCCTAAAACTCTGAGAGGAGAGTTTTAGGGACCAGGCATGTGGGAGGGGTGTAGGGATCCAAAATGAGATAATTAAGCTCTAAATTAAAACCACATCAAGATGTGCAATTCAGATATCCAAATTTGTATTATATCATCCAGTAAATGCAGTAACCTGTAACTCTTAAATTAATGTCAGAACAAAAACAGTTTTATTTCTTAGTTTGTTGGTTTTAATTTTACATCCCATATACGTGAAATCATGAGGTTCTTGTCCTTTTCCATCTGACTTATTGCACTTAGCATAATATCAAGATCCATACATGTTGTACAAAATGGCCGTATTTCATCTTTTTAAATGGTGAGTACTATTCCATTGTATGTATATGCCACACCTTTTCTTTTTTTTCAATTACGGGCAAAAAGAGCAATGTAGCAAACCGAGAAGCTCAGCGGCCTGCTTGACAGGCCTGTTAAGTTCAGTGACTGAAGGTAACCACGGAGAATGATCTGATCATAAGTTCTTAACTGGGCAGGTCATGGTGGGTAGGCATACCCTAGGGCAGTGGTCGGCAAACTCATTAGTCAACAGAGACAAATATCAACAGTACAACGATTGAAATTTCTTTTGAGAGCCAAATTTTTTAAACTTAAACTTCTTCTAACGCCACTTCTTCAAAATAGACTCGCCCAGGCCGTGGTATTTTGTGGAAGAGCCACACTCAAGGGGCCAAAGAGCTGCATGTGGCTTGTGAGCCGCAGTTTGCCGACCACTGCCCTAGGCATACAGCTTCCTTAGTAAAGGCTAATCTTTGCCTTAAGTGAGCCCTGTCCATTGTTCTTGTGCATCCAGGTTAACATAGCAGAGTCTGCTTCTTTTCCAGACCCCTCTGAGGTTTAGCCACCCTCAAAGGAGCACCAGCGTCGAAACGCCTCACTGTTGCCTTGTTGCCTGTATGACCATCTCTCTTCACTGTAAATGTTAACCACGTGTACCCACCATCTCTCTATCTTGCTTTATTCAAATCCAGAAATTTTCCTCTTTGCTTTCTTCTGCCTCCTAAATCTACCACTAGTGAATTTCATGAAATCTTCTTTATGTTTTCTCCTTTGATTCCAAATGTATGAAATGAACGCAATACTGCCATTATTCTGAGCATTTCTCAATCTGTTAAGATCTTGTTTCCCGGCACATCCTCAGTTTTCTCAAACAGGGTATTAGTAGCAGCCACAAACTGATGGTGACTAGATATTGGGAAAATTACCTGCTACTAAATAAATTATATATGGGAAATGCAATTCTTGAACTTTGTGTAACTAATAAAAGAGACTAAATATTTTAAATAAAGCTGATCAAATACAAGGAATATTACACAAAATCAGAAACCCTTGGGGAGATTATAATACAACTCATAATTTGATACAAGAGGCTGCAAACAGTGCGTTTGTAAATATTTTTGTGTAACAAGGGAATAGCTTATTCTAATTGGATGGATGGAGCCTGCAATATATACAGGGTATCCCAAAAAATGTATACACATCTTAACAGCTGATAGCTCAATTTTGAAAAATGAAGTGTATTTTAATAAACACTGCCTTTATAATTATTCAAAGTGTGTGTATATGTTTTTGGGGACACCCTGTATTTAAAGTATAATTTTCAAAAGTTGATTGCTTAATGGGTTATAATAGACATCCTAAAATGCTAAATAATTTATCTTAAATTGCAGAAAACTAGCATAATACTTACACATGTTTGGAAGTAACAACTACACTTAAATTCATGAGTATTAAAATAAGTGAACTAGATTTAATAGTGTTTATAAATCTGGATAACATTGTTTGGTAAACCATGTATAAAATAATATCATTTATGAATCTTTAAAAATTAAAAATGACCCTTTTATATAGAAAATGGATAGTGCCATAGATAATGCCGATATGAAACATATATGCCAACTTTAGATAGTGCTTGTCTCTGTGTAGGACAGCCCTGGGTAATAAGTGTTTATATTTAATTAAAAAAAAGTTTTAAACAGATTGGTTGAGATGTTAATATTTGCTAAATCTACATAAGTATATGGTGTGTGCTACATTATTTTGATTATGGGATGTTTTATATCACACATTTTATTAAATAAGTGAATTCAGAAGAGCCCTCACGTAAATTAAAAAGAATTATAATAAAAAATCACCATTGCCATTTTATGGTTAAAGGCACTGACAGTGCAGAATAGTTACTTGCATAAAAGTTCACAGAGCAACAAATAACATCACCATTAAGAAACACGGGTAGCATTCAGATACAAAATGATGGATTTAAAATTTCAAGATATTTTCACTATACCTAATATCCACGTGTCCTGTTGCCAGTCTTTTATTTCCCTTTAATAAAGAATATTTAGTGTTAATGATATAGCAATACCATCTAATAATAAAGATAGCTTTTAAATGACTCATTATATATCAGCTACTGTTCTACACACTTTATTGCTTTTTCTCCTTTAATTCCCTCATTTAATCTTCATAACAGTCCTATAAAATAGGCATTGCTATTATTATCTCCACTTCATAAATGAGGAAATTTATTACCTGATCTCTTACACATTAGGATTAAATTTTTATAGAAATTAATTCTTTATTTATCTCTGTTTCACACTCTGAAATGGACCATTGCTTTGTTAGCCCATCATCATTCATTATTTAAAAGATAAAACTTAACTGATTCAACTAAATATAACTGAATTTCACATTTAATTTTATTGGAATTTTAAAGAAATAAAGAACTTTAAGAAGAAAATAGTTTTTTATTTCAAAGTATAATGCTCTCTTTTTCAAGAATAAAGATAAAATTTGAAAATAATTTTATAGAAAGATTATTTTGGAAAGATTACATGACCATTTAAAAGGAAAAAATACTTTCACATTATTATACTCAATCTTTTTGCCATCTTAGAATTAGTTTTCCTGCATGGTTTATAAATTTTTAAATTAAATGATGTAAATATTTCAATGGGCTAAAGTCCAAATGAAAACTGAATATATTTGTAGAAAGTAAGATCCTCTCTCTCCTTCTCTCTCTCTCTCTGTATTTTCATACAAATGAATGATAGAGAGATCTTTCCAAGAGTGGAATAGAAGCTATTAAGTATACAATAAGGAATGGACTTGGAAAATCAACAAATTTTGCAACCATCATAGTAATAATTGAAACAATCAAACATAAAAAAATGGCACCAAAATAGTGTGTCAGGGTTTGATGAAGTACAATATTTTACAGGGTTTTAAAAATTCCTCCCAGAAAATATTTATTGACAACAAATGGATAACAATATTTTATAGTTCATAAACCTAATAATGAAGACCTTAATCTAGTTACATTATGCTATAAATAATTTTATGTTATGGTGGGTAAATTACAAATCAATACAGCTTTTTAAAAAAACACTGGTGTCCCCTATACATTCAGTAAAATGCCTAAAGGTTGAGGAGGGCCTTTTGGGGGTTACATGGGTGAATAGCTCTGTCAAAATTCATCTAAGCACACTTTAAGATGAGCACATTTTATTTTATGTAAATTGTAATTCAATAAAGCCGATTATAAAAAATTCCACCTAAGCTTACTTAGAGTCCATTAACAATTTAGTGAAGGTTCTTTAATATTTTACTATATCAGGAGCCCCATCTGTATCTTTAACTGCATCATCTTTGTCTCAATTTCTATCTTGATTTCAGTTTCTATAGTTGCCCCTTATTCTTGATCTGTTGCAAAAATACAGCTCTACCATTTCCCCCATTTCTCTCATATTTGAATTTTCCATGAGGCAATATTTCAAAATCATTTGAAAATGTTTCAGAAACATTTGTCATCAACCAAAGAGCTTTTATGCATATATGCATAACCCAGGGACACAGATAATAGTGTGGTGAAGACGTGGGGCGGGGGCAGACTAGAAGGGGTCAATGGGGGAAAAAAGGGACATATGTAATACTTTCAACAATAAAGATTAAAAAAAAAGAATGTGTCATGACAAGTACATATTATCCTAAACTAACATTTAAAGGTTGTTATTTATATGACATCATTTATTATTGTTATTCATATTATTTACAAATTATGTTATTGTGAATAACAACAACTAATAATTTAATATACTTTATTTATTTATTAATTTTTATTTCACTTTAAATATTTATTTAAGATCTTAAGGTGTTTAAGCCATATTCAGTTTTGTGGTAATGTCACAGAGGCTCAAAAAGTACTGTTTCTATAATATATGCCTATAGCAGACACTAGGTTCTCATTTCTGACACCAAGAGATGACCTAATTTTTTATTTATTTTTTATTTTTTTATTTTTTTATATTTTATTGATATTTTACAGAGAGGAAGGGAGAGGGATAGAGAGCTAGAAACATCGATGAGAGAGAAACATCGATCAGCTGCCTCCTGCACACCCCCCACTGGGGATGTGCCCACAACCAAGGTACATGCCCTTGACCGGAATCGAACCCGGGACCCTTCAGTCTGCAGGCCGACGCTCTATCCACTGAGCCAAACCGGTTTCGGCAAGAGATGACCTAATTTTTTAAACATTTATTTATTAAGGACAAAATGTGTAAAATGTGTTGATAATTTAAATTGGCATTTTAATAATATTTATGAGGTTAAATATGTTTTTATATATTTATTTGCAATTTTTCTTTTACAAATGTATCTTTGTATTATACACTTTAAAATTAAGATGTTTACTCCTCTTTTATTGATTTTAGGTGCTTCTTGCATATTAAATAATCTGATTTTTTTACATTTATTTTATAAATATTTTGCCAATTGCATATTTCTTTTACCTACATTTCTTAATGGAGGATGTTTTATAATTTGACCACTGTATATGCATATATATATATACACACACACACACACACACTAGAGGCCCAATGAGCAATTGAAATCACGCAAGGAGGCGCCCTGCCTCCCGCTGTGCAAGGAGGCATCCCGCGGGAGGCCAGGACTCAGCCTGACTTGCACAGCGCTGGCTGTCATGGGAGTCAGGCTGGTCCGGCACCGTGGGGGAGCTGGGACCCACACCTGACTCGCAGAGTCCCCTGGCCCCCCTGCCTGTGTCCGCTCCAGGGCCGCCGGGGCCAACAGGGCTGCCTGAGCTGCTGCGCTGGCTTGGGCAAGCCCCCCTGTCTCTGTCTCCATCTCTGCTCTGTGCCTCACCTGCATGCACAACCTCCTCCTGTCTGGTCGTGACCTGTTATGGCATCCTGGCCTAATTTGCATATATATATTAGAGGCCCAGTGCATGAAATTCATGCACGGGGGGGGGGGGGGATGTCCCTCAGCCCAGCCTGCACCCTCTCCAATCTGGGACCCCTCGAGGGATGTCCAACTGCCCATCGGACATCCCTCTCACAATCCAGGACTGCTGGCTCCCAACTGCTCGCCTGCCTGCCTTCCTGATTGCCCCTAACTGCTTCTGCCTGCCAGCCTGATCACCCCCTAACCACTCCCCTGCCAGCCTGATTGATGCCTAACTGCTCCCCTGCCAGCCTGGTCACCCCTAACTGCCCTCCCCTGCAGGCCTGGTCACCCCTAACTGCCCTCCCCTGCAGGCCTGACCCTCCCCCCCCCCCCAACTGCTCTCCCCTGCAGGCCTGGGTCCCTCCCAACTGCTCTCCCCTGCAGGCCTGGGTCCTCCCCAACTGCCCTCCCCTGCAGGCCTGGTCACTCCTAACTGCCCTCCCCTGCAAGCCTGGTCACCCCAACTGCCCTCCCCTGCAGGCCTGGGTCCCTCCCAACTGCCTTTCCCTGCAGGCCTGTTTGCCCCCAACTTCCCTCCTCTGCCGGATTGGTCACCCCTAACTGCCCTCCCCTGCAGGCTTGATCGCCCCCAACTACCCTCCCTTGCAGGCCTGGTCCCTCCCAACTGCCCTCCCCTTCTGGCCATCTTGTGGTGGCCATCTTGTGTCCACATGGGGGCAGGATCTTTGACCACATGGGGGCAGCCATCTTGTGTGTTGGAGTGATGGTCAATATGCATATTACTCTTTTATTAGATAGGATAGAGGCCTGGTGCACGGGTGGGAGCCAGCTGGTTTGCCTTGAAGGGTGTTCCGGATCAGGGTGGGGGTTCTCTTGGGGTGTGGGGCAGCCTGGGCGAGGGGCCTGTGGTGGTTTGCATGCCGGCCATGCCCCCTAGCGACCCAAGCAGAGGCCCTGGTATCTGGGGTTTATTTATCTTCTTCAATTGAAACTTTGTAGCCTAGAGAAGAGCCAAGCCTTCTGCTTGCTCTGTGGCGGCAGCCATTTCTATTGGGATTTATGTATCTTCTATAATTGAAACTTTGTAGCCTTAACCGAGGCCTGGGCTGGCCAGGTTGTGCGGAAAGCTTGGCTTCCTCCATCACCGGGGGCAACCCTAGACTCCTGCTCTTTCCAGCTCCGTGGCTGCCGCCATTTTTGTTTGGGTTTATGTATCTTCTATCATTGAAACTTTGTAGCCTTGAGTGGAGGCCTAGGCTGGCAAGGGCAGGTGGAAAGCTTGGCTTCCTCCATTGCCAGGGAAACCCAAGCCTCTCTCCTGCTCTCTGTGGCCGTAGCCATCTTGGTTGGGTTTATTTGCATATTCACTCCTGATTGGCTGGTGGGCGTGGCTTGTGGGTGGAGTGGAGTGATGGTTAATTTGTATATTACTCTTTTATTAGATAGGATATATCTGAGGGTATATGTAGTATTGGTTTCCAGTTATCCCAAAATTATTTATAAGCAAACTCATAGTAATTTCATTCTGGCCCAAGGGTATTCAGACTAAATTCCTGGTTCTGGCTTTTATTCACTGTAAAATTTCACTCTTGTGAAGATTAAATCAATCAATGCATCTGTATATTCCAAACTCATTAATTTCTTACATGGCTTGAATTTATTTTTTTTAGTTTTCAAAGCTTCTTTATAGTTATTTATTGCTTTGTAATAAAGCACCCCAAAATTAGTAGCTTAAACCTCACTTTGTTAGTATACCTCAGATTTCTGTGGGTTGACTGAGCTCAGCAGCATGGAACTTCCTGGAGTTTCTCACCAAGCAGTTATCTGAAGACCTCATTGTGCTGTATGTTCAAGATGATTCTCAGAGCTGGAGAAGCCGTTTGTCAGCTGGGAGCTCAGCCACCTTCCATTCATCACCTCCCAGGTCACCATCTCTTCCCAGTGACTATACAAGTCATTAAGATACAATTCAAAGGGAGTTGAGTTACTTTCTGCCTCCCATTAACAAGAGTAGCAAAATATTTGTGATCATATTTAATTTCCAGTTTTCCCCAAACCACTGGGGGCAGAGCATGTGCTGATTCTCAACCACATAGAACCAACACCTATCACTTACAATTATCCAAATGTATATCTTATTATTGTCCAGTTTTATTCCATTAATCTACTCATTCTTGCACCAATACTGTACATTTAAAATAACGCAATCCCACATCTGAGTATGCATTTAAAAGAATTGAAATCAAGATCTTGACAAGATGTCTTCATGCCCATGTTCACTGCACCATTATTTTTAAATGTTAAGATATGGAAATAGCTCAAAAATCCATAAACAGACACATGGATAAAAAATGTGGTATACATATACAATTGAATACTATTCATCCTTATAAAATGAATAAATTCTACCATTTGTGATAACATAGATGGACCTGGAGGACATTATGGAGAGTGAAATAAGTCAGTCACAGAAGAAGAAATACTGTATGATTTCCTTCATATGTGACATCTAAAAGTCAAAATTAAAGAAGCAGAAAATAGATTGGTGATTGGAGTGAGAATGGGGTGAGGGTTATGGGGAAGTCATTTAATGGGTATAGAGTTACATTTTCACAAGATGAATAGAATCTAGCAATCTGCTGCACATCATAGTACATACAGTTAACAATATGGTATTATTGTACACTTAAGATTTTATAAGAATGTAGATCTCATGTTAAGTGTTTTACAAAAAAATAGCAAAAGGACCCAAGGAAACTTTTAGAAGTGATAGTTATGTTTGTTACCCTGATTGTGGTCATGGTATCATGGATATACGCATATGTCTAAACTTGTCAAATTGTATGTATTAAAATACACAGTTTTTGTATATCAATTATACTTCAATAAAGCCATAAAATAACCTAGTTTAAAAATATATTTTAGTACCTGACAGGGCTGTGTATATATGTTTTATTGGCCTCCACAAACATTATAATACTGAAGAAAGTCTCTTTACCTTCAGTCTGCATCTTATTTTGAGAATACTTTGTGGATGCAGGTGTAGAGAGGAGAAAAGTTGTATTTTTCAATCTGGCAAGTTTTGGTTACCAAAACTCAGCTCACCAGCTCATTTTTGAGGTCATCTCTTACTTTCATTTTCTAGTTTTTTCAGCTAGGAGAGCAAAACCCAAGCTGTCAACATTCTATTTTCCTTGGAATTCTCTTTGTGCGATTCCAAAAATTCACTAGATACATTTTCAATCTTCTAAGTAACCTCGTGTGAGAGTTTCACCAAATATTTCACCATTACAGAATGCATGTCTCAAATTTCTCATCCTCCTAAAACAGTTCCCTTCACATTTTCCCAATGTCTTCCGTCTCCTCGGAGCCTGCTGCCTGTTGCAAAGGCAATACCAGATAATTTAGTTGTTTAGAATGGCAGTACCCCTTTTTCTGGTACCAATTTCTGCATCAGTCAGATTTAGTACAAACCAGAAGAGCCAAGAATCATTATTTAGCTCATGAGTTTGCAAAGTATTGGGGTGCGTATGGGGGGTTAGCAGGGAGGCGTAGGCTCATCTCAGCTGGATATGCTTTCTGAACTAATAAACCAGCCAGATTACGTTCTTATGGTGAAAACACAAGTGTTGCATATATGCTTTTCTAGACTTTAATATCCCATTGGCCAAAACATATCACAAGACTAAATCTAAAGCCATGGGATGGGGAATTATATCCACCTCCTTTGTGAGAAGAGCTGCAAAATCACATGGTACAAAGGGTGTGACTATATAAATGAATACAACCTAAGACAACTTGCAATCTCCCAGCTTGGCTGGTGCAGGTTTATTCATTCCAAGCTTGCTTACATCGAAGGTACAGGCCTTTGGCATTTTGTCTTTATGGATGCGGAATCTCTGGAAAGAGCAGAAAATGTACTAGGAAATAAATGAACACAATGATGTCAGGGTGGGTTGCATTCAAAGATATTGTCAATAAGGATTAACAAGTACTTAGGCAGCATTGATTGATTACTGGGTGCATATATTAAGACACAAACGGCCCTGTTCAAATCTCATTTGTCTTCACTTACTAAGCTGACCACTGTTTAGCTATTATTACAGATTTCTTATACTTTGTCTCCATTATCTCTAAGTAAAATGTAATTAGGATAGTACTTAGTTCATAGGGCTTTTATCAGGATTCAATGAGTTAATATATATAAGATGTACAAAGTGGTTCTTTGCACTTAATAGTACTAATTCAGCAGCAATCACTCAGAGGAGGGGTATTTCAGGTGCTAGATGAATAAGAAAACCCTATCAGCTAAAGAGTTATGTGCAAGAACATTGCAATGATACAGCAAGGTACAGTTTCCAAGATAAGGAACTTGACGTCCTTGAAAGTCATTCATTCACTGGAGTACTTCAAGGTTTCTCCAATGTGAATAAAGATTAGTGCTGAATTATCAAACTTGCCATTTTAACATTTAAAAACAAATCTTGTGCTTCATTAATTCCTGTAAGACGCTTACTTTGTTATTTTCGTTCTATTTACAACATAGTATTTTGAAACTTGGAATCATCATATTTTCCTCAATGTGTCACCTATTGTTATTCAAAATGAAAACATCACTCTTAGATCTCCCCGACAAACCTTCCAACAAACCTTCCTTTGATTTCTCAGCACTCTGATCTATTTATACATTTAGTCCCCGGGTTTTAGAGATTTCTTTTATGAGGTATCTAAAATACTATTTTTCCTCCTGGTATTTCTGTCTACAATACCAATCCAGCTCATAATCATTTCCTTCATGATCTGCCTGTCTCTGCTCATTTTAGTCAATGTCTAAGTGGATGTTAGGAAACTACTTAAAACTATCTTGTCCTTCTATGGCAACTGTCACGTCCCACGGTGCCACCTCTCCTCTTGCTTACAAAGCAGTTGCACCAACTGAGAAGAATGTCGTGGTGGACAGGCCTAAGCTTGGCAACAGGCTCTTCAGTGTTTCCACTAATAATTTTTAAAACCAGTTGCTAACATATCTAAGTCTAAATGTCTTCATCTTTAAATATTTAAATGGCAGAGGAAGTGATATTTCATTCGTTCATTTTTCAGACAATTTATCCAAACATACATATATTAAATATTTATTTATTGCTCACTAAGTTCTAGTGAATCAACTATAAGCAAGGAATGCATAAGTGAAAAAATATATGTCTGAAACTCACCTTCAAGGAGTTCAAGTCTCATCTTTCATATTTTTAAAATTTTTTAATGTTTTTTTTTTATTGATTTTAGAGAAGGGGAGGAGAGGGATAGAGGGAGAGAAGCATCAGTGAGAGAGAGACGTTGATCACCTGCCTCCTCCATGCAACCTACAGGGGGTTGGGGATCGAGCCTTTTTGGGATGTACCCTGACTGGAATCAAACCGCGGACTTCTTGGTTCATGGGTCGACACTCAACCACTGAGCCACATCTGCCAGCCCCTCTTGGATTTTTTAAAGCAAATAAAAAAGAAGACAAATGAATGAAAATATAGTAGTTTAAGAAAAGTTTGTTATTAATATATGAAACTAAAATAGAATTGTGAAAAACAGGATTTCCTTGGATATTCATTTAGAATTTTATTCTTTGTCCATCTAAAAACAGTATTTTCTAAAGTGGCTGATTTTAATTTTCTGTTTATTGGATAAAAATTAAAATGTACAAATTATGGTTTTTCTAAATTGTTTCCATGAAATAATTTTATAGGAACCATTTAATAAAGGTTCATCTGAGGGTGCTTGATTTTTAGGTTTGGCAATGACTAAGAAAAGCTTTGTTTAAACAATTAAGTCATTTTGGTCCCTGCCAATGCATACTTTAATTAAATTGATAGCAATGAAGGTAATATAACATAAAAATAACATTATAGTGGATTTAATGTTCACCATCTTCGATACTATTTAGATTGGGATAATTAAACCTGGCATATTTATTAAAGAGAAAAAGCACACATCGATTTAAGATTACTTTTTAATGAATTTACTTGGTAGGAAAATTTATACATTAAATATTTAAAACAGCTTATGAATATATTTTATTCCCTCAAATATACTACTGACTTTTTAATACTAAATGAATGTTCTGTTTTATTTCTTTTTTCAATGTATATATGTGTATATTTGTGTGTCTGTGTTTTAATCCATTCTGCTAAGACAGTGCTGATTTTAACAATCTATAATTCATAAAAAACATTAAGGTGAGAAAATATACATACATTAAATCCTGGCTTCACATACTTTAAGACGAAATGAAGAGAGGATTTAAAACTGGCCAGTGTTGCTCAGTAGTTGAGAGTCAGACTATGAACAGGGAGGTCAGGGCACATGCCTGGGTTTTGGGCTTGGTCCCCAGTGGGAGAATGCAGGATGCAACTGATCAATAAAATGACTCTCATCACTGATGTTTCTCTCTCTCTCTCTCTCTCTCTCCCTCTCCCTTCCTCTCTGAAATCAATAAAAATACATTTAATAAATAAATAAATAAAGCGGATCTAGTGTGTTTATAGGCCAAAGCCCAGGAATATCATATCCTCAAGTGCTCTGTCTTCTTCTTTGGAAAACTTTCTTGCTTTTAAGGATTAAGAAACTCATAAAATATTAATTTCCCTTTGCTAGGCTCAAAGTCATGGTATCTGATCCAAATCTACATGACGTTTTGCAATAGGACCATGAAATAACCTGTTTCTAGGCAAACCTGTTTGAACTACATAGAGATCTTCCATAGCACCATGCGTTGGGGGACAGTTCCAGGTATTAACAGGCCTGCTTTTCATTTTTGTCATTAAGGTGGCCCTCTGTGATTCTATTGACTTTCTTTGTCTTTTTTTCCCCCTCAATACTTTAGACTCAGAAATGTTTGTGCTTTTATTATTTTGTGAATTGCTTCTAAAACTGCCTTTTCATTTTGCTTTCATAATATTCTCCTCTCTTTAGTTAGGCATTGTGTTCTATTCTGTTAAGTACTGCAGACACCGAAGACAAGAGACTCCCTAAGGGTAGCGATCCATGTAAATGATAAATCATGGTCTAAATTTATTTTTTTTATGTTATGTTGTATTTTAACATAGTAAATTTTATTAAATCTCTATCAGTTTATCAATGAAAAAAATTAAGGCATTTATATTAATTTATTTTTTGAACTCTGTTCTTTCCTTTAAAAGGAATATGTGTATTTTATGGTTTTCTCATTTTAATAGTAAGTACTTGGCAAGTTATGAGACACTTTCATATACCAGTATATGAACCATTCAGTGGTGATTCCTGTACAAAAGGTCACTTGTGAAAATCTATTAGCTATATCTAAATTTTCCATGGAAGAATATAAATAATACAAAGACTATAAAGGACACAATAACAATTGCAATAACAGTATGAGTATTTTCTTAGGTATATATTTTTGCATCTCTTCAGATTCTGCTAATTCATTGTGTGCTTAAATCTGAAGAGGCTCAAGAATTAATTATGCTTTGGGTTGAGGTTCATAATAATCATGACTGATTTGTTAAATGCTTGCAATGATATAAACAAAAAATATTGAGTGTTCTATACTGGTATATTTGTTTATACTATATATTTACTCGCTTTATTTGCACTCCTGCTGCTCTCTCTGGAATCCCCTCCAGTCATGCTGTCTTTCTCATCCTCTACCAGTAATGCTCTTGTCAAGGTCATTAATGATCTCCGTGTTGATGAATCCAATGGTCAGTCTCAGTGTTCACCTTACTTGATTGATAAGCAGCAGTGACATTTTGATTGCTCTTCCCTCTTGTAAGAAGTTCTCACTGGACTTTCAGAACAAAACTCTCTTGTTTTCATGGATATATCATAGGCCGTATCTTTTAATCTCCTTCGTAGGTTTCCCCTTTCCTTGATTCATTAATGACAGAATACTCCAGAATTAAGAATATCTTTAAAACTCTGCTCTTTGCTATCTGTATCCTCTCTTGGCAACCTCACACAATCCCATGGCTTGAAATGCCATTTGTATTCTGAGAATTCCAAAGATCTTTCCAGATATCACATCCTGAATTATAGACACAGGTCTACAATTGGCAACTCAACTTCAAATAGATATCTCAAGCTTAATGTCCTGATCTTTTCTGAAAATCTTGCTTCCCTTGTACCGTTAATTGCAACTCCTTCCTTTCAGTTTTAAATATTAAAAAATTAACTTTTTGTCTATAAAAAATAGATTCTCAACACAGTAACCTCAATGATCTTGTTTCATCAGGATAATGTCACACACACCCCACTCCCACTCAAAATCTTCAAAAGTCATTCTAATTCCCTAAGAGTATAAGTCAGTGTTTTTATAAAAGTCAGCAAGACCTTGCATGATCTGATGCACGTTAATGCTTTTGCTTCAACTTATACTACTTTATCTCCTTTTTCCTCTCTTCTGCTCACTGGCCTCCTTTCATCCTATAGCCACGCCAACCAAGGTCCAATCTCAAGCTCCCCAATGGCAGTTCTCTATGTCTGGAATGCACTTCCACAGTTATCTCTACAGGTCTCAATCCCTTAATTAAGTCAAAATGTGAAGATGCTGCCTTAGTCTGTGTAGGCTGCTGTTACAAAGTACCATAGACTGGATGGCTTATAAATGACAGAAATTTATTACTCACAATTCTAAATGCTGGAAGTCCAAAATCTGGGTCTCAGCATGGTTTGGTTCTTGAGGGTCCTTTTCTGAGGTGCAACCTGTTTAGATTGCGTAGTATCTTCACATGGCAAAAAAGAGGGCGAGGGAGCTCTTTAGGGTTGTTATCACAGGGCCCTACTCAATTCCTGAGGGATCCACCCAAAGATTTACCTCCCAATGCCATCACATGGGGGTTAGGATTTCAGCATAATAAGTTTGGAGGGCCACAAAGAGAAACTGAACATAGCTCTGTCAGGAAGCCATTGAAATAATCTAGGCTAAAAATAAAGTATACTGAAGGCAGCAGAATGGAAAGGACAGGGTTAATTCTTAGATACTGTACAATACATTATTATACATCGTCTCTTTAGTCTACAGGTTGCAGATAGTAGGGGGAAAATCAAAGCAACCTCCATGAGAGCCTGAACATACTGGTTTTTGCTTGGAATGTGTAAACCTTGTGTCTATTTCAGAGACTTGCTCACAATTCACTCTCCAATAAATATTTGATGAATAAATATTTATTGAATAAATATTAATTTTAACACTCTTAAGTTTTTATAACACAAAGCAGGTTTGGTTAAGCCATTAATAATATACTCTTCTGTTCCACAGCTCTACATAAGGTCACCAAAGCAGGAGGTACTTAACAGTCTGTATGAATAATGGTGAAAATGCTTTAATAATTTTCTCTTTAGATTGAATATGATCAGCAATCTAGAACCACAAGGTTAAAGAGCATCCTAATATACTCTAACACTGAAAATTTTCACTCCATTTTGATGGCTTTGTTGAAAGGAGTGTAATTGTGACCCTGACCATTATTTACCCTAATGATTTTGGAATTGATCACTCACTCTATACACAGGCTATTCCTTTGTTTTCTATCCACAGGGACTTTGGTGCCTGTCTGTTTCCCTGCTCCGTGATACAGGCAAAAAATGCCAGGCTGAGCTCATGGCTACTGTCTTAACGCTTTGGTGGAAGAGGGCAGCTATCTTGAGATTTGGGCATTGTAAGTGCCTTTCATTTTCCTCCTTTTCCCTGGTTTTAATTAGCATTGGTGATTTAAGGCTGACTACATTTTTCATCGCAGTTTTTCTTTCAAGTCACTGATCAATAACTCATTAATGAAGCCTGAAAAAGAGAACGAAGCATTCTTAAATGTCCACTAACACTCCAAAAGCAAACAAATAAGCTAGCTGAAGAAATCACTCAGCCAGCTAAATCGTGCTGTTTCTACAAGGAACGGTAATTGATTTAGTGGGGAGGGTGCTAATATTCCTAAATACTAAATGCAATGCATAATTTTTAAAAGATTGATTTAATGACTATTAATATTTGCATTATTATTTCAGTTTAACTTTCATGTAACGTCATGCAGTCTCATAGTTTTCAAGCTATAGTTCATCTTAAGAGCACTAATTCAACCTTTTCTAAATAGAGTTTTTGAGAAGACCATTACATGTTGAATCTCTAAAGAAACAGACAGTGTGTGATGCATATCCTCAGTATTCACGCAGAGACTAGAGAAGGTCATTTGCACTTGTGTGCCAGACATTTGAAAAATAAAGCAAAAACGTGGAGGTCTCAGTGCACAGTGCAGGGCAGTGACCACTAGGTGGCAGAAGCGCTCCTTCAACTCTTCCACCTCTCCTGGTGTGGGCTGTAATTAGGTCAGTGTAAGTTAAAGTAGGGCTGAGAGATGAATAAAGTAGATTTTCTCCTCTGGAACACACTGCAGTTTAATTTCACTTCTTTCTATAGTGTGTGATGAAGGTGGATTTAACTTTTAAAGGCAGAGAGACAAACCTCTACCAGGATAAATGAAAAGACGCAGGGATGGCATCAGACGTAAAACATAAAAGAAAGGAAACGCTTTCTGGCTGTTTCCTCATTTTGATTTCCGGGTCATCATCAGACATTGTTTTCAGAGGTAAAGTGAAATATGTATTATGTAATGAGGGTGGGTGACTTCTGAAGCCAGCGGGGCATGCTTGTTGGGTGTTGATGTTAAAAATTTCTCCTACTGGTAGCGTGAAATAAAATAAGGCCAATTTACCCTTGAAGCTGTTTTTCTAATTTTGCCAGCAGCCAGAAGCATTTTAATCTGAGGGGAAAAACTCCACACCCCAACACTGATTTCCCTTTCCTGCTGAATGAGTCACTGAGGAGGGAAGTGGTCCTGAAGGCAAAAGTTGAAACTGGATGTTCCATGGACTGCTGTGTTTTATGGGTGCTGGGAGGCCAGGCACACCTCAGAAACAGGGATCAGGCTGTGTGGGTGGAACAGGCCACAATCCAGTAGCTTCATTTTCAAGGAGCATTAGGGGTCACTGTGATCACTCAGGTGAGATAAGGTGAGGAAAGAGAACAATCATAGGAAAATCTCTCCTTTCCCAAATTACTGATTATGGCATTCACTGTGCAAGGGGTTGGGGGACTAAGTGAACGAGATGAAAGGATTGAGAAGTACAAATTGCTAGTTACAAAATAGTCCTGGGGATGTAAAGTACAGCATAGGGAATATAGTCAGTAATGTCATAATCACTATGAATGGTGACAGGTGGGTACTGAAAATATTGGGAGGGGGACACTTTGTGAGGTATATGATTGTCTAACGACTATGCTGTACAACTGAAACTAACACAAAATAATATTGAATGTAAACTGTAATTGAAAAAAAATTAAAGGCACACAAGATATAAGAACATGCATCAATAGTAATTTTTCCCTGACTCTGAGAGGTTGAGAGCATTCAGCTAATTTAGATTGTGTTTAGTTTCTTTGAATTCCTGGTCATCTCATCGGTAATACCAAACTCAGAAGAGAGGAGGGGCAGTTCATAATGTGATGGTGCCACAGGAGTAATTGAGAAAATAAGCTAATTACATAGATAGGTGGCTCTGATGTATTAAGATTCTTCAATTAATTCTTGGATTTTAGGAAACATGTTTAGGATTGGACTTGAGAGTACTTTCTCCTGACACCTCTTCAACATTGCCCAGTTGCTAATGTCTTTGTGTTTGTTACCCAAAGATTTGTTCAAACATATTGAAACTGGAAACCCACCTGGTGAGCAATACCTCCTGTTTGTGCCGGCTGTTTTCCATCTGCAGCCACAGATGATATGACTACAGCTTTGTGTGCAATGCAGTGTTCTTATGTTTGCCTAAGGAATCATAGAACATCACGTTAAAGCTACCGTGCATACATGGTACATGACTAAATTCTCCATTCTTGAAATGATGTTCTGTTGTATGTCTCAATATTGCAAGGAAGAAATAAGGAATGGACTAATGCAGAGAGGAAGACAGCAAAGAATAAAGAACATGAAAAAAGAAAGACTCTTGAACTCTTGTTTCAAAGGCACATTCACTGGGTTGTAGCTTCTCATTCCAATTATACCAACAGTTTCATTTGCTGACAGACACTGGTCAGATATGGGATAACTAAATGCTGTACTTCTTGATGGGGTTGGAAGCAGAAAAGATAGCCAGTGAATTATAATTTATAAACACAGTGGACTGATCCCTGATGTATATCTCATAAATCAGATAGAAATTGTATCCTGGTTTGGAATTTGGAGCCAAATGTTGAAAATGACTCTGTTAATCAAATTTGTTGAAAGGATGCAGTGTAACTAAAAAAGTAAATACACACACACACACACACACACACACAGGGTGGGTTTATAGTTTGCTTTTTTTGTGAGCTTTATGAGAGTTAGGCTATTCAATTTTTTAAAAGTATGGACCAAATCTCATTAAGTCTGTAAGTCAGGAATATTTGGAAACAACATGAGCAGTCACTGGATGTAGTATAGATATTCTTCCAAGTTCTTCCCTAAAAGTATTTCAAGTAGCCTGTCCTTTAAATGCCCACCTTGAGTCAGAAGACAACGGGATAGGTGACCTAGAAGAACTAAGGAATCCCAACAGTGCTTTGTCCTTCCCCCGATGGTTGTGGATTTTCCTGCTCACCTCTCACTCTCATCCTTTTGCATTTAATTATTTATTTCCATGTCCATGTGTCTCTGCAAAAGGAAATGAAAAATATTTATGTTTATTTTAAATTCTCAGACTGAAAAATGCCTAACATGTAATGGATATTTTATAAATATATGTTGAACTAATGAACAAAGAGCTCGTTATGACCTGTAAGCTGTATAGGAAAAACTAGAGTTAATTCTACTTTTCTAATATCTCTATCCCAAAGATTTGTTACTGTTGTTGTTTTGTATACAAAATATTTCTTAGTGATTTTAGTTTTGCGCAGAGATTATCAATGTATCTATTCCTTATCCCTCTTTGGGGAAGTATAATCTAAGTCTATTCAAGTATGGGCACTGCTGGGTCACTTTTTGTTTCTGAAATAAGGCAGCTGATGTTCTAATACAATAAATATTTGCAAATCAAATTCTGTCCGTATTGTAAAATACTTTGAAACTTTTACAATTAACTAATGTTAATCTTCCCAAACCTTTAACAGAGTCAATTCTGACACTGTTATATAAACACTAGAAGCCTGGTACACGACATTTGTGCACTGTGGGGTGGGGGGTCCCTCAGCCCGGCCTGCGCCCTCTCGCAGTCTGGGACCCCTCGGGGGATGTCCACCTGGCTCAGAGGCAGGAGAGGCTCCCACTACTGCAGCTGCACTCGCCCGCCGTGAGCCCGGCTCTTGGCTGAGCGGTGCTCCCCCTGTGGGAGTGCACTGACCACCAGGTCCTGCATTGAGCATCTGCCCCCTGGTGGTCAGTGCACATCATAGTGAACGGTCATTCTGCCATTTGATCTATTTGCATATTAGCCTTTTATTATATAAGATAATCTTTAATTGGTATTTATTCTAGAGAAGTATGTTATCCAATTTAAGAAGTGCTAAATGCCCTGTAATTTGTTTTATTCAAGCAAAAATTATAAAGATAATAACATGATCTTAACATATATCATGTGCTGCATAATGATGTTTCCGTCAACATATATGAGGGTGGTCCCATAAGATTATAATGGAGCTGAGTTTCCTGTAAGAAATGGAAGGATATTAAGAACTTAGATGCATATATGCATAGCCTATGGATACAGACAATGGTGTGGTAAAGGTCTGGGGTGGGGCAGGAGCCAGGCAGAGGGGGAGGAAGTGGGGGTGGCAGTGGGAGACATCTGTAATACCCTCCACAATAAAAATAAGTTAAAAAAAGGAAATGGAAGGATATTTGGTTCAGGAGGATTTTTTTTTTCTCTGATAGGAGTAATATCTGTGGGGCTTGGTAATAGGTTCCCTCTCATTTATTGCACCTTAATTTTGAGTTCACAAACTACATCCTAACCAGTCAGCCACTGCCCTGTTTCGCACAGAGGAACGTGCTCGCTCAGTCTACCTATTCAGAGAGTACTTCAGCCTTCCACATCTACCTTGGTGGTCTCCAGGGTACATGCTACCCATTCTTTGCTGAGAGCCTAAGATCCTGTAAAAGGACACTGGTCCTCAGGAGTTACCTTAACAAGTATTAGGTGCCCCTGCCACTTGAGTAAAATATTTCTGTTGTAGTGTGGAGCCCGCCTGCCCTGGTACTTTGGAAATATGTTTAGGTTTAATGATATAACATATTGATACATTTTATTGCTTTCATCAATTCAATGCCAGAGAGGGCCTTTTGTGTCAGATAAGGTCAATGAAACAAAAAACAATTTCCAAAGTCAAAATGTTTAGTCATCAATTCTACACCACCCTATCCATGTTAATCTCTCTCTCTCTCTCTCTCTCTCTCTCTCTCTCTCTCTGAGAGGAAGGGAGAGGGAAAGAGAAATAGAAACATCTATGATAAGAGAGAATCATTGATTGATTGATTGGCTGCCTCCTGCACACCCCAAACTGGGGATCAAGCCCACAACCCAGGCATGTGCCCTTGACCTGAAATGAACCTGGGACTCTTCGGTCCGCAGTCTGACACTCTACCAATGAGCTAAACCAGCTAGGGCAACACCCTCTTTTTATTATTATTTTTTATTTTTTTAATGGATACCACAGAGTTCCTTAATCTGACTACTGTTCCAATATGCAGTAGCCAAAGCATCATTGCTATGACAATCCCATATGTTCCTTTATCTCCATCTTGAATTTTTAGTCCTACGGATCCTCAGGCCATCTTTCACTCTCTCCTGAAAGTCACTACCAGGTGTACCAGTTAATAATGCGCATTTTGTAATCAAAGAAAACACAGTAATTTTAGAAGAAACATCAAAAGTGCTTTATTCAAAGTAATGCCGATCGCTAGCTACACATTTCCCCCATCTTTCAGGTAATTTGAGCATACTGTCCCAATAGAACTTTTCTTGTTTTGAGGCAAACCATTCAGAGACC
Organism: Plecotus auritus; assembly: GCF_963455305.1. Taxonomy (NCBI): domain Eukaryota; kingdom Metazoa; phylum Chordata; class Mammalia; order Chiroptera; family Vespertilionidae; genus Plecotus; species Plecotus auritus. The sequence goes on along the minus strand of NC_137775.1, from coordinate 29,624,179 downwards.
CAATTTTACACTTCTTTGAATGTTTTGAAGTGCCACCAGAAAGTGCATGTGCCATCAATTGGAACAAGTGGTAATCTGAAGGAGCAAGGTCTGGTGAATATGGTGGGTGGGTTAATACTTCCCAGGCAAGATCTTTTAATGTGTCTTTAACTGGTTTTGAAGTGTGTGATGGTGCGTTATCATGAAGCAAAATTACTTTGCCGTGTCTTCTGGCACATTCTGGTCACTTTATGATCAAAGCATGGTTCAAGTTGATCATTTGCTTTCGGTAGCGATCAGTATTAATGGTTTCACCTGGTTTTAAAAGCTCATAATACACCACACCTTCCTGATCCCACCAAACGCAGAGCATTGTCTTCTTTCCGAAGCGATTTGGCCTTGCAGTCGATGTTGATGGTTAACCTGGATCAACCCATGATTTTGTGCGTTTGGGATTCTCAAAATAAATCCACTTTTCATTGCCAGTCACAATTTGATGCAAAAAAGACTTTTGTGCCGTTGAAGCAACATTTTACTGATGACTTTTCGGTTTTCCATTTGTCTTTCATTCAGTTGATGTGGCCCCCATTTTCCTTCCTTTATAATCTGTCCCATTGCTTGTAAACGATTGGAAATTGTTTGCTGAGCAACGTTTAATCTTTTTGCAAGTTGTTTTTGAATTTGACATGCATCTTCATCCAATAATGCTTGTGATTGCTGGACTTCAAACTTTTTCGGTTGACCTGGACGTTCTTTGTCTTTCACATCAAAATCATCACTTTTAAAGCGTTTTCACCAGCGTTCACAAATAACTTGAGATGGAGCATGTTCCATAAGCTTCTCAAAGTATAGGATAACTTTCAGCAGCACTTTTCTTCAAAATAAAGTAATGAATTAAAACTTCCTGCAAATGCTCTTTTTTGGGGGCATGAAATTTGCCATTTTTAAGCGTAAAAATATCTATGATGTTAACACCTTCAGAAAATTTGACATATGAAGTTTTGAAGCTTGTTGTCAATACAACAAAATAGCATACATATCAAATCACATATATATCAACATATGTGTAACTCCATCTATTGAAAAACAATCCGCATTATTAACCAATATAGCTGGTATTTTGGTGATTTATGCCTCACCCAGACAGTTTCCTTTTGATATTTCCAATCAATCCAGTCCATATTTCTGTTCATGGAGCAGTATTGATAGTTTTTTAAAAATATATATTTTATTAATTTTTTACAGAGAAGAAGGGAGACGGATAGAGAGTTAGAAACATCGATGAGAGAGAAACATTGATCAGTTGCCTCCTGCACACCTCCCACTGGGGATGTGCCTGCAACCAAGGTATATGCCCTTGACCGGAATCGAACCTGGGACCCTTCAGTCCGCAGGCCGACGCTCTATCCACTGAGCAAAACCAGCCAGGGCATTGATAGTTTTTATGTTCTGTTTCTGACCCTATTGGAAGGAAGCAAGAAGAGGGCTTGTGGGATAGTGTTTATAAAATCTACAGTAGTATGCAGTGATGTCTTAGCCTTTCACATTCAGGCACCACTCACTCACAGACTCACGGAACTTTCAGTTTTGCGAGCTATGTTCACAGTAAGTGCCCCATACAAGTGTACCATTTGTAAAAAAAAAAAAACAAAAAACGTTTTATACCATATCATTACTATACCTTTTCTATGTTTAGATGTTATCTATACATATAAAAGGCTAAGCAACCATCCGACCATCGAATGGTAGCTATGATGTACAATGACCCCCTGGGGCAGACACTCAATCAGGAGCTGCTGAGCTACTGTGACTTGGTAGCGGTAGTTCTCGGGTGACACATCCTGGAACCAGAGAGGAGGGAGCCCGATTCCAGGGTGTGTCACCTGAGAACTGCCCTCTCGCAATCCGGGACCCCTCAGGGGATGTTGGAGAGTCAGTTTCAGCCCGATCCTTACAGGCCAGGCTGAGGGACCCCACCTGCCAGAGGAACCCCCCTCACTCTGCAGATGCCCTTCGACCCATGGCACCACCCCAGGTATGGCTGGCTGGGGAGGGCCCACGGAAGGTTGGTTCTAGGGTGTGTGTGGCTGGTCTCACCCAGTCCTTCCCTGCTGGCCGCCTTCTAATTAATTTCCTTTCAATGTGCACAAATCCATGCACTGGGGCACTAGTTTAAATATAAATACACAAATACTTACCATTGCATTAGAATTTCCCGCAGTATTCAATACAGCAACAAGCTGTAGAGGTTTACATCCTGGAAGAAATAGGCTATACAGCATAGATAGTATGCTACAACATCTAGGTTTCTGTAAATGCACTCTGATGTTCACACAATGACAATGTTGCCTAACAAGGCTTTTCTCAGAATGTATCCCGTTTGTTAAGCAACACATGGCTGTGTAATCTACATTGGAACAATACAACTAGATCTCTATGTGAATTGATTATAATAGGAAGCTTCTGTTATTTACTGATAGAAAAAAACTTTCATGATTGATTTAAATTATAAAATGTTGTTTTCTATAGAAAACATTTATAAAATAACCTAGGTTTTTATTAGGATATAGGGTAGTTTATGGGTATCCTATCTAATAAAGAGAGAATATGCTAATTGACCACCATGCCCTCACAAGATGGCAGTGCCCAGAAAGAGGGAATATGCTAATTGACTGCCATGCCCTCACAAGATGGCGGCACCCACAGCCACAAGATGGTGGCGCCCAGTCCCCTCATCCTCACCTCATCCAGCCTCAGTCCCCCAGTCCCCTCAGCCCTGCCTCATCCAGCCTCAGTCCCCCAGTCCCCTCAGCCCTGCCTCATCCAACCGGGGTCCCCCAGTGCCTTCAGCCCCGCAATGGAGGGCCGTTCAAGGCGATCCAGCCAGCAAGGCAGTTGGGGATGATCATGCCGGAAGGAGAGCAATTAGGCGTCAATCAGGCTGGCAGGGGAGTTGTTAGGGGGCTATCAGGCTGGCATGCAGAGTGGTCGGGGCAATCAGGCAGGCAGGCAGGCGAGTGGTTAGGAGCCAGCAGTCCAGATTGTGAGAGGGATGTCCGACTGCCAGTTTAGGCCCAATCCCTGTGGGATTGGAGAGGGTGCAGGCTGGGCTGAGGGACACCCCTCCAAGTACGAATTTCATGCACTGGGCCTCTAATACTTTAATATACCCATAACCCTGCATATATTTTAACAAACGTTTAATAACTATGCTTATCTTGTTTTAGAGTGATACATATGTTTCATTATAATCAGGCTTATTTAAATTTCTCTTTTTGTGCATAGCTCTTATTTACAGTATGTATAAACTAAAAGTCACAAATTATAAATATACAGTTTGATGAATTGTCATGCACTTAGCCCACCTGGGGAATCACCATCCAGTCAAAAAACAAAATCCTCCCTTGAGTCCCATCCTGCTCCCTTCCTGTAATTATTCACTAACCTAATGGTAGCCACTGCCTAACATCTAACTTAATAGATTAGCTTTGTCTGGTTTTGAATTTTACATAATTGGAGTCACATACTATGTAATTTTAGGATTCTTATGTCTTTCACTCACTATATTATTTGCGTCATTTATCTAGGTTTTGTGTAGCTGTAGTGTAGTAATTTTAAATTATTCATTATCACTGCTGTATAGTGTTCCATTGAATGAATATCATATAAATTATTTACTGATTTTATGTCAATAGTTGTGTTCCAGCTTAGAAATATTAAATATTAAAGATAGTGCAGCTATAAACATTCTTAAACTTGTCCTTTGGGAAGTTTATACATGCTTATATTTGGAAAGGTTATATATGGACATGTTCAATAAATGTGTACAGTTCCATTTTTGACATACTAAAAAAAGTTTAAAATGGGCAATTTCATTAGTGGTGTGTAAGTATTAAAATTAATCCATGTCTTTGTCAACACTTGGTATTTTCTGTTTTGTTTTGTTTTGTTTTAATTTTAGTCATTCTGGTTTTGCCTCTCTTCTCATAGAAACAGTGATCAAACCAGGAAATGTTTACCATATAGATAACTGAGCAGTCAATTGACTCAAAATAGCTTAGTTTTTGTTTTGCCTTTTTAAATTAGTTTGCCAATTTTTCATTACTTAACTTTCTTTATGATTTCATTGTGACTGCCAAAGGAATAGCATACATTTGAATGTTCATTATTTAAGGGATCAGAAAGTCTTGAAATGACCGTGTTTGACCTTATGATTTTCAATATATAAACATTACATTAAATAGCAAATAACAATTCCTTTAGAATTAAATTAATCACAATTAAAAGAAAAACAAGTTGTAACATAAAGTCCAAAAAAATGTTGATTATGTGTCTGTCACTTCTGTTAAATTAAGCCCCAAGAGTAAGTTCAGTATGAAAGCACACTGAAGCATTTCCCAATCATGAAACAAAAAACATTTTCCCAGGAGATTCTGGGAAAACTAGGATTCAACATGAAAAACAGAGCTTGTGGAATGTGTCCAAATACAAATGTGTCTCATTATACCAAATTAATTAAAACAATCTTTTGCTTATATGAAATATACATTTAGAGATTTCTTACATAAATCACTGACAATCTAAATTCTATAATTATAATTATTCCCCTTATTTTTAGTGTCATCAATATATTTTATCTGACGTATTTTTATAGATTATTTTAGAGTTAAAAATTGACATTTGAAAAGCTATTCTGCATGCCAAAATAGTTCTATTCAGTCACTTATTGGCAAAAGATGTTACAATAGTCATGAGTGATATAAATTACAATATATTGTATTTTATGTGAATACAATTATTTGAATAACAAAGTTTTGATTATTAGCATATTAGAGCAAATATTTAATATATATGTTAAGAGAGCTTTTTGAAAGTTATTTTGGAAATAGTTTAAATCTCTTCCTTCTGGCTGATTCATTGTCTATTACGGAAATATTTTCAAAGTCTAATGTTCAAGTAATTAAATTTCCAATGTCTCATGTTCCATAATCTAAATCATATTTATCAGAATTTATTATGTTCAAGTTACTGTGAAAAGTGCTATTCATGTGAGGGATCCTCTGCTGAGGAAATAATATTAATTTTATAAATGGTCTGCAATATTCCCGAAACAATTGGCCTTTCATTTATTTCATGTCAATTTCTATCGCTCTGAAGAATTTTGAATTACTTATTACTTTACCTAAATTGTTTAAAATATTTGGATATGTCAATACTTTGTATATATTATATATTTTGAAAATTGGCAATTACATTGAGGATTCATGGAAACATAGTAACTGCTTGGAAAACTGTGCCATAATGCTATGAGGAAAGGTGTTATTCTTTTTTGGCAAAGACTTTAGGAAAGTTGTAAATAACAGGAGGTATTTATATTAGCCCTTGCAGATTCGATCAAGGAACCAATGACAAGTGCTCCGTAAGGGAAGTGGTGATCCAGGTTTGTCCTTTCAGCTCGATCTAAATTCACAGTTTAAAATCACTGTCCATATCAATACCTTCCAAGAAACAGATTTATAACAAAATAACTTTGTAGAAAAATGACCGACTAATGTCATATCTTCAAAATAAACGAGGAAAATTTCAACAGTTCTCTCATATTTCTGCACCTATGTTTTCTTGTGATAACATGTCCAATGTCAGGAGACTGGGCATTCTCATTGTTCAGTAAGTTAGCACTTTAATGGAAATTATGTATAATTCAGAATACCTCATCTTTTAAATGGAGAGAAAATTCAAACGATTACCAGATTGTGTGTGCATGTATGCATGTGTGTGTGTGTGTGTGTGTGTGTGTATTTATAAAAGGAAAGTGAAACAGCAAGGAGCAAAGGGCCTAAAGAAAGCATTTTTTTCTAAGAGAAAAACGTCAAAGGTTTTGAAATTATTAACTACTTTACCCAGAGAGCAAAAGGTACCATTTCATGCTTTTATTATCCATTACCTTTCATCTTAGTATCTCTACAATTTTTATAAATAAGATATTGCAGTTTGAAACTAACACATTATTGACCGTTGAAATTTCAGGAATTCAGTTCTCCCATTTCAATGAAGTGTGGTCACTGTAACAAATGTCTTCTATGTAGGTTTCAGGGTTCCCTGGAGATTAGAAAAAGCTTTGGCAGACAAACATCAAATGAAATCTGATATGCAGGCAGGCAGAATCTTGTCTGACCTTCACTCCCACATGGCCATGATAATTATTAAACAATTAGGCCATTGTTTTTCAACAAAGAAGTTTCTTAAAAATGTGAGTTTATTGCTTGTCTATGTTGGTCTAACTTTATACTATCAATGACATTTAGTTTTCATATTTTTGAGCAATTTCCATAGTTTATCTTTCTCTCTCTCTCCCCTCTCGCTCTCCTTCCCCTCTCTGCTCTCTTCTCTCTTCTCCTTCTCTAATGGTAAACTGTGCTATGATTGGAGATGTCTTGTCATTATAGAATAAATAGAACCACCATTTCAAAATTCTTAAAGTTCTTCTAGATTGACTAAGAACACAAGCTCAAAAGTTCAGTTCACTTAATTCAGTCAATGTTTCATTTTCTCATATATATTTTTACAGGCTCTGAAACAAGTACTTTCACTGAATTTTATGTTCTGGGGTATTAGAAACTAAAAGAAATACCAGTACACGGCATAGTATTATGGAAAACCAATTATATTAGAAAAATGTGGAAATATAATTTTAGATGGCAACAAATATTTATATAGTATGAAATAAAAATAAAATGTGCTGTACTACTCAGTTTCAGCTAAAATTTCATTATTCCCTATATGTTCACTTTGCTTCATAGATTGGAGAAATTCAAATAAAAAGTTTGAGAGCCACTAACCTATAAACAGTTTTACTTGACATTAAAATACTAAGTATTAAAGAAATGTGAATCCAAAAGACATTTTTGACATATTTTTCATGTACATGTACTTGCATTAGTATTTCAGTTTAATCCTTTAACATTTTTTTTGCTTTTAATATTTATTTAATACTGATCAAAAGCATTGCTTTAGAGGAAGATATGTAACGAATATATGGCTAACTCATTTTGTGATCTTAATTTTAAAAATAGAAAGGTAATCTTTTAAAAAATAAACTTTCATCTAGACAAGAGCAAAATCTTCTAATATATAGGGAAACTCCTCCTGGTCTAGAACATACCAAAATCTTTAAAACCCATTAATCTCTATAATCTACAAAAATATTGGAAATTGCCAGTACTAGATACCAGTGGAATTGCAAGTAAACATGAGCTTGAAAACTGAATAACTGAAAGTCCAGTTAAAAGCAGCTTAATTGTTAGATACAAATACCACCTCTGCAGAACATTCAGGAAGCAGATTAGAGGGTTGATTTTACAGAAGAGGGTAAATCAGCCAATCAACAGGCAGAGTCCAGACCAGGCCATGGTGCTGATAACAAAATCTTTAAGTGAACTTTGCACATTGAATCATGAGATCCTCAGATGTTTCAATCCACAGAGTTCCCAGGACTTTGGCAATTTTGCTTAAAATGTTATAACCTCTAATATAGGAAAAGTCTTCTTTGAAAAACATAAACACATCAAGAGCTAAAGCCTGTAGCCCTAGCTAGTTTGGCTCAGTGGGTAGAACATTGATTGGCCTGTGGACTGAAGGGTCCTGGGTTCTATTCCGGACAAGGGCACATGCCTGGGTTGCAGGCTCCATCCCCAGTGCGGGGTGTGCAGGAGGCAGCAGATCAATGATTCTCTCTCATCATTGATGTTTCTATCACTCTCTCCCTCTCCCTTCCACTCTGAAATCAATAAAAACATATTTCAAAAAAAGAGCTAAAGCCTGTAGACAGTGACATTGTGGGATCCACAGTGAGATGGCCCATCCAAATCACACTGCAGTCAAGTTTACATCAGACAAACCCCACTTGGGCAAATAGAGCTTCTGATAACTTTTGTTTAGAACTTTTCCATATATTGTTACATAAAACATGTATAAAGAAAAATGAAAAAAAACCACATCTTTTGATTGTTTACTCAAAATTGTTTAGTTTTTTTAATGATAATTTAAGTATCATTTTAACTTTTATATTCTAACTGCTTATAGTGTATAGAAATGCAATTAATATTTTTGAGTGATATCCGGAAATGTTGATATCACTCAAAACTTATTTTATCTAAAATTTCATATGCATGTTTTTAAACGTTTGCACAAACATTTGAATGATAGTTTCATTTTCTTTTATTCTAATCATTATTTGCTTTATGTATGTTATGCTTGGCTTCTTAGTTGCATATTAACTTATAAATTTAGAATTTTTATTGGTTCATTGTAACTTGAAATTTGTACAACTACAAAGTAGACATCCTTTCCCCATAATTCTTCCTTAATATCAACTTTATCTGATATTGACATCACTGCATTATCATCTTTTCGGTATAATTTTTAGTTCTCTTAATTTTATCTTTCTGCCCCATTACATATTAAATGTATCTGTAATGGACAGTGTAGAGTTGGATTTTATTTTCAGCCATTTGATCACCTCCTTATGCCATAAATAAGAATAAACTCAAAATAGATTAAAGACTTAGTAGTAAATGTAAGCCACAAAACCATAAAAATCCTAGACTAAAACATAGGCAGTAAAATCTCTGACATTTCTCTTAGCGGTACTTTTTTCTGATATGTCTCTGCAGGCAAAGGAAACAAAAGAAAAATTAAACAAATGGGACTACATCAAACTAATTTTTTTTGCACATTAAAGGAAACTATCAAAAAATGAAAAGACAGCTCACTGAATGGGAGCACATATTTGCCAATGATACATCTTATAAGGGATTAATATTCAAAATTTATAAAGAACTCAAACTCAAAATAAAAAACACACAATCCAACTTAAAAATGGACAAAGGACCTGAATAGACACTTCTCCAAAGAGGACATACAGCTGTCCAACAGACATATGAAAAGATACTCAACATCACTCTTCATCAGATAATTAAAAATTAAAACCACAGTGAGATATCACCTCACACCTGTGAGAATGGCTATCATCGATAAATCATCAAACAAGTGTTGACAAGGATGTGGAGAAAAGGGAACCCTTGTGCACTGTTGGTGAAAATGCAGATTGGTACACTCACTATGCAAAACAGTATGGAATTACCTAAAAAAAAAAAAAAAAATGGAACTGCCTTATGACCCAGCAATACCACTTCTGAGAATATATTAGAAGAAACCTGAAACACTGATTTGAAAACAATAGCTCATTGCAGAACTTTTTATAATAGCCAAGATTTGGAAAGAACCCAAGTGTCCATCAGTTGATGAGTGGATAAAAAAAAGCTGTGCTACATTTACACAATGGAGTACTACTCAGGCTTAAAAAAGGAAGGAAATCTTACCTTTCACAACAGTGTGGATGGACTTAGAGGGCATTATGCTAACTGAAATAAGCCTATCTGAGAAAGACAAATACCATATGATTTCATGGAATCTAATGAACAAAGTAAACAAAATAGAAGCAGACTAATAGATACAGAGAACAAACTGTCAGCTGGCTGGAGAGGGGTTGGGCACTGGTTGAAACAAGTGAAGGGATTAAGCAAAAAACAAAAAACAAAACAGAAACCTTATAGATGCAGACAACAGAGGGAAGGGGGTGGGGACAGGCAGAAGAGGGTAAAGGGGGATAAATAGTGATGGAAAGAAACTAGACTATGGATGGAGAATGCACAATACAATATACAGATGGTTTATTACAGAATTGAACACTTGAAATGAATTTAATTAATCAATGTAACTCCAGTAAGTTCAGTAAAAATATATTTTTAAAAAATAGAATACAGACAATTCCCAAATGGTTCAACCTAATCATATACTCTCTATATGAAATATAAAATAAAATATTGTATTTGTTTTAAAATGAAAATATATAATTATACATTTTGTTTTTATTTAAAATTAAAGTATTATTAGAGTATTATTCATAGTACATATATGGAATATATACAGAGTATCACAAAAAATGTATACACACTTTTTTTCTGATAGCTTGATTGCTGTTTCTTTCTTTTTCGATTTAACACATTGAAATTAATAATTATTCAAAGTGTGTACACACTTTTGTGGGATATTCTATATGTATGAAATTCTCTACATGAAATTATATAAGACATTTTTAGTCTTGTATTCTCTGTGAATTATTTTATTTTATTTTTTAAATATATTTTATTGATTTTTTTACAGAGAGGAAGGAAGAGGGATAGTCAGAAACATCGATGAGAGAGAAACATCGACCAGCTGCCTCCTGCACACCCCCCACTGGGGATGTGCCCGCAACCAAGTCACATGCCCTTGACCGGAACCGAACCTGGGACCCCCCGGTCCGCAGGCTGACGCTCTATCCACTGAGCCAAACCGGTTTTGGCTCTGTGAATTATTTTTAATGTCACTGCAGGATATATTATATTTACTATAAAATAAATAATCAATATTTGTTATTTTAGGAAACACATTTAAATGACATTTCCTTTGAAATTTGAATTTTCTTAATACCCTTGTATTACAATGCTTAAATAGATGAAGGAAGAAGAAGAGAAGAAGAAAAAGAAGTGAAAAAGGAAAATAAAATACTAGCAACCTTTTTAAAACAATGTTATAGGAATTTTTTATCTTATCATTTGTATATGTCAATAGTAGATGCTAAAATCATGGCTGGTTATGTGCGGGCTAGTATCTTTAAAAAGCCACATACCTGATAAAATGTGATATATCAAAGAACTGTAGATGATAATGTTTTCAAAGTAGTGATTTATACCTTTTGTACAAACCTTTCTTTTTTTTCAAATACAGATTCAGGTGTATTTCTAAATACATGCAATGCTATGGTGGAGATAAAAAGCAAAAAATAGTATACATTTTATGGCTATCTCCATTACCATTAAATTTGTGTTATAAAACACTTTTTCTTAATTAGTATGAGTTTAACATAGGCAACATTTAATTTAGCAAGATGTGAATTAATTTTTATAATGTTTATGATTTTTATTTTTGTTTTATTTCTTTTAAATATATCAGAACTAAGATATGACTTCTAAGGTCTAGGACTTATGAACTCACAATCCATAAAATTAATGCTAGGCAATTCTTGAAATAGGTTTTATTCTCTGAATAGCCTTCTAGGCTCATTAGGATATATTAATCAGAACAAATACAAAATGAGTTATGGGTGACTTAACAATCATCTGAACTGTTTCTTACTGTGGTCAGGTAACTTTCTAATTTTGATGAATTGTATGTTAAGCTTCAGTGAACAATTCCAATTTCAATATACTGGGAAGTAGCATGAATTACTACATTAATGTGGCCTTGGGTAAATAACTTACTGATTAATACTTCTCAATTTTTCTAACATGAACCTTAACAATTGATCATGTTTTTTATTACCAGGAAATATATATTGAATGCCTAATATACCTGGGGCTATAAAATAAAAATGAACATTTACTTAATACATAGCACTTTATAAAATTCCTCTTACACATATCTTCTAATTAATAGATACCTTCTAAAAAGTATTTTTTCCCTTCAGTGATCCTACTTGCTTAAATATAAAATGTTGATATTATTTACAGAAGAAGACACTTTGGATGTTAAGATATCAGAGTATGGTAATCTTGCAGGTGATGTCATGAAAATAAAAGTGAACATATAACACTATTACAATATATTATAGCAGAGATATCAAAGCAAAGATAAATAGAAGATTTTTAAAATCTTCATTAATTTCCACATAAGAAGCAATTTAAAGGGACCACTAAACTATAAGAAAATGTATATATTTTCCTAAAGGGAAAGAAAATTAGCTATTCCTGGGACAGAAACACCCCAGTTCAGGGTAAGTATATATATATATATCACAAGTTCTTTACCGGCTACTTTTCTTGCCATCCATGCCTTCTATGGATTCTGTATACAGCTGTGATTTATGAACTGGAGAGCAGAAGGTGAGCTTTATTGTGTGAATAAAGATGTTTCTTTTGGTTACAAGTACAGAAAAGAGTAAGATGCTATTCCCTCTGAGATGAGGAGGAATGCCAGTTGAATAATTTCATGGACACCTTTTGTGTCCAAAAAGTTTCATATCCTACTATTCTATGTCACTTGAGGGAAACTAAAAGACAGATTAAACTTTGTTGAATTCACTTTTTGAATAGCTATGTTAACTGTACGTTTGAAACTCCAGATTGGACCATGATCTACATAGATAACTCTACACATTTTAAGGCAAGAAAAATTTCTTCACTTATTTCAAAAGATCCCATTATAACCTCCATAAAAACAGTTCAAGCCCTGAAGCATGAAATTTGATTGCCAACTCATCTACTTTCATTGCTCCCTACACAGTCTCATGATAATGTATCCTCGAATTTTAGTGAGAGATTTATTTTCACTACAGATTAAAAACCAGCCATTCTCTTCAGAAACGCATTTCCCACTATCCTTTTAGATTAGAGAGAACTTTGTTAATGGCATTTAATGTTTCTGCATCTGGGCACAAGTTTGTTTATACATTTGGAAACCGGGACTACCACAGTGATATTTTCTGGCATTTGGAAAACTGCATAGAACACAGCTATTTATAGAACTATATACAACATTAAAAAGACATATATAAATATCATGTTTGTGCCACAAAAATGGATCATCTGTATAATGTCCATATCAATAAGTCTACTTTAACCCCAGTCATGGAAGTCTAAGTCTGGAGATGCAAATTCAAAGGTAAATGTTTGAACTGGGACTAGCTTGCCTACCTTCTTCACTAAAAAATAGAAAACTCCATTTTTTTTTTCAAGTACAGGAATAGAAGCCATTGTTCTGGTGCACACACTCTGAATTTGTAACAGCAGAGATTTGTGTTTACCCACAGGAAGAGAAGGGAAGGTTTTAAGGCCCCATATTTTCTTCGTTACCGATAGTGAATAATTCGGGAGAAAGTTAAAAGACAAATAATGTATCCTTGACACTAAATCTTGAATTATTAGAATGACTTCATAGTGACTTCATCACATATCAAAGTGTTTACAATGTAAATTATAATAGTAAATTGACTAGAGAAAATTTATAGCATATCTGCATAGAAGAAAAATAAAGTTAACATAGAAAGTTTAAATGTGTTTCTTTGACTGTACACCCTCAAATGGATAAAGAACTGCAAAGAAAAATTTACCTTTGCTTAGGAAGTTTGTTATTGGTAATACTGAATTGCAATAATTCTATTTTTCTTGTATTTCTTTTAAAATTAAGGATATGAGTAACTCTATTGATGCTCATGAGAAACTGTGCTTACACTATGGGAGAAGGGAAACGCAAGTATTGGAAGGGGAAACAGGTCAGTGCTGTGCTGTTAGACTGGAATAGAGAGTTCTAATTCTTACAGAATCCAACTTACGATAAAAATGCTCAGAGAACCTGGAATGGAAGGAAATGTCCTTAACTTAAAAAATGGCTTCTAGAAAACACAGCAAACACATTTAAAGACTAAACATTTTTTCAGGAATATCAGGAACAAAGCAGGAATTTTTACTAGAGTTTCTAGCTACTGAAATAAAACAAAGAAACAAACAAAAACTAAATGAAACCCTAAAGAGTAAAGAGGAAGATTTACAGGCAAAGGAATAAATTTGACAAAATATGTGAAAAACCTGTATTCTGAAGATTAAAAAAAAAAAGTCCTCCTGGGACAAACTGAAACTAAATAAATGCAGAATTATACCATGTACATAGATTAGAAGGCTCATTATTATTGTAATGTCAATTCTCATTTATCTGTAGACTCAGTGCTATCAAATTGCAAAATCACAGTCAACTTTTTAATAGAAATTGACAAGTTCATTCTAAATATATTTGGAAATACAAACAGCCTACAAGTCAAAATCAATTTGTAAAGAACTAAGTTGAAGAACTTATACTTCATAATTTCAGATTGCCTATAAAACAACAGTGACAAATACAGTATTTACGTAGAAATAAATGATCAGTGGAACAACATGAGGCTGACAGATGTAGGCCTCATTTTGTGCATTGCTTCTATTTTGTGCATTACAGCTATTGTTTTTCATGGTTTTGAAAAGAATGTCTTCCTTTTTTTTTTTTTTTTTGAAGTAGGTTCACAGCATACTCAGAGACTTAGTATGTTGATATCGTATGCAATGTCTTAAAACAGAGAAAAATGTTACAAGAAAGCATAATTCTAAGGAATAATAATTTTTCTGTCACTATTTTTAAATGGCCACTGCATGGTAATTCTTAACCTCTCCTAAAGTGTTGCTAAAATTTTGCCCTAGCTGGTTTGGCTCAGTGGATATAGCGTCAGCCTGCAGACTGAAGGGTCCCAGGTTCGATTCCAGTCAAGGGTACATACCTGGGTTGCGGGCTTGATCCCCAGTAGGGGACATGCAGGAGGCAGCGAATCAATGATTCTCTTTCATCATTGATATTTCTATCTCTTTCCCTCTCCCTTCCTCTCTGAAATCAATAAAGGATATGAAAAATAAATAAATAAAATTTTTATGAAGGCAAAGAGGAAAAAAATAAAATGAAACTTGACTGTGAAGAGACTTCCACTCCTGGGAGGATGTAGTAGATATATTTTCCCTTTTTATGCCACTATGTACTGCTAAAATGCCTGAACACTATACATAAAACAAATATAAGAAGACTGGGAGCTGGAGAGACTAGGACTGCAGCACCTGAGGAACTCAGCCCAGGGGTGAGTTCTCTGAATTTCCTTTGTTCTAGTATATCCCATAGCAGTTACTGGAGGAGCCAGTGACCAGGAAATGCTAACAGTTACAGCCAAGTACATTCCTAGAAATGTCCTCTTTCTTTAGACAACAACCAGGAAATAGGCAGTCTGTCAGAACAAATCGTGTTTTTTTTAATTAAATAACTGTTCGACTCCAGATACACATAAAATAATTGTATAACTATGTCACCACCCCCAATGTGAAGCCAAGTGGAGAGCCTGGACTCCCACCCTCATCAGTTAGTAAACCTGGTTCCAGTGTGGTGTCAGAGAAGGAAAAATGGGGGTTAGGAACATGCATCACCCCATGGGTGGTAAGAAGGACTCTCCACCTACAATGTCAGGGGACGCTATGTGGAGAGCCTGGACTTCAATAAAAATGGTCATCTCACCCCTAGGCAGTTTAGCTCAGTGGACTGAGTATCGGCACTTGGACATAAGGGTCCCAGGTCCAATTCCTGGCAAGGGCATGTACCTAGGTTGCAGGCTCGATCCCCAGCCCTGGTCAGGGCCTGTGTAGGAGGCAACCAACCGATGTCTCTCTCTCTCTCTCTCTCTCTCTCTCTCTCTCTCTCTCTCACATTGATGTTTATCTCTCTCTGTCTCTCTCCCTCCCTTCCACTGTCTCTAAAACTCAATGGGAAAAGATCCTTGGGTGAGGATTAACCAAAAAAAATAAATAAAAACGGTCATTTCAGAGGAATGATCTTTCTGCTGTTTACACAAACTGGCTACAAAGTGGTTTGAACTCAATGCTAGTTCCACACCCAGAGTGTGAAATAGAATCATGAGGCATTTTTGTAAACTGTTCTCTAATTTTGAGTTATTTCACTCTTTAAATTTGGAGTGAAATAACTCAAAATTGGATAAAATAGTACATTTTAATAGAAATATTATTTTAAAATATGGTCATATACTTTTCTTTTCCTCTGCCTTACTGTAGTGCTATACAATAAAAAATTGTACAGGGCTCAATTCTATATTTAAATGATTAGGAGTTTTGCTTGAGTACAGGAAAACAATTAGTTATACAAATCAATGAATGTATCAGTATATTTGAAAATTACAATTCTTGATGAAAAGTTCAAGATAATTCTAACTTCATCTAGTCAGAACACTTAAAAATATTGAGAAATAAATGCATTTGATTGAACTGGAGTCCTACTTTATTGACTGAGTGTGGAAGAGAAAGCAATCAATGCTAAGATCCTTACTACAGTAGTGGGAGTTGCATATTCTGCCTCCAACTTGGGAAATATATCTAATTAAGGGAAGTTTGCCTTAACGATTTGCCATAGGATCACAATTAGTGGAGAAC
Organism: Plecotus auritus; assembly: GCF_963455305.1. Taxonomy (NCBI): domain Eukaryota; kingdom Metazoa; phylum Chordata; class Mammalia; order Chiroptera; family Vespertilionidae; genus Plecotus; species Plecotus auritus. Next base: position 29,608,094 of record NC_137775.1, on the reverse strand, counting down.
TCTAGGGACTACGGTTTCTACTTAGGGTCCTCCAATTTGACTGCACTGCTATCCAATATAGGAAATTAATGAAAGCTTCATGAAAAAGATTCATTCTTTGCCCTTCTGAATTATTCCCCTAAAAGGACTACATTTTCCTTCTTAAATATTTAAGTGTCTCTGTACATCTTACAAGAAAATTTTTCCAAGTACTTCTTTTTATGTAAAAAAGTATGACTTAACACAGATGTATTAATTAATATAGATGGCAGCTGTATTAATGGCCAATGTGAAGATGAATAATTGCCTAAAGGTTCATTCTTTATTTAAAAATTTTTGATAGCTAATTATGCAAACTGATTTTTCATGTAAGAAGGACAACAAGATACTCATCTAACTCATGTTTCTAATAGTAATGTGTATTATGTGATAGTATTTTATTGGTTTATAGTAGAAAATAACATTGTGACCGGCAGCTTATAAAAATGGCTACTAATGATACCCACCTCCTGGGATTATTACCCTTTGTAATCTACTCTCCATGAGTGTAGACTGGACCTGCTAATGTGCTTTTATAAGCAGAATATGCAAAAAGTGAGGGGATGTCAATTCTAAGATTAGCCTATTAAGGTCTGTGATTCCCATTTTGCCTGCATTTTCTCTTTAAATCTTTTCAACTTGCACACTACAGTGAAGCAAGCTGCTATATTATGAATTGCCCTATGATCTTACAGAGTAGCCCACATGGCAAGGGACTGAGGGTGTCTTCCACCTAACGACCAGTAAGGAACTGTGTTATTCTTACAGTCCACAAGGAACTGATTCTTGCCAACAACCACAGGGGGTAAGCCTGGAAATCAGATCTTTCTCCAGTAGAGTCTTGAGGTGTCTGCAGCCCTTCCCTACACCTTGATTGCAGCCTTGGAGAAGAATTTGAGAAAGAGTAACTAGGAAAGTTGAGCTTGGATTTCTGATCCATAGAAATTGCAAAAAATAAATGTTGTTATTTTAAGCCATTAAGTTTTAGGGTAATTTGCTGGGCAGCAGTGGGTAACGAACACAAATATATATTTTATGATGTTTAAAATAGATGGCATTGTCCCAAAGAATAACCAATAATGAAGGAAAGATGGTATTACTGGCATTATAAGAAATTCCTCAGAATAATTCTAGTTCAACCAGCTATACTAAATATTGCTGTTCTTGTATAAACTAGTGTATGCAAGTATTCTATATAAATATAGAAGCTTAGTAAAATTCAACTATCTGGATTGCCCTATAATATTGAGTTTGAACATAATCAGATCAACACCCAAATACTTTTTGAATTAAATAGACTCTTAAATACATAAATAAAAATCTGGTATTTAATAAAAGAACAATTTATAGCTATTTTAAAAAATAAATCTGATTCTTTTTATTAAAGGTATAAACTTGTTGCCTATAGTTCATGCTGGAAGTATTTGGCCCAGTTGCCTTTTTATAGAAATATTCCTTATTTTTAGAGCAGCTTAAGTTTCACAGCAAAATTTAGTGGGAAGTATAGATATTGCCCATATACCTTATGCCTAGTCCCCTTTCATGCATAGCCTCTGCCACTATCAACAGTCCTCACTTGAGTGCTATATTTGTCACTACTGATGAACCTACATAAACATCATTATCACCCAAAATCCATAGTTTAAATTAGGCTTCACTCTTGGTGTTGTATCTTCCATGGGTTTGGACAAATGAATAAGACATGTATCCACCATTATAATACTGCAGTGTAGTTTCAGTTCCTTAAAAATCCTTTGTGCTCCACCTGTTCACCCTTTCCCTCCCCAAACGCTTGTAACCACTGATATTTTTATCTCCATAGCTTTGCCTTTTCTAGAATGTCATATAATTGGAATTATACAATATGTAGCCTCTTCAGACTAGTTTCTTTCACCTTAAGTTCCCTTCATTTTTTATAGCTTGATAACTCAAAAAATTTTTTTTAATTGCTGAACAAAATACCCTCATCTGAATATATTCAACTACTGAAAGACATTTTGGTTGTTTCCAAATTTTGGCAGTTGTAAATAAAGTTGCTGTAAGTATCTTTGTACAGGTTTTATGTCAACATAACTTTTCACCTACTCTGGATAAATATGAAGGAGTGCCAGTGTTGAGTTGTATGGTGTGATTTAAGCCTATGTGTCAACTTGACTGGGCTAAGTAATACCTAGAAAGCTGATAAAACATTATTTCTGGGTGTGTCTGTGAAGGTGGCTGGAAGAGATTAGCTTTTGAATCAGTAGACTGAGTAAAGAAAATTGCCCTCAAGAAATGTGGTACTCTCGGAAGGCCTGCAGGTTCTCTGTGAGGAAGGAACCACCAACTCTCCCTGGTTTAGAGTTGCCGTGGAGATTTCAAGGACTTGCATGACAACAAAGGAGGATTGCTGCTAACAAAGAAATAGCTCCATCCATCACCAGAGGAATGAACATGATCCTTCTCAGATGAGCTGCTGGTTTTCACCCTCCATCATCCATCTCACTAATGGTGAGGTACTATGCGGCAATATTAAACATTGAACACAGGATAAAACTCTACCTTGTGAGTGGTGCCGAATATGCGGACATTGTGAGTGGCACCGAATATGCGGATGGGTCCTGCATGTTCTCACAGAGCAGATAGAAGACACAGTAGAATTGAATAACATCCACCCGAAATTGGCAAATTAAACACACCTGGTGAGTCAATCTGTGGATGGAAAGGTCAGAGCTCGCCTAGAGAGAGTCAATGCAGGAGAGAGAGAGCTCCATAACTAGACACCCTGGGAGGAGCGATCATGGGTAGACAAAGGAACAGCCCCCATATGAAAAAAAAAAAGGAGGAATCACCGGAAAAGGAAGTAAACAAAATTGAGGCAAGCAATATGTAAGAGAAAGAATTTAAAGCAATGGTCATAAGGATGCTGAAAAGGATGGAAGACAAATTCAACAATATGTGTAAGAACCAAGAGAAAATGAAGGGAACTTTGGGACAACACGAAACAAAACAACATCTGCATAATAGGGGTTCCAGAAGGAGAGGAAACTGAGCAAAGAATAAAAAACCTGTTTGAAGAAATAATGACAGAAAACTTCTCATATATATGTAAGAAAAAACTCACACAAGTCCAAGAAGCTCACAGAGTCCCAAACAAGATGAACCCAAAAAGACCAACACCAAGACACATTATAATTAAATTGGCAAACACCAACAACAAAGTAAGAATTTTAAAGGCCATCAGAGAGAGAGAAAAAGTTACCTACAGGTGATCTCCCATCAGACTATCGACTGATTTCTCAACAGAAACACATCAGGCCAGAAGCAAATGGAATGAAATATACAAAGTCATGCAAAGCAAGGGTCTGAATCCAACAATATTGTACCCAACAAGGCTATCAATCAAAATTGAGAGTGAAATCAGGAGCTTCACAGATAAAAAAGGACTAAGGGAGTTTATTACCACCAGACCAGGATTGCAAGAAATGCTAAAGAGTCTGCTGTGAAAAGAAGAAATAGGAAGGGAAGAAGGAACACAGGCATAAAGAATAAAAATGGTGACAAACAAGTGCCTGTCAATAATAACTTTAAATGTAAATGGATTAAATGCTCCAATCAAAAGACATAAGGTAGCTGAGTGGATAAGAAAACATGACCCATATATCTGCTGTCTACAGGAGACCCACCTCAGAACAAAGGACTCACACAGACTGATGGTGAAGGGATGGAAAAAGTTTTTTCAAGCAAAAGGAAATGGAAAAAAAAAGCTGGGGTAGCAATACTTATATCTGACAAATTAGACCTCACAGTAAAGGCCATAACAAGAGATAAAGAAGACCACTTCATAATACTAAAGGGAGCAATTCAACAAGAAGAAATAACTCTGGTAAACATATATGCAGACAATACAGGAGCACCCAAATACTTAAAAAAAAACTTTTGGAGGATATCAAGGGAGAGATTGACAGCAATACAATCATAGTAGGGGACTTTAATACCCCATTAACACCACTGGATAAATCCTCTAAACAAAAATTGAGCAAAGAAACATCAATTCTAAATGACTCACTAGATCAGATGGAATTAATTGACATCTTCAGAATATTTCACCCCAAAGCCACAGAATATACATCCTTCTCAAGGATACATGGGTCATTTTCAAAGATAGACCATATATTGAAACACAGGAAAAGTCTCTTCAAATTCAAGAAGATAGAAACCATATCAAGCATCTTCTCAGATCACAATGGCATAAAATTAAAAATCAACTACAATAAAAACAATGAAAAAAATCAAACACCTGGAGGCTAAATAGCATGCTATTAAACAATGATTGTGTTACCAAAGAAATCAAAGAAGAAATAGAAAGCGTCATGACAACAAACGACAATGAAAACACAACAATCCAAAATCTATGGGACACAATGAAAGCAGTCTTGAGAGAGAAGTTCATAGCACTACAGGCGTACCTCAAAAAACAAGAAAAAATGGTAATAAATTATCTAACCCTACAACTCAAAGAGTTAGAAAGAGAGCAACAAGAAAAGCCCAGTGTAAGTAGGAGGAAGGAAATAATAAAGATCAGAGCAGAAATAAATGACATAGAGACCAAAAGAAACAAACAACAACAAAAAACAAAACAAAAGATCAACAAAAGCAAGAGCTGTTCTTTGAAAGGATAAACATGATTTATGAACCTCTAGCCAAGCTCACCAAGAAGCGAAGAGAGGACCCAAATAAACAAAATCGGAAATGAAAGAGGTGAAGTAACAACCAATCCCAAGAATTACAATGGATTATGAAAAAAATACTATGAACAACTCTATTCCAACAAAATGAATAACCTAGACAAAATGGACATATTCTTAGAAAAATACAAGCTCCCAAAACTCAATAAGGAAGAATAAAAAAACCTGAATAGGGTGATAACTACCGAAGAAATTGAAGCAGTGATCAAATATCTTCCAACAAAGAAAAGCCCTGGTCTGGACAGCTTTACAGGGGAGTTCTACCAAGCATTCAAAGAAGAACTAAAACCTATCCTCCTCAGACTATTCCAAAAAATTCAAGAGGAAGGCACACTTCCAACCTCTTTCTATGAAGCCAGCATTATCCTAATTCCAAAACCAGATAAAGACACCACAAAAAAAAGAGAACTACAGGCCAAAATTCTTCATGAATGTAGATGCTAAAATCCTCAACAAAATTCCAGCAAATCAGATTCAGCATTACATTAGAAAGTTCATACACCATGACAAAGTGGGATTTATTCCGGGGATGCAAAGATGGTACAATATGTGCAAATCAATAAATGTGATACATCACATAAACAAATTGAGAGATAAAAATCACATAATCATATCAATTGATGCAGAAAAAGCATTTGACAAAATCCAACACCTTTTCTTGATACTCTCAGCAAAGTGGGAATAGAGGGATCATACCTCAACATAATAAAAATCTTATGTGACAAACCTATAGCCAACATCATACTCAATGGGCAAAAACTAAACTCATTTTCCCTAAGAACAAGAACAAGATAGGGATGTCCACTTTCACCACTACTGTTCAGTATACTACTGGAAGTTCTAGCCATAGTGATAAGATAAGAAGAAGAAATAAAAAGCATCCAAATTGAAAAAGAAGAAATAAACCTGTCCTTATTCACAGATGACATGATACTATACATAGAAAACCCTAAAGACCCTATCAAAAAACTACTAGACCTAATAAATGAATTCGGCAATGTGGCAGGATACAAAATTAACAACCAGAAATCTATAGCCTTTTTATACACCAACTAGAGGCCTGGTGCACAAATTCATGCATGGGTAGGGTCCCTCTGGGTGGTCTGCAGGGATCGATCTGAAACCTGCAGTCCAACGATGCCTGCAGCTCCTACCTGCTGCTCCTACTCATCCTGGCCCCACTGTGCCTGTCACAGGCTCTCACCCATCAGTCCCAATCAAGAGAGGCTTGCACTGCCACAGCAGTGCTTGCCAGCCATGAGCCCTATATCTGGTGCCCTCCCAAGGGGAGTGGCCTGCAGGTTCGGGCTGAAACTGGCTCTCCAACATCCCCTGAGGGGTCCTGGATTGTGAGAGGGCACAGACCAGGCTGAGGAACCCAACCGGTGCACAATCAGGCCAGGGAGGGATCATGGGAGGGTTTCTTGCTCAATCCTGATCGGCCAGACCCCAGCAGAAAGCTAACCTACCAGTTGGAGCATCTGCCCCTGGTGGTCAGTGCACGTCATAATGACTGGTCGACCAGTTGACTGTCTGCCCCCTGGTGGTCATTGCACTTCATAGTGAGCAGTTGAGCAGCCTTAGCATATCATTAGCATATTACACTTTGATTGGTTTTTCCCTTGTTCTGCCGTTTGGTCTATTTTCATATTAATCTTTTATTATATAGGATAATGAACTCACAGAAAGCAAAATGAAAAAAACAATCCCATTTACTATTGCACCAAAATAAACTAAGGAGGTAAAAGTCCTGTACTTGGAAAACTACAGGACTTTGAAAAAAGAGATAGAGGAAGACATAAACAAATGGAAGAACATACCATGTTCATGGATTGGTAGAATCAACATCATTATAATGTCCATACTACCCAAAGCAATCTACAGATTCAATGCAATCCCCATTAAAATACCAATGGCATATTTGAAAGATCTAGAACAAACTCTCCAAAAATTCATCTGGAATAAAAAAAGAGCCCAAATAACAACAGCAATCCTGAGAAAGAAGAATAAAGTTGAAGGGATCACAATACCAGATATCAAGCTATATTACCAAGCCACAGTTCTCAAAACTGCCTGGTACTGGCACAAGAACAGACATATAGACCAATGGAACAGAACAGAGAACCCAGAAATTGACCCAAGCCATTATGCTCAATTAATATTTGACAAAGGAGGCAAGAGCATATAATGGAGTCAAGACAGTCTCTTCAATAAATGGTGCTGGGAAATTTGATCAGATACATGCAAAAAAAATATGAAACTAGATCACCAACTTACACCATACACAAAAACAAACTCTAAATGGCTAAAGGACTTAAATGTAAGACAGGAAGCCATAAAAATCCTACAAAACTCCATTGGCAGCAAAATAGTAGACGTATGTTGTAGTAATATCTTTACCGGCACAGCTCCTAGGACAATGGAGACTAAGGAAAAAATAAACAAATGGGACTACATCAAAATAAAAAGCTTCTGCACAGCAAAAGAAACCATCAACAAAACAACAAGAAAGCCCACTGCATGGGAGAACATATTTGCCAATGATTATTTCAGAGAAGGTTTCAATCTCCAAAATTTATAGAGAACTCATACAACTTAATAAAAGGAAGATAAATGATCCAATCAAAAATGGGGAAAGGACCTAAATAGACACTTTTTGAAAGAGGACATACAGAAGGCCAATAGACATAAGAAAATATGCTCAAAGTCACTAATCATCCAAGAGATGCAAATCAAAACAATGCAGTACCATCTCACACCTGTCAGAATGGCTATCATCAACAAATCAACAAATGACAAGTGCTGGCAAGGATGCAAGAAAAAGGAACCCTCGTGCACTGCTGATGGGAATGCAGACTGGTGCAGCCACTGTGGAGAACAGTATGGAGTTTCCTCAGAAAACTAAAAATGGAACTCCCATTTGACCTAGTGATCCCACTTCTAGGAATACATACCAAGGAACTGGAAACACTAATCAGAAGGATATATGCGCTCCTATGTTCATAGCAGCACAATTTACAATAGCTAAGGTTTGTAAACAACCTAAGTGCCCATCAGCAGATGAGTGGATTAAAAAACTGTGGTACATCTACACAATGGAATACTACGCCGCTATAAAAAAGAAGGAACTTTTACCATTTGCAACAGCATGGATTGAACTGGAGAGCATTATACTAAGTGAAATAAGCCAAGAGGAGAAAGATAAATATCATATGATCTCACTCATATGTGGGATATAATGATCAACATAATTTGATGAACAAGAATAGATCCAGAGACAAATGGCAGGGGAGGAGGGGGTTAGAAAGCAACCAAAGGACTTGTATGCATTCATATTAGCATAACCAATGGACACAGAAGATGGGGTCTTGCCTGGGGTGGGAATAGCTTGTGGAGGCGGTCAATCAGGGAAAAAGGAGACATATGTAAATTTTTAGACAATAAATTAAAAAAAGAAAAAGAAAATTGCCCTCACCAATGTGGGGAGACATCATCCATTCTGTTGAGGGTCTGAATTGAATAAACAGGTAGAGCAAGGTTAAATTTTCTTTCTGAGTTTAAGCTGAGACATCCCTCTTTTACGCTCAGACATTGGCACTCCTTGGTCTTGGGCTTTCAGTCTTTGACTGGGACACATGCCGTTGCCTCAATTCTCAGTCCAGACCTGCACTAAAGCACACCACCAGTTTTTCTGGTTCTCTTGATTGCAGAGATTGGTTATGGAACCTCTCAGCCTGGATAATCACATGAGCCAATTCCTACAATTATCTATCATCTATCTATCTATCTATCTATCTATCTATCTATCTATCTATCTATCTATCTATCATCTATCTATCTATCTATCATCTATCTATCTATTATCTATCTGTCATCTATCTATCTATCTATCTATCTATCTATCTATCAATAATTTATATTGGTTCTGTTTCTCTGAAGAGAGAGGGAGAAGGAGGAAGGGAGAAAGTTTTCCAATGTTTCTTCCACTTATACGGGCACAAGTCCTATTGGATTAGGGCTCCACCCTTATGACCTTACTTAACCTTCATTACCTCCTCAAAGGTCCTGTCTACAAATACAGTCACATAGAAGGTTAGGACCTGAATATATGACTTTGTGTTTCTCTTAGTTAACTTGACTGGAAATTTCTCAATTTTATTGACCTTTTCAAAGAACCAGGTTTTAGTTTTGTTGATTTTCTCTATTAATTTTTATTTTCAATTTCATAGATTTCTTTTTTTTTTTCTACTTGCTTTAAACTTAATTTGCTCTTTTTACTCTATTTTACTTATTGGGAAGTTTGGGTTATTGATTTTATATCTTTCTTCTTTTTTAATATGTACAATGTTACAAATTTCCCTCTTAGCACTACCTTCAATGCATTCCATTTTCATTAGATTGCATTTCATTTTCATTTAGTTCTAAATATTTTCAAATTTCTCTTAATTTTTTGACTCATATTTTCTTCAGAAAAAAATGCTTTGCTTAATTTTCAAATATCTCAGGATTTTCTACCTATCTTTCTGTTATTGGTTTCTAGGTTAATTCTATTGTGAACTGAGAATAACTTGTGTATGACTTCTTTTAAACTTGTTAAGGCCCAGAATGTGATATATCTTGGTGAATGCTCAATGTGAACTTATGAATAATATTTATTCTGTTGCTGTTGCTGGATTAATCTGTAAACAGCAATTAGATCACATTGATTGATGGTGTTGTCCAAGTTAACTAACCTTACCTATTTTTTGCCTGGTTGAACTATCAATTATACAAACAGAGATATTGAAGTATCAACTGTAATAGTGACTTTTTCTATTTCTCCTTGCAGTTCTGTCTGTTTTTGTCTCATGTATTTAGATACTCTTTTGTTAGAAGCATCTACAGTTAATATTGTTATGTCCTTTTGGAGAATTAACCAGTTTTTCATTATGTTGGGACACTTTTTTATACCTGAAAATCCTCTTTGTCTAAATTAATATACCTGTTTCTGGAGTCTTCTGATTGGTTATCTTCTTCGTCTCTCAGAGGGGAAGTAGAGAGAAGGCCACCATTTACAAGACAAGTGGCCTTAGAAGATTCCAACCTTGTAGACACCTTGATATGGGACTACTACCTTCCAGACTTGGGTATATAATATAAGAAGATGGTCTAGCTTAATTTTTTTGCATGTACCTGTCCAGTTTTTCTAACACCATTTATTGAATGGACTGGCTTTACCCCATTCTATTGTTTTTCTAAAGAAATTTTTCTGTTGACTTTCTAAATCTATTACGTGTTGTGTCTGAAATCATTTTTAATTTGTACTGAAGCCACACCAATTTTTTTTAAATATATTTTATTGATTTTTTACAGAGAGGAAGGAAGAAGGATAGATAGTCAGAAACATCGATGAGAGAGAAACATCGATCAGCTGCCTCTTGCACACCTCCTACTGGGGATGTGCCCACAACCAAGTTACATGCCCTTGACCGGAATCGAACCTGGGACCCTTCAGTCCGCAGGCCGATGCTCTATCCACTGAGCCAAACCGGTTTTGGCGAAGCCACACCAATTTTATAGTAGGTTTGTTGCTTGCTCTTTTTTGCTGTAAGAATAATTTCAAGGATTTTTTCTCATGACTCATAAATTAAAGATTTATTTTATTTAAAGACTCATAAATTATTCATATATGGAACTTTTATTAATCTACATATTATGAACTCTCTTCAATGCAGAAAACATGTTATATTACATACTTGCTCACATACTTCACTTCTGTCACATCATCTTCTTTCCTTTATTTTTGCAACTTGAGATTTTCTCAAATGGATTCACTTAACATGTTTAGTTACCTAGTACCCTTAGTGAATCCAATATTTGCTTAATCCTGTTTGTGTGATAATTTTGGAAACTTTGCCTGTCTTATATACCTTAACTTTTTATTCTGTATAATAGTCTCATTTGCCTTTGTTATCCCCTTTCATTGAAGCATGATCTGAATATTACATAATTCCAATTTTTAAGATTTGTTACTATTTTCAAAACTATGGCATTTATTTTGGTCCTTTAAGCCCAGTAGTCATTCTTTAGTTTGTCACATTTTACAGGAGTCCTTATGAGTATTTTTCCTCTGTATAAACATTTGATTTAAAATGGTAAGATCCTATATTGGATCCTTAGGCAATATTTTAAATTAAAAGATTTCTTACAAAATGGAGCAAGGAAAATTGACAAACCAGAGTCTGTCCAAAATAAGTAACTATTAGTTATGTCAGATAAGGAGTTGTTATAAATCTGACAGCTGTTTAATCAGGAGAAGAAAAAATATGTTGAAAAGATGTAGCTGTCTTAATCTTGGTAGGGCTTTGATTAGGAAAAATAGATATTTTTCTGGATTCAGCCAAGTGAAGATTTTATCTCAAAGTATAAAAAAACTATGTTACAAAAATATCTAAGGTAGATTGGTTTAAATTGCCGAGGGAGTTAGTTTCCTATTGGAAATGTTCAAATATAGCCAAAATGACCTATTGCCAAAGGGCTTTTTGAAACAGATGCTTTATTTTGATGGATATTTGACTATATGGTTTTTCCTACTATAAGATCATGTGTATAAAAGGCAAAAGGAAGTGTTAAAAAAACCTGATTTTGTAATTTATTTGGGCTTACTATTTGAAGAGAGACATTTAAAATTTATTTTCCTTCATTTAAAAACCCACACTTCCAAAATGCTAGAGTTTGATCCTAATGATACAGTTGATGAATGCAAATTGGATTCTAAAGTAATTATGTTTTCCAGTCCAATAAGCATAAATAGCTTAACAACTTTCCTTTTGCTATAGATCAAAGTAAACTATATTTAAGTCAGTTAGTTAGAAGTAAAAGGCATGCATAAAGTCTTAAAAATTGAAATTTCATTTATTACACAATGGCAGGTCATTTCACATGAGCAAATGTGTAGCCGTCAGAATAATTATAAAAGTATTATGTGTTGTTGTTGTTTTTTCAAATTTATCTTTCTGGTATATGATTTTAAATTGCTACCTGAATTTCTAATCAAACCTAATATGACATCCTATCTTTAAATTATAATATTGTCAGCAGTTTTCCAGGATAAAAAAACAACCACCACTAATGTTTATTATAATGACTAATTTATGTAAATAAAAATTATACATATCAATGAACTAATTATTAGCAAATATAGTTAAATTATTTATGCTGTGCTTCCTCCCAATTTAGAATGCATTCACATAAGGGATCTCCTTTGAGATTATCTTATGGGATATTACTTCTAGATACCTCAGAATAATTTTCCTTTCAAGTCAGTACCACAGGAGGCATCTTAGTTATTCTAATGAATAAATGAAGCTCCCCTCCTTGCTCTAATTTCTGCATGTGTATGGTTTCAAAAATGACTTAGTCGGTGCTCTCATTACCCTAACTGTGTGGGCATGCAATGAAAGCTACCCACATAATTTTCCACTGAAAATTACAAAACTTTGATTAGATTGAAGCTGAATCTGCATTATTCACTTTTGTGGGTAATTAAAGCTGCATTTGAACATATGTGTGGTGTTTTCACTTAGCTTTAAAACATATGTATATTTGTATCCAATTTTATTTCTTTTTATTTCTTGCATAGTGAGTTAAATATACAGTGCTTTTCAGTATAAATGCAAATACAAAAGTGGCTCAATTCAATAGATGTGGTTTTTGTATGTGTTCAAGTAAAACTGTTCAACATGTTTTATTAGTTATTAAAGATACTTTGACACAAAACATTCAGATGGAAGATATTTTAGATGTGATTATGCGTTTAGCCCATGGCCACTTATCTATAAGTACTCAGTGCTGCTACAATGAAAATGCTAGTGCCTGGAGCATAGTAGTCACTTAACAAATATTTCTTTATGAATAAACCACAATGAAAAAAATAAACCTCCTGATTGGCAGATTGAATGTCATAAATTCCATTTACTAATATTTGGCACTTTTTTCATAGGAGAGTCCCTCAGGTCCTCAATTACAGCTAACATGCTATTAGTAGAAAATGAATTTAACAAATGTAAATGATGAGTGTTAGGGTTCTTAGGAGTTTAGGAGGCACATAAATTACAAAGTGTCTATGTGGTGAAGATCTCAAATGGGAGGGTGGCTATATTCAGATATATAGCAACCCCAAATGGGAGAAGATAGTATGAGTGAAAGAGATAGAAAGTCTGCAAAAGAGTTCCTGATAATCATAAAAATGGGACATCATGTGGTGGAAGGTTGGAGGCATTGTAAAGAGTCAAATGTGGCCCAGCCAGCATGGCTTAGTGGTTGAGCATTGACCTGTGAACCAGGAGGTCATAGTTTGATTCCCTGTCAGGGCGTGCAGGAGGCAGCCAATCAATGATTCTTTCTCATCATTGATGTTTCTAGCTCTCTTTCCCTCTCCCTTCCTCTCTGAAAACAATAAAACGAGTTTGTTTGTTTTTATAAAAAGAGTCAAATATATGTATGTGTGTGTGTGTGTGTGTGTGTGTGTGTGTGTGTGTGTGTGTGTGTGTGTATATATATATATATATATATATATATATATATATATATGTCACCAGATTATTTCGCTAGGTAAATGCTTAAATTTAACAAAGCTTAATGTTTATCAAGCTACATTAAAGTTCAACATACTATGTTTCTGAATGTAGGAACATATTTATCAAGTTAAAAAAGATATCCTTAAATATTTTTTAAAAATTTGCATATGATGAAGATATTTCCTTTGCCTTTTACATTTTGAAATGAGAAATATTTCATTTTCAACAAAATGCTAGGCATGGCAGATGTGTATATTTTATCCTTGTAAAATGCTTTTTATCCTTTCTTCTTTTCCCAGTATTCAAGAAAAGCAGTATCTCTCATTAATACATATTAGTCACACAAGTAGTTAAAAACAAAGAAGGTGATTCACACAAGTAGTTAAAAACAAAGAAGGTGATTTGCATTTTATTATTCTCCCCTAGTTCTTAGGATACAAATTTATTTTGGCTTTGGGAAGTTCCACCAATGTTCATGATTTCACACTCATTATATAAGCCAGGAGATATCATTTAAAAAATGTTTATTCTGTTTTGAAGTCTGGGCACTTGAGATATCTGTCTCTTAAACAAATTTAGTGTTTGCTTCTATATTGTCACATATAATATATTTGCACACATACTTCCATTAAATGTCAATTTTCATATTTTATTTTATTACTTTGATAAATGTTTCTTTCCTTTTTGTCATCTTTATTGAGTGTAATTTACATGCTATAAAATCCACCAATGATAAGTATAAACTTCAATGATTTTAATAAATGTATTTAGTCATACATCCCTCTCTAAAAAACAGTTTCAGAACATATCTATCAGCCCCAAAGTCTTTCATGCCTAATGTAGTCAACCACTGTTGCCAGTGGTATCCAGCCCCAAGAATTATAATCGTGTGTGTGTGTGCATATTACATTTTCCCTTTTTAAAACTTTTACATAAATGAAATTATAGTTTTTTTGTGTCTTGCTTTTTTAACATTATGTTTTTTGAAATTCATCCATGTTTCTCTGTGTCTTGATACTTAGTTCAAAATTAGTTGTGAGTACACATATACATCTTATTTTGCTCATTCATCAGTTGAAACACATTTTGTTTGTTACAATTTTGAACCATTATAAAGTTGTACTTTCTTGATTACTGCAGGCCCCAAAGCTTTATAGTATGTTTTGAAATCATGTAATATAGTTTTGCAGTGTTGCACTACTTCTTAAAATCTGTTTTGTCTGCTTTAGATATGTTGAATTTCTATATAAATAACAAAATCAGCTTGTTACCTTCTCCAGAAAATCCAGGATCTTGATAGGGATTATGTATAATCCTTGTTAAACCTGAGGATATTTTCCCATTGATTTTTAGCGTGAGTGGAAGGGAGGGGGAAAGACAGAAAGAGAGAAACATAGATGTGAGAGAGACACATAGATTGGTTGCCTCTTGCATGAACCCAGACCAGAGCCTGGGACAGAGCCTGCAACCAAAGTATGTGCCCTTGACCGGAATCAAACCCAGTACCCTTCAGTCCATGGCCAACATTCTTTCCACTAAACCAAACCAGCCAGGGCTATAGAGATTACTTTTAATCCACATATAAATTTAAGAAAAAATGTTAACACGATGGAATATTCTAATACATGAAAAGGATATGATGGACTACTTGTTTAGATCTTCTTTAATTCCTCTTAGCAATGTTTTACAGTTTATTAATTTTTATGATTTATTTTTTCTTATTTTTATAAACATAACTTTTGTGAAATTTTATTTTCTGTTTGTTTGATAACAGTCTATGAAGATATAATAGATATTTGCATATTAATCTCTATCCTATGACCTGACTAAATTCACCTATTAATTTAACTAGCTCTTTTGTAGAGTTCTTAGGATTTTCTACATATAACATTATACCATCTGTGAATAAAGACGGTTTTACTTTCTCTTTTCCAATTGCATAGCTTCTTTTTTCTTTGCTTATTTTATTGACTAGAACTTCCATTCCAATATTGTAAAGCAATGTGAGACCAGATTGTTTTTTATTATTCTTGCTTTTAGCTTTTTAGTGCTTTCCATATGTTCACAATATATATATTTTCACTTATTATAACATATTTCATGTTATTATTGACTTTAATTGGTTAAAATTGGCAATTTTTTTTCAGAGTAACTCCATTTCCTTGACCTCTTTTTTTCTGCTGATGTGTGTGTACACTTTTTTATTTGAAGTCTTATGAATTTTAAGGTAAGAGAAAAATAAAATAATATATATCAATATTTTATAATTACCGTTATACTTACCATTTCTAGTGTTTTTCATTGCTTTCTCTCCAGCTGAGTTATAAATTTATAAATAATTTTATAAAGTGATAAATCATTTATAAATTTATAAATCATTTTCTTTCAGTCTAAAGGGCTTTCTTTACTATTTCTTAAAGAGCAAATCTTCTGGACATACTAGTACATTCTCTCAATTTATTTTTAAATAAAAAACTGTATTTTACCTTTATTTTTGAAAGATAATGTTGCTGAATGTATGACACTTTCAACTTGTCATTTCACTATCTTCTGTTCTCTATTGTTTCTGATGATAAATTAGTCATTAACAAATTATTCCTTGTAGATATGGTGCCTATTTTCTCTTACTATTTGCTGCTTTTATGATTTTCAATTTGGTCTTGGCTTTCAGCCTTTTGAGTATAGTGTGTCTATACTTAACCCCCCCTTTTTTATCCTTCATGGAATTTATTGAGCTTGTTGGTTTTGTAAATTAAAGGTTTTATCAAAATTTTGTTAGTTTCATCTATTGTTTTCCCAATATATGTATTTTTCTTCTTTCTCTTTTTTTTGGGACAGTTACTCATATGTTGGATTGCATAATATTGCTCCACAGTTCTCTGTGTCTACATTCATATTTAGTCCAACTTTATTTCTCTGATTTTGTATTAAATAATTATTACTAATATATATCCAAATTCAATGATTTTTCTTCTGTCATCTTCAAAATGTTAACCCATGACATGATATTTTCATTTTAATTACTGTACAGTTGGCTCTAGAATACTATGTTATCATTCTTAATATATACCCATTAGTGTTAAAATATTTTTCTTTTAGTTATTTAAAATTATTTAAAGCTAGAGGTCCGATGCATGAAATTCATGCAAGCGTAGGCCTTCCTTCCCCCAGCTGCAGGCATCAGCTTCCCTCTGGCACCCGGGACCTGGGCTTCCCTCTGGTCGCCTGCAGGCACCTAGGACTCAGGCTTCCCTCACAACACCGGTTTTGTCCAGGAAGGTCGTCCAGAAGGATGTCTGGTCTAATTAGCATATTACACTTTTATTATTATAGATGGTTGCTTAAAGTATTTGTGTGTTCAGTCCAACACATGTGCCCACATTGACTCATATGCTATTGGCTGTTCTGTAGTTTTTATTGAATTACTTCCCAGGGCTCTCAGGCCCCACTCATATGGCAAGAAGGGCACAGACTTGCTTTAGTTTTTACCTGATGAAATAATAACTCTTCCTGAGTTAGTACTTGTAAATGTGTTCAGTGTGTGTGTGTGTTTAAATTTCAGTGTCCTAAACATCTCTTTTGGACAATTTAGTCCAGTTTTATGTCTGTTTTCTACAGAGAAGAATTGTCCAGCTATCTTTATACCACAATTGTAAAAAGTAGTTCTCTAAATAAAGGTTTTAATCAATACACTAAAATTATTTTGAAGAGGGTGGCAACATATTTTCACTTATAGATTTTCTGGGCAAAAAGAAAAAAAAATGTATAGCACCGATAGATACTAAATAATACTGAGTTTATAAATAACTCATGATTTCCATGCCTTAGTCTTTTTCTGTACACAATTTTATATCAAAAAGACCTCTTTTGATACCAATAATAGAATTTCAGTTTATTCCCTAAATAGAATTTCAGAATTGCTTCAAACAGATATGAAATCTTTGCTTCAATAGTACTCACCTCAAAATCCTCCTATATAATGAAGCCTAATATGCTAAGTGTCCGGGCGGCCCGTTGCCCATTTAACCAATCAAAGCATAATATGTTAATGATATGCTAACGTTGCTCAACTGCTCACTATGATGTGCACTGACCACCAGGAGACAGATGCTCTGACCAGTAGGTGAGCTTGCTGCTGGGGTCTGGCTGATCAAGACTGAGCAAGATGGGCTGGAAATGCCCTGGAGCCCTCCTGCAGTCCCTCCCTGGCTGGCCAGCCTCCCATGTCCCTACCTGGCCCCGATCATGCACCAGTGGGGTCCCTTGGCCTGGCCTGCCCCTCTGGCAATCCAGGACCCCTCGGGGGATGTCAGAGAGCCAGTTTTGGCCTGATCCCGCAGGCCAGGCCGAGGGACCCCAGCGGTGCACGAATTTGTGCACCTGGCCTCTAGTATATAAATATTTGTTTTCCTTTGATCTTGCTTATATATTATATTGTTATCTGATCCTATCTAATAAAAAAGTAATATGCAAATTAACCATCACTCTGCTACACCCATCAGCCATGCCCACCAGCCACGCCCACCAGCCAATCAAGAGCGAATATGCAAATAAACCCAACCAAGATGGCTACGGCCACAGAGAACAGGAGGGAGGCTTGGGTTTCCCTGGCAATGGAGGAAGCCAAGCTTTCCACCTGCCCTTGCCGGCCCAGGCCTCCACTCAAGGCTACAAAGTTTCAATGATAGAAGATACATAAACCCAAACAGAAATGGCGGCAGCCACGGAGCTGGAAAGAGCAGGAGGCTAGGGTTGCCCCTGGCGATGGAGGAAGCCAAGCTTTCCACACACCCTGGCCAGCCCAGGCCTCGCTTAAGGCTACAAAGTTTCAATTATAGAAGATACATAAATCCCAACAGAAATGGCTGCCACCACGGAGCAAGCAGAAGGCTTGGCTCCGCTCCAGGCTACAAAGTTTCAATTGTAGAAGATAAATAAACCCCAGATACCAGGGCCTCCACTTGGGTCGCCGGGGGGTGTGACTAGCCTGCAAACCACCACAGGCCCCTCGCCCAGGCTGCCCCATGCCCCAAGGGAACCCCCACACTGATCCGGGACACCCTTCAGGGCAAATCAGCTGGCCCCCTCCCATGCATCAGGCCTCTATCCTAGCTAATAAAAGAGTAATATGCAGATTGACCATCACTCCAACACACAAGATGGCTGCCCCCATGTGGTCAAAGATCCTGCCCCCATGTGGACACAAGATGGCCACCACAAGATGTCCAACAAGGGAGGGAAGTTGGGAGGGACCAGGCCTGCAAGGGAGGGCAGTTGGGGGCGATCAAGCCTGCAGGGGAGGGCAGTTAGGGGTGACCAAGCGGACAGAGGAGGGAAGTTGGGGGCAACCAGGCCTGCAGGGAAAGGCAGTTGGGAAGGACCCAGGCCTGCAGGGGAGAGCAGTTGGGGTGACCAGGCCTGCAGGGGAGGGCAGTTAGGGGAAAACAGGCTGGCAGGGAAGCAGTTAGGCATCAATCAGGCTGTCAGGGGAGTGGTTAGGGGGTGATCAGGTTGGCAGGCAGAAGCGGTTAGGGGCAATCAGGACGGCAGGCAGGCAAGCAGTTGGGAGCCAGCAGTCCTGGATTGTGATAGGAATGTCCAACTGCTTGTTTAGGCCCACCTAAATGGGCAGTCGGACATCCCTCAAGGGGTCCCCAATTGGAGAGGGTGCAGGCTGGGCTGAGGGACACACACCCCTGTGCACGAATTTCGTGCACTGGGCCTCTAGTATATTTATATTTCTACTAGGGGCCCAGTGCACGAATTCGTGCATCTTGAAAGGAATCGTGGGCTGCGAGGCTGCTGTGAGCACAGGGGCGGATCTCAGCCCATCCTCCGTGCCCCTTACTGGCCCCTCCTGCTGCAGCCCCTGGTTCCCTGTCTGCCAGCAGCCCCGCTCCTGCCGCCAGTGCTCCCACATGCTGACAGTGCTGGCCCCGCTTGCACCCACTGACTACACAGAGTGATTGGGGCCGGTGCCATCAATGAGTGCGAGTGGCAGCTGCTGCCCCTTCACCCCTCAAGAGCAGGGGGAGGTGGAGAAGCCCTTAAGGGCGAAAGGGGCCAGCAGCTGCTGCTCACACCTGCTGATGGTGCTGAGCGATCAGGACTGGCGCCGGGCACCAGAAGCAGGTGCAAGTGGCGGCTCCAGCACTGGCTGTGGATGTGAGCAGGGCCATGCTGGGAGTGGCGCGAGTGGCACCTCTGGTGCTGGAAGCTGGTGTGAGTGGGGCCATTGCCACCAGCGGGTGTGAGAGGTGTCTGCCAGCCCCAAGTGCCCCTTAAGAGCAGGGGGAGGTGGAGAAGCCCTGAGGGACAATGGGGCCGGCAGCCACTGTTTGCACCCACTGATGGCACCGAGCAATTGGGGCCGGCATTGGGCACCAGCAGCAGGTGTGGGCAGTGGCTGCAGTGCTGGCAGCAGGTTTGGGCAGGGCCGGCGCCAGCAGTAGGTGCGAGTGCCGGGCAGGACCATGGCACTCAGGAGCAAAGAATTTTCAGTAACCACCAGAGGCTTGCCCTGATGACAGTGACCTGTGCCCTGCCTTGATCTGGTGCCCCCACTCACCTGCTCCATCATCCCGCCACGGCCAAATCCCGCCATGTTCTGTGAGCGCCTCCTCATGGTCAGTGCACGTCATAGCGACCAGTTGTTCAGTTGTTCCGCTCGGTCTATTTGCATATTAGTGTTTTATATCTATACTAATAAAAGAGTAATACGCTAATTAGACCGGACATCATTCCAGACAAAGCCACAATGACATGGGCTGAGGGAGAGGCGGTTAGGGGTGATAAGGCTGGCAGGGAGGAGCAGTTAGAAGATGATCAGGCCAGCAGGCAGAGGCAGTTAGGGGGTGATCATGTCAGCAGGGGAGGGCAGTTAGGGGCAATCAGGCCACCAGGGGAGGGCAGTTAGGGGGTGACCAAGCTGGCAGGGGAGGGCAGTTAGAGGCGATCAGGCCAGCAGGGGAGCAGTTAGGGGTTGATAAGGCCAGTAGGGGAGGGCAGTTAGGGGCAATCAGGCCGGTAGGGGAGGGCAGTTAGGGGCAATCAGGCCGGCAGGGGAGGGCAGTTAGGGGGCAAGTAGGCCAGCAGGGGAGGGCAGTTAGAGGCGATCAGGCCAGCAGGGGTGCAGGTAGGGGGTGATCAGGCTGGCAGGCAGAGACAGTTAGGAGCAATCAGGCTGGCAGGCAGAGGCAGTTAGGGATGATTAGGCTGGCAGGGGAGCAGTTAGGGGCATCAGGCTGGCAGGCAGAAGTGGTTAGGGGTCATTAGGCAGTCAGGCAGGCGAGTAGTTAGGAACTAGTGGTCCCAGATGGCAAGAGGGATGTCCGACTGCCAGGGATTGGACCTAAACCAGCAGTCGGACATCCCCTGAGGGGTCCTGGATTGGAGAGGGTGCAGGCCTGGCTGAAGGAGTCCCCCCACTGCCATGCACAAATTTTGTGCAGCAGGCCTCTAGTATATAGATAACACTGTACCATAAAAATCTGCTCATTGTTTTGACACAGAAAATGTCTTTTAATTTACAATTTATCTAGAGAGATTTCTTGATTTGTTTGTTCTATGGTGCATAGTATATAGAGATAACACTTTTCTCATTGTGTTTTTATACCAGCAACATATAAGTGATATGTAAATTAACCTACTTCTTAAATATTCTGAAAAGTTTCCACAGTTAGTCTCAATCATTCACTGCTTGGCAACTTTATAGTGTCAGAAAATTTTTCTGTAGATCTTTAATAAATCTCTCAGATGTTATGTTTACTTCTTTTTGCATAACATGGGTATATATGTTTAGATGGTCTCCATTTTTGAATTAGAATCAATGCATTATTCATTAATTTTGCTTTATCTGATAAGGAATTTCTATTAAATATCAAAATTTCAAGTTAAGTACCTTTTTCAGTGCTTTTTTTCGTTATGCTATGCAAGGAATATTTGAAAGTATGTTTCAAAGGAGGGCACAGTACTAGTATTAAAATTAAAATTACTCTGATTCTCCCATGAAAAGATCTTTCCAGTGAAGTAATAACTTGTGTATTGAGCCTATATTGGTCTATGAGAAATGGTTTCTCAGATGCCATGTTTCAGCTATGATTAGATCACTTCCCCAAGGAATTTGACTCTATTTTTCCTTCACTAGCATGGAGAGTAGAATAGTTATAATCTTAGTAGAAATCTATGAGATATTAAGAACTTAATCTTAGAGACCCCAGGGTTATCTAAAGATACAATCTCAGGGAAAATATTATACTTTCACTGTTAAAGGAGCTAGTTATTCCAATAATTTTACATTTTTATATGAACTTTATTTGGAGATTTAATTAAACAACGTAAATCATCTCAAGCTTAAAAATGTAATTGAAAATGAGACCCTTTCCCCAAATCTATTTTAACAAGCAATTCATACTTCCTATTCTAACCTTTTATTCCCAAAATGCTAGTGATTGATCAATTTAATCAGTGGTGCCCACCTCTCAACTGATTTCCAAACCTAGATGTAAATCAGCTTACTAGATATCTTTGTCTCAATATCCTGTAGAAATCTCAAGCTCATGATATAAAATGCCTTCTTGCTGAACTATTAATATGTAAGCTTGCAAACCATTGACCCATTCTCAAATTCTCACTTTTATTTATTTTCCACATTGACTTTAGAATTATCTGTCTAAAGCACAAATCTGCATAGCCCTCATAACATCAAACTTGTCTCAATTCCTTAGATATTGTGTGGTCTTTTATGTCCCTGTTCTTTAATATTATTTCTGTCTCTCCATCCCTTCCTTGTTCCTGTGTAGTGGAAAACATCTCCTGTTATTCAAGACCCAGTTTAAATGTCTCTTCATTTGAGATACTGCATTATTCATACTCTTTAAGTTTGTAAGGAAGAGACATTCTCATGTTACTGTCAACAATGCTAGTTTATGGTCAGCTTACATGGAGGATTCAGGGCCATTATTTATCTGTACAGTCACCCTAAGTCTTACCACTTCTGCATACAATGTGAATGGTTAATGGATGGAATTATTAGCTTTTGTATTATCATAAAACATTTTGCTATATTTTCTTATATATAATTTCATAAATAGTTTATATGACCAAATAAAATTAGATAGTAATACTTCATTCTTAAGTAATATATAGTTCAAGATGCTTGAATGATGGAATTTTCCACTCATTTATGTCCTCATGTAGTAAATACTAGAGGCCCGGTGCATGAAAATTCATGCACTGGAGGGGTGTCCCTCAGCCTGGCCTGCCCCCTCTCACAGTCCGGGAGCCCTCAGGGGCAGGAGGCGACCCGGTGATCAGGGGAAGGCGACAACCCCATCACACCTCTGCTCCTGCCACTGCTAGCAACACAAGCCTTGGCTGGCCCTGATTACCTGAGCCTCAGGCAGCCCTGGGTGGCTGGGCAGCTGACATCTGAGGCTTGCCTGCACCTCGGGCCAGCCCTGGGCAGCTGGGGGGCTGAGGGGACTGGGGGACTCTGGAGGCAGGCACCCTGGTGGGGCTGAGGGGACTGGGTGCTGCCATCTTGTGGCTGTGGGCGCCATCATCTTTGAGGGCGTAACATTCAATTAGCATATTCCCTCTTTATTGGCTGTGGGTGCAGCCATCTTTGAGGGTGGGGCAGTCAATTAATATATTCCCTCCTTATTAGCTGTGGATGCCGCCATCTTTTTGATGGCGTGAGGGTCAATTAGCATATTCCCTCTTTATTAGATAGGATTACTTGAATTTCTGCTTAATGCTGCAAAAAGATATTTGGGGAGGGAAACATGGAAAATTTCATGTGCTAACACTATCAAAACACACTAAGTGAGCACTGAACTTATGCAAGGTATTCTAAACCTGATTTAAGTGATGTATTGGTTAGGGTGTAACCAGAGGAATACACTAGTATGAGTGATATGAAATGTGGGACTTGCTATAGGGATAGAATTACATAATTGTGAGAGCTGTTGAAGAATTCTGGGAAAGACACATACCACTGTGTCTGCTGGTGACCTTAAAATTGCTGTAGGTCTGAACAGCTGACAAGTAGGATAAAGCTTGACCTGAGGATGGAGGAAAGCAAGAACAAATTAGAACCAAGAGGGCAAAATAAAGCCCGTATGTATCCTTAATAGCCTCTAACCTAAAAAATTCTTGTTCCTTATAAAAAGTTGCTGGCACCCATGACCACGGGGCTATACATGTTAACGTACACAGCTGAAATAAAAGGGTTGTGGTGATTCAAGTAGCTGCTGACCCAACAGTGTGAGTCAATGTATTGGCAACTGTGTTAGCTCTAGTGAGCACAGAGCATCAGAAGGACCTTCAGAATGAAGCGGTTCATGCTTCTTTAGCATCTTCAAACTTACAAAAAATTCAGTTGTGCCCACACCCTAACCCAGAATCACAAAGGGAAGGAAATTCTGGGGAAAGTAGTTTGGGAATGGCTAAGTTGTCAGTGTAAATCCACCTCAACTGGATTCCTCTATCAAGAATTTAATAAAAACATCATTTGTTTATTATATCTGGCATTTCATATGGTTCATGTTTAAATTGTTCAGCCAATATTTCAAAACAAATAGAGCTATGAGTTATGATTTCTCTGTTAATCATCTTATATCAGCAAGTAAAAAAAGGTATTTTCCCATAGCAGGATTTCATTGTTGATCTTATATATCAATTTTTCTGCCTGTGAGGAACCTTATCCAATCTACACATATTTTGAGCAGCTCAACTTTATAAAAAGAGGTATCTGTTCAAAATTACATGACAGGTTTGAATTTATCTAGAGTTTAATCGATGGTTAGTGGCACTTTAAATGTGGCATTAAATTTCATACTTATGTTTTCTAATACCAAGCAAGCAAAAGCACCATTTATGTTTATGTGGCCAAATCAGGAGAATTACAAGTGATTTTTTAGTAAAGATATTATATTATTTAAGAATAGAAAAAACTGAGTTTAATCTGATAATAACTTTCTTCTATAAATTGTTAATATACAATGTAATTTTGTGTGAAAATAATCCAGCTTGTGTGATCTTTTGTTCTCTTTGTGGGAATTCTTTATTTTATTATCAATTTAAATGAATTGCTAAGCTTAACTGGTTAAGATTGACTTTGTTTTAAAATCAAGTCATGAAATGAAATTAACTGTCTCTCAATATTATGCAATTTACTGACAACCTTTGATAATCAAAGATCAGTTAATTGACATATTTATTTCTACTTCAGTATAATAATTAAGGTAATTTTCATTTATTAATACAAGACATTTCATGGGAGTTGTAATGTACTGATTATATAAAAAACTAAAATCAAAATTTTAATTCCTACTGTAGCCTAAAGAAACAACAACAAGAAGCAAACTTCATGTCTGTGTGCTGAATAATATGTCTTTCCCTATGTTGACTTGTTTGGTACAATAAAATGGGCAAAAGCAAAGGCACTCAGACTTTCCTCTAATTAAAACAATACTAAAGTTTTAGATAATAAGTATATAAATGAAGATAAACATTTTTATTTTATAATGGAAAAAGGAGGTTGCCTCCGAGGACAAGAGCTCAGAGTATGGAGCCTGGAGCCACAGAGAACTCCTAGGCAGAGGGATTTAGCCCTAAAAGGTGAACTGGCCACATCTGCCTGGCGGGATTCTGAAAATTATATGGAACAGTAACTGTTGTGGGTCTTGTTTTTGAATGAGAATGTCTATATCAGCTATTCTATGCCTGTCCCATCATTTTATACTGCCTATGTGGGGACATATAACCTGTTCCTTTAGTTTAAAGGTCATCAATTTGAGAGAAATTGTATGCAAGGTATGGGACCTGAGGAGCCTCATTATAGCTGAACCAGATTTTCGTGAGGAGATCCTGGACTTTGATTAATTGATGTTGTTATAGGATGAGGCTAAGGGGCTTCGGGGCAGTATTTGCTATATTTTTATGAGCAAGAAGTGGATTACTTTAGTTAGAAAACAGACTAGCAGATTGTATTTTACAAAGATGGTTATAATGATATCAACTATACCACAAGCTCTGATTATCTTGCAACACTTGCTTTTATAGCCCTGAGCAACTGTGCAATATATGTTGAGGAGAAGTTATGGCCACTTGAAGAGGTTGTATATAGGTGTCCTGGCCAATAACTGTAGGAGATCCCTCATTTTTTGAATCATTAAATTTAATTGATATACATTTTTAATAGTCATGACTATATTAAGATGTATGTCATATTTTATATTCAATGAACTTACTTTTTCTTACCTTAAGACTAGATAAAATTATCTTCTGCTGATTTGAAGATATTACATAAATTTTTAAATCTAGGGGTTATTTGTAATTTATAAAAACTCTATTTGTGTTTGGACTCCCCTGTAATTTTTCAGCCATTGTTTTCTATATCTTTTTCTTAAACTAAATTAGATCTGTAATTATTATGTGGAAGTTTTTATAATAAGTTTGAGGACTTTTTGGGTGAATATAGAGGAAGATAAACAAGGATTTAGCAGATTTTAATAACTGGTAATATAATCATGTAAGCACAAATGTTTTACTCCTTTGTATTTCCATCAGTGAAGATGCAAAATATAAAAATCTAAGTACAATGACTGTAGTGATTCACTGTGAATACTTTGTATTAAGTATAAAGATAATTTTCTAGGTTCTTAAAGTTTAGTCATACTTCTCAGTTTTGTCAGAAATAACCTGTTGTAAAAGTCATTAAAATATATGCTGCCTGTGTATTTTTCACACCAAGGAAATACAATGACACAGAGTCACTAATATTGAACTTAGGTGCTCTGTTCTCCCACTAAAATTCTACATGCTCCTTAAAAGTCACATGTGCATATAATATAAGTACAAAATTAAAGGTTTGCCTCAGGGATATGCACATTTATTTACTTTTCAAATAAATATCAGTAACAGAAAGGGTAAAAGGAAAATGATATATAATCTTGTTTGATATGATTGGTATTAGATTGGCATTCAGAAATCTTAGATTTTGGCCTTGGTTTCCAATAGCTAGCTATATTTTTTTTAGTACAAACTCTGGAATCTACGTTTTCTCATTGGCAAATCATATTATTGGACCCAATATAATCTCTTAGAAAAGTTTAACCTTAAATAATGATCTTGGTTCCAGTTTCAGCTCTGACATATGGAGAGATGAAAAGAGGGTAGCTCCTATACTTAAAACAATAAAGTGGAAGGACAAATTGAAAATTGATTACTTTTCTTGAAACTGTAAGAGATTGAGATCACAGGATAAACAGCTAACCTGAAATCGAGAGACAAAGATCTAAAGGTAGAAACAGAATCTGAATATTTGCATATTTGACATAGACACCACCTACTACCATCTCATCTAAGCCAGTAGGAAGATCCAGGTAGACATATTTAATACACTAGTAAAGGCCCAATGGAGCCATAGACATAGGGAAATATACACCCAATTGCAAAATTTTCCTTCAGGAATACCAGGAGGAACTCAAATGACTTTTTATAAAACCATGAGAAGGTTTCCCTCACGGCTAGTAGTCACTGTCAAACTTGACCAGGAATATATCTCTCTGTCTTTTCTATGGAACAAAATAGTTAATCTTCAGGGTTAACCTAGGGAACCCCCTGCAACTGGGGACAGGGGAACAGGATATAAAACAAACCTCCCACCCTGTGGGAGGGAATGGCATACCTACTAAAGCCAACATATCTGGAGAAAAAGCAGGGACATTTCTGAATGCTGTATCCCTGAGGCTCATTTTCAAAACATCAGGGAACTCTCATATTTTCTCTCTCTCTCCTGGAAAGGGACAATCAACACAAGTGTGTTATACACATAATATTGGAATACAGCTGGGATAGTGGTAAGACAGTCTCCTGAGTAGCAGCACAAAGAGAAATCCCAAAATCAAGAAAGAATGTTCAAAACCCAGAAAACTTCCAACCATGACTAACTTCTGTGTAAGTGAAAGCACACCCCTATGAGATAGACCTGAAAGGAAAGCTTGCAATAAATCTATTTACTATCCTATACAACATTTTCAGCTGTCATACAAAATGAATGTAGTATTTAAAAAGTCTAAAAGTCTGTACAATTCACAAACTAAAGAAACAAACCAGTTATTAGAACCATATTTAGATATGATAAAAATGTTTGAATTATCAGAAAGGCATTTTAAAATAACATACAGTGAGACACTAAATCATAGCAACAAATTGGCAAGAAATTTAACATCCTCACAATAATAGATGGTGGTATAAAGGTCAAGTCATTGTAACTTTTATATTTCTTGAAGAATTATTTTTGGGCAGCACCAAGCTGAGGAGCAATTTGGCAGTATCTGGTGACACTGAAGATGCAGCTACAGTAGAAGACAATTCAATGGAAGCATGACTTCATATGTACCCTAGAGAAACTCTTAGCTGTTGTGCATAAGAATTTAGCTTGTTCTGTTCATGCTTGGCTTGTGTTCCTTTGGCTTACCTGAGTTCACCTACTTCTGTAAACAACTACTGAGCTGCTGCCAGACTCTAACCACATATGCCTGGGTCCCCCTTCTCGTATTGAGTTCTTTCTCTGGAAACATGGGAGCAATCAGAAGTGCCTATGTCAGCACTGCTGAGGAGGACTCTCTGCATAGGGGATGGGAAGGCAGTGGCCTAATGCTCCAATTTTCTTGTACTCTGGTAGAATAATCCTTAGGTATGTTTCATACCATCTCCAGTGGGATTGCAATCCAGTTGCTCACTGTGGTATTTAACTTGTTAAGACCTACTTTATTGCCTATCCTCTCTTTCCTGATTTCCTTTCCCATTTCCTGATTTGGGGTGCCTAGGATCGCCTCCAAAATAAATGGTCTATTTGGATTTGGGAGGGCCACTCAAGCTAAAGAGATTATAAGAATGTTCAGTGCAGCATGGTTTGTAATAATGAAAATTAGCAAAATTGAGGCTAATTTTTAGTTTGTTTCATACTATCTTAGCAAGACAAATCAAGAATTTATTTTCTTATGTAAAAGAATTGAGATTTTGCATAAGTCTAATATTCTTTAAATTGGAGAAATTTATTCTTTAGTCAAATTGTGATATCTCCTTAAATAGGGCCAGTACATAAAGTATCACAATTAGGTATAAGTGTAGAGTACGCATTCAAACAACTACCAAGTAATGGGATTAAATGCACAGTTGGAAATAAATACAGATATTGAGTTATGAGTGACCATCATAATGCCCATTCCTAGAAAATTCCAACAAACCAAGTGGAAAGTAAATTTTGGCTTTGATTTAGTGGATCAACAATTCAATTTTATTATAACCTGTGTTAATTCACTCAGGCTGCCATAACAAAATACCATAGACTGGGTGGCTTAAACAAACAAAATTTATTTCCTTGTAGTTCTGGAGTTTGGAAGTTCAAGATTAAGGTACCAGCAAGGTTGTCATCTTGGTGAGAGCTCTCCCCTTGGGTTGTAGACAGCACCTTTATACCTGGTGCTAGCAGGATCTTTCCTTTGTGCATACTGGTGTGGGGGAGCGGGCAAGGAGGAGAGAGAGAGAGAGAGAGAGAGAGAGAGAGAGAGAGAGAGAGAGAGAGAGAGAGAGAAGGAGAGAGAGAGAGAAATGGAAAGAGAGGGAGCAATGGGTTTCTCTTCCTATAAACATACTAATTCTTGTAACATTAGTTAACTTTAATTTCTTCCTAGAGGCCCCATCTCCAAATACAGTCACACTGGGTGTTAGAGATTCAACATATGAATTTTATGGGGACACAAACATTTAGTCCATAACATAATTCTATTTTCAGGGTTTGTTATTAGAATAAGTTACAAGGAACCCATCACTCATTGAATACTAAAAGGCTTTTAAAAGTATATGCAAATAAATTATTTTTTAAATGTGTTTTTATTGATTTTAGAGAAAGGGTGAGGAATAGAGAGATAGAAACATCATTGAGAGAGAAACAGCAATCTGCTGCCTCTTGTACACCCCCTACTAGAAATGGAGCCCCTGACTGGTGACCTCTTGTTTCATGGGTTGATACTTAACCACTTAGCCACACCAGCTGGGCCAAATATATTATTATTAATCTTAGAAACCATCTTTGCTTTATTAAAAACTAAATTTCTTAAAAGTATAATCATATTTAGAATATAAGATTTGGAAGAAAGCTTTAAGATTACCCACTAAACAACCAAGGGAGAATTATCTCTCTGTTGTTGTCAAAGTGGCAAAATCATATTTTATTTCTAGGAATGGGAAGTAGTGAATTATATTTACTTCAATATTTAGAAAGTCTTCCTAATGTTGACCCATAATGTAGGTTCTTATAATAATAATAATATCCACACACTAGACCTAGTTCAGCCATCTGGAAAATGTTCAACATACATAATTTTTACTTCCCCCTATTATATAGTTCATTTTTATGGTAACCTAGAATGAAAACAACTTAAGTGCCCCAAGAAAACATTGTCATATGGATATTACCTGTCATTTAATAGATATTCTTTCTATAATTTCCTCATAAAGAGTGTTAGCACAATATCTAAACTCTTTCTCATTTTATGTCGTATCAGACATACCACTCTTTCAGAATTAAAGTTGTTTGTTTGTTGTTTTGGTAAAAGGAAGAGGAAGAGAAATATCAATCATACAATTTTATTCTCTCTCTCTCTTCTTTAGCATTTATTGTGCTGCTATTGTTGAGTAATTTATAGATTAAGTTCAGGGACAAGTTTATATGAAAGAGAGAAATTTGATGATTATCACATTGAACAGCTGTATGTGAGATGCAATCATTATTGCTATCACTTTATTACTTTTAGAGATTGGATTCCTATTGTATTCAAATATATCTTCTTATTGTATATTCCAAATATTATTGTTACATTTTCATATCTAACTTTGTAAGTTATTTCCTATTCCACAGAGGCATAAAGACTGGGAACTACATATCCTGATCTTCCCTGCCATTGCATTCAGTTATATTCAGCTGGTGAGAGGCAATCTCCTGAGATTGTGTTAGTAGAAGCCATTGTTCTCAGGTGGTAGCGGAAGGTAAAAGCATAGGCTTTGGCAGATAGCAGATGTGGGTTTTTGTCCACAGATTTTTTGAGAAACCTACTGATAATTATCCTCTGAGCTGTGGTAGGCAACTGAAGTCATGATTGGCTTCCTGAGATTCTTTCACTTAATAATTTCTTAAAAGCAGCCTTTCTGACTTTCATTCCCCTACCTCCCCGCAGTAGTATTAGTCTAGTTCTGTGTATTAAACCCTTTTTGATGTGAAATATTTATAGTGCCTTCAATTTTAATGACTGAACCCTAACTATTCAGTAGTGGATATTCGCCATTCTTTTATGCTACTAGTAAATGCTTCTGCTGGAATAGTGAACTATATGGTACGTGAGAAAAATCCAGAATTAAAATAAAATTGTTTCTATTAAATCTACTATGTACCTACATCCTATCCAAATCTCTCTTTGTTTTTCCATCATTGTTTCAAAAACTCAATGCTAATGTGTTTTTTTTTTCTTTTGTAATATCAAAAAATGAGGAAATATGTAATGAAATAAAATTAATGTAATGTCAAAACATTTTAACAAAGATATTCTTTTAGAGTGTAGTCTAGACTGGCTCCTCAGAGTATGTCTGACTAGGCCCTATCCTTTGGCATTTACTTGAGTCCAGATTTAGCAAGAATCCTGATAAGTCATTTTAGTGATAATCCCCCACCCTCAGTATCTGTTCAAATCTTTGTTTCCCACTATCACCCAAGTGATATCTGATCACCCTGGACTGCCTCCAGCAAGATCAGGTTAGGTCTATTAAGCCAAATACCTCACTTACTACCCCTGATGTTTCCTCTCCTCTCAGTAATTTTCCATCCATTGACCCCATCAACTGGCTCCTTGAATATAAATCCCTATTTGTCCATGTTGTATTTGGAGTTGAGCCCAGTTCTATACTGAGCTCTCTTTCCCCCTATTGTAATAGTTCCTGAGTAAAATCTGGTGTTTTTTTTTTCCACTTTACTATCTGGCTATGTCTTTTCCTTGATAATTTTACTTTTTTATTGTTTTAATTCCTCTTACACTTTATATTCTAAAACTCACAAATAAAATTGAAAGAAAAAGATTACAATATTACCCTAGTAATTCCTCTTACACTTTATATTCTAAAACTCACAAATAAAATTGAAAGAAAAAGATTACAATATTACCCTAGTCATAATCTTGGCAAAAGAAATATTAAAATAAGATGCACAGTGGAGGGCTTTTTAAGCCTTCCAAATATAATAATTGCAAATGTAAAGTTACACTACATCTCTTGAGGAGCTACAGAAGTTAATGTTCTCATTCAAGACTAGAAGTGAATTGCCATCCAGTGAACAGGTTTGTGGTTAAGGTTACCTTTAAATTGGAGGGCAAATATTTAATAAATGACAACAAAGAGACCAGTTCCTGCTGAAATAAAGAACTTTTCAAATTTATGTCATTGGAAAAAAACTTATTTGAAGATTTCACTTTATTCTTGGAGAATTGTTAACATTACTGATTCACTTAAATTATGGCAAGGATTAATTACAGGTCCTAAACTCTGAAGGAAGTAGCTTAACTCTTTTTCCAGAATTCACTAACCACAAGTCCTAGACAACTCTCAAGGGCACATTTCACATTTCTGGCCTCATTTAAGACTGAAATCATTTTGGGGGGAAATTCTGAAGAGCTTAGCGTAAGCAACCAA
Organism: Plecotus auritus; assembly: GCF_963455305.1. NCBI lineage: Eukaryota > Metazoa > Chordata > Mammalia > Chiroptera > Vespertilionidae > Plecotus > Plecotus auritus. The sequence continues at coordinate 29,576,044 of NC_137775.1, read as the reverse complement.
AATTTCAATTGCTTCTCTGAAACCTTGGAATCCTGCCTGTTCATAATCTCCATGTTCTTTGCTTAGAATTTACCCACAGGATCAACTGACAGGAAACTGCCCATCACCCTCCACCCTCCCAGCAAGACTGTGCCAAAACACTCATCAGAAGCCACAATGACAAAAATAGATCCAATTGACAGACTATGCAGTGACTAAGAAACGGATGTACTGATTTAAGCTATCTTTATTCTTTTTTTCCTTGTTTTGATGGTAGTGGTAAAAGAAAGAGAAATCTACGTAATAGCATCTGGGCAAACAGCTTGTACACCCAGTCCAGCCTATGTAATTTAAAATACTTGAGTTTTTATAGTATCCCTGAAAAGCATGGCTTATAATACAAACACCACAGACATACAGTACAGAACATCTAACTATAGTCATGCTGCTAGGCAGAGCTTGCAGCAACAGCAACAATAATAAAAGAAAATTTTCTTTGTATAGCTGAATGGCTGCACTAGAATTTTCAGTGTTCAGATGTAATTAGAAAACAGCTGTGAGGGAAAATCAATTGTTCCTGGTAGTCAATGGCTAATTTTCCACAATCAAAATAAAGAATGCAATATGACATGTTTGTAATGAGCAAGTAATTGTTTCTCTTTTGTTTATTGTTTTAACATTTTTCCCTTTATTTGTGGGTGTTGTCATTTGATTGCTTCAGGACTTCTCCCAGTTCTTGATTCTCCCATCTATATTTAAATACTAACTACTGCCAAGCAGGCTATGTAGTCCAGCTCAGTTTATTCAAGATTGCCTCGCTTCTGATGGTGATTTGTAGACTAGCAAGGGAGTGTTGTCCTTACATTTATAAATGCACAATAAAGCTTTCATAAATGGAATGATTATTAAATACCGGCACTAGCATTTATTCATAGGATTGAACTTTGATTCATTCCACAAAGGTCTCCTGTGTCAAAAAGATGTAGTTGCCAGAATTTATTGACCTGCTGGTCCAAGTACCTTTGCATTGCAAAACAAAACTAAACTAAAACATGGACCTTTTTTTATATCCTTCTATCATTAGCATAGACAGGAAGGGATTGCTGCAGCAGATGGATAGAAAAGTAAACCACTATGGTGCACATTTGGAATGTAGATGGATGGGAAATGAACTTCAATGCTACAATAAGCCAATGAGGGTAAAATTGCTTTATCATGCAAAAGAGTCTGGTTGAGAAACACCAGGAGGAATAACACTTCATTCTGCTTTCAGCTGATTAAAAAAAAGCACTTATTATTTAGTGAAATTAACTATATTATTCTTTTTTATGCTTTTATTTTTCTGGAACATTCTTTGAAAGCTAATATAATGGCAGTTTAAGAGAGTGAAGTGAATAGTAAATAAGGTTGAAACTCAGTTGCTGTATGATCTTGGGATTACAAAAAAGAAACTATATTTTTATAATTCAAAATTAATGTGACTAATAAATATTATATATTTAAAATTGAAATACATTTTTCAAATGGCTAAGTTACCATGTGGCTTTTCTTATGAAATGTTAGAAGGCACTATCCTCTATGATTATGTACCTGTCCACCTATTGTACTTCACCATTTTAGTTAGAGTAATGGTAATTTAATATTAACAATCCTTGAAATGAAACTCATACTTCCATGTTTCTCTACCTCTGCTTTTCTTTACTTTCAGCTAAGAATTGCCTCTTTTCCCACATCCAACTTTTTTTTTTTTTTTTGGAAAAGCACCATGGGCAATGTCAAGACAAGTTTGCTTGATTTATTTTAACTTTTTTTGTTTGTTTTGAAGACTAGAATGTCATAAGTAGAGTTTTAGACTTGTGCAAAAAAGCCAATGGAAATTGTACTAGAAGAAATAATAGAAAAAGGATGACAAGACTATAGCAAGAGGCAATGTAATTGAAAACTATGTAGGTGGTATAATTAAAATGTGTATCATGGAACTGAAAATGAATTGAAATGAAGAAGAAAGACAAAAGACAAAAAAGAATGATGGAATGCTCTAAATTTTTCAGGATGGTAGCTTTTATATTATACACACACACACACACATATATATAAAATAACATATGAAATATATATATTTAATATATAACATATAGTAAGATGTAAATATATGTTATATTTGTAAAATATATGAAATATATCATATACATTGCATATCTAACCACAAGCCATGCCGCTCACCACCCTGGCTGTCCTATATCTGCTAAAAATCTCTTCTTGCTGATCATAAACACAAACATATGACTGATTCAATTATAGTTTGTATTTCAGAAATTTGAAAATTGTAGGACAGCACACAGAGTGAAGGCCTTTAGAGTTAAGTTAGTTACTTCATGACATTCTGAAAGGGAAGCAAACTTTGAACTCTTGTTGCTGAGATTATCAGGTCTTCCCTTTCCCTTGCTCTTTCCAAGGATTGTTTCTTTAGTTCTTTTTCTTTCTTTCTTTCTTTCTTTCTTTATTGATTAAGGTATTACATATGTGTCCTTACCCCCCCCCCATTGCCCCCAACTCCCCCTCACCCCCTAGTGTCTGTGTCCATTGGTTATGCTTATATGCATGCATACAAGTCCTTTGGTTGATCTCTCCCTCTTCCCCCCACCCTCCCCTACCTTCCCTCTGAGATTTGACCATCTGATTGATGCTTCTCTGTCTCTGGATCTGTTTTTGTTCTAGTTCATTCTTTGATTTTAGGATCAAACCAAGCACTTTCCCAAAAAGTCCTTATCATTCAAATTTCTGCCTTATTTAATTCAGTTGTTAAAGCAATAAATTAAACTAATACAGAAGTCAGTATTTCAGAGTGGGTTGCAGACAATTGTTCCTGAGTGAAAGGTGTGGTTTTGGAATCCTTCATCAGACCAAGAAGGGGCATAAGGAAATAGTAAACCAAAAACATTCACTGAATGGTACTGTAATAGCCATGATGGGCAGTAGTAAAATATCCAGTCTTGATTTCTAATATGATAAGACTGTATTCCTGCTGACAGAAGTTCTCTGGAAAAGGTAGCTGCTTCCATAGATCAGTTTTTATTGGATATAAGCAATGGCAGAACCATGGAGAGAATGAGTTGCTTCAGATACATTGGAATATATACCATAAAGAATAACAAACCCAAGTTTTGTATTTTTTGCATTAAGTAATGGAATGAAACTTAAGTTGGACTCTAAGCAAGGCCAAAAAATACTGACTCCTTTGACAATAGGAATAGCAGGGATAAATCCAAATTCAGAAATTGATTCTAAATTTGACTGAAATATTACAGAGTTTGGATTTGTACACAAATCAACTGATTTGTTATGTACAGTTTTGTTGTTGATTAGAATATACTGTGAGTCTCCTACTTTGGGGATAGCTTGGAATATCCAGATAATTTGGATATTAAATTAATCTCCATTAACCTCTATTCTCCAGCTGAATGTTTCTATATTTTGTATTCTTTGCTAACAGATGATGTGATTCTATGCTGGAAGAAGATAATTATTCTCTGAAATTCTAGATCCAGGGCCATATCTCTCATTAAAGCTTTTCTTTTCTTTTTTTGCTTGGTTAATAAAATCCAACTTAAACATAGTCATAAAGATAGCATACATAACTAACTTGGGAAGAACAGTTACATATATAAGTCATTACAAGAATTAGGTACAGAATGTCATAAAAAATCTTACGGGAGTTTGCTCAGTGAGGGTGAATATAATTTTCAAACATGTTGGGGTTTTCTTTTTTACATATGCACTCCATAGGTAATTATCTATTATTTGTTTGGTAAAATATGTGACTGAAACAAACTTGGAAGGAATATTAAGCCACATTATGTTCCATGTATTAAAATGTAAATCTCCTGGTGCACAATAGAGAATGCAGGGTAATGTCTGTGGGAAATAAGGATGTTGAATTAATTATGTCTTCTACATACCCCACCTGGTCTCTATGCAGTGCCTGCATCTATACCCATATAATTTGCCTTCTCTTTTGTTACATAAGTTGAAAAGTTTCTGATCCCATCTAAGGCCATATCCTCCATGTAATCTGGTTACTCTCTCACACAGAATTGTTGTTCCTCCTGCAATTATCCTTTCTCACCCCATATTCTAGTTCTCCTGTCTACTAGAACATTTTTGTTAGCTATAAGCATTTTTAATCTGAAAAGGTAAAATAAAAGTAGGTCTTACCATGTACCTCCTCCATATTTAATCCTAATTCTTAGCTTTTGATTATGGCATCATCATTCCTGATATCTTAGCATATTTCCATGTTCTGCTTTTATTGATAGCTCTTACTTCAATTTTGACTATTTAGTCATGTGAGATGTCCAAAATTATTCTGGCTTTGTGGCTCTTGGTATTGGCCTTTTGGAGCATATTTGCTGAGGAATCAGCAAATTTGCTTAGAGAAGAAGAAAGTGTAAAATGTCAGCTCAGTTCTCTATGATGCTTCTATCTCTGGAATCTTGACACCTCAAGTTCTGTGAAATCCATCAGTTTTTTATGGCTTTTATTTTTTAAAATCAGCTTTTCTTGTTCTTGCTTGAAATATTTGTTTAGTGCAAATTATTTCCATGATGGTCAGAAGAAGTATTAGAGTAATCATATATATGTATTTAAATCAATCCTCTGCTCAAAACATTCACATCACACTCAAATTAATGCCAATGCCATTACTCAGGCATAGAGTCCTTATATAATCTTGAATGTGCAGATCTTGTATTCCAGCACTCATTTCCTACTTCACTCTTCATTGTGCTTCAACCATTTTTACTTTTTCTTACTCCTTGATATTCCAAGATTAGAACATACTGTTTGCACTTCCTAGAACATTCTACCTACATATTTGCATGACTCATCCCTTCTCTACATTTAATTTTTAACTCTAAGGCCAATTTATATAAGACCTGCTTCATTAATCCATATCCTCTGGATGCTGTTTTTCTTAATTGTCTTTATCTCCCCCTGTCACAATAGATATTTTATTTGTGTTTACTCACTGTCTGTCTCTGTCCAGTATGTTATATGCTCCATAAAAACAGGGACTTTCTCTGATTTGATCACTGCTCAATAGCCAACATTTGAAAAATTTCCTGATGGTATATACAAGGTATTTAATAAATATTTATGTATTTTGTCAGCCCACACTTTCATCTTATTTTTCATTTATTCACCCAGAAAAATTTATCTTCTCCCTAAGCATAAAAGAACATGATGAGGAAATTATGGAATCCTTGTCTAGAAAAGGGGAAAAAAGAAGCAAATACAAAGCACATAAGAACAAAACAGCAATCCAAAAACTAATAACCAACCAAACAAACTTTACTCCAGGATACAATAGAAATTCTGGAATAGAGACTTAAATTAAATTGTGAGTTCCTGAACAAATAGTATCAAGACATGTGATAGATACTATCAATCACAGAAGATGATAGTTTGGGCTCTGGAAGGAAGGAAAAAGATGTTTAAATGTGACACAAGGTTTGAGGCATAAAATAGAACTTTACAGAAAATAAATACCATTGTGAAGTAGTCAGCAGAAGTATTTAACAAATAACAATAAAATAATAAAAATAATATTATATAGAACTGTTAAACTACATAAAAATGAGGACATCATTTGGGAATATTTTGAATATATATTAATTAAATGTGTTACCTTACAAATTATAGTCTCTTTCCATAGTTAAAAGTAATACCCCCTTGTCCTTCATTTTCCCATCTATGAAATAAGAGTGGACCATCCCAGTTATTAAATATTTCATCTAAATGCTCTAAATACACAATCTGATAACATGCATTCCTCTTTTAATGGTGCTTCAGTTGAATATCTAGAAAAACAAATTCACTAGAAGGGCATGGGAAGCTTGATTTAGGTGACATCCTTGAAAAGGCGCCCCCTCTACTGACCAATACTGATGTTTACTCTAGGTCGTCAAGTGCAGCACCCCACAAAGTGATCTAAAAGTAAGAATGAAGGCATTGTTTACTGTTGGCTTTATAAACATGAGAGTAAGCCCATCAGAAATAGATAATCAGAGTATATTTTATATTATTATTATTAATAAAAACATTTAATTATAAAACAAGATCCAGAGATTACTCAAGAGTGATTCCTATTAATTTAAAATAAACAAGTATAACCAGCCTTTGGAAACTAATGTCAGTAAATGAGAATTCTGAAAAACTGCATGCACAATGACAATTATATAGCACTCTGTATTAATTCATGTTTAAGTAGATTTCATGAGAACTTAGTTATAAAAAAAGCAACCATTTAAAAAATAAATTTAGAGATTAATTAATTTCATTTTGAATTAAATTTAGAAATCAGAATATAATATCAAATAATCAGTTAACATATCAACAATTTATTGAACCAACATGCCTGGGAAACCGTAGGAAAAATATAAAAAGGCAGAAAAAGATCTGTTTCCAAAGTCCAAGAGAATGAAAGATATAGCTATTTTATTTTTTATTTTTTGTAATTTACACCTCCAACATTAAACTGAGAAGCAGCATTACAGACACCTGCTTCAGTATAGTCATTGTTTCCATGGTGCCACTTTCCATCACCTATTTTTAATAGTTTACACAACAAGATCAAGGGTGTCCCAGCTGTTACTGCCACTGTTGCTAAGCAACCTTTAAATCGAAGTTCAAGAAGACAAAGAATCATGCTTGAAAAATTCTCAAGTATCTGTTTTATGTATCCCCACCCCTGCTTTCTTCATTTTGCACCATTTTTCAATGTTTATATTCAGATGTTTGCTTTTTCCCCTTTAATTTAATATTCTACATATGAATCCACCATTCCAAGTGCTACTGAAATAAAATATTTTGTTGATTTTCAAAATGTAATATATATGTTTAACTACAGGTTAGCTTTAACAAAATAAACATATGTAAAGGATTTATTTGCTTTATTAATCAGAATGGGACGTGGTTTTAGGACTTCCTAATCTGCTGCTAGTTTGTAGCAATGCTGTGCCTGAGAGTCTTGTGAAAGGACACACACATATCAATAGCTAGAGATTCACCGCCTGCAGAGAATGACAATACCCTCTTGTGCACTCTGAAATCTAAATATCATCACCTGCAAAAGACACCAAGGTCAAAATTCCATAAGCAACAGAAAGAAAACAGAAGTGAAGTTAGGAAACTTTGAACTTGGAATTTTTGACGGATGCAAATTGCAGTTAATTAAAAAGACAGAAAATATTTTTCAAACATTTCTATAAACAATTCATTTTTTTCAGCAAAAGTAATTATTCAGAAACCAATGGCACATCTGTCTAGTTAATAGATTAGTAAACATAAATCAGCAGTGTGAAAAGTAAATAAGAAAGAAAATATCTTAGTTTTGCATTTAGTATTTATAATAAGACTAGAGGCCCAGTGGACAAAATTTGTGCACAGGTAGGGTCCCTAGACCTGACCGGCGATCAGGGCCGATCTGATTCCCTGCTTTCCCGCCTCCTCCTTCCCTCGCTCCCTCAGCAGCCCACCACCTCCGCTGGCTGCCCACCAAGTTCCGTGTCGTCCCCTGGTGGTCAGCACCTGTCATAGCAAGTGATTGAACTCCCGGTCTCCTGGTCAAACTCCCAAGAGGACACTTTGCATATTAGCCTTTTATATATATACCAGAGGCCCGGTGCATGAAATTCGTGCATGGTGGGGGTCCCCTCAGCCCAGCTTGCACTCTCTCCATCCCCTCAGGGGATGTCCGACTTATGGTTTAGACCCAATCCCTGGGGTAGGGCCTAAACTGGCAGTTGGACATCCCTCTCACAATCTGGGACTGCTGGCTCCTAACCGCTTACCTGCCTGCCTGCCTGATCGCCCCTAACTGCCCCCCTCTGCCAGCCTGGTCACCCCTCACTGCCCTCCCCTGCCAGCCTGGTTGCCCCCAATTGCTGTCCCCTGATGGCCTGGTCACCCCTCACTGGCCCCCCATGCTGACCTGGTTGCCCCTCACTGCCCCCTGCTGGCCTGGTTGCCCCCTGCAGCCTGCTGTTCGGTCGTTTGGTTGCCCCTCACTAACCCCCCTGCTGGCCTGGTCACCCCACGCAGCCTTCTGTTCAGTCGTTTGGTCATCCCTCACTAACCCCCCTGCCGGCCTGGTTGTCCCATGCAGCCTGCTGTTTGGTCCTTACTATGAGGGTGTCCTGACCAATTTGTATATTACCCTTTTATTAGTATAGATAGATAGGGATTATAGGGGCTTTCAAATCATAACCAAATAATCCTGAATAATTCACATGATACAAGGTATGACTCAAAACTAGAGATTTGGTTTACCAACACATGTCTGTGCAACTACGTATATCTCCCAAATTAGTCAATCCTGGTGGAGTTTAACCCATTGCTGAGAATGAAGGTCTGGTCAATACAGTACTGGCCCAATGCAATGGTCTGTATTGACACAAATATTCATATCCTCAATGTACTTTGACTCTTTTCTAACAAAACACAAGACTATTGTATTTTTTTTCTGAAAATTTTCATGTTGTTTTTGTTATTTAGTTATTATTTCTTGGCTCTCTTTTAATTCTGCTAAATACCTAGGTATCTGTTGGTTGTGATGGTGGTGGTGGTTGGTTTACAACTTGCCATACCTCTTTGAATTCGTTGAAGTTATTTAAATTTTTGTCCTCTGGTTTTCTTAGTACTTCTTACTTCTATTGTTGTCATATTTTTTTCTCCTGTAAATATATGTAACTTCAAAATATCATTTCACTATTATTGATCATATCTCCTACTCAAAGCTATGTATATCATGGCAATGGATTGAGCTGGATATATGTGAAAGTAATCAAAGGTTCCTCATAGCCAAAGTAAGTACCCCTGTCGGTGAACCTTGTAAGTGATAGGGAGTCTAGAGTGCAAACTGGTCCCCTGGTCCCCTGTTTGCTAGCATCCCGCCACCATTGCTCCCATGCGCTGATGGCTCTGGCCCCGCTCTCATCCACTGACACCTATGACTATGGTTTACATTATCTACACTGAATATCCACTAAAAAATAAAATATGCAAAAAATTAACATGCAAAATTCAATACTTTTCATACAATACAATGTTAAAAATTAGAAATTGAAGCATAATATATTAAAATCATATACTTTTCAATATAAATCACAAGGAACGTGGAAATTAATACATTACAATACAAATATATTTCAAATGCTGCATAGAGAAAAATATCAAAGATTATCAAACACAATTTAAAAACTCATAAACAAATGAAGAGAAAATATTTTATTTTTATATAAAATATGACTAAGTATCATAAAGATACCAATTCTCTTCCTCCTTCTAAAATAGGTATAAATTAGATGTAATTCCATGAACCTCTCATTAGGAATTTTCCTGGGACTGGACAAGTTGACATTACTAAATCATATGAAAGAGTAAATCATTATCTGCCAAGGTAGTTTTGCAAAAGGACCAGGTGTGTTTAATAGCCCTACGTTAGCCAGTCTCAGGGAAATCCTGGTTGACTTATCATAAGAAATGCACTCTTAGAAAAGTGATTTGATCAGATACATTTACCAAATTAATTGATTTAAAAATATTAACTGAACTCATAATTATATATTAAATTATTCATTGACATTGTCAGGAGAGGTAAATAACTATTGAGAATCTAGACTGGCTTGGCAGAATTTAAAGTAGTTACTATTCCACTGCTGCCTATTCTTATCACATTTTAAAGGAAATTTTCAAAAATATTTTTTTCTAGGACTAATTTTAAACTTCACATTCTTTTGAAGAGAAAATTAATACAGTAACAACAATACAATCTCTCCTGAATTGTTTAGGAAAATGTTGGGTATTATCCTGCCCTAATTGTGCAGGTGTTTCAGAAGAAATACTTTGTTCTGTGTTCTGTTTTCAAAGGTAGCAATCCTGTCTGCTTGTGTAATTTTAAAGGGCATTTGCAACTCTTGCTTCTGTACTTCTCACATAGGCAGAATCTCTATTTAAGTCACCTGAGGAAATCAGGTTTGAGTCCTTGCTGATTAACCCTCTATGACTCTATCATCTACTTGATGTTTTAAAATATACTAATGGGTATTTATATTATTAAACTAATTATCTAATCCATATGAGCTAAATGTCTTTCTCTTCTAAAAGACTAATCTCCAAAGGACTGTGTTCCAGTATGCAAAACATCTACTGATAGTAACAAGTAAAGGAAAGCAATTGTGTTCTTCAATATAACACATGTGTTTTAAAAATATCAGTGGTGCCGATGATTATCCACACACCCAAGTTGCTTTTATTTTTTTTTTAGGTTTTAAATACTATAAAATTGCCTAATTGAATGCTCAAACATTGCAGTTTTACTAGAACTATTTTAGTTGTTCCTGAAAGAGAAGTGACTTTGTTTATGGTTGATGTAGAAATCTACTTTCTTGGGTGAAATATCCTATATAATAAAAGGCTAATATGCAAATTGACTGAACGGCAAAATGACTGATTGCTATGGCGTGCACTGACCACCAGGGGGCAGGCACTCAATGCAGGAGCTGCCCCCTGGTGGTCAGTGTGCTCCCACAGGGGGAGCACCACTTAGCCAGAAGCCGGGCTTATGGCTGGCGAGTGCAGTGGCATGGCTGAGTCTTTCCCGCCTTCGCGGCAGCACTAAGGATGTCCAACTGACAGCTTATTCCCACTCCCCCTGGGGACTGGGCCTAAGCCGTCAGTCGGACATCCCCTGAGGGCTCCCAGACTACAAGAGGGTGCATGCCGGGCTGAGGGACCCCCGCCCCGAGTTCATGAATTTCATGCACTGGGCCTCTATTTGGTTAATAAATGGATTTGGGATCCAAATTGATTTGCTTAAAATCCTGGATCCATCACTAGTTAGTGACCTGATATGGGAAAATTTTTATTATTTCATTTCTTCATTGGCAACAGCTATGAAAACAATAGTAACTGCTTCACATGGTTTATGAGGGTTAAATGAGTTAGCATACATGTGCCTCCTGGAAGTAGTGTTGGACCCAGTCCACACTCTCTGAATGTCAGCTGTGATGATTTGGTTGACTGAGCTGATGGTCTTGCTCAAGCTCCAGGTGTTCCTTTCAGAAGCACTTGAGATTTTTAGGATAAACATCTGAAGTCTACTAAAACAAAATTAAGATTTCACTGTAGTCCAAACTCCAAATATTTATTTTATTGAAAGGCAAGGCTAATCTAGGTATAAAATATATGAATAAAAATTTTATATATAGCTTTTACTAGTAAGTTGCCTAAAAGCCTATTGTTTATATCAATTCTACATCACTTGGGAATTTCGAAACATGTCAGCAGAAAATTCATACACACATCTTTATGTATATAAATGTGCATGTTTGCAATGCATCTGATATTTTCAGCAGGATAACAGTTGGTAAATATATATGCAAAATAGCCGAAACCGGTTTGGCTCAGTGGATAGAGCATTGGCCTGCAGACTGAAGGGTCCCGGGTTCGATTCCGGTCAAGGGCATGTACCTTGGTTGCGGGCACATCCCCAGTGGGAGGTGTGCAGGAGGCAGCTGATCGATGTTTCTAGCTCTCTATCCCTCTCCCTTCCTCTCTGTAAAAATATCAATAAAATATATTAAAAAAAAATATATATATATGCAAAATATTTTCTGTAGTTATTGTGCTGAACAGCCTGCCTCTGTGCCGAACTGCTTGACTGCACTGTGTTTCTGTTATTTGCCCAGCCCTTAAAATGGAGTTCCTGGAATCCTATTTCAATCAATAGGACTGAGGATTTCTCTGTCCAATTGGAGCTGTGCAACTCTGGCCATCAGAGCAGCTTATTCTGACTAATCAGGGCAGTGCCTTTTGGACCAATCAAACTGTGAGTCCTCATTTGTGTGAGGATAGACCAATCAGGTACCAGGGGTGGGGACTCGTCCATATAAGCCAGCTTCCCTTTGGCTGGGGTAGCACACTATGCTTTCTACCTAAGACTGAAGACTGCATCACCCAGACTGAGCTAAAACACGGAAGATGTCTCACCAGAGCAGAGTGGAGCAGACTAGCAAAGTGCACAACAGGTCTGCATGGAGCACAGCAGAGCAGACCATCAAGGAACAGAGCGGAGCTGTCTAGCCAGAGAGAGGCCTGTGGCCGAGCTGTATCACAATTGAGCTGTTTTGCATTGAATAAAGTTTCCTTCTTCACCACACCCCACATCGGGGATTCCTGTTGGTGTTGAACTGGTGCTAATGAACATCAGTTGACAAGTTGACCCATGAGCAACATGGGTTTGAACTGCACAAATCCACTTATATGGGAATTTTTTTCAATAAATAAAAATAGATTTGGGATCCATGGTTGGGTGTCTGTGGAGGTGGAGGGTCAACTGTATGCATTGATCTACACTATTTTATAGACAGGACTTGAAGATCTTTGGATTTTGGTGTCTGTGGGGGATTCTGAAACTAATCTGCCCATAGACATCGAAGAACAACTTAAGTTTTGGGGGAGTCAAAAGTTATATGAGGATTTTCCATTGCATGTAGGTTGGTGCCTTAACTCCTGCATTGTTCAAGGGTCAACTGTGTATATTTGTAAAAGGGATACTACAGTAAATATGTCATGTTTATGTATTATCTATAATAATAAAAGCATAATATGCTAATTAGACTGAACAGCCGAACAACCTTCTGGACATCCTTCCGGATGAAGCCAGGGCTGCGAGGGCCAAGACCCTTGCATGAATTTCGTGCATCAGGCCTCTAATCTTAAAATAAAATTTTACTTGGATATGCTGTGGTGTGACAGTTTGTGTTTCCCCACATTTCTTATGTTGAAATATAATGCCCCAAGTGATAGTATTGAGCTGGGGCTTTTGGGAGGTGATTGGGTCATGAGGGCTTAGCTCCCTTGCCTCCCACTCATGTTAGGTTACAGCTAGAAGACAGCCCTGTATGAACTGGGAAGCAGTTACCAGTCACACAGTGTGACCATGTGGGCATTCTGATTTTGGACTTTCCAATTTCCACAGTTGTGAGAAATAAATTTCTGTTGTTATAAGTCACCAGTCTGTGGTATTTTGTTAAAGCAGCCCAAAGAGACTAAGAAAAGAATAACATGAGATTTAGAGAAAAATTGTAAAGAATAGGCAAACAATTTCCATATCCCTTTTACTCAGTTTCCCTAATGTTAAGTTTCTGTATAGCAGTCATTTCAACAACTAAGAAATTAACATTGGTAATAACTGTTACTAAACTACAGATTTTATTTAAGTTTTTCCTTTTATTCTCTCTAAATGTCCTTTTTCTGTCCATGATCCAATTCAGGATATCACATTGCATTTAGTCACCATTTCTCCACAGACTCCTCTGATCTGTGACAATTTCTCAGGTTTGTTTGTTTGTTTGTTTTAATTTTTCATAAATTTGACAGTTTGGAAGAATATTGGCCAGGTATTCTGTAGAATATCTCAGTTATAGATGATTTTTATGTAACTGATTGTATCACTTTTTCTTGTCCCTTTTTATTATCTTTCTTGTATCTTATTAATAAACTATAATTAAAGCATATTACTTTGGCAGTCATAATGTTGGCCAGATATCTTTTACCACATGTCATAATCTCTTTGTTCTCTGACCGTTCCTATGGCATCAAGCTGTACGCAGTGATGTGATAGCCTCATGGCACCTCAACTTGATCTTGCTTTCTTAGGGCTTTTATACTTCTTTGCATGGGAGCCAGCCAATCTGCTCAACCCGTGCATAACCTCACCCACACTTAGCCAATAAGGGGCAGGATACAATGGATATAAAACTCCCATCTCCCATGTTTCAGGCAGAAACTTCTCAAGTATATTCTGTGTAATTGCTCCATTCCATCCCTTTTTTATTTCACTCCACTCCATTCCATTCCATTTCTTACCATTTTATTAAATTCCATTCCATTTTGTTCTGTTCTAGTGTATTCTATGAAATATCTTTAGACAGATCAAGTCACAGTGGATCAAAGTGGATACCAGTTTAAAAAGTACTCTTGGATTGCCTTTTTCTTCTACGTGTCACTTTCCAGTTCCCTGATTTCAGCTCCCTTGTTACAGGACTTTTATGGGGGTAGGAAGAGAGATTAGGTGACAATCCAAACCTCAGATATAGTAAAAGAATATTTATTAAATTGTACGTGAGTTCACCAAATGTTATGTGTGATATCCTTGGCCAGCACTCATGATGTTATTTAGTCCAACATTTACCACTTATTTTTTGTAGTCACAGGAGGATAGATTGGAATAAGGAAAAATAATTATCTGATGCTTTTCAGTTTATTCCCTTAAAGACCTACTTGGGGAAACTGGAATGATTAGAAATTTGACCATTGAAATTAATTAAGCACAATGAAGCCTCTTGAGCCCATAAAATTAGATGAAGTAAAATCAGAAGGAAAAAAAAATCTCAGTAGACATATTTATCTAAATTTTCAGGCTTTAAAATTAATCCACAAAGGACAGGAAAATTGCAGAATGGGAAGATAAAAATTGGTATTCATTCTTGATTGTGTTTTGTATTTGCACCATGAGACTCTTGGAGGAAATAGAGTCATAACAAATTATTCTGTCAAACATAACCATCCTTTTATTTTGCAATTGGAGGAACACAGCAATGGCACAAATAGGGATATATATTGAAACCTGGGTAAGTGAAATAAACTATTGTGAAGTATTTCCTATGTAATAGAAAGTATCAAATTAAGGGTGGGATTTTCTCCATTATCATGGACTACAGTACCCAATGATCATTCATTTATGGAAAACATCTTTCATACTCTGTGCAACACATTGTGCTAGACCTTGGGTAGAAAGGGATGAACAAAACACACAAGGTCACTCTCATGAGCTTACAATTGGTTGGGACAGTGTATACTAAACAGTTTTGGACTCAAATAACCAATACCTACAAAATGTGATAGATGGGTTAAATAAAACCTTGAGTACTATAAAAGAGAAAATCTGCAAGGATTTATATTTAAATTAGGTAGTCAGGGAAGACTTCTCTTAGGAATGAAGATAAAACTGACACCTGAAGAATGGTTGATTTTTCAATGAAAAGAAAGACAAGGACTCCTGAAATGAAGGAAAATTTGAGAAGGAAAGATAAGTTGTAAAACATTTTTTTTTCTGTAATGAAAGGTTACTAGAAATGCTGTATGATTGCTGGAAATTGTTGGGCATGTTAAATTACTGAGATCTTAGGTGTTTGATTCATGACAAATTTTGATACCTTCAATGAAATGAGGTGACAAATATTCAGTGAATAAAAAAGTAGCAAATACTAGAAGTATAATTATGCCTCTTAAATCCAATGACTGAAATGAGTGAGTTTACACAAAAGTTATTAGAATTATTTTAAGGAAAAAGAAAACTTTATAATAAGATTTATAATATTGATTACTTTGTCTTCTGAGGAATCTGCACAACTCAGTAGCTTATTGAATATTTGTATTTAAATGTGATAAATATTCAGCAAAAATTCATGTAAAATGTAGGAATAAAAAATAATTTTCTTAAGTATATGGCTTTCAGAAAGTGAAGCACTTAGTATTTATAGTAGTATTAAGAATATTTATATACTCCTCCATTAAAACACATTGTTCATATATTTGAGAAAGAGATGTTTGATTTCCACTGACACTAGAGTTAGCCATTTGATAATGACTTTTATGAATTTCATAATCAATTATTGTAAATCATTTTTATATATAAGTTGGCTTATTAATTTTGTTACCTTCTTTAGAAAGTATGGTCTAAAATAGTGCTTTTTCTTATTTTGTTCATTGCATTTGTCTAGTACTTTTAATAGGTCTTTATAAATATTTGTTGAATAAATAAATAAAAACATTGCTTTTTAAAATTTAGCATTGATTTAACAATATATTTTCTCAAGACAGAAGCCAATATACATGCACATGCTAATTTCAAAACAAACTTAATTTCAGAATTTTATGGGAAAAGACTGTATGTTTGATTCAGAAAGGTGGTATAATTCTTGTTACACAGTTAAAAAACTAAAATTCAAATGACAAATAACCCAAGTAAGGTCAGTCAGCTTTAAGTAGCAAGTTGGGAGTTGATGGTAGAGTATTCTGTGACAGAGTAGGGTTATTTGTATTATATGATTCATCTTCATTCTGTGAATTGAATTTATGTGGATACCTATTGAAACTGTTATAGGAAAGCTACTGATTGTTTTCATCAAGTAGATTCCAGGCTAGCTGTACATTTTTTTCTTTTATTCTGCCTTTCCTAATTCATGAGGTTGCTGCATGTTTGTGTTATAATTATTATAATTATTCTTCAATCCTAAACTATTTTTACTGTTCCCTTGATGACTGTTGCTTAATCAACATGATGAGACTTGCCAAATAAACTCATCTTGACATTACAGTTGGGTTCTCAGTGGGGGGCAGTGTATAATAGTGGTTAAAATTACAAGCTCTGGCACCAAACTGCAAGGATCCATTCCTAGCTCTATTATTTACCAGTTTTGCAACCTTTAGCAAGTTATTTAATCTCCCTGAGTCTTCACAGGTAAAAGAAAGAGAATAAAAGTACATAGCTCATATAGTTGTTGTAAAGACTACATAAAGTAATTCACACCAAGAACTAAAAGAATTTCAGATATATTATGAGCACTATACATAATAATAGGAATTAATTTAATCCTTCTAAAAATTGTAACCACTTTTTTTGTCTGCATGCAATTTGGATTTCTCAAATATATTCATTGGTAATTTATTAGTAACATCAATTTTTTTGTGGTTGCTGAACTTTCTGACCTAAAGAAATGTGATATTGGAGGTGACTGAATAAATAGCTAAATTAGCTAAAGAACATATGTGCATACCCCATGAACATGGACAACAGTGTGGTGAAGGACATGCAATGGGGAGGTGGGGGTGGGTGGAGGTGGGCAAAGGGGGGGGGCAGGGAAAGGGAAACACTGCAATAATGTCAATATTAAAAATTTTAAATTAAAAATGTGATATTTATTTGATAGATCCACTATAACCAGCTCTTTTTATAATATTTTTCTACTAAGTTAAAGAAGCAACCTCATAATATCTAGTTGATTTTGTGAGTGTGTGTGGGGTGGGTGGTAGAGGGTGGGGCAGAAATATGTTTACAGCTGTATGTGAAACAGAGTTTATTCTTCTATTATTATTCCCTGATTATTGTATTATTGTCCATACAAACAATTGTAAACCTACCTTTTCCCCACCCTGTATATATATATATATATATATATATATATATATATATATATATATATATATAGTGGTTTTAAGAACTAAACTGATGGTTTTAAGAACTAAATTCTTAAAAAGGTTAAATAGACTGTACTCTAAGCTCTCAAATATAACTCTCTTTTACAGCACTTAATAACACTTGTATATTTCATATTTAGTTGGAGAATTTTTAAGTTTTGGACACTCCTAGTACTATAATATCCATGAGAGTACTGTGTCTTACTGTATTTTTTCTAATTATTACATACACTAGAGGCCTGGTGCATGAAATTCATGCACAGAGGGTGGGGGGTGTCCCTCAGCCCAGCCTGCACCCTCTCAAATCTGGGACCCCTCGAGGGATGTCGGACTGCCCATTTAGGCCCAATCTTACCGGGCAGTCGGACATCCCTGTCACAATCCAGGACTGCTGGCTCCCAACTGCTCGCCTTCCTGCCTTCCTGATTGCCCCTAACCGCTTCTGCCTGCCAGCCTGATCACCACCTAACCACGCCCCTGCCAGCCTGATTGATGCCTAACTGCTCCCCTGTCAGCCTGTTTGCCCCTAACTGCCCTCCCCTGTAGGCCTGGTCACCCCTAACTGCCCTTCCCTGCAGGGCTGGTCCCCCCACAACTGCTCTCCCCTGCAGGCCTCAGCCCCCCCAACTGCCCTTCCCTGCAGGCCTGGGTCCTCCCCAACTGCCCTTCCCTGCAGGCCCGGTTACCCCAAACTTCCCTCCTCTGCCAGCCTGGTCACCCCCAACTGCCCTCCCCTGCTGGCCATCTTGTGGTGGCCATCTTGTGTCCACATGGGGGCAGCCATCTTTGACCACATGGGGGCAGCCATCTTGTGTGTTGGAGTGATGGTCAATTTGCATATTATTCTTTTATTAGATAGGATTAGATAGGATAGAGGCCTGGTGCATGGGTGGGGGCCAGCTGGTTTGCCCTGAAGGGTGTCCCAGATCAGGGTGGGAGTTCCCTTGGGGCATGGGGCGGCCTGGGCGAGGGGCCTGTGGTGGTTTGCAGGCTAGCCACACCCCCTGGCGACCCAAGCAGAGACCCTGGTATCTGGGATTTATTTATCTTCTACAATTGAAACTTTGTAGCCTGGAGCAGAGCCAAGCCTTCTGCTCGCTCTGTGGTGGCAGCCATTTCTGTTGGGATTTATTTATCTTCTATAATTGAAACTTTTTAGCCTTAAGAGGAGGCCAAGGCAGGCCAGGACTGCAGAAGCTTGGCTTCCTCCATCGCTGGGGGCAACCCTAACCTCCTGCTCTCTCCAGCTCCGTGGCTGCTGCCATTTTTGTTGGGATTTATTTATCTTCTATCATTGAAACTTTGTAGCATTGAGTGGAGGCCTGGGCTGGCAAGGGCAGGGGGAAAGCTTTGCTTCCTCCATTGCCGGGGAAACCCAAGCCTCGCTCCTGCTCTCTCTTTGGCTGCAGCATCTTGGTTGGGTTTATTTGCATATTCACTCCTGATTGGCTTGTGGTGTGGCTTATGGGTGTAGTGGAGGTACGGTCAATTTGCATATTACTCTTTTATTAGTTAGGATGATAGCCAACACATAGCCAACACATATCAGATATTCATTATATAAGTGCTGAGTAAATGAAAAAAATGAATGAATGAATTTACATATTTGGTAGCATCCTGCAATTGTACTATCTTTTCTATCCCATCTTATGGAGACTGACTTATAGTATGCAAAGTGCCAAGTACTTCCTTTCCCCTTCCTGATCTCATGCTTTTTCCACTATTCGGACTTTGTTGCATTCAAATTCAATTAAAAGTAAAAGGATCAAGATTTCAACTCTTTCTTTTCCTACTTTCCCTCCTCCTTTTCCTCCAACTATTTAGTTGAGCAGAAAGTATAATGCTCAATGCTATATTAGCATTATTCTTTTAGAAATTAGATTATGTACAATATTGAAATATAGCATTACAGGTCTATGCTTCTCATAAACAAAGTTACACAATTCCTAAAAACATTATTAGCAAATAGAATTATTAAAAGGATATAAAAAGGATATATAAAAAGGATAGTCACTAATAATCAGAGAGATGCAAATTAAAATGACAATGAGCTATCACCTCACACCTATCAGAATGGCTATCATCAACAAATCAACAATAGACAAGTACTGGTGAAGAAGTGGAAAAAATGGGAGCTCTAGTTCACTGCTGGCAGGAATGCAGACTGGTGAAGCCACTGTGAAAAACAATATGGAGTTTCCTCAAAAAATTAAAAATAGAACTGCCATTTGACCCAGTGATCCCACTCATAGAAATATATCCTTAAAAACCCAAAATACCAATCAGAAAGAATATATGTACCCCTATGTTCATAGCAGTACAATTTACAATAGCTAAGATCTGGAAACAGCTCAAGTGCCCTTCAGTAGATGAGTGGTTGAAAAAATCCGTGGTACATTTACACTATGGTACGAATACTATGCAGCTGTAAAAAATAAGGATTTCTTACCCTTTGAGACAGCATGAAGGGAACTGGAGAGTATTATGCTAAGTGAAATAAGCCAGTTAGACAAAGCTAAGTATCACATGATCTCACTCATACCTGGAATCTAGTAATCAAAATAAGCTGATAAACAAAACAGATCTAGAGACATAGAAGCGTGAAACAGACTGACAAATCCCAGAGGGAAGGCAGGGATGGGGATGTGTGGGGAGAGATTAACCAGGGAACTTATATGCATATATGCATAGACCATGGATATAGATACAAGTGTGGTTAAGGCCCGGGAGGGGCAGGTGGGGGGTGGAGGAAGTCAATGGGGAATAATGGGGACATATATAATACTTTCAATAATACAGATAAATTTAAAAATGTATACAGACAAAATTGAATCAATATGCACATTTATAAGGTCAACATACATAAATCAGACTTACTCATTTTAAAATCTTATTCCAGCAGAAAGAAAAACAAGAAAAAAAAAACAAATAGAAAATAAATTTAAGCATTAAAAATCACTTACAATAGCATGAAATTGCATTATATTTATATAAATAAATATGGCAAAAGTCATAAAAGAGACTGTTCTGAAAACTATATAGACATTAAAGAGAAATTTTAAAGAACAAAAGTTGATGAATATGCCACATTCACTGTTTGTAAGACACAATACTGCATAGGTATAATTTCTCCCCTAAGGAATATATATACTCAACACAATCCAAACAAAACCCCAACACTGTGTGACCAAAGAATCCAAAATCCATAAAGAAATACAGGGTCATGATTACATATAGCAATTATGAGGAAGGAAAGTAAAACTGAAAGACTTATACTTCTAGATATCAGCATGTATTATAAAGCTACACTGACTAGGAAAGTATAGACAAAATGAACTATAAAATGGAATAGAATCCAGAAATAGATTTAAACCTATACAACCCCATGTTATAGAATAGGAATGATAATGCAGTATATTCTTATTACATTTTATATGAAAATTGATTCCAGATAGATTGCAGATCAAAATGTAAACTAAAAACAATAACACTTTTATTTTTTAAATATATTTTTATTGATTTCAGAGAAGAAGGGAGAGGGAGGGAGAGAAACATCAATGATGAGAGATAATCATTGATTGGCTGCCTCCTGTAAGCCCCACACTGGAGATTGAGCCTGCAACCTGGGCATATGTCCTGACCAGGAATTGTGTGACCTCCTGGGTCATAGCTTGATGCTTAACCACTGAGCAAAACAAGAAAAAAATACAGACAATTATTTTGGTGAACTCAGTTAGGTGAATGCTTGTTAAATGGAACATTTAAGAGTGGACTAAGATGAAATATAATTGATAAAATAGACCACATTATACTTGCAAACTTCTGTTCTTCAAAAGAGAATTTAAAGAGTAACCCATGCAGTGAGAGATAGTATTCACGATACACACATATAATAAAGAACTCTTAATTAGAGTATGTAAGATCTCCTCAAAGTTAACAAGAAAAAGTAACACAACCCATCATTAGTCATCAAAGAAATGCAAATTAAGTGTTATGCCACACTGATACATATTCAACAGAATGACTAAGATGAAATAGACAATGTCAAATTTGCTAAGAAACTAAAACTCTCAGAGGCTGCAGGTGAAAAAGGACTTTTACAATTCATGAAACCCTTAAACAGATTTCCTAAAGCTGAACATATGCATATCTGTGACACACTCCTGGGTCACACATGCTTTAGAAGACATGTATTAAAATGTTTGTTATAGCACTATTCATAATCATCCAGAATGCCTATGAACAGTAAGTTAGATAAATAAATGTTCACTCAAAGGAATATTCAGTAGCGTACATAAATAAGAATGAATATTTTACAAGTACACAGAACATCATGAGTGAATCTCACAAATAAAATACCCAGCAAAGACACAAAGGATGGTATTCTGTATGACTCTATTTACGTAAAGTATTTAAACTAGGAAGACAAATTTATATCTTTAAAATGTCAAGATAGTATTTAACTTTGTTGAATGAGCAGGGAATGGGAGGTTGAAAACAAGTCTTCTGGGAATTTGCTAAGCTTCTGTTTCTTGATCTGGCGGAACTGAACGAGGTGAGCTGAGCTACACAGATACCATATGTAAACTTTCAATTTAATGGTTTAGCAAATTAAGTTATCTCTGTCCTATTACAGTGTGATTTCATTATGGGTTTTGCTCAAATATTAAATATGTACTATCTAATTTCCATTAATATTTTATTGAGGACATCTATGTGTACATAACCTCTAGTGCTATAATGTCTAGATGGTGGTTACAGCCTTTGAGGTTGTAGAAATCACCCTGTAAGGGAGAATAAAGTAAAAAGAGAAGAAACTCAATAACTGCTTCCTTGAAAACAGCAAGGATGAAATAACTGAGTTTAGAACTTTAGCTAATAATTTTTAGAGATGGCAACATAAAACTAAAATGAACCATCCTCTAGTAATAAGCTTGAATAAGTATATTCTAAAAAGTGTGCTAAATGAAAAGGCACTTCTTGATTCTACAACTATTATCTGTAATGTCAATTCAACCTTCTCCATTTGTCATGTCTTAATTCAAAGCTAATCAGATTTCTTATCTCCCATCTCACTACTTCAGCATATCTCCCCAGAGGAAAGTTTAAAACACATGTATGATCAATTCATTTGTAGTTCTTACAACTCTTCAAATATTCTACTACTGCTAATGGTTCAAACTTCAAATCCTGTAGTCAGTCCTAGAATTGTCCTTTATTTGGCCTTTACTTAACCACATTGCTGCTTGTCTATCTTCCTCTCACATTCAAGTTCCATGATTTTGGCATGAGAATAGCTAGCATTTATAGGAATCATGTACTCAGTAAGTTTACACCTTCTAACCTGAGGCCTGCTTTGTCTGGAGTGATCTCTTGTCCACCTGAGAATAACTGTTTGTGACAAGAGTCAACTCAAGAGTCATTTCCCCTGCCCTAACTGGTTTGGCTCAGTGGATAGAGCGTCGGCCTGCGGACTGAGGGGTCCCAGGTTCGATTCCGATCAAGGGCATGTACCTTGGTTGCGGGCATATCCCCAGAAGGGGGTGTGCAGGAGGCAGCTGATCGATGTTTCTCTCTCATAGATGTTTCTAACTCTCCATCCCTCTCCCTTCCTCTCTGTAAAAAATCAATAAAATATATATTTTTAAAAAAAGTCATCTCCCCGATGTTGCTTTACTGAACCTTATGTTGTAATACTACTCATTACAGATAATATTGAAACACATGACTATTTATTGCACTGCTTTTAATATTCCACTCTATTAGCTATCTGAGTGCAATGGGCCATTTCATGTACTTTGTGTCCTGAATTTTCAGCTCCATGTCTGGCACATGAGAAGTAAAATGGGTCTCATATTAATTAGGATAAGTTTGGCTGTGAGGAAGGTAGGATTAAAAATTGTAGTCTAGCCCAAACCGGTTTGGCTCAGTGGATAGAGCGTCGGCCTGTGGACTGAAGGGTCCTGGGTTCGATTCCGGTCAAGGGCATGTACATGGGTTGCGGGCACATCCCCAGTGGGAGGTGTGCAGGAGGCAGCTGATCGATGTTTCTCTCTCATCGATGTTTCTAGCTCTCTATCCCTCTCCCTTCCTCTCTGTAAAATATCAATAAAATATATTTAAAAAAAAATTGTAGTCTAAACAGGATAGGCATTTTTTTCTTTCTTACATAAAAAGTCTGAGGTTAGGTAATGAGGGTTTTATCATGGGTGTGTGTGTGTGTGTGTGTGTGTGTGTGTGTGTGTGTTTGACTTCTGTTGCCTCCTCTCTAGTTTTCCTAAATAACCCCTTCTTCCACATCCTCGTCTCCTCTTTCTTATAATTTAACTCCCTCCCTTTTGATTCCCCTAGTCCCTCTTACTATCTTACTATCTTCCCCCCTTTCTAACTTCTCTTTACCACACCCCTCCAGTCTGCAGAGGCACACTGTCCTATAAATCTTCCTTGACAAGGGAGGCATAAGGATGCAGACCAATAAGAAGATACATCTGAGCATATTGAATTTAAGAAGATAAATATTCAAGTTAAACAGAATACTTATAAACAAATTTTATAGTTGCATATATTTTACTATTTATGATTTATATATGCAGATATATTACTATATAGAGTGAATTACTAATTTGTGTTTTCTGTTTGTTTGTTTGTTTGTTTGGCTTTTGTTAATCCTTACCTGAGGATATTTTTCCATTGATTTTAGGGAGAATGGAAGAGAGAGGGAAAGACAGAGAGAAACACATCAATTGGTTGCCTCCTACAGGAGCCCTGACCAGGGCTGGGGCCCGGGAGGAGCCTGCAGCCAAGGTACATGCCCTTGACCAGAACTGAACCAAGGACCCTTTGGTCTGCAGGCTGATACTCTATTCACTGAGCCAATTCTCTAATTTTTGTTCTATAAGAACTGTGTAAAGACATGTAAACATAAAAATTTCTATGTTGATTCACTTGATCCATATTTTTTTACCATACAGTAATATAGTGAAATTATAAAATAGCTCATATTTAATGTTTAGTTCTATGCACATATAGTACTTGATCAGGTGATCTATTTTTGATTCACCAAAACTAGTTATATTTCTTAGCTAAAAATATGGCTAAGAGGGAATATTATTCCTGTTTGTAATATTAATATTTCTAATGGCAATTTGGAGCTATAGAATTTGACAGACTTGGGAAGATTTGCTCACGGTCAGAAAGATTCAGCCAAAGCATCTGTTGCCATGATATTTCACTATAGGCTATCCCTGTATACAAGGACTATCTATTCTATTATTCTTGTGGAAGCAAACTTACTTTTTAAGAAATGGAAAACATTTTGAAAATCATTGTCTTTGTAAGAAAATAAAAAAATAGGCATAAGACATTGAAATTATTTTTAAAATATTGTAATGTTGTTTAGAAAGACCCCTATGACAGTGTGTCACACACAGACATACACACACACACACACACACACACACTCTTAGGAAATAAAAAATGACTTCTATTTGGATGATTTTATTTCACTTTAAATAGTACTGTGTTTGCCCTAGTTGGTTTGGCTCAGTGGATAAAGCCTTGCCCTATGGACTGAAGCGTCCCGGGTTCGATTCTGGCCAAGCACATATACCTCCATTGCAGGCTCGATCCCTGGCCCTGGTTGGGGCGCGTGCGGGAGGCAACCAATTGATGTATCTCTCTCACATTGATGTTTCTCTTTCTCTGTCTCTCCCTCTCCCTTCCACTCTCTCCAAAAGTCAATGGAAAAGGATGAGTGAGGATTAACAAATCATACTCTATGTTCTTTTAGAAATTGAAGTTGCCTTTTTAAATTATAAACTAGGTATATACATGACATCTTGGTGGTATTAAACATCCCATTAGATATTACAGGCTAGTGATCCAATAAAAAATTTCAGTAAATTTGATAACAAAATATCACATAATTACATATCACAACCTTACAATTTTCAAAAAGCAAACACACCCACAGAATACACCAGGGAATCATGTCAAGAAATAAAACAATACCTATACTGCTCAGTCACTAATTCTCTACAATGGAACCAGCATCTTACCTTCTATTAACATTGATTCATTTTGCTGGTTTTTTAATTTACATTAGTAGGGTTATAAAATATGTATTCTGTGTCTAGCTTATTGTTCTCAATCTTATGTTTGTGGAGTAAATTGGTGGTTTATGTACTGCATTAATTTGTTTACTTCCAAAACAATATGACATTGTATAGATCATGGTTTCTCCACCTTGGCACCATTGGTATTTCTGACCAGGTAACTCTTTGTTATGGGGCGATCCAGCCGTGGGCAAACTACGGCCCGCGGGCCGGATCCGGCTGTTCTATCCGGTTCTCTTGCTCTCCCCTCCGCTCCTTTACTTTGAATTTATATTAGTTCACACAAACACTCCATCCATGCTTTTGTTCCGGCCCTCCGGTCCAGTTTAAGAACCCGTTGTGGCCCTCGAGTCAAAAAGTTTGCCCACCCCTGGATCCTGTACATTGAATGATGTTTAACAACATCACTGGCCTCTCCCTTCTGTATGCTTGTAACACTGTTCCCCCTCTCCCAGTGTCATGATAATTGAAAATATCTCCCAACAGCCCTGGCAAGGTAGTTCAATTGTTTTGCGTTTTGTTCCTTACACCAAAAGATTGTGGGTTTGATTCCTAGTCAGGGCACATACCTAAGTTGTGGGTTCGATCCCTGGTTGGGGCATGGGAGGAGGCAACCAATGTTTCTCTCTCACATGAATGTTTCTCTCTCCCTTCCTCTCTCTGTAAAATAAATAATAATTTAAAAGACAATATATTTTTCCCAAAATCAAATGTCCCAGGGGCCACATTGCCACCAGTTGAGAACCTTTAGGTAGACATACCAAAGTATTTACCAATTATTGTTTGATAGACTTGTAGGCATTTTCAGTTGAGTTCTTTCATAAAAAATATGCAATGAAATTCTTGCATCTTTTGTTGCCCATTTATACATAACTTTGTTGAGTATGTCACTGAATTGAAATTGCTGGGTCCTGAGAGACAGATAAGTTCCAAGTACGTTTTTTAGAGTGATTACACCAGCTTATCGTGCAGCACAACTTCAATATTACCAAGTGGCTCAAGGATGAAAGGGTCTCATAGAAATTTAACCCATCTTAATGAGTTTCTCTTTTTATAGGTTCCTCTGCCCTAAGTCCTGGCTGCCTCAGCTCTCCAATATTATTAAACACCTTTAAAAATTACCAAGATTTCTAATCGTTTTTAGAGGGAATGTTGATTGTCTACCAAACTATTGATAAGTACTTTTACAACTAAGAAAGTATGTAAATGAGGTAATAATTAAGGAAGTTAATAAAAATCCTACCACATTATTTATATGTTGGCAACCATTTTAATGTCAGAGAAATGAGCGATTGTAACAGTCCTCTATTTTAATACTTCAAAATAGATATTTTGGATTTGGATCTTTATAATCCAAATTTTTCTTTCTAATATTGTGGGGTTTTTTTCCTTTGTTTCTTTTTAGTATTGGGTCTGGGTTATTTTTTGGTTTGGTGGGGTGTGTGTGTGCGTGTGTGTTTGTTTTTACTGGCTCATTTAATGTTTTTAAATTTGGAATTTCTTGCAAACTATCTTCTCTAATGTAAAAATGTGACACACCAAAGTGAAAAAGTATACTGTCACAATTCTAAAGAGCATATTCCTCTTTATTGGTTTTCACTAAAGAACTATTTCTTGTCTTTCTGATATCTGATGTGTTTTTGGAAGGCCATGTCAATTGTCTGCCATGGATTTGTTTGAATCAAAGTATAAAAATAAATAGCAAGAAAAGAGGAGAAGCAAGAATCACCAGTTCTCCAAATTAGTAGCTGAGCTATGGAGCTGTGTGAAATAGGCCATTGTATGACTAATTACAGTTATGCCTTGAAAAATGAATTGTACAGTATAACTTTGAAATGGTATACATTTCCCTTTTTCCTTATTTTTTACTTTCAGCATAATTCTCTTGTCAAGAAAATCACCTTTAATGGGCCCAAAGTGTTCATGTCCAATTGTATATGTGTACCTTTGAGAGTTCTCATAATTGTTATATTGCATTTAAAATGAAATACGTTAGCATGTTATACTTTTTTAAAAAATATATCTTATTTATTTTTTACAGAGAGGAAGAGAGAGGGATAGAGAGTTAGAAACATTGATGAGAAAGAAACATCGATCAGTTGCCTCCTGCCCACCCCCTACTGGGTATGTGCCCACAACGAAGGTACATGCCCTTGACCGGAATCGAACCTGGGACCCTTGAGTCCACAGGTCAACGCTCTACCCACTGAGCCAAACCGGTTAGGGCAGCATGTTATACTTTTAACCATTGTACATTTGTATCTGTTAACCAACACAACTCTCATGATAATATGTAATGTGGGCAGGCTTAAATCCATTATTCCGTCCACTGTATGGGAAAAGTGTGTCTCAGAGTTTTCAGTCAGATCAAACAGTTAATATATGAAAAAGTAGCACTTTAAACAAAAGCCTCTGAGTTACTAGGAGGAAAAGTCCCACAAGGAAATACATTACATAATCAGCCTGTGGTCAAAATCCTTATGCATACCTTTTTCTGATAGGTTCAAATACATCATGTATATTTTAAAGCGCTTTTCTAAATTGTGTTAGCACATCCAATGCCCTGTTTCACTTTGTATGTTGGGACATGTCATGTGCTAAGGCAAGCTATGCTTTCACTAGTGAGGCATGTGGCTGTCTGCTCTCTTTACTGGATAGGAAGGAAAAGTGTTCATACATAACAAAACTAAAAGAAATGCTGAATTTATGAAACCATGTTTTTTCTTATTGTATATTTATTGCTGAAAATATTATGAGTTAAGCACAAATATAAAACCCATGTAATTGATAAATTCTGGTATAAATACTATTACCTCTCTTGTATAAACTTTCAATTCTTTACCCCTTCTAACTTCCTACCCCATGCAAGTCCCTCGTTTATTTTAATCCACTCCAACCCCTCCCCCGACCCCAAGGAAAGTATTACATCAGTCTCCCTTCTGCCCATGGTAAGTTAGATTACATGTTGGCCCAAATTATGATAGTCAGACTCTGTTAACAACAAAAAAAGGAAAAGACCCAAACCGCATGAAATTGTAAAAGGCAGGCTCTGATCACTTGTCCTGCAGCGTTAGTGTTGGGGTGGGCATCTCTCTCATGTGCATACTTTGCCCCAATCAGTACAGTATGTGCACCAAGCAAATAGTCACCAAAATAAACCGGGACACTGTTTACTATTAAAATCCATTAAAGGTCCACATTCATTTGAAACTCTTTTCAATGTTCTTTAAATGCTAAGTATCACAGATAATTTCCTCAAATCTTGGACTACATGTTCAACTTATTAATATTTGGTTGCATGACATAGTAGTTAGTTTGGGAAAAGGGAAGTAGCCTGGTAATGAGAGTTTTAGTTGTTATACAATCCTCATCTGTCTTTCTGGGAACAGAGAGTTAAGACTTTATTTTGCAGCATACAGAGTGAGTAGTCTAACTTTATTTGAGAAACTAAGAATAACAGGCTGTACTAAATTCTCATTTTCCATAAATCTCTGAATTATGGAGGCATGTACAGCCCAGAACTACCTTAATATTTTGAAATCATAAGAGAAGTAAATGTCATGATACTAAAGTAACAGATGCATAAGTGAGTGAGAAAATAAAATCTAAATTTGATTCCAGAAAACTAAGCAAACGTGACCTTAAGAATAGCTGGTGTCCTGCATTAAAAATGTAGAATAAATATTCTATTCTTTTGTAATTGAAACAAGATACCATATCAATTTTGCCTGTTACCTAAAATCTTTTCTGTGGAACATAAAGCACTGACATTTATGTGCATACATATTTTTTTAAGCACTAAGTGGCCTTCTAGGATTTTTATAAGCTCTAAACTGAAGTGTTCTACCTTCTGTTTTATGTTATCTGTATTGCACGTACTAGAATCTATATTTTATAGAAGTAATAAATAAGTCCAAAACATTCATTTGTCTAATTTATTTATCATATTATTGAAAGTTAATTTTGATTATTTACCTACCACTTCTTCCACAATGGGAAAGTGTAATTTGATATTGTTTAAGCTTTAAATAACTGAGAGAAAACAGAAAATCATGTCAGCGCAATGAATGAAATTACTTGACACTTGAATGGCCCACAAATGATAGTGTAGATATCTGAGAATGATCTTTCATACAGCATATTATATGTAGGTGATCTAAATGAAATAGAATTCCTAGTTTTATAAAAATACATTTCACAAGAAAAAAATATACCATTCAGGTTAAATTATGGAACTTCATGAATTGATGTAATCAAATAAAGACATAACTGGTGGTAAATACAAAATCATGAGTATGCTGAGATAAGCAATAAGACATTTTTGTTCTTTGGTTCTCCCACCTCCTTCAACTATATTTTATTAGTCTAAAGCATATTGGCACATGGAATATAAGGTAATTTCTCTTTTCTATTCTAGTTGAGAATCTGGTTAAATAATGACCTCAGTCCATGCCCTAGCTGGTTTGACTCAGTGGATAGAGCGTCGACCTGCGGACTGAAAGGTCCCTGGTTCGATTCCAGTCAAGGGCACATGCCTGGGATGCGGGCTCGATCCCCAGTAGGGGGCGTGCAGGATGCAGCCAATCAATGATTCTCTCTCATCATTGATGTTTCTCTCTCTCTCTCCCTCTCCCTTCCTTTCTGTAATCTACAAAATATATATTAATAATAAAAAATAATGACCTCTGTCCGGATATATATACTAGTATATCACATAAGTAGGTGTATACAGCTGGGTGGGTGGGTGGATGTGTAGATGGGTGAGGATATTTGGGTAAACATGTAGAATTACTTGTTATATCTGAACCAACAAAAGAAAGATTATGGTTAAACATTAATACTTCTTTTTGACACTCCAGGTTTAGTTTTTGAAACTTGGGTTTATAGAATATAAATTCAACTTTAAATTGGTTTTCACTTCAATTAATAGATAACACAGATGATGTAGGTCTGGTCAAGATATTTGATGCAACTTCTACAGTTCAAAATATAAGATTATGCTGATTAAGAAAAATTTTGTGTAGCATTTATTTATAAAGATAAATATACCTAACTTTGTATGTAGAGAAAAAATAACATAATACATCATTCTAAAAAGCATACAACTTTTATTTTATTTTTATTTTATTTTTTGAAATATATTTTTATTGATATCAGAGAGGAAGGGAGAGGGAGAGAGAGAAAGAAACATAAATGATGAGAGAGAATCATTGATTGGCTGTATTTTGCATGCCTCCTACTGGGGATCGAGCCCACAACCTAGGCATGTGCCCTTGACCGGGATTGAACCTGGGACCCTTCAGTCCCCAGGCCAATAGTCTATCCACTGAGCTAAACCAGCTAGGGCAAGTATACAATTCTTATATCCATTGTATGATTTAGCCTTAATAAACCTATTTATTAAACTGGAAATATATTTTGAAAGAAGAAAATTAACTGTTTTAAATGATAACTTAGTACATATACTACTATGCAACTTTTAAACATGTTGATTATATAAATTATGTAAAAATATGGAAAATGTTAATGAAATTATGTTAAGTGAAATAAAAATATATACATTGTGTTTGCACACACCATGCTAATTCTAGCCTCCAGCTTTTGCTTTTAATTTTATTACACTTGGAATCCTCCAACTGATACTGCATTCAGGCTAGATTATTCCCACTTCCACTTTAAAACTCATTTCAGAAATCAAACACTGTTTTTTTTAAAAAAATATATGTATATTGAT
The DNA here is from genome assembly GCF_963455305.1 of Plecotus auritus. Classification (NCBI taxonomy): domain Eukaryota; kingdom Metazoa; phylum Chordata; class Mammalia; order Chiroptera; family Vespertilionidae; genus Plecotus; species Plecotus auritus. The sequence continues at coordinate 29,544,895 of NC_137775.1, read as the reverse complement.
TTCAGAGAGGAATATATATAGAGAGATAGATACATCAGTGATGAGAAAGAATTATCATGTTCCATACTGGAGATGGAGCCCACAACCTGGGCATTTTCCCTGACTGGGAATCCAACCGAGACCTCCTGGTTTACAGGCCAAAGCTCAACCACTGGACCACGCCACCTGGGATCAATCACTATTCTTAAAATATTTATCCATTTTGTGCTGCTATATTACCAGTAAAAACTTTTGTTATTATACTTGTCCCATTGCATGGTAATTAGTGTGAATTCTCTTTTGATAGACTATTCCTACCCAAATGTTATAGTTGCCTTTTTTCAGATCTTAAGACCAGTATATAACACAATGCCTGACATGGTCCTGAGCATCATGGATATCAATTTATTAAGTAAAACTCGTTATTGCCAGATTGCCCCCTCTGCAGTCAATGGCTCTGGCAAGCAAGGCTACTACTGCTGTGTATGAATGAACACCTAGAAAAGAACCAAACACCTAGAAAAGAGACAAGTGATCACCCTCTTCCCCCACCCTTATTTTTCAGATCTTTCCTAGAATAATCTTTTGGAAAGCCTTATAGTTAGCTAAGTCCACTTTTTTTTTTTTTTTGTCATGGCCCACATATATGACAAGAATAGAAACCAATGAATAGAAAAGATTCTTAAAGATAATATAAAAAGATTAATGAATTGAAAAGCATATATCTAAACAAAATTTTTAAAAGAAATGTTTATAAAAGACATTTATAATAGCCAAAGTCACATATATATATGACCTAGCAATTCAACAACTACCTAATTAAAAGAAATAAAAGATGATGTCTACAAAAAGATGCATCCAAGAATGTCTATAGATGCCTTATTCATAATAACAAAAAATACAAAGTCATATGTCTAACAATATGAAAATAGATAAATACATCATAACATAAAATGAATACTTTTCTGCTATAAGATGGATGTTGTGTTGATGTGTGCATTGATATTAAATGACCTCAAAAATATTATTATAGAAAATAGAAGCAGGCACAACACAGTTTGTCTACATATTATCATCAAGAACAGGAAAAACTAATTTATGGTAGTAAATATCAAAATTGTAGACTCTCATCTGGTGGAAATGCACAAGAGAAGGACAAAGGGCAATAGGAAATATTCTGTGGCTAAGGAAATTTTATTGATTTAAATTATGCTTATTCAGGTATATATACTTGTGAAAACTTAGCATACTAGAGTCTGTACATATTATTATATGTAAGTTATACATCAATTAAAATGTGTATACTAATCACACATGCTTTCTTTTTTCCTCTACAGAATATGCTTAAAGTCCCTAACTTTAATTATTTTTAAATTACTTAAAAAAATAGGTACAGTGATACTTAGCATTTGTTTCAATTAAAAGGATAAGTGGATTTTTCTTATTTCCCATCATTGTCCACCCTGTTCCTGTTAGAAGTCACTTTTGTTTTTTAAAGATAATGACTTCACTTTGTACAAATTGATGTTACTATTTCAGAAATCTGGTTAGAACTACGATAGTCAACACATAGTTAGGTAATTTTTTTTGTCCCTGTGCTTTTGTTGCGAGCTTTTTATCCTTTTTATTAAGTATTATTTTTATCACTTAAGTGCCAAAGTGTCTGCAATATTGAAACAGAGTGAACTTACCTTATTTTTGTACCTTTTACAATAAATTTGCTTTTGGAGAAACTAATATTTCATTAAATTAAACAGAACCAAGGTGACATGGATTTTTTGTGAGTTAATTACATGAAGGCTCTAAAAAGAGTTAAAGGCTGCAAAAGAAAATATGAAAAGAAATAAAATATTCATAAACCTAGGGCCAACCCTGGCATGAGGCAATTTTTGGAAACTGAAAGTTTTACTTAATGTGGCTTTAATGATTGACTGGTGGTTATAAGGTTATGGAATAAATATAGGTTGTGGGTGGTGTATAAAAGACTTAGATTTAACCCTGTTGTTGTCACTTATTATGTGACCTCTCTACATTTCAGATATTTTGATTATATATTAAAGCTAGTAATATTATTATTAATGGTTAATATTATATGCAGTACTCAATGCAAATGAGTTCACATGTAGCAGAATCGATATAAATATTAATTTCTTTTTCCTTTACCAGAGTGAGGCACTCAGGAGTCAGCAGGGAGACAACTTGTGGAGGCTCAGGTTGTGGGTCTGATATTCAGGCAGGAGATGCTGAATATAAATTGGCTCCCTTAATTTAGCCTGGAGTTGAAATTGACAGTAATATAATTAGATAGGCTGCTCCAGAGACAATTGAACCAAGTCTTTGGCCTAAGGTTTTCCCTCCATCTCTGGTTTCTGACTTTTAAAATAACACTGAGGCTTTATTTTTGTATAAATTTAGACTAGGTAGAATACAAAGTACAAAATATTCAGTAGGTTATTTGAAATGCTTGAAATACGTGCCAGCATTTCTGAAGCAAATTATGGCTTTCAAAATAAGCTTGGGTTTAAAAATCAAGAAATTTGCACCAGAACTTCCAAGCAAGTCTCTACAATCCACAAAGCTTTTCACTGCAGAATTATTTTTGGCCACATTTGCCAAAACCATTTTCTCTTCCTTCTGTCCATGCCAATCTCTTCCTTTTGGTTCTTAGTTTTCCACATTAGAGTGATATTCTTATTTGCTTCATAAAAATGAATTACCAGAAAATGGAAATCATAAGACATAGAAATAAGTGAGCTTACTGAAGTCCACTGCAGTAATTTGAGTTGGCTCAGACATCAGTATTTTTTGTTTTGTTTTCTGTTTTTTTTTTTTTTTTTTTTTTTTTTTTTTTATCCTTAAACCGTGAGAAGGCAAAGGAATTGGACACGATCCAGTTTTCTTGGTGGGGCAAAATTGAAAGTGGTCTGGTTATAGGGATGCCAAGGATTGGGGGACTGCTTAAACACTTGTCTATAGCAATGCATTAGAGGGCATATTTTTCCCCAGTCCATAACAGGCTGAACCATTTATAAAATTGAAAAGAAATTAATTACCAATAAAATGATCATGAGTTTCAATGTAATGACAATGTCAGATGCTCTAGTTGGTTCCAAATACTTACACCCGATTGCTGTACTTAATCTGTGGTAGGATAATAACAGACAGCTCAGTGATTGGCATTAGTTTATGGGCCATAATTTGAGTAGCATTGGTCTTAGCATTAATGGTGAGTGGGTAAAACAACTCTTTAAAAAAACACGCAAACAAAACCTAAACCTGATGTACTAGTATAGTGTTTCCTGACTTTTATGATGAACTTCCTCCATGGCTGATTTCTAGCCTCTGATGTGATGTCACTGAATGCACATTTAAAAAAAATATTATCTTTATTGTTGAAAGTATTACATATGTCCCCCCCCCCCACCTCAGAGCATTATGCTAAGCAAAATAAGCCACTCAGAGAAAGTTAAGTATCATAGAATATATTCTTGATCCATCAAGGATTTCACGGGTTTAATACTAATTCAAGTAATGGTCAGCAGAGCTTTTATAACCCATCTGTTATGTCAGTGAGAAATGTGGTTGGCAACTGAATTATTGGGAATGAAATCCCAACGCACCTACTCTTTCGCTGGAGAATGTGTTTGTTCTTAGGACATTCCCTCACTAAACAAGTTACTGTGCCCTATATGCCTAGGGAGAGAGGAAGAAGACCACCAACTTCATTAGGAAGGGGGTGGGATGAGGGAGTTCAGTAAACATTGTGATATCAAAGTGGGTTAGGGTTATTCATTAGAGAAGTTTGTCAGAAACAAAGAGTATTTTATATGCCAATGAATTATACTCCCATCCCATGCAAAACCATTTTTACTCCTGTCGTAAAACATGAGTTAAATATTGTTGTCCTCGTTCTGAAGAAGGTAATCAAAAAATAAGAGGATTTAAATAACTTGCTTATGATCTCAAAGCCAGAAAATGACAAAGCTAGGATTTGAAAGTAGTCTAGCTGACTCCTAAGCCTGACATCTTGACCTGTGCATTCCTTAGTGCTTAGATTGTAGCCAACAAAGTGCAAAAGTTGAAAGGAAGAGCTTTGCTTTGTGTCTTTAGTTCTCAAAGTTCAGTGGAGATTCTTCAAGTGCCTCATGGAAACCAAGCAAAAATGGCCTATTGCAGTTCACCAATGTCCAAGTTAAGTCACTCGTTGATGAACTGGTCCTTATTTAACCTTTCTATACTTTTTTCTCCCATCAGCAAAATAGAAAAATAAATAAACACTATAAAATTGTTGTTTGAGATTTAAATGGGATAGCAATTGTGTATAGTACATGATAAGTGGCAATAAGTTAATACATTTTATATTTGTAATTATGTAATCATTATGATGATTATCAGCTTAGAAATTAGGCCATCTTAAGGCTACAGGTGAGGTCCAATTGATTTGAGTACAAATCTAAAGGTAAAGAAATGAGTACTGATGTATCTTTGCCTTTGATGTCATAAAATATCCAGTGTTTGATGTATTTTTTCATTGTTTTTTAACTCTTCCCTGCCTAGACTATCTAAATTATATTCAGATGAATACATAAAATAGCATTTAAAAGAAAGTAGTTTCTTATACATTGTTGATCATAAACAATTTTTCTTATCTAAAGATTAAGACATGGAATTATCATAATTATTTCATTTTTTATTATATCAGTACATATATGTGATATAACTAAGGCATTCATAGCTAATATTATAAAACAGCTCAGAAAATGTTAAAATTATATATGAAATTCCAAGGTCTTGGAAACACAATAATTTAATTATTATAAAAATATGTAGTTTTATATTACTTTAAGCTGCTGAGTCTATCATAATAAAGTTAAGAAGCAACTGAAAACATTACAAACATTCCAGTCTATCAAAATAATTTTTCTAGGAAAAATTATGGTATATAAAGTTATCATAACAAGCTTCCCCTTTTCATCTCTTTTTTTTTTTTAACTTTCCTCTTCCAGGTACCAGGTGCTCAGAGAAATTTTCTTTTGGGAAAAGATTCTCTACGAGCTTTTAGTTTCATATAATTAGCAAATATTGGGTTATGTCTTTCTTGGTAAACAAATACAATAAACTTGGGTTAAAAGACAAGCTTGGTTTAACCAGAGACATTAATTTTTGATCCCTCTGTTGGTTCATGAGTAAAACTCAGCAAGACCTCTAAAATCAACACATATTTTTGGTGGCTTATTTTAAAAACATCATCATCATCATAAAACTAACAAAAGGCTAATCTTTAGATGTGTATATCAGGATCAGAAAGAAATTATGATAACTTCATGTACCACATATTTTCCTAGAAATAATTCTTTTGATTTAGGTAATAATTCTATTTTTATTAAAAAAATTTTAATATTGATATTATTGCAATTGTCCTCCATCCCCCCCCTTTGCCCTCCTCTACCCACCCCTCTCCCTCCCTTGGCCTTCACCAAACTATTGTCTGTGTCCATGGGGTATGTATATATGTTCCTTAGCTAATCCCTTCACCTTCTTTATCCAGTCACCCCAACTCCTCATCTCTGGCACCTGCCAGTCTGTTCCATATATCGATGTTTCTGGTTCCATTTTGTTTGTCAGTTTATTTGAGAAAAAAAATTCTTAATAGACAGTTTTTAATACAGAAGTCTGAGCTTAGAAGGCTAGGCTGGGAGAATGGCTACACCACCCACAGGGGGCAGTTTTCTTATGAAGAGGGTTACAGTAAACACATGGAAACCAGTAGGGTGAGAGTCAGTAGACAGACACTCTGATTTCTCTCTGTTCCACCTCTTGTTTCTGAATGTGTCTCCACTGGTTGAAGCCAGCTTAATGTCAGAGAACAAAGGGGCCTGTCCATCTACATCAGACTCCCAGGAGGCAGATAAAAGATGAAGAGTAGATCAAGAAGGAGGAATGGAAACTGACACACAAAAGCCAATGGTGTAAAAGCTCCACCTGTTAAATTAATATGATTATCAAAGGACCAAGGAACCCAGTTGACATCTAAGATGGACGTGGACTGTGAAGATATACATCAATATTTTCAGATCACTCCATATCCAGCGAGATAAGCACTATCATCCTATCTAATAAAAGAGTAATATGCAAATTAATCATCACTCCTCTACACCCACAAGCCATGCCCACCAGCCAATCAGGAGCAAATATGCAAATAAACCCAACCAAGATGGCTACAGCCACAGAGAGCAGGAGGGAGGCTTGGGTTTCCCTGGCAATGGAGGAAGCCAAGCTTTCTGCCTGCCCTTGCCGGCCTAGGCCTCCACTCAAGGCTACAAAGTTTCAATGATAGAAGATACATAAATCCAAACAGAAATGGCGGCAGCCACAGAGCTGGAAAGAGCAGAAGGCTAGGGTTGCCTGCGGCGATGGAAGAAGCCAAGCTTTCCACACACCCTGGCCAGCCCAGGCCTTGCTTAAGGCTACAAAGTTTCAATTATAGAAGATACATAAATCCCAACAGAAATGGCTGCCGTCACAGAACGAGCAGAAGGCATGGCTCTGCTCCAGGCTACAAAGTTTAAATTGTTGAAGATAAATAAACCCCAGATACCAGGGCCTCCCCTTGGGTCACCAGGGGGCGTGGCTGGCCTGCAAACCACCACAGGCCCCTCGCCCAGGCCGCCCCACTCTCCAAGGGAACCCCCACCCTGATCCGGGACACCCTTCAGGGCAAACCAGCTGGCCCCCACCAGTGCACCAGGCCTCTATCCTATCTAATAAAAGAGTAATACGCAGATTGACCATCACTCCAACACACATGATGGCTGCCCCCATGTGGTCAAAGATCCTGCCCCCATGTGGACACAAGATGGCCACCACAAGATGGCCAGCAGGGTAGGGCAGTTGGGAGGGACCAGGCCTGCAAGGGAGGGCAGTTGTGGGCGGTCAGGCCAGCAGGGGAGGGCACTTGGGAGGGACCAAGCCGGCAGAGGAGGGAAGTTGGGGGCGACCAGGCCTGCAGGGGAGAGCTGTTGTGGGGGGGGACCAGGCCTGCAGGGGAGGGCAGTTAGGGGTGACCAGGCCTGCAGGGGTGGGCAGTTGAGGGGGCCCCAGGCCTGCAGGGGAGAGCAGTTGGGGGGGACCAGGCCTGCAGGGGAGAGAGTTGGGGGGACCAGGCCTGCAGGGGAGGGCAGTTAGGGGAAAAAAGGCTGGCAGGGGAGCAGTTAGGCATCAATCAGGATGGCAGGGGCGTGGTTAGGGGGTGATCAGGCTGGCAGGCAGAAGTGGTTAGGGGCAATCAGGAAGGCAGGCAGGCGAGCCGTTGGGAGCCAGCAGTCCTGGATTGTGAGAGGGATGTCTGACTGCCCGTTTAGGCCTGATCCCGGTAGGGGTCCCATATTGGAGAGGGTGCAGGCTGGGCTGAGGGACACACACCCCCCATGCATGAATTTCATGCACCGGGCCTCTAGTCCTATCTAATAAAGAGGGAATATGCTAATTGACCATCATGCCCTCACAAAGATGGATGCGCCTACAGCCAATAAGGAGGGACAATGCTAATTGACTGCCACACCCTCAAAGATGGCAGTGCCCACAGCCACAAGATGGTGATGCCCAGTCCCCTGAACCCTGCTTGGCAGCAGGCATGCGGCATGGCCGGTCCCATCCCCAGTCGGGTCCGGCCGCTCTGTGCGCCTGCCTCCAGAGTCCCCCAGTCCCCTCAGCCCCCTAACTGCCCAGGGCTGGCCCGAGGTGCAGGCAATCCTCAGATGGCAGCTGCCCAACCAACGCCTGAGGCGCAGGAAACCCTCGGATTGTGGCTACCCAGCTGCTCATGGCCAGCCCAGAGGCATAGGCAAGCCTCAGATGACGGCTGCCCAACCACCCAGGGCTGCCCAAGGCTCAGGTAACCAGGGCCGGCTGAGGCTTGCACTGCCAGCAGTGGCATCAGCAGAGTTGTGATGGGGGTGTCGCCTTCCCCTGATACTGGGTTGCCTCCCGCCCCTGAGGGCTCCTGAACTGTGAGAGGGTGCAGGCTGGGTGGAGGAACCCCCTTCCAGTGCATGAATTTTCATGCACTGGGCCTCTAGTCCTATCTAATAAAAGAGTAATATGCAAATTGACCGTACCTCTGCTACACCCACAAGCCATGCCCATCAGCCACACCCATCAGCCAATCAGGAGCGAATATGCAAATAAACCCAACCAAGATGGCTGCAGCCACAGAGAGCAGGAGGGAGGCTTGGGTTTCCCTGGCAATGGAGGAAGCCAAGCTTTCTGCCTGCCCTTGCCGGCCCAGGCGTCCACTCAATGCTACAAAGTTTCAATGATAGAAGATAAATAAATCCAAACAGAAATGGCGGCAGCCTCAGAGCTGGAAAGAGCAGGAGATTAGGGTTGCCCACGGTGATGGAGGAAGCAAAGCTTCTGCAGGCCTGGCCTGCTTTGGCCTCCGCTTAAGGCTACAAAGTTTCAATTATAGAAGATACATAAATCCCAACAAAAATGGCTGCTGCCTCGGAGTGAGCAGAAGGCTTGGCTCCACTCCAGGCTACAAAGTTTCAATTGTAGAAGGTAAATAAATCCCAGATACCAGGGCCTCTGCTTGGGTCCCTGGGGGTGTGGCCAGCCTGCAAACCACCACAGGCTCCTCGCCCAGGCTGCCCCACTCCCCATGGGAACCCCCACCCTGATCCAGGACACCCTTCAGGGCAAACCAGCTGGCCCCCACCCGTGCACCAAGCCTCTATCCTATCTAATAAAAGAGTAATATGCAGATTGACCATCACTCCAACACACAAGATGGCTTCCCCCATGTGGTCAAAGATCCTGCCCCCATGTGGACACAAGATGGCCACCACAAGATGGCCAGCAGGGTAGGGCAGTTGGGAGGGACCAGGCCTGCAATGGAGGGCAGTTGGGGGCAATCAAGCCTGCTGGGGAGGGCAGTTAGAGGTGACCCGGCTGGCAGAGGAGGGAAGTTGGGAGTGACTGGGTCTGCAGGGAAGAGCAGTTGGGGGGGACCCAAGCCTACAGGGGAGGGCAGTTAGGGGTGACCAGGCTTGCAGGGGAGGGCAGTTAGAGGTGACCAGGCCTACAGGGGAGGGCAGTTAGAGGCAAACAGTCTGGCAGAGGAGCAGTTAGGCATCAATCAGGCTGGCAGGGGAGTGGTTTGGGGGTGATCAGGCTGGCAGGCAGGAGCGGTTAGGGGCAATCAGGAAGGCAAGCAGGTGAGCAGTTGGTAGCCAGCAGTCCTGGATTGTGAGAGGGATGTCCGACTGCCTGTTTAGGGGAGGACAGTCGGACATCCCTCGAGAGGTCCCAGACTGGAGAGGGTGCAGGCTGGGCTGTGGGACACCCTCCCCCATGCACGAATTTCATGCACCAGGCCTCTAGTTTGTAATATAAAAGAGAAACTATTAGTAAGAGTTTCTAAAACTAAATGCTATAATGTTGGTTTTTAAAATAATTTTCTTACCATAAAAGTTCTGTTCAACTCTAAGGATGAAATAAAATATCACAAATATTTGGTCTGAGAAAAGAAAATTCACCTTTGACATTTCCCTTTTGTTTCAAAATGCAGGGAAATGTAGTTCCATGTAAAGACAATTTTACCCACACCTGCTGTTTTTTTTAGAACTTGGAATGTTGTTAACCCTATTCATAAAAAATTATAATTATAAAGTTGGTAAATTTTTGTGGATTTTTTCAAGAGTGTACAAATGTGCATTCAATTTTGTTACTCACTGATGATAAATGGCATTATCATAAGATTGTTACGTTTTTATTAGCTCCTAAATAGAGAATAAGAATGCATCTAACACAGGATATATAAAATACCAACATCTACTTTTTAACACTTGGCTTAAGTACAGTTCATAGATGTAATAGAAATTTGTGTTCTGTGCTCCTTATTATGAGTTTGATGTTTTAAGTAGGTTTAACATAAATAAATGAAGCTAATATCAATATAATGCCTGCAGACTCTGTAATTCACTCCGAATACTTACTGATTTAATGATCATTTCACACAGGTGCAGAGTAATCAAATATAGAGATACACTCAATAGATTGCCAAGATGTGGCTGTTTCTAAAATTGCAGAATTTATTTGATAAAATTGTATCTCCTCTTGAGGATTTATTAGCATAAAGTGATATTCAGAAAGTTTTATGTCTAAATCATTACACCAATGATACATAATCCAAGTGAATTTTCAGAGGAAAAGAATGTTTTCAAAGCCAATGGTTACCAAGGGAGTTTATAGAAGTTTAGATAGATATTAGCATTTTTATGTTTTATTTTATTAAGTGAGCAAAAAACTTTTTAAATGCTAAAGATGTCCTTCTTTCTGGTTATTTTAGGAATACAAATTTATTCTTAACATGACTTAAAAAATAAAGCTAACCTGACATCATTTACTCAGCATAAATGCTTAATAAAGATGAACGCTTTATTTAAAAAGTATGACTTACGCTCAAGGATGCTAGATATGAAAATTTGAAAATGGCAATAATCAAAATTTTTCTTTGGCCAACAGAAACTCCATACTCACATAAATCTGTGGGGGAACACTGAGAAAGCACCTTAGTAAGAAGGCAAAAAAACTACTCCTATAACGTTCTTCAATAATTGAATGAGGAAATAGACCCTTTTGTAAGATCTAATAGTGATGACAGATAAACAGAAGAATTTGTATAATGGTTTTGAGTTTTCAGAAAACTCACAGAAACAAACAATTTGTGCTCTTTGCATGATACCTAAAATTTTATTAAGAAAAAAGCTTTCTGTTGTTTTAATGTCAGGCCTTAGAAAGTGGTTAATTTTTCTTTTTTTTTTTGAGTGGAAAAACTCTCTTCAAGGAAAGGTAAATATTAGATGTAATAAAATGCTAGAATTTATAAAATTAAGGTTTTTTAGAGAGAAAAACTATAAGATATAGATATTGTCTATTTCTTCTGTTCTCTAAAAAAAATGTTCTTTTAGAAGAGTCTGTAATTCTCCCTCTAGTGAATCATGCTTTTAAAATTTATGCAGTCTGGCTTCTATCCCACTTCTAATAAAATGTATCAGTGACTTCTTGTTTACAAAATCAATTGCCTCAATAACAATAGTTTTTAATATATGGTGAGGGGAGGGAGAATAGAAAATGTAGGAAAAAATAAGTAGAAGATAACCTTAATGGAGTAACAGAAGAAGGACTATGTAACTAAACAAAATGATTTGAATGATTTGATGAAGCTATAACTTATAATTGCCTAAAGGAAAACCCAGAGAGATTTTTTTCCCCTATGTGCATTGATTAAGGTATTACATATGTGTCCTTATCCCCCATTTCCCCCAACCCCCCACTCCTGCCCTCACCCCCCTGGTGTCTGTGTTGTGTCCAATGGTCAGGCTTATATGCATACATACAAGTCCTTTAGTTGATCTCTCCCTCTTACCTCCACCCTCCCCTATCTTCCCTCTGAGGTTTGACAGTCTGATCGCTGCTTCTCTGTCTTGGATCTGTTTTTGTTCATCAGTTTATGTTGTTCATTATATTCCATAAATGAGTGAGATCATGTGATATTTATATTTTTCTGACTGGCTTATTTCACTTAGCATAATGCTCTCCAGTTCCATCCATGCTGTTGCAAATGGTAAGAATTCCTTCTCTTTTACCGCAACATAGTATTCCATTGTGTAGATGTACCACTTTTAAAAATTTTTTTTTCTTTATTGATTAAGGTATTACATATGTGTCCTTATCGCCCCTTTCCCCCCTCACCTCCCATTCCCACTCATGCCCTCAACCCCCTGGTGTCTGTGTCCATTGGTTAGGCTTATATGAATGCATACAAGTCCTTTGGTTGATCTCTCCCCCTTCCCACCACCCTCCCCTACCTTCCCTCTGAGGTTTGACAGTCTGATTGCTGCTTCTCTGTCTTGGATCTGTTTTTGTTCATCAGTTTATGTTGTTCATTATATTCCATAAATGAGTGAGATCATGTGATATTTATATTTTTCTGACTGGCTTATTTCACTTAGCATAATGCTCTCCAGTTCCATCCATGCTGTTGCAAATGGTAAGAATTCCATCTTTTTTACCGCAGCATAGTATTCCATTGTGTAGATGTACTACAGTTTTTCAATCCATTCATCTGCTGATGGCCACTTAGGCTGTTTCCAAATCTTAGCGATGGTGAATTGTGCTGCTATGAACATAGGGGTGCATAAATCCTTTCTGATTGGTGTTTCTAGCTTCTTGGGATATATTCCTAGAAGTGGGATTGCAGGGTCAAATGGAAGTTCCATTTTTAGTTTTCTGAGGAAACTCCATACTGTTCTCCACAATGGCCAAACCAGTCTGCATTCCCACCTGCAGTGCATGAGGGTTCCTTTTTCTCCGCATCCTCGCCAACACTTGTCATTTGTTGATTTGTTGGTGATAGCCATTCTGACAGGTGTGAGATGGTACCGCATTGTCGTTTTGATTTGCATGTCTCGTATAATTAGTGACTTTGAGCATGTTTTCATATGTCTCTTGGCCTTCCTTCTGTCTTCTTTTGTAAAGTATCTATTTAGGTCCATTGCCCATTTTTTGATGGGATTGTTTATCTTCCTTTTGTTAAGTTGTATGAGTTCTCTGTAAATGTTGGAGATTAAACCCTTATTGGTGATAACATGGGCAAATATGTAGTGGATTTTCTTGTTGTTTTGTTGATGGTTTCCTTTGCTGTGCAAAAGCTTTTTATTTTGATGTAGTCCCATTTGTTTATTTTCTCTTTAGTTTCCATTGCCCTAGGAGCAGTATCAGTGAAGAAATTGCTTCGGCATATGTCTGTGATTTCGCTGCCTGTGGATTCCTCTAGTATCTTTATGGTTCCTGTCTTATGTTTAAGTCCTTTATCCATTTTGAGTTTATTTTTGTGTGTGGTGTAAGTTGGTGATCTAGTTTCATTTTTTTGCATGTATCTGTCCAATTTTCCCAACACCATTTATTGAAGAGACTGTCGTGACTCCATTGTATGCTCTTGCCTCCTTTGTCAAATATTAATTGGTCATAGTGGTTTGGGTCGATCTCTGGGTTCTCTATTCTATTCCATTGGTCTATATGTCTGTTCTTGTGCCAGTACCAGGCTGTTTTGAGAACAGTGGCTTTGTAATACAGCTTGAAATCTGGTATTGAGATCCCACCTGCTTTGTTCTTTTTTCTCAAGATTGCTATGGCTATTCCCGATGAATTTTTGGAAAGTTCGTTGTAGGTCAGTTAAATACGCCGTTGGTATTTTAATGGGGATTCCATTGAATCTATAGATTGCTTTGGGTAGTATGGACATTTTAGTGATGTTGATTCTACCAATCCATGAACACAGTATGTTCTTCCATCTGTTTATGTCTTCCTCTATCTCTTTTCTCAGTATCCTGTAGTTTTTTGCATATAGGTCTTTTACCTCCTTAGATAAGTTTATTCCTAGGCATCTTAATTTTTTTGGTGTGATGATAAATGGGATTGCTTTTTTTGTCTCTCTTTCTGTAAGTTCACTATTGGTGTAAAGAAATTCCATAGATTTCTTGGCGTTTATTTTGTATCCTGCTACATTGCTGAATTCATTTATTAAGTCTAATAATTTTTTGATGGAATCTTTAGGGTTTTCTATGTACAGTATCATGTCATCTGCGAATAAGGACAGCTTTACTTCTTCTTTTCCAATTTGGATACCTTTTATTTCTTCTTCTTGTCTTATTTCTGTGGCTAGCACTTCCAGTACTATGTCGAGCAGGAGTGATGAAATGGGCATCCCTGTGTCGTTCCTGTTCTTCGGTCAAATGGTTTTAGTTTTTGCCCATTGAGTATGATGTTGGCTGTAGCTTTGTCATATAAGACTTTTATTATGTTGAGGTATGACCCCTCTATTCCCATTTTGCTGAGGGTCTTTATCAAGAAAGGGTGTTGAATTTTGTCAAATGCTTTTTCTGCATCAATTGATATGATTGTGATTTTTATCTCTAAATTTGTTTATGTGATTTAGAGAGATTTTTATATAACCTTCCTTAAAATAAAATAGATGTACATTTATGATATTATAGCAATTTTTCTAATTTTATAATCAATGTCATTTAATGTCTAAACCTTCTTAATATAGAAAATCAGAGTAAGGCAAACTGCATCTATATATAATTCAACCCCACAATGGTCCTTTTCCTTTTTGTAACTTATTGCCTTTTTTCTGTTTCTTTTGAAGCTCTAAATAAGGAACTGAACATCTGAAGTGGATGAGCAAAGCAAGTTCAAGAAGTTAGAGCAAAAGAGCCATTCCAAATTTATTTACAGTGGCTCCATGGATGTTCTCAGCACTATGAAACCTCCCGGTAGGTGAAAAATATTTCTATTTTCTATGGCCTCTGTCAACAATAGGATTTAATTAATGCCAATTATGAAGGCTGTATTGGCTTGAGACACTTGCTTATAGTTTCACTAGAATATAGTTATTTTGGTAATTGTTTTTATTCAGTCAAATTTAAAAGGGAATTATTTCCTCAATTTTGTGTGTGGAAAAGTAAAAGAGTTGTATGAAAAGTCTATAGTTGATAAAAATTTAGGATAATATCAACATTTCCTGCTACATGAAACTATAGCTATAAAATTAAAAGCATTTTGAAATCACAATTTTTGTTAATTCATATTTTAGAAGCTCCCACTCTCCTTCCTAATTTATATAAATTTTCCAATGTGTAGTTCTAATACTTAATAATCTATTTAGTATATTTCCACCCAATTTCTTCACTCAAGGAATCACCAACTTATAACTGTGTCATACACACCACTGGCCCTGACCAACAGCAGCTGTTCTAAACATATTGGTTAAAAAGTAAGGTTATAGCCCGGCCAGTGTTGCTCAATGGTTGCGTTTCCACCTATGAACCAGCAATTCACAGTTCCATTCCCGGTCAGGGCACATGCGTGGGTTGCTGGCTTGATACCCAGTGTAGGGCTGTGCAGGAGGCTGGAAATCAATGATTCTCTTTCTTCACTGATGTTTCTATCTCTCTCTCCCTCTCCCTTCCTCTCTGAAATCAATAAAAATAGTTGTTTGTTTTTTTTAAAGGAAGGGTATAGTTACACATGTTGAAAAGAACCCCCCATGTATATTCATTAACATTTTATTGTTCTCTAAGAGTTTTATTCAAAGAATTTGTACACCCATTTTGAAATCATTCCTAAGTATAAGGGAAATAACTAAATGCATATGCCTTGGAGCATTCTCAATGTCTGTTGTAAAGTTTCATCTATGTTAATATAAACATAATATAGAAGGAAAACCATCAGTAGATTCCATTACCCCGTGTTTTCTATTTGAGGAATGTTTCTGATGATCACTTACTGCTCTACTCCACAAGAAATTGACTTAAAAGTGTTTTTTAAGTGATTAAAGACAGAAAGTACTGAATAATTACAAGTTTAATTAGTTAAAATATGTAAAGACAAATCGTTTGCATTCCAAAACTGTCAGCTCTCAGCTATCTCAAATTTTTGATTGGGCTTGGAAAGCAATTAGGTTGAATTTTTTCTTATTAACTTAAATTTGCATGTTAAATTGCATTATGATCTCTTATGTTAAGGAATATTTGTAATAGAAGCTATACTTCCACAAAGATAATATACACTTTTGGACATGTTAATGTATAAAAATAAATGTGATTGTAAAATAGTACCTTTAATGAAATTTAAGACTCAGCAAGAAGGCCAATACTTCCCCCTTTGGGGATAATATTGGTTTCTTCTTTCAAATTTTCATTAAAATGTAAGCTTTTCTGCAATGATGCAATAACCAGAACTTAACAACAAGGGACCAAAATATTTAACATTCTTATGCTTAGAAACAATTTTGATAGATATTATTCTACTAATTTCAAAATTAATTTTGAAATAGAATATTCCCCAACAGGCCTTGCAAATTATATATATATATATATATATATACATAACATATGTAGATATTTGGTAGTTAAAAATCAAATTAAAAACTGTTAAATAAAATGTTTGCATTTTATGCCTTAAAAAAATCCCTCCTTAAGATTTGAACTTAGGTATTTAGGTTTCTCATACTCGTTTCTCAGACTGTCATAGTGTGCAGAGCTGACCTCCAGTCCTTGTCCTCTTCCTTTCTTTTTCCATCTTGGGCTTCCTTCATTTTTATCCTTTACCTTTGTTTTTTTTTTTCTGTTTTATTTTTCCAATCTTTAATTTCTTTATTGATTAAGGTATTACATATGTGTCCTCATCCCCCCTTAACCCCCCAACCCCGCCCCATTCATGCCCTCACCCCCCTGTTGTCTGTGTCCATTGGTTGGGCTTATATGCAGGCATACAAGTCCTTTGGTTGATGTCTCCCTCTTACCCCCACCCTCCCCTACCTTCCCTCTGAGGTTTGATAGTCCGATCGCTGCTTCTTTGTCTCTGGATCTGTTTTTGTTCATCAGTTTATGTTGTTCATTATATTCCATAAATGAGTGAGATCATGTGAACAGGAGTGGTGAGAGTGGGCATCCCTGACTTGTTCCTGTTCTTAGGGGAAATGGTTTTAGTTTTTGCCCATTGAGTATGATGTTGGCTGTGGGTTTGTCATATATGGCTTTTTATTATGTTGAGGTATGATCCTTCAATTTCTACCTTGCTGAGAGTTATCAAGAAAGGGTGTTGGATTCTGTCAAATGCTTTTTCTGCATCAATTGATATGACTATGTGAATTTTATCTCTCAATTTTTTTATGTGATGTATCACACTTATTGATTTCCGAATATTATACTATCCTTGCATCCCCAGGATAAATCCTACTTGGTCATGGTGTATGATCTTTCTGATGTATTGCTGGGTCTGATTTGCTAGAATTTTGTTGAGGATTTTGGCATCTATGTTCATGAGGGACATTGGCCTATAATTCTCTTTCATTGTGTTGTCTTTATCTGGTTTTGGTATTAGGGTGATGCTGGCTTCATAGAATGAGCTTGGAAGTGTTCCTTCCTCTTGAATTTTTTGGAATAGTCTGAGGAGGATAGGTTTTAGTTCTTCCTTGAATGTTTGGTAAAACTCCCCTGTGAAGCTGTCTGGCCCCGGGCTTTTGTTTGCTGGGAGCTTTTTGATGACTCTTCAATTTCATCCATAGTTATTGGCCTATTGAGATTTTTAGAATCTTCCTGATTGAGTTTTAGAAGGTTGTATTTTTCTAGGAATATTTCCATTTCCTCCAGGTTGTCTAGTTTGTTGGAGTGTAGATGTTCATAGTATTTTTTAACAATCCTTTGTATTTCGGTGGGGTCTGTTGTTATTTCACCTCTTTCATTTCTGATTTTATTTATTTGGGTCCTCTCTCTTTGTGTCTTGGTGAGCCTGGCTAGAGGTTCATCAATCTTGTTTATCCTTTCAAAGAACCAGCTCTTGGTTTCATTGATCTTTTGTATTGTTTTTTTTTTGTTGTTGTTGTTGTTTTTTTTTTTTTTTTTTTTTTTTGGTCTCAATGTTGTTTATCTCTGCTCTGATCTTAATTATCTCTTTCCTTCTGCTCACTGTGGGCTTTTCTTATTGCTCTCTTTCTAATTCTTTGAGTTGTAGCATTAGATGATTTACTACCATTTTTTTCTTGTTTTTTGAGGTAGGCCTGTAGAGCTATGAACTTCCCTCTCAGGACTACTTTCATTGTGTCCCATAGATTTTGGATTGTTGTATTTTTATTGTCATTAGTTTCCAGGATGTTTTTAACTTCTACCTTGATCTCATTGGTAACCCAATCATTATTTAATAGCATGCTATTCAACTTCCAAGTGTTTGAGCGTTTTGGATTGTTTTTATTGTAGTTTATTTCTAATATTATGCCATTGTGGTCGGAGAAGATGCTTGGTATGATTTCAATCTTCTTGAATTTGGGGAGACTTTGCTTGTGACCCAATATGTGGTCTATTTTTGAAAATGTCCCATGTGCACTTGAGAAGAATGTATATTTCATGGCTTTGGGGTGAAATGTTCTGAAAATGTCAATTAAATCCATTTGATCTAGTGAGTCATTTAGGATGGCTGTTTCTTTGCTGATTTTTTTGTCTAGAGGATTTATCCAGTGATGTCAGTGGTGTATTAAAGTCCCCTACTATGATTGTATTGTTGTCGATCTCTCCCTTGATATCGTCCAGGAGTTTTTTTTATGTATTTGGGTGATCCTGCATTGAGTGCATATATGTTTATCAGGGTTATATCCTCTTGTTGTATCGATCCCTTTGGTATTATGAAGTGGTCTTCTTTATCTCTTGTTATGGTCTTCACTGTGAGGTCTAATTTGTCAGATATAAGTATTGCTACCCCAGCTTTTTTTTCATTTCCATTTGTCTGAAAGATATTTTTCCATCTCTTCACTTTCAGTCTGTGTGAGTCCCTTGTTCTGAGGTGGGTCTCATATAGACAGCATATATATGGGTCGTGTGTTTTTTATCCATTCAGCCACTCAATGTCTTTTGATTGGAGCATTTAGTCCATTTACACTTACAGTTATTACTGAAAGGTACTTGTTTGTAGTCATTTCTATTTTTGTGCCTGTGTTCTTTCTTACCTTTTTATTTCTTCTTTTTACAGCATTCCCTTTAGCATTTCTTGCATTGTTGGCTTGGTAGTGATAAACACCTTTAGGCTTTTTTTGTCTGTGAAGCTCCCCCTTCAATTTTGATTGATAGTCTTGCTGGATAGAGTATTCTTGGATTCAGTCCTTTGCTTTGCAACACATTGTATACCTCCTTCCTATCCCTTCTAGCTTGATGTGTTTCTATTGAGAAATCATTTGATAATCTAATGGGAGCTCCCTTGTATGTAATTTTCTGTCTCTCTCTTGCAGCCTTTAAGATTTTCTCTTTGTCATGAACATTTGCCATTGTAACTATGATGTGTCTTGGTGTAGATCTTTTGGGATTCCTCTTGCTTGGGACTGTCTGTACTTGTGTAACTTTTTTCTTCCCCATATCTGGGAAGTTTTCTGTCATTATTTCTTCAAATAATTTTCTAATCCTTGCTGCTCTTCTTGTCCTTCTGGCAGCCCTATTACATGTATGTTACTTCATTTTGTGTTGTCCCAAAGCTTCCTTAGGCTCTCCTCCTGCTTTTTAATTTTTTTCTCCAGTTGCTGTTCAAATTGATCTTGTTTCTCTACCTTATCTTCTAACTCACTAATTCGGTCCTCTGCTTCTTCTAGTCTACTGTTGAAACCTTCCATGGTGTTTTTGATTGTAGCTATATCACTTTTCATTTCTTCCTGATTCTTGCATAGGTTGTTAATTTTCTCATCCATCCAGTGAATGAATTGTACAATTCTATTTCTGTCATGTTGTATGCTTCAATTTCACTAATTTCCTTTCTTTATTCTTTCCTCTGGGGATTGTGTTGTCTCCCCATTCTGACATCACCAGAAGATTCAAACGCTGAGTTGCGTGGGCCTGGGCCATGTGCAGTGGGAGCTTTACACCATCTGAGTGTCACTGAAGAGCTCTGACACTAAGATGTGTGGCTGCCGTGGTTTAGTGGGAACCAGGCTCACCCAGAGTCAGCGTTATCAGTGCTCAGTGTGGCCTTGTGTGTGCACCTAGAATCAGGGACCCTGCCTGCACTGTGCTGAAACAGAGACCCTGCTGGCATGTGCCAAAAATCAGAGTCCCCTAGCACGTGCTAGGAGTCAGAGTTCCCCTGTGCCTGTTCCAAGAATCGAGTATGAGAGTTCCTGTTGCTTCGTGTGGCCTCGCACTGAGAATCAGAGACTGTGTGCACATGCACCAAGAATTAGAGTCACTGGCTCTTAGTGTGAATGCACTGGGAATCAGGGATACCAGACGCACGCGATAAGAAACAGAGTCAAGTCACTGGTGCTTAGTGCTGCCTCCTGCCTGGAGAATTGGGGTCGTGGTCAGCTTGGGGGACTGGGTTGCATAGAATCACTGTGTCGGCAGGAGGTCTGCTCCTGCGCTGCGGAAAACAGACTTCCGTGCGCTTGCCCAGAATCGTAGTCAGGTGGCACTGCCACCATGCATGGGCTTCGGGTTTGGTCACCCGATTGCGTCGCGGGGAACAGATGTCTGCATGCCCCTAGGCTCAAATTCCTGTAGTGCTGCTGCAGCCAGTGCGAGGGGCGGGTCTATCAGTTACTATGGTGCTGCCTGCGAGCCTGCGGGGAGGGGGATAGGCTCTGCAACTCACAGAAATCTGCAGCAGAGATGCCTGAATTCTTGGTGTCTGTGGGTCTGCAGTTGTGGTCGCAGGTCTCCGTCCCCAGTGGATGCAGGGTCCTGGTTTGCATCTGAGACCAGACTGGGTGGTGCTGAGGCCAGGATCCTAGTCTCAAGCAGCTCTGTTTCTCAAGATGGCGTGGTCTCTGTGCCCGCGCTGGCCACCCTGGAGTGTCCACATTGGGAGCAGGGCTCCGCCATCTAAGACTGCCTGGTTTGGCAGCCCCTTGGAGGACCTGCAGAATCTAACTGTCCCTAGCTCATACACACACACACCACACACACCTCTATCACTCCCTCACTCTTTCACACTTTCTCCCTCCCTACCTTCCTGCCAGTCGCCATCATCTGTCTATCCTTTACCTTTGATTTTCAACTCTAAAATACTTCCTCTCTCTTCATAAAGTACTTTTTAACATTTTAATACAAATATCTTGGTAACAAGCTATCTATATTTTTGTCTAAATTATTTTATTTACATTTTGTAGATTATCTTTAATATATACATAATTACATTTAGCAGTTATTTTCTTTAAGCACTATAAAGATATGCTATTGTCTTCTGTCTCCATCATTACTTTTGGGAAGTTAACTGAAATCTAATTGGTATTTCTTTGAAAGTAAATTATATTTTTCAGGGGCAGGGGTATTGAAATGATATTAGAAATCTGATTAGGTGTTTTATTTTCAGCAATATCATTAGTACCTTATGTTATAATAAGGCAGGTAATATTGCCATTCATTTATTTTGTCTAAGGTTTATAGTTTCTTGATTTTGTGGCTTGATCTCTCTCATCATTTTGAAAAAGAAATCCTATTCACTGTCTCTTCAAATATTGGTTAGGACACATTCTATTCCTTTCCTCTTCAGATTTCTAATTAGACTTACACTAGACCTTTTACTTTATCCCTTGTATCTCATATGTTTTCTATATTTTCAGTCATTTTATATTCTTCTTTCTTATTATGGATAATTTTCTGACCTTTCAGTTCACTCAATTCATCTCTTTCAAATATGTTTTTAAATGCATATACTGATTTTTAAGTTTTATACAGCATTTTTCCTATTGCAGAAACTATTATTAATGTTGATTTTGTTTTTTCAAACAATAGTTTTTAATGTTCTACTAAATATCTCCTGATCTTTGAGAGTAGTAAGCATGGTTAAGTTATATGTCTGTTTTTCTCTAGTGTTTTTTTAAAATATTTTTATATCCCTTCTTGTGCATGATTTTTTTATATTGTGTTCTGGATATTAAAGAGAAACTGAGGAAATAATTTGAGGATCAAACAAACTTTTCCTTGTTCAGAAAGGATGATCTATATCTATTTATGTATCTATCTACCTACATTTTTTAAAACTGTATCAGGAGACTAGCAGCTTTGGCTATCTAAGTTAACTCTAACACAATTATAGGTATTGGGATTATTTGAATGTGAGCCTAGTTCATTCAAGGAATAGATTACATATATCTGGTTTACTCTTATTCCTCGTTGTATTTTTTTGAAGATCCCAAACAAAAATATAGGGTTTATACCAAAGATTACTCTCCTTAACTGATACTGATCTAAAATTTAGCTCCCTTAATCCCATGAATTTGTCCAAGTCTCTGCACAGTTTCTAACCTTTACTTTGTTCCTTCTGTAATTGACAGAAACACCTCTCTATTGCACTGTCAAATAGAAATTTCTGTCACAATGGAAATTTTTTTTTGCACTTTACAATGCAGTAGCCACTAATCTCAGTGATTTTTGAGCAGTTGAAATGATACTAAGGCATTCAGGGAACTGAGTTGTTGTTTTTCTTTAATGTTTATTAATTAAAATTTAAATACTCAACATGGGCAATGCAGTTTCATGAAGACAAGTGTTCCAAAATGCTAAGGTCATAATTTTGAGTTTTCTTGTTCTTAGAAATCTTGTCTTTATAATTTTCAATGCCTGATTAGTTGCCTGTAACTTTCAAGTTTATTTCAGTCAATACTGTGCCTTTTTTTTTAGCTTTTTGTTTGTTTTGAGCAGGAGTGTTGATGCATGTTACCTAGTCTGCCATCTCCAGAAGCAAAGCTTATTTTATTCATTACCTTCATACATTTAGCAATAAAAATAAACTTCTGGTTGGTTCTTAATTATATACTATATTTATTGACTATCAGCCATGTAAGGTACATAATTTAATATCATCTGAACCTACTATTTATCTTGACTCCTAGATAGTCTAATGGCTATCAACAATTCCATTACTTTTACTGCTTTTATATTGCAGACATTTATAATATTGGCATTATCTTTTGTGATAATTATTTGTCTGTTATATTTTTTGAAAATTATAAAAAAGCATATACTTGTATCACATCATAACTAAATATGATTTCAAGTATACTAGATAATGTGATTTGATTGATAGTGTATAGGAAGACATAATCATATCTCATTAATGAAAGAATGTTCCAAATCTCTCTCTCTCTCTCTTTCACACACACACACACACACACACACACACACACACACACACACTCACACCCCACACTTCCAACAATTGGTAATTTTCTCAAATTAGCCCCATTTCAGTATATTTTTGTAATGTTTTTCTGGTACTTTTTTTAGTATTTCTATTGATTTTATATTACAATTTTTTAAATAATAGTCTTATTGTCATTTTGATATAGATATAATGCATTATTTTCTTTTTTAAAAAAATACATTGTATTGATTTTTTTACAGAGAGGAAGGGAGAGGGATAGAGAGTTAGAAACATCAATGGGAGAGAAACATCGATCAGCTGCCTCTTGCACACCTCCTACTGGGGATGTGCCCGCAACCAAGGTACATGCCCTTGACTGGAATCGAACCTGGGACCCTTCAGTCTGCAGGCCGATGCTCTATCCACTGAGCCAAACCGGTCAGGGCAATATATGCATTATTTTCAATGTTCATTTTCATACTTGTATGCCATGGTTTTTACATTCTATGAAAACAAGCTAATCTCTTTAAGGTTTTTCCTGTCTTTTTGTGGCTTCTCACATCATACACACATTTTCTGGCTATAATATTTTGGGGTTGCATCAATTCTCTTATGTTCTGTAGCTAAATTTTATTATCTTCTGATTTTCAATAAGGATACACTTAGAAGTTAAGCAGCTGAATATTTCCCTTTTTTGTTGGCTAGTTAACCGTGTGTGTGTGTGTGTGTGTGTGTGTGTGTGTGTGTGTGTGTGTGTGTGTCTTTCTTCCTAAATGCTTAAGACATTTTTTTCCTAAATGCTTACCCTGTCTTTAGAAACTAATACCACAGTATGTTTAAATATGAGACTCTATTTTGCTTAAAACATCATGCATCAAGCTGCATCCTCAGACATATATTTTCATTTTGGAATTTTTCAGCTATTATTTATCAAGACTTTGGGCTATTGCATACATATGTCACCCACAGGTATATCTGAACTTTTAAGATAATAGACTCAGGCTGAATATATTTTTAATTTACTTACTAGTTGTTGCATGTTTACTTCAGGTGTCAAATATGTAGTTGATATTTTCCTACCTCTATGCTAAAGAATGTTGCAAATTTCCTTTAATTTTAGTTAATATAGTAGAGCTGCTTTATTAGTACAGAGAAGAGCAAGCTATGATTTTGAAGATCTCTGTATAATCTAAGTATGTAGGTATTTGGTGTACATGGCAGTTAATTCTGACTATAGGTGTATACTTGATATTGATGTTTTAAAAATTATTTTAATTGATTTGCTCTCCAAATTGGGGATTTCTGTTGGTGTTGAATTGACACCAATGACCATTGGTGGACAATCCTATATAATAAAACCCTAATATGCAAATTGACTGAACAGTGGAATGACCTGTGGAAAGACCAGTCACTAGGATGCGCACTGACCACCAGGGGACAGACACTCAATGCAGGAGCTGCCCCCAGCCCAAAGGCTCCAAGCATGTGCCCCTGACTGGAATCAAACCCAGGACCCTTCAGTCCACAGGCCAATGCTCTATCCATTGAGCAAAACTAACTAGGGCTCCACCAAATGCCCTTATAATTAGTAAGAATAAGGAAATATTTTATGCTTTATTTATAAAAATCAGTAAACTAATAAATCATAAAATGTCATCACACAGCAGGGTCATAAATGGATTATTCATATTATGTGGGATTTGACTAACATTCTAAAACTAAAGAAAATGCTAAGCACATTCATATTCTAATGACATTATAAAAGAGTTGGTAAATTCTCTGTTAGGAGCTCAGCAATAGGTGACCATGGTAATTCTTTGATTTACCGCTTCACTGCTTCAGAATAAGCATTAGTTGCAGAGAATTAATTTATGCTATAAGTTGTCAATTTATTGCAGCGCATTGTGATGTTTCTTCTCCTGCCAGTATGGGCTTACCAGCTAAAGGAAAGAGGATACTACATAAGTATCATCTGTAGAACATGATGGTATAGGGCCATATGGTAGATTAGCATTTTGTTCTCCAGATGGCTGCTTAGTGAACTGTAGAATCACAGACATTTATCCTGGTAGAGCAGAGGAGTATAGTAGAAGAGATCTTCAGATGGTTTGGCATGTGTCACCTGCACGTTGGGGAGTCATAGTGAATGGTGTTGTCTTCTTGCCTGGGGAGAATTCTAAAGGTGGGTGGATAAGCAGTGGAGTCCAAACAATAATGACAACTGAGAGAACAATATAAAATTATGTAATATGGACAAAAGATAAAACTCGAAAGCATAAGGACACCATAAGACTAAAAGTCAAAGGAGGCAAATATATAGTATAAAGTATAGCATGAAATACTATTCAAAGCAAACTGTTGTCATTGTATTAAAAGCAGATGCAGTAGATGTTTAGGCGAGTAGAAGTACAACTAATTGTTATATAATTTTAAAACTTTGAATTTATCATTAAGGTGATGATTATGAATTTAAATTATAATTCAGTTAAATTGTTTAGAGGTTATAGTTTTTCAATATATGTTTATAAAGAAAGTAGATGAAAATAGATGAACTAAGCATCCATCTCAATAACTTATACAAAAGATAAACAATTAAACTAAAGAAAGTCAACAATAATGTATTATACACATAAATTTTGTTAAGAGAGTAGGTATCTGTTGTGTTCTAACTAGAATAAAATAAAAAAATTTGAAAGAAAATCTGACCTTGAGAGCTTATTTGGAGGTTCTAGCAGGGGGGCGCAGCTACTCGTATATCCATGACCAAAGACCTGTCCTCTCCCCTGGGGGGAAGGTCGTCCTCTTCAACATTGAAACGGGGACTCAGAACTGTTGGACATTGAAATTGGGACTCAAACATTTTTTGTTATTATATGTTTACTAGAGGCCCAGTGTACGAAATTCGTGCACGGGGGTGTGTGTCCCTTAGCCCAGCCTGCACCCTCTCCTATCTGGGACATCCCTCTCACAATCCAGGACTGCTGGCTCCCAACTGCTCACCTGCCTGCCTTCCTGATTGCCCCTAACCTCTTCTGCCTGCCAGCCTGCAACCACTTCCCTACCAGCCTGATTGATGCCTAACTGCTCCCCTGCCAGCCTGTTTTCCCTTAACTGCCCTCCCCTGCAGGCCTGGTCCCCGCCAACTGCTCTCCCCTGCAGGCCTGGGTCCCTCCCTACTGCCTTTCCCTGCAGGCCTGGTCGCCACCAGCTTCCCTCCTCTGCCGGCTTGGTCACCCCTAA
The DNA here is from genome assembly GCF_963455305.1 of Plecotus auritus. Classification (NCBI taxonomy): domain Eukaryota; kingdom Metazoa; phylum Chordata; class Mammalia; order Chiroptera; family Vespertilionidae; genus Plecotus; species Plecotus auritus. The sequence continues at coordinate 29,518,987 of NC_137775.1, read as the reverse complement.
CTGCCCTCCCCTGCAGGCTTCATCACCCCCAACAACCCTCCCTTGCAGGCCTGGTCCCTCCCAACTGCCCTCCCCTGCTGGCCTGATTGCCCACAACTGGCCTCCCTTGAAGGCCTGGTCCCTCCCAACTGCCCTCCCTTGCTGGCCATCTTGTGGTGGCCATCTTGTGTCCACATGGAGGCAGGATCTTTGACCACATGGGGGCAGCCATCTTGTGAGTTGAAGTGATGGTCAATCTGCATATTACTCTTTTATTAGATAGGATAGAGGCCTGGTGCACGGGTGGGGGCCAGCTGGTTTGCCCTGAAGGGTGTTCCGGATCAGGGTGGGGGTTCCCTTGGGTCATGGGGTGGCCTGGGCGAGGGGCCTGTGGTGGTTTGCAGGCCGGCCATGTCCCCCAGCGACCCATGTGGAGGCCCTGGTATCTGGGGTTTATTTATCTTCTACAACTGAAACTTTGTAGCCTGGAGAAGAGCCAAGCCTTCTCCTTGCTCAGTGGCAGCAGCCATTTCTGTTGGGATTTATGTATCTTCTATAATTGAAACTTTGTAGCCTTAAGCAGAGGCCTGGGCCAGCCAGGGTGTGTGGAAAGCTTGGCTTCCTCCATCACTGGGGGCAACCTTAGCCTCCTGCTCTTTCCAGCTCCGTGGCTGCTGCCATTTCTGTTTGGGTTTATGTATCTTCTATCATTGAAACTTTGTAGCATTGAGTGGAGGCCTAGGCCGGCAAGGGCAGGCGGAAAGCTTGGCTTCCTCCATTGCCAGGGAAAACCCAAGCCTCCCTCCTGCTCTCTGTGGCCGTAGCCATCTTGGTTGGGTTTATTTGAATATTCGCTCCTGATTGGCTGATGGGCGTGGCTTTTGGGTATAGCGGAGTGATGGTTAATTTGCATATCACTCTTTTATTAGATAGGATTTCTAGTCTGCAGAGGCAAGATTTTTTAAAGGAAAGAAATGGGTGAAAATTGATACAGAGTCAAAGAAGCATTGAACAGACTGTCAAACTACAGCTGGAAGGCAGGGGGAAGTTGTGGGGGGGGCACGGCAAGAGATCAACTGAAGGACTTGCATGCATGCATATAAGCATAACCAATGGATACAAGACACTGGGGGCGGGGGGCAGGTCTAGGCATGTACTTGGGGGAAGGGGAGCCCGCAGGGAGGTCAATGGGGAAAAAAAAAAAGGGAGACATATGTACTACTATTTGAAATACTTCAAACAATTAAAAAAAATAAAAATAAAATAAAATGGAAAAAAAGAAAACCTGACCTTAAAAATAGTACATCTCTAATAAAAAATCATTAGCATATCTACCACACTGTATTTTAAAATGCAAATTTATACACTCTTCTAAGTAATTGAAAAACTGGAAACTACAACCTGGTCAGAACATGAAGAGAATAGAGCCCTGGCTGGGTGGTTCAGTTGGTTGGAGCATCCTCTTGTACGCAAAGAGGTTGTGGGTTTTATACCTGGTCATGTCACATACCTAAGTTTCGGGTTTGGTCCCAGGCTGGGACATGTAAAGGAAGCAACTGATCAATGTGTCTCTCTTATCAATGTTTTTCTCTCTTCCCCCCTTCCTTTCTAAAATCATTAAAAAACATATCTCCAGGGAAAGATTAAAAAAAAAACAAAACACCTTGAGAGAAAGGAAAAAGTATAGGCTAATTTCACAGAAATAAGGTAATATTAAGAAAATTGTAATTCCAGTTTGTTAGTTGCATTTGTAATTTACTTAAAATGTATACATACAGCATGACAAAGTTGAGTTTATTCTGGGAAAGCATGGATCAATTAATATTATTAAATTATGATTTGCCACACTAAAACAATAACAAAGAAAGAAATGAACATCCTCGGTAGTAAAATACAAACCTTTGACAAAATTCAAAACCCATAAGGTTTTTTAATAGCTAAGCATAGGCAGTATCCACATTATTGTGAAAAAAAAAAAAAAAAGACTACCAAGAAAAAAAACCTCTACAGAATATCACAATAAATACTGGAACTGTTGAAATCATTCCCTTTAAAGTCAGGAAAAAGACAAAGACTGCTGTCACCACTTCTATTAATATTATGCAAATGCAATATAGCAAGAAAAAATGGAATATATTAAAATTGGAAATGAAGCAAAACAATGCCTCATTATTTGAAAAAAACACACACCAATAAGTGGAAGATACAAAAGAATCTACAGGTTTATCATTAAAAATCATAATGTTGTTGCATTTAAGCTCAGTATTTTTAAAACTGCATTTTAAAACCAGCAATAAAATAAAAAAAGAAACTTTTTATGATACCATGTATAATAGCATACGAAGTATCAATGTCTATGAACCAGTCTAATGAACGTTGTGCAAAACTTATTTAAATAAAACTAGAATATTATTGACATAAATTAAAGAAGTCATAAGTGAGTTACACTATGTTTATGGATTGAGAGAAGCAAACAAAATTTCTTTGATCTACAGTTTCACTGCTCTCTGGAACAAAATACTAACTTATTTTATATTGTTGTTTCTCTGGTTTGCTGAAGATAATTGTAAGATATAATAAATCAAGAACTGCTAAAGCACACTTTAAAGTAAATCACTGAGGATGGTGGACTTACTCTACCAGAGATGAAGATTTATTTTAAATCTACAATAAATAAGATAATGCTGATTTGTCACAGATATAGAAATGTGACAAAATAAAATAGCCCAGAAAATGACTCATGCATATATGGAGTTGATATTTAATAAAAGTGACAATACAGAAGAAGTGATGGACTTCTTGGCAATGGGTTGTTTAGATTTTCATATATGAATAAATAAATTTTGACTTCTACTTCAAACTATACGCGAAATGTATTCCAGTTGGATTACATAACTTAATATGAAAAGGCAAGAGATGACATCTGAGAAAATAACAGAGAGGATATATTTATGATCTCAGAGTTGGAAAGTATTCCTTAAAAAGGAAACAAAAAAGATTAAATGTAAAGAAAAAAATGGATAATATTAACTGAAATGAAATCGCTTCTTTTTATATAAAAGAATAGAGAAACAGAGATGAAATATATTTTCAATATTTTACAAAACAAAGAATTATTTATTAAAAGAGACAAAGGATTATATTGAGACAAATAATTTATCTCAAAGTATTTGTTCAATTTTTTCAAATAAATATTTTCAAAAAGACAACCACAGAAATAATAAGCAAGGTATTTGAATAACCATTTTATAAAAGAGAATATCTAAGTAGTCAACACACATATGACAACTTTCTAAGCCTTTCTAATTATTTGAAAAGCCAATTAAAATTACAAGAGAGACATTAGATATCTGTTGCTAATGTTTTAAAATTGTTGAAAATTCAAATAAGGCAAAAATATGAAACAATAAAAAATCAAAATTAAATATTGATTAAATACCTTTGACAAATTTCTTGTATCAACTGATGCTGGATATAAGCATACCTTATGCTTTAGCAATTGCCATCCATAAGAGGAGACCTAAGGAAAGATGCAGATTGGCATGTATAAAAAAATACATATATGAATATTCCCCTGAATACAGTTTTTAAGAACTCTAGAATGGCAAAAAAAAAAAATGTCAGGTGAGAGTGAATACATAAAGCATTTATGTGTATTTAATAGGATACTCTGGAGCAGAGGTCACTAAACATTTCTGAAAGAGACAAAATATTTTAGGATTTGTGAGACATGTTTCTAACTTAACTACTCAACTCTGCTCTTGTAGCATAAAAATGTTATAGTCAGTGATAAATGGTTGTGTCTGTGTTCCAATAAAACTTTATTTTAAAAAACAGGAAGTCCAGAATTGGCTTGAAGTCAGTAATTTAATATTTCTTACTATAGAGAAAAAGACATAAAAAAAAACAATAAAAAAGCTGCAGCTATACCAAACGTTGATGAATCCTTGAACAAATATAATGTTGAATGGAAGAAGCCAGACATAAAAAATAATAATTATTATAATAAAAGCACCTTAGAGAAATGTTATATTCTAGATCTAGAGGAAAGAATATACAATAGATTTGAGCATCTTGTACTGCTGGGAAGTGCTAAAGTGCTCAAAAAAAGTAAGCAATTATAGACACAAAAACCATGTAAATGAGTTCCCAATGACCAAATCTGGAAATATTTAAGCAACAAAATAAATAACAGAATACTGAATTATAACCCAAAGTATAAAATAAATATCCGTAAGTCCATACTGATATAAATAAATAAATGGGGGATAAGAGCCAAATCACCCATGCAGAAGAATTCTGAATAATTTCTGTAGATATTCTGCCATCAACAGAATGCAGCATAACTCCCTATCTCTTAAATGTAGACTGCACGTAATGACATCCTTTCAAAGAGTATATAATGAAAACGAGGTTAAAAATAAAAAAGGAACTTTACAATGGAGAAACCCGGCAAGCACTACCTTATCTTGGTGACCAAACCTAACAGTGCCAGTGATTAAATCAGACAGAGCTGAGTTGTAGACAGACACTACTCAGCTGAGCAGTAATATTGTAAAGACTAGACTCAGGAATCATCTTTAAGAGAAAATTGAGAAAACTTAACTCTTGCATGTAATTGGAATCTTCATTTTGGAGTGGATTTGAAAATGTTAGAGCTCAAGTGATTATTTACTGCTGCCTTTCATGAGTAGTTGTTCACAAGGAATGGAGTCGGGGCAAGAGGAGGAACTGGCTCTCTTAAAGACTGGATAAAAAATCTGGGTTAAGGAGTGTGTTCACCTTGGAAATATTCTGTTTAACATTTAGGTTGTATGCATCTGCTATAGGAATTAAGGTGTGTACTCTTGATATGATATAAATGGCATACACCTCTGTGGTCTTCCTTTGCAAGATCATAATCCCAGCCTAATAACGAGAAAAAATATCAGACCAACCCAAACCGGGGAGTATTCTACAAAATACCTACCACTAGTCAAATCTGTCAAGGTCATTAAAAACAAGAAAAGTGTGAACAATGATCACAGTACAGATTAACTTAAGAAGACATGATTATTAAATGTGCTGTGGTAGCTTGCATGGGATCCTGATATAGAAAAAGGAAGGGGATAAGGTAAAATGCAAAGACATTCAAGTAGGTAATAATAACTTTAGATAATACTTATGTGTTAATATTGACTCACTAATTATGATAAATATATCATATTATGTAAAACCTAAAGAACATGAGAAACTGGGTACAGGATACACTGAAAGTATCTGCAAATTTTCTAAATGTCTAAAATTATTGTATAATAAAAGTTTACTAAAATGTGTAATTTATGATTCCACTTTTTATATAAAGTTTAGAAAAGGCAGACAAAACCAAACAATAGTGTTTAGCCATGCATGCTTGAGTAGTGAAATAAAAGAAAGAAAGTGATTTTTTTATAGTCAGATTAAAAATTACCTTGTGAAAAATAAACAGACATCAGTTGGGAGATGGAATAAAGTGAATTTTATAGATGCTGGCAGTGTTTTATCTTTTTATCTGGGTGTTGGTAACAAAACATGCTTATAGTAAGTCATTGGTCTGCCTAGCTTTTGCATATTTGCTATATTTGTGCTAAATCTGTCTATCAATCTATGTATCAATTATCTATCTATCTATCATCTAGAGAGATATCATTTTGATGAAATGAGAGGATTCCAGCAAGGAGTTGCTAGGAGAATACCATGAGAGAAATTACTTTTAGCCAGATGTTGCATCACCAACATCAGAGAACTCTGCAGGGAATTGTCCTTGCAGATGTCTTTCAAAGTAATTCTGTCTTATAATTTATGAGAACTAAAAAGTGAAGGTCTACCACACAGCGGGCATTGAACAAGATTGCAAAAGTATCACCTATGTAGACTCCTTTTACACCTCTCTCTTCCTGCATGGAGGAACAGTCCTGACCATGGAGGAACCAGCCATAGGAGGAAATAATAGATAAAGCATATTGAAAGAATAGACCATGGTTTCTTTCCCAATGAGATTTCAGGTGTGGATTAGCCTTTTTCCAGGGAAAGGGAGAATATTTAAATTGAATGTAAGATTGATTTATTAATATTAGGCCACATCAGACTTGTTTTAGAACCTAAATTCCATGAGATCTATACCTGATATTGGCAAGACTTTGAGATTAGGAAATTCCAAAGCATGTTTATTATATAAAATTAAAGCCTTTCTGTTTGTAATGATTAAATTCACCCCATTGCAAATTTTATTGCTATGTATATTTTGACTCAAAATGCACACATATCTCTTTTTAAAAGCAAAACCTTTTAGATGATATATGTTTTCTTTCTTGAAAAACCACACCCATGATAAATTTCCTATATTTTTATATCTTATTTTTACTGAAATCTGAACAGAAATGTACAAATACTAGTAATTACTTCTGAGTACTAAATCATCTAGATGATTGTCATTTTTTTCTTTCAAATGTTTTCAGCTTTATAATTCATGTCATTAGACAAAATATTTTAAGCAACTCATATTAATCAAATCTTTCCTAAGCATTAAAGTCAGTTTTCATTAAATTATAGCTTTCCTGTGTTAATATTTCTTATGTTCCTATAATGTGCATAGTACTTAAATCTCAAACCTATTTGAGAACAAATATCAATGACATTTGACAAGCTTTCAGTTAACTAGTGTGAGAGAAGTATTCTGGGCATCAGTTAGCAAGTGTTATGGAGTTAATTGACACTAAAAAAATTTAGCATATCACTCAAGTAAAAACCACTTAAAAGTTTTCCACTACCTGAAGTTGAGTTACCTATTGGTTTTCCAGTGGTGTCAAGGATATGTTTCATGTATATCCCTGGTGCTCTGGAGGAAGGTTTCAAAGTATATGCATAAACTTGGGGCAATGCTGGTATCTATATATCTAAAAGCCCAAGTGACCATTCGACTGTTCGACCCGTTGACCATTCAGCTGGTAGCTATGACATGCACTGACCACCAGGGGCCGAACACTCAATGCATAAGCATGGAAACATAAAAGAGACTGATGAATCTCAGAGGGAAAGGGGAGGGAGGAGGGCAGGAAGAGATTAACCAAAGATCTTATATTTATACTAGAGGCCCGGTGCAAAGATTCGTGTATGAGTGGAGTCCCTCAGCCTGGCCTGTGGTGATCAGGCTGAAACCGTCTCTCCAACATCCCCAAGGGGTCCCAGATTGCAAGAGGGTGTAGGCCAGGCTGAGGAACCCCACCGGTGCACAGATCCATGCACCGGGCCTCTAGTGTAGATATAAACTGAGAATGAATGAGTTTTCCTTGGAAGATAAAATAAAGAAGAAAGTGTGGGGAAAAGCTCTGTGGAACTGCAAGGTTAGAGTCAGCAAAGAGGACACTGAGTTGGGAAAGCATAAAGAGAGCAGAGACTAAAGTAGGAAAAAATACAGAATAACTTGACACCACCTAAACTCATAATGTTGAAAAAACAGATGAATTTCAACTTTGAAGCATGCTCCTGACAGTTTGAATATGATAAAAACTGAAGTGATCATTGGATTTAGCAGCTTGTTGTTCTTCAATGAGTAGGACCAGAGCATGATCGGTGCCCTTGAGAAGATGTGAGATAAATGACAAGAGTTTGGAAAGGTAATGAAAGGGAAGAAAATTGAGGTAGCAGTCTAATCCACAAGTCACTTTGATGTGAAGAAAAAGAGTGGCTTGAAGAGGATACACAGAAAAATTTAAATATGTACATACTTTTAGGGTAATGATATAGTAGAAATGGCCAACTTAACAATGCCTAAAATATTTGGGTAATCAAAGAGAAATGTCCTTTATAGAGCTTTTGTGGGAGTATTATAAGTTCTATATAGAGTAATATGTGGGAGTATTATAAGTACTATATAGAAATTAAGTGGGAGTATTAGCCTCTAGACTAGAAACATTTAGTTATTAATATAAAGAGGCAAATGGGAGGAGACTCACACTTCCAAATAGGGTAATGAACTTTGGAAAGAGAAATTCTAGGAGAGTTCTTAATTGTTTCTCTTTTCTCCATAAAATATGTTACAGTGCCATCAGTAAGATTGATTGTATTGGTCTTGGTGGTGGGACCAAAGGCTACATGAAAAGTTTGATGATAGATGAGAAGGAATGAGTAAAACTGCCTTTTTTTTTTTAGAAATTGAAAATAAGCTTCCAGGGAGATATTTTAGGGCATGTAATATTTAATAACTGAGATTTGCTATCATACATGTAGAGTGAAGCTAGTCATCTATCTTATGCAAATTTTTCCTGTAAAGTTTAACTATTCAGGAGCAAGCAAAGAGAAAACAAATATTTGGTTCCAAAAAGAATATAACTTTTGCCAAGACGTAAACGTGTGGATATTTATAAGGGAGAGATTGTGGTGATTGTCCATAGACTCTAACCTGTACTAAGGCAGCAGAATGCATTAATAGATTGGGAAATTATGACAAAGGTACTGGACTGAAGTTGTTTAATGTGAAAGTTTAACAGTAAAATAATTTTAGAAAATCTTACTACTCCATACATGAGGATCTAAGCTCATCAAATTGACTTTTTCAGGGCATAAGGAAATAGCTATTTGTTACTAAAATTTATTTTTCCCTTCTATTTTGATGGGTGCCAAAATATACTTTTCCAAAAAAACTTAAACAGGTATCTCCCCACAACCCCCACTATAGATTTTTGGCCATTAAAATTAGATTGCAGATTAATAAAACTTGTCCAGTAATGACTAGTGTTTGCAAATAGAGTGTGGATATGGAGGTGCTTAAAACTGAAATCAGAAATTGGAATATTTGTTACAGAGAATAACAGTCAATTGAGGTCAGGAGAAAGATTCCACAGAATACTTATAAACATGCACGTTGCTATTATAAGTCTAGTTTTAAAGATTAGCTTTTTTTGTTATAGATAGACCAATATTGAAAAGTCAGAATTTGCTACAGTAATATTTGGTTTGGAGGAGCCTTTCTTAATTTGTCCATATTCTCTCTCCTTGGAACATTGCTCATAGTCTAATTATTGCTACTTTTGCTTCAGATTGTGTGTTCCTGTTTATTTTTTCAACAGGCAACTTTCATCCACATGCAAAATTATATCAAATGTCATGAGTGTTTAAGAGGAGTCTCTTAAATTCAGATTGTGATGACTAAATAAAATCCTTTGTTTCTTGTTTGCTTAGTTTTCCCTCCCCTCCAAAATTTCTACAAATATTTAGTTTGTTATTTAAAAAAAAACACTATTATTTATATATATTCAAGTTCAATGAGTACTAAGGTCCAACTAAAATACTGCTTTGGTGCTGGGACACCATTTACACCAGAATCTGCTTTCATGTAGGAAGACAGATTATCCTAGTATTCCAATCCTCTTAATTAAAGTGCTATCAGTTATGTAATATTTGAAGGAGACAAATTAAAGGATATTTTTAAACAGTTCCCTAGATTAAGCTTATTGTTGGCTCAGTTTTCATAAAGCCCATCACATGATACATATTTAGAGAAAGAAGTTCCAGGCATAGGGATTTGGTAGATATGTCATCCTACAAAATTACTGTCAAAATGCAAGATGAGAATTATAAGAAAAATACACCAAAATAATTTCAAAAAACAGTTATCTCTCCCAAGATCCCAGGCAGTCACTATAGAGCTTCCTGGCAGCATAAAGCAGCAGGAGCCAGCTAATGAGGCAAGTCATCCGTTATCATTGCTGTGCTTAGCCTGATTTAGTTATCTGAATCAAAATGACAGATTCCAGAGGAAGGCTCCTGGGAACTTGACTGAAAATGTTATGTTGATGTAACCATGCATTGATCAGTCTGGTGAAGTGCTTCTTAGTCTCCATGCCGACAATAAAAAGAAACAAAAAAATAGTGGGTGAAAGGGCATGCTTTAGGAAAACGGATATTGGGCAAGATATTTTCTTTATAAACAGTCTGAGTTACACATTGAAATAAGCTTCATGCCCTGACCAACCTAGGGCTTCTCAACACATAAGAGGTTTTATAAAGTAATTTCAGCTTGTCAGGAACAATTTTCCTCTTTCCCTTTAGGATTACTTATAACTTTAGCTTTTGCAACTGTAACCCATGTTATTGGCAGCCTATTAACTTTATTCCAGTGTGAAAACTGCAAGAATTAACTCTTTCTGTCCTTTTCTCGTCCTGCACTGTTCTCCAAAGCCAGTAGTAGTAGACAGCTGTTTTTAATGTGCATTTGACATCCTAGGCATGAATTTAAGAGGCTTGATAAAAAGAGATGCTAAAAATAAGGTAAAGAAAATATCCACATTACCTGAGGGGCATGCATGCTGTTGACAAATAGCTCTGTCAGCTAGCCCTCAGTTTTTGATCAGTGGGCTAGACAGACTCTTCTTGTTATGGGAAAACCATCAACATTCAGAAAATAGCATAAAGGGCACATTAAAAGCCACATATGATGAAGGAAAGATTGCTCTTCTAAAGATAGAAGAGCTCATTGCACAAACCTCATTCCGTCAAAGATATCAGTACTGAGGATCCTTTATAAGAGAGGTGTTTTTTGGACATATGCTCATGTTATCATTATAGGACATGAACAGAACCAAGAATAGAGAAACCCACACACACTCTTCCTTTTGATGTGCCTGGTTTATTTTATGCTAAAGACTGCAAATGTATAAAACATCTTTAACGACTCCCCTGGAGTTATTTAAGTTGATTTGGGCATCACATTAGGGTTTAACAATTTTCTAAACTGATCCATTTTAATGCTTTTTTAAAGACACAGCTTTCTTGGTCTTTCCAGCAGCCTCTGTACGTCTCCAAAACAAAGTGCCCAGCTATATAAATGAATGAAATAAGGGGCTGCAGGAAGCCAAAATCCTGATTTTAACCACATACTGGAAAAAAAGGGAGAACTTATCTGTTTTATCTAAGATTTTTCTTCTCTCTTTAATGGGAACTCTCCTTCATTTGTGACTGTTCTCTTGCCTGTTGATTTCACATTTAGTGTAGGTTGAGCATAGTTATAAGGGTAAGTAGGCAGTAGTACATCTATTATCACATCTTTCCAGGAAACCCTGCACAGGGGGTACTTGTGGACCCTGACTTCCTCAAGTCTAGTCACAATGCAGGGGTCATCCAGCCATTTTCTGGCACCCTCCCCCGCCCCCCGCCCCACCGCGCTCAATAGTCACACTACTGGCAAATACCAGGGCAATAAGAGTGAGGTGGGAAAGATGGACCTGGGGAAGTTATGTCAGTCTGCATTCTTCTCTGAGCAAAGGTTTCATTCTAGGGCCTGTGTTGATTTCCAAAGCCCAATTCCATGCACATGCTCCCAGAAAGATCCATGCATCCCTGGTTCCATGGATCAGGAAGAAGAGCTGAGAAATCCCATCATACTACCGGCTGTCTGTGGTTAACCTTTCAGTGTCCTGCTCATCTCCTATTTTCATCGACCTCCTTTATTTTAGTTTCTTCATATATTTAATTTATTGTTTGCTTACCTGACACTCTCTTACTCTGATTCTTTATAAAACCCCCCTGCTTTCCCCTGAAATTCACTGTGACTTGAGGGTTTTTTCAAAAGTACTTAATGGCGTCTGCACATTTTAAAAATATTGATTAAGCATATATTCAAAGAGGAAACTATGGAATATTAAAAGCTGGTTCTTTGCCCATGAAGAGCAACCTGCTGAGCAAGCCAAGCACCACATAAAATTAATTATGATACCAAAAAATAGACAATAATGGGAAGAATAAGACAAAACATAACATATTTGAGTTCCCCTCAGATGTTTATCGAAACAAGAAAAACCCAGAGCAAGGTGCAAACTGAAGTGAATAAGCTGAAGGTGCAGTTGGTTCTCCTTCGAGTGTATCACACAAGGCAATGAACTTGAGCTCCTGCTAGGAAGCATTCAGTTTCAGGTACAGATTTGCCCCAGCTGCAAGCAGCTGGCTAGCATGAGGGAAGGAAGAAGTACCAGGCTGCATGCCTCAAAGCTCCATGGTAGCCTTAAGAGGAATTCATAAACCTAACCATCATTAATAGTGAAATTTTACATTTAGACCATGTCTTGACTTTGACTTTTGCAAGACAAGGAGGTCTCTGAAACTCCACGATCCCTTTTGCGATACTTCCATCTGTTCATTTGTAAGAAAACACTATATTTTTTCTACTTCCTAACGCTGTCCTCATTTCTTCCTTTCTGTTCTCTTTCTTAATTTATTAGTATTTTACCTTATCATAAATAACAGCATGAATAAGCTTCATCTTCTCTTTCTATGAAAGATTAATTGATTTATTTCTATTGGAATTCATATCCATTAATGAATTAATGATCAAGCTGAAAATTGCTATAATCTACACATTTAAAGGTAATTCTAGTTGAAATCTTCACAAATATCAGCAATTCCAAAACAGCCCAAACCATCAATAGTTATTATGATTTCATGCACAGAGATCTTATAGAACCACATGGTCTCTGCTGGGTCAAGATAGTTATGTAAGCTTCATTGTTTTACATTCCTGTAGATTCAGGTACTTTGTTATGACAAATTAAACCCATCATGGGTTATCATCACTGCATTTTGTCTGCTGTGTATTTAAAGATTGCCTAACCTTCAGCACTAATGATCTAAACACTATTCAGAGAGCACACCAACCCAAACACAAAATGAACTGATATGCTGGTCAAATAAAAGGCAAATGCATGTTTACTTTTTAGATTTATTCTGCAGGGAAATGAGTTATCAAAAGCCCAGTAAAAAAACATTTGGATTTTCAAACATGAACAAGATAGTTAAAGGGGTTCTTATTTATAAAACAAAACAAAACCCAAGGGAAACAAAAAACAAACAGTAAATGAGGAGCCAGCTTGGTTTATAAAGGGAATGAGAAGAGGCACAGTTCCTGCCAGATACGAAACTTCCAATAGAAAGTATGCAAACTATTAAGAGAAAATATTCCAGATCTGGAGAATAACTGTCCAGAGTGGTGAGTTTGTTCTTTTCCTCCCTCCCTCCCTCTCTCCTTCCCTCTGTTTCTCTCTCTCATTCTCACTCTAGCTCTCATTTGTCTTCCTTTCACTCTTTATTAGAATCCATTCCGTTATCTCATCAGAACCAGCCTCCAAAAAGAGAAAAAATTTCCAATGAACAATTGATATATTCTACCCCAGTTTTGGAGATATTGGATTTTCAAATATCATAGTATCTGAAAGAACCAGGTGTTCCATCTGATTATTTTTTTAGCTAGACATTTTGAAAGAAATCAGAGCAGCATATTATCACATTCCCAATGCAAAATTTTACAACCCAAAACAACTTCTCAGGCGTCTCTATCTGCCCCACTGAAGGCCAGATGATTGAACCATATTTCCATTGGTCAAAGAGAACAGGAACAGTGATATATGACAGGAGGTAGCATAATTCTGAGAGGAAGAATACTATAGGCATATGTGTTGCTTTAAAGGAAAAAAATATCTTTGTAAACTTCTTGGGTGGAGATTGATCACATACTTTGAATCTGTAGGGGAGGGTTGGGGGAGGTAAGAGATCAACCGAAGGACTTGTATGCATGCATATAAGCACAACCAACAGACGCAAGACAGTGGGGGTGGGAGGACGAGGACCAGTGCCGGTGGCGGGGTAGGGGCGGCCAAGGGGAGGTCACTGTGACAGTTTTTATCTTGGGAAAAAAGAAAGGAGACATATGTACTACTATTTGTAATACCTTAAACAACAAAATTAAATTAAATAAAAAAAAAAGTCATCGTCATCAAGCCTTTTTAGATACTCTGAGTGCCTACTATTTCTCCAGTTTGGGTAGCAGTCTTCTATTCGGAGTTCCTTCTCTCCTAGAAGAAATACCAGTCTTCCATGAAGTAACAGATGATTATAATCTGGGTTTATAGAGGCACAGATGTAATTTAAGCTAGTAGCCATTTTTTACAGTCATAATCTCAAAGGATATAAAATTATTCTATGTTATAAATGTGAAATTTTTGCACTTAGTAATCTAGTAATTTTTATATTTTTTTATTTCCTTTAGATCATGTGGGAATATAGACCCTTATCTCAGAGCATCATAAACACTGTATGTAACAGAGAAAGACTTATTCAATTAACTGTTAGAAAAGTGGCTATTCATTCTCTCTTTTCTATGACACTTCATGTGAATACTTGAAGTTAAGTCTGAATATATTTTCTACCACCTTCCCCAAATGCTAACAACAGTCAGTATTTTTTCTAAAGGATTGTATTCAGTTACAACTTGGATCAACATATCATTTTGTATGTGATTGCTTAAATATACCACTGACTTGGCATTTCTTTCTATATGCTAGCCACTCCTTATAACAAAACAAATCAAAACAAAAACACACACACACATTTGTTTTTCTTAAATTGCTTCCATACTTTTTAACTTCTCAGATTCATTCTAAGACTTTCTGTTTTGTATTCAGTATTTTAAGAAGAAAAAGGAAAAATGTCCTGATAATTATTTTCTTGGAGGATTTTGGTTTAAGCTTTTATGCAAAAAGAATACTAAATTAATGATAACTGAGAAGCAAAGAACATTGTTTCTTGTCTCTGAGCAGTGAAATGACACATGATAGTGTGTGGGGTTATGTATACTCCTCAAATCCCAACAGAATTTTAAAGACTTGAAGTCAGTGGTGTATTGCTTTTTCCACTGCAGGAATGTTATTATAAGTATTCAAACTTGATGATCTTCTACTTCATTTTAAAGCTTTCTTTCATTCTCATGGGTAAAAACACTAAAATACAGCAAAGCGGAAAAAAAACCATTTGTGGGAATTTGAAAAGCTCAAACTGTACTGTAATTTTATGTTACATGTATATTATATTTTAATATAAACATTTGACATTTTATATGTGTTTGTATAGTTACATATAACTTTAATATTCATCCTCAGCCCAGATATGGAAGCCATTAATTGTCCTGTGTTGAAATAATATCTAGTCACTTAGGATAAGTCAACCTCACATAGCAAGCTTCAGTGACAGTTTTCATCTTGTTCAATGAATGTGACCAATTGATAGTGGCTAATGGAGGACTGAGTTTAGAAATCTTTTAGGGCATATCTGTGCTCCAAAGGAAATGGTTTCAAACGCCACATTACTTTTACTCTCTGCTTGATAACATTATGTTCTGTTTTTGTTTGTTTTGTTTGCATCCAGCCTTAGCCCTTGGGATGGTTAATTTATGTGTAAGATTGGTTAACTACAGTTTGATCAAATACTTGTCTAGATGTTGCTGTGAAGATTCCTTTTTAGATGTGATCAACTTTTATAATCAGAAGACTTAGCATGTCCTCCATAATGTGATGGGACTCATCCAATCAGTTGAGGCCTTTAAGAGCAAAGACAGATTTCTGGAGGAAAAAACAATTCTGTCTCAACATTAAAACCTTGCTTGTTTCCCCTGCAGGCCTGCCCTGCAGATAGATCTTACACCAAAGATTGCAACATCAACTTTTACCTGAATTTCTAGTTTGTCAGCCCACCCAACAAATTTCAGACTTGCCAACTACCAAATCATGTGAGCCAGTTCTTTAAAAATCTCTCCCTCTTTCTCTGTATCTATCGTGTATCTATCTTCTATTTATCCATCCTCTAATTTAAGATATACATTTAAATATATATTTGTATTTATTTTAATATATAATATAGTAACTCTGTATCATAAAATATATAATATACATTATACATATAAACTATCCTATTAGTTCTGTTTCTCTCGAAAACTCTGAATAAAACAGCACTCTCCCAAAAAAATGCCATAAATATCTGCTAATCCTAAACCTTTCAGTGATATTCTTGCTGAATTAAAATCACATTCCTTAAAATTACATTAGAGACTTCTATTCATCTGATTGCTACTTACTTCTTACTTCTTGATATTTAGCTTCTCATGTCCCCAGTCTTCATCTTTTGCTCTAACCTTACTGACCTATATTTGGTTTCCTAAATAAATCAGGTAGTTTTATTCATTCTGTCAACAAGGAAGTGATTGATATTTATTGGATACTATTTACTTGGCAGATTGTTTGACCCCATGACTGCAAAATAAATAAAAAACCATCTAATTCCTAAAGAGTTTTAAGACTATTAAGAGTATTCTATTTCTGGAACCGTTATACTAGAGAGGCAGAAAAAAATAACCATTACAAAATAACAAAAATGGCACATAAGTTGAAACTTCTTTTTACTACATAACTTATCTAAGAAGACAATAAGGAAAATCTCCAAGGCTTTAAAGAGTGAGAAAAACTAAAACCAAGGGCTGTTAGTAAATGCTAAGATATTGCCTGCCTTGGGGAACACTTGCCAATCACTATAACTAAGGGACTTGGGAATTAGGGTTCCACATGCAGGAGAAGAGCCTGGGGCAAATTGGAGGAAGTAGCTCTAATTGAGACCTTCACATGAATCCAGGATATGTGAACAGTGACATGGCTGGTCTAAAACAAATCTGCTCGTTAGGAATGAAAGGTGAAAGGCGGCCTTTTTTCTTGGCCTTGGTGGGTGCTAAGATAAAAAAAAGTACTTGCTAGTTATTTGTAAACATTTTTATTAGGGTTTTGGTTTTCAGGGGTACTGGAATCTATAGAAGGGGATGATAACTTAAGACAGTTATTCATCTTGCAAATGTTCCAGGATACTTGGAAACAAATGAAAAACAGAATCTAGAACCCACTATATTTCCAAGATAAAACTCTGAGGAACATAGAGTCCCAGCATGTACAACACATTAACCAGAGTAAGCCAGGGCTTGAAGCAGAGTTATTCATGCCAAGGCTATGTGAAAGCATGCGTCATATGATAAAACTAAATATAAGATGGAAATAAAGTTTTTGAATAAGAACTATAAAGTAGACATGAAGATGTAAAAATAACTTTAAAATCCTTTAAGAAATGACAAAAACAGAGCATTTATTAAAATTAAATCTTCAGTGAATGCTTTAAACAGAAAAATAGACAGCAAAAGATAGGATGAATAAGAACTTAGAGCTGAAAAATTACTAAAAATGAAAACATTGAAGAAAAATAAAGGTAAAAAATAAAGGTTTAATAAATATTGGAAAAACAATAAGACAATACTCTAAATGAAATAGGAGCTCCATACTGAGAGAATATAAATACTAAAGAGAGAAGCATTTTTTATAGAGATAATAGCTAAGAATTTATATCTCTACCCTCAGATTTAAAATTTTATACAACAGCCAGAAATGTAGTACAACAGCCAGAAATGTAGTACAACAAGAGAAATATAGCATTTATAAAATGGAAAAAATAACAATGTATTGTCTACAAAGAAATATCTATATTGACAGTCATTTTATCAATAGTTACAAAAGATTGCATAGGAATAATACGTTCAAATATTTGAAAGTTAATTACCATTTGATGGTAAGATCAAAATAATACACCTATAGAAAAATGCAAATTTATAAAATTAATTTGGAAAGCTGTTTGGTAATATCTAATAAATCTAAACATAAGCAAATCTTATGACATAGTAATTCTATTCCTAAACATATACTCAGAAGAATGTGTTTACTTATGTAGTCTCAAAATATATGTCATTTGTAAACATTATGTGCAATAATGTTCATAGCACCTTCAGATTATAGCTAACATTTAATTGAAAACTGTTTAAAAATTGCTAAATTATGGAATGTTATTGTGTTGTAACATTTTGTAGAGGGAAATCATTTTTTTTCTATAATCTACACCAAGAATTAATCCCAAATTGATTAACATATGAAAGAAGTCAGACACCAATGAATACATAGTATTGTCTTTAAGGAGAAGGGAAGTTATTACAAGAAGTGAAGAAAACACAATACTCTGGGATGATGGCAATACTCGATTTCTTGATCTGGTAGGTGAGTATATAATTCATACTTTGAGAAAAACCATCAATTTTCTCACTTAAAGTCTATGCAAATTTCTGTAAAACATAATTAACTTCAAATTTTTACTATAGCCTGGCCAGGTGGTGGTTGAGTGTCCACCAATGAACCAGGAGGTCATGGTTTGATTCTCAGTCAGTGCATATACTGGGGTTGTGGGCTCTATCCCCAGTAGGGGGGCCTGTAAGAGGCAGCTGGTGATCAATGATTCTCTCTAAACATTGATGTTTCTACCCCCCTCTCCCTCTTCCTTCCTCTCTGAAATCAATAAAAATATATATTTTTAAAAAGCTTTACTATATAAAAAATGGAGAAAGGATATAAAAAAGCATTTCAACAACTACAACAAAAATTGACAAGATGCTCAGCCTCTCTGGTAAGAAGAAAAATATATTTTATTCAATACCAAATAATGTTTTGTGTCATTACAGATTAATGGAAAGATAAAACAAGAGACTTGAGAGACAAATTATTTTGTTTGGAAGAAGCAGGAGGCAGAAAGTGGTGAAGATGTGTTCTGTTGGGAAAGTTATTAAGCACTCAGGCAACAAGTCCTCTTCCATGAGCAGAGGAGGCAGCAGTGACTGCTCTATGATCCATCAGACCCACCTCTCTGTACCCATCATTCACTCAAGATGATTTACTGAGTCCATAGGCCATCTATATTCTTTGTTAGATATGTGTGTTAGTTCCGTTCTCCACATAGAGCTCTAAGTTGGTAATAGTATAAATATTTTACAGATGGGGACACTGAAAGGTAAAAGGTTACAGGATATTTTCCAATTTACTAGTTATAAAGGAGCAAAGACTGAATGTGAATCTAAATCATAGTGATTGATT
Organism: Plecotus auritus; assembly: GCF_963455305.1. Taxonomy (NCBI): domain Eukaryota; kingdom Metazoa; phylum Chordata; class Mammalia; order Chiroptera; family Vespertilionidae; genus Plecotus; species Plecotus auritus. The sequence goes on along the minus strand of NC_137775.1, from coordinate 29,500,223 downwards.
TATTTGCCCTGCAGATTATAGATTATTAAATGCTTCTCCTGTTTCACCTACACATTAAATGTTTTGCATACCAATATATTTTTATTCACACTTCCATCTATACAATAAAGCTAAACATGTAGATGCATAATAACATATGCAATAAAACTATATGTAATAAAGCTATACATATCCTGTATAATAAAAGCATAATATGCAAATCCATTAAATGGCAGAACAGCAGAATGATTATCTGGACAATGACCCAGGACCACGCTATGACACCCACTGGCGCCAGGCCAGCCAAGATGGGTGCAATGCAATTGGTCTGGGGCCTGGCTATTGCCCCACGATTGCCCCAAAGAGGGAGGCCCAGACCACAGACCAGCGGGCTGTGGCAGGTGGGCGGGGCCTCCCTCTGTGAGGGAAGCCCGGGTCACGGGTGCCAGAGGGTAGCTGGTGCCCGCAGCCGGGGGAAGAAAGTTCTACTCTTGCATGAATTCTGTGTATCGGACCTCTAGTAGATATATAAAAAATGAACACAGGGATGATAAATAGATTACTTAAAAAATGCTACTCTAAGTTACAGGAAGTTGTGTTTAGGGATGGACACATAAAAAGTTACAGTGGCATTTGATGTGCTGTTTCTTAAGATGCATAACAAATAACCATCTTAAATCTTTGTTAATTATTCTATCTAATAAAAGAGTAATATGCAAATTAACCATCACTCTGCTACACCCACAAGCCACGCCCACCAGTCAATCAGGAGCAAGTATGCAAATTAACCCAACCAAGATGGCTGTGGCCACGAGGCGAGCAGGAGGCTTGGGTTTCCCTGGCAATGGAGGAAGCCAAACTTCCCAAACACTCTGGCCGGCCCAGGCCTCTGCTCAAGGCTACAAAGTTTCAATTATAGAAGATAAACAAATCCCAACAAAAATGGGGACAGCCACAGAGCTGGAGAGAGCAGGAGGCTTGAGTTGCCCCCGGTGATGGGGCAAAAGGCAGCAGTCATAATGGGATTGTGTTTCAAAAAAGAGCTGGCTGCAAGGCCATGCTGTAAATGAAAAGTATAATAAAAGGAACATTACCATTCTTAAAAAACAGTGAGACTGCTTAAATAACTCATTGCAGGCTATTTTATAGTCCCCTAATTCTGTTTTTAAAATCAAATCCAACTCTAAAAGAATAGCTCACTCCACATTGGGAAGAAAGCTTTCTGCACACCCTGGCCTGCCTTGGCCTCCACTCGAGGCTACAAAGTTTCAATTATAGAAGATACATAAATCCCAACAAAAATGGCTGTGGCCACGGAGCAAGCAGGAGGCTTGGCTCTGCTCAAAGCTACAAAGTTTCAATTGTAGAAGATAAATAAAACTCAGATACCAGGGCCTCCACTTGCATTGCCGGGGGGTGTGGCCAGCCTGAAAACCACCACAGGCCCCTCGCCCAGCCTCCCCATGCCCCAAAGGAACCCCCACCCTGATCTGGGACACCCTTCAGGGCAAACCAGCTGGCCCCCACCCGTGCACCAGGCCTCTATCCTATCTAATAAAAGAATAATATGCAAATTGACCATCACTCCAACACAAAAGATGGCTGCCCCCATGTGGTCAAAGATGGTTGCCCCCATGTGGACACAAGATGGCCACCACAAGATGGCCAGCAGGGGAGGACAGTTGGGAGGGTCCAGACTTGCAAGGGAGGACAGTTGGGGGCGATCAAGTCTGCAGGGGAAGGCAGTTAGGGGTGACCAGGCCAGCAGATGAGGGAAGTTTGGGGTGACCATGCCTGGAGGGAAGGGCAGTTGGGGGGGACCCAGGCCTGCATGGGAGAGCAGTTAGGGGTGTCCAGGCCTACAGGGGAGGGCAGTTAGTGGCAAACAGGCTGGCAGGGGAGCAGTTAGGCATCAATCAGGATGGCAGGGGAGTGGTTAGGGGGTGGTCAGGCTGGCAGGCAGAAATGGTTAGGGGCAATCAGGAAGGCAGGCAGGCGAGCAGTTGGGAGCCAGCAGTCCTGGATTGTGAGAGGGATGTCCGACTGCCCGTTTAGGCCTGATCCCGTTAGGGGTCCCAGATTGGAGAGGGTGCAGGCTGGGCTGAGGGACACACACCCCTGTGTACAAATTTCGTGCACTGGGCCTCTAGTGTGCATATATAAGTTAATATATATAATATGCATGAAGTAAAATTAATTTAAATGATATTTAAAATGCATTGGTTTCAATCACTTATTAGATCTGGAGAATGAGAAAATGTGATATATAGCAATACACTAGCTTAAGGAAATGGGCAGTGGCTGTGCTTTATATTAAGTAGAACAGTGGTCCTCAAACTTCCATGGACATCAGAGTCACCTGAAGGGCTGCTGAACTACAGCAAGTTGGACTCCACACTGCACCTTCTGTTTAATTTTATATTTTATACTAGAGCCTCGGTGCATGGGGGGCTGGGTCCCTCAGCCCAGCCTGTACTCTCTCCAATCTGGGACCCCTCGAGGAATGTCTGACTGCCCATTTAGGCCCTATCCCAGTAGGACTGGGCCTAAACAGGCAGTCGGACATCCCTCTCACAATCCAGGACTGCTGGCTCCCAACTGCTCACCTGCCTGCCTTCCTGATTGCCTCTAACCGCTTCTGCCTGCCAGCCTGATCACCCCCTAACCACTCCCCTGCCAGCCTGATCATTCCTTAACCACTCCCCTGCCAGCCTGATTGACGTCTAACTGCTCCCCTGCCAGCCCAATTGTGCCTAACTGCCATCCCCTGCCAACCTGGTCACCCCTAACTGCCCTCCCCTGCCAGCCTCATTGGCCCTAACTGCTCTCCCCTGCTGTTCTGGACCCCCTGCAACTGCCCTCCCCTGCAGGCCTGGGTCCCCACAAACTGCCCTCCCCTGCAGGCCTGGTCCCACCCCCAACTGCTGTCCCCTGCAGGCCTGGGTCCCCCCCAACTTCCCTCCTCTGCCAGCCTGGTCACCCCTAACTGCCCTCCCCTTCAGGCTTGATCACTCCCAACTGCCCTCCCTTGCAGGCCTGGTCCTTCCCAACTGCCCTCCCCTGCTGGCCATCTTGTGTCCACATGGGGGCAACTATCTTTGACCACATGGGGGCAGCCATCTTGTGTGTTGGAGTGATGGTCAATTTGCACATTACTCTTTTATTAGATAGGATTTCTAACAAGTTTATAGATACTGCTGGTTCTGCTGGTCCACAGATCACACTTTAAAGGACATATCTTTGTAGAGTGGTGAGCAAATTTGAAAATGTGTTACATAATGTACAGCCTTTCTTTTTATCTAGAAAACCCACACATTTCTTTCTATTATACCCCCTGGTAATCTCTACTCAGATCATAAGAACCGTCCCCAAATAGCAGGTCAAGAAGAACCTCCCCAACTCATTTATATGACTTCTATCCTCCTTTAAATAATTCCTGTCCGATTGAAAAACCTCTCTTTTTCTTTGATGATATAATGCTCTCCTAGTTTATTTCTTGTCAGACCCTTTAAATCTCTCTTGGCTCTGCAGCCCCATGAATCCTTGCTTCTTTCTTAGAGACAGTTTTCACTGCACAAAATTTTTAGGAGCTCTAATCCATTCCCACAGAAGCAAGTAGGGTTTTGTTTTTTTTTATATTCTTTATTGTTGAAAGTATTGCATGGGTCCTCCTCCCCCTCCCCCCCTCCCCCTTTAACCTATTCCACCCCACTCCCATTCCCCTGCAAACCCTCACCACACCATTATCTGTGGCCATAGGTTATGCATATATGCATACAAGTTCATTAGTTGATCTGTCCCCACACCCTCCCCTGCCTTCCTCTGAGGTTCAACAATCTGTTCATGCTTCTATGTCTCTGGGTCTATTTTTGTTCATCAGTTTATTTGGTTCATTAGATTCCATATATGAGTGAGATCATGTGACATTTATCTTTCTCTGATGGGCTTATTTCACTTAGAATAATTCTATCCAGGTCCATCCATGCTGTTGCAAATGGTAAGAGTTCTTTCTTTTTTAAAGCAGTGTAATATTCTACTATGTAGATGTACCACAATTTTTTAATCCAGTCATCTGCTGATAGGCACTTAGGCTGTTTCCAAATCCTAGATATTGTTAATTGTGCTGCTATGAACATAAGAGTATGTGTATTCTTTCTGATGAGTGTTTCAGGTTTCTTAGGATACATTCCTAGATGTGGGATCACTGGGTCAAATGGGAGTTCCATTTTTAATTTTTTGAGTATACTCCATACTGTTTTCCATAATGGCTGTACCATCTACATTCCCACCAGCAGCATACTAGGGTGCCCTTTTCTCCACAACCTTGCCAACCCTTGTCATTTGTTAATTTGTGGATGACAGCCATTCTGACAGGTGTGAGGTGATATCTCATTGTTGTTTTGATTTGCATCTGTTGGATGATTAGTGACTGAGCATTTTTTCATATGTCTCTTGGCCTTCTGTATGTCCACCTTGGAGAAGTGTCTATTTAGGTCCTTTGCCCATTTTTTAGTGGCTTTTTTAAATCTTCTTTTTGTTAAGTTGTATGAGTTCCCTATACATTTTGGAGATTATCCCTTTATCAGATGTACCATTGGCAAATACATTCTCCCATGTGCTGGGCTCTCATGTTCTTTAGTTGATGGTTTCTTCTGTGGTGCAAATAGATTAGTATATGAAACTAAAGGCCTGGTGCACAAAATTCATGCACTGTGGGGGATGGTCCTCAGCCCAGGCTGCACCCTCTCCAATCTGGGACCCCTTGGGGGATGTCTGACTGCTGGGGATCTGGCCTAAACTGGCAGTCGGACATCCCTCTCACAATCTGGGACTGCTGGCTCCTAACTGCTCACCTGCCTGCCTGCCTGATTGCCTCTAACCGCTTCTGCCTGCCAGCCTGATCACCCCCTAACTGCTCCCCTGCCAGCCTGATTAACACCTACCTGCTCCTCTGCTGGCCCGATAGCCCCCAACTGCCCTCCCCTGCTGGCCTGATCTCACTTCCAACTGCCCTACTCTGCTGGCCTGATCTCATCCCCAACTGCCCTCCCATGCTGGCCTGATGGTCCCCAACTGCCCTCCCCTGCCAGCCTGATGGCCCCCAACTGCTCTCCCCTGCAGGCCTGGTCCCCCCCAACTGCCCTCCCCTGCTGGCCTGGTTGCCCCCAAGTGCCCTCCCCTGCAGGCCTGATCTCGCCCCCAAATGCCCTCTCTGCTGGCCTGATCGCCCCTAAATGCCCTCCCCTGCTGGCCTGATCTTGCCCTCCAACCCAGTGGGCAGAAGCCCTGTGGACACAATGCAGGGGGTTCTCTGTGCATAAGCTGCAGAGGAAACACCTTTTCTGAAGGCTCATTGGCTAAGCTCCCTGTAAGCTGCCTCTCACAGTGTTCTTGGTAACTTGGGTAATAAGAATCCAAGAAGGTGATCTAGGGTTTTTCCACCACACTCCTGGAGGAAAAAACTAAGGTCTGCTGCTGGAGGGGCTAAGAAATGTCATATCCTACCCTAGCCAGTTTTGCTCAGTGGGTAGAGCCTTGGCCTGCCAACCGCAGGGTCCAGGTTCAATTCTAATCAAGGGCATGTACCTAGGTTGCAGGCTTCTCCCTGGCCGGGGCCCAGGTCAGGGCTCATGCAGGAGGCAACCAATCGAAGTGTCCCTCTCACATTGATGTTTCTCTCTGTCTCTCCCTCTATCTTCCACACTCTCTAAAAATCAATGGAAACATATCCTCAGGTGAGGATAAAAAAGAAAGAAAGAAAAGAAATGTCATATCCTATGAAAGACACATCTTGAAAATGCCTAAAGAAAGTTGTCATTTTTTCATGATGCAGGGACTGGAGTCCGTGTTGATGAAAGCACCTTGGTGGCTGCGACAGTGGCAATAGCAGCGGGGTGATGGGGCTGGCGCCTTCCCCTGATCAGCCCAGTCACCTCTTACAGAGGGAGGCCAGACTGCAGCTTAGGCCCGCTCCACATCAGTAGGATATCTCCTGACAGCTGCCAGTCTGTGAGAGGGAGCAAGCTTGGCTGAGGGACCACCACCCCTCCAGTGCACGAATTTCATTTATATTTAAAAATGAACTCCAGGTGCATGTTTCTATATGCATAAATGCTCCAACATTGCTCTTGCAAGAAATAAATCAAAGATATAGCCAGTATGAAACCATTATAAAAATATTTTAAAAACAGGCAGAGGGAGCAATGCATTATATAGGGATACATTAGAAGTTGGTAAGCTTATATTACAAAAACATAGGAATAAGAATTTAAGGATATTGGTCATCTAGACATGAAAGTTTGGGGTTATACAATCTAGAGAGTCACAGAGTGAGTTTTAAAATATTTAGTTATGTCCTAATTTTTAAACTGTATGGTGAGCACAAGGCACTATTAATTTTAGCATATATGTGTGTATAGCTATAATAATAAAAGTGTAATATGCTAATTAGACCCGACAAATGACCTTTCAGACGTCATTCCAGATGTCCTTCTGTACAAAGCCACCATGGCAGGGGCCGAGGCAGAGGCTGTTAGGGGCCATCAGGCAGGCAGGTGAGTAGTTAGGGTTGATCAGGCAGATAGGCAGAGTGGTTAGGGATGATCAGGCTGACAGGCAGGAGAGTAGTTAGGAGCCAGTGGTCCCAGATTGTGAGAGGGATGTCCCACTGCCAGTTTAGGCCTGATCCCGCAGGGCCCTGCAGGATGGAGCCTAAACTGGCAGTCAGATATCCCCTGAGGTGTCCCGGATTGCGAGAGGGTATAGGCTGGGCTGAGGGATGCCCCTCCCCCATGCATGAATTTCATGCACTGGGCCTCTAGTGCATTTATAAGTATGTATGATTTCTTCACAATTAAGGTTGTCATATTTAGCAACAATGAGTAATCATTTTAGTATGTCTCATGTAGTACTTGAGATATGCTTATAAAAATGTTATTTCTTGGTTATCTGAAATTTAAATTTAACTAAGCATCCTGTATTTTATAACCCTAATCACCATTATTATTATTATGTAAAAATCAACTAATTGTAGTATTCTGATCTTATATCTAGCAACCTGATTAACTCTTGAATTATTTCTATTACTTCGTATGTGGATTCACATTTTCCCTCATTTGATTCACTTTTAGTTTAATGTAGATTTATATCATGAGTATTCATCTATCCTTTCCCAACATTTATGCTTCTTATTTTACTTTTTTAATGAATGGATGATTTCAGCAAGTACAAAATTAATAGTAATGCTAGTTAGATCATATTTTCTTGTTCTTCATCTGAATAGAATTAATTAATTAATATTTTACCAATAAGGTAATGTTTGCTTAATGTATATTGATTAAACTAAAGGAAGCTAGAATTAAATATCATGGATCAATAATCCCAGGCTATGATGGTCCCATGCTATGATGACATGGACATTGAAATAGGCGGAAAATATTGTGACTCCAAGAGCCATGGACAACTGAACTTCTTTCCCTGTTACTTTTGCCCACAAAGGTCATCTATAGGAATGCCCTTTCTTTATTAATAATAGAGGAATATGCAAATTGGCCAGGATGCCGTAACATAACGATGGAACAGCAGGGACCTGAGGCTGCATGGCACCTGGCTGGGTGTGGGGGACCCCCCTCCGCCCAGCGGGGCTTGATGGGAGACCTCAGACTATGCCTCCCACCCAGCAGGGCTTGACAGAGGACCTCAGGCCATGCCCCCTGCCCCAGTGCTAGGCCGGGGGACCTCAGGCTGTGCCCCCTGCCCAGTGGGGCTTGATGGGGGACCTGAGGCTGCACCCCTTGCCTGGAAGGGTTTGACAGGGGTGGGGCCGGCCAGGTCTGGGTCTCCTGTGTTTTCAAAGCTCATGTGGGTAGTGGGCGGGAACTTGACTCTAGGTCCTGTGGTGCACCCCAGACTCTGACAGGAGGGAGATTTGCGTATACATTTTACTAATTTTCTTTCATCTATGACACTTCTATTATAGAGAAAGGGCAAATAGAAATATTAAAATATTTCCTCTAACTAATTCCCTTTTAATGTGCATGAATTTCATGCATCAGGCCACTAGTCCTATATAATAAAAGCCTAATATGCAAATTGTCCTCTCGACCTGGAGTTCAAATGGGAGTTAGACCAGGGGGTGGGGCCAGCTAGCCAAACGCAGGAAGGGAGGCCCCGGCCAGCAGTGGAAGCCACTAGGGACCCTACCCATGCACAGATTTCATGCACTGGGCCTCTAGCATTTACATATAATGCATTGTTCTCTTAATATGAGCTATCTTTAATTTGCTTTATTTAGAATTGTATTTGCATTGAGATTTATAAATAGAATTTATTTAGAGTGCCCTTTTCCTTTTCTGTTCTTATTTGGTTTAGTATCAGGGTTTGGGGGAAATACTACAAAAAGTATTTATATTATTTTCCCAGATGATACTATGCTCTGCAATTGTGCAAAAGTTGGAAATTTTCTTTTCTTTAAGGGGATGGATGGAAATTCATGTTAGTATGTACATTCAGTATTACAGAGCTCTAAACTATTCAATAATGTTGGTTATTTCTGATTAGAGATACATAAAATTGAATAAACACACATAAAATAGACATATACACATCATACTTTTTTTTCAATTATCTGCAATTGTCATTTTGAATTTGGTATTCTACTACGCTATGTGTATATTACTAACTCAGAAGCTCCATAAAAATAAAGTTGCAACTTCCCTGAGAACAAACATAGTTGAAGTTAGCTGTGACTTAGGGCTATCCTCTCCATGTTATACAGGTCCCAGTGGGCCACTAAGCACTTGGGAAGTCAGATTTTTCTATTTATTCTCTCTTACTGAAATTGAAAGAAAAAGAAGTAATTTACAGACTATATTGGAAAGTGACCCTTTTGGAAACAAATTTTCAAAATATTTTATTTAAACTAAATAAATTTTTCTTTTTTTCCTCCTTCCTATTTCTTTCTCCCCGAGCCCATTCCCCAAAATTCTAAAGTCCTCATTTGGAAAGTTGAAATATAATATCCTTGGGGGAGTAAAAACCTTTGAAAGCTTCTAAATAAACAAACGTTTTGAACTGTAAACAAGAGAATGTTTTAATTCTTTCTCTTACGTACATGACCCCATGAAAGGTTACTTTGGGGGGAAAAATTAAGTTTTCAAGCTGGAAGAAAAGAAAAGAAAACATTCCTGGGATAGAATATTTCCATTTAATGGGGATTCATTGGCTAAGGACCTTGTCAACTGATAGCAGGACAGCTTGGTGTTCAGTGGCAGATCCTTGGAGGAAAAAAAAATACTCTAAAGAGTCATAATACATATGGGATTATTAAATCACAGTTCATTTAAATACACTTATTTTTCACCTTGGCAAACAGTCTCCAATTGCCATTGTTAAAAATATCAACATAACATTATTTTGTTTAACTTTAGTTTTTATTATTAGATATTCCTTATTTGTATACTTCCATCTGACTTTTATTTTCCATCTACATCATGAGTTGTTTCCATTTTTTAAGCCAATTTTTTCTTTGCCTCTTTATTTTGGCTAAAATATTATTTCTTTAAGGCTGCTGTAATTCCCCTCCTTCCGCTTCTTATGGCTTGCCATGTAACTTTTATGTGCTCATTTTTTGCAACTTAGGTTCACATTTGGAAGATTTTAATTCAGTGATTAAAATTTCATGGCAAAGCTACATCTTCTAAACTATCAAGTTTTACTTTATAGTTAAAATTAGGTAAGATAATGATATAGGGCATAATTTTAGCAAGGCCCAATCTGTTTATGATTGGTCTAAAATCACACTTGTTTTAATTAAAACATTTCAGAAGCTGTTGGGAGAATTTTTTCAATGTTTCTTAAAATACATATTATTTTTGTAGAACTAAAATTTATGTGTTTTTTTTTTTTCAATTCCTGTATCATTTTTAGGACTCCAGTAACAAAAATAATAAAATAATTTATTGGCTTATTTTTCCCCTGAATTACCTCACGGGAAATAAGAAAAGGAAAACTAACATTCCCTTGATGTTTAATTTCTTTTTATATGGATTGCCAATTAAAAGGTTCATACAGACTTGTGTAAAGAATTATCAAGTCATATAACCAGCATGGGTAGTCTAGCAATTTTAGCATTTTTAAACCTTATAAGATTAATACAGCTGGGTGTTTTACAATGCATATTCAATGTGGAAGGAAGGAAGGAAGGAAGGAAGGAAGGAAGGAAGGAAGGAAGGAAGGAAGGAAGGAAGGAAAGAAGGAAGGAAGGAAGGGAAGAAGGAAAGGAGGGAGGGAGGAAAAGAGGAAAGGAGGAAGGGAAGAAGGGAGGGAGGGGACATAAAACATGTCCAAATCGTCAGGAAGAAGTAAAATTATCTATGTTCACACATCTTATTTGGATAAAACCACAAAAATCTGTTAAAACTAATAAATGAGTTCAGCAAATTTGCAGGATTCAAGGTCAATTTACAAATACCAGTGTGTTTTTATACAGTAAGAACAATCCAAAAAAGAAAATTAGACAATAACTAATTTTATAAGAATAATAAAAATATAAAATGACTAATAATAAACTTAAGGGGGTGAAATTGACACACTAAAAATCACAAACATTGCCAAAACCGGTTTGGCTCAGTGGATAGAGCGTCGGCCTGCGGACTGAAGGGTCCCGGGTTCGATTCCGGTCAAGGGCATGTAACTTGGTTGCGGGCACATCCCCAGTGGGAGGTGTGCAGGAGGCAGCTGATCGATGTTTCTCTCTCATCGATGTTTCTGACTATCTATCACTCTTCCTTCCTCTCTGTAAAAAATCAATAAAAATATAAAAAAAATAAAATAAAATAAAAAAATAAAAATCACAAACATTGATGCTTAAAGAAATTAATGAAGACAAATAATTGGAAAGATATTCTATGTTCATTGTGTGGAGAGATTTAATACTGTTATAATGTCCATGTTACCCAACATAATCTACAGACTAAACATAATTTCTATAAAAATCCCAATGTCATTTTTTTGCAGAAATATACAAAAATAATCCTAAAAGTCATATGGAATCACAAAGAATATCCACATGCAAAACATTTTTAAAAAATTATCTTGGACGTTTATCTTACAACATATACAAAAAGCAATACAAAATAAAATTAATTGCTTAAATGTAAGTTCTCAAACTAAAACTCCCAAAAGAAAACATAGAGGATAAGCTTCATAATATTAGTGTTGACAAAGATTTTTTGGATATGACATCAAAAGCACAGGCAACTGAAGCAAAACAGACAAATGGCAGTACATCAAATTAAAAAGCATCTGAATAGCAAAAGAAACCTCAATAAAGAGAAAAGGCAACTTCTGAACTGGCAGAAAATATTTGCAAATCATTTATCTGGTTAATATATAAGAAAATCCTAAAACTCAATAGCAGAACCCAAATAATCCAATTTAAAAATAAGCAAAGGATTTGAACAGACATTTCTTAGAACAAGAGAAGCTTATTGCCTCACAGGTCTAGAGGATAGAAGTCCAAAATTGAGGTGTTGACTAGGTCTGTGCTTCCTCTGAAATTAGTAGATGGAGAATCCTTCCTTGCCTCTTTCTGCCTTCTGGTTATTTGTCAGCAATTTTTGATGTCCTTTGATTTATAGATGCAGTACTCCAGTCTTCTGGTCATCTTCTCCCTGTATTCCATTGTCTTCCTTCCCTCTATGTCTGTTTCTATGTCCAAAACTCTCTTTTTATAAGAACGCCAGTCTTACTGAATTAGGGTTCATTCTAACTATCTCATTTTTACTTTGAAATAAATGTTTTTTTCAGTATGAATCTGTCCCAATTCCTCCAAAGACTTGATGATATTGATAAAGAATTCTCTGGTTTCCTTATCAATCAGCCAATCAATCATTAATATCTGAATTACTCACAATTATCTACATTTTTATTTTCTAATATGTCTTTGAGAAAATTATTCCCTAAAATTATTGTTTATGAACATAAAACATTCAAATTATATTTTACTAATTTTGTTTTTTCTAACATTACCTACTCCAGTGATTATACTCTAGAGTTATGTTTCCAAATATATTAAACATCTATGTTCAATTACCCATAGCATTCTTGCATGCAACTGTCTATCTTATCCTTCCTTAACCATCTCCATGCTGAGGTATAGTATATCCTATACATTTTCAATGTTGATTTTTTAAAAAGTTTAAGATTTAAAATATGAAGTCAGAGGATAATCTCCACACTGAAAACAATTATGACAGACTATTATATGGTTTTCCACTTTTTTCATAAACATGCTATTGCATTTCTGAGTCTCCACAAAAGATTAGATTTTGCTTTAAGGATATCATTTTGCAGAATGTGAAACATGCAACATAGGCACCTATTATTTTCACCTAAATCTTAATTTTATCCTATTTATTTGATAGACTTTCTTGTCCACTGTAACACTATATCATATAATATGCTTTATCAATTTCCCATTAAATATTTTAATAACCTAGTAATTGTTGAATCATAAAAATGTACATTTTGAAATATTTCAATCCCAATGACTATTTAACTTTGTTTCTGCTCAAAACTGGTTTAGAAACAGAAAGATTATTAATAAATTTTCCATTTGTTTGGAGACAGGCCACCATTTATAAAGCAAACAGACAGATCACTTGAAACAGAGGGGACACTAAAAGCAAAGTGGTGTGCTTCTCCAGCTAATACCCCAGGACCTTCCAAGATGAAAGGATAGCAGTCATCCACCCAGAGAAGAGGGGAAAGTTCTATGTGCTGTTTACAGTGTTTAGAGGTCACTTGGTTATGCAGAAAACAAAATACAATGGGAACTGCAGAAAACACTAGGGAGAGAAATCATGGCTACATATTTTTCTAAGCTTCCTATTTACCACCAATTTTCATCTTTTAATAAGCCCTTGTGTTCCCCCAAATTAAGGCCACATTCTGTTTATTGTGTGGCTGGGGCCCCCCCTTAAATTCAGCTGTCTATCTGTGCCCTCTTTAGAGTTCAAGTAATTGGCCTAAATCAAGAGCCAAATGACGTGTCTAACTCATTCAGCGTGCTGGTGATCATATGACAGAGCTTAGAGATTTGAGGGAGGTCTCAAATAACAAAGCAGGATATTATTTTCAGTGAAGTCTTGTGGCTGTGTGTACCTCTGTTGCAAGGACAATAAGAGTCTTTGTTTCTTCTATGATCCTAAGAGTCAGTTTCACTGTCTTATTGAAAACACTCAAAGGATTTCTCAGAGCTTTTCCAAAGCATCACAGACTATATAGAGATCACTCTGTATTCAATCCTCCAAAACATATGTTTAGGAAAACAGAGATTTTCTGCACTGGTCAAAATTTATTGTATTTCTCACTGAGATATAACTATGATGGTAAAATCCTGATTTAAAATGCACAAAATAAATAAAATTTCATTTTATGTAAGTTTTGTTTTAAACATATCATTCAAAATGCAAATTTTTGATTTGTGAGTTCAAATTCGGGGCTCAGGATTTTTTTCATTCTTTAATATGTCCATTATACTTTTTCTTTACTAGTTTACCAGCCTATATTTTAAAAACAAATCTGATTTGTATTCAAAGATTTTTTAAAACTACTCAAATCATACTATTTTTATTTGTTGTTTTTTTTTTTGTTTGTTTCAGAACTGGTGGAACCATAAAACATAATAGTAAAAATTTAATGCTACAATCGGTTGTAGCATATATAAAGTTATTTATTTAGTTAGTTAATTAGTTAGTTAGTTAGTTATTATTTTTATTATTTTAATCCTCACCAGAGGATATTTTTCCTGTCAATTTTTAGAGAGAGTGGAAGGGAGAGGGAGAGGCAGAGAAATACCAGTGTGATAGAGACACATTGATTAGTTGCCTTCCACATGTCCCTGACCAGGGCCGGGAGCCTGCAACCTAGCCCTTGACCGGAATCGAACCTTCAGTCCATAGGCCAATGCTCTATCCACTGGGCCAAACCAGCGAGGCCTAAAGGTATTGATTTATAAAAAATAAAATATATCATATTTAGGTTATATCAGAGAAGGAACCTGTGGTTATCACCAAGTACTTCAACTTATAGATTAATTTTGAGAACTTGTTCAAAGTCACAATTGAGATGTTGAGAATTCAGTATCTGTGATTCTTAGCTCAGTATTCTCTCCACACTACATTTGCTTTTGGGCTGCATAGCATATGGTGCTAACTCAGAGTAGAATTTTCTGTATTTTCTTAAGTTTTATGAAGTGGTTATGCTTTTCTACCTCCAAGTTAAGTAATCTACCACCATATTCTAAAACCATGAGGAAAAACTACTTCAATTTTCACAAAACCATGAAGCAGCAGAGATCGTAAAAGTTAGTTTCAGAGTGCCTTTGGCATTGATTACATAACCACTTCAAATAAAATAAATGCAAAATCTAGAAAATTATAGAATAACTTTTCCAAATGCTTTGAATAGTGTTTTAACAACACCTTTGTCAGGCTCAGTTTACATTTTTTTGGTAAAATGAAGGACTAGACTAAATCATATCCATGGATTTTATCTAGCCACCTGATTAAACGTTTTTATTTTATTAAAAATTCAAAAAAATCTATAAAAATTACCACTAGTTGTGAAACTTTAATGAGTCTGATAACACAATTTTTGAATTCTCTAGGCCCAAGACTCAGACTTTTTCTCTGCCCTGCATTTTGTAGAATAATGTTCAAAAACTAAAGACTACATTTCAAAATTATATGTTTAGTGTCCAGATACTTATCACCACGAGGTAAAGTATCATTACATCAACAAATGAATCTAAAAATCAAAATAAACAAACAAGGAATCTAATGGACAAAATAAACTGATGAATAAAATAGAACTAGAGGCTGGGAACATGAAACATACTGAGGAATCTCAGAGGGAAGGAGGTAAGAAGGGGCAGGAAGAGGTTAACCAAAGCTCATAAGCATATATTCATTACTTATGGACACAAACAATAGGGTGATGAAGGCCTGGGCCAGGGTGGGAACTGGGTGGAGGGAGTAATAGGAGCAAAAAGGGGGAAATCTGTAATACTCTCAGCAATAAAGATTTAAATAACAAAAAAGAGATAGCACTTTTTAAAGAGAAAGGTCTAATATCTAAGTTAAGGCATACAAACATATATTCCATATATCAAGAGTTGGCCCCCTGTCCTATTGATTGGGTATCACCCCATGCACTGAAAGATTGCCGGTTGGATTCCCAGGAAGGTCACATGCCTGGGTTTCCAGCTTGATCTCCCATAAGGGGCCTGAAGAGGCAGCTGGTAGATGTTTTGCTTTCACGTTGTTTCTTTCTCTCCCTCTCCCTTTCCTTTTCTCTTAAAAAAAATAATAATTAATTGGCAAATTGTGGCCTCCAGACCAAATCCAGCCGGCCATGTGTTTTTGAAAATAAAACTTTATTGGACACAACACTCATTTTTTCACATATTGTCTGTAGTTGCTTTAAAGTTACAATATCAGAATTAAGTATTTATAGTGGACACTGTATGGCCTGCAAAGCTTTAACTATTTACTAACTGGCTTTTTACAGAGGAAGATTGCTGACCTTTACAATATATCATAAACACTGGGAAAAAAAGACCAGGCAATTCAGATTAATACTGGAAAATAATGTGAAAAATTATCTGAGGTAAACAACCACTGGGAAATTCAGACTTGCATGTAAAGGAATTAATAATAGTAACTTAGTTGGAAATGAATTTTAAGGGACTTGTTTTAATGTTGTATTTATATAGCAGAAATATCCCCTTGGATTTAATGCTATTTAAGATTATTAAAATATATTATATTTTTATTAAACATATAAAACAGAATATATTGTCTATTGTTGATAATTTTGTCAATAAATTTATTATAACAATTTTAGTTTTGCAGAATTATTATGAAGATAATAGAGTTCCTATACACCCAACCCAGTTTTCTCTATTATTACCATCTTACATTAATATGGTACATATGTGATTTAATGAAATACATTTAATGAACCGGTAATGACATATGATTATTAACAAAAGTCCATACTTTATTTAGACTTCCACATGTAGTTTTTAATTAATGTTGTTTTTCTATTTCAGTATCCCATTCAGGCTACAACATGAAGTTTAAGAGTCAGATGTCCCTTTATTTGGAACTTCCTTTAGTTTAGGCTCCTTTGCTTAAGACTGTTATGCAGTTTTTCCTTGCTTTTTATGTCCTTGACAGTTCTGAGGATTACTGATCAGGTATTTCATAGAATGTCTCTGTATTGGGAGTTATCTGATGTTTTCCTTATGGTTAAATGGGCAAATATATTTTGGGATGGAAAAGCACAGAGGTAAAAGTGTCATTCTCATCATATTATATCAAGGATTCTTACTATCAGCATGACATTACTATTGATGCTAGTTACCTTGATCTTAAAACAGTGTTTTATAGGTTTCTCTACAATAAAATTACTCTTTTTCTCCCTTTTCCCACTGAACTCAATGAAAGAGGTAATTATGCAAATGCTCATACAGAAGGGATATGTATGGTCCTATGCTCCTCTTCCTTGAGAGTGAAATATCTATATCTTTATCTATGTAAATTTTTGGTATTCTTCTGCATGAGATATTTAACTATTCTCTATCAGTGTATTTATTCAACTAACGGCCTGGTGCATGAAATTCATGCATGGGGGTGGGGGAGGCTGTCCCTCAGCCCAGCCTGCACCCTCTCCAATCTGGGACCCCTTGGGGGATGTCCGACTGCCGGTTTAGCCCAATCCCACATCCCTCTCACAATCCGGGACCACTGGCTCCTAACTGCTCACCTGCCTGCCTGCCTGATTGCCCCTAACCATTCTGCCTGTCGGCCTGCTCACCCCAACTGCCCCCCCTGCTGGCCTGATTGCCCCCAACTGCCCCCCCCCCCGCCACTGACCTGCTCACCCCCAACTGCCCCCCACTGCTGGCCTGCTTGCCCCAACTTCCCCCCCCCCCGCCAGCCTGATCACCCCCACTGCCCTCCCCTCCTGGCCTGATCACCCCTAATGGCCTCTGCCTTGGCCCCACCACCATGGCTTTGTCTAGAAGGACATCCAGAAGGTCTCCCAGAAGGTCTCCTGGTCTAATTATCATATTAACCTTTTATTAGTATAGATGAGTATAGACTCATGAACATATATTTATAGTTTGGTTTATAACTTGATTCTACTTTATTCACATCCTTTGATTACTCTCATATAGTTTAACATACTCCTATCATTTATGTATGTGTGTTTGTATGTGTTTCTGTGGTGGGGTGTTGAGCACTTTCTCCCTTGCTGATACTGTAAAATGCTACAGATTTATCTTCTATCTTTTTTTCCTCAGTCTTAGAATCAGGCGTTCATCTAATTAGCCCTTGTTCCTTTTATTGGAGAATAATATTAGAAACCAAATTCTGGGTGTTCAGTATCCTCCTTACAACTTCCAGGCCTTCTAGCTGATAGAGCTTGACATGCATATACTAACCAGTATATATATATTTCTAAGTATTTATATAGTAATAATCTGTATGTTCAGTAAGGTAGACATGTTTTCATACTGATGTCTTGTACTTCTTTGTAAAGTCCTCATCCAAAAGTGAGAAAACTGGCCCCTTCTATTTGCCATTTATTTATTTATTTAATTCAAGCACACATGTCTACTGTTTTCAGAAATGTAGCCTCCACTCCCATTGAAAGCAGGTTTACCCACTAGATGTCATGATTAAGAACCTTTTGTCTTTAGTCTTACTGATACTACTTATACCCAAAGTTACTTAGGATAATATCTTATTCCCCAACCCTATTTGGTGAAACTGTTTCATACGTTTGTAATGTATACAGATTGTTTTGTCAAATTCTGTACTATATACTGGGATTCCTTAACTTCTTAAATATATATTTAAAATTTTATATATTAGAGTTAATTCTGTGTGCTATAAAGCCCCCCAAAATTCCCCTGAGCCTAACCTATTCAACCTTCCCCTTAAACCTTATTAATATATTTTAAAGAATAATGAAATATGATCAAGTAGGTTTAAATTTTTGTTCTATTTCAAAGGCAAGATTTTTCATTGGTAGGCAAACCTATCATTGTAATAAACTTTGCTATCCTATATAATAAAAGGCTAATATGCAAATTGTCCCCTCAGGAATTTGACTGCTCTCTATAACATGCGCTGACCACCAGAGGGCAGTGTGGAATGAAGGAAGGATCCAGCCAGCAACTGGAAGGCCCTGATCAGCTCTGATCGCCAGCCAGGGCTATGGACCCTACCCATGCACAAATTTCATGCACCAGGCCTCTAGTAAAAATACAGAAAAGGAAAACATGATTATATTGTCATTGGTATTTTAAAAAAACTTGACAAACTACACCAGTCATTGATGTTACAGCACTAAGAAAGATAGACATACAGGGAAAACTCCCATATATCGTGGAGGTTAATCATTAGTAACTAAACCTTTGTGGGGGAAAATATGTATAGGGCTATCAAAAATTATGAGAATTTGAATAAGCAAGAGTCATTATTGAGTATTCTTTTAGCACAGTGTAAGAATTGGTATGCTTATTGTCTTGACTATTCCACTAATCTGCAAATATATATGGGAGACATTTAATTTAGTAACAAGAATAGTGTTTATGGCAGATTAATACTAGCTCTCTATATGATAATATTTCTCTTCTCAATATGATTATCATAAAAATTACTTTTATAATTTGATCACAAATAATACTACTTGCAACATATTAATAAAATGTTAAAGTTATTCTTTTTGCAACATTAATATTGAGGCTATGTATACTAACTTGTCATGGAGAACCATTCAATTCATCCCTATTATTTTAAATTTTATATGAAGTCTTTATTAGACAGAAAGCTTCTTAAAGTCCATATCTGTTTTATGCCCTCATACCTCCTAGTGTGTGTTCTGTGGATTCTTGTCTTTAAAAACAGTAAAAGTGGCACTTTAAACATAAACTATAATAAAATAAGAAACCATTTCTGGTCAACAGAGGACAGTATAAATAAAGTTCAAAGACGTTACAATTGGTGGAAATGAGTAAAACTCTAAAATCATTACTGTGAAACATTTATAAAGAATTTCTAAAACACTGTAAGAGAAAATTGGTTTCAACTTCGTAATATCTCCAAAAAAATCAAAAGGAAAAACAACCCACTTGAAGAAAGGAGAAAAATATAAAAAATGAGTATTCACAAAAAGGGAAAGTAAAAAATTAGACAGAAAACATGTTTAACATCACAGATGCTCCAGATAATACAAATTAAATCATTGAGATAACATTTCACATATATGGTAAAATTCATTATTGTAAATACAGTTCTGATTTCTAGCTCTTTATCACCTGAGGCATGTTTTTGATATTTTGAAGTTAAACCTCCCAACATGAAAAAGGTCCATGGACTCTCAGCATGAGGTGCTCTGGTCCAAGGAAGACACCAGTAAAATTTTCTTATAAGTTATATACACCTATAATGAAATGCTTGCCATCAGTTACATGTCTCAACACTCAATATTTTTTGTTTTTGTTTTAAGCTTCTTTCTCTTAGATTTTTAGGAGAAAAACAACACAATACTCATGCTTTTAGCATTTTCTTCCCCTACACTGCTTTGAATTTTATTTTAGTCACTGTAGCATAAAATTTTATGCTAGTTGTGACTAAAGTTTGTTGATAACATTTTATAGTCAATACCTAAGTTTGACCCTCATGTACTTTTCTAGAACCATCTTTAGAATGTTTGGCCTTTTTATCACTTAGTATCCTTAAACTTTGAGTCTTGTCTTTAGCTCCCATGCTAAAGCAAGATTTTATTTTTTGTTTAAAAAAATTCTATATAGCAGCTTGAATAGGAAGACTGGGAGAGATTCCATGCTTTTAATAAAAATTTAAAAATAAATGAAAACCTGTTGATTTAAAAATATTTTTAAATAACTTTTAAAAACTTTCCATAATGGAAAAGTGTAACTTAGCAATCAGAAGAATGGTAAGATGTATGTTTAGAAAAGAGTATATCTTAGATAACCATATAGTCGGTAGAGTCTCACGGGAGAATTTATAAAAACAATTTTTAGAAGTTGGCTTTTTCCTCTGAATGAAATCTATAGCCTATCAGCCTATCAGCATGTTTTTGTGGGATGTATAGGTAAGAAACTGACAATACATTTCAACAAGATTAATTTTGAATTGAGAGTTCCAAAGAAAGTTCACAATTAGGTTATTAAATTCTATTTATTTCTGACAAAAATCAAATTACATTCTCTTGTGCAAAGTAATTGCTTTCAAAATAGAAAGTTAAAAAGAAGTAATTAAAATTCAAATAAGTCTTTAAATACCCAAAGCAGGGCATCTAAATATAGCTTTTGTTTGAGGAAATATAGATATTATAACTGCTAATGTATTTCTGTGCCAAAATTACAATTATATTTGACACTGTTATTGAAAGAATTAAGAAATAATAAACCATACTTGTTAATTAATAGGATTTTTACAGCTCACCAGATTCTGTTGCATAATATAGCTATAAATCTACCCATTTGTCTAATATTATCAACAAATCATCTTTCATATGTAAGAATACATAGATATTCATATAAAAAGCACTCCTTGCCCTAACCGGTTTGGCTCAGTGGATAGAGCGTCGGCCTGCGTGTGGACTGAAGGGTCCCAGGTTCGATTCCAGTCAAGGGCATGTACCTTGGTTGTGGGCACATCCCCAGTAGGGGGTGTGCAGGAGGCAGCTGGTTGATATTTCTCTCTCATCGATGTTTTTAACTCTCTATCCCTCTCCCTTCCTCTCTGTAAAAATCAATATAATATATTTTTTTAAAAAAGAACTCCTTGTGCAAATTGTAGCACTAAAATAAACAATGAAATAATAAATAAAACTTCATATGTGCACTTAAACTTATTTTAGTTGCTATAGGACAGATTTCAGTCTTAGGAGCTCATCTAGACTCTCCTGATGTTTGATTTTCATTTGTGCTATAGAAAAACTGTAGGTAGATAATTAACATGAAGTAGCTTTCTTTACTGTTAAGCTTCACAATATTTTCAGAAAATATTAGGTGCACTTATAAACTCAAACTTAATTGTGATTTTCAGAAGTTGAACCATATATATATATATATATATATATATAAGGACATGAATTTATCTACACACATATACATGTATCTGTAGAGAAGTTTCTTCCTTTCAAGAAATTATTGAAAGATTGTTCTAATAATAAATCTATATCTATAGATCATTATATGCTTCTTATTTTAATTCAAATGATACATAGGTGAGAGTATCTAAGTGCTCATTTAATGTCTGGGGATAATT
This sequence comes from Plecotus auritus, assembly GCF_963455305.1. Classification (NCBI taxonomy): domain Eukaryota; kingdom Metazoa; phylum Chordata; class Mammalia; order Chiroptera; family Vespertilionidae; genus Plecotus; species Plecotus auritus. Next base: position 29,478,867 of record NC_137775.1, on the reverse strand, counting down.
GTGTATGATTTCAGTAATTCATATAAATATGGACAATCTCTGTGACTAACTTCTAAACTCTACACATTGTAATGAATGCCAGAAATACATGTAAAATTTCACAAATTCTATATGATTTATTGAATGCAAATACACACACACACACACACATATATATATATATATATATATATATATATATATATATATATATATAAAATACCTGGATGTTGATATATAATACTTTAAAGAAAAGTATAAATAGAGAGAGAGAAACATGAAGAGAAACAAAAGAAAGCTTCAGGTTCTTTAAAGCCATAAAATTGTGTGTTGACGTGTTAAATTCTAATTACTAAATTATGTAACCACTAGAGGCCCGGTGCATGAAATTTGTGCACAGGGAGTGTGTCCCTAAGCCCAGCCTGCACCCTCTCCAATCTGGGACCCCTCAAGGGATGTCCGACTTCCTGTTTAGGCCTGATCCTACTGGTATCGGACATCCCTCTCACAATCCAGGACTGCTGGCTCCCAACTGCTCGCCTGCCTGCCTTCCCGATTGCCCCTAACCACTTCTGCCTGCCAGCCTGATCACCCCCTAACCACTCCCCTGCCAACCTGATTGATGCCTAACTGCTCCCCTGCCAGTCTGATTGCCCCTAACTGCCCTCCCCTGCTGGCCGGGTCACCCCTAACTGCCCTCCCCTGCAGGCTTGATCCCCCCCAACTGCCCTCCCTTGCAGGCCTGGTTCCCCCCAACTGTGTTCCCCTGCAGGGCTGGTCCCCATCAACTGCCTCCCCTGCAGGCCATCTTGTGTCCACATGGGGGCAGCCATCTTGTGTGTTGGAGTGACAATGAATTTGCATATTACTCTTTTATTAGATAGGATTCATTAGCAGTAATACAATTTTCTCCTGAAATAATTAATAAGAGAGATTCCATATAAACCTTTTCAACCTTTTCCTCCATATATCAGTATGATGGAAAAATAAATTAAATAATAATTGTAATTATATCTGTATAGACAGTATGTGTATTTATCCATATAGTCACTGGGCAATATAGCAATTATTTTTGAAATGTTACATTTAAAACCTAGAATAATGAGAGTAGCATTTATTAAGGACACATGAAGGGTTGTTCTGGTCATCATGACTTGTTTGCTTTGCTTCTGGTAATCCGATAAGTCCTGTCACATGGCAAGAAACATTAAACAAATGGTCTAGGCTATGGTAAGGTTGCACAGTAATCCCCTGGCTAAGTGAATAGTTAATTGGACACCTATGCGAAGTCCTATTGAAAAGTGGCAGTTCCATTAAGGCCTAAGTCAATAAAAGCAACATGAGCCTATTTTGTTTTTATTACTACACAAAAGGAAATTATAGAAACATTTAAAATCTACAGGACTTTGTTGTAGGATAGAAATATGCTTACTTGTCTCTCCTGGTTGTTTCTCTACCTGTATTCTGTGACCTTCACAGAGGCTTGCTACCAATACTATTCAAAATTGGTATTTTTGCAAGGTGAGAGTTAAAGCAAAATATTTGGAAATCTGAATTCCCATTATAGTGTCTGTTGGGACCAAAGAGAATTTTGGTCATAAATCTTTCACTCACTGACTATTGCTGAGGCATAGGACCCACAGAAGACACACAGGGCAGAGAGAGTTCAACAGCTTCTAGTTCTCTGATACCCTTTTCCTCTTAAACTCTGCTTGTTCTATTTCCCTATTTGATTACTGTAAGAAAAGGTATATTATGCAGTGGTTAGTAGCATGGACTCTTAAGCTGGACTTCTTGATTCAAATTTGCCCTCACAGAGCCAGTATTTGCATATGCAAAATGTGGATAATAATAGTATCTACCTCTCAAGGTTGGTTCAGAGGACTAAATGAATTTACTTATGTAAATTGCTTAAAATGGTGATTGGCCATTATAAACACTATCTAATAGTGTCCTATTTAGTATTACCTGAATCGGTTAAATAAACTATCTCATTATAAGTTCAATAGTTTGTTAGTATAGACAAATGTTTTTCCTAATATGAACATTTTAGTCAGTCTAAGATATAGAATAGGAAAATTAAACATTTAGATCAACAATGTTCCTTTCAATAGCAGGTTTTTAAAATTATTTAAACATAACAAACTATTCTAAATAAGCAAGCAATTTTGTAGTTATAGACACTGACTATTATATAGCACTCTATAATTCATGTATAAAAATAGAAAAATCTCCAAGAAACCTAAATAGTTCTGTAATGTCGTGTCTTCTTGCAACTAATGCCAACAAATACTGAGTATGGGTATAGAAAGTTATTAGAAATTGTGGGAAATATCAGACATGGTTCTTGTTGTAGGGAAAGACTGGTAAACAAAAGATTGTAAATCATGATCAGAACAGCCAAAAATAGTTTACTAGTAGCTAAAGGCATTATAGATAAAAGGAGAAAAGAGAAATGAATTCCAACTTAATATCTACAGCAGAGATCTCACATTCATTGAGTACTTAATCCTCTGCCTATTTAGACCATGATCTATGATCAATGGCTGCTACATTCCATGCTGCTTTAAAATATCAAGAAAAGCTCAATACTGTATATATTTAAGATTCAATAATTAAATTCATCTGGCAAACATTTGTAGGTGAATACAGCAGTCTAACTACATAGGACTGAGAAAACTGCAAGAGAATAGAAAGCAAATATGACCGCTTAGATGCCTAACATGCATTATTTAATGCAATTCATACAATTATCATGTACAAACACATGCACACTAAGAGATTACTCTCCACTTAAAAATAATCTTATCTTCTGGTAAAACTTGTACACTAATACAAGTTTTACCAGCAATACCTAGGTAAGTAAAATGAAAAAATACTAAGGTCATTGCCAATAAACCAATGCAAAAATATACCTAAATTAAAATATTTACTAAGTTTGGTTCGAGTTTTATTCAATCACTAGAGGCCCAGTGCACGAAATTCAGGCACTTGGTCAGGGTGAGGGGCAGGGGTGTCCCTCAGCCTGGCCTGGACCCTCTCGCAGTCGCATTCTGGAAGCGGGCCTAAGTCGTCAGTCAGACATCCTTAGCGCTATAGCGGAGTTGGGAGAGGCTCCCATTATGGCAGCTGCGCTGGCCAGCTCGCCAGCCGTGAGCCCAGCTTCTGGCTGAGCAGTGCTCCCCCTGTGGGAGAGCACTGAGCACCAGGGGGCAGCTCCTGCATTGAGCGTCTGCCCCCTGGTGGTCAGTGCACGTCATAGGAACGGTCATTCCGCCGTTTGGTCAATTTGCATATTTTCCTTTTATTATGTAGGATTAGTGGCTCCTACACTAAATATCTGATAGAGGGTATGTGGCTTCTTTTTTATGAAAACAGAAAGAGGTTTATTTTTGACTAGGACAAAAATTATCAATTGTTTTATGTGCATCGGTAGCATCATGGTGATTTACCTGTCCTTGTATTTCTGCTTTTCCACAAGATAAGAAATATGTTAGCAATGGAGTAATGGGAAAGAAATTCTTATAGGAACATAGCTACTTGAAAGTGTTAAGAAATCAATTAAATACTTGCCTAATTGAGTGGCAAGCAAATTGCTCTCTCTCACTAGGGTTATGGAGGAGTGAGTAGATAGATGTAGGAGATGCCTGGGATAAAGTGATTAAACAGAGGACTTGAAGACACAAAAAAGGAAATTCTGAATGTCCAAGGGAGTGGCATGGAAGAAAAGAATCCTTTAAATACTATAGGGGCAAGAAGACTGTATTCAAATACAGGGAAAGCAGCTGAGTATGTATGACAAGGGGTAAGCAGGTAAATCCAGAATTTTGAAGATCAGAGTTAATATGAGTGACACTAATGAAGAGAAGACACCAATCTTGGTTTTTTCTCCCAGGGCAGAGTCTATTTCCCCCCCTCAACTTTATACTTTGTAATACTTGTGAATAGGTAAAAGCTTCAAAGTGTTCCTTTGCCTGCCAGAGGGGAAAAGAATACCCAGGAAACAGCATGAGCTTCCAAATTTAATTGCTTAGAGTCACATTTTTCATTGGGTTTTCATTTAGAAAGAAGATAAACAAACAAACAACAAGATAAATGTTATAAAAAAATAAAGCCAGGTATAATTTAATGAGCAGCTCCAGAGTAGATTAATGGAAATCCTGAAACAACAAAGGTGACATAGAAAGATCTCTTTTACTAAAGCCTGAGCGGAAAAAACAAACTGTGCTTTATTACTTTAAACAGGGAATAATAATAGTAATAACTCAAAAGAATTGGATAAAGTTATTAAGCCATTGTCTTTCAGCTCAAATCTACCCTCTGGGCCAGTGGTCGGCAAACCACAGCTCGCCAGCCACATGCGGCTCCTTGGCCCCTTGAGTGTGGCTCTTCCACAAAATACCACAGCCTGGGCAAGTCTATTTTGAAGAAGTGGTGTTAGAAGAAGTTTAATTTTAAAAAATTTGGCTCTCAAAAGAAATTTCAATCGTCGTACTATTGATATTTGGCTCTGTTGACTAATGAGTTTGCCGACCACTGCTCTGGGCTCTTACTTGGTGATGCTGGGTCTTGGGCTCTGCGAAAAAGATTTCTCCTTTCCCTCTTGTCTACCTGCCAATCAGAGATCGGAAGGCAAGATGAAGCAGGTTTGATTCATCCCTGCTTGTTTTCAGCTCCTGTCAGCATTGCCCTAACAGGAGCACGCAGAGAGCTCTAGCACTTGCGGCTAGAAAACTGGCAGAATCTTTCTCACCATGTACCCTCTGCAGTACCAACGCCCCTGGGTAGTCCTGTATTCCCAGAGACCTGGACCTCAACCTTATCTGTCTAGGCTCCCGAAGCAGCCACCTTACCCCTAAGTTCACTCAATCTTACAGGTACAACTTCCTCTCACTGCTATTATCTCAGTGTTACCTCAGGATTCTTGTTTGTTTTTGCTTTTTTTTTGCTCTTCTTGTTTAACCATTTCTTTATATTTAATTCCTCCTGTTAAATTAACCAATGGAGATATTTTTGCTTGCACATGAGAAAAATAAATAACATTTTTCACACACAAAAAAACCACACCCATAGAGCATAGAGTCAAGAATCCAACTTTAAGAAAAAGCAGAAATAACAAAGTCAAGGTCAGTAATGTGCCATATTTTTAAACAATGGAGATTTTAGATTTAGAGTATTAGAAAAAACTATATACTTTTTTCACATTCCCTGTTTGTGCTCAATCAGGGGAATGGCATTTCTACACTGAGGAAAGCCAAATTTTCAAAAGGCTGTTAAAGGCTTGCAAGATTCATTTATTTTAGTTATTACACTTTCAAGCTGCAAGCTCATTCCTCAAATAAAAAGACTCAATAGATGTCAGTGTTGAGGGGATTTAAAATTCATCCCAAAATTTATGACTCTCACTTCAAAAATGAAAGATGACTTCTAAAGCCAAAATGACAGAAAAAAAAATATTTGTTTAGAAAAGACATAAATCTGAGAAGAAAGCTTACATTCTTCATAATACTGACCCTCACAGAATAAATAGTTTGTATATATCACCAGGATTATTCTAATTTGCATCAATTGTTCAATTTGAACATTGTGCATAATTTTTTTCAGTCTAATCATACTTGGATTTTCAGATTATCCTTCATTAAGTATAATAAGTATTGTTATTAGCTATTTTAAGTAAGTATTTGCTATAATTAAAATATTCAACTGTGTATCAATTTTACCTAAAGAATAGAAAATTGTTATCACACATCCATATGTTTTTATTTTTTAATATATATATCCCTGAGTCATTTAAAGAGTACATTGATTAGGGAACATAATCAACCAATTTATTCTTAAAGCAATCATAATATTGGAGTTAGAATGAATATTTTGTTTGAAGAAGTCAATATCAATATTAATTACAGTATAATTAACAGTCATATATAAACTTAAATTAATCTAAATACCTAACAATATATATATATATATATATATATATGTATATATGTATATACACACACACACACATATGTATATATATGTGTGTGTGTGTGTGTGTGTGTGTATATATATATATATATATATATATATATATATCTTATGCATAACTTTTAGGAACTTTTTTGTTGTTATTGACAGTTCAACACAAATGTCATAATTTTACCAACAGAGCATCTAACATTTCCATGATACTTCTCTCTACAAACTTGTACCTACTCTTCTTGTAAGCTAAGACTAGAAATAACGTTAATATACATTACAAAGTTATTACTCAGAACTCATGAGATGTAAATAACATTTTTTACCACTTCTCTTACATATCTTTTTCTAAATTTTGACTATGATTATGATGATTAAATCTTCTATAAAGAACAGAATTATTAGTAAACCTTTCAAATGAAATCTGAAAAAGCAGCAATATAAAATCTCTCACTTCTGGTACACTGCTTTTCTCAAATCTTCTTACATGTCTTTCACTGCAGTCTACTCCTAAACACATTTTCAGGAAAATGTATTTTTTCTTCTATAAACTAAAGTTAAAAAAAAATTCATGCATTAAAAAAAAACTAATTAAATGCACCAAAATGTTAATCATAGCTCTTCTTTCTTGATATTTTTGGCCTTTTCTGTCCAAGTTCTTGATAATAAATATGCATTACAGTTGTTATCATGAAAATTTAATTAGTTAAAATGAATCTATCTCATCACTATAATGCTCACCTTGAATAACTGAATAAACTTGAATAATTTTCTGTTCCCTACTATTTTAAATATTTTTTTTCCTTAAGAGGGTTATGTTTCACTGCTCTGTTTTACTTTGTGTTCTCTAAGATACAGAGAGAAGAGTGAATTAAACATGTCAGGATTTTGTTTAGGGGAGATGACTGTGCAAAAGGAGATAGAGCCAATGAAGGCTGGGAGAGCTCTCAGAACTCTAAGTAAGTCTAACCCAAGTGAAGAAGAGAGGAGAGATGGTTAGGTGCAAGCATCCTAGACTGCTGAACACTCTAAAGAAGACTCAAGAAGGCCATTGGGGATTCTTTGAACTAAGGAAGGCAAAGCAGACAATGGCTGCTTATGTGTTACAGGTATAGTAGTGCTTTAATGTCTCTTTCACACTGTCATGGATGGAGATAGCCTCTGGGAGGTTTGCTTTCTGCAAAAAACACAGGGATGGATGGAAAAGTGTAAGAGATTGGTTATTTTTTGCATTAACCAATGTAAGAAGTCTGCAATTAGCATTATCATGCTCATCACATGGCCAACATAATTTCTTTCCCTAAATCTAAGTTGTTGTCATGAACTCAAATTGGTTGATCATTTTTAAGAGTTTTTAATTTAAATTTTGTTTCTGCTGAGGTAAATGGCCTACATTAGTCTTGCACATATTTAACCTATCATTGTAGGCCAGATCCAAGTTCTTTGAAGATTGAGTCCACATCTGATATAATGGCTTACACTGTACATGGTATATAATGCAACGCAATATTCAGTGCTGCTTTGTGCTATTACTGACAATTAAATTGTTAATAAAAACAATACTTTTATACTGCTTTATAGTTTAGGACTATTTCACTTACATTATTTCAATAATTCCACCTCAAAGTTCCTGAAACAAGTAAGCAAAAAAGGAAACTGAATTTGAATTGGCCCTACTTATGCATAAGGAAAGTTTAAGTTAGTTCAGATAGGCTAAGTGAATTTGCAGGGTCAACCAGTTACCAACGTTATTATGTATGGCTTATTATTGTAGCTCTACCCACAATCTACACCAATAAAAGAGTAAGATGCAAATTGACCATACCTTCGTGATGCCCACCAGCCAATCAGGAGTGAGTATGCAAATTAATGCAACAATGATGGCAGGTTAATTTGCATATGCAGGCACTGAGTGGCCAGGGGCGGGGCAGGACGCAGGCATTCCACACCACCCCAGCCCCTCCGGGCCTCTGGGCAGCGTGGGAAGGCGGAAAGGCAGCTCTGGCCGGAGCGAAGGTGGTGCTGGCAGCCAGGGGAAGGAAGGCCCATTCTTGCACGAATCTTCGTGCATCAGGCCTCTAGTACAATTATATTGACCCTTCCTGACTGAAGGAAGGTTTGCCTTCCTTATGGAATGAAAAGGCACCAAATATCTGTGATACTGTGATGGTATCTGAAAATCTTTCCCATCATCACAGAAGTGATGATCAGAAAAGAAAAACTTGTCATCAGCAAAAAACTGCCATTGTGATAATTGACCTTTTACCACATATATATTACTTTTCTGAAATCTAAACTTGAAGGTGTGCCCAGAATTATAATTTCTATTTTAAGTGATTCCATTGTATCAGGTAATATAATATTATTCTGTTCAATAACACAAAAACCTAGAATAATGTTTAGAATAAAGAATGTAGACAAAAGTATTTTGTAAAGCAGTATAAATATAGGATGAGCCCTGGCTGGTTTGGCTCAGAGGATAGAGCATCCACCTGTGGACTCAAGGGTCCCAGGTTCAATTCCGGTCAAGGGCATGTACCTTGGTTGCAAGTACATCCCCAGTGGGGGGTGTGCAGGCAGCTGATCGATGTTTCTCTCTCATCAATGTTTCTAACTCTTTCTCCCTCTCCCTTCCTCTCTGTAAAAAATCAATTATATATATATATATATATATATATATATATATATATATATATAAATATAGGATGAAATGTGGACTGAGGAACAGTTTTCATAATTTTCCATAATCTATATATATAAAAGCCTAAGCAACCAAATGACTGAATGACCAAATGACTGGTCGACAAGTCACTATGACGTGCACTGACCACCAGGGGACAGACACTCAACGCCCAGGACCAGATTCCCTCCTGTCTGGATCAGGCCTGTGGGGATCGGGCCTGTGGGGATTTGGCTGAAACCAGCTATCCAACATCCCCCGAGGGATCCCAGATTGGGAGAGGGTGCAGGCCAGGATGAGGGACCTCACCAGTGCATGAATCTGTGCACAAGGCCTCTAGTATTTAATATGTTGCTTTATAGATAGCCCATCATTGTACATTCAATTTCTTCTGATCGAATGGATTTACAAAAATACCTTAAATATAAAAAAGGCAGGAAAATTAGGTTTAGTATTCTATTTTTAAATCTTGTAATTTATTTGAGTCAGAGACTGAAGCCTACATAGAGGGAATTCCTTTTTGAAAATTATCTTTTCTGACATTTAATGATATTTTTCTTTAGTTTATGCACATAAATGTACATCCCATATGGATTATTATTATTTTAATGTTTTCTGGTCTATAAAATGTTCATTTCAAAAACTATTTTGGTATATTTGTTTAGTTTTAGAGACATTGTTTCTCATTTAATTTAAACATGAAAGTAAATAGTATCTATATTTATCACAAGCTACTTTATATTATTCTGAAATATAGAGTTTCAGCCTGCTGAAATATTTATCTTCATGTATAAAATATTTTTTTGTTTTTGTTGTTCTCCAAAATGAGCAAGTCTAAACCTTTTTATGTTGTTGCCATAGAAGACTAACAACTTGATTAAATATACAATTCTAGAATCCCAATTTCCCTATTAATATTGTTTGAGCAATTCTTAATTTTCAGCTTTAACGTAACAAGTTTAAGGGCAATATGTTTTTTATCCTCTTCTGGTAACTTCTTCCTATTTCATGCAATTTTGATTTCTTTCTTAATATTAAAATACTAGGGGCCCATTGCACAAATTCGTGCACCTTGAAAGGAACTATAGGCCGCGAGGCTGCGGTAGGCACAGGGGTGGGTCTCGGCCCATCTTCTGTGTCCCCACCCGGCCCCTCCCACTGTGGCCCCCCCTTGATCTTCTTCCTGCTGGCAGCACCGCTCCCACCACCGCCACTCCCACACACTGACAGTGCCGGCCCTGCTCGCATCCACTGACAGCGTGGAGCGGTTGGGGCTGGCACCGTCCACAGGTGCGAGTGGCAGCTGCTGCCCCAATTGCCCTCAGGAGCAGGGGGAGTTGGAGAATCCCTCAGGGGCGATTAGAGCTGGCTGCCGCCGCTTGCACCCGCTGACAGTGCTGATCGATCAGGGCCGGTGCCCGGAACCAGCAGCGGGTGCAAGTGGCGGCTCCAGTGCCAGCCGCGGGTATGAGCGGGGCCAATGCCAGCAACATGTGCGAACACTTGGCGGGACCACGGCATGTGGGAGCAAAGAATTTTCTGTAACTACCAGAGGTTCTCCCTGATGACAGTGACCGGTGCCCCACCTTGGTCTGGCACCCCCGCTCACCTAATCCACCATCCCAATGCATCTGACGCCCACCATGTTCTGTGCTCTGCCGCCTGCTGCCAATGCCTGCCATGTCCCGCATGCACCTCCTGGTGCTCAGAGCACATCATAGCAACTGGTTGTTCGGTTGTTCTGCTGTTCAGTCTATTTGCATATTAGCCTTTTATTATATAGGACAAACTTTTGGCTTGGGTAAGCAACATGAATATATTTCATTAGTTTTGCTTACAATGTGTTGCTTTAAAAAATATTGATCCTTCCTAACTGAAATAAAGCTTGCCTTCTTATGGAATGTCATGACAGTATCTAAAAATCTGAAATATAATTAGGGATGTCTCTTCTAAAACTTAGAATATTTTATTTTATGTTTGTTTATTTTTTTCCTGGTATATACAGTTTTATTTTCCTTCTCAGTAAGAAAAAAAAATAATTTCTTTAAGCATCAATGATTTCCTTTTGATATGTTTAATTTTACTTTCATTGTTTTCGCTCATCCTTTTTATCTGCATTTTGAATGACATTAAAAGTCATTTTATAATAATTTAATATACCACTATGTCAACTCTAACTTTATTGTCTATGAGGCTGATTTTAATTGTTTCACATTTTAGTGTTTTGCATTCTTACTTTTCTCACCTATCGCACTACTCATGACAGTTTTTCTTATTCTAGTTTGTTTTGTTTAATTCATAATAGGACAGTATTAATTCTAAGACTAATTAAATTTGTGTCATTGTTGTTCTTTGCTATTTATTCATTCTTGAAAAAGGAAGAGTTCTATCTTAACTGCAAATTTTCCAAACAAATATTGACTTCCATCGATTCTACTTATTAGTCCTCCTTATTGCTGTTACATATCCTTCCTTTAACAACAAAAAACAGAATATTAATGTGAGTAGCCCTATCCCATTTTAGATCTTATAACAGCATTAAATCAGTTTATGTTTATTATTCACTGTTGGGGTTTTCCTTTACCTTCATTTCCAGTTATCGTTCTAAATTAAGGGTATCTGGAAACCTGAATCATATCAGTCATTTCAGCTTTCTCCCAATCTGTTTCTTTGTGTCCAGTTATTTCTGAAAGGTTTTTGTGTGTTTCTTTAATGGAAGGAGAAAGAGTGAATGAATACTTACCTTTCACCACATGTGCGTATGTAGGTAAAAAGCAGGGATGAATGGCCAGGGTTTGGTTGTAAATGACTGAAAGTCTTTGAACCAAAGGCAAACACAAGGTAGAATGGATTGAATGCCTTTTGTCTTCTTTCTGGATCACAGGTCTATTTTGTTTCACCTGGAAATCCATGAGTAAGTCACACTTTGTATCACAGAATTTAACCTCCTGGAATTTAAAGCTACCGGTATAATCTGACCCTATTCTGGTGATGGGCTCTGGCAGCCTTTGTTTGGGGTAGATATGCGAGAGCCCACATCTCTTCTTGTTTTTGTAGGCATTTGGGTTCAAATTTAGAAGTTGCAGTTGGCGGCCAGATATCAATTTAAATTGAGCTCTCAATATTGCTTTTTAAATCTGAAACCTAATAAAAATAGAAGTTCCATATTCAATATTAAGCATAATAATTTTAAATGTTAATACAAAAACATTTAGGGGAATTTTCCTCATAAATCACAAGAGTGTAATATAGTGAATCCATTGTATTATTTGATCTAGATATCTGTTTTACTTAGATCAGCTTTTCAGAGGTAATGAATAAGCTTATCATTGTTGTCTCATCTTCCCCATAATCTTTTATGGGACTGAGTAAGAAGCTTGACAGAAATATGCTACGGTTGAAGGAGTAAATTGACTTTTTGTTACAATAGTGTTATTAATTAATTCTGCATGGAAACCTCTTTGCTTTGCTTTTTAGAATATTCAAATAATGGTACATAACACATTCTATTATGTTTTCCTTTTGTTCAACAAAAGTTATAAATATTACAATTTGCTTGGTTAAGATTCATTTTTAAATGTTATGCCTAGAACTACAAAAAGCAAATGAAACCGACTTCATAGCTATCTACCCCCCTCACCCCTCCTTTTCCAGAACCCTGCAAAAACAACCTTTTATAAAGCCTATAAAGCATATAAATGATTAAATGATTTAACAACAATTTTCCAGGCTTTTGAAAAATAAAACCCAGTGAAACAAAGAAATACAAAACAAAACAAAAAATACAGTTCTTAGGAAAAAAAGAATCGCAGCAATGACTGATTTATAGCTAATTTTTATTGCACTTATATTTTATAAATAACAAAGATTTGAAATACAGCATAATGCTACTTGACCACATAAAAAGAAGATAAATGCATTAAAGAACACCTGACTTAATTATTAATAGAATATTTAATAAAGTTCTGAATCTAGAGAACATCACATTATTAAAATATTTAATCTAAGTCTTTAGATGAAATGATTATTGCAGAACATTAGGCATGCACAAAATGCAAAATAGCTACTTTTATTCAAGTGTTAATACTTTTATTAACAGAAATGGCAGTTTTACAAAATAAGTAGAACTTAAACAGGAATAGCCTTCACATTGTCCTTTTGTTCTTTTAAAACTATTGGTGCCTGGCCAGTGAGGCTCAGTGGTTGAGTGTTGGCCAATGAACCATGAAGTCATGGTTCAATTCCTGGTCGGGGCACATGCCCAGGTTGTGGGCTCAATCCCTAGTGTGGGGAATGAAGGAGGCAGCCGATCAGTGATTCTGTCTCATCATTGTTGTTTCTATCTCTCTCTCCTTCTCTCTTCCTCTCAGAAATCAATAAAAATGTATTTAAAAAAAGACAAAACAAAACAAAACAAAAAACAACTATTGGTGACCAGGCTGGGGAGGGAATACTTCTCAAGGAAATAAGTGAAGAATGACATATGTGTAGTTTTCCTATTTTATTTGCCTTTCCAAGGAATCCTTTCTCCACTCATATCTTGTCATCAGGATGATTGTTTCATTCAATGTCATCAACTATCCCACTTAGCCATTATTTCTGTCTGTGAAGTCTTAATTTTCTTTTATTCAAAAATGTTTTTTTTTTTTTTAGAAAAATCCATGTGTATTTTAATGCATTTTGTAAAATTTGTTATACAAGGCATCTGATTGAATTGTTTAGTCCACCTGATTATTTTTTTAAATTTTATTGATTGATTGATTTGAGAGAGGGAAGGAGGGAGAAAACAACATTGATTTGTTGTTCCATGTATCTATGCATTTATTGGTTGATTCTTTTTTTAAAATATATTTTCATTGATTTCAGAGAGGAAGGGAGAGAGAGCTAGAAACATCAATGATGAGAGAGAGTAATTGATGGGCTGCTTCCTGCACACCCCCTATTAGGGAGTGAGCCTGCAACCCAGACATCTGCCCTTGACCGGAATCGAACCCGGGAACCTTCAGTCCATAGGCCAACACTCTATCCACTGAGCCAAACCAGCTAGGGTTTGTTGGTTGATTCTTATATGTACCCTTATTGAGAATCAAACCTGTAACTTGGTGTATCAGGACGAGGCTCAAACCAACTGAGCTATGTGGCCAGGCACCTAATTAAAATATAAATATTTTAAATAATTATGGAATATAAGATGTAGCAAGTAAAAGTTTATATCCATAATTGCTAATGTTATTAATATATAATTTAAAAGATATCTACCTTTCTGTATTTCATATTATCATTTTTCTGAATATCTTAAAAAGCAAGTGAAATATTTAAAGTTATCACGAGATTTTCATGCATATCAGTCGCCCTAAAAGATTGAACACTAGATTATTAGGTGTTCTGTTATAGTTTAAATATATTTTACGCAGAACTAATGTGACAGTCTTCATTCTCCACTTAAGATTGACACAAATATTATTACTGTTTTTTTAAAGAGTGAGATATTTCAAGTCTACCTGTGGTAGGATGAATAATGGCTCTTAAAGATATCCAAAGTGTTTATCCCTAGAAGCTATGAATGGTACCTCACATGAGAGAAAAAAGAGTTTTACAGTTAAAGTCATGTGCCACATATCTCATTTTGGTCAGCGTATATGATGGTAGTCTCAGAGTTTTATAATGGAACTGAAAAATTCTTATGTTCTAGTGATATGATAGCTTTCATAACATCACAGTGCACAGCATTACTCACATGTTTGTGGTGCTGCTGATGTAAACAAGCCTGCTCTGCCAATCGTTATAGAAGTATAGTGCATACAATTTTGTACAAAACATAATACTTATAATGATAATAAGCAATTATATTACTGGTTTATGTATTTACTATACTATACTTTTATTTTAGAATGTACTTCTTTTTATTTAAAAAAAAAGTTTGCTAGAAAACAGTATGCCATGTTAAGCGGGCAGAAGCCTCTACATCTGTTTTACAGCATCTCTTGATTGCATCATTTTCTCTTGTGCTTAAACTCTTGTTGCTTTGTACAGTAACATGCTGTACATTTTTGTACCCTAGTAGCAATAAGCTATAGCATATAGCCTAGGTTGGTAGTAAGCTATACCATCTAGGTGTAGGTATGTACACACAATGATGTGCAGACAGTCATCAGGTTACGTCGGACTCGAAGTATGTCATTTCATGGTTACATCGCCATTTCCCATTTATTTATTAAAAAAAAAAGTTCCGTCATATCGACATATGTACATATGTGCTTTATGTTTTTTATTATTTATTTACCACAAGTAAAGGTCAGGAATTGTTATATTTCTTGTAATTTTGTTTTACTGTGTCACTTCATTACTGCTGTGTATGTGCTCCATGTGAGTGACGTAGGTGCTTATGGAGGTGGGTTCCGACTTAACGGCGAAAATCGCGTTACATCACCTGTAGGAATGGATCTCCGACGTAACCCGAGGACCTGCTGTACACACAACAGTGAAATCTCTCCTACGCATGAATTTCTTACAATATATCCCCAGAGTCAAGATCTTCACTTGGGACATGGTTCATGACTAATACACTTTCTTCTCTCCTGCCTATCTTACTCTGATTCTCTAGGGATACATTTAGAACCACCTAGATATCCAGATAATCCAGGATAGCAAGGATTTTATACAAATGCTAGTGGCCCGGTGCATGAGATTCATGCATTGGGGGCGGGGGGTGTCCTCAGCCCAGCCTACGCCCTCTCACAGTCTGGGACCCCTTGCTCCTTACGGTCTGCCTGCAGAGGAGGCGGGAAAGGCTCCCCGCCACCTTTGCTCCACTCGCCAGCCATGAGCCCTGGTTGAGTGGTATGCCCCCTGTGGGAGAACACTGACCACCAGGGGGCAGCTCCTGCATTGAGCTGGAGTGCACCTCATAGCGACCTGCTGTTTGGTCGATTTGCATAGTATGCTTTTATTATAGAGGATATATTCTCCAAAATGTGCAGAGTAGACTGGCTGGCTGGTGAGTCGAGTTGATGCTGGCTCAGGGTAGAGTTGATGTTGAAGCTTGAATCTGAAGGCAATTTGCTGACAGAATTTTCTCTTCCTTGGGGAATTTTCTTACAGTGTTCAACTGATTAACTATTTGAATAAAGTCCACACACATGTTAGGACATGTGCTTTCCTCAATTACTGATTTAAATATTAAAAAGAACTTTAGAGAAACTTAAGCTCATTTTAACAATATGTTCAATGTAACATCCAAATGTGTTCAACCAAATATTTGTTATTGTGGTTAGCCAAGTTGAAACATAAAATTAAGCATCGCAGAAGGCAATTTAATAAAAGAGTGATTGAAAGGACCACAAACAGCTCTAGCCAGTTTTGCACAGTGGAGAGTGTCGGCCTGTGGACTGAAGGTTCCTGGGTTTGATTCGGGTAAGGGCACACACATGCCTGGGTTGTGGGCTCAATCCCCAGTGGGGGACATGTAGGAGGCAGCTGATCAATGTTTCTCATCATTGATGTTTCTATCTCTCTCTCCCTCTCCCTTCCTCTCTGAAATCAATAAAAATATATTTTGAAAAAAGAAAAGACCACAAACAAAGGAACAATGGCAGCCATCAGAGGCTAAAAGAGGCAAAGGACTGATTCTTTCCTAGAGCCACTGGGGGAAGAGAATCTTTGCCATTCTCTTGATTTCAGTCTAGTGATATTGATTTGTGCTAATGTAAGTCATGTCTCTGAAAGTAATTATTTCCAGGTAGTTGGAACTAGAGCTCAGTGTAGAAAGTACAGATGCATGACCAATGAATAATCTAGTTTTCATGTGTACAATGTAAAGGAGTTATTAAAAATCCCATTTACTATAAAGTAAATTTATAATGATATTAGAAAGAGCAATATCTTTTAAAATCTGATTTTAAATTATTTCTCAATGAAGTAAATTCAGTTTTCAAAATTATTATTTATTTTGATTTTGTAACTCATTGCTCTGTAAACAAAATGATGGCAAACACTTGCTCTGTTGGGTTTACTAATGTTTCTCTACCAAGCATCTAACAATGCTTGTCACATTAAAAATATAAAAATTGTAACTATTTGTTAAATAAATGAATGAATCATATTCATGTTTTAATTATAATATATTTATGGCACTTTAAAATACTTTAAAAATAAAATGTTCTTTGTAAGGAAACTTAGCTTTACTTTTAGATTGTACAATATAAATAAAACTATGTATATATTAAAATAATATTTAATGCTACATTTATAATTTGTGAATTATAAATGTATTCAATATGATTATCAAATAAATTTTAGCCCATAAGTGCTGATGTAAATTGTTTTTAAAACAACCTATATTATTTTAAGTTTGTGATATAAATTGTGTTTAAAAATATTTCTATATTTTCTAACTCATCATTTTTAATGTATGCATACTTCATAGCTAAGTGTAAATGAAGAGATTGGTATTTTTGCTTCTTACTATTAAAATTTATTAATATAAAAATTAATTAAATTACACCAAGTAAAATAATTAATTATTATATTCCAAATTAAAACACTTCCTTTGAAATTAGAATTACATGTACATGGATTTAATAAAAGTATTAATGCCTTTAAATGTTTTCTAAATTGTTGCATAGAAAATCATTGGAAACCACTTAAATTTAAAATATATTTTTATTTGATAAATTTGTTTCTCTCTCACTAATACCCTCTTCAGTAATGTAGATTTTAATTTGCATGATTTATCACACTTTAACATTTATTTGCATAATTAATGAATGTTCTGCTGTGATGCTCATTCTGATTTCTGAAAAATGTGTTGAATTTTTCATGTTATATGGGTAAAAATGGATGAGAAGGGCAAGGTATTCGTTTCCTGTGGCTGCAGCAGCAAATTTTGGTTGAGTAAATAAAAGAATTATTGGTAATTTATAATTTTATAGAACTGAAATTATTATTTTAGAGTAACTAGAAATCTGAATTGTATGTTTTAAAGACCACATCAATAGTTAAGAATTTATTTGTATTTCTATATACTAACAAAAATTTTTCAAAATTGAAATAGGAAAAGAACTATTCACAATATCATTAAGCATACAGAACTTAGGGATAAACTTAACATAATATGCACAAGTTGTGTACAATGAAACAACAAAATATTCCCAGGAGAATATAAAGTTGAATCTAAGTAATAGAGAAATATACTGTTTACATGGGTTGGAATATTCAATATTATAAGATGTTAATTTTCTACAAACTTATCTATAGATTCAACCAAAATTCTAATAGGCTTTTTTTATACATTGTCCAGTTGTTCATAAATATGTATGGAAATTTAATGGTATTATAATAGACAAAACTTTTGAAAAATTACAATAAAGTTGGAGAACTTCAACTATTTGATTTCAAGATTTACTAGAGAGCTCCATTAATCAAGACAGCATGATATTGGCATAAGCATAGAAACATAGATCAATGGAAGAGAATGGAGAGTCTAGAAATAGGCTCAAATAGATGTGGTCAATTGATTTTTAGCAAGCATGTGAAGTTAGTTCAATAGGGAAAAATAGTCTTGTCAACAAATGGTGCTGAAGCAATGGGCTTATTTTGTGCAATAATATGAACAATACCTGACCTCATACTATACTCAATGGTCAGTTCAAAATATTCCATAGACCTAAATGGAACAGAAAAATATAAATGAAACATGTTCACACAAAGACTTGGGTTTAAAATTTCTAGGATTTTATACAAAATGGTAAAAACCTAGAAATAAACCAAATGGTAATTAATAGGTGACTGGATAAAAAAAAATCTGTGACATATACATAAAGTTTAATACTATTCAACAATAAAAAAACAACTATTGATACATGCAACAACATGGCTGAATCTCAAACTCATTATGTTAAGTGAATTATTTCCTACATAAAGTATCTGTATTGTTAGTGATTATGTCTGTGTCAAATTCTAGAAATAGCAAACTTACCAATGATAGAAAGCAGAGCAGGGTGTCTCCAAAGTGCAGGGGGAGGGAGAGAATTCACTGCAAAAAGGTCAGAATAACTTTAAAAAGCGATGATATTTTTTCTATAACATAATTTTGGTGCTGGTTACAGTACTTTATATAGTTATCAAAATTTCACAGCTAAATTGGGGAATATTACATATGTAGATTAAAACTATTAAAAAATAAAACCATCTTAAAATCTTGTCATAAAGACTCAGATGTTTTAAAATTAGTTCTACCATAACAGATACTTCTTATCTAAGAACAGCACAAATAGTGGGAAAATATAAAAGTGGAAGTCCAATCAAGTAATTTTATGATGTTAGTAATATGCTGATGACAAATAAGATGAGAATAGTATAAGAACATAAGCATAAAAATCACAATCTTATATTAGTCATAAACATATTTATAAACATTCTAAACAAATCAAATTTACAAATTGTATTCAAAGAAAGGAGTTGTTCTTCAATAACTTTTCTGATGTTGTTAAAAAATTGAAGAATTTATTATATTAACAGATTAATGGAGAAAAACAATCATTTCAGTAGATAAAAACTATTTGGTATATTTCAATATTATTTCAAGGTATGACTCATTGGAAGATATTAATAGACCAGAACTTTCTTAGCCTGATATTTGGTAACAAGAAAATTGTTGATAAAATGTAATATTAAATTATAAAATTTTAGAAGAATTTGTTTTAGGTCAGAAATAAGACATACGATTCTCCAATTTCCACCCGATGTTAACTATTTCTATTCAACATTGTAACAAAAATTACAAGCAGGAAAAAAATACATTAGGTAAACATTTTAAAAATTGTAATGAAAGCAACACAGCAATTAAAAAAACAAAACAGTTGTTTTACAGATATAACCCTAATATAATCTGCAGAGACCATATTACAATGAACAAAATAGACCAAAACAAAAAAAAAGACCAAAAGTTCAAGTCTGTATAAGAATACTCTAAATAATATATCAAACAAAGATTTTGGAGCTTATGTTTATATAAAGAAAAATAAAGAAAATAAATAAGTGGTATCTAAAATAATATGGAGCTACATCTTTAAAGTGTTGAAATAAAATAGCTGGAAATGTATAACCAGTGAAAATACCCTTCAAAAATCTGGTGAAATAAATACATTTCAATTGAGAAAAGATATTAATAGCATACACATGCTAAAACAAGTATAAAAGGATTTTCTTCAGGCAAAATGGAAATGGTAATAGATGAAAGCATTGATATGTACAAGAGATAAAATGGAAAAGAGCAAATGTGGTAATAAACCTAAACGTATCCTAATAAAGAGGGAATATGCTAATTGACCCTCACGCCGTCGCAAATAAGGTGGTGCCCACAGCCAATAAGGAGGGAATATGCTAATTGACTGCCACACCCTCAAATATGGCGGTGCCCACAGCCACAAGATGGCAGCGCCCAGTCCCCTCAGCCCTGCCAGGGTGGCAGGTGTGCAGCAAGGCCGGGTCCGCCCCAAGGCAGGTCTGGCTGCTCCACGTGCCTGCCTCCGGAGTCCCCCAGTCCCCTCAGCCCCCCAGCCACCCATGGCTGGCCCGAGGTGCAGGCAAGCCTCGGATGGCAGCTGCCCAACTGCCCAGGGCCACCTGAGGCTCAGGTAACCAGGGCCAGCCGAGGCTTGCACTGCCGGCAGTGGCAGCAGCATAGGTATGATGGGGCATTGCCTTCCCCTGATCACCGGGTTGCCTCCTGCCCCTGAGGGCTCCCAGACTGTGAGAGGGGGCAGGCTGGGCTGAGGGAACCCCTTCCAGTGCATGAATTTTTATGTACCGGACCTCTAGTAATACCCCAAGTGGCTTAAAATACACGCATTTAAAATGTCAACAATAATACAGACAACAGGGGGGTGAGGGCATGAGTGGGGGGATTGGGGACAATGGGGAGATAAGGACACATATGTAATACCTTAATCAATAAAAACATCAAAAAGACAGTATAATTATAAAAAATAATACAAAAAGAGAGCAAATAAAGTTAAAGTAATTTAAGTTTTAATATTAGACATTAATAAATTAAAGGTGTATCTCAAATACCACTAAAATAGTACCACTACTGCATAAATCATAGCTCATTGAAGGGAACACTTAATATGCTACAAGAATACCAATTGATAGGATACTTGGGTGAAAGAACTAAGGAGCAGCCCTCTTTACCATCACTGCCAAAGTACCTCAGAAAATTGAAAGAAGCAGGGGAAGACAAAACTTTCTAACTTTCTATCAACTAGTCATTAGCTGTTGGCTATCCCTGGAAGAAGGCAGACACCTGGGCAAAGCAGCTTCTTCATGCTGAGAGCAAGTTCTGATGAATGACTCAAGTGTGAGCCTTTCATAGAGTTTTGATAGATGAAGAAATGAATACCTTGACACAAAGGTGATCTTGGCAGCACTCCACAGTATTCACTACAATGATTTAGGATCCAATACTGAAGATAATTTGATAGCTTATAAAAATGGTCACAAAGGAGGGAATACAAAAATGAATAGGCTGGACAGTAGGGACCAATAGCCAGAGGGTCGACTTAAACTTGAATATATCAATTCCATTTCATTGATATACTCATTCAGTTCACTGGCACCACTTCCATAAGCACAGCCAGACCAGCATCTATGCTCCTTGAGAATAATGCCCTTTCTTATGTTGTTTACCAGTGGAATGCCAGTGCACAAAACACGGGCTGACACTTCTTAGTGCTCACTATATGTGGAATAAATGAGTTGTAATTATAGTTCCTGTCAAGATTAGAAATTCTGTCTTTTGACAGAAATTACAGACTTCTTGAGGACTAGAGGGAAGAAGGCCTAAGTCATCCTTAAAGAATGCCATGCCTGTACTGGGGTGACCTATCTTGGAAGGTTTCCTGTCATGTGGGTGGGTGGGCCATCATTCTCCCAAGCCCAAGGCATGCTTGCCAATTGTATCTGGGCAATTTTTTTCCACATTCTTCATCTTTTTGGTGTTCTTCAGGCTTTTTATCCTCCTTAAGGTTGTTCATTGAGTTATAATTTAAATAGAATAAATTTAACTATTTTTAGTAATGCAGTTTTGTGTATTTTGAAAGATGTGTAAGGTCTTATAACCATCTCCAAAATAAAGATATCAAATATTTTCATCACCATGAGGAGTTCCCTTCTGTTTCTTTAGTCAGTCCTCTTCCAACATTCTCAGTTTCTGGCAACCACTCATTGATTTTTAACTTATAGATTTGCTTTAGCCAGAATGTTATAGAAATGGAACAAAACTATTTTAATATTTTTCATATTTGGCTTTTTTAACATGATACTTTTGAGATTCATCTATGTTGTTGCATATTCAGTAGTAACAATACTTTCTTTTCTTTGGGTCATTAACTTGTGCCCTATGTGACTTTTGCATTTTTTTCAATAAACCATAAATATATGTTACCCAACAGATGTTTGGACATTTTAAAAAGTTTGAAAGTAGCAATATTTTCTAGTCACAAATCCTCAGAACCTATACCAAGGATTTTTAATCTGTCCACCTACTCTATTAAGTGATGACTTCTGTAAAATCATAGTTAAGCTATATAGACTTTTTTAGACCTCTATTGTTGTATATTGTGTTAATCAGTCTTTTAACATTTCTTCCAGTTTGCTACAGATTTTAATTAAATCCTATAACATATTTACTGAGAACCTACCAGATGAATAGCTCTGTGTTAGCCACTATAGGAACATAAACATGAGTAGGAGCCTACAGAAAAATGAAGTTGTCACAAATATCTAATTTTGGATTCTAATGTTTATAACTAGTTGAATTTAGACAAGTGTTGTTTTCATATTCTTCTGACTAAGGCTCACCAAATATAAATGTTGCTAAAACCTTGTCAAGCGAAGTATCTACACATTCAATTGTTAGATTAAAAACCCATGACAACAAGATAAAAACAAAAGCAAATAAAATTAATTATCTTGAAGAAAAATGTCAAAAGACATTAACTGAAGCTAATTCATAAGAAAGGTGAGATTTTTTTTTGGTGTTAATAATCTGTAATTTTATTTGGAGTAAGATTTCTTTGAGATTTATATTGAAATATTTTGAAATAACTCAAACACTAAAGTAATGAATGCCTAATAATTAAATGCACTTGCTTACTATATAAATCTCTCTGTGCTCTGACTGCATGATCTCCTCTCTGTTTAGATCATGATTTGCTCATTCTTTTTACACCTTGCTTTAACTGAATTAATTCAATGTTAACTAGTTAACGATGTAATGAAGGGACCATTTGACAAATAGGATATTCAGGTAAAATGACAAGACTATTTACATTTATTTTGTTTGAAATATTAACTAATTTAATATTTGTAGTATGTTGAATATTTTAAGATCAGAAAAGTATTGTTATTCTCACTTAATATTGTAGTTCCCTTCCTCAAAGCATCCCTAGTTCCCTCATAGCTATGGATCATATCAACAAATGCTTAGCATAATGTTTAAGATCCTCCAGTATCTGATTACTCATCTTATATGTCTCACACTTCTATTGACATAGGCAAAGGTGACCGTGCTCTATTTTTATCAACTTTATTCTTAAACATTAAAGACACAATCAAATATTACAGTTGTCAGAATTCTGCTCCCAGAATTCTGTTATGTCTAAATCCTTTTTTGTTTTTAGAATTTAGGCGTCACATGTGTCTTTTTTTTTTTCTTTTTTGAAGGGGTTGTCACATATGCTTTGGAATATTTCTATGAGAAATAACTTAGTTTGAATTGTGTAGGTTCCAAGCATACCATGATTTTAAAAATACATCAATGAGAAAGAAAGAAATGTTAATGGAAAACATAAAGTAGCCTAAAATTCAAATGTCTTAGGATGAAATTCTAACTTCATAATAAAAATAATGTAACACCTATAAAAATGTTATTCTGATTTTTAAAATATAAATATTTCCACTTAGGGAACTTCCCTCTTCTTTCTCTATTTTAGATAAATAATGTCTTCAGTTTTTTTTTGTTTTGTTTTTTTTTTTTGTTTTTGCCACTCTGTTCGGTTACTATCTGTCAGGAAAAGAATTAAACAGAAAACTAATTTTCAATATTGAAAGGAGATGAAATCTGGTCTTTTTCATTGGCTTGTGGTATTTAGGACCGAGCTTTCCACACATTACAATTATGTAGTGTCAAACCCTTCTTTTGGGCCCTCATTATTCTTTTAAAAAAGTATATTCCGGTTAAAAGAGAACACATTGATCTGATAGGAGAAAAAAAGAATAAAGCCAATTATATGCATACTATAGGAAAGGACCTTTCATAATAAATTCTAGAATGCTTCATATTACATATCTATAAATATTCTGAGACTATACTACCACCACAAAATATAAAATAGAATGGCAACTTGTCTTTAGCAAATAATTTTAGAATAAACCACATACCAAAACAATGTGATAGTCTCCTTGGAAAAATAAACATGCTCCTGGACCCTGAGTTGTGCATGCTTTATTTTAGAGTTATAAAAGGAAAATGAAAAACAGCTCCTCAGGAATGACCATCGTGTTGTGTGTAATGTAGTGTACACATCATGTGTGTTTTCAGCCATTCTATTAAGGGATTCAACATATTGTTTTCTTTCAAGGTTTCAGTCACTGTACTTAGCACCCTGCCTTTCAGACTTTGGCTACAGTAGGCAAAATCTTATTCACACTAACAAAAACAGCTAGAGCCCTTCTCCCTGGGACATACAACCCACACAGATAAGGTGTCTTGAGTTAACACAGGGTAGAAACATTATACATGTTTTGTCTTTCAGCTTGAGTCACTAATTTGAAAATCCCCCTTCTCTTTGGCAACATTTTTGAATTTCAGTGTGCAGTAAAATCATGTGTCTATATAGAATGTCAGAAAAAGATATGGGAGCCGTGCCCCACTAAACCATGTTGGATTTGGCAGAGATTGACACTGTTTCTGGAGTCCAGGTCCTTCTGGATCTCTCAGAAGCTATTTTTCAATGGTCTGGGTCAAGAAGAGAGGTAGGATAGAAGACTCCAATTTGCTTCCACATTCCTAAACTCCATTACTCTGCTGAGTATCACTGAATACTATGAAATAAAGAAATGTGTCCAAAATCTGAAGTTTTCTTTACAATGTACATAACCTTTAACATTAATTTCTAAATAAGAGAAAGAAAATGCTTGGCCTAGTTTATGGGAATCTTTTTCCAGTGGAAAGAGAAAAAAAGCACAAGGTTGTAAGGAATTCATGATATCTACAGAAGATTTCATTCTGGGCACATATCTTGCAAATACTAATAAAATATTTGTACTATATCTGGATTCAATAAGGGCATGGAGCCTGAAATAAGGAGAACATAGAGAAAAGATTAAAAAGTTGTTTTCCCTTTTTTTCCCACCATATTACAGTATCTTCTCAGGTCAATGTCTATTTTTTAATAACAGCTTTACTGATTAATTCATGTAGCACAAAATTCATCTAAAGTGTATAGTTCAGTGTTTTTTTTTTGGTTTTATTTATTTATTTATTTATTTATTTATTTATTTATTTATTTATTTTTAATTTCTTTATTGATTAAGGTATCACATATTTGTCCTCATCCCCCCCATTCCCATCCCAAACCCTTCCCATGCATGCCCCCACCCCGCTGTTGTCTGTGACCACTGGTTAGGCTTATATGCATGCATACAAGTCCTTTGGTTGATCTCTCCCCTTACCCCCACCCTCCCCTATTTTCCCTCTGAGGTTTGACAGTCTGATCGATGCTTCCCTGTTTCGGGTCTGTTTTTGTTCATCAGTTTATGTTGTTCATTATTTCCCCTAGATGAGTGAGATCATGTGATACTAGAAATACACTTATAAGAACCGAAAATGAGACAAGCAATAATGGTTATGCTGGGAGGCAAATGAATCAGTCTGTAGTGAGTTTCTTTCTGGGCCAACAGTTCTTTTGAGTCACAATTTCAATGTCAAACAGTTCCTTATGTGTACATGTCAGCAATGATATTTCAGTTCTGGATGGTGGACAAATGCTGGGGAATAATGGATAAAAGTGATAGTAAAAGGTATGGATTTCTTTGTGAGGTGATGAAAATGTTGTAAGGAATTCATGATATCTACTGAAGATTTCAAACTCAGTTTTTAATATATTCACAGGTATGTGCAACCATCACCACAGTCAATTTTAGAACATTTTCATCACCTCATAAAGAAATCCATACCTTTTACTATCACTTTTATCCATTATTCCCCAGGCCAAAGCAACACCCAACTATTTCTTGTCTCCATAGATCTGTCTCTTAGAGAGGCTTCATATAAATGGAAGCATATAATATGTGATTTTGGGGGTAACAATCTTCATTAACTGTTTTCAAGGTCCATTTATGTCGCAGCATGCATCATTACTTCATTTTCATTTATTTTTATGACTAATGCATATTGCATTGTATGGATACCACATTTGTTTATCCATTCATGAATTGATAGATATTTGCGTTGTTTCAACCTTTTGTCTTTTATGAATCATGCTGCTATAAACATTCATGTGGATATACTAGTACTAGTATATTTTCATTTCTTGGGTATTTGCCTAACAGTGGCATTGCTATGTCATATGCAAACTTTATGTTTAACTATTTGAGGAACTTCCAGGGTGTTTTCCATAGTGGCTGCATCATTTTACATTTTCTCTAGCAGTGTATGAAGGTTCTGATTTCTCCACATCCTTGCCAACATTTGTTATTATCAAACTTTTTTATTACAATAATTCTAGTGTATATGAAGAAGTATACCATTGTGGCTTTGACTTGCATTCCCATCTTGTCTAATGATGCTGAGTATCTCTTCATGTATTCATTGGGAATTTATAAATCTTCTTTGAAGAAATGTTTTCTCTTTGTCTTTTTATTATTGAGTTGGAACTGTTCTTTATATGTTCTAGATGCCAATCCTTTATTAACTACACTAGAGGCCCAGCGTGCACAAAATCATGCGCAGTTAGGGTCCCCAGGTCAGTGGTTGGCAAACTCATTAGTCAACAGAGCCAAATATCAACAGTACAACAATTGAAATTTCTTTTGAGAGCCAAATGTTTTAAACTTAAATTTCTTCTAATGCCACTTCTTCAAAATAGACTCGCCCAGGCCATGGTATTTTGTGGAAGAGCTACATTCAAGGGGACAAAGAGCCACATGTGGCTCGTGAGCCACAGTTTGCCAACCACAGCCCTAGGTCATCTTCTCCCAGCTCACCAGCCCCCACTGCCACCCCTTGGTTCTCTGTGGTTCCCCATCACCACATGACTCTGGTTCCCCGGAGCCTGTGGGCTGTGGAGAAGAACCAAGAGGTCACTGTTCCGCCCTCTCCCTGCCCTGCTGCCACTCACCTGGGTTCACTGTGGTTCCCCATTCACCACGCTGTGATTGGAGCCTGAGGGCCAGGGGAGGGACCAAGAGGTCAACCATTCCTCCCAGCTCGCCAGTCCCACCCCATTGCCACTCACCTCAGTTCCCCGTGGTGCCCTGATCACAGCATGGCTCCAGTTCCCCAGAGCCTGCTGCTGGGGGGGCGGGGGGGACCAAGAGGTCGCCGTTCTGCCCACTCGCCAGTACCGCCTTGCCGCTCTGTTCACTGTGGTTTCCTGTCTGCCATGCTGTGATCAGAGACTGAAGGAGGCAGGAGGGGGAGGGACTGAGAGGTCAGCAGTTTAGCCCACTCGCCAGTCAATGCCACCTCATGGCGGGGGGTGGGGCCGCAGGATCCTAGCCTGGTGTTCGGTCATCCGTTCAGTCATTTAGGATGTTATGGACCCTGGCTTTTTATATATTAGGATAATTTGAAAATGTTTTCCCACTCTATGGATCTTTTCACTTTCTTGGTGGTGTACTTTGAAACAATTATTTTAATTTTGATAAAATTCAATGTATGTATTGTTTATTTTGTTGATCATGCTTTTGGTGTCATATTTAAGAATTTATTGCCAAACCTAGGTCATGAAGGTTAACTCCCTTGTTTTCCTCTGAAAGTTAGGTCTTCGGACCATTATATGTTAGTTTTTCATATGGTGAGAGGGAAGGGTCCAATTTTATCATTGTCCATGTGGAAATTCAATTGTCCTAGCTTCACTTGTTAATAATGTTGTTCTTTTCCCATGTTATGGTTTTGGTATCCTTGTCAAAAAATCAGTTGACAAGAGATACATGAGTTTGTTTCTGGGTTCTCAATTGCATTTTGTTGATTTATATGTTTACTAGAGGCCCAGTGCATGAATTCATGCACCAGTGGGGCCAGCCTGGGGTAGGTGCTGCAGTCTGTTGGCTGGCTAGCCCCACTCCCTGGTGGAACTCCAGGTTGAACTCCCAGTTAGGGGACAATTTGCATATTAGTCTTTTATTATATAGGATAATTAAATGCCCCTGGACTCCTAGCATAAGCTTATATTTTCTTACAAGATCTGTAATAGGCATTTGTCAAGTGATCTATTTGATGGTAGGCAAAGAGTAAATTTTGGTCCTGAATTTAGCAAACTACACATCAAAAAATAAAATTATCTTTGACCTGTGAACAAAAAGGGAGCTACACAGACCTGAAAAGCCCAGTGACCGAAAGGAACCACACAGGATGGTCTGAACATTAACTCCTAACTGGGCATGGTCATGGTGGGTAGTCACATCCCAGGCCTGTAGCTTCCTTAGTAAAAGGTTAATCTGCACCTTAAATGAGCCCTGTCTATTATTCTTGTGCATCTTAGAAAACATCCCTTTTAAATGTCAGAGTAGTTTTCTCTTCCAGACCTTTGATAACAGACCACTGGCAATAGAGCAGGATGACAGAAATTCTGTGTTGTTCTCTTGGCCACATTCTATCTCTGTTATCTGTAATTGATAAATGTCAACTGTGTTGTGCTCACCAATGTGAAAGAAGTATACATCTCGCCGAAACCGGTTTGGCTCAGTGGCTAGAGCGTCGGACTGCGGACTGAGGGGTCCCGGGTTCGATTCCGGTCAAGGGCATGTACCTTGGTTGCGGGCACATCCCCAGTGGGGGGTGTGCAGGAGGCAGCTGATCGATGTTTCTCTCTCATCGATGTTTCTAGCTCTCTTATCTCTCTCCCTTCCTCTCTGTAAAATATCAATAAAATATATTTAAAAAAAAAAAGAAGTATACATCTCTCCATTTTCCTTTTCAATGGATCTTAGAGACTTACCTGCTTTGCTTTCTCCTGGCTCCTTAATCTACCATTGAAGGTAACCATCCTTACCTTTTCTCTATTGATTCTAAATGTGCAAAATGAATTGCAAACCTGCCTTTCTCCACTGAGATCTTGTTTCTGGGCATGTCCTTAAAATTTTGGCTCAAATAAATTAGTATCATGGCTTCCTAGGGTTTGGGATGTTTCTTTTGTTGATAGACCTATGATGATATCTGTCTAAAAATGCCTCAGATTTTCTTGCTCAATATTATGTATAAAATAATGTTATATTCATGGCATAACTGAAGATTGCAGTTTCCTCTTCAAGGGTTTCCTAATTTAATAGGGGGCATGAACAAAGTAGTATATATATATATATATATATATATATATATATATATATATATTTACAAAATGAATTAAAGTGCAAGAGATATTAATATAATATAAACACACCTAATTTAACAATAAAAGAAGATTGTTTAATGGTTCAGTTCCAGTGAAAAATAATTCTATTAGTTCCAAAGTTTACCTTTTGCCTTCTACTTCTGTTAAGATGCCCTTTTCCATCGCTCTTAATCTTTTTATATTCTTTCTTCTTTTCCCTCAAGATTTGACTATGCAAGTTTTTATGCTCACACAATTTTAACTGCATTCTCGAGGCTAATTATTCCCCAAAGAACATCTCTAATCTCGTCCTTTCTATCTCCCTTCATTCCACCAATCTAATTACATAGAGTGTTGCGTTCCAGAAAAATACTGACAGATCATTTTCCCAGTCGAGTTTCCCAACTATTAAAATGAATCTCACCCCTCACTTTCATTTCCTCAAACTATTGACTCTAGTGCTGAATTTAGCACAGCCTCTAAAATGAAAGTGTGCTAATGATTCCAGGGAACTATAAAACATGAAAATTACAAATATCTCAATACACTGCCAAGAGAACATAATACAGTACTCAGTGTATTACCACTTGACAAATAGTTTCAGACTTTTAGGATTTCTTATGAAGCTAAGATTGGTAGTTTGAAGAGCTGTAATAGAAAACGTGTATCCTTCTAATTTATTTTCAAGATACACAAATCATCAAGAAGAAATCTATTTCTTAGATGCTCATTCTGAAATATGTTCCTAGTGTGTTTTGAGAGAGTAGAATATGTTCCTCTTTGCTAGTTATCTTATTTGTAATCTTATCTTTGGCATTATAGCTTTCTTTACACAAAATATATTTATTTAGCAGAGTATTGACTATAACGTTAGTTCTTATAACAAATATCCAAACAAACAGATCCAATAGTTGCTTTCTGTTGTCTTTTCTTTAGTTGATGTTTTGGTAGACTTCATTCTGGGCTGAAGTCATGCATCCCTTTTCAAGGGTTCCAGCTCACCCCTACCCCCAACTAAATCCCAAATAGAAATATTTGCAAATTATGCATTAGGGTTCTTGAAAATGAATTCCAATTAGAAAGTTCTATAGCCATGAGATTACCCATTTTCTCTAGCAAAGAAATCCTTAATACAAAACTTAAATATTTTGCAATTAATCTGTATGATTTAAAATGGCACCAGAAAGGATGAATAATAAATAGATGGAGTCACACTGAGAGTTTTGAGTGTCAATCCAACATTTGCTGTCCATATAGATTTGAAAATATTCCCCATAGTCTAGACATTACATTTTCATTAAAATCAATAGAATAAAAGCATAACATTAAAAGGTTATTTTTAAAGAATAAATGTGATAATGCCTATAAAAGGATCATCTGGCCTCTATTGACTTGTAGCTATCAGTAATGAAAATTTCAGTTACCTTAACATGTGATGGATATTGTTTTTAGAAGTTATAATTTATTTCATGTTACTCTCACCATAAAAAAATGTTAGTGAAGTTATACAATGCAAAATTGTGGTAAAGTTATTCAGCTAGTAATATCTGTGCTGAAAGAGACAATATAAAATTTCCAGTACATTATCTAAATGTACTTCACTTTAAGCTAAATAAAACTTTAAAACAGGGGTCCTCAAACTTTTTAAACAGGGGGCCAGTTCACTGTCCCTCAGACCGTTGGAGGGCTGGACTATAGTTTAAAAAAAACAACTATGAACAAATTCCTATGCGCACTGTGGGCCCGGGACGAGTTGGCTGCTAAGCAGGACAGGCAGCGGCACCTGGTGGGCCGGATAAATGTCCTTGGCGGGCCACATGTGGCCCGCAGGCCGTAGTTTGAGGACGCCTGCTTTAAAACAATAATTTCTAAAAAATTATTCAGAAAAATAATTCAAGAAAATTGGCGATGTTACTAAACTATTACACTACACATATCTATTAGTAAAAATGTCAGCTATGTGAATATGAAAGGCTATTTTTAATACTTAAGCTAACCAATGAATATATGCATGTATAATATGTGTTCATCTAAATTCTATATAATAAAGAGCTAATATGCTAATTACACCAGACAGTGGAACGACCTTGCGGAACAACCTTCCAGATGACCTTTCAGAACTACCAGTGCATGGGGCGGTGGGGCCGCGAGGTAGCCAGGGCTGCGAGGGCCGAGCCCCTTGCACGAATCTCATGCATCAGGCCTCTCGCAGAAGATAAAACATAGTTTTATTTTATAGCTAATGCATTCAGTTTTACAGCTTGGTTAATGATAAGTTCTATATAAAACAACTTTAGCCCCTCTATTTATGCTTTACCAATAAATGATATATGACACAATATACATTAGCTTTAATTTCACACTTAGTACCTTTCAGCTCATGTGGAATATTTTTAATGCATAACATATGTGTAGAATTAGCAATAACTATCAACTACCAAATATTTAAGAACCATGACCTGGCATTAATGTCTACCTTAAAATATTTGCTGAAGGCCGCTAAGTCATCTCTTCATTGACATCAGGAAGTGCCTAGCCTTGATTTCTTAATCATTATCTTGAACTACAAAATATTTATATAGAATAGAAAAATTAAACATATTTCCATCTGAAAAGGTTAAGTACTTGTTTCCATGGATACAGTGTTCAACTCTCAGTGCTAGTCAAAAGTCTAGTCAGTAACCAGTAGGGAAACATTAAACTCAAGGAATTTACTCTCCATAATTCAACTTCACTAACTTGGTCACCATTTAAATCGTAATAATAATAAGTAAAATTACTTACAGTTTCCCAAAACTTTATAATGTGCTCTGTATTGGGATAAATACTACATCTCAAAGCATGTAACTATTAATCAAAATAATAACAGTAGTAGTATAAATAGAAAAATTATTTCCTTTAGCATATGTATGAACTTTTTGGCATATAATGACATATGACAAAACTTCACATTAAATATAGGAGTAATTTTCTATATCTGATCAACTAATTTAATCGTTATATATCTTATAATACAAACTAACAAAACTCCCCATGTGAAAGAATAAGATAACATTATTAATAATTAAATTATACAATGTTTCTTTTCCACGAAGGATATCAGAAAGGTTTTAAGGGTACATCAAGAATACCTTTATTTAATTTCAAATGTGGCTTTAATCAGGAGATATTTCCCTACCTCAGAGCTGCTCTTGGGATAGACAGTTTATGTTGGAGCTTAAACATACCAGATGACTAATTTATCCACTTCTTTACATGTGTATCAATATGCATGTGTATAAGAATGTGCATTTTAATAACATTTTAAAACTTGTCCAACAATAACAATTTGATAGTTTTCTCGTAACACAATTGAATATAAAATTAGGAGAACTAGCGCTTTACAAACATAATGGGTGAATCTCACAAACCTAATGTCAGTAAACAAAACTAGATACAAAATAAACATAATACATACTTTATATACAGTTGAAGAACAGACAGAGATGATGTATGATATTGCAAGTCAGAAGCTGCATTGTTTCTGACAGGGGAAGAAGATAGCGGTGATTAAAAGTGCTCTAGAAGGAGGCTTCTGGAAATAATAACAATCTATTTTTTCACTTAGGTAGTGATTACCTGGGTATTCAGTTTGTGATCATTTGTTGAACTCTACATTTCTGTTTCTTTTTTTAAAATATATTTTTATTGTTTTCAGAGAGGAAAGGAGAGGGAGAGAGAGACAGAAACATCAATGATGAGAGAGAATCATCTTTCGGCTGCCTCTTGCATGCTCCCTACTGGAGATCAAGCCCGCAACCCAGGCATGGGCCCTTAAGCGGAATCAAACCTGGGACCCTTCAGTCCATAGGCCAACTCTATCCACTGAGCTAAACCAGCTAGGGTTACATTTGTGTTTCTTATGAGTGATTTGCTTTAATAAAAAGTTTATAAATGTTTAAAATGCCTATATCTTAAAACCTATTTTATGTAATATAAACTGCTCATGGGAAACAAAGGAAGAATATCTGAAAGTATCTGTCATTGTTAGTCTTTGCTTGAAAACATTGGAGAACTGGTAATTTATTGATACAAATAGAAGTAAAACAATTTTTAATCAATTCTTGCTATTACAGTCAGTTTTTTGTTCAATGCAAATTCATTTACTTAAGAATGTAGAAGGGGAATTGTAAATTAACAAAATCATGAAGTTTTTATTTATTAGGAACTTTCTGTTTCTCTGCAGGTAGGAATATGGTAAAAATTACTTGTCAGCTTGTATTGCAAAAGCTCTATAGAAACAAACAACATGAATGATGAAACAATTTCCTTGAACAGCCTCTTCCTTGTCATCTGTTTGCTTTTGTTCTAAGGTTCCTTTTCAGAGTTTTATTTTATTCCCTTAGGGTCATAATCAACATTCATTTATGATCTATACCACCCTGTTTTCATGTTTTAAAATCAGGCCTCAATGACATCATCACATCCCAATTGATCCAGCCATCACCAAACACTACTAACAAAAGCAGAGTTTTAAAATTATTGTAGTTTGCTCTCTTTTCATATGGATAATTATCTGTGAAAATTACACAGCAATTTTGTTTTGTGTCTGTTTTTT
Organism: Plecotus auritus; assembly: GCF_963455305.1. Lineage (NCBI taxonomy): Eukaryota > Metazoa > Chordata > Mammalia > Chiroptera > Vespertilionidae > Plecotus > Plecotus auritus. The sequence goes on along the minus strand of NC_137775.1, from coordinate 29,445,056 downwards.
GTGTATCCCTCAAAAACATATCTTCTATTGTACTTTGTTTCTTCTGGAAGAGTAGCAGCAAATGAATTTCCAAGTCCCCAGTGGAGCCTGAGTGAGAAGTGATTCTAACTGGGCACACGCAGAGCCAGGAGATGCTGTTGTGAGATGGAGGACAGTGTGAGAAGGAAATGAAATGAGCAGCTCCTGTGCCAGGCTTGTGGGTACGTGTTTAGTTTCTAGTACAGGGCTGTTACACTGGACGGTACAATTTTTCCAATGATTGGTTCCAGGAGAGTTGGAAGTTCAGTAACTTTCCCAAGACAAACAATCATTCCCAGGCTTAATTCTGAACTTGATGGAGAATATATGAACAAACAGAGTACTCCATAATGTCTGTATTTCCTAGATCTGGAGTGGTAATTTATACCTCCTGGACATTATTTCCTACTGATTTTGGGGGGAAGGAATTGCTAACTAGTATTGAACTCAATTTCCAGGGATGTATGTGAGAACCTTTTTTCCAGGAAGTACTTTAAGATTGCCTTTTAGTGACAGTAATCTTAAAAGAATTGTATTCTAATGTTAGTTTATGTCTCCTATGTGTGATGAATAAGAGTCTTCCCAATTGGGGTTGTTCTTTTGGTAGAGACATCAGTGACAGTGCAATATTGTCAGAGGTCCTTAGGTCTACACCAAGAATATTGTACATCCAATGCAGTTCTTTGTCAAGATTAGGTTTGTGTATCCTACCATATATGCTAAGCCATATTCAACCATTACACTGATTCAGTGAGAATAGCTCACATTGGGGAAGTTTAGTTTCATGCCTTCTCTAGATTTTAGGGATCCCTTGTATTTCTTGCCTCATGGCCCCATAGTCCATTTACAAGTCAGCAGTGTAGCAATAAGGACTTTTATGATTACATTGGGACCACATGGTTAATCCAGGATAATTGCACCATCAGAAGATCCTACATTTAATAACCTCTGTCAATAACAGTCCATTTTACCATGTAAGGTAACATATTCACAGGTTGCAGGAATTAGGGCAAGGACATATTTCAGGAACCATTAATCTGTCTATCACATCTGAGTAACATATTCAAAGCGACATCAATCTAAAAACCAAGAAGAGAGCAGGCTAGGTGAAGCAGATGATTGAATCAGCTATTTGGAAGACAAGGTAGCAGAAAACACCCAATTAGAACAGCAAAAATGGGGGGAAAAAGTAAAAAAATTAGAATAGTCTACAATATTAAGCATAACAACACCTGCATCATTGGGGTATCGGAAGGAGAAAAGAGGGACCAAAAAAGCAAGAATCTATTTGAAGAAACAATGGGTTGAAAATTTCCATAATCTGGTGGGGGGAAAAAAGGACACACAGGTCCAATAAGCCCACAGGGTCCTAAACAAGATAAAACCAAAAAGGCTCACACCAAGCCACATCATAATTAAAATAGTAAAGGTTAAAGACAAATCTTAAAAGAAGAGAATCTTAAAAGAAGCAAGAGAAAGACTGCCACCTACAAGAAAGCTCCCATAAGACTCCAATAAGAATCCAAACAACTCAACACCAAAAAAACAATCCAATTAAAAAATGGGCAAAGGATCTGAATAAACATTTCTCCAAATAAGACATGAAGATCGCCAATAGGCAAAGAAAATATGCTCAATATCACTAATCATCAGAGAAATGAAAATTTAAACCACAATGAGATATTACCTTACACCTGTCAGAAGGGTTATTGTCAATAAATCCACAAAGCACAAATGTTGGTGAGGATGTGGAGAAAAGACCTTCGTGCACTGTTGGTGGGAATGCAGATTGGTGCAACCCTGAGGAAAATAGTATGGAATTTCCTAAGGGAAAAAAAAAATTGGCACTGCCTTATGACCCAGCAACTCCACTTCTGGTAATAAAACCGAGGAAACCTGAAACACTGATTTGAAAAAAATGTATGCACCCCTAATGTTCATTGCAGCAATATTTACAAAATTGACAGGTCCATGCTTTCTCTGAAGGCTCTAGGGAAAGAATAATTCCTTGTCTCTTCTCATGCTGGGGTAGTTATCAGCAATTCTTGGCATTCCTTGAATTGTAGTTGAATCACTTCAATCTCTGCCTCCATCTCCAAATGGTCTTCTCTGTATGTCACTGGCCAAATTTCCATTTTGTTATAAAGACACCAGTCATTTGTTAGGGCCAACTCTTATCTAGTACAACCTCATCTTAATTTGATGACATCTGCAAAAACTTCATTTCCAAACTAGGTCACATTAAGACGATCCCAAGGTTAGGACTTCAATAGGTCTTTTTTGAGGGGATAAAAATTCAACCCATAACAGACATCAAAGGATATCTATATAATAAAAATCTAGTGGTTGTAATGCTGTAATGACCAAAGACCGGACACCAGGAGGTGCATTGAGCACCTCTCGTTCCCCAACCCCCCCTCCCCAGTCCATGAGCAGCGGCTCTCTCAGTGGGCGGGGTGGGGCATGAGCTACTAGCAGTGGAGAGCTATGAGCAGCGGAGGGTGTGGCAGCGAGCTACAAGCAGTGATGGGCAGAGTGGCCAGCTGAGGCAAGCAGAAGCAAGCTACTCACGCATGATTTCGTGTGCACTGGGCCTCTAGTAAATAAGCATTTTCCTAACATGGAAATCAACAGTGCTCCTAACTCACATTCTGTTTGACATCAATGAGGGCAAATACTAGATCCCTACAGCCATGGGAAAGTAATCATATCCTTTAAATGGTAGTGTAATATATATTGAATGTAAAATATGAACATTAAAGATGTAGTAGAATATACCCAAAGGCCTGCTGACCGCAGTGAATCAAAACTCTGGATTCCCTTGTGGATATGTAGCCTCATTCAAAAGCTGGAAATGTACCTTTTATTTTGTTTTTAGTTTTATTTCTGATTCTCTTTGGTAGCCTTATGCACACCCTTAACCTTGTACATGTCCTAAAATTTAGAATATATGTCATTGAGTAACATACATGTAAAAGGATAACAAATATGACTATTTCCCTAGGATAAATTTTAAAGTGCTAGTATCTCTTTTTTACATTCCTGAGATTTGGGACAAATTTAATCTGGACTTGCTTTTCATTGTGTTTCATGTGGCTAAGTATGTTTTGATTTTCTGCTGCCTATTAAACTGAAGCTGCAGTGGCTGAGATTGTCTTATTACTTTTGTAAATGTGCCCAAAGGTTATTAAGCAATAGGCCTCTCTAATAAATATAATTTATGAACATGAAAATGCTCATAAATGATATGTAATTCTTAAGGGAAGCCACAGAAGCTCTGAATCTAAAGGATGATATATTCTTTTTGGACTCTGTATTGCTTCTCTGGTACAGAATCAAGGTTGAAAGAAATGAATACTGACTTTTAGAACTGTAGTGCAGATCATAAATTAGGAAGAGCTGTCAAATCATAAGGCTGTTTGGGAAAAAATATAACATCCTCACTTGTGATCATTATTTGTTGTTGATGAGCTTGTGTTAGATATTTTTCTCCCTAAATTACAGGCTATTTGAAATATTTATAGGAAAAGGGAACAATACTATAGTTTTAATTAATATTTTTATACAAAAACATGCTTAAATATGATCAACACAGGCAAGCTATCACAAAGCAGATTCATTCATTTATTTATGATTTCATACTACTTTATACAAAGTTACATAATTATAATTTATCATGGTATTATAATCATTCATTTATATGACTGTCAACCATTCTAAATTGTGAAGACCTTCAAACAAAGAAAATGCTTCATTTATCTCTATAACCACTACCTGCATGCTAACATATGGTAGTCACTTAAAAAATGTTATTGGATTAAAAAAAACTTAAATTGAGAATAAACTGGCATAGTTCCTAATAATTAAGCATTATGCACACATCCACTAAAAACTAAATATGTAAATAGGTAGTAATGAATTTTATTTAAGAAAAGCATTAACTATATATAAATTGAGATTTTATATTGATTGAAAACATGCCATCTGCTTTGGTGGTGTTCTGCTTTGTTCACTTTAATGAGAAAAATGCCAAAAAAAAAAAAAATCTTATGTTCCAAGGAAACAGAAATCCATGAATTTCTTGACAGACTGTTTAGAAAAAAAACATGATTACATAGGTCTCTGATTCTTTAATGTTACACACATACATATATAGAGAGATAGATTTTATATAGATATAGATGATATATAGGTAGATATATAGATAGATATAGCTCTATCTATACAAGGTAGATAGATATAGATAGATATAGATATAGATATAGATATAGATATAGATATAGATATAGATATAGATACAGATACAGATATAGATATATACCTTGTCATTTTACACTTATTTATAATTCAGAATAGACTCAATAAACATCTATTGAACTCTGATTTGATTCTATGTATTGTGCTAGCTGTTTGGGGCACAAGTTGCACATAAGGCGTAGTCCTCCTTGCTTAGCTCTTCTTCTCTTAGGACCAATAATATCTACCACTAGTCTTCCATGTTTTGTGTAAGTTATAGTTATGCACGATGTTATATATTTGAAATGTATTTCCTTTTTTATGAGCGGGCATGCTATAATTACCAATAAGTATTTACTGAGCCATAGGTTTAATCATGGGAGATACAAAGCTTCTCTATTCATATTTCATCTATATTTAAATGCCTAGTTAAAAGAGAATATTATGATAATTTATATGTATTTTTTGTCCCGTATCTGACTAGACTTCCTGTCCAGTGGTCGGCAAACTCATTAGTCAACAGAGCCAAATATCAACACTACAACGATTGAAATTTCTTTTGAGAGCCAAATTTTTTAAACTTAAACTTCTTCTAACACCACTTCTTCAAAATAGACTCGCCCAGGCCATGATATTTTGTGGAAGAGCCACACTCAAGGGGCCAAAGAGCCGCATGTGGCTCGCGAGCCGCAGTTTGCCGACCACGGTCCTATTCCACCTAAGTCTGTTTCCCCAGACTAGTGTTGCTATCACACTAGGGTGTTATATTCTCCCTCCTCCCCTTATATCTGTATTCTACCCCATTCAGTCTATTCCCAAGTACATATCCCAGTCAACTTTCAAAAGCAATCCAAAATGTAAGCTCTACTGTGTTCAACCATAACTAGTTCTATCTCCTCTAAGCTGTAAATAATATTTCCAGTCTTCAAATTCACATCGTATTATATATAAGGGTATTCTCAATTGAATAAGAATTCAAACCTAGATTTTTGGATTTTATGTTAATTATATTTGGATAGGGGAATAAATGAAGAGTTCATTGTATTGAGAAGGATATAAGGGCTTTTACTGGCATTAATGATTGTTTCCTCAACTTAATTAAGAGCCATCTGTATAAAATATATTCTAAGTAAAATGAAACCGAAGGAAGATAGGAAACTATAATGATAAGCCCATGAAGGAACACCAAATTTGTAATTTTAGATTTGCTTTTTTAATTGAAATATTGAAGCCAAAGCTTCTTCCACTTTTGAAAGACCATTACTTGATAGGCACACAAACTTGACTTTTATACTTCCTAAAAAGACTCATATGTAGTTTGGGATCCAGAAAATAAGTCACCATATTTTGAATATTACAAGGGGGCAAAAATAAGCACATTCAATTTGTTCTTTGAATTGTGATAATTTCCCAATTATATGAGACAAATAAGTTAACATTTAGATGGACACATTCTTTTCCAAGTGACTTACTAGTGACATTACATATGATTTCACATTTAATTATTATCACATTAAAATACTTTGTTTCTATTTTAGAAATAATTGACTGAGCCTTAGATACTTTTCTATGGTTAATAGCTAGTAACAAATATGTCTCTGACTTTATGTTTCGTGTTCTTTCCACATCCAAAGATTTAGTAATGTGCTGGTAAATATTTCATATCTGGTTAGGTGTGGGAGGGATTGATTTGTAGCATTTGGTGATTTTCAAGGTGCAAATATTTCTGCCTTGACTGATTTCAAGCTACAATACCATCTCGATGAAGATGGAGTTGAAAAGAGAATTTAAGTCTTTAGTGCTATTAGCAACCACCTCTAGCACACCACTGCAAAAATATATACTATTATGGGCAGTTGTAATATCAGGACAATATTATCAAGAAAAGATCAGTTGTTGATAGTTTCTTTTGCTGGGCAGAAGCTTTTCAGTTTGACGTAGTCCCATGAGTGTATTTTTACCTTTGTCCCTTGCCCCAGGAGACATATCAGCCAAAATATTTCTATGATATGTCTGAGATTGTACAGCTTATGTTCTCTTCTAGGATTTTTATGGTTTTGTGACTTACATTTAAGTCTTTTATGCATTTTGAGTTTATTCTTGTGTATGGTGTAAGTTGGTGGTCTAGTTTCATATTTTTGCATGTACCTGTCCAATTTTCCCAACATTAATTATTGAAGAAACTATTTTTACTCCATTGTATGCTCTTGCCTCCTTTGTTAACTATTTTTTGGCCATATAGGCGTGGATTGATTTCTGACCTCTCTGTTCTGTTCTATTAATCTACATGCCTGTTTTTATGCCGGTACTAGGCTGTTTTGATTACAATGGCCTTATAGGTATAGTTTGATGTCCGGTATTGTGGTACCTCCAACTTTTTTCTTCTTTCTCAAGATTGCTGAGGCTATTCTGGGTATTTTTTTGTTGTTGTTCCAAGGAAACACACTATATGGGAGAGCATATTCACCAATGATATATCTTATAAGTAGTTAATTCCCAAAACATATAAAAAATTTATACAACTCAACACCAGGGAAGGCAAAGAATTCAATTAAAAAATGGGTAAAAGTTCTGAATAGACATTTCTCCAAAGAGTATACAGGCAGTCCTCGGGTTACGTAGGACTCAATGTACATCATTTCATGGTTATGTCACCATCTCCCATTTACATTTATTTATAGAAAAAAAAAAGTTCTGTCATTTTGATGTATGTACATATGTGCTTTATGTTTTTTATTATTTATTTAGGTCAGGAATTGTTATCTTTCTTTTAATTTTTTTTTACTTTTTCACTTCACTACTGCTGTGTGTGCTCCATGTGAGTGATGTAGGTGCTTATGTAGGTGGGTTCTGACTTACAGTGAAAATCGTGTTACGTCACACCGTAGGAATGAATCTCCGATGTAACCCAAGGACCTACTGTATACAGTTAGCCAATAGACGTATGAAAAAATGTTCAATGTCACCAGTTATCAGAGAGATACAAATTAAAACCTCAGTGCGATACCACCTCACACCTGCCAGAATGGCTACCATCAGTAAATCAATAAACAACAAGTGCTGCGACCTTTGCAGTGAGGTTCAGGATCTGAAGGAGAGGCTGATGCACAAATGAAAATGCTATACAAGAAATATGAATTTAGAAGGCATTGGGGGCCAGGTGGAGCCTCTTTCTTGAACAGAAACACTGAGTTCTGGCCTAGTCCACTTTTTATTCACTTTGAATACACATTTGCCCTTTAGCAATGCATACAGGCAGGTCAAAGGTAAAGTTTGGTAAACAATGTAAAGATTATCAGGTTGGGAAATCATCTGGAGCCATTGCAATCACAATGGGTATTGTGCTGAAATTCAGCCCTGTTGAACATCAAAGTCCATTGGCCTTCCAATGTCTCTTTTGCACTTTTATGCTAATCGCTGTTTACTTTAGCCTCTGGCAAACAAGTGTTGGTGAGGATGTGGGGAAAAGGAAACTTTAGTGCACTGTTGGTGGGTAGGCAGACTGTGAAGCCACTGTGGCAAACCAATTAAAAATGGACCTGCCTTTTGACCCAGAGATCTCACTTCTGGGAATATATCCTAAGAATGCCAAAATACCAATTCAAAAGAATATATGCATCCTGTGTTCACAGTAGCATTATTTTCAATAGCCAAGATCTAGAAATTACCAAAAGACTTTAGAAATTACCAAAAGATTCTACCAAGCTCTTCTAAACATCAAGAACAGAGTAAGATAAGAAAAATATCATGTGTCAATAAAATAAGTATGATTCCTAATGTGTGCTTCCCAGTGCAATATTACTGCCTTTGATTTGTAAACATATGCTCTCAAAAGAGAAGGGAAGTGACTTATGAAAGAAAGGGTAATGTTGAGTAAAGCCAAATCATGGCTGATTGGCAAGTTAGAATATTGCACTAATCTGATATATAAAAATTCTGTCTTTTCTAAACTCATAGTAAAATGCACTTTAATTTATATTATACTAGAGGCTCAGTGCACGGAATTTGTGCATGGGTTGGGGTCCCTAGGCCTGGCTGGCGATCAGGGCCTATCGGGGCTATCTCACCCAGCCCCAATTGGGGCAGGGCAGGACAGGGCCTGCAGACAGGGAGAGGGACAGGGAGAGGGACTGCAGGAGGTTTGCTGGCTGTGGGGAGGGCCTGGGGGAGGTTGGCTGGCTGTGGGAGGTTGGTTGTGGGAGTGCACTGACCACCAGGAGGCAGCTCCTGCATTGAGCATCTGCCCCCTGGTGGTCAGTGTGCATCATAGCCACTGGTTGACCAGTCATTTGGTCATTCAGTCATAAAGGTTGCTTAGGCTTTTATATATATAGATTTATATTATGTTATGTTATATTATATTATATTATATTATATTATATTATATTATATTATATTACTAGAGGCCCAGTGCATGAATTTGTGCATGGGTGGGGTCTGGCTGGCCAGCCCTGATGAGGGCCCATCAGGACAGGCTGGCAGGTGGGAGGGGCTGGCCGGTGATTTGCCGGCCAGCCTCACCCCTGATCAAGGTGTTGGGGGCTGATCAGGGGCTGGGCCAGCCAGTGTGGGGGGCCAATCAGAGCCTGGGTCAGGCTGGTTGGCTGCCACAGGGTGCATCATAGCCACCTCTTGTTCCACCATTCTGGTCATTCCGCCATTCAGTCGCTGGGCTTTGATATATACAGATTATATTATATTATATTATATTATATTATATTATATTATATTATATTATTATATTATATTATATTATATTATATTATATTAAATTAATTATATTATATTATATCAAAAATAGTCTTGAGTTGTTGAGAGCTTTTTATTTTATGCCCAATTTTTCATATAAAGCACTATTAGAAAATCATAGACTAGGAACCCTCAAAAAAGTCTTTCTACTGTTCCAGAGGATATGAATGAAAACCATTGCTAATTATTATCCTTATATACCTATGCTTATAAATTACTAGACCAGAAGACTCTGTAATTATAGTAGAGGTCTCTAATTTTCTTACACAGGGACTAAAGAAATTGAGGGCAAAGTTTACAGCCCAGTAAATATTACTGACAAAAAAGTGAATCTCTACATACATGAATATACTGATTATGTTATAGTTGTGAATAAAATGCATCATAATCAGTAGAATATAACCACTTTCCTCATGGATCATAGAGCAAGATATAGATCAACAAACATTTTGGCAGTACATAAGTCAGTGTATCTTGTAGTCAACTGCATAGTCCCAGTATGGGAGTCAGGTTTCCACTTTTTTTTCCCCCAGCACTTACATCAAAACTAGAGGCCCGGTGCATGGATTTGTGCACTGGTGGGGTCCCTTGGCCTGGCCTGCAGTGATCAGTGGACCTTGGTGCCACCGCAGCCCAGCTTTACCTGCTAGCTTGTCAGGCTCCAGCCCGCTGTCCGAGTCGATCCCGCACAGCACAAAGTAGTGCATGAAGTGGCAGGCAGCCAGGGAGAAGCCCAAGCCCAGAGTGGGTGCTGTGCCACTCCTGCTCATCCCAGCCCCACTGCACATGCTGACGCCACTCGGGTGCACAGAAGGAGTGTCTGCGGTAGAGGCTCCGGCCACCGCAGCTGTGCTCGACAGCAGTGAGCCTGGCATCTGGTGCCCATCTGTCAGCTGAGCGGCGCTCCCACTGTGGGAGCGCACTGACCACCAGGGGGCAGCTCCTGCATTGAGTATATGCCCCCTGGTGATCAGTGCGTATCATAGCTACCATCCAGTCATCCAGTCATCTGGTCATCCAGTCATCCCAGTCGCTTAGGCTTTTATATATATACATCCTTGTTTTTCTGTATTGAAGATAGATTTTATGAATGCATTTCACTGAGTTTATATCTATCAATGTCCTAGCTTCACAATGAAAATTCAGACATCTAGCCAACTATCTGGATGTTTGGATTATACAGTGCCAGTTTTTAAAATCAATTATTTTTCCTGATCCCAATATAGAATGTTATAATATTTAGAAAATATACATACAAAAGTAAAAATAATCTATTATTCCAGAACTGAGAGTCAATTGCTACTAATTTCCTTTGAACTTTTACACATACTTTTACACATAGTGATAAAAAATTTGTCTATTTAATCTATATACTTAAATATGAAAGTTAAATAGCCTGATATAATGATATACTTTATACAAAAACTATATATACATACAATACTCTTTAATAATGTTAGCAATCCATAGTTAAGGTCAAGGAGACATCTAAATAGTTCATACACTTTAATGAGTAGATGAACACTTCTCATTTATAGCAGTTTCCTCTATTAAAGTTAATGGTAGACACATATTTGGATAATGTTCATGTGTTCATACAGTTCTTAAATTAGGATTCATTTTTTTGCTAATTTTCCAAATTTGAGCTCTTAATCACTTCAGTTATATTAATTCAAACTCTTTTTAAAATTGTACCATCATTTAGTCTGTTAGAATTTTTGTAATATTCCTAAAGTTGGGTCATCAAATTTGTGTTCAGGTGAATAAAAACCAAAATTACACATAAATGCCTTATTCATTCAATGGAATTTAAATAATTTCACTTATATCGAGATCCACAACTTAGCATCTAAGTTTTGCACTGTGCTCTCATTCTATAATGAACAATAGCTCATATTTTCTTGAGTAGTGGCAATTACATGAGTGTCTTATAAGTTGAAATTAGAAGGGATTTTTGAAATGTGAATTATCCCAATTTAAACTTGTGTGTGTGTTTTTAAATAGTTGCCTTTGAGACTTTGTGAATCCCTGGATGAACCAGGGAAATTATTTTGTGGGGACTCATTAAAACAACTCCATTCTTGGTTTGTGAAAGAAACAAAAACAAATAATATTAAAATCTCCATGTACATTGAAGAGAGAAAGATTAAAATTATATGTCAGGAGTGTTTCATCAATGAAATACTCTACACTTGGAAAGAAACACTAAGTGGGAGTAAGCATCCACCTAACAAAACATATAAACACATACATCAACACCATTTAACATGAATATATTTCATTTTTATTATAACTTTTACAAACAACATTGTATGAACAACATTCCATTATAAGTCAACATTGTATGAACAACATTCCATTAAAAGTATGGAGTCATAATTCATTGAACCAATTCCCCCTTCATGTTGATGATTTGGAAGATAACCTGTTATCAACTGCATTTATTTATCTTTCAGCAGATATGTTGTAGTTATATATTACTTCTTGGCAGAGTTATTTACCTAATTTGCCTTATACTCACTTTCTTCTCTTACTAGGTAGCCACTCTAGTGAAACAAAATTAAACTTTCCAGAATAATGAAACAGTTTGGGATTCTGTATTCTTCAATTTCATAATCCTTTAAATCCAATGCCATTATATTTTTATCTGTTTTTAAGATACTACTTATGTTTTTCTTTGAAAAAACATCTGATTTTTACTTTAGTTATTTATGATTTAAATTTGCATATTGTCTTTCTTCTGAAAAACTATGCATTGAATAACACTTTCAACTTTCATTAAACATCTGTCACAATCCAGTGCTTAAAGGGAAGCTTTATGACAATAACAGAAGAAATATGATGGGAAAAAGAAAATAATAAATAGTAATAACAAGAAATTTATTATGCCATTATTCAGAGCCCTATTACCCAGCTGCAAAAAAATTCTAATTTTACCTTAAATGTATTAACTGCACACAATTCATTTTCTGGACAACTATTTGATTTCTGAACATGATGTACAACCCTTTATCTCAGCAAATTGTTTAAATCCTTTGTTTAAAATGTTTATCCAGTTGCATTCTAAGGTATATCTGGTGAGAATTTGCCATTTATTGTTCAGTATTGAGATAAAAAAATTAGTGGGCTAGGCAGGCTAGTGGGGATGTAGTGTTTGGATCTCTATGAATACCTTCAATAACTAAGATAGAGTGCTTTGGCTACCAAAATGCAGTATCTACAGACAAACAATTGCAAAAGGTAAGTGAAAAGCATTCCTTGAAAGCAAGAAGATGTGTGGTAAAAATAACTATTTGAGAGGAACAGGAGGAAAAGCCAAGGGAATTCTACCTTTCAAACAGCAAGAGAGCTCCAAAACATTATTGTTAATAAGTTGTCTCTACCAAACTGAGGGCTACAACTTGAATGTAAATCTCAACAGAATGATCTGGGAACACAGCCAAAATTAGGGAAGAGATTATCAAGCTCCAATTCACAGGCAAATACAAGAGAACTGTGGAAAGATGAATAGATGCCAGAATGTTCTGTAATGCAGGAATTCTCAAATTAATCAAAGGAGGATCCTTTTGAGAATAAAAACCAACACTGAGAAGAAATTGTTCAGAGTAGAACTTATATTAAAAAAATACAGGAATATTGGTTTAAAAAAAAAGGAGAGATATTTATTATAATACCCAAAAGAACAATGACCAGGATTAGAGGTAATAAAAGATAAGTAGAACCACATACTTAAAAATCAAATATAAAATTTAAGCTAATTATTAAAAACAAGATAACATGATTCTAAAATATAATCAGTGTATAAATGAACATATTAAAGAAATTATAAATCAAATATTTTTTAAAAACTTAAAAAGCTGATAGCAAGCAGAAAAACGTTAGAAATGATAAAAGTATTTATTTTTATATTGAAGATTAACCTAGAAAACATGAAAGAGTGAATAAATGTCACAAATAACATTATAAAATAAATAGGAAATGCAAAGGAGAAAGGAGGAAAAGAAAGAAGATATTGAAAAAGAATTTAAAAATATGGAAAGGTGGTAGTTATAGAAGATAGACAACAAAAGTCCAACATACAGATAACTGGGGCCTCCATTGGGAAAAATCAAAACATTGGAACAGAACAAATATTAACATTTATAATTAATGTGTAAACTCTGAACTAAAATATGACTTAAACCTATATATTAATATTTTGTACCACATAACAAGGAAAAATATTTCAGAACAGCCAATACCAAGACATATTCTAGTACTATTGTTAAACTTTGAAGTAAAACTTCAGAAAGGAAAAAAAGCATTTATAAGGCAAAGAAAATAAAATTAGCAGCAGATTTCTCCACAGCTGCCCTTATGCCAGGAGATAATAAAGAAACATTTTAGCCTGCACAAAGAAATCTAATATAGTCATTGATTTTTAGTCAGGCAAACTGACTTTTAAGTATATTGACTGCAGAACCTTGCCATACATGGAAGATTATCTGGATGTTGTTCTCAAGAGCCTGTTTTCAGAAGGCAAATACTCACTGTGCCTGAGACAAGTAAAATGAATAGATAATCATCAGCATGTGGCTTTGTTGAACATTAAATATAAATTTACTGGTAAAACTCAGCCTAATTGGTGGAATTAAGAAAGACGTTGTGTAATGGCATGGTGATATATTTTGGAAATATAGATACAGGAAAATATAAATTGGTACTGAGTGAAAATACCATGTGAAAAATAAAAGGACGTTTATTACTTCCTGTGTTTACTGAGAGAAAAAGTGTATTAGTTTAAATGAGATGTCATGGTAAATGAGTAAACAGATATACAAATGATCATAATGTTTAAAGTAGGGAATTATTAGCTATAAAAAAAAAGAAAATTGGAGATATTTTATTAATATGCTAATATGAAAATAATGTTTTAGATAAAAATAAAAAATTCCCTGTATGTTAATGTACATTAAGGTTAAATTATATCTAGTGCAAATTGAAAGGAAATTAATTAGAAGAAATATTTTAGTATCACTAGAATAGCCCTTTCTATAATAGAAGTGTCAACCAAATTCATGATCGACAATGACAGATCGAAACACACACGTGCGGGTGCCAGCGTAAGCTTTATATGTATTGTGTATGCATGAGTTAACCAGCCTTTTATATATATATATATAGAATAAACTTGCTTAATTAGACCTGCTTTCTGATGTAGCTAAATTTTTTTCAGCCCAGTGATGCACCCCAACTTCTCTTTCAGGTAATTGTCAGCAATACAGCAGTACATATACAAATTGACCAAATGGCAGAATGACTGGTCACTATGACAAACACTGACCACCAGGGGCAGATGCTCAATGCAGGAGCTGGCCCCTGGTGGTCAGTGTGCTCCCACAGGGGGAGTGCCACTCAGCCAGAAGTCAGGTTCCTGGCTGGCGAGTGCAGCAGCGGTGGCGGGAGCCTCTCCCGCCTCTGCAGCAGTACTAAGATGTCCGACTGATGGCTAAGCCGCCAGTCGGACATGCCCTGAGGGCTCCAAGACTGCGAGAGGGCACAGGCTGGACTCCACCCCTCCCCGCAAGTGCACAAATTTCATGCACCAGGCCTCTAGTAAACATATAAGAACCTTACAGTGCATAATTCTACTAAACTGTATCCCATACATTGGGTTTCTGTTTCCATATATTTTTGTCTCTATCAATATGTTTATATATCAATTATAAACCTTAAAATATATTTTACTTTAATCAGTTAAAATGAATATTTTATATGTCCTTACATGTTTTCCCTTTCTTCGTGCTCTTCATTCCTTCCATTCCACTTAGTAACCATTTTATTCTGTCTAAAAATATTTGGCTTGCCATTTTCAAAGTTCTCATTTGCTAATTACAAATGTAGGGTTTTTTTTTAACCATCTCTAGATCATTGATCACATTGTTCTGCTTTATTCAACATTTTTATATGCCCAGGATTTTCTTTTTATTGAAAGACCAATATTATTTATTAAGTTCTGGGTGATGAGTAGATTGATTGTTTCCTCCAAAAAGTTATCAGAGTGATGACCTCCAACCTTTATGTAATTAGGGAATGAACTTGAGAATGGGATGGATTTTCTAAGGCTTATATTCCTATTTTATCTAAACACTTTGGGTGTAACCAGCATGGTTGCCAACTGAAATCCCGAGTTGTTTTCGGATCCAGATTTTTTTTCTCTTTACGATTATGGTGTTGCCAGAAACTTTGCTATACTTCTCTCTGACTTTCCACTGGCTTTCCTTTCTACTTGTCTTATTTGCTTAGCAATGCTTTAGATATGTCAAAGGGAAAACCACTGTTTCATTTGGGTCTCCAAAATGCTGGCTGCTATGGTAGCTCTTATTTCCAAATTTTACCTTCACATATTAATAAAACTTCTGAAATTTGTCTTGTCTTCCCTTCTGTTTAGTAGTACTAGTTAGTATAGTATCCAGTGCTAAAGATAATCAAATGCCTTGAGAGGAAAAACTTCATGCAAAATATAAGTGTGAATGGGTCAGACTTGTCCAAGAATATGTAAGGTTAAACAATGAGGATTTAATTATAGTTGTCCAGGGTAAAGATATTACCAAGCTTAATGTAATATGGTGATAGTGGAAATAAAGAATAAACGTTGGTTGAAGATATAGTTGAAACTTGTTAGGGGATTTGATCATAGGTGGAGAAGGTAATAAAGGCAGAAGTATCAAGGATGACTTTTAGTTTTTGGCTTACACACAAGGAGGGATGCTTTTGACATTACTGATTGGTAAAAGGCATACCAAAAAGAGGACATGTTTTGTAAGGCAGGCAATGAATTCCATTTTAAATGTAAAAGCTTAGATACTTAAGAAACATCCAAAAGAAATATTAAGTACAAAATATGTATGTAAAGCTCCAAAAAATTTTTGAATCGGTAAAATGGACTACAGAGAGAGAATGACAGCAGTAAGACAAAAACTAGACATTGGGACAAGGCTTGAGGAATCTGAATATTTAATGACATGCTACATAGGATGGGCCCTGAAGGACAAGAACCCCCAGAGAAAGAGAGCTGTGCCATTGATGTCAAGGCTAGCAAATGTTTCAGGATAGTAGAAATAATAGCTGATATTAAATGCTGCTGAGGAATCAAGTATATATTTCCTTAATTGTATCTAACAGATACTCTCTTACCTATAGCATAGAGCTATTAAGAGAACTAGTGAGATAAGATATGCAAATTTCTAACCCTCCATATTTCCCATAATAAATGTTTATTATTAGTTAAAGGATTAGTCAAGGGAAGCTATATTAGACCCGCTTCCTTTTTTTGCAACAGCCTAGAGGATAGAGTATATGAGATCCAAAATAAGAACTCTAGTCTACTAGCATTTTATGTGAAAAATAATTCAAGTACGAAGTAGGCCAAGTATGGATTGAGATTGGAAACAGTTATTAAGAGATTGGTTGAAATTAGAGGATAAAAACTTGTGGCGGGGGGATCTAGGATGCTCTTCAGATTTGTGTTAAATGAAGTGTTTATAAGTAATAAAATTATAAACAATAAAAAAGCTGGGAACACAACAGTGATGAAAAAGAGAAAAGATTCTTACTGTACAGAACACTGCCAATAATTGAAAAATAAAGAGGTAAACAGGTAATGGAAATTGCAGGCAGGCTACCAGTGAGTTTCTAAACTGCTGAGCACTAATCCTTTACTTCAGAACACTGAACAAATGTACAAAGATCTGGGTGTCAAGTACAATCTGGAGGAAAGGACATCTGTCCGTAGAAATTCTGTTTTATCTAGTTTTGCTAATCATGATATGTGGAATGCTTTATGATAGTGGAAGGAATAACAAAATGTGTGTATATAACAAATCACTTTCCTATGTCATGTATATTCCTGTGCAATACAATGCCACTTCTCACCAGTTACAAATTTGTTTATATAGCACAGAAAAAAGAATGAATAACGCTGAATTCTATTTCTAAGCAAAAGCTCTTAGAAAATATGAGCAGCAAAATAACTGTGATACATCTGCAATGCAGTTTTTCCCCCTACAGTTTGCCTATTCTAAAATTTCTTATGTTTTTACTAGAGGCCCAGTGCACAAATTTGTGCACTGGTAGGATCCCTAGCAGCTGCTGGCTGCCGGCCAGGGCCTCCCTCCCTTCCCCACACTGGCATGCCCCCTGGTTGAACTCCTGGAAGAACACCAGTTGAGGGGATAATTTTCATACTATGCTTTTATTATATAGGACTAGAGGCCTGGTGCACAAATTCATGCAAGGTGGGGTCCCTCAGGGTGGCCTGCAGGGATCAGGCCAAAACCAGCAGTCCAACGCTGCCTGCTGCTCCTGCTCATCCGAGCCCCACTGTGCCCAATCAGTCCCAACTGGGAGGGACTCGTGCCACCACAGTGGTGCTTGCCAGCAGTGAGCCTTGCATCTGGCGCCTGTCCTGAGGGGTGGCCAGGATGTGATCGGCCCTCCAGATGGGCAGAGGGACACCCTTACTGGCCCAGGATCTGGATCTGTCCTGCTGATGTTCACGCTGGTTGTCAGGAGCCCCCTGGTGGCCGCTTTTATATCACTTCTTCCTTGTGGAGCGTCTAGGGAGGGGAAGCAGCCACAGTGCCCGAGGCTGACTTTCAGGAGGCCAGCAGCACTGTCAGGATCATGCTGGTGGCACCAGTCTGTCAGTGCCTGGCCCGTCCTCCAGAGATTGGACCTGCAGGACTACTGAGGGAGTGAGTGGCTGCTGCTGGGCTGGTGGGCCACCGGGATGGGTTGGTCAGCTGAGTGGCACTCCCACTGTAAGAGTGCACTGGCCACCAAGGGGCAACTCCTGCATTGTGCATCTGCCTCCTGGTGGTCAGTGCATGTCATAGCGACAGGTCAAATGGTAGTTCAGGCTTTCTTGTTAGGTCGTTCAGTTGCTTAGGCTTTTATATATATAGACTAGAGGCCTGATGCACGAAATTTGTGCATGGGGGGGGTGTCCCTCAGCCCGGCCTGTGTCCTCTTGCAATCTGGGACCACTTACTCCTAACCACCTGCCTGCTTGCTCCTAACTGCCCGCCTGCTCGCTCCTTACTGCTTGGCTTGCCACTTCTTACCACCTGCCTGCTCGCTTCTTACCACCCACCTGCTCACTTCTTACCGCTTGGATCACTGTTCCTTAGTGCTGCTGCAGAGGCGGGAGAGGCTCCCACCACCACCACTGTGCTCGCCAGCTGTGAGCCTGGCTCCTAGCTGAGCAGCGCTCCCACTGTGGGAGCGCACTGAGCACCAGGGGGCAGGTCCTGCATTGAGCATCAGAGCGACCAGTCATTCTGGTTGTTCCTGTCATTCCACTGTAATGGTCGCTGGGCTTTTATATATATATAGATTAGCTCACACTTATGCTTCATGGCAAAAAAAAAAAAAAAAGTGCTACTAAAACAATACCACATATAATATTTGCGCTTATTTTAAAATGCTTTTCCAGAGGCTGTGCTAACATATTGAAATTCATTTTATTTAAAATCTAGCACTGTGCTTTAAAAACAAATTCCAAGTTTAGATTCCTGTACCAAATTATCTTTTGTGTATATAGTAATATGATTATAATTACTTTTACTATTTTGCCTTCTGTTGCTGATTAACACATAAATGTAAGTTTTATGGTAACAAAAACATGTAAAATTACTAAAAGTATAATTGATACTTATTCAAATATTACTTTTTTCAAAATATATTTTTTATTTATTTCAGAGAGAGGAAAGGGAAGGGAGAGAAAGATAGAAGCATCAATGATGAGAGAGAATAATTGATCAACTGTCTCCTGCACGTCTCACAAGGGTGAATGAGCCTGCAACTCGGGCATGCCTTGACCTAGAATGGAACCTCAAATTCCTTGTTCATAGTTCCCAGCTTAACCACTGAGCCATGCCAGCCAGGCTATTCAAATATTCTTATATGAGAAATAGTCGCTTATTAAATCCAAGTAGGGAATGATTTTTTATTTCTCTTGCACATAAGTTACTTTCACCAGGTTATTACCTTTTCCTCACAGGTTCATTTATATGCATTTCTATTTTATATCCTAGACTTTTCACATCTGAGACCTTATGCTGGTTGACACATACGTATGCTCACACAAACAAAAATAGGCGAAATAGACTGATGTGAAAACTTAAGTAAATGCATAAAGGCATTTGTAATAGGAACTATGTAGGTTCATTTTTATTGGTATATTTCTTTAGGAAAAAAAAAGCATGTAGTAGTAGTCAAATAATTAAGCCTTAATAAAAGGAAAATTTAATTTTGCAATTAGCAACTTACATTTTTAAGAACTCTAGATTCTGAGCATAAATGAGACCCAAATTCCTGTTTTTAGAAATAAAAGTGGTTAAGAATCTATGAAATATTTTAATAACAAAGCTACATTATTTGTAATAAAGTGTAATAACTTAGCACTTCACAATTAACTATAAAAATGAGATCCAACACTTTATTTTATCTTCTTCTTTATCAGTATTTATGCTGATTTACAGTTGTTTATTTCCTAGAATTCCTTTAAGAATATACCTATAACTCATTACTTCTATATTTGTGAGACTTTGATGGCTCTAAATTATAGTATTAATGATTTTTATAAGTTCCTCATAAGATTAGTCATTGTGTTAAAACATTATTATTATTATTATTATTATTATTATTATTATTATTTTAAATATATTTGTATTGACTTCAGAGAGGAAGGGAGAGAGAGATAGAAACATCAATGATGATTGATAGGCTGCCTCCTGCATGCTCCCAACTGGGGATTGAGCCCACAACCCGGCATGTAACCTTGACCTGGATAGAACCTGGGACCCTTCAGTCTGCAGGCTGATGCTCTCTATCCACTGAGCCAAACTGTATAGGGCTTAAAACATTATGTGTACCAATTGATTTTACTCTGTATTATGAAATGTATCTGTTTAAACCATTTTAACATACTGTGATCTAACCCAGAAAATGAAAAGATCCTTGACTCCTATTGGTAATGTTTGCAAGCATTATTTTTAAGTTATCAATATGTTGTTAAAAGGGGAAGTAGGAGTTTGTTGAGTTAATCATAAATTGCACAGTTCTTCCTTTAGCCACATGTAAGGATTGCCTTCTGTTTAGAGTTTGTAAAGTGGCTTGAATTAGCCAGTGAAATACGAATGGAAGTGTGATGGGTCACTTGCAGGTGGAGGCATTCAACTGATATTGCAAACCATTTTAGTGATCTCTTCTCCTATAACAGTAATCAGGAAAGCCCATTCTCTAACTAAAAATGAAGAACAGAGATCCTTAATGATACTCAATAGGCATATAGTAATCTGAAGTTAAATCACTGAGATTGGGTGGCATGAGTTATTACAGCATACCACAGCTATCCTGAATGACACAAAAATGAAGTGGTAATATGCTAGCTCTTCTCTATATGGTAAAACAATTTCTGAGACTTAGAATTAATTTTAACAATCATGACGATTGTGATATGTAATCAAGTGATGTAATCCTATTTGAGTTGATTCATCTTAGACATTTTTTTAATTCTGTAAGTTACATTAGAGAACTACATGTGTAATTGAATATGAGAAAGTCATCATATTAAAATAACCCTGATCTATGAGAAACGTCAGATGGTTCATATACATATGATCCAATGCACAACCCACCAAAACTAATTATATTTTGAAAAGGCTTTGGCTAATATATTTTAGCATATGTTTTATAAAAAAAATTATCTATGGTTAGACATAGTTTTCCTGTGGATAGGCTTATACTTTGCTGGGATATACAAGGTATAATAAACATACCATTTTTTCTGAATGCTAAAGTTTCAGTAGTTCAAAGGGAAATTGTTCCTGGAAATATTCTTAAATGCAGGACCACTTAATATAAAAGGTACATTGCCTATTCATCCAAGTTACGTAGGTATTATTATTAACTAGTGGCCTGGGCACGGATTCTTGCACATTGAAATAAAATTAATTAGAAGGTGGCCAGCAGGGTGGGACTGGGTGAGAGGGGCTGGCCTCACCCTGGAGCCAACCTCCCATGGTCTCTTCCTGGCCAGCAGCACCTGGGGTGGCGCCGTGGCTCAAAGGGCATCTGCAGAGTGAGCGGGGTCACTCTAGCAGGTGGGGTCCCTCAGACTGGCCTGGGGGATCAGGCCAAAACTGGCTTTCTGACATGCCCTGAAGGGTCCCGGAGTGCAAGAGGGTACTCTGCAAAGTTGCTGTTGTACAGGGTGTGGAATGCAAACATAAGTGTGCAGTAAACCAGATTTGGGGCCAACAGTGCCCCAGTAACAACAAAGCCCATAGCTGAAGGTGGAATCGTGGGGTCCCACGAGGAATCGGGCTTCCTCCTCTCTGGTTCTGGGGTGTGTCACCCGAGAACCACGCTGCCAAGTCACTGCAGCTCGGCAACTCATGCGTTGAGTGTCTGCCCTCTGGTGGTCAGTGCGGGTCATACCTATCTGCCAGTCAGATGGTCGGATGGTCACTTAGACTTTTATATATATATTAGGGGCCCGGTGCACAAAATTTGTGCACTGGGGGGTGGGGGGGAGCGCGTCCCTCAGCCCAGCCTGCCCTCTCTCACATACTGGGAGCCCTCAGGAGATGTCCTATTGCCACAGTCTGGCCTCCCTTTGTGGGAGGGGACCGGGCTGATTAGGGAAAGGCACCAGCCCCATCACCCCGCTGCTGTAGCCACTGCCAGTCACCGCAGCCACCAAGGTGTTTTCATCAACACGGACTCCAGTCCCTTCACCATGAAAAAATGACAACTTTCTTTAGGCATTTTCAAAATGTATCTTTCATAGGATATGACATTTCTTTTTTTTTTTTTATCCTCACCTGAGGATATGTTTCCATTGATTTTTTGAGAGTGGAAAAGAAAGGGAGAGACAGAGAGAAACATCTATGTGAGAGGGACACTTTGCTTGGTTGCCTCCTGCATGAGCCCTGACCTGGGCCCCAGCCAGAGAGGAGTCTGTAACCTAGGTACATGCCCTTGATCAGAATCGAACCCGGACCCTGCGGTCAGCAGGCCGAGGCTCTATCCACTGAGCCAAACTGGCTAGGGCAGGATATGACATTTCTTAGCCCTCCAGCAGCAGACCTTCGTTTTTTTCTCCAGGAGTGAGGTGGAAAAGCCCTAGATCACCATTTTGGATTCTTACACCCAAGTTACTAAGAATATTACCAGTGGCATACAGGGAGCTTAGCCAATGAGCAGTCAGAAAAGGTGTTTCCTCTGTAGTTCACACCTATCACCTCCGATCTCCGGCTCCACCCCTGCCAAGGCCTAAAGCCGTGGGGCCTGGGCAGGGGCCCCCCAGCTCCCTCCGATCTCTGGCTCCACCCCTCCAAGGCCCCAAGCCTCTGGCCGAGGCTTGGGTACTGGGCAGGGTCCCCCCAGCTCCATCCTATCCCCTGGCTCTACCCCTGCCCAGGAGCCCCGTGGCTCAGGCCCTTCCTGGTTGCTCAGGACCCACCCTGGGCCTACCTCGGAGTGACCTGGGTTCTGAGAAAGTTCCCAGGACCCAGGCTCCTGGGTGCCAACGTATGCAAATTAACCTCCATCTTTGTTGGGTTAATTTGCATAGTCATTCTGATTGGCTGTGGGCTTAGCAGAGGTATGGTCAATTTGCATGTTTGTCTATTATTAGGTATGACTAGTGGCCCAGTGCACGAAATTTGTGCACGGGGCAGGGTGTCCCTCAGTCTGGCCTGCACCCTCTCCAATCTGGGACCCCTCAGTGGATGTCCAACTGCCAGTTCAGGGATTGGGCCAGCAGTCGGACATCCCTCTCGCAATCTGGGACTGCTGGCACCTAACTGCTCACCTGCCTGCCTGCCTGCCTGCCTGATCACCCTAACCACTCTGCCTGCTGGCCTTCTCATCCCCAACTGCCCCCCCTAGCTGGCCTGATTGCCCCCAACTGCCCCCCTCACCAGCCTGATCACCCATAACTGCCTCTTCCTCGGCCCTGCACCCATGGCTTTGACCAGAAGGACGTCTGGAAGGTCTCCTGGTCTAATTATCATATTACCCTTTTATTAGTATAGATAGATAACACCCCTTCCTCTCTTAAAATCTCCCCAACTTTAATAAATTATATAGTCACTCTACTAAACATGTGTGCCTATATAAAGTATATTATAGCAAATCAAATGAATGCTGAGATTTGCAAAGATTGATTAAAATTAGATATGCAGATCATATCTATACCCCACTATACTATAATTTCTGTGAGAGCAGAGCACTCTATCACTCACACCTATTGTGGTATCTAATAATTAATAAGTACTCAAAAATATTTAAGGGATTCATGGATGATAACACTAGATGAGATGACTAATGTATTAATGGCAGATTTTAGGTTCAAAAAGATTGTAATATGTGGGAATCAGTTGACTGAGACCAAAATTACATATAAGGAGAAATCTAAATTTTTTTTCAAAAATTGTCTTTCAAGCCGGGCAAGTGTTGCTCAGTGGTTAAGCATCAACCTATGAACCAGGAGGTCAAAATTTGATTCCAGGTCAGGGCACAGGCCGGAGTTGCCGGCTCAATCCCCAGAGTGCAAAAGGCAGCCAATCGATGAGTCTCTCTCTCATCATTGATGTTTCTCTCTCTCCATTTCCCTTTCTCTCTGAAATCAATAAAAATATATTTTTAAAAATTGTCTTTCAAAAACATGACAAGATATTTTATATGGAAAAATGTATGAAAAGTTTTAGGATTTAAAATATATATTGATTAATTTATTAATTTCTTTCAAAAAGTAATGATTTTAAGACAGTGAAAGAAAGTAGGATGATTTATTTTATAATTTGCATTATATTAAGTTGTATTAATCAAGAAGGAAATAAATCCTACTCTATTTAGAACTGAATTCACAACTGCTTTGTTATTTAGCTTAGGGGTTTAATGATTTAGAAGAAGAGAGCCTCTGAGATTGTAGAAGATATTTTTAAACCAGCTCAGCATTTGCTAAGGGAATTGGGACTGTTTAGCATGGAAAAGAGAATACTTAACAGGTTATAATAATTGTGTGCAAATATTTGGAATAGTATAATATATAGAAGAGTGTTCAGGTTTGTTTATCTCCAGAGGGTAGAGATAAGACCAAACCAATAAGTGAAAAATCTGAAAAGGTAATTTTTGGCTTTATGTTAAAAGCATTTGCCAGGAATTAGAACTGTTTAACAGTGTAATGAGCTGCTTCAGAAAGTATGGAATGCCATATGTTAGAAATGTCCATGTTTCAGGAATAAAAGTTATTTCTCTCTTGGCAGGAAAGTTGGACATTTAAGATCCTTTACAACCTTCAAATTCCATGTATTTATGATAACATTATATCATACTGAGAAGTATTGGTTGAATGAATTATGAATGTGCTAACATGATTAAAACCATAAAAATTCCTAGGCCATTCAAACCCATTTGTACAATGTATTAGAGGAATAACTACAATAATGCCAGGATTCTCTATCCTTTGACCTCCAGTGAAATAACTGGAATGCCAGAGTCTCAGTGTTTATCTTTCTCTGGCAGGATCATGAGGAGTAGTTCACAACTTTTCTTAGAGGGCATTAAGCCTCTGCCTTTTCTCATCCGTCACAATGATGTCACAATAATAATGTCATGTCTTGCAAATTAGTAGAGAGCTGGGTGCTCATTCCCATTATTTGTCTTACCCAGTTATCTTTGTTTAAGCGGGGGATTTTCCTAACTACTTTGTGAAAACGTTCTCACTATCATTTAGTCACTCTTATAGAAATTAAAGTTTAATGCTACTTTTACTCTGTGGATGAAGGGCATTCTTCTACATTTTCTTTTATTTTCTTTTTAATCAACATAATATCTTTGACTTCGTTTTACTTTTACAAGCTTCACAGTGTTCTATGTTCTAGTTTTTAAATTAACTTGCTCTTTCAGTTTAAAATATTCTTCTATAATTCAGAAATTAACATGTTTCCCTTAAGGACAATTTATAAGACTATCATGGTTACATGACATTAAGGATAAGTATAAAAACTTTCATTGCTAATACTATTTTTTCCATCTGCACTCTATTCAAGAAAGGAGAAAATATTTGACTCTCATTTACTTCAACTTTTTATTTTAACTGTTCTATTCACCATCTTTTCCCTAAAATCTTTTTTGTTTCTCCAGTGAAGATTGCAGAAGACACCTATTGGTTTCTCTTGGTCCAGCACCTCTATTCTCTCTTCACCTACTACCTCCCACATCCATCAAGCTCCAGTGAAGGTGAGGGAGTTGAGGGTGGGATTGTAGCCATGATTGATTCAAGATAAATCAGTCTATACCTGGACACTAGTGTTTGTCATTAGAGAAGGGAAAAGAGAAGAAAGAAATGGAACAAGAGGCAAGTCTGCTGAGGGGTTCAGGTTCCTAGTTCTAATTGTTTCTGATGCTAAAGGACATTCCTCCTACACAAAATCCTAAATTCAAGAGTTATAACTTGTCTTAGATTACAATAAATTCCCTTTTGAAAAAAATTTAATAGGTTTTAGAGAGATGAAGGGAGGGAAGGATGGAGGGAGAGGAAGAGGGAGAGGGAGGGAGGGAAGGAGGGAGGGAGTGGGGGGAGAAACATCAATTTGTTGTTACACTTATTTATGCATTCATTGGTTGATTCTTATATGTGCTCTGACTGGGGATCAAACCCTCAACCTTTGCATTTCAGGACTACACTCTGACCAATTGAGCTGCCAAGCCATGGCTTGCAATAAATTCCCTTTTCTCTATGCTAGTGAAAGTGAGATATCTGGTTACTGAAAACCAACAGATAATGATTAATATGAAAACAATAGAGATCCAGTACACAGATTCCTGCACTGGTGGGGGGCGTGGCCTGCAGGGATCAGCCTGCTGTGAGAGTGTGGCTCATCCAGGTCAGTCAAGCAGTGGGAGCGCCTAACCACCAGGGGGCAGCTCCTGCATTGAGTGTCTGCCCCCTGGTGGTCAGTGTGTGTCATAGCGACTGGTTGATTAGTCGTTCTGGTAGTTCCGCTGTTCGGTCACTGGGTTTTATTATATAGGATAACTTGGTTAGACTAGTCTCTGTGATCTCTTCAAGTATTAATTAACCTAGAATTATAGGTTTGACACAATTCCTTAATTCTGTTTTGTTACATTTTGTTTTAGTTTTCTTCTTAAACACATATTTTGAGTCAAAATTCAGGATCCCTGATTTTCTTCTAACAGACAGATTTAATACCAACACTAAATAGGATATCATATGAAATCCATTGATGCCCTGCTCTGTTTCCTTTAGTGGCCACTTCAAGATACTTCATCTGCTGTGAGTGTCATAGCAGCTAACAGTTTAGCTGTTCCCTTCTCAAATTGCTTTTCACCAAACAGGAGCTGCCTGGCTGGGAATTTTTGCCATATTTAGCAAATAAAAATATAAGATACAGTTAGATTTGAACTCCAGATAAAGAACATATATATTTTAGTTTAAGTACATTTTATGCAATATTTGGGACATACTTATACCATTAAATATATAACTAGGGTCCTGCATTTTATCTAGTAACTCTGCCTAAAGTTATATCCTTTTTTCCTTTTATTCTTTCCTACTTCACCAGACTTCTCCTTCAGCAAGACTCACAGACACCAGGGAATAAAAAAACAAAAACAAAAAAACCCAGCCCATTCATATTAAGGGGGATTATGCTTGGGAGATCCATGTGACCATGATAAATGGTCTCTTATTGAGACTTCCTTTTTGCTTAGCTTTATTTTTCTGCCCTATCCTGCTTTCCTCAATTCCTTTCTCCGGAGACTATGTCTCAATAATTATGTCACTATCACAAGAATCCCAATGTCAGACTCTGCTGAGGTCAGCTAATGCCAGGAATAGTCCTAGGAAGTAGACTCTACGGATGGGTATTCTGGAAACAGATTATAAACTGGTTAGATCAGTGGTCGGCAAACTGCAGCACGCGAGCCACATGCGGCTCTTTGGTCCCTTGAGTGTGGCTCTTCCACAAAATACCATGGCCTGGGCGAGTCTATTTTGAAGAAGTGGCGTTAGAAGAAGTTTAAGTTTAAAAAATTTGGCTCTCAAAAGAAATTTCAATCGTTGTACTGTTGATATTTGGCTCTGTTGACTAATGAGTTTGCCGACCACTGGGTTAGATAACAGTGAGGTCACATTACTCCTGGTAGGTGGAGTCTTGATTGTCTCTGGCATGCTGTGGACTGCAATCACTGACTTTCACCTGTAGTTAATTGGGAAAGGAAACAGATGGAAGGAGGTGCATTAGTTAGTGAGAATTACCTTACACTAGTAATAATCCATATATATATGCTAATCCATATATATATATATAACAAAGAATATCTGCTATAAATGAGAGAGATCACTGCTAACCTGAGACATAAAGATGCAAAGATTGTGGAGTCCCAGTTCCATTTATGGTATCTTTTCCAGACTAGATTAAAACAGCCTCTAGTATATGGCATACATCTCCTGATAAGAAGAATACATTATTTTATATTGCCATCAGGAATCTTGGTTCACATTCACCAAGACAGACAATCATAAACACTTGTTCCAAGCCCTGACACAGTGCCGTCCAATAGGAACAGAACAATATAGACATTTGAAAATATCATATTTGTTTACTGTATTAATGATAGTATTATCATAACTAATTTTCATCAAGAATTGCTGAGTACTCTGGATAGCCTGGTAAGATACACCTGCTCTAGAGAGATGGGTAAGAAAACTTCAAAAGTTAGGGTCCGGCCAGATCAGGAAGTACTTGGAAGTCCCATTGTCTGGGGCATGCTGGGACATCTACTCAAAGTTACCTTGCAGCGCTTTCCATTCAGAAAAAAAAAGCAGAATGACTTGTTGTCCTGTTTGAAGACTGAAAACAGCATATTCCACACCTGGGGCTCTTTCTTGGACCCATCCCATTTACCAGGCTGACTGAAAGGCTGCTACGGTTGAGTGCGCCCAGAGCAAAAAAATGGTTCTGCTACAGGTCTAAACTAGAATACAAGTAGGCCTGTCATGGGACACACAGACCAGCAGATCCTGTTACCAAAGTTATTCATGTTTGAGAATGATGTGCAGAGCCCTGGAAAAGGACAAAAGAAGTGCCACGCTACAATCCCCTAAGGTTGTGGAGCAAGGAAAGGGCTTCTTCAGCAGAGAAATAGTCACAATAGGAAAAACAAATGACTGGGCCCTGCTAGAAACACAACCTTTGACCATGGCATTTCAAGTGCCCATGTGGCCATAATTACCATTAGAGTGCTGTCAGATCTGTTAAACAATATGTTTGACCAGGCCCAAGAGCAAACAATTATAAAATAGAAGTGTCACTTCTTATGTAATGCTTAAAGGCAACTAAGATATAAAAGGCAAATAAGCTACATAAATAATTGGTCTAGTCTAGAGTCTACTATGTCACCTATAACTTTTGTATCAATGTCTCTTATTAAACATATTCCAGTGTCATATAGGTGCCACTTATGAACAATGAAGGAGGAAAAAGCCCAAGCTTGATCCAGTCAAAGGTTGAATCAACTGAAGTAAAAAATGAATTCCTACTGTGCTACATTTGGGGTGAAAGGAAACAGTGAGGAGAAATCCTTTTAGTGTGTCAAGCTTCAGGCAGTGCATTTGGTTATTCTCTTAGCCCAGTGGTCATCAAACCGTGGCTCATGAGCCACATGTGGCTCTTTGGCTCCTTGAGTGTGGCTCTTCCACAAAATACCACATGCGGGCATGCACGTACAGTGCGATTGAAACTTCGTTGCCCATGCGTAGAAGTCGGTTTTCGGCCTGGGCGAGTCTATTTTGAAGAAGTGGCATTAGAAGAAGTGGGGGTGTTCGTCGGTCGGGTGACGGGAGATGTGGCGCAGGTGGGCTGCGGGATACGCAGTGTGGGAGAGGCGCGCGCAATTCATGCACGAGTTGAGTGAGCCAGTCAGTCAGCAGTCTCATTGTGCAGTGGTTAGTGCTAGTCGCGTCCACAAATCGTGCGTGGGTGACAAAAATACCTACTCGAAGAATAAAGTTACCTGTATTTTTCCAACCAGCTGCAAATCCTACAGATACTCTTGTCATCAATTTAAAAATTGTAATTATTTTGTGTTGGTGGCTTTATTATTATAAAATGAAACTTTTTTTTTAGATGCCCTGTTTGACATGGCTACAAAGAAGAAGCAAAGAAAAACATAAGACAAAAACCGTGAATTTAAAGTTGAAGGGACCGAGACTTTCACGTTTCTTCAAAACTTAAATGGTCTTCCAACCTGTCTTATTTGTCAGGAAAAATTGGCGCATAACAAGAAATCACATTTGGAGAGACACTTTACAACTAAACACGTGTCATTTAGTACTAAATATCTTGTCAGTGATGCAAGGAAGAAAGCGGTTGAGGAACTTCAGAAGAGTCAAGAAAAATCAAGTTCTGTATTTAACTACTGGATGCAATCTTCCAACAATGTTAATATTGCAAGTTTTGTGGTTAGTCAAGAGATTGCTAAGAGAGGAAAACCATATACAGATGGTGAATACATAAAAAGTTGTTTTATAAATGCATCCAAAGAGCTATTTCGGGATTTTAAGAACAAAGCAGATATTCTAAAAATAAAAATAAAAATAAAATAGAATTACCATTGTCTGCTAAAACAGTGAAAGATAGAACAGTCAAAATGTCTTTGAATACAACTGACCAGCAAGTCGTAGATCTTAAATTGGTTTCAGCTTTATCAATAGCAGTTGACGAGTCTTGTGACATAAATGATACAGTGCAAGTTTCACTTTTTGTACGATTTATTTCATCTATAGGTCCTAAAAAGAACTTTTAGGATTATTGCCACTAAAAGGTCAAACATGTGGAGAGGATATAGCAAATGCTGTCATTGAGTGCATTGAAAAACATCATATTTCACTCGATAAAATTGTCTCAATTTCAACAGACGGGGCAAAAAGTATGACTGGCATAAGAAACGGATTTGTTGCTATTTTGAAAGAAAAAATTAATCACGAGATACTTACTTACCATTGCATCATTCATTAAGAAGCGCTTTGTGCGCAGACATTTCCAGAAGAAATTAGCAAAGTTATGGAATTGGTGGTTAACATTATCAACTCCATTATAGTTAAAGCTCTTAATCTTCACCAATTTAAAGAATTTTTAGTTGAAATGGAGAGTGAGTACACAGATCTTCTGCTGCATAACAAGGTATGTTGGTTATCAAGAGGAAACGTTTTGAAATGTTTCGATTCCTTATCAACAGAAATTAAAGCATTTCTCCTTGAGAAGGGTGTTCACTATCCAGAACTAACGAACCATCAGTGGATCCAAAAATTTTATTTTATGGTAGACGTTATGTCTCATCTAAATCAGCTTACTCGTAAACTACAGGGAAAAGGAAACACAGTTTTTTCGATGTTAGAAGTTATTTCATTCGAAAACAAATTATCTCTTTTTGCTCAAGATTTTGAAAGAGAAACTTGATTCACTTTCCAAGCCTGTTGAAACATCGCCAAGAAAATAATTCTGATATTGACATTTGCTATTTCAAAACAACACTTTTATATATGAGGGAAGCTTTTCTCAACAGGTTTCAGGAATTCAGAAACAGCAAAGCGACGTTAGCCTTTGTTAAAAAACCTCTTAATGCTACTGTAACAGAATTAAATTTTTCTCCCTTTAATATTGACATTGGCAACTTTGAAATGCAATTGCTGGATTAAAAAAACAAAGAATTGTGGAGCTCGAAATTTGAACGTCTTTGTGCTGATATAGAAATATTTGAGAAAAACAAATGTGAACTTAGTTCACAGCACAAGTGGTCTGCTTTGAAGGACCTGCAGAAGGAAGATATATTGATTTTTAACACCTGGAATAGTATTCCTGACTCATATAATCAACTGAAAAAACTAGCGTGTGCTGTTCTTTCCTTATTCGGGTCTACATATTTATGCGAACAATCATTTTCAAGCATGAACCTTATCAAGAGTAAATTGAGAAGTTGTCTTATTGATGAGAACCTGGAATCATGCCTAAAATTAAAAACAACAACATACAAACCTGACTTACCCAAACTTTCCAAGGAGATGCAAGGCCATTGTTCACATTAGTGTTTGTCAGTCATTGTCATGATTTAATTTTATGGATATTGTAAGGTAAATTGTAAGGAATTTAATTTTATCAATAAATAATATCATTATTAAGTATGATATCAAGTTTTATTCAACATACCTACAGTTTAACTAAGACTTAAAACTTTAAGTAAAGTTTATTAAGTTAATTTTAGGGAACGTCGTGGAGTGAAAGAAGATGTATCGAGGATTGAGAAAGGTATGTTGAGATGGTTTGGACATATAGAGAGGATGAACAAAAGGAGATAGACGAAACAAGTATACAAGACGAGTTTGGATGGGAGAGTTGGAAGGGGTCGACCTCAGCGAATGTACCTCAATCAGATTGAAGACGTTTTTAGCAAAGGCCAGTTTAGGAGTACCCTAATTAAGTTAATAGCAATGTACCTACCTATATAGTTTAAGTTTAAAAAATTTGGCTCTCAAAGGAAATTTCAATCGTTGTACTGTTGATATTTGGCTCTGTTGACTAATGAGTTTGCTGACCACTGTCTTAGCCTAAATGGCCCATAGTAATGATATACATAGACTTATTGGCAGTAGTGCATACATTTGCTGAATGATCAGGGGCCTTGTATCAATCAGGTATTAACGAGAGAAGACAGAAAATGCACTAGTAATTTGAACAGGGGATTTTGATAAAAATAGTTATTCACTAGTAATGGATTAACTGGTAAGAGGTATAATTAAACTAGAATAGAGGAATGGAAGATTCCAAGAGCAACCATTACTTTTAGGGCTGATGTAGAACACCCAAGGAAGGCACAAACGTGGAAGAACTCTATGGAAAGGCTGAGAGGTAGACCTATTTAGAAAGGAGGTAGACCTATTTAGAAAGGAGGTGGCTGAGACCTGTTTGATGGTGCAGAAATTCTCTGAGTTTCCACTGAGGAAATTGCCCATTATAAAGCCAAAGAGACTCACTGAGAAACTGGCTAAGGTGTCAGGCTGTGGCTGAAACTTTCCCTCTGCCCTCTGGAATGATGGCAAACTTGCCCAGAAGCCACCCTGGGGAGTGCTGATGAAATTGGCTGGGACACTGTTCACTGGGGTACTGGCAAAATCCAATGAGTGTCACTGGGAAGGTGAGTATCCCTGGGCGCCTCTCATGCTGCTGGCCACCATGAGACACCTAATCAAAACAGAGATGGCACACAAGACCCGGGAAGAGAAGCTTCTTCCTCTTGCAGCATCCCAGAAGCATCCTCCACCAACAAATCCTAGCACATTGCCAGCTGGCAAGTGGGAACCAATTACAGAACCAACTTGATTATCACTAAGAAGAGCAAAGATGGGTGGATCTGGAACTGCGGTGTGATAAACTGATAACTGAGATAGGACTGGAAGAAGCAAGTTTGGAAACCAGGATGTCTGGGGGAAAGGCATAGAGTAGGATATGGTAGGATCTATGGGAGTGGGTGAAAAAATGTAAGGTACAAAGTTCAATGCTTACTAGAGAACATCCACTGGAGAAGGTGCATTGAACAACCAACTAGTTAGAATGGTATGGACAATTGTCACCTGCCAGTCCCTGTTCTTGGTCACCACAGTGTTTGTGCAGTGGTCATGAGTGATGCAGTCATCAGGCAGGCAAGGAAACTGTGTGAGCCCAACCGCAGGGACACCGGGTCTTTCTAGTACTTTTTATGCATGGCTGTATGAACTTTGAGCTCACTAAGATAAGTGTAATGTCTTAGTCATGCTTTTCTCTCCAGCAAGCAGTACAATTCCTAAAAAACATATAAGGACAAGTGAATAAAAAAGTAAATAAAATAATGGAAATATTTTACTTACTAAAAAGGAAAGTCATTAACTTCATAAGAGAACAAAAAAAAATTTCTGTTATTAGCAAGTTAAATGCTTTCCTGTGTGAAGAAAAATATATTAACACAGCAGGTTTAGGCAAAAGTTTTCGAAGTGGTATCCAGGGGCTTTTTGGGCCTTAAGTCTGGTTATGAGATCTGTTTGATGAAATCACCACTATGATGACTTATGAAATATGATACAATGATGAGAAGCCCACTCTTCTGTTAAGGTATACATTCAAGTTATTTGAAAATAAGTAACAATGCTACTCTTCTCACTATATATTTTTACTTTGAAAATATAATCACTTTCATGAAAATATTTTACATTATTTTCTAACGTATTTCTATTTCTAAAATGAATTAACAGTACACAGATACTTAATTTATCAGTCTTAATTTTAATTAACAAAAGTTTTTCTGGACCATCTATAATTTTAAAGATTATAGGATGGGTCCTGAAACCAAAAAGTTAAGAACTTCTGGTTTAGGTAACTTGCACAATTGTAAACATGTAGTAATGGTGAGAGACAGAGTAAACATTATATTTCTAGTATGATGCTATTTTTATTATGTAAAATTATATATAACTAGAGGCCCGATGCATGAAATTTGTGCAAGAGTAGGCCTTCCTTCCCCCAGCTGCCAGCACTGGCTTCCCTCTGGCACCCAGGACCTGAGCTTCCCTCACAGCCATGGCTTTATCCGAAAGGACAGAAGGACATCCAGAAGGATGTCCAGTCTAATTAGCATACTACACTTTTATTATTATAGACTAGTGGCCCGGTACACAAAATTTGTGCACGGTGGGGTGTGGGGAGGCGTCCCCTCAGCCCAGCCTGCACCCTCTCCAATCGGGAACCCCTTGGGGGATGTCTGACCACCAGTTTAGGCCCGAACTCACAGGTGGTCAGACATTCCTCTCGCAATCTGGGACCACTGGCTCCTAACTGCTCACCTGCCTGCCTGCCTGATCGCCCCTAACTGCCTCTGCCTGCCTGTCTGATTGACCCTAACTGCCCTCCCTTGCCAGCCTGATCTTGCCCCCAACTTCCTTCCCCTGCTGGCCTTGTTGCCCCCAACTGCCCTTCCCTGCCTGCCTGATCTCACCCCCAACTGCCCTCCTCTGAGGCCTGATCTTGCCCCTGACTGCCCTCCCCTGCTGGCCTGATCACCCCTAATGCCCTCTGTCTTGGCACCCACCACCATGGCTTTGTCTAAAAGGAAGTCAGACATCTGGAAGATGGCCAGTCGATCCAGTCTAATTAGCATATTACCCTTTTAGTAGTATAGGTAAATTATATAGGATAGGATTGCTTAAATGGGGAGGGGGAGCCTTTTTCATCAGGAGTAGATGCTCTTGGCAGACAAAAATACATAATCCCTATATCTAGACTGATAGCCAGTATGCACTATACTGCCAAACCAGTCATTAAAAAAGTGAACTGCATTCTTACACCTTACACCAAACAGCTGTTGCCCTTAAAACCTCTCCTTAGGCCCCACCTTAGGTTCTGCCTTCACAGTTCACCCAGATTAGGTTCTGATTGATCAGTTTCTATGCTGGTCAGTGTCAAAAGCTCCACCTCCTAGGCAGCCATTGGCTCCTTGCACTTCCCCCAGATTTGGTTCTGATTGGTCTGTTTCTCTGCCAGTCAGCATCTCTGGGCCTATCAACAGGCCTCATCAGAGAAGCGGGGCTGATCAGCAGCCCCAGCAGAAGCCCCAGAGAAAGAGAGGTGCGGCTGCTGGCCAGGCCTGGAGTGAAAGAGAGAGGCAAGTGCTGATCAACAGCTGCAATGGAGGCTATGGATGAGACCCTGCCTCTCTCTCCCCGGGCCTCTCCCTGGGCCTGATCTACAGCCCCCTCAGCAGTCAGTGCTGGGTTGGGGCACCCGCAGCGGCGGCAGTCAGTGCTGGGTTGGCAACCCAGCACTGACTTCCAGTCGGTCAAGCCTTCAGTAGTTTTGGATGTTACGGACCCTGGGTTTTTATATATTAGGATACATACATATGTAACTTAAATTTTCAAATATTTCTGTTTTCATTTTAACATTTGAAATTAAAAACATGTACAATTTTATGATTTTATATTAGATATGCAATCACTAAAGTAGATATATGAAATATTTTTGGGGAAAAGTTACATATAAAGTTGAATTTTAAATTTTAAAGAAATAATCTTGCATTTTATTTTGAAACACTTGTGTGACATTTGAAGGGTAACAGAATTAAAAATCGCCATCCCTTGTAGCTTCAAAAGAAAAATAAATTATTGCATTTGAAATTCACTGGCAGTTTATTTCCAATTCAATATATGTGCATGCAAATTTACGAGTCACTGTGGGTTTTTAGGATATAAACAGTAGCTATAACTAAGTCACTCAAAGAATCTTGAAATTGAAAATAAAAAAATAATAATATTTTATAAACTCAAAATCATATCTTCAATGTAACTCATAATATCACTGTGAATGTGTTGCTCTGTATTTAAAATAAAAACATAAGCCTATAAAGAAGTTATGAATAATGAATAATGGCAAATTTTACTTTAAATTTGTAGTACTCTTTATTAACAAGGACAAAAATAATGCCCTGTGTAATAGCAATGCAAATAAACAAATACTAAAATGCTCTCCTTTTCTATGTTTGGCTTGGTTTTGTTTTTAAAGTAAATTCTTTCCTAGAACCATAGGAAGTGAGTACATGGTAAATGAACTAATTTTGTAAAAGTTTTTTTACTGGCATTATCATCTAAAATTGAGAAAATCATTGCCCAATACCTATCAAATTTTTAAAATTAGTTTTAAAACACTTAAAGATGAATATTAGAAATTGGAGTTAAATAGACTTGGTAATAGAACTTAATGTGAGTTTAATGGTAGTAATTGTCTTAATAAGGCAGTAATGCCTGAATACTACCCAAAATAAGCAAATCTGTCACCCAGACTCCTGAGGGAGGTTCATGTGCAGGGGATCAAGACAACCAATATAATATTTTAATATTTTACTGACTTTTGTCCAAAAATTCCATTTAGATCATGAACAAGTTGAGGTGGATCCCACTTAAATAATGTTAATATTTCTTCTAGGGTGGCCTCAAGAGATCCTTGAAATAATAAGAGTTGTAAAGTTTGTTTTATCTGTTTCCACAGAATTTCCAAAACCATTGTGTACCTTTGGCTCTCACCAGTCTGATGAGAGGAATGTTGGTTACTTGCCTGGGATCTGGGTGGGGCAAGGCTAGAGGGAAGGGAAGTGTGGGAACAGAGCCTGAGAGAGGTAATCTGGCCCAATACCTACAGTCAATTGTTTATCTGAGGCCAGCACAGCAGCCTAAAGACAGCTGCCAAACGGACAAGAAAGGACAGAGTCCCTAAATAATACCGTACTTCTCTACCTTTTTGAAGGGGTTTGGAAAGATTTCTCCAATTAATCTTGTAAATGACTGCCTAAACACCAAGTTTTAGCTGCCTTTTTTGTGGTTTTCTGGATCTTAATGCTGTTTGAAAATTACCCATGGAGTAAACAGACCCAGTCAGAGTCCTGTAATAGGACTTACTTAGATCAACACCTGCTGTCTTTGAACAGTACCATGGGGAAGGAAAGGGATGGAGGGGACATTTCTTCACTGAGTCTCGGACCCCCTTCGTGCCTGTCAACACCATGCAGTTATTGTGGTGTCTTTAGTGAATCGGAGCTGTGATTGCCCATTTGAGGGGGAAAATGCAGGCAATCAGAAGAGCATTGCCCAAACTTTCGATGCCACTTTTCCTATCTCTGTTGCTTCACCTCTATGACATTCTCATGGTAATTCTGACAAACATGGACTCCAGACCTTAGGATTACCCCTCCATGGTACCTTCATGGAGTTTCTAACTGGTCCTAAAAAAACGGTCATTACACACTGCACTGCTAATCATCCTACATTCTCTTCTATTTCCTCCTTGAATTCTGCTCAGCTGTGTTGTCCAAGCAAGCTCACCAATCCCCAAACCCTGCCCTTGACAGAGACAAATGAAAGTTTAAAACTTAAATCATTCCACTCATCATCAATTTAAAGCTCTAATTCAAAAATTTAAAGCTCTAATTCAAAAATTTCCCCTCATTCTCTCTCATCATCCTCTGACCCAAATCAGAGCAGAAGTGCGGCCCTCAGCTGGTGATGTTACTAAAACAGTGTACCAGTTCAGAAACACTCCCCCAGCCCCAAACTCTCATAGGTGCTACTTTGCCACAGTTTTTCAAAACACACATGCAGAAACCAGCCTTTGATCCAAAACTATACAACACAAGGAAGTTCCCAAAATGCTACCTCTCTAAACTTTTTAATCCAAGTATAATCCCTTTATACAGTTCTACCTGAACAAGAATAATATTTCCAAGTTCCAAACTATCTATACTAATAAAAGGGTAATATGCTTAGACTGGGTGACTGGACATCTTCCAGACATCTGACTTCCTTCCGGACAGTTAGAGGGTGACCAGGCTGGCAGGGGGGCAGTTAGAGGGTGACCAGGCTGGCAGGGGGCAGTTAGAGGGTGACCAGGCTGGCAGGGGGGCAGTTGGGGGTGGCCAGGCCAGCAGGGGGGAAGTTGGGGGGGCAGCCAGGCCAGCAGGGAGGCAGTTGGGGGGTGGCCAGGCCAGCATGGGGGCAGTTGGGGGCAACCAGGCTGGCAGGGGGGGGCAGTTGGGGTATGACCAGGCAGGCCAACAGGGGGGCAGTTGGGGGCAACCAGGCTGGCAGGGGGGCAGTTGGGGGGCGACCAGGCTGGCAAGGGTGGCAGTTATGGGGTGATCAGGCAGGCAGGCAGGCAAGCAGTTAGGAGGCAGTGGTCCTGGATTGCGAGAGGGATGTCTGACTGCCTGTTTAGGCCCAATCCCGGGACCGGGCCTAAACTGGCAGTTGGACATCCCCCGAGAGCTCTCCGATTGGAGAGGGCACAGGCCAAGCTGAGGGACCCCCACCCCATCCCGTGCACAAATTTTGTGCACTGGGCCTCTAGTATTACATATTGTTATAGATGTTCTCTTTCTTAGCTATAACTTAGAAAAGAAGCTTAATGCTATCTGTGAGGAGGTGAAAAGAGAAAATGGAGTAACCATAATTTTTGGTTGACAAAGGCTGGTTTTCATTGATCCATATATGTCTATTTTATATTCTATGAATTTTGTTATGGGCTGAATTTATGTAGCCCCAACTCATATGTCAAAGTCTCAAACACCAGTACCTTAGAATGTGACTTTATTTGAAAATAGTCATTGCAGATGACATTAGTTAAGATACTGGAGTAAGGTGTGCCCTTAGTACAATATAACTGGTGTCCTTATAAAATGGGGACATTTAGTGACAGACATGTATGCAAGAAGAATGCCATCTGAAGATAAGGCAGAGTTTGGAGTATGCTTCTATTTGCTAAGGGATGCCAAAGATTGCCAGCAAAACACCAAGAGACCAGATTCTTCCTCATAGTTATCAGAAGAAGAAAAAATCCTGCTGACACCTTGATCTCAAACTTCTGCCATTAAAACTATTGTTTAAGCTGCTAAGTTTCTGATATTTTGTTATGGCAGACTAGTCAACTAATACAAATATTTGTATCTTATTTATCTGTTTTTAATAATCTAATGAACACTCATGAAAATATCAACTATATATTCAAAGAGGTGAGCTTATCCTACAGTAATAAATAACATCCAAACAGTAAATTCTTATAACAAAGCTTATTTCTTGTTTATGCTGCCTTTCCATTGAGGATTGGCTGGGGTTCTGCCCCTGCCCCCATCAGTGAGTCCTGCCTCTCCTCACTCCGTAACACAGCAAGAAGGCCATCTGCAATGTGTCTCTTTGCTACAGTAGGAAGAAGAGGTATTTTTTAATACAGGGCTAAGAGATATGCCACCCATGTCATGCCTCTCTCCTCTCCCATGCATGTGGTTCATAAAAAATGTAAAGAATTAAAATATTAGACCCTAGGAGGCCAAGGATTCTTCCCAAGCCCGAAACTCGTGATGTCATATTCAAAAGTCCCCTGTTGGGCCTAATTTTCTTGGGGGTAGAATTATTGTGCAGACAAACATCAAAGCTATTGGATATAATCTTTCTTCCTTATTCATTCATTTTGAAGGAGTTCAAGGACACAAAGGTAGGTTTCAAATAACTGTGATGTTTGTCTTCTTTTTAGATGTGTTTTGCTCTCCCAAATATTAACCTAAAACTGGGTTGTCCACAGAGAGAAGGAAATTCAATAATTACTGCTTAGCTTTTTTTTCTTTATACTGGATTTGTTTTTTTCTTTCTGAAAAGGAAATTTCAGGAGAGAAATCTGCTGGAATCTTTGACTCCTTGATACAAAAGAAGATTTACTAGTAATAAACTTCCAAGCCCATAGGAGAAGGTTCAGTTCTTCATTTTCTTAAGCAGATTAATCACTTTTGAGTAAAAATGAGATATTAGAGGAAAGTTATTTATTTTGCTTTGTTTCTATCTAGAAATTAGAAACAACTACTAAAAGCCTATTCAAGTAACTGTCAAGGTGACCTTAGCTAAAAGCCCTCTAAGTTATTAATATTTACTCTCTGGCCTTTACTTCCCTTTTCCACAAAATCAGCCATTCTTTATATTCTGTCCCCTTTTTGCTTCTGCTTATTTTTATAAAGCAAACCAAGGTTTTGTGATGTTAATGACTTCTACCAAGAGTTGAGTGTACCTGTATTTGGACTTTGATCATTAATATCATCTTGTACTAAGTGAATCCACCTTTAAACAAGTGTACCTTACCTTCATTTATACTTCTTGGTCCAAATGGATTAAACTGAATCTAGGTCCTAGATGACTTTTTTCTAATATCCCTTTACTTAACCCTAAATGTATCATTTTGTGAAACAGATACTAAGTTAGCCCTGTCTCCACTTCAGCAAATGTCCATAGACCAGAAATACTTTATCCTTAAAAAACTTTCCATCTTGCCCTGTTAGTATTATTTGCATGATTTTTTTTTTTAATGATCTCAAGATGGTAAGTTTCCAAGTTCGAACAGTGATTCCAGCAGAAATTATACTGCTGTAGGAGCTAATCAACCACCTGGGAATCAAGGACTTTGATTTTTAATTTCCTTTCTTTGACTAACCTGCCAAATTTTAGGATAATCACACATTTCAGGTACATCAAATCCTTCCGTAAGTAAAGTAGGGTTAATAATGTAGTAAGGATTTGTGAGGAGGAACTAATGGATTTTAATACTTTGCAAAGATAAAATAACACATGGAGGTATTTGGAAATAGCTCTATTATTCAACTGAACTAAATTTCTAATCATGTAAATTATTTATTGGAACTTGAACCCAGTCTTTGTATTTATTCTGTGTTTTGAGTTCTGCAGCTTTCAAAAATTGTATTTATTCATAAATAGGTTAAAAACAAGTACAATTAGCCCTAGCTGGTTTGGCTCAGTGGAAAGAGTGTCAGCCTGTGGACCAAAGGGTTCTGGCTTCCATTCAGTTCAAGGGCACGTACCTCGGTTGCAGGCTTTTCCCCAGCCTGGGCCCTGGTCAGGGTGCCTGCAGGAGGCAACCAATCGAGATGTTTCTCTCACATGAATATTTCTCTCTGTCTTTCCCTCTCTCTTATACTCTCTCTAAAAATCAATGGGAAAATATCCTCAGTGAGGATTAAAAAACAACCCAAAAAACACACAAGTAAAATTAAAGCAACTTTGCCATTGTACATATTGAAAACTCTTCTGAAAACTAAATAGTAAATGAGCCCTAAAATGAACAGTCAGCTTAAGCCCAGCAGGAGAGTACTTCAGAGGGGGACAGATTTGGAAACTAACATTTTTCCATTTGCTGTATCTCTACAGAGGTAGATATTTCTAGCATGTCACATGAGCTGCTTAAATGGGAAAACCTGCAGAGCAAAGAATATTCTACTTTCCTGGCCATCTCAAACTCCTGTGCTCCTGTGCACCAGAATCTCTTAGTCCTTATCAGTGTACTGTACCTGCCAAGAATACATATCTCATTAGGGTAGTTACATTAAATCCTAAGTAGACCACTGTCCATCAGCATTTTATAAGAAAATGGATCAGCCCTAGCCTGTTTGGCTCAGTGGCTAGAGAGTCAGCCTGTGGACTGAAAGGTCCCAGGTTTGATTCCAGTCAAGGGCACATGCCTGGGTTGCGGGCTCGATCCCCAGTAGGGGGCGTGCAGAAGGCAGCCGATCAATGATTCTCTCTCATCATTGATGTTTCTGTCTGTCTCTCCCTGTCCCTTCCTCTCTGAAATCGATAAAACTATGTTTGTTTGAAAAAAAAAAAAAAGAAAATGGATCATTTCTTATATCAGCCATGTTTAAATAAGTGCAATTTCCTGGAGTTACAGGCTCCCATGGATGGAGGGGGCAGTGTTGATTCCCTTTCAATTCAAGAAGCCTGCACTCAGCCCTAGCCGGTTTGGCTTAGTGGATAGAGTGTCGGCCTGAGGACTGAAGGGTCCTGGGTTTGATTCCACTCAAGGCCACATGCCTGGGTTGCAGGCTTTTTGGGGGCATGCAGGAGGTAGCCGATTAATGATTATCTCTCATCATTGATGTTTCTCTCTCTCTCCCTCTCCCTTCCTCTCTGAAATCAATAAAAATATATTTTTAAAAAAGCTTGCACTCTGATCTCCACCCCCAACCCTAACTCAAAGAATATACAAGTCTCCAGGCAATGAGCTACTAGCCTTTGTCTTGTTAGACATTTAGCAATTATTGTTAATAACAATAATTACAACTATATTAGTAACACCTGCTATTTGTTCAGCATATACTACATATCAATACCCAACTCTATGTTTCTATGTGTATTGTCTGATGTATGTTCTCACAACCACTCTCATCTTATGTATGGAAATGTTGAAGCCTGGGAAATAGGAGTAACTTGCTTAAGGTGGACCTATGTAAACATTCAAATTATGGTTTTAAAGTTCTCTTCTCTAATCTCCTATCTGATATTTTTGCCTAGGTGCCTGGCCTTTCTTTCCATCCTGCACAAAACTAATGGAATGATTACATCCCAAACATAATCAGGTTCTTCATATGATTAAAAGTCCTTAATGAACTGGCCCTGGCTTACCTCTCTAGCAACAACCCCTCCCCTCCCCTCAACTCACCCCCCTCAAGAGACATTCACATTCACACTCACATAGTTCAACAATGATCTCATTCACACCTAACTGCATTAAGTCCCATAAACACATAAAACAATTTCCATGCCACCATCATTTTACTCATGATGTTCTTGTGCCCCCCTTTTGCCACTCACTCTTCTTCACACATCCCTTCTTTCTTATCTACCTTTTAGTGTATTTCCAACATTCTTCTAAGGAAATATTTCTGACAAAGTTCAGTTGAGCATTTAACTATTCACTCCGAATGTTTTTCTCTCAGGATAC
Source organism: Plecotus auritus (assembly GCF_963455305.1). NCBI lineage: Eukaryota > Metazoa > Chordata > Mammalia > Chiroptera > Vespertilionidae > Plecotus > Plecotus auritus. Next base: position 29,402,631 of record NC_137775.1, on the reverse strand, counting down.
ATGTAATATATCATTGCATAATATTATTGTTTGTTTTACTGTGCAGTATATTTGTTGTATTTTTATTGTACCTGTCTTTCATTATATATACTAGAGTCCTAGTGCACAAATTCATGCACGGGTGGGGTCTGGCTGGCCCAGCCCCGATTGGGGCGGATTGGGGCCAGGCCTGTCAGGAGGAGGAGATGGCAGGAGGTTGGCCAGCCACCCTGCCCTGATGGGGGCCTGATCAGGGCCTGGCCGGCTGTGGGGAGGGGCTGTGGGCGATTGGCCAATGGGCCCCTCCCCAAATTGGGGTGGGGAGGCCGATTGGGAGTCAGCAGCCAGGGGAGTGGCTATGGGAGGTTTGCTGGCCAGCCCCAACCCTGATTGGTGTTGGGGGGGCTGATTGGGGTGGAGCTGGCTGGGGGGAGGGACTGTGGGCTGATCAGAGTGGTGGGGGCCCATTGGGAGTGGGGCCGGCTGTGGGGAGGAGCTGCGGGAGTTTGGCCAGCAGGCCCCACCCCCAGATCGGGCCGGTTTGCTGGCTGCAGTGGGCGTCATAGCAACTGGTCATTCCAGTTGTTATGGCATTATGGTTGCTGACTTTATATATATATATATATATATATATATATATATATATAGATAGATAGATAGATAGATTAGGATACTATCTGAGAAGAAATTTGTCTAATAATCATAAAACCAGAAAATTTCACACAATTTGCATGAGAGGAGAGGGTGATGTAGTTCTGAGAGGATACAAGAAACAGTGGGAAAGATGAACTGTGGTTATTCAAATATATATATTAGGTCTTTATACATATGAAAGTATCCCTTGGCAAATAAAGACATAGATATAGTTTTACCGTCTTGGTTTTTTTGTTTTGTTTTGTTTTCGGGGGAAGGAGGGTGCTATAATATGAGAGACAAGCACTATGATATAGGTCAGTGGTTGGCAAACTGCGGCTCGCCAGCCACATGTGGCTCTTTGGCCCCTTGAGTATGGCTCTTCCACAAAATACCATGGCCTGGGCCAGTCTAGTTTGAAGAAGTGGCGTTAGAAGAAGTTTAAGTTTAAAAAATTTGGCTCTCAAAAGAAATTTCAATCGTTGTACTGTTGATATTTGGCTCTGTTGACTAATGAGTTTGCTGACCACTGATATACGTGATGTGACCCTTATAGTGTTGGATCTATGATATATGGATTGCTCTATAATGAAAATGTGATCTACATAAAACAAGAATAGGCATATTCTTAATGTTATAGGAATGGTACTTTATAGTGAGAACACTATAAGAAATAAAAATTTCAAAGTACTGCATTCTAGGATCATCTAAAAACTCTGATGATGGTTCTGACCATGAGTTATAAAATCAACTACTAGAATTGTCTTGAGGTACAGATTTAAGAACAAAATCTAGGCAATAGGTCTATATATGAGAATCTTTTGAAATATTTTTGGTGTTTATAAAAAACTATACTAAAAATAATTTAGCATGTAAAAGCACAAAGGGGTCTTATATATATATATACCATTAAGCCAAATGTGTTTGTCCTATTATTTTTTGCCATGAAAAAGTATATTTTACTTTGCTCTAGTTGTCCTGTTTACCTGAGACTGACTTTTTAATATTCTGATTTTTTTAAAAAGAACAAAAACAAAACTCTGATACTACAAAGTAACCTTGAGCCTCATATGTTAAGTTCATATAGAAACTCTCCCACTATAAGCATAACCTGATGAAGGGTCTATGTGGAAGCAAAAAATTCTCTTCTACAAAATTGGCAGAAAACAGCCAGTCCTGCTGCTTATAAGGCCAAGAAATAGTCCATAGGGATGAGTGACTCGGGCAAAAGAAAGCTTCTGTGTGAATTTACCTGAGAATAGTGTTTACTAATGAACTATTCAAAACACATTAGTGTCTGGAGGGAGTCTTCTCCATGTCTGAAAAGTATAGTAATTGATAGCTACCACTTCACTCATGACAACTCTAAAATAATTCCAGCCTGCAGTCCTATCTCCTAACAGGATTCAAGGAATCCCCAGGAGACACTCGGAAGGTACTAGTACACTTGTGCATTCTAGCTTCTAATTTCAGAGAAGCAAAGGGGACGGAAATAAAGCCACAGGGCCAGTAAGTCCTGATTCATTAAAATTAGTTGAGAGTACAGCAGGCCAGTCTTTAAATTAGCTAAGGCTTTGTATTTCTTCAATTTGGATAATAATGAGAAATGCTGTTTAAAGAATCACATCTCATGAATGATTACATGCCTCAAATCATTATAAGTAATGTGGTTGAGTCATTGCATCTAACAGGTAATAGAATAGGAGACACTGGGTATATACAGTTTTAATATATATGACTTAATCTAAGGAAAACATGGGAAAAGATCAACTAAGTTTGGTGGCCAATCAAGATTCATGAAAAATCTGAGTTGACACAGTGTACTTCTTGCTTTCATATGAAAAATTTCTGATGCATACCATAGGACCATTGATATTGATCAAGGTCAAACATTAAACAAGAAATAACCTATAAGCCCATGGTTCTTAATCTATACATAGAATGAGAGGGCCACCACAGGGTATTTTAAATATTCAAGGAATAATCAGATACAGGAATTACTTGAACATTAGATGTTCCTACATTCGTTTTGCTGATGTCACAACTTTACAAAGATGAGACTGAAATGGTTGCAGCTATTGAAAGCAAGTACTGCAGGAAATGAGAGTTGTGCTGTACAATGTTTGAGAAGTTGTGGGGTCCCAATGAATGCGCACACATCCCACTAGTAAATAATTGGCATTTTGAATTGTGCCCCTGGTGTCAATGATTGTTATGCCTGAGAACTATGCAAAATGCTAAATGTGTTCTCTGTTAAATTGAACAGCATTTTACTAATAAAGTGGCTCAGGCAGGCAACTATGGTAACAACATTCAGATAGGAGTATTCGGAATACATGAAATCTTTTTCAGACCTTATTAGCTTTATTAGGGGGTTTATAAAGTTATTTGGAACACAGAATAACATGGAGAATAGTTTTGGTTGAATAAGCCGGGCAAGAGTAACGACTATGAAACAAGGCAATTTTTTCTAAACATACTTGGACAAATTTCCTTACAGTTTCAGTAAGCATTTGGGCATTTTTCTTCCCTAGGCTAGGAAAAAACCCAGAATGTACTGCCTTGTGTTGAGATATTATTGAATAAAGCAGCAGGGGATTGCCAACAATCTCAGGCCCTATAATAGATTTTAGGGGGGACAGAGCTGCTCCTGTGAGAGTCACAAGAACAGCTGGTTCCAAATCATCTCTTAGGGTCTAAATCCTTTTAACAATGGGGTGGGGGGCCAAAGGAGGATGTTAACAGGTTGGGGAAGAAGGGTTGCCAAGAGTAAGACCAGGTAAGAAAATGTATGAAGAGAACTAGGAGACAGAATCTGATTTGTACTTATTTGCATTCTCGGTAGTCACACCTCCCTGTTGTATAATGAAATGCTGAGCTTAGTAAATGAGAGTAGATTTTTTTAACATAAGAGCACAACACAATGCCCTTTAACAGTACTCTCTCTGCTTATCCATTGGGCTCAAAGTCAAAAAACTATTACTTGAGAGGCAGCAATAATTTGATGAGCCAGCAGCACCAGCTCTACCTGAGTGGAATGCTGTGGTCATCAGGTCTACCCTGCTGCCAGCAATTAAAAATTAACCTTGGCATTTTCAGAAAAGAATGTAGCAATTCATATGCAGCTTCTCTTCTGCTTGACAGTGTGTCTAAAGAGCATCTGTTTTCTCAAGCCAAGGCAGTTTACACACAATGAACCTCCTTTGTGTGCTATGTGCAAAGCTAGGTCATTCACACACCTGCCAGATAAGAGGGAGGAAGGAAAAAAACAACACTTCCTCATAGTAAACTCATTCATTTTAAGACATTCAGGTTTACAGTGTTGTCCTCTGACCACCCCAATTACCTCCCCTTGCCCTTACAAACAAGTGGTGTGAATTTTAATCAGCTGGAATGCAATCAAGGGCTGAAATAAAATTGTGTTGTTAAATCATCCTCACTGAGAAAAAGCAACTCACAAACCTTCCCTGTATGTATCTCTGGTTTTCCACAAGGGTGGAATGTCCTTGCTATGGACAGAAACAAACAATGTTTTATTTTTGTTTCAACCTCTGTTGACTTTCCTCTACATTCCATTCCCCTCCTATGCCAGAGCCTCAGTTCTGAGAATAATTAGCAACACCCACTGGTGATAACAGGGCCACAGCAACCTAACAGCGCTATCTTGCTGGCGCCAGCTGTGCCTCAGTATTTATTTATGAAGATCACAATATTTACACAGTATGAACTCATTGAGATGGTGGGGGATTGAGCAATGCTCCACCAGCTAAATTTCATCTCTATTTTTAAATGGAGAGGGAAAAATCTTCTAGGCTGTGTACTGTTTACTTCTCTGGATGGGAGATTCAAGCTTCTAATTCCAGTTCAGTCCTGTTTTCTGGCACTTTGGTGGTAAGCCCCTGGAGAGACTCTGCAGGCGTGCACTGCAGTGGCTGCTGCTATGAAACCTGCTTGTCTAACACAGGGGAAGCTTAAAGCTTCGCAGATGCAGGGAATGACACAGCAGAGCAATCAGGCAGCAGGCTTTCAGGGGCTAATTCGACTGAGCCCAGGTCTGTGACTGAACAATTTAGACATTTGCTCAAAATCCCACTTCACTTGAATTATTACATATTTTCATTTGCTCTTCTGCAAAGATTTGTCAGCATGGTGGTGAGCAACATGTACTGCGATTTTATCTGCTGACTGAGTCGCTATGTAAAGCCCTGACTCAGAGTTTTTGGTGTAGATAACTAATGTAGGACTTCAGTTTGGGGGAAAAGAAAGTTAAAGGTATATTTTAGGCAAAAAATAAATAAACGCAGGGACAGAGAGTACATGCTTTTTTCTCCCCAGCATGTAAAAACTTCTGATATTTCTATCTCGAACTTTCTCAAGGAAAAGTTGGTTCTACTCTTAAAATGTTAATATTGTTGATCAATGAGCAGAAATCAAGATAGGATGGAAGGCATTTGATTTGTTCTTTTACCAGAGTGAGCTCAAACAAATTGCCTTTTTAAGCAGTTTTATCTTCTCACATTATAAATATAAGGAGAATATATTTGTTACCAAGTTAATTTAGTTTTTTTAATCATTAATTTAATATTTCAAAGTATTTTGAGTATAGGGGTTTAATGTGATTATAAAAATAGACTTCAAAAGTAATAAATATATTAAATCTTTATTAATATAAGGGATATTCTGTCATTTTTAAGAAAGTAGAATCTTCAACATTTAGCTTTGGGCCTTGACAGGTGCTCAGCATTGTCCAGATACGCCAAGGTTGTGGATTTGATCCCCCGGTCAGGGCACATACAAGTATCAACTGATGAATGCATAACTAAATGGAACAAGTCTATGTCGCTCTCACTCTCCTTTCCTCTCTCTCTAGCATCAATCAATCAATAAAAAACAGTTTTTTAAAGATTTAGCTTTGTCCACAAGTAATAATGTTGATAAATTATTCTAATTAATTATAATAGATTATAATTATATATTGTTATAGGTCTTACAATTATATATCTAATTATTTACAATAATATTATAAATAGCATTTGCAACTATTTTAATGAAGATTTATCAGACAATAATGTTGCACAAGGTCATAAGTTACAAAGTTATTCACAAGCGCTGCTTATTTTCACACCAGCCTCAGCCTTTTTAAAAATTAAAAAGATAGCCGGAACCGGTTTGGCTCAGTGGATAGAGCGTCGGCCTGCGGACTGAAGGGTCCTGGGTTCGATTCCGGTCAAGGGCATGTACCTTGGTTGCAGGCACATCCCCAGTGGGGGGTGTGCAGGAGGCAGCTGATCGATGTATCTCTCTCATCGATGTTTCTAGCTATCTATCCTCTCCCTTTCCTCTCTGTAAAAAATCAATAAAATATATTTAAAAAAAAATAAATAAAAATAAAAATTAAAAAGATAATGCAGCAGTTCAGTTGGCATTTCATATTGAGTTGTCCATATCACTTTAACTGTCACATTGCCTTTATATTATTAAAGTATCCCAGAATGATCTAATGTGAATGAGAAATCTAATTTTCTGTACTATTTTAACTTTTGTTTTAGAGCAGGGGTCCTCAAACGTTTTAAACAGGGGGCCAGTTCACTGTCCCTCAGACCGTTGGAGGGCCGGACTATAGTTTAAAAAAACAACTATGAACAAATTCCTATGTGCACTGCGGGTCCAGGACGAGTCAGCTGCTAAGCAGGACAGGCAGCGGCACCCGGCGGGCCGGATAAATGTCCTCGGCGGGCTGCATGTGGCCCTCGAGCTGTAGTGTGAGGACCTCTGTTTTAGAGAATAGCTGCAAAAGAATATGGCTATTTTGGGGGTAAACTTATGAGTGAAGTAAAATATAGGTAAAGGAAAGTGCAAAGAACGTAAGCACACAGATGGATTACCATCCTCAACCTGCACCCATCTGTGTTTGCAGGTCCAGAGGGAGGAGTGGACAGCGGCCTGCACACAGGAGCCCCTGGGCCTCTTCTATGCACTTTCCAAGCCCCCAGGTAACCAGTGTTCTGACTTGGAAAGGCAGAGATTATGTGAAGGATAATTTTAACACTCATAAAATAAAGAGATCACAACATTAACTTATGGTTTAACATTGTTGACATTCCAAATGTTAATACATAAAAATGATTAAAGATAGCAAGAAAAATTGCTTTGGATTTCAAGAGAAAGACCAGACATGCATCCAAATAGCAGCTGTTGACAGGGATAACTGCTGTGTTTATATTTGGAACACAAAACACAATCCTCTCCTATCTTCACTTGGCTACAGGCAAAATTCAGTAAACTGGAACATTTCTGATGCCTCAGACACTGATGGTACATGTTAGGTTGCTCCCCAGTGATTTAGTTCAAATGTTACCAGCAAGAAGATTTCTTCAACTCTAGATGGAACAAATAGATAAGATGGGAATCCAAACACTGGTTAAATGCAACAGTGTATCAGTCTTACTTTTTTGGTTTCTGGTTCAAGTGACTATTTCAAGTATAGGTTCAAAGATACTATTCTTTTTATCCTCAAAATCAGGCAGATTGCTTTAACTCTAATGTTGAGTGATAAAATTCTAAACAAACAAACAAACAAACAAACAAAAACCCCACCAAGAAACATTTTTAAATTTTGTTCATCTGGTGCTATTTTATGAATGATGATAATACTTGTGACTTTCTTATAACTTTGTGCATGCAACAATTTTCTACATAGAAAGCATAGTTCACTGATATTGATATAGAAAAGATAGCCTAATGACTTCGTGTAATTTCATGGGAGTGGGAATGGATTGTGTATATAACTACATATTAAGCTGTATCCACTATTGCACATATTTTTTCATTTGATAACCTTGAATCTTCTCACTCCTGAAACAATACCTCAATACCACATTACAGTGAAATCTGGGCACCTTGAATTGTATAAAAATGAATAATACATGGTCATGGGTGTCCAAATTGAAGGTCAGTCTTCCTTTTATATATTCAAAAATTCTAGATTGAAATTCTCAAAATGTACCTATTTTTTGGCAGGACATAGATGAATGGTCCTAATGCCCCCAGTAATTGCATGACAGACGATGGGGTGTGCCTATTCTGGACATAAATACTATTTTCCTCCCTCTCAAGTCTTTTTTATGCCCACTGTCCATCATTGCATAAAAACAGATGAGACACACAGAAAAGCAAGTGGGGAAAACATGTATTAGATATAAAGGTAGACAACAGAACAGGAACAGAGATTATCTAGACGTTGGAAATTTCTGACAGGGACTATGAAATGACTGGTAAATACGTGCAAAGATCTAGTGAAAAATATGGACAGCATGTATAAACAGATAGGGATTTCATCAGAGAAATAGAAAAAATGTTTCTAATAAGTACAATGTAAATGGTAGAAAAAAGTATAAAAATATGAAAAATCATCATCATATTAAAGATGAAAAATTATTTTGATAGACTAGTAAACTCAATGTGTCAGGGAAAATAATCTTTGGTGATAAGACACAAGAAATCATCCAAACTGAAATGCAAATAAAAAGAGAGAAAGAACACAAAACAGAAAAGAAAAACACACATAGAAACAGAGACCAAAGGGATGGTTAGCAGAGAGAAGTGGGTGGGGGAATGAGTGAAAAATGGGAAAAGGAACTATATTCAATAAATAATATGTTTCTGTATTTTTTAATGTTAACATAGTTAACTAGTAATTCTTATTATGCTTTACTGATATGATAGAACATACTATATGATGGAATCTAAAACAGCTGGCTTTGACCCCAATAAAATTATTTATTGTAACTGACTTGTGGTTGGCTCATATGTTAAAAACAGTTCAGAAAAAAAGTGGTAAAACACTAATGTAATGTTTAACATTTAGAATTAATTCCTCTATTTAAATACTAGATCCTTTAATGAAACTAGATTATAACATGTATAATTTGAATGAATCAGGCATCTTTTTAAAAACATATTTTTATTGATTTCAGAGAGTAAGGGAGAGGAGAGGGAGATAAAAACATCAATGATGAGAGAGAATCATTGATCAGCTGCCACCTGCATGCCCAACATTGGGGATGGAGCCTGCAACCTGGGAAAGTGCCTTGACTGGGAATCAAACAGAACCATAACCTCCTGGTTCATTAATCAATGCTCAACCACTGAACCATGCCAGCTGGTCAAGTCAGGCATCTTAATGATCAACTCACACTACTTGGCTAATGAAATATGACTATAAATTAAGACTTCCTAAATAAAATTTACCTCTCTTAATTTATCTTTGTAAAATTTAACCTATTAGTAAGAGAAATAGGAGGAAATTTTGATAAGCATCACATTAATACATTACTATGCATCTATAATAATAAAATGGTAATAAAAGGTTAATTAAACCGGATGTGTTCCAGACATCATTCCAGACGTCCTTCCTGACAAAGCCAGGGCCGGAGGGAAGCCGGTGTCAGCAGCCCAGGGGAAGGGAGGCCTACTCTTGCATGAATTTTTGTGCATTGGGCCTCTAGTATTAAATAAATATTTATCCTCCTTAAAAGCTAAATTGAAATTCTGACTAGACATTGCATGCTGTAAAATATAAAACAAAAAGATTGTCAGTGATTCATTTTTACAGAAAGCTGAGCATTTACATGCAATATTAGTATTCAAGTGTACAAATTTCAGTAAACAAATTAAAATGTGCATTCAGACAGAAAACCATTTCACTGTTATATATGAGTTGAAATGTTACAGTTCCAAGATGATTCTCTACTATAACTCCATAATGTCATTGATGTTCTTAGCCATAATTATTTAATTGACTCTTCATAATTATAGTTTAGAATGCAGTTCTATTATTAAAAGAGTTTTGTTTGAAATATTTTATTCAAGACATTATAAAAATCTGTTTGGCTTCTATTCTAATGGACGCTATGTCTGCATCCAGCATTTTCATGTACTAAGTCCTGATACCTTCTCTCATTTGAATGATGTTATTAGCTATTTTAAATGAAGTAAATGTTCTTCAAACATTAAAAATTACTCTTTAAGTATCTGATAATGTGTTTAAATGGGCAATATACCAACAAAGTCTTGGGAAATCAATAATGATGTTTAATTCAATCTACTACAGCTCTGCCTGCTAGTATAGCATTTAAAAATTTAAGAGTATTTAAACTACTGAGGAATTTCCTGGCATTTTAATAGACTATTTTATAACAATCTTTTCCCCCTGTACAAGCAATCATGACTATTGCTAATGGACTCAATTAAAAACTGATTAGCTTTTCCTTTTCTTTCTTCCTTTCTTCCTCTCTACCTTTCTTCCTTCATTCCTCCCTTCCTCCTTCCTTCTTTCCATCCCTCCTTTCTTCTTTCCATCTTTCCTTCCTTCCTTGTTTCCTTTGTATGTGTTTTGTTTTATTATGTTTTCTTCTTGGAGGAAATATACCTTATGCCATCATTTATTTCTGACAGTCCTTGAAGAATATAATCAGTTTCACTAAACAGAGATAACTCCAGGGTACATTTTAGGTAGGATAAAAGGTGAAAACTTTATAGCAGGGAAGATCAATCATTAAGGAGGAAGAGAAACACTGTTTTCCAGAGCTGTAAATAAATAGTTGTAAATAGCAATGAATCAAGTTAAAAAAATATCAAATAGTTATATTTAACAACCAATGCTGTCCATACTGACAAACAAAATGAAATGATTTAATCTTACCTTTAGTTAAATTCTTCTTCACTATTGTCACTACATTAAATTAAAGTTTAAAGTAACTAATTTTTTTCTCTTTTTATTGATTAAGGTATTATATATGTATCTTTATCTCCCCAATCCCCACCTAAGCCCCACTCATGCCGTCTTCCCTCTGGTGTCTGTGTCCATTGGTTTGGCTTATATGCATGCATACAAGTCCTTTGGTTGATCTCTCCCCCTTACCCCAACCATCCCCTATGTTCCCTCTGAGGTTTGGCGGTCTGATAAATGCTTCTCTGTCTCTGGATCTGTTTTTGTTAATCAGTTTATGTTGTTCATTATATTCCACAAATGAGTGAGATCATGTGATATGTATCTTTCTCTGACTGGCTTATTTCACTTAGCATAATGCTCTCCAGGTCTATCCATGCTGTTGCAAATGGTAGGAGTTCCTTCCTTTTTACGGCAGTATAGTATCCCATTCAGGGGTCCTCAAACTTTTTAAACAGGGGGCCAGTTCACTGTCCCTCAGACCGTTGGAGGGCCTGACTATAGTTTGAAAAAACAACTATGAACAAATTCCTATGCGCACTGCGGGCCCGGGACGAGTCAGCTGCTAAACAGGACAGGCAGCGGCATCCAGCGGGCCGGATAAATGTCCTCGGCGGGCCGCATGTGGCCCGTGGGCCGTAGTTTGAGGATGCCTGGAGATGTACCACTGTTGTTTAATCCACTCATCTGCTGATGGGCACTTAGGCTGTTTCATAATCTTAACTATTGCAAATTGTGCTGCTCTGAACATAGGGGTGCATATATCCTTTCTGATTGGTATTTCTGATTTCTTGGGATATATTCCTAGAAGTGGGATTACTGGGTCAAATGGGAGTTCAAATTTTAGTTTTTTGAGGAAACTCCATAGTGTTCTCCACAATGGCTGCACCAGTCTGCATTCCTACCAGCAGTGTACGGGGGTTGGGGGTTCCTTTTTGCCTCATCCTCACTAGCACTTGTCATTTGTTGATTTGTTGATGATAGCCATTCTGACAGGTGTGAGATGGTACTGCATTGTCATTTTGATTTGCATCTCTCAGATGATTAGTGACTTTGAGCATGTTTTCATATGTCTCTTGGCCTTCCTTATGTCCTCCTTCAAAAAGTATCCATTTAGGTCCGTTGCCCATTTTTTGATTGGGTTGTTTGCCTTCCTTTTGTTAAGTTGTATGAGTTCCCTATAAATGTTGGAGATTTAACCCTTATCGGTGATAACATTGGCAAATATGTTCTCCCATGCAGTGGGCTTTCTTGTTGTTTTGTTGATGGTTTCTTTTGCTGTACAGAAGCTTTCTATTAGAAACTTAAAATTCTATTAATTTGTTTTCCTGCCAGAAAGTTGTTAATGTATTAGATGAGGGATTTTCAACCTTTTTCATCTTATGGTACACAAAAACTAATTACTAAAATTCTGTGGCACACCAAAAAACATATTTTTTGTGAATCTGATAAAAAATATAATTTTGATTATTTTGCACCGGATGGCTACTGTGTTGGCTATTGTAATTTTTTTATTTTTTATTTATTTATTTTTTTACAATCTAAGGGAAAAGAAGTCAGTGCCCCTTATAAAATAGTCAGGTATTGCATGTTTTAAAAATTCTTGCAGCACACCAGTGTGTCTCTTGCAACACACAAATTGAAAATCACTGGATTAAATGAATGGCAGTATATCAACTTTTAAAATTATAAATAACTAGAGGCCTGGTGCACGGATTTATGCACTGTTGGGTCCCTAGGCCTGGCCTGCAGGGATTGGGCCAAAACTGGCTCTCCAACATCCCCAGAGGGGTCCAGATTGCAAGAGGGCGGTTCTTGGGTTATGCACCTTGGAATCAGTCTCCCTCCTCTCTGGTTCTGGGTGCATCACCCAAGAACCACAGCTGCCAAGTCATTCCAGCTTGGCAACTCCTGCATTGAGTGTCTGCCCCCCTGATGGTCATTACACATCATAGCTACTGGTCAGATGGTTGGATGGTTGGACAGTTGCCTAGGTTTTTATATACATAGATAATAAAGCACTGTGAAGTGCTGTGGAGCTACTAATATTTGCAATGTTCATGCTTGTTTAATATAAAACAAGTTTAGCAATGATTTTGGGAAAGGGGCATGTTGATGTCTATCTGTAAGTATGTATGTATGTATGCATCTATCATCTACCTATCAATCTATCTATCATCTACTCTAAGTAATCGTAAGCAGTTCATTAGTTATTGATAATTACTGATAAGCTAAAGTTTCCTCAGTAGTTTCTGGGTATAATTTCTGAAGTCCCAACTTATTTTCAGAAATTTCAACAATATATAGAACAATTTACAGAAATTGCCTTCTTTGCTGATTTTCTCAAATAGTAGAGAGAAATCACAATTCATCCTATTGGAGGCTGTCTGCCAAAAGCTAAATTTGTTGTTTTTCGTATTTAAGTAAAACACAGGAAGTTGTTTCAAGCTAAATTAAAAGAAAAATAGAGGCTTTTGTACTGTTAGAGTATATTTTATATGGCAAACTAAAAGATTGGTAATTCAATGTCTTACTCTCTTATATTTAGGATTCCTCTCTTTTAATTATTTCTGTGTCATTCAACTACATTTGCCTGCATAGATGCTTATCATCACCTGCTCAAACATTGCAAATTGTAAAAATAAAAATAGTTTTTTGGTCAAAGATTAATAGTTTTCTTGGTCACAGTACTCTTATGGCATTTTGGAGAAAATTATTTAAAAAGTGGGATAGCAATGCTTTGCTAGTAAATATTGTTAGACTAATACAGAAAAGGGACTCTCAGAAAGGATTGTCAATAAGAAGGCCAGTTGTTTTGTATTTTTTAGTGAGAAGGGTCTGTTATTCTTAAACTGGGAGAGAATGGCTAGGCACTGCTCCAGTTGAGTACAGTTGACCCTTAAACATTGTGGGGGTACAGGTGTTAACACCTATATGGCCAAATAGCCAAATGTAACTTTTGACACTAAAGTTTGCTCTTTGCATCTGTGGATTCAAGCGATTGCAGATTGAAAACAGTATTTTTTGGGAATATGCAGTCAGGAATGCAAAAATGCTGTTTTTGATCCGCAGTTGGTTGAATCTGCACATGTGAAACCCATGGATAACAAGGACAGATTGCATTTATTAAAATAAAAACACACATATAAGTTGACCTGCAGTGTTCAAACTTGTATTGTTGAAGGGTCCACTGTATTTCACTTCTGCCAGCTGGAAGGCTACAGCTGAATGGAGTTGGATGTTTCCTTTCCCCAACTTCAGTTAAACTCTGATAATACCCCAGCTAATTAGGCTCTGCTTAATTCCTTTCTCCTGAGTGCATTCGTTGTTAAAATCAGAATGCTCTGCTGTATTTCAAAATGGTTCCTCCTCTCCTCCTGCTGGAAGCAGAAGAGTATTTTTATCTGATGTGAATATTCACCATGAGGACCTGGTCTAGCTTTTGGAGGTAAATCTCATAAAATTGTTGAATCTGACCTATGACTGGGTCCCCTGGAATTTTTAACTTATCTACCCTGTGCCTCCAGCAATTCTTAATTTTTCTTTCCCTAGCACTGGTTCCCCTGGCAATTCTGCTTCTGAGTCTCTGCTCAGGTAAGTTGTTATTCTCTGAATTTTCCTGTTGGTCTATCTAGTCTTGGGAATCTTTCATTTTCACTATGTCCTAAACTCTTTTTAGGTCTTCTAGAGGAGTTGTTGATTTTTTTTCCCCAGTTGTTCAGCTTTTCACTTATTAGGATGGAGTTGAAACATGGGATTCAGGGAGCAGATCTCCCCCTTGCAGGTTCTTGCCTCGTGAAGTTTGAAGAATAAAATTTGCAGACTAAAAAGACTTATTAGTAAAAGGGTGTGAATTTATTGGAAGCAAATACAAACTCCCACGTAGGGAGGGGTTCCCAAGGGGGTAAACCAACTAAGCCCCTTTTTCTAAGGTTTTAAAGGCTGGAAATTCTTTGTCTATGCTCCCTTCTAATTGGACCCCTTCCCCATTTTATGACTCTGTGCTTTCCTAATTGCATTGTTTTGCAGGGTATCATTTTCAAAGTCCAAAACTCACATGATGTCCCTGTCTTTCTCTCCCCTTTATTTTGTACCTGTCGACATTTCTCTATCCTCTGTGAAAATATGTTAAGCATTTTGGTGGCTTGGAGCTATTTCTCCCCTTCATATCTGCATTCCTCTCCATTCCTCTTTATTCCCTAAACCTGCCTGTTTGTCTTTAAATTTACTTTCAGAGTGGTGGTTTCTAAGTTTCTTACCTGCAAAACCAGAAGTAAGTCAGCATTTTTTTTTTACTCCTGATCAGCAATGAAATTTCAAATAGCAGTTTAGAAAATTATAAAATTCACAGAGTTGGAAAATGTAGTTGTGAGCCATGTTATAACAAAGACTTGTCATGATCTGCTTAATTTGGCGACTTAAATCAGGAGAAAGAACATAAGATAGTATTAACATTTTGAGTTTTCTCTTTGTTCTCCTTTAAAACTGTTCTTATGAGCTGGTCCATTATTAAAAAAGCAACCCTACACTCTGACCATGTGTACTAAACTCAAGCAGAAGCAGAAACAAAGATTTAATGATATCACCAACTTGTATGGAATATTTCTATGTTATATATTATTCCCCAAGTGCCTACTACATTCCATATATTTCAGGCACAACAATCCTGTAAAACAATATTATACACATTATAGAGGGTATAAAATAAGTGTTAAACTAATATTTGTATGCATGATTTTCAGGAAATCTGATGTTATCATTCTGACAAGAAAAAAATCATACAGTAGAATAGTACAGGAATTATTCTAGTTTCAGGCTTGGAAGGAAACATGGATTTAGATAATGATATTAGAACTGATTTCTCCAAACATTGGCTCAGCTATGTGCTCTGTTTTATTGGGTTGGCCACATTCTCAGAATACTCTTCCGTTATGGTGGCTAGTGGCTTGAAGCCAATCAGTCTTGAATGCCCTAAGGTTAATAGGAAAAAAGGATAATACCTCTCCCCAGTCATTGAAGCAATATTCAGATTGGCTTTGGTTGGCTTGTCCATTGCTTTACTCTCACTGAAATTGAGGAAATGTGTAATCTATTGAGCTAGTGGTAGATGCAGCCACAGGCTCTACCTCTGGAGTAGGTGGAGACAATTTTATCTGGATTGCATCAATTTAATGAGAAAGGGATGTTTTTTCTCAAAGTAAAATTACAGGCTGAAAACAGAAAAAGTGTTAATTAAGATTCTTTTTGGGGGCAGTTACAATAAGACTACTTATTAAACTAAGGGAAAAATATTTTCCCATATGTGAGTGAGCATAACTATAATATGATAATGATATATTTATTATCATTAGAAGAGTCACTAAGATTAAATATTCAAAGTTCAAATTTTAGTAAGAGCTTCAATCTCTTCTTTACTGTTTGCTATACTTTTCTCTACTCAAAGCTTTAGTGGTTTTTTTTTTTAAGAAAAAAAATCTAAATTAAAATTCTGGGTACAAATAAATTCTAGTTACTTGAGAATATAAATTAAAATTTACATTTTCCAAAATATCCTCAGTGGTATGATTGAGGTAAATAAAAGAAAATATAATATACAAAATCAAATCTGAGATAATGTTTGAGGATTTATTTAAAGGACATTTGTCTATGTCAAATGTTGACATAAAAATTATGATAATTTGTTGCTATTCTTTGTCAAAACCACTGCTATAAATGTTGAATAAAAAATATCTATTGGCGATATTAGTTTGGTTGATGAAAATCAACCAACCAAATAAAAACCAAGTAATAAAAACACAAACCAACAGAAACAAACCTAGAAAGCTGATCTATAATCTTGAGAAAGGTTAAAAATCAACTAGCTTCACAGATCAGGACATCTGGGATATTTACATGAACATACCTGTGGGATATTTAGTCTAAGGAAATGTACATGCGCAGAAAGTTAATTTGGGATTATTCTAGCTGTCAGTACAGTCTGAAAGTGAAAGCAGAGTTGGGATGAGGGTGCATGGTCCACCATACAGACATTAAAAAGACAATCCTCTGAGTATAATTCCTGGTGCTAAGATGGCCCCACACAACTGGCCTGAATTGAGGCAAGTAGATTGCACAGACAATATCGCGGTATTGATCAATCATTGGCTGTAAGGAGCATCAGGAAGGTAACATGACCTTGTGTAATGCAACTTACTTCAGCTAAAGACATGAAGGGGGCTGAGATGTAAGGTGTTATGTGACAATACCCCAGTGACTGAGGAAATGCGTATTAATGAAACACCAGCACAAATTAGCTTGTAAAGGATAAATCATTTACGTAGCAGGGACAATGAAGAAACTTAAAAGATTACCTATTTTTAGTTGAGAGTAAACATATGTTCAGCATGACATATTTAATGCCATTAATACAATAGTTTATGCCACACAGCCTTATGTTGAAGTCACTGAGAAAAATTAGATGGAATTTATTTCTTCTGTAGCAGGAGTCTAACCGAATGAAGAAGGTTAAAGTTCTTTCTGACCCTCTTTCTCTAATTCACATAATTTAAACTTCTCTCCTTTTAATTTTCTGCTGTGTGATTTTTGAGACAATGCTTCTCATACTGTATTCTCTGTGTCCTAATAGACACCACAGAGAGGAAATGAGTACCTATGAAAACATACAAGTACACATTTTAGCTAAAAATATCCAGGACTTCCAATAATCCAAAACAAATAGTACAGAACTGCACAGGGGATCATTTAAAGGTCAATTTTCAGTATCATGGGCTTTTAGACCCAGCAAAGTAAATATAATGGTCTTGCACTTATTAAGCTAAAACAGTTTAAACATGAGCCATGAACCAATTAGATCAGCCTGTAGTACATTATTATTAAAAACAGTAATTATCTTTACTGCTGAGTGAATTAGTAAATTGCTCCTGACCCGCTTTCCCATCTATTCATAAGACAGGCCAGATTGCTATTGTTTTCCTAAGGATTATTTCCAGTATGCTGGCCTCAGTGCAATAAACCTGAACTCTGAATGAAATTATCCCAATAATTTATGAGGCTCTGTCTTTACGGAGCCATGTCGTTGAGTAGAAAATTTCTAAACCTGAAAAATGTCTGTTACAGCTCTATTTATTTCACTATAAATCAAAAATTGTTTCTCAGCCTTTTCTTTCAAAGATTATCAAACTCTTGATCATAGAAAAGATGAACTGAAACATATGCTACATTCTTAACGGAAAAACAGAATACTTGCATCAGAAAACTCATTTCTGTAAAATAACTGATGCTCTTTAATGCATAGTTTATCATAGATAATCCATTGATTATTATTTACTCTTTACAAATATATAGTTGTTGCCACATTGGTAATTGAAAAATTAACCTGATAATAATGCTTTCTGAAACAGTGTTATAAATTATTTCCCTTGAAATCAAGTGATGACATGAATCAGACCCAATGTTTTAATGTTGTGAACATCTATTTTTTCCCAAGGATATATACAGAAAACATGAGTAAAATTTTTATAAACACAATTTTGTTTAGCACTTTATAAATGACTTGCGAGAAGGTTTATCCCAAGTCCCAAGACAAATCTCTGGTTTGGCGTTTCCGCTCCAAGAGGAGAAGGCAGAGATCTTGGCACAAAGCTGGACACAGACCTCTTAGATCCAGAGCTGCACTGTGAGAAGACTTCCAACGTAACGGCACTCAGTGTACACACGTATTGAACATTGATTGCTTCCACAGAGGTTCCAGCAAACTTTTTTTCAGAGTTTAGTTGAGAGAAGAGGGAACTTGTTCTTCAGAAGTCCTGAAATTTCCCAAGTGCCCAATACTTAAGAGATACAGGCACACCCAAGATTCTTTTTTATTTTAAGTGGCAATCCTACTTGACCAACAAATTGCTATCCTGACCTCAAATATTTTCAAAATCGCTTAAATGTTGTTTTTTTGTTGTTGTTTAAATGAAATTCCACTGTGGATATTTCCAGGAAGGAAAAGAGAAATTGATCCTCATGCAAATTCAAAACCTTTATGTTATGTATCAAAGGACACTACCAAATGAATAAGAAGGCAACCCACAGAATGGGATAAATATGTCTATATCACAAATCTGATAGGGGATCAATATCCAGGATACATAGATGACTCCTATAACTCAAAAGATAGACAGCCTAATTAAAAAATGGGCAGATAACTTGAATAGATCTTTTTCTAAAGAAGATATACATGCTCAATGAAAATAAATTCAACTTCACTAATCACTAGGGAAATGCAAATCAAAACCACCTCACACCCATTACATAAAACAAACAACCCAAAAGTAGTAACTGCTGGCCAACAACGGAAAAATTTGTGCCAACTCTTATAAATTGTTAGTGGGAATGTAAAAAGATGTAGCACTGTGAAAAAACAGTATGGTGCTTCCTCAAAAAATTAAACATAGAATTACTATATGACCTAGCAATTCTACTTGTGGATATATACCCAAAGAATTGAAAGCAGGAGCTTGAGAGATTGGCAGACTCATGCTCATAGCAGCATTGCACACAAGAGCCAAAAAGAGATAGTGACCCAATTGTTTATCAGTAGTTACACATATAAGCAAGATATGATGTAGATATACAATGAGATATTATTTGGATTTAAAAAAATTTCTGACACATACTACAGCATGGATAAACCTTGAGAAGATTATGCTAAGAGAAATAAGCCTGCTACAAGACAAATACTGTCAAATTCTTTTTATATACTTAAAATAGTCAAATTCAGAGAGACAAAGTAGAATGGTGGTTTCCAGGATACTGCAGGGAGGTTGAAGAATTGATAAATGGATAGGGAGTTTCAGTTTTAGAAGATGAGTTTAGGGGATGGATGGTGTTGATGGTTGCATCACAGTATGAGTGTACTTAATATCATTGGACTGTATAGCTAACGATGATTAAGATGGTAAGTTTTGTGTCATATGTATTTTTTCCATAATTAAAAAATAAAATAATATGCCTTTTTTTAATGAAAGGAAAAATAAAGGGATTAATGGTAGAAAATGGTGTGGATTAGTTCAGAAATATTTCTTCTCCTTGCAGTACCAAGAAAGATGTGAGATTTGTTAGTACGCCTGAAAAGTGGGAAGTATTCCCGGTAGGGAAATGATGTGTAAAGGCTCTGAAAGCAGAAAATCACTTGGAGTATTTGAGGCCTGAAAAAGGGCATTGGGGTTAGAGTTGAGTATCTGAGAGTAGATGTGGTTGGACGGGCACATAAGAGTCTCATTGGCTTTGATTAGTTCAGACTTGATTTGAAGGACATATAGAATAGATATTGTTATCTATTACAGTTCTATTTCAATATGTTCATTGAGATTTGGGGTTTTTATGATGACATATCCACATTAACATATTGTACACACTAGAGGCCTGGTACACAAATTCATGCACCAGTGGGGTCCCTCGGCCTGGCTTGCAGAATCAGGTCCAAACTGGCTCTCTGACATTCCCCTGAGGGGTCTCGGATTGCAAGAGTGTGCAGGCCAGGCCGAGGGACCCCACCGGGGCACAATTGGGGCCTGGGAGGGACAAGGGAGGTTGGCCAGCCAGGGAGGGACTGTGGGAAAGCTCCAGGGCATGTCCAGCCCATCTTGCTCAGTTCTAATCAGCAGGACCCCAGCAGCAAGCTAACCTACCGGTCGACTGTCTGCCCCCTGGTGGTCAGTGCACATCATAGTAAGCAGTTGTGCATCCTTAGCATATCAATAGCATATTACACTTTGATTGGCTGAATGGCCTACCGGCCCACCGAACACTTAGCATATTAGGCTTTTATTTTATAGGACTAGAGGCCCAGTGCATGAAAATTCATGCACTTGATGGGGGGGTTCCCTCAGCCCAGCCTGTACCCTCTCACAGTCCGGGACCCCTCAGGGAGTGTCTGACTGATGGCTTAGGCCTGCTCGCTTTGGGGAGCGGGCCTAAGCCATCAGTCGGATATCCTTAGCGCTGCCGTGGAGGTGGGAGAGGCTCCCACCACCACCGCTGAGCTGGCCAGCCATGTGCCCTGACCACCAGGGGGCAGCTCCTGCATTGAGTGTCTTCCCCCTGGTGGTCAGTGTGCATCATAGCAACTGGCCATTCCTGGTTGTTCCGCCATTAGGGTCAATTTGCATATTACCCTTTTATTATATAGGATGGTTCTTAGCCCAGTAAGAGGATATTTCATACTCACTGACTCAAAGAAAGAATGACATACAAAACTTGGAATTAAAAAAGATCTAATCTTTGGCCTTTAAACTTTAAAAAAGAAAGTAAAATTTAAAATGGGGAGAATGCATGCTAATGCAAAGAAGATAATGGACACAGACACTAGCAGGGTGAGGGCATGAGTGGTGGGATTGGGGTATAAGGACACATATGTAGTACCTTAATCAATAAAGAAAAATCCTATCTAATAAAGAGGGAATATACTAACTGACCATCACGCCCTCACAAAGATGGTGGCGCCCACAGCCAATAAAGAGGGAATATGCTAATTGACTGCCACGCCTTCAAAGATGGTAGTGCCCACAGCCACAAGATGGTGGCACCCAGTCCCCTCAGCCCTCCCAGAGTCCACCAGTCCCCTCAGCCCCCCAGCCACCCAGCGTTGGCCTGAATTGCAGCTAACCAGGGCCAGCCAAGGCTTGAGCTGCCAGCAGTGGCAGCAGCAGAGGTGTGATGGGGCTGTCGCCTTCCCCTGATTGCCGGGTTGCCTCCTGCCCCTGAGGGCTCCCGGACTGTGAGAGGGGCAGGCCGGGCTGAAGGACCCCCTGCTCCAGTGCATGAATTTTCATGCACCGGGCCTCTAGTTAATAAATAATAACTTAAAATAAAAATTTAAAGTAAATGTCAAGAAAAAAAAAAAGATAATTTGAGTGCCATGGACTAGGAAGAACTCCCTTATGCAGGGATTGGTTTAGTAGGAAGGGGAATATCAGGGATGAAATAAATATGTCACAGATATAGCATAAAGAGTGAGTGGACCTAAAGAAGCCCTGACAGTAGTAATGGTGAGAAAAGCATAGCAGCGACCCATGTGTCCTGTGTTATGGCCAAAGGCTGGGGGAGAAGATGGATGTCTTGCCATATGTCAGCTTCCATAGAAAATTCCCTTAGCCACATTGTCTCTTGACCTTGTTCCTCTGCACATGGCCCCAGCATTAGTGGAACGCAGCATGTAAGCTATCCGAACTGAGATAAACCCCTGAACAAGTGTGGAGCCCGATTTGAGATTAATTTCTTTCATTTTAAAACTGGTCTTGTTATTTCATTCAGACCTTGGAAGATACATTGCTCAATCCCACTGGGATTTCAAAAGATAACTAAATCAAGAAATATAACCTCTTTATAGTCTACTGATAAGGGAGAAGTATTAGGATATAGTGCCTAGAAATTAAGTCTTCTATTCCATCACAACTATTGAAATATTGCTTCATGATCTTTACTATGCTCTGCTTCTCTCAGAAAAATTATAATTGAGGAAGAGGCAAGTAATATTTCATCCACTGTAGATTCTAAATTTGACATGTTGTAATTATTGGCAATAGCATATATTTTTGCTACAAACTATGTCATTTATATAACATGTATCATTTATAAACAATGTAGAGAGAAAAAATTTACACAGTGGGGCAACAGTAGTTTTACAGTTGTTCATATGGAAAATAATAAAAGAATTAATAAGTAATAGTACAAGAATAAACTCTACTTTGCATCCTCACAACTGTCAACCTACTTTTGCCCCACTCTCTATATAAAATAGGAGCAGAACATGAAAAAATAATAGTTTTTGCAGATAATATTTAAAGAATGAGGCTAGTCTCTAAAAAACAGCAGGCTGTTTCCATTAAACATTTTTAAATCGTAAAAGAAAAACAAAACAAAACAAAAACACAAAAAGAAACTTTCCTAGAAAGACCAAACATTTCTCAGAACTTGTGTATGACTACATATTAAAATGTCTCTTATTGGCAGAACAAAAGTTGGCAATCTGTCTTAGTGCCACTGCCTTTAAAATGTTATCTTACCTAATAATAGACAAACATGTAAATTGACCATACCTCTGCTACGCCCACAGCCAATCAGGAGTGAGTATGAAAATGAACCCACCAAAGATGGAGGGTTACTTTGCATATGCAGGCATGGAGCGGCCGGGAGGGGCAGGATGCCTGCTATGAGGGGACGGGGCGGGGGGTGGTGGAGGGAACTACAGGAGTGGTGCTCTGGCCAGGAGCGAGGACTTGCAGGCTCCCAGGTGGCCAGAAGTGAAGCCAGGGGAAGGAAGGCCTATTCTTGCATGAATATTGTGCAACGGGCCTCTAGTCTGTCTATAAAACTAAAAAGTCTGAAATCACTGTATTATTGTAGTTAGAGAAATAAGCTTTTTCTCCACCCCACTTCCCCCAGTTACCCATTGTGAAATGCACAGACTTCAAGTGCAAACATTCAGTGAATGCTGATTTGCATATGTATAGCCTCATGTAACCCCACACACCAATCAGATTACAGAACTTGAATATCACTCCAGAGACTTTGCTTATCCCTCTTCTTAATATTATTCCCAAAACAACATTGGCAAGCACTCTCCTGGTTTCCTTTTTCATGATGGATGAGTTACATCTGTTAACTTCATAAAAATGAAATAATATCTTATGTACATATTTGATTTGGGCTTCTGTCACTCAACATAAGTTTTCTTTTTAATTCCATGCATGTCATTGCATGTATCAGTAGTTTATTCCCTTTTGTTGCTCAGTAGTAGTATATAGTAGGGATCTATAGTAATAAAAGTGTAATATGCAAATCGACCAAACGGCCGAATAGTGGAACCACCATCCAGATGACCTTCCAGAAGCCAGGGCTGTGAAGGCGACTGGGGCTGTGAAGGCCTACTCTTGCATGAATTTTGCGCATCAGGCCTCTAGTATATTATAATATCTTTATTTTGTTATTGGTAGACATTAGTTTTATTTTGTTTAATTATTAAAGCCTTTCTCTCATTCTCTGGACATATGTTTTTAACTCTGTCAGTTAAATAGCTAAAAGTAGGATTGCTAGATAATGGAATAAGTGTATATCTCATTTTATGTTTTTAAAGTTAAAAAGCCAAACTGTTTTCCCAAGAGGTTCCATAATTTTATATCCTCAACAGAAATTACTGAGTTCACGATGCTCCTCATCACTGCCAACATTTCTTGTTAATGTGTCTGTCTCTCATTTTAACCATATTAGTGTGTTTGAAATGGCATCTAATTATACTATTAATTTACATTCCCAATTCATAATGATGGTGAGCATCTTTCTTAATCATTATACATAGATTTTTTTTTGTGTGAAGTTTATCCCTTTTAGCTACATGTAATTAGTTTGTTTGCCTTTTAATTATTGATTTGTAGCTCTTTATATATTTCTGTATACAAACCTCTGGTCAGATATAATTTTTCTTAGGCTTGTGTTTTTAATAGTGTTTTATATAAGAAGGTTTTTATTCTGATAGTATAATTCATCATATTTTCCTCTCAATATTTGTGGTTTTGCCTACTTCAAAGTTGAGATGGTATTCCTTATGTTTTCTTACCAAATCTTTAGTGGTTAGCTTTTGTATTAGGCCTGTATCTAACCTGAAATTAATTTTTATATGGTATGAGTTAAAGGGGTAACGTTTATGATTTTCTACTTGTGAATTTAGTTTTTTTAAAAAAATAATTTGTTAAAAAGATGTTCCTTTTTCTATAAAATTATTTCAGCATTTTTGTTGAGTATTGATTGACTATACTGTATATGTATACACCTATTTCTGTCATTTCTACTCTTTTTTTAAAATTATTATTGGCTAATTTATCTACCCTCTCACCAGAGTCTCCATAACTGCCTCTTTTGGGTAAAGCTCTGACAGTCTAAATTTTCAACATCATTCCTTTTCAAAGATTGTTTGAACTATTCTTAGATTGCATTTTCATAGGTTTTGGAATCACCTTTAATTTCTATAAAAATTATGTTTGGTTTTTAATTGCTGAGATTTTAAATTTATAAATCAATTTAGGGAAACTGATAATCCATCAATTTTGAGGCTTCCCTATCCTTTAAGATGACATATAATTTCATTTATTTGTCATCTTTATTTCTCTCAGCAATAGTCCTGATTTATAGTGTAGAAGAGTTGTAAAGATTTTCTTAAATGTATTCAAAATTATTTTAAATTTGTAATTATTTTGTAAATATAATTTTCTAATTATAATTTATATTTTTGGGATGCAAACATATAAATAGTTAATTGATTTTTTTAAAAATGACTTTGTATTGGTTGAACTTGCTAAATTACTTTTGGTTCTAGTAAGATGTTTTGAAGTTTTCTTAGGGCTTTCTACAAAAACATTCAAGTTCACTGGGAGTACAGTCTTCTTTTTTTAAAATCCTTTATTATTTAAAGTATTACATATAGTATTACATAAGTCTCCTTTTTCCCCCATTGACCTCTCCCTGGCCAACCTCATCCCCCAGCACATGCCCTCACCCCCCTAGTGTCTGTGTCCATTGGTTAGGCTTATATTCATGCATACAAGTCCTTTGGTTGATATCTTACCCCTCCTCTCCACCCACCTCCCCTGCCTTCCCTTTGAAGTTTGACAGTCTGTGTGGTGCTTCTCAGTCTCAGGATCTATTTTTGTTCATCAGTTTATGTTGATCATTATATTCCACAAATGAGTGAGATCATGTGATATTTATCTTTCTCTATTTCATTTAGCATAATGCTTTGCAGGTCCATCCATGCTGTTGCAAATGGTAGGAGTTCCTTCTTTTTTACAGCAGTGTAGTTCCATTGTGTACCATTGTTTTTTAATCCACTTATCTGCTAATGGGCACTTAGTCTGTTTCCAAATCTTAGCTATTGTAAATTGTGCTGCTATGAACACAATTCATATGAAATAGGGCTGCATATGTCCTTTCTTATTGGTGTTTCTGATGTCCTGGGATATATTCCTAGAAATGGGATCACTGGGTCAAATGGGATATCCATTTTTAATTTTTTTAGTAAACTCCATACTGTTCTCCACAGTGGCTGCACCAGTCTGCATTCCCAGCAGCAGTGCACCAGGGTTCCTTTTTCTCCACATCCTCGCCAGCACTTGTCATTTGTTGATTTGTTGATGACAGCCACTCTGACAGGTGTGAGATGGTACCTCATTGTCCTTTTGATTTGCATCTCTCGGATGACTAGTGACTTTGAGCATGTTTTCATATGTTTCTTGGCCTTCTGTATGTCCACTTTCAAAAAGTGTCTAAGTCCTTTGCCCATTTTTTGATTGGGTTGTTTATCTTCCTTTTGTTAAGATGTATGAGTTCCCTATAAATTTTGGAGAATAGGCCCTTATCGGATATAATATTGGAAAATATGTTCTTCCATACGGTGGGCTTTCTTATTGTTTTGTTGATGGTTTCTTTTGCTGTGCAGAAGCTTTCTATTTTGATGTAGTCCCATTTGTTTATTTTTTCCTTAGTTTCCATTGCCCTAGAAGCTGTGTCGGTAAAGATATTGCTATTACATATGTCTGATATTTTGCTGCCTATGGATTCTTCTAAAATTTTTATGGTTTCCTGTCTTATGTTTAAGTCCTTTATTCATTTTGAGTTTATTTTTGTGTATGGTGTAAGTTGGTGTACTAGTTTCATTTTTTGCACGTATCTGTCCAATTTTCCCAACACCATTTATTGAAGAGACTGTATGACTCCATTGTATGCTCTTGCCTCCTTTGTCAAATATTAATTGAGCATAATGGCTTGGTTGATTTCTGGGTTCTCTGTTCTGGTCTATATGTCTATTCTTGTGCCAGTATCAAGCAGTTTTGAGAACAGTGGCTTTGTAATATAACTTGATATCTGGTATTGTGATTCCTTCCAACTTTGTTATTCTTTCTTAAGATTGCTGTGGCTGTTTAGGGTCTTTTTTTATTCCATAAGAATTTTTGGAGAGTTTGTTCTAGGTCTATGAAATATGCCATTGGTATTTTAATGGGGAGTGCATTGACCCTATAGATTGCTTTGGGTAGTATGGACATTTTGATAATGTTGATTCTACCAATCCATGAACACAGTATATTCTTCCATTGTTTACATCTTTCTCTATCTCTTTTTTCTACAGTTACTTCTTATTTTCCCATATCTATGCCTTTATTTGTTTTTCTTACTTCATGCACAATTAGGACTTTTAATACAAAAGTTGAGAGAGAAGATATTCTTGCCTTTTTCTACAAATTGTAATACCATGAAATGTAGTATTAAATGAGATTATTAGTACCTTCTTTATATTAATTTAAGGAAGTTTTCCTTTAATCTTGCATACTTTTTCAAATCAATGTGTTAATTTTGTTTAATGCATTTCCTAAATTGGTATAATCATGTACCACTTCAGTAATGATGCATACTAGTAAATTAATTTTTATTTTCATTATTCCCTTCAAATTATTTTCTAAATTTTTCTTGTGATATTTCTTTGACCCATTAGTTATTCAGTAATCAATTGTTGGATTTCCAAATGTCTGGAAATTCTAATTAAATTCCACTATAGTCAGAGAATATTATGTGTATTATTATAGTTTTTTGATATATGTGATCACATATTTTACGGTCCAGCATAAAATCTATCATTATTTCCACGGGACCTCAAACTGAATTTGTATTCTGCTATTTACGAATCTTTTATATTCTTAATTTCTTTCAAATTGTTCTATTATTTATGAACAATTGTTAAATATGAAGCTATATTTGGGGATTTGTCTGTCTCCTTTGATTATTTTTTTGTTTCATGTGTTTTAAGTATGAAAATATTAAATGTGAAAATATTGTTATGTCTTAGTGATGAATTGACCCCTTTCATCAATATAAAATGTCCCCATTTTTCTCTGGGACTAGTCCCAGTTTCAAAGTCTATTTTACAAGAAAATGATATGGCCATAGTAACTTCTATGTTCATAATGTTGGAATATATCTTTTTCTATGTTCTTGCTTTAAAATCTTTGTGCTTAGCATTTAACCTATTACCTTTTCTAACATAGAGTTGTGTATTACTTTTTTAATATTCTGTCTTGTATTCGCTGCTTCTTAAATGGAATGTTTAATCTATTTACATATACAATAACTATTAATATGACTGTTTTAGTTTATGATCTTTCAATTTGTAATCTATTTTCCTCATCTGTTTTCTTTCCGCCACTCTTTCTCTTGACCTGGTAATTTTGAATTAGTTTAATATTTTATTCTATTCTATTTTGCCTCCTCATTTGCCATTTTATCTATGTATTTTGTACTGATTTAATACTTGTTTCAAATATTAACTTATAAATTAATTACAGTTGACAACGTGCAATTTTTTTAAAAAATATAACAAACTTACAAGAGTAAAATCCCATTTGAACTCACATTGCATATTAGTATATTATGTAGTTATGTGGTTAAATAAAATGTTAAATTTAAGAATCTAATCAGAAACCAAATCAAGTTTCTGCACAGAATGTTAACATTTCCCAAGTTACACACCAGAGATATAGCCAGCTAGTGTCTTTATTAAATATGTACACTCAGATATTACTATTTCATAGCTATTGATTTACATTTAATCCCTGAATTATGTAACATTGACAAACCAAAATTTTAACTGAAGATATAAATTGAAAATTTCCTACTAGTGGAATACTTAATTTAAAATAATATTAATTGTTATTATTAATGTTTAATTACAAAGAAATAAAATGAAATAAACATAAAACAAGAATCACTAGCTGTCTTGACTGCCCTACTTGGATACACCTCTTATCAAATTCTTGGCAGCCCGTCTAAAAAAATTCATTCCTAGAGCTAGCTCATGCTGCCAAAAAATACTTTCTCATCTTTGAGTAAAAGTATTATATTAAAGAATGTGATTTTTAAAGATTTTACTAGAAGAAACCTAGAAGTGTATGGCATGAAACCAACTTAATATTTAATATAAGACAAATCATTTAGAAAAGAACACTGAAATTCTGCCATATATGGAGTAAATCTGTCACTGGATAGTTTCCACCTGGTGAAAGTCCTACTTTTTCTTTGAAGCTTAATCTTTTAAAATACTCTACCTTGTCCAGCCAGTGTGGCTTAGTGGTTGAGCACCCACATATAACCCAGGAGGTCATGGTTGGATTCCAGGTCAGGGCACATGCTCAGGCTGCAGGCTAGATCCCTAGTAGGGGGCATGCAGGAGGCAGCCAATCAATGATCATCTCTTATAATTGATGTTTCTATCTCTCTCCCCTTCTCCCTTCTTCTCTGAAATCAATAAAATTATATTTAAAAAAATACTCTACCTTTCAGAAACTTATGGCTAATTTAAAAAATAATCATAACACTTTTATTTCTTTCTTTACTAAGAGTATCAAAACAATGAAAAATAATGACCCATATGTAAATTTTGAAGTGCATTAAGGAAACAGTGAAAATATAACTTTTTGTGTGTGTGTTGGAGATCTCTATGTGTTTGTTGATATTTTGGTAAATAAAAACAGGTCATCTGATGAAAAGATATGAATATAATTTTATATGTTTCATTTTTTTTAAAGAGTCTATTTTTATCTAGAATATTTTAATGTGGAAATAAAAACAATTATATACTCATGCATTTAATATATACAGAGTTATCTGCCAGCCCTAATCCTTTTTTTCTAAATATTTACACTAATTATAAATAGATATTTAAAATTATTTTAGCATAATTTATTATGAGTGATTTTAACAAGTAACAGTTTTATTTGGGAAATTTTTTTAAGTGATTTCTAATATGTATTAAATCTTGCAGGTCTCTTCTTCAAGTATAGAAACAAAATTCAAATGCACAAACACTTTTTGTTGCTGGAAATTAGGTAAAAATCATAAATAGGTTCATTTTGGATTAAAAATTCTTGCCCATTCATAAAATCAACTGACCCATTAGAACATCTGTGTACCTCATGAGGAATCAGTACTGAAAAAATATTTAGAGAGTAAATGGCAAATTAATTATCCATTTTATAAGTAGCTATTTCCCAGTCCACCTTTCAAGTAATTTCCATGCCATTGTTCAAAATACTGGCAAATCAAAAAGAATATACATTTTCACCTAGTGATAATTGCAGCAAAACAATGAGACATTTTAACAACTAATGTTTTTCAAAATATTGAGAAAGCAAAAACAGAATAATAAGATAATAAGATATTAAGAGACAAAATTAGATGAAAACTAAAATACAAGGTGTCCCAAAAAATATGTACCCACTTTAACAACTAGTAGCTCAATTTTGAATATGAAATGTATTTTAAAAAGCACTTACTTTATAATTATTCATAGCATCTATACATTTTTGAGGATACCCTATATCAGTGGTCGGCAAACTGCGGCTCTCAAGCCACATGCGGCTCGCGAGCCGCAGTTTGCCGCTCTGTTGATTAATGAGTTTGCCAACCACTGACCTAGACTCTTGATTCCAATAATTACAGGCTGTTGTTGTTCCTTGTGATTAAGCCCCTATCCAGTGGTCGGTAAGCTCATTAGTCAACAGAGCGGCAAACTGCAGTTCGCGAGCCGCAGTTTGCCGAACACTGCCCTATATATACAATAGGCAAGAAATTACAATTTAAATTGATTCTTCAAAAAATAAAAAAAACACACAAAAAACAGGAGTTTACTAAACATATCTATATAATAAAAGGGTAATATGCTAATTAGACTGGATCGACTGGACATCTTCCAGACATCCAACTTCCTTCCAGACAAAGCCACGGTGGAGGGGGCTGAGGCAGAGGCAGTTAGAGGCGATCAGGCCAGCAGGGGAGCAAGCAGTTGGGGCAATCAGGCCTGCAGGAGAGCAATCAGGCTGGCAGGGGGGCAGTTAGGGGGCAATCAGGCTGGCAGGCAGAGGCAGTTAGGACTGATCAGGCAGGCAGGCAGGCAGGCAGGCAGGCAGGCCAGCGGTTAGGAGCCAGTGGTCCTGGATTGTGAGAGGGATGTCCAACTGCCGGTTTAGGCCTGATCCCACATCGGGCCTAAACTGACAGTCGGACATCCCCTGAGGGGTCCCAGATTGGAAAGGGTCCACGCCGGGCTGAGGGACACCCCCGGCCCCCTTGCACAAATTTTGTGCACCGGGTCTCTAGTATTACTTTAAAAAGTAAAAAGACAAAAAGCACAATACTCTACAAAATTGAAAATTTAAGTGGGTAAATACTGTAAGTTTATGATATCAAAATAAAATTAAGAGAATCTGTTCAACCTTATTAAATTCACTTTTAATGAAAACATGAATTTTCTAGCAAAATATAAACTACCACAAATGATGCCTAAAAACAAAGACTCTCAAAACAGAGAAACTGCTTTGGAAGAAATTGAAAATTTTGTTAGTTTTTAAAAGTACTGACCTGCATGTTTTTATAAAGTAGTTATCTCAAGAATTAAGATATCAGTGACTTTGATTTTTCAACTGGCTATAAATAATGTAAGATTTCGTATAGAAGGAAGATAAGCTATTGAAACCCCTTAAGTACTATTCAAAATGTTTAATTTTTCATTAAAATGTAATACAAACATTTTAAAGTTAATTATCAAATAATAATTAATGGCCATTTATTATATTCCATTTTTAGAATATGAAAGCAAACTTGAGTCAATTTTAAAAAGTTAATCCTGATAATAGTATAATAAATTTTATGAATTCCAAAACATTTTCTCTAGAAATTAAGTAATTTAACAAAATTATCTATCAAAACTTATAAACTATCTATTTAGCCCAATATTTCTTCTTGAAATTAGCAGATATTCTAACAATATTACACTCAAGTATTTTTAAAACCAATTCTACTCAAAATTTGCAGAAACCTTAATGTCCAACAAAATTGAATGGTTATGTGATCTCTCTTTTTTAAAAAAAATATTTTTATTGATTTCAGAGAGGAAGGGAGAGGGAGAGAGAGAGAGAAACATCAATGAGGGAGAATCTTTGATCTGCTGCCTCCAACATGCCCACTACTGGGGATTGAGCCCACAACCCAGGCATATGTTCTTGACAGCAATCAAACCCGGGACCCTTCAGTCTGCAGACCAATGCTCTATCCACTGAGCAAAACCTGCTAGGGCTATGTGTTCTGTTTAAGCAATGACAAAGGCAGACATCGAAGTTTATGTTTACAATGAAATTTTTATTATTGACACAATTATAGATATCTCCTATTTTCCCACTCTTTGTCTATCTCTGCTCACCCTCCTCTATTCTCTCCTGACCTTCACCACACTGTTGTCTGTCCATGAGCTATGATGCATTTATGTATTTTTAATGACATGGTAAAGGTCTTACTAGAAAATTATGAGTAGATAAAGCATACTAAAAAATATGCTTATACTGCCTAGGGTGGACACACATACATTTGAAAAGCAAATACATGGAAAGGAAAAGAAAGAACTTACGATCATATTTACACATGGAGGATAATTATAAGTGCTTAAATTCTGTATCAGTACTCTAAATGATTATAAGTTACTCTTATAGTCAGAGCTTTCTTCAGGATTAACACTTTCATTTAAATTAACTTTATAAATTAGAATAACCTGCATGAAATAATGTGGTACTGGAGTAATTATAAATAATTATAATGCAAGGGTATATGTACTTATATCTAGCTGGTTGACAGTTTTACTAAAAATGTATATTTATCAAAACAGTTGACTCAGATAACTTGTTCTTGATTCTGACTTTCTACTGAACATTCATAAAATTATGTAACACCAAGCATATGTTGTTTCATGGATTTATCATAATGTGTTAACTTATTTTCTCAATGATTAAGGAATTTCTGTTGTGAGAAATGATATAAAAATAATATCAAAGAAAAATTTTCTAATTATCCAAAGTTTTATTTAATTTATTTTTATATTTAAAGCCAGTTGCTTCAAAATTACAAATAGTCCTTTAAAATATCTTTATAAAACTTAAATTTAACTGAAAGTTCTTTCATTGACATGTGAGCAGTTATATAAAAAATAATTAGAAAGTTAAAAGTTATCTGAGATAACTTTGGGAAAATTTAAAAAGTGAATTAACATAAGTATAGAAACATGCATAAATAATAACTGTACAGGAAAAACAATTATCACAAAGTAAATCAACCTTTATATCCACTGTCTGAGTCAAGAAAACGAATTTAGCTAGAATACCAGAAACACTTATGACCCACAGAATCATTGCTACATACCCTTTCCTAAAGGTAAATCTGATTTCTAGCAGCACAGGCTAACTTTAACAGGTTTTTAATCTTTTTGTAAGTGCTATTAAATAGTATATCTTCTTTGTATCTGGCATCTTTTCTTCAACATTGTTTCTAAGAGTTATCTGTACTATTACAAATAGTTATATGTCATTTCAATATTTGGAGTATTCTGTTATGAATATACTGAAATTTGTTTGTCAATTTGTAGTTATTCCAATATTGATATTTAGCTTGTCTCCTATGTGTTGCTATGTATATTTTTAAGAATGTTTTTGTGTATATCTTTTACTGCATACATGCGTGCATAGTTTATATGGAATTGCTTGGTTATAAGGTATGGATTTATTCAAAATACCGAACAGCTTTCCAAAGTGGCCATTTCAATTTTTACATTCTAACAGTCTATGAGAGTGCCAGTTTATCCATATCCTTTGGTACACTTGGTATTAGAAGATTTGAATTTTAGCCATTTTCATTGACTATAGCAATATCTGCGTATAGTCTTAGCTTGTGTATCTTTGAAACCAAAAACCCAGTTAACTGCTATCACTAAAACTGTTATTTAAAGTATAGTTTCCTTGATCCACATGAGTATTGTGTCATCCCAATATTTCTTATAGTATCTAGATTTTGTGCCATATGATCTTTTTATTTTTTTTAATATTTTTTATTGTTTAAAGTATTACATACATTAGTACATATGATATTTACTACTTATCTGATAATGGGTAATGTCCTCTGAACAGAAACAAGACAAACTAGAAAGATGAGGGGAAAAACAGATGTATATCGAAAAGCATACAATACCCTTTCAGCTTAATTGTTTAACAAAGTATTGTAGCATTATTTATAAGTACCAGAATATTTAAAAATATTTTAATTTACTATTTAAGTGTTAACTTTGGTAAAAAAAAAAATAAGATGTTTAATAGTCAAGAGAAAGTATTTTGATTACATAAGCTATGAAATC
The DNA here is from genome assembly GCF_963455305.1 of Plecotus auritus. Classification (NCBI taxonomy): domain Eukaryota; kingdom Metazoa; phylum Chordata; class Mammalia; order Chiroptera; family Vespertilionidae; genus Plecotus; species Plecotus auritus. The sequence continues at coordinate 29,369,032 of NC_137775.1, read as the reverse complement.
CATCTTTTTTTTTTTACTTTGTGCCAATTCTTGTCCCTGATGAAATTTAATTTTAATGAGTTGGATCTCTTTCAGTGGTTTTCCTCCGTTTCTTCACATATCTTTGGATCAGGGGGAGAGTGGAAGAGCTCTGATTAATTTCTTCAGCAATAACAACTCATGGGTAACATTTCAAAGAAATTCAATATTGATTAAACATTTTAAAAGCTAACAATTATAGAGCACAAGATGAAAGCCAACAGGAAATTATTAAAGCTTTGCTATGTGTTAGCTGATTATTGGGAGAGGTTAATAGAGGGGAAGCAGAGAACTTGAGCAAGAAAGTCTGACTGCAATCCCAAGATAAAAACCTAAAATCACTTCAAGTGTCAAACGTCTGTGTATCTTAGAGACTAAATAATGCCACTATGGATTTCTGAAGAAAAAAAAATCGTACTAAGAATTTGACAGAAACTTCTGAGAGGATATTAAAGTAAATTGAGAACAAAGCTTTAGTGGCATTCTGAAATTTCTCCAAAGCTCACACACACACACCATCAAAGACAGTTGTTTTATAAATTATTATGAATATTATACATTTAAATGATAATTGACAAAATTTATAGATGAGATACTCCTAATCCAAGAATGCTAACTGATGAGAATAGTTATCATGTATTGCATTGATAAAGTGTGTGAAATATAATTTGACTCACCACAGCTTTTTACCTTGGTCTGTTTTATAAAAGAAATGCAGTCTTAGACATTCTAGTGCTCTCCTCTCCCAAAAGACTCACATTCACACATAACTATATCATTTAACTCACATCTTAAAGACATTGTATGTTGAAATACTAAAAAAATAAATAGGTAGTTATTTCCAAGTGTTGGAGAACATCTACAAAGGAAGTAATTAAATTCAAATTAAGAATTGCCTGCTTCCAGTTGTGAAATATGTAAAATAAAAGAAAATGGGGTGAAATCTACCACCATTTTCATTAAAAGTGAATTCTATCCAGGGAACAGTATAAAATTTTAAATAGTTTCTCCAATATGAGGTAAATGTTTCAAAAATAGATATCTCGATCTAGATATTTTCTTAACATAAAAAGTTAATTATCCAACACACTGTGTTCATTTAACAAATAGGCCAACAAATTTATGATTTAAAGTCCCTTAAAGCTAAAAAATAACTTTGTTTAGTAAGCAATTACTGATTTCACTTTAGCAATTTCTGATTCTATTCATTCCTATTAGTGAGCATTAATGAAGTATTCAAGAAATTTTATTTATTTACTTATATATTTTTATTGATTTCAGAGAGGAATAGAGAGGGAGAGAGAGAAACATCAATGATAAAAAATCATCGATCGGCTGCCTCCTGCACGCCCACAACTCGGTCATGTGCCCTTGACCAGAATCGAACCAGGGACCCTTCAGTCCACAGGCCGATGCTCTATCCACTGAGCCAAACCAGCTAGGGCCAAAAAAAATTTTAATGGCATTACCAAAATTGGGCATTTGGTGCAAAAATGGTGCATTTTAAACCATTTGCCAAAATTCTGGCCTACAAAACCTAATGAATGCAATTTTTAAAACCAATTAAAATGAGAAAAGCAAAGCACCACAGCAGAACAAGAAGAGGAATGGGGAGGAGAATATCAACCTATGACATTTTAAAATGGGGATTTGGAATGATGGATTGTTGATTCAGAACATTATGAAAAAATGAAAATTTAATAGGTAATATCTTGAGAAATAGTATTTACAACTGCACATTTTGATAAAAAGAAATGAGAGGCATAATGAGAAGTGTTATGGGTTGATTTGGGGCCTCTACAAATGAATATATTGAAGTCCTAACCTCCATTACCTAAGAATGTGGCCCTATTAAAAAACAAAGTCCTTGCAAATGTAATTAGTCAAGTTAAAGTCATATTGGAGTAAGATGAGTCCCTAATTAAATGTGCCTTTATCCTTATAAAAAAGAAAAATTTGGCCTAAAGCATCAAGTTTTCATGGATTTCTCTTCTTTTTTTTCCCCATTTAATTTCATTTTCACTTGAGGATATTCATATCTTTCAATAGTTTCTACATAGTATTCGGATATGTGGGCGTATTTGGAACACTATTCTAATGAGGATTTAAATTTTTCAGATTAGCCTTATCAAATTTCCTGTCTTTTTGTACTTCTATTTTCTATCATTGTCATTTCCTTTATTTTTCTTGGCAATAAAAGTGCTATTTCAAAGATATAAAATACCAATTGTTTGATATATTTATTTTAAGGAAAATAATTTCTTCATATCCTTGAAGTTTAAAGATCCACTAGTAATTAAATAAAAGAAATGAAATAATTGTGAAAGTTTCTCCTTTAGAAAAAACACTGATCCAGTTTCTTATAAATAAAATTGATAAAAAGGTAATGTAATAGAATAATTACTATAAAATATTCTTGCCTGCAGGATATAATCTTATATTTACATAAATAGCTTGTTCTGCACATTTATTGAATGTTTTATTACAATTATTACCTAAGCTGTAAATGAAAATAGTATCTTTCTTCATTTACTACAACATTTCATTTTTGTCCACCACATTCTTAATTTTTAAAATGTGGCATCATTGTTTCTTGCTATAGAAACTTATTCCATAGAGAAATACCTATGAAATTATTGATGGATATGTACTCATTGTATTCCATCAAATGAATTTATGAATGAAAGTTCATTTAAACAAAAAAGTTCATATTTATGAGGACTTTATAAGTGGAAACAGAAAGTGCTAAATTTTAGTGTTGCCTGCAGGTAACTGAAGGGGCTGAGACATGGCCAGGCTACTGGTTGAAGGAGAGTGTACAAGGCCTGATTTCTGTTTTAGCACACAAGAGTCACCATTGGAGCTCACATTGAGATTTAAAATAGAGGCTCTCTTATATTTTTTCACATAATTCTACACACAACTTCTCAAGTGTGAATGGACTTAAAGTTTTGAGACGTATTTAAGGATATAACTGCATTAATTCTCAGTACCTTTCCTCCAAAACTAACCTAATCCAAATGTCTTTATTTAGTTTTTTAATAATACTAGGTTATTCTAATGACAGTACTACGAACCATAAAGTTAACTTTAGCTCTTTCATTTCCCCATCCCATTACATCATCCAGACCTCTAGCATTTTAAAACAGGAACATATTAATAGAGGCCCACAACATATCTGATATTTGATCTCCTGGAATCCAAGTAATCTCTGCTATCCTCCTGAAATTCTTACTGCAACCATGACTTTGTCAAAAAAAATAGCAATCTCTGTTTTGCATTGTAATGGCATTATTTTGAAGTCCTTTCATAGTGGATTTCTTTATATGTACATATAGATCTATAGATATCTATACTAATAAAAGAATAATATGCTAATTAGACCAGATAGACCAGATGTCTTCTGGACATCATTAAAGACATCCTACCTGACAAAGCCAGGGGCGTGGCTGGCCTGCAAACTGCCTGTGGCCCCTTGTCCAGGCCAGCCCCACCCCCCAGCGGTGACCCCCATCCTGATCCAGGGCCCCCTTCAGGGCAGGCCAGCTGGCCCCCACCTGTGCACCATGCCTCTATCCTATATAATAAAAGGGTAATATGCAAATTGCCCCTAAGGATAATATGCAAATTGACCCTAACGGCAGAACAAACAGAATGACCATTGGACCAGTCACTAAGAGGCACACTGACCACCTCTTGTTCCCCTTCCTGGGACAGTAGGCTCAGATCGCCTATTGGCCACCGGTAGCAGGGGGTGGGGCCAGCTGCAGGCAGCTGGGGAAGATGGCCCTGGTCACACAGGCCTCTAGTATAGGTATATAGGTATATATATAGATATCCTATCTAATAAAAGAGAAACATGCAAATTGACCATACCTCTGCTATGCCCACAAGCCACGCCCACCAGCCAATCAGGAGTGGGTATGCAAATTAACCCAACAAAGATAGCAGCTAATTTGCATAGACAGGCACCGAGTGGCCTGGGTCCCGGGAACATCCTCGGGACCCAGGCTGCTCCTAGCCTGTAGCCTGTAGGCCTGCACTTAGGCCCTGAGCTGCAGGGGTCCCAGAACACCCCCTGGCCACTCCGGGACTATGGGTACAGCCACTTGTGCGTGCTCCGGTGCCAAGTGGGTTCGGGTCCACACCCCCAGCCCAGCGCCCACAAAAGGGGGCTGGCTGCTGGCCTCTGGAGCGTGCAGAGACCCCAGTGGCCACCACCATGCATGGCCCAGGGGTCCCTGCATGCTCCCCAGCCCAATGCACAAGACGGGGCTGGCTGCTGGCCTCAGGGGCATTTGGAGACGGTGATGTTCCCGCCCCACCCCCAGCTGCTTGCGCATTCTCCAGCGCCAAGTGGCGGTTCGGGTCCACGGCCCCAGCCTGGCGCCCACAAAGGGGAGCTTATGCTGGCCTCTGGGGCACGTGGAGACCCTGGCAGCCACAGCTGTGTGTGGCCCGGGGATCGCCGCATGCCCCCCAGCCCAGCACCCACGACTGGGAGGCTGGCTGCTAGTCTCTGGGGTGTGCGGAGACACCGGCAGCCACCACTGGGTGGTGGGGACACCCCCCTAGCCTAGTGGATACAACGCAGAGGCCACATGAGCTGCAGAGGAACCACCATTTTTTAAAAAATATATATTTTATTGATTTTTTTTTACAGAGAAGAGGGGAGAGGGATAGACAGTTTGAAACATCAATGAGAGAGAAACATTGATTAGCTGCCTTCTGCATACTCCCTACTGGGGATGTGCCTCCAACCAAGGTAAATGCCCTTAACAGGAATCAAACCTGGGACCCTTCAGTCTTCAGGCCATGGTTTATCCACTGAACCAAACTAGTTCGAGAGTAAATACCTTTTCTGACTGCTCATTGGCTAAGCTCCCTGTATGCCACCACTTGCAGTGTACTTGGTAACTTGGGTTATAAGAATCCAAGAAGGTAATCCAGGGTTTTTCCACCACACTCCTGGAGGAAAAAAATGAAGGTCTGCTGCTAGAGGGGCTAAGAAATGTCATATCCTGCCCTAGCTGGTTTAGCTCAGTGGATAGAGCCTTGGCCTGCTGACCGCAGGGTCTGGGTTCGATTCTGACAAGGGCATGTACCTAGGTTACAGGCTCCTCCCTAACTGGCGCCCAGGTCAGGGCTTATGCAGGAGGCAACCAATCAAAGTGTCCCTCTCACATTGATGTTGCTCTCTGTCTCTCCCTCTCTCTTCCACACTCTCTGAAAATCAGTGGAAACATATCCTCAGGTGAGGATAAAAAAAAGTAAGAAAGAGATGTCATGTCCTATGAAAGACACATCTTGAAAATGCCTAAGGAAAGTTGTCATTTTTTCACAGTGAAGGGACTAGAGTCCGTGTTGATGAAAACACCTTGGTGGCTGCAGTGGCTGCAGCAGCTGGGTAATGGGGCTCTCAGCGGGGTAATGGTGCCTTCCCTTGATCAGCCCGGTCACCTCCCACAGAGGGAGGCCAGACTGCAGCTGAGGCCCGCTCCCCCTGGACATCTCCATCAGTAGGACATCTCCTGAGGGCTCCCGGTCTGTGAGAGGGGGCAGGCTGGGCTGAGGGAACCCCCCACCGTGAATGAATTTCATGCACCGGGTCACTAGTATAGATATATAGGGATATATAGATGTATAGATATATAGAAATATAGATAGGCATATCTATCTCTCTCTCTCTATCTCTCTCTCTCTCTCTCTCTCTCTCTCTCTCTATATATATATATATATATATATAGATTCATCTTGTTTTCTTCACCTAATGTTTCATAATCTACCAGAAACCCACATTTCATAGCTCAGAAAAATCCCATTCAACCTTAAAGGGTGTTTCTTTGCTTCATGAGCTCATGTTTATCCATACATCCTCTGCAGCTAACAGGTCATAAATATGTACTGTTGTGGTATGGTATTGTGTTGTTCACTTTCGGTAAACAAGAAAAATAGGTTTATTTGTGTTACGCTTATTAATTTGTGCAATTATTCAGTGTCTGGTAAGTTAATGTTCAAGAAAAAGTATTAATTTTTGTTAAAAGTTCTCTTTTATGTTAATGATTACTCATTTATTTCAGCTCTTTGTATTCAGCATGTCTCTATCAAAATAAACCTACGTTTCTATGAAAATTGAAGTTTTTGTTGTTGTTTTTTTGTGGCCCACCTAAACTTAAACCTTGTTTATTTGGTCCATGTTAGCCTTTCAATTTGACATGCTTGGTGTAAGATATAATTAGTTTGCTTTGCTAGCTACTTCTGTTAAGATTTCCAAAGTTTTTCCTTCTTATAAGAAGTACTAGGCCATGATTCACCAGGGTGTTTTTGATAGTGTATACTAAAGTTAAGATTTAGTAAATCTTATTTGAACCCCATGGATGGATGGATGGCGTAATTTATCCATAAGTACCATTTCAGAGTGGTTTGGATGCTGAGAATTCATTATTGGTGTATAAAAAAAATCAATTGGTTTTGGGGTGTTCATTTTGTATCCTGCTACATTGCCAAATTCATTTATTAAATACAGTATATTTTTTTCTGGAGTTTTCTATGTACAATATCATATCACCTGCGAATAATGAGAGTTTTACTTTTTCCTTTCCAATTTGAATGCCTTTTATTTCTTCTTGTCTGATTGCTGTGGCTAGCTCTTCCAGTACTATGTTGAATAAGAGTGGTGAAAGCAGACTTCCCTGTCTTGTTCCTGTTCTTAGAGAAAATGGTTTTAGTTTTTGCCCATTGAGTATGATGTTGGCTGTAGGGTTGTCATATATGGACTTGGTTATGATGAGATATGATCCCTCTATCACTTTGTAGGTTTTTGTATCACTTTGCTGAGAGGTTTTATAAAAAATGGGTGTTGGATTTTGTCGAATGCTTTTTCTATGTCTATTGATAAGATCATGTACTTTTTGTCTTACAATTTGTTTATGTGATATATTACATTTATTGATTTGCAAATATTGTATCAACCTTGCATCCCTGGTATAAATCCCACTTGATCATGGTGTATATACACACATTTTTTTTCTTTTTATTTTTTTATTTTTTTAAAATAAATCTTTATTCAGATTATTACAATTATTTCTCCTTTTTCCCCCCATAGCTCCCCTCCACCCATTTCCTACCCCACCTTCTGCCCTTACCTCCCCCCCACTGTCCTCATCCATAGGTGTATGATTTTTGTCCAGTCTCTTCATGAACCCCCCATACCCCTTTGCCCCTGAGAATTATCAGTCCACTCCCTTTCTATACCCCTGATTCTTTTATATTCACCAGATTATTCTGTTCCTCAGGTTTTTAATTTACTTGATTTTTAGGTTCACTTGTTGATAGATATGTATTTGTTGTTCATAATTTTTATCTTTACTTTTTTCTTCTTCTTCTTCTTTAAGAATACCTTTCAGCATTTCATATAATACTGGTTTGGTGGTGATGAACTCCTTTAGCTTTTTCTTATCTGTGAAGCTCTTTATCTGCCCTTCAATTCTGAATGATAGCTTTGCTGGGTAGAGTAATCTTGGTTGTAGGTTCTTGCTATTCATCACATTGAAAATTTCTTGCCACTCCCGTCTGGCCTGCATAGTTTCTGTTGAGAAATCAGCTGACAGTCGTATGGGTGCTCCCTTGTAGGTAACTAACTGTTTTTCTCTTGCTGCTTTTAATATTCTCTCTTTGTCTTTTGCTCTTGGCATTTTAATTATGATGTGTCTTGGTGTGGTCCTCTTTGGATTCCTTTTGTTTGGAGTTCTGTGGGCTTCCTGGACTTGTAAGTCTATTTCTTTCACCAGGTGGGGGAAGTTTTCAGTCATTATTTCTTCAAATAGGTTTTCAGTATCTTGCTCTCTCTCTTCTTCTGGCACCCCCATAATTCTGATGTTGGTATGCTTGAAGTTGTCTCAGAGTCTTCTTACATTATCTTCAACTTTTTGGATTTTTTTTTTTTTTTGCTTTTTGCTTTTTCGGTTGAGTGTTTTTTGCTTCTTTGTATTTCAATTCTTTGACTTGATTTTTGTGTTCCTCTTGTCTGTTTTTGGGTCTCTGTAAAATATTTTTTATTTCAGTCAGTGTATGTTTAATTTCTAGTTGGTCCTTTTTCATATCTTCGAGGATCTCATTATATTTATCGGCCTTTTCTAGGATATTCTTAAAAAGCCTTATAACCGTGGTTTTGAATTCTATATCCAGTCATTTGTTTTCCTCCATTTCTTTTGTTTGTGATCTGATTCTTTGACGCCGCATTTTCACTGCTTCCTTGAGTTGGTAAGGTAGATTTGTGTGCTAGGTTTCCAATATGGCCCAGTGGGTCTGCCTCCCCAGTTAACCTGAGGTGGACACTCTTGGTGCACCCCTTTGTGGAATGTGTGTACAGCCTTGTTGTAATTAAGTCTTTATTGTTGTTGGTATCACTGGGAAGAATTGACCTCCAGGTCAGTTGGATGTCAGGATCAGCTGTGTCTATGTTGGGAGAAGTTCGGTGCTGGAGACAGCCTTATAGGATTAGACTTGCCAAATTGCAATAGCCTCTGTGCTCAGCTTGGATGGGGTGGAGTCTCAGTCTTGGCTTCCCGTCAGCCTTGCCCTTGCGCGCACGTGTGTGCCTTCAGACCTCTGCCTTCCCAGCTCCTGAGTCTCCTCCCGAGAGTCCATACTCCCCCCACAAGAGTGTGGGTCCCCAGGGGCTCACCTGGAACTGGGGTTCACTGCAGTCAGAACTGGGGCTCAGTGCAGTCAGGAGCCTCTAACTCCCTTACACTAGGGAAAGCCTGTGGCAACCTCCGCAGCCTTTGTGCGCACTGGCACACGCGCGCTTTCAGTCCTCGGCCTTCCCCGGCTCCAGAGTCTCCGCCCGAGAGTCCAGACTCCCCCCGTAAGAACGTGGGTCCCCAGGGGCTCGCCCGCCCGCAATTGGGGTTCAGTGCAGTCAGAACTGGGGTTCAGTGCGGTCAGGGGCTTCCTTCCCCCTTCCGCCAGAGAAAGTCAGCCAGGCTCTCAGCCGCCCTTCCTCTCTGCACTCACAAAGACCCTTTGCTGTACCTCCAATTCTCTGTGAGCTTTTCTCTTTCCTTCTAGTTGTAGAATTTTCACTCAGCCAGCTTTCCTGTGGTTCTGGATGGTGTCCGTTCTGTCTTTTAGTTGTAGTTTTGAAATTGTTGTGCGAGGCAGCAGTTTAGGTGTTTATCTATGCCGCCATCTTGGTTTCCTATACACACATTTTTAATGTGTAGAACATTTGCATTTATTTTCACTTTAAAATAGTCATCCACTCACATTTTCTCTACTTTTGTTATTTTTAACTAATCTGCATAGAGCACGAAAGTTACCCAGCTGTTCAGTGGAATATATTATTTTCTGCTTTCAAAGAAAGTGTAAGCTATATTTTCTATTCTTAATTTAATACCCATTTCATTAAATTTCTAGTTAAAGAAACAATAAACACCACATGATGCTTAGAATGAGGAAAGGTGAGGAATCAAACTCAAGGTGTGGAACTCAAGGGCTTTATAAAATGTAATTGCATGATAAATGCAAGTTTCTAATAGTACTATACTGTCCCAAATATGTTCCAAAAATGCCATTAACTGTGATAGAAAAAATATTTGCAAGTAAATAAAAATTATCATGGTAGAATAAATACACAAGTTTAAAAATGGTAATGATAGTTTCTCCTTACTAAACAAATAATGTAATGTACTAAATATAACTGAGCAAATAAGACTAGATTATAAAACATTTCTAATTTCAGCAATGAACAGAGCCAGACAATACCAGGTTAAGAAGAAAAATGAAGAATGGATATGGAGGCACTAGGCGGTGACTAAATTTCCCTCAGAAATTTGCATTACTTGGTATGCATGTGTTTCAGATGATTTGGAAGAAAGAAGCATGATTGCCTGAAAAGAAGGATTGAAATAATATGGATAGTGAACCAGATGTGATGGCAGGGTGAATCCTAGCCAGCCCTAGGGACAGTGGACAAATATTTTGTGCACCGAGGAAAATAGTTACTAAAGACAAACTTTACAGGAAATTGTTGAAGTCTTTTCCAAAGTAGTTCAAAATGACATCTCTATATCAATGAAAAGCATTATTTTAAAAGGACAGAGGAAATTTTAAATAATGCAGATTTACTACTACTACTACTACTACTACTACTACTACTACTACTTTGTAATTTTTCTGGGTCAGACAGAAGAAGGAGATTATTCTTCTGGAGAAGTAACAGTGATGGTCATAACAAGCTCTGATTGGGAAATAAAAACATGTAGGAGAACAAGGTGGTGAACAGTATATAATACAACAGCATCTGGGCATAAAAACATATGATATATGTCCTAAACACTCCCAAAATCTTTGGAATAAAAAATTTTAATGAGTATGTGGTCTTCTGCTTTATGAATAGAAGATCAAAAGCCAATAGTGTTTCCTTAGTGTTGATAACATGACTTCATGAGAGATGAGGTATGTTTTGCCTAGCCAGTGTGGCTCAGTGGTAGACCATTGGCCCATGAACCAAGAGGTCTCTGGTTCAGTTCCAGTAAGGGAACATGCCCAGCTTAAGGGCTTGCTCCCCAGTAGGGCATATGCCAGAGTAGGCAGCAGATTGATGTTTCTATCTCTCTCCCTTCTTCTTGCTCTAAAATCAATAAAAACATTTTTTTAAAGAGATGAGGTATATTTATTTTTCAGATGAGGGGATGGCTCTGTTCTATATGGTTTTAGAATACAAGGCTGGCACCAAATTATGGATATGATGAAAAAGTATGTTTTTGTAAACATGTTTTGTTTTCTAATTATTGGAACTATTGCATGAAGTTAATTAATAGGAAGTAAATCAAGCAGAAGGAAGAAAACAAGTTGGCAGGAATTTCATAAAGTGGGGGCAAATGAAAACACAGAATAAATTCTAATGCCTTTTATAAAATGATTTTATTTTAGTAAGAAGCTTTCAGTTCTATGTTCTAACACATTCAAAGAGAGAATGAAAAAGAAGGCGGGCATAGAAAGGATTCTGATGATTTAAGCAATTTCTAATGGATATATTTCAACAATTCAATTTAATATAACTTTGTTAAAATGTATATTTTAGAACTATGATATGTTAGCTCCCTTAGGAACATCAGGAAAAGATACATCACACTATTTCTGGTACGTTTTGGTCTTTATATAGAAGAATGTCAATGTTTCTACTAACATAGTATATTTCTTCATAAATCCCAATAATAGTTATTTAAGAAAGTATAGAGAAGCATATTATTCCTATAGCAAACATACAAATACCTAGCACATGCACATACACACCAAGTGGAAAACAGTTGAAATTTCATTAGAAAATTGTGTGTTTTCTAAATAGAGTGATGGATAATTGGTGGTAAATGAGTGTGTGCACATTATACGTACTTAAGGGTTAATATTTTAAGAGATAGCAGGTCTCTTAATCTGGGATTTCATTAGTCAAAGTATCTCTAATAGCAAGGTTGGCATTTAACCTACATTTTAATTTCAGTTAGGAGTCTCATTAGTTTTTCTACTTGCTTTTCTGATCTGATCTATTATGAGTCTGTGCAAATGCATTTACCTAAATATACATATGTTGACATAGGTGAAAATACATGTGTATATATAGGACCTGGGAAATTGGAATGGGTGAAGTGACAAGAAGACTGTTTCCACTTTCTGTGACTAGGGATTCTCTCTGGTGTATGGAGATTCTCTTAAAGTTGATATATCTGCTTTTTTCTAGAATAAAGGATAAAACAGTTTGAAAAGGAATATTTTTATTTGATGAAAATGAGAGATTACGTCTCCATATATATGTAGAGTATAAATCAACTTCTCTTTCTTTTCTATCTGATATTCTTCCTAAACCCATTGCCTTTACCTTTATTATGAAAGAAGAAAAGTTAAAATGCATGATTGTTTCCAAAAGCAAATTTTTGTTCTAATATCAAAGTCTTACAATTCAAAGAAGTATGTAAAAATTACTCTGCCCTTTTCATAATAATCCAAATGGCATTAGAAAAAAATGAGACTTTTTCTTCATAAGTAAAATTACAGTCTATTTTATTCCAAGCTTTCATAGAAAGCTTTGCATTTGTGAGTCACCTCTTCAAAGCAAAACTCATTTATAATTCATGACATCTTTTCATCCCAACTATTTAGTTTCATTTTCTTTGCATTTCATTTCTTTTAACTTTAGACTCACGTTCATTTAGCCAAAATTGTTACAATCTTATTTTCCCCATGCCAAAAATTCTCCATGTATCTGAGAAGACTTCATTTTTTTTCTTTTGTGAGGTTGTTAAAGTCAAATAGGGATCTGAATTATTACTATACCAAGGAGGAAATGGTGCAAAATTTCATAGAGATAGCATTCTTGTGCATTATATGCAAAGTTCCATACATTTTGTCACAGTGAAATACCCTTCTCATATATTCACCCCATCTTTATTTAGCTGATATTTTATTCTTCATGACATCAATAACACTCTTTTTAATACTTTAATTTATTTCCTCTTTATACACCTATTGACAAAACACCTACTGTCTGTTTTCTGTACCATTGCCTTTGAACTGGCAAGCATGGCTAGAGAAACTTTTGCAAAGCAGCAGATCTAGGTCACTATACATTCCTGATCACTCACCAAACTCAAATTAACTCTCAACTCTGTCAATCTTTTTGTTTCCTTATTAACTTTATTTCTCACTCCTTTGAAAAACATTAACTTCAAACTGCTTCAGCTCTCCTCACTTCCAATTCCTCCTTTACCTTGTATTATTCTCCAAAGATGATTATTTTCTTGCTTACCAAAGAAAGTAAAAGGTACCACTTTGGTGCTTTCTCACCTCTCATCCAAAGATCCTTGGACTTACCTACAGTCCTTATGTCAAAGAACTGTTTTGTTGACATCTCCACATGGATGCTTCACAAACATCTTCAGTATATTCAAGGTCGATCTCATAATCAAACACCTCTTCCTTCACTCAGTCCTCTTTTTGTATTCACCATCTCAGTTGCCCAAGTAAAACCTTGGGAATCTTCTTGGTTTCTTCCTCTTCCTTAACCCAATGTTCAATTAATAACAAAGCACAATAGATTTAATTATTTAAAATATCTTTTGACACAATCCTCCCTATATAAGTTTCATAAATGCAGAAAATACAAGAATACCTTATTTTTTGTTTTATAAAATAATAATTTTCCTATATATGTTCATTAATGATAGTTTCTCCAAATTACCTATCTTTCTAATAGCTTAGCTCCATAAAGTATTTCTTATGTTACTCCTGTACTATCTAAAATTTATATTTACATTGTCTGTATTTAACAAAATCTTGGCTTAACCAAAATGATATCATTAATAGGATACTACTGTGCATTTCAAACATAATTTTGATTTTTCTATTGGTAACTAAGTAAGAAAACAATAAAAGAAAGGAATGAAGAAAACCTAGACAGGAACAATTCAGGATTTGATTATGGTGGAAAGGAAAAGGTATAAATGGAGATTAGAATATAGGATAGCTCCATTTCAAGTAAGTAAAAACTATACAAAGATTTTAAGAACATAAGTTAGAGGTTTCTTGGGGGGCGGGGGGGGGAAGTGTATTGTCCCAAATATTGATTATCTGCCCTTTTAATCTGATTCTCAGCCTTTAGAAGCTGACTAGTTTGGGATGCATCAAGAAGCCCCCTTCCTTGCATTCTGGTTCCTGGTTGGGTTTAGGCAATAGGAGGTACTATCCTATATAATAGAGCCTAATATGCTAAGTGTCCGGTCTTCTGGTCAACCGTTTAACCAATCAAAGTGTAATCTATACAATAATAGAGGAATATGCAAATTTCCAGGATGCCGTCACAGTAACAGTAATGACCGAACAGCAGGCTGCATGGGGCGACCAGGCTGGCAGGGGCGTTAGTGAGGGACGACCAAATGACTGAATAGCAGGCTGTGTGGGGTGACTGGGCTGGCAGGGGGGCAGTTTGGGGCTACCAGGCTGCCGGGGGGGGGGGCAGTTGGGGTGACCAGGCTGGCAGGAGGACATTTGGGGGCAACCAAACCAGCAGAGGAGGGCAGTTGGGGGCAACCAGGCTGGCAGAGGGGCAGTTAGGGGTGACCAGGACTGCTGAGGGGGGCAGTTGGGGGTGACCAGGCTGGCGGGGGGGCAGTTAGGGGCGACCAGGCCAGCAGGGGGGCAGTTGGGGGTGATCAGGCAGGTGAGCAGTTAGGAGCCAGCAGTCCAGGATTGTGAGGGGGATGTCTGACTGCCAGTTTAGGCCTGATCCCAGGGATCGGGCCTAAACTGGCAGTCGGACATCCCCCAAGGGGTCCTGGATTGGAGAGGGTGCAGGCTGGGCTGAGGGGACCCACACCCAATGCACAAATTTTGTGCACCAGACCTCTAGTATGCTAATGATATGCTAAGGCTGCTCAACTGCTCGCTATGATATGCACTGACCACCAGAGGGCAGACAGTCAACTGGTTGACCAGTCGCTTTGATGTGTACTGACCACCAGGGGCCAGACGCTCCAACTAGTAGGTTAGCTTGCTGCTGGGGTCCGGCCGATTGGGACTGAGCAAGACTGACCGGACATGCCCTGGAGCCCTCCCAAGGTCTCTCTTTGGCTGGCCAACCTCCCCCATCCCTCCTAGGCCCCAATCATGCACTGGCAGGGTCCCTCGGCCTGGCCCTCTCTCAACCTGGGACCCCTCGGGGGATGTCGGAGAGTCTGTTTTGGCCCGATCCCCACAGGCCAGGCTGAGGGACCCCACTGGTGTATGAATTTGTGCACTGGGCCTCTAGTAAAAGATAAGAGTTGGAGTTGATGTGAGGAGAATAAAGTTGGGATATTTGATTTTTCAAGTGTCCTCCTACTGAACCTTTTAAAAAAAGCGACATACTTGTTTCATAATCCATCTCTTAGAGCCACATTATACTGTTCTGGCTTTTGGGAACAGCTCTTTGCTCTGGCCTCTATGAGGTTTATGTTAATAATAGCTAATCCCCAACTGTTCCTACATCCAGGGTGCCACATTCTTCCTCATTGAATTTCTTTAATCCTTCTTATGTCCGTCTTTTTTATTCATTTCAATTATTCTTTTTGAGTGTACACAGTGTTTACTGTAGGAACTATGACTAATGAAGCAGCACTGAGCTCACTTTCTACCACATAGAGAACAATCAATAAATGTTTTATTTTAAAAAATTATTTGTTATATTACATATGTGAGGGAGAATAAGAGAGAAGAGTAAAAAAGGATATAAGGCTTTGAACCTATGTACTTTAGAATTCTCATGCCAGAACAAGAATAAGAAGAAAAATACCTACCTTATCAAAAATATAAGAAAGATAGGATAATGAGTTCAATGTGGGACATGATGACAAATGGGAGACATATGATGTGCAAGAAGTTAACAATAGCTGGCATGGCCTGATAGGCTGTTGAAAATACAGGCTGGAGAAGTGATTTATTTGAATTTAAATTTGAAAAATAATAGATGAGGGTTTGTAAATAATTAAAAAACAAATATAAACATAAAATAATGCCATGTTTGGGATATCTAGGAGAAAATTAAGAGCCCGATACATTGACAGTGAAGGGTGAAAAGTGAAGGAAGATAATTTCACATCAAAGAAGATAAAAAAGTAAAATTTTATTTTTTTTAATAAGTTGATCTACAGTTTTGAATGTTACTAAAATTTGGAGGATATCAAAACTCAAGATATAGTAGCAGTTAGCAATGTTTCTAAGTTTTCAAAAAAAAGTACTTCTCAGTTTTTCTACTGACATACCCCTATAGAAGGGAAAACAAAGCTGAGTGGACTTGGGGGTGAGGGTAAAAGTTGTAATATTATTTTATACTTTATCATATTCCCTTCTTATTTTTATGAAAATAATTATGGGGAATATTTCCTGTTTCAAAATATGTCTTGCCCTAACTGGTTTGGCTCAGTGGATAGAGCGTCGGCCTGCGGACTGAAGGGTCCCAAGTTCGATTCCTGTCAAGGGCATGTATGTACCTTGGTTGTGGGCACATCCCCAGTGGGGGGTTTGCAGGAGGCGGCTGATTGATGTTTCTCTCTCATTGATGTTTCTGACTCTCTATCCCTCTCCCTTCCTCTCGGTAAAAAATCAATAACATATATATTTTTAAAAAAGTCTTGTTTGTTTTATGCTGAAGTAATATATGTTATTTTTAAACTATTTGTTTTCTTGGGCATCATTCATAATAGATTATCACAATCTTGGGGACATAACACTGCAGACATATATTTTCTCACATTTCTGGGGGTAATCAGTGCAAAATCAAAGTGTTGGCAGGGTTGGTTCCTTCTCGACACTAATAGGGAGAAACCATTCCATGCCTCTCTGCTAACTTCTGGCAGTTGCTGGCAATCCTTGGCATTCCTTGGCTTGCAGAGGCATCACTCTAATCTCTGTTTCCATTTTGTATAGCCTTCTTATCTGTGTCTCCTTGGTCAATGGGTTTTTGTATTTAGGGTTTGCCCTAGTCTAGTATGACCTAATCTTAACTGAATTACATCTACAAAAACCCAAATCTCAGTCACATTCTGAGTTTCTAGTGAGACATGGATTTTGTAGGGGGTGATACCGATCAGCACTATTCAACCTGCTATAACTGCACTATTAGAATAAGTTTTCCCTAGAAAACATTTTCACATAAACTGAATGCTTCAACACAGTTTGCCATTTTTATCTTATTGATGGCTTGACATAACTCCATGGGAAATGGTTATGAATACTTCAGTAAGATGAGCACAGCTATATATTATACAAAGCAAAATTAAACCAAATTTCAAAATATTGAGGGCTAAGTGGAATAAACTGCTGAATTAGAGGAGACATGTCTAGAGCTCTGGGTCAGTTGCTTTGACAATGGAACGGGCAGGATAAGTAGATCAGGGCTAAAAGCTAGAATAAGATAAAGAACTGCTGCTTCTCAAAAACTCATTTACTATACACATTTTGTAGATCTGATTTCATGAACCTGAGCCCCTATGTACATTTTTCTTTTTATTGAGCATTCCTATAGCCACAAAAAGACAAGATCTACTTTATTCAGACCACACTTTCCACCAGAATGTAAAGCAGTCATGTTAATCCAAGGGTGACAAAAACAGCCATGTATTAAAGTAATTATAATACCCTAAACAAATATGATCAACACTTTTCGATTTATCCACTAGTCTAGATGTGTGCATTTCTCTATGCAGTGAGGAATATTGAGGTGACAAAGGCATTCAAGTGATAATGGATCAGGTGATAGGCTCAAACAGAGCTGTAGTTTGTGTATTATTATTCTGTTTCTTGGTGAAAGGAAATACCATGGGAGTAGGGAAAGAATCAGCAAAGGTAGTACCACTAAGGACATTTTTAAAAAGGGTCTCTGAGCTCAAATCCTATTAAATTCATTAAGCAGAAAGATTCAGAGAAATTTGAATTGTTAGTCTTCTGTGTGCACAAATCAAGGCTGCAAAGGATGCTGGTTGGAAAATACACTGTCAGCCTTAGGGCACCCAGGCACTCTTAAGACCAGGGCCATTAAATAGGTGAACAAATATTTTAAAATATCATTGGGTAGTTTGTCAGAACCAGATTCAATACAATTTAGTGTGAAAACTACTTCACACATTTGTGAGAGTGAGGCCTACAGTTCCAGTTTGACTCCAGACGTTTAAGCTGAGAGTGTTTTGTGTGACCTTCCTCATTTTGATAAGAATGAGTTACGAATCAGGCTGATTTTGGTCTAATCAGCAGGGATGTTGAGAAATCACCCCTGCAGTTTTTGCTGACACTTATTTACAGGATTTGCTGATGGTAGATTAGAAGACATGAGGATGTGAAAACCCATGGGTGGGAGTGAGAAGAGTGGATAACAAGGCAGATGTACTATCTAGTTAATTTCAGTAAAAACCCAAACTTTAAAGTTAAATGCAAGATTGAACTGAGGGATGTATAAGATAGGAGATGTGAAGACTCATGCAATTTCAAAACTGTTAACTCTCTGACTGGTGCACAGGAGAGGATCTTCCATTTAACCATGTAGCAACATTCATAGATTCTTTGCCTGTAGAAGACATGCTATAAGAAAATGCACTTACATTTGTAAAGCAAATATATCTGTGTGTTCCTGTACTTATATCTGAGTTTGACATGTCATCGATTCATACTGTTAACCAACAGTAGATTTTCAATTTCCTGTAAATGTTAGTAAAGACAAACCTATTTTATATTTTAAAGGTGTAATTTATAAATTTCTTTATGTGTCAGCAAGAGATTTTTTTATTTTTTATTTGAGAAATTGTTAAACATGTACATGAATAGGAGGAAAATATACAGAAGGCCCCTCTGCCATTCTCATAGCCTCAACAATTCTTAACCTTCTGAAAACTTTTCTTCTCACATACACCTGTTTTGTTGGGAGTATGTTGAAACAAGTCAAGTCATATTCATAATCCTTTATATCTATTTTCTAATGATTATGACTATAATAATAAGAGCATAATATGCTAATTAGACTGACAGCCGAACGACCTTCCGGATGTCATTCCGGACGTCCTTCCAGACGAATCTGTGGCAGTGGGGGCTGACGCAGAATGGTTAGGGGCAATCAGGCAGGCAGGCAGAGGAGTTAGGGGCAATTAGGCAGGCAGGCAGGCAAGCGGTTTGAAGCAGGCGGTCTTGGATTGTGAGAGGCGATGTCCAACTGCCAGTTTAGGCCTGGATCTGGCCTAAACTGGCAGTCAGACATCCCCTGAGGAGTCTCGGATTGCAAGAGGGTGCAGGCTGGCTGTGGGATCCCCCCTTCCCGTGCACAAATTTTGTGCACCGGGCCTCTAGTTGCTAAATAAAATACTATTATCATCCCCAAATGCCCAAATAGCTGGATAATAAATAATTATCATCTAATACCTTGTCCATATTAAAAATTATCCAACCGTCTCAAAGATGAATTTCAGTTAATTTAATCAGATCACACAGATCATTCAACTTCCATACATTGTCACACTGCCTTTGATATTATCCCATAGTCTGGCTCTTTTGTACTCTACAACAGGCTGTGTGCATATGTGCATGCATGTATATGTGTGTGAATGTGTATGTAGGTGTATGCACACATAATTCAACTGAGAAATAATTATTCAATATTTTTTCTCATCTCATATTGGTGTAAACAAGGCTGGAACAGCTCACACTTGTTTCTGTGTACCCATTTAAAGAACATATATTTCTGTGGCTAAATGAATGACTATATCAGTACTTATCCCATTCCTTTATTTCCCTCTTATCATTTTGGTAATATATTAACATTTACTCCATTTGCGTAAGAATCACTCATATTTTATGATGAAAGACATGAATGTCTCCACCAAAAAAGGGGAAAAGAACAGAGTAATAAAGACCTAAAATAAAATTATGCATAACTATAGGAAATTCATTTTTAAAAAGATACATTTGTTTTCAATTACTTAAACTGTTTAAGTAACACAGTTAAATATGGCAAACTTTATTTTCTTAATATTTTTAAATTTAATTTTGTAATATTTCATGAGTAAGACATTGAATGAGAACACCGTAAGGTTCACTGAACATTTTTTTTTTTTACTTCTCATATTTAGTTAAATAAGCTACCTGGCCACATGTGTGTATTAACTTTGTGGTTTTTTTTAAATATATTTTATTGATTTTTTACAGAGAGGAACGGAGAGGGAGAGAGAGCCAGAAACATCGATGAGAGAGAAACATCAATCAGCTGCCTCCTGCACCCCCACCCCCACTGGGGATGTGCCCGCAACCAAGGTACATGCCCCTGACCAGAATCGAACCCAGGATCCTTGAGTCAGCAGGCCAACACTCTATCCACTGAGCCAAACCAGTCAGGGCTGTATTAACTTTTTGAAATAATAAATAAGAAAATATTTAAAGAGATGCATTGTCATCATGCATTACAAACTGTTAGCCATTATATCAAGCCTTTTCAAGATTTAATATAAGTGTATGTTAGTAACACTCCATATTTTAAAATGACACTTTAAAATATAAAATAATTTGATATTCTAGGAAAATGGTTTATTTTATTAATGCTGATTTTTAAAGTGTAGATAAATATTAAAATTTATTCAGGAGTCTATCACATTACTGCTACAATATTTTACAACACAAGCTAGTGCATTTGAATTCATGGGCATAGACTTTTATACACATTTTGAAGATAAATTTTTGAAACATTAACAGTTAAGTATTACTCTTTTATCTGTTACAAATTTATTCATTAATTGCAATGACTTTATTCTATATTTCAATTTCATTTTGTATTAGAAAACCGTGTTAAACAGTATAATCCTGTACAAATAAGAATTATTAACTTGAATTTATATCATTAACTAATTATAGCTGTAGAGTAACAAATATATACATTTATGATGTTCAAATAAGCACAAAAACAAGTGAGTTTTCTAACTTAAAGGTTCAGCCAAAAATAAGTAGTTATAAATCATATAACTGTATTTCAAAAGTTTTATAGTGGTGAAATTTAGTCTATACATCTTCCAAAATTTGTCAACTATATTTCTCAGGTAAATATTTTTAGACATTTTATGTATAAAAATAACTGACAGAAAAGATTTTTTTTCACTTTAAAGAGAAAAGAAATGAAATAAGTAGCATCAATGAGTAGGTTCTTGGTTGAACACACATTTTTTGATTGTATAAAAGCACAGTCTTTTATTCTTATGATGGCAAGAGGTGAACAATAATTGTGGTTGCAAGGGACTTTGAAATATGGAAATGATTTCATCATCATTTCAATTAATTTTGTTTTCAGTTCATAGAAAAATATTTTCTTCCTCTTCTCTTTGCCTTTTTAGAGTTCCAGAACTTGTTTTAAGACTCTTTTATACTCTTTGAACCTAATCCCTCAATAATTATATGTCAAGTGTACCAGTGCTGCAAGTGTAGGAATTTAAATATAGTGCCCAAAATAACTGATATATTCCTACTTTGTTCTTCAGATAAGGTCTTTTGGTTGGATGGAAAAGTTTATTTTTACTAGAGTTAAGTTTGTGGTAATAACAGATTCATTGCACAATTTGCCATGAGACCCCATTATTATGTATTTGGGATGCTCATAGACATATGTTTTTAAAATCTTTATATTAATGATGGTACTAATTAAAGAGTTCAGATTCATAAACGTATTTTCTTCTCTCCCTAAATATTTTCTACTCTCATGAATATCAGCACAGTAGAAATCCACTGGTTCATGTGTTCAACATTCCTAATGTTCAGTTTCACAGGAAATAATGGAGACATTGAGCATCAATAAAATAACCTGAGATCTTGGCATGTTCTTAATCTGACATCTCTTTAAAATGCATTATTGGTACATAACATACCAGTAAATATCACTTTTGGAGTGATAAATTGGAGCTCATTTAATTGGATTCTTTTTTCTTTACTTCAAACAAAAAATTGAGACAATTTGCAGTAATCTACTTAGCATGGAATCAAGTCCTGGCTCCACCTTGGGCAGGATGCTTAACCTTTCTGTTAGATTCATTCTTTATTTATAAAATAAGCCTAATTAACAATATCTAACTTACAGAAGGTTAAGTGGGGTGATTATATATATATATATATATATATATATATATATATATACACACACACACACACACATATATGTATTAGGAGTGCTAGTAAATACTCAACATTAGCTATTATGATACATATTTAAAAAATAGGAATAAGCTGAACACTGTAACCTTGAGTGCTGCTGACTTTATGATCTTTGGCAATTGCTTCTTTCTGCCCTCTTCCATTTATCTATTTACTTATTTATGTTTGTATTTTTTTTCAAAGAATAACTTTCCCTCTGTACAGGAAAAGAGAGAATTCATAGCCAGTCTGATTTCAATGCCATTCTATCCATGAAACTCCCAAATATAGAAATGAGGCATGCTAGCAACAGAAAAATCCAAAGACCAACCTAAAAGCTTGACACCAGGCATAAAAGTTTTGCATTTTGTAAGAATGCTTTTGCTTGCTGGCTTTATTCACTTATTTATTTGTTGGTTTATTTTCACCACGGATGCTGAGTTCTTAAAGAAAAAATTGTAGGCCATTCATTCTGAGTCAGAATCCTTTTTAATACCCAGTGGTACTAGGTTGTCTTTTAACTTTTCTTTTGTTTTTTGTTCTCTAATTTCCAATATTTTCTTGCTATGAAAATATTTTCATATTAAATCTTTCAATTTGCCTTGTCTTTACACTGGTTTATAAACTAAGAGTAAATCCCTATATTCATTGTACTTCCACATGTAAACCAAACAAGAAAGACAAATTAGTGAAAGAAATATGAATATATGAGAGAGTATATGATGACTGTAAAGATAGTAACTAAGAGAGGTATAAATTAGACAAGAGGATCTCTTCCCTCAGTTTAGCTAGGAATATAAAATATGTTTATGACTACAGTTAAACAACAAGTAACAGGACAAATGTCAACTGAATGGTATAAAATTATTATAGGTTGTGGAACTAAGAGAAGGAATTTAGATTTCCAGTTTTTGTATATATTTTGTAAGTATTTATAACTCAAATATATATGTATATATATGCATATATATACATATATATATACACATATATATGTATATATATACATATATATTAAATAAAAGTGTAATATTCTAATTAGACCAGACGTCCTTCCAGACTAAGCTGGGGTTGTGAGGGAAGCCCTGGTCCTGGGTGCCTGCTGGCAGCCAGAGGGAAGCAAGCCCGGCTCCCGGGTGCCAGAGGGAAGCTGGTGCCAGTAGCCAGGGGAAGGAAGGCCTACTCTTGCATGAATTTCATGCATCAGGCCTCTAGTATATATATAATTGCCTTTACTACCAACTGTCAGTAGCTAAGGTAGGCAGCTCTGAAATCTATACTTGATATTTTTGCCTCTGAATAGGCCTTTTTCTGCTTGTGTAAGCTTTGCTGTGTGACTTTGTGTGTTTATGGTATGTGACACATGGATCTGTTTTGCTACTTTAGGTGCCATTGTCTTACATTTGACAGCGTTGTTCTGCTTTTAGGGAAGAGGAAACGAGCAGAAGAGGTTAGAAAGCTATCCTAGCTAATAAAGAGGGAATATGCTAATTGACCCTCACACCATTGCAAAGATGGCAGCACCCACAGCCAATAAGGAGGGAATATGCTAATTGATTGCCACGCCCTCAAAGATGGTGGTGCCCACAGCCACAAGATGGTGACGTCCAGTCCCCTTAGCCCAGGTGGGCCCGGCCGCTCCACATGCCTGCCTCCGGAGTCCCCCAGTCTCCTCAGTCTCCCAGCTGCCCAGGGATGGCCAGAGGTGCATGCAAGCCTTGGATGGTGGCTGCCCAGCTGACACCCAAGGCACAGGCAAGCCTCAGATGTTGGCTGCCCAGCTGCCCAGGGACACCCGAGGATCAGATATCCAGGACCAGCCGAGGCTTGAGCTGCTGGCAGTGGCAGCAGCAGAGGTGTGATGGGGCATCACCTTCCCGTGAATACTGGGTCACCTCCCATCCCTGAGGGCTCCCGGACTGTGAGAGGGGGCAGGCCAGGCTGAGGGACCCCCATTCCAGTGCATGAATTTTCATGCACCAGACCTCTAGTCCAATAATAAAAATCATTCTCCTTCCAAAGATATTCATAGGAGAATTTTAAATTTAATTTTTGCTTAAGTTCTCCTTCAATTTTATACAATTTTCTGTTGCATATTCCTCACCTCCACAGTATTACTGATGAGATTAATGTTATTACATATTAGACTTTATAATTTTTAGAATATAATGTCATGATATCCTGACCTTAGTGAAATAAACTCTTAAGTACCTTTGGTTATGAGCTATTGTATATGCCCTTTCCACATATTTTCAATGTGAAAAAAAAAATACTGAACTTAAATAAAGTTATTTAATTTTATTTTCCACATGAGATTCTGTTACACCATATTGAAAAATTTTCTAATTTAAAAGAATACAGAATCTTCCAGGTCTTTTAGAAAAGCAATGAAATATATATAATTAAATTTTAAAAACTTACTGGTGTTCCTTGGAAAATTAAATTTTTATTCTAATAATTTCTATCTCATAAAAACTATGAGATGAAACTACTAATGGAAATTATTTAGATTTTTATAGAAATTACTCAGTTTTTTATAACTTCTAGATAACAAAACCGGTAAGTTCTTTTTGTCTGGAGTCTCTACCTTAAATTTCTTGCTATAGCATCTATAGATCCTATACAATAGAAGGCTAACATGTAATTAGATCCAACAGTGGAGCAACCGGTTGCTATGACACACACTGACCACCAGGGGGCAGACACTCAATGCAGGAGCTTCCCCCTGGTGGTCAGTGCGCTCACATAGGGGGAGCGTTGCTCAGCCAGAAGTCAGGCTCATGGCTGGCAAGCGCAGTGCTGGTGGTGGGAGTGTCTCCGGCCTCTGTGGCAGCGCTAAGGATATCTGACATAGGAGCGGGCCTCTGCCGTCAGTCTGACATCCCCCAAGGGCTACCAGACTGCAAGAGGGCGCAGGCTGGGCTGAGGGAACCCTCCACCCTGAATGCACAAATTTTGTGCTCTGGGCCTTTAGTTTTTGTATAATAGCCTTTATTTGCTTTAACCTCAGAATTATTTTAAATAAACTGATTTTTGGAATTGAAGGGATAATTCAGTTTGAATTCTAGAGAATTCTGGACATAAAAACACAAATATGAAAAGCAGAATATAGAGTCCTATTATAATAAAAGCAGGATCCAAAAACCATTGCATAGTTTTTAAGCATGGATGTTGTAAATAAGAGCAGCTAAGAGCAGCTTATAGCAGTCTTCAAATAAAGAGGATCATTTATTACCATTGGCTACAGCATTTCAATCAGTTGCTGGAGAAAAATATGACAAATTGAGCTGGACAGAATACAAGTAGATTAAGAATTTCCAGTAGGCATTTTATAGGGCTAATTTTGACAAGAGACTTGGGTTAAATATGCTAGTATTATAATTATGTTGCCAGAGAAAAGTGGGGGCAAAAACAACAACAAAAACAAAAGCCATTACTTTGTCACAAGTGCCAATTTAAAATTATAAGCTTTCCCTAGAATACATCAAGTTCTTTGAGTTTCATTTATAGCGAAATATTCATATTCTTGGCATATTACAAATATTTTATAATGGCACCCAAGAGACATTCAACCAAATGAAATTTTGATTTGTTAGAAATGTTTATATTATAAAACTCAAAGTACAAAAGCCTTACTTTGGTATTTTAAATTTTCTTCCAAACTTAAAGTCTTCAAATAAAATAGTCTAGTTTTGTTCAACATAAGAATAATATAGAATGCTTTTCATATTTAAAATAAAGAAAATATTTGAGCATTGCTTTTGATACTTATTGTTAAGATTTAACTTATTTTTCATAAGAAAAATTCAATTGAGTGGTCATAAAAAATCCTACCAAAAATCAGTATCCTCTTTTCAATTAAATAATAAAAAATTTATCAACCAAGTTTGGAGAAAACAGTGTTATATATTTCCATCTCCTACTTTCATGCAATTTATTTACACATATCTATGTTTGTTTGTTTTTTATTTTGCAGATAGAGTTAAGGCTTTTATATATAAACTAGAGGCCCAGTGCATGTATTCATGCACTGGTGGGGTCCCTTGGCCTGGCCTGCAGGGACAGGCCCAAACCAGCTCTCTGACATCTCCCGAGGGGTCCCAGATTGCAGGCCAGGCCAAGGAACCCCACTGGTGCATTATCAGGGCTGGGAAGGGACCATGGGAGGGCTCCAGGGCATGTCAGCCAGACCCCAGCAGCAAGCTAACCTACCGGTTGAAGTGTGTGCCCCCTGGTGGTCAGTGTGCATCATAGCGACTTGCCAAACAATCGAATGGTTAGACACTTAGCAATTAGGCTTTTATTATACAGGATTAGAGGCCCAATGCACAAAATTCATGGAAGGGACTCAGCCCCCACTGCCACTGCAGCCAGGGCCTCTGCCACCTCTGCCTTGGCCCCTACTCATCACTGCAGCCGCCTCTGCCTTGGCCCTCGCAGCCCCAGCTTTATCTGGAAGGTCGTCTGGAAGGACGTCCAGTCTAATTAGCATATTATGCTTTTATTATTATAGACTAGTGGCCCGGTGCACAAAATTCGTGCATGGGGTGGGGGGAGGGTGTCCCTCAGCCCGGCCTGCACCCTCTCCAATCTGGGACCCCTCAGGGGATAACCAGCAGTCGGACATCCCTCTCACAATCCAGAACTGCTGGCTCCTAACCACTCGCCTGCCTGCCCTAACTTCTTCTCCCTGCCAGCCTGATTGTCCCTAACTGCTCCTCTGCTGGCTTGATTGCCCCTAACCACCTCTGCCTCGGCCCTGCATCCAGGAACCAGGATTCCCTCCTCCAGCCGACCAAAGGCACCTGGGATCCGGGCTTCCCTCCCTCTGGTCAGCCATAGGTGCCCAGGCCGGCTGCAGCCACAGGGGATGGTGGGCAGGTGGCTTCGCCTGGGCTGCAGCCGCAAGTGCTGGTGCCCAGGACCCTGGGTAGGCGGCTTCTCCATCAACCAGGCTGTAGCCAGCCTCAGGTGCTGGCACCTGGACAGCAGGTGGGCAGCTTCTCTGTCTTCCCTGGGATGCAGTGTGGGCGACTTCTCCGGCTGGCTGCAGCCTGGGATCATGGGGCAGACGACTTCTTCGTCTCCAGGGCCGCACCCAGCCTCAGGCGCTGGGGCCCGGTTTCTCCATCTCCCCCAGAACATGGGGCAGGCGGATGTAAGGCAGGAGGCTTCTGCTTCTGGCTGCCGCCTGGGATCACAGGGCAGGTAGCTTCTTCGTCTCCTGGGCTGCAGCCAGCCTTAGGCGCTGGGGCCTGGTTTCTCTGTCTCCCCCAGGATGTGGGGCAGGCGGACGTGAGGCTTCTGCTTCTGGCTGCCGCCTGGGATCACAGAGCAGGTGGCTTCTTCGTCTCCCTGGCCACAGCCAGCTTCAGGCGCTGGGGCCCGGTTTCTCTGTCTCCCCCAGGACATGGGGCAGGCAGCTTCTGCAGCCTAGGATCATGAGGCAGGTGGTTTCTTGGTCTCCCTGGCTGCAGCCAGCCTCAGGTGCTAGCCCCCAACTTCTCCAACTCCCACAGGACCTGAGCGGCTGGGGGGCGGGGCTGCCACCATCTTTTCAGGTTAATTTGCATACTCACTCTGATTGGCTATTGGGCATAGTAGAGTGATGGTAATTTGTATATTTCTCTTTTATTAGTGTAGATGTTTTGTTTCAATGGATTTGCTTTATTTAGAGAATTTTATTCTCACAAGTAAATGTCCTCTCATTTTCCTGATGTAGTCCATGCAAAGCACCACAAATAATGTGGTTGATATTTTCACTGACATATATAAGTATTGTCTTGTTGTAGGTAATCAAGGATTGAACACAAAAATAGTGTCAGAATATTTAAGAAAAAATGCTGTTCATTGATGGATAAATGAATAAAGGAAATGTCAGCCTTAAAAAGAAAGAAAACCTGCAATATAGGACAATATGGGTGAATCTTGGAGACATTATGATAAGCAAAATAAGCCATCCAGAGAAGCACAAATACTGCATGATTGCACTTATGTGTGTGGTATCTAAGTCAGCTCACAGAATCAGAGAGTAGAATGAGTTATCAGGGACTGAGTGAGGAGAAAATGGAGGAAGTTGCTAATCAATGGGCATAAAGTTTTAATTATGCAAGATAGATAAGTTCTAGAGAGCTGCTGTACAATGTTGTTTAAATTTCCATTTAATTCTGCACAATTCTCAATCTAAAAAAGTAGTCAATATTGCTCATTATGATACAGAGCATAGAATGTAACTTTTCTTCACACTTACTGCTACTTATGTCTCTTGTTTTAGGTTATGAAAATTACCCAGTATTGTCGAACGGTTATTAAATGTTTTAAAATTGAGAATTTTATTATTTTATTTATTTTTGCCAAGAACCTAAATTCTTTCAAGAAGAAAAAAGACCTTATTTTGCAAATTACAGATTTTTGCTCCATTGTAAACATTGTTAGGAGAACAGCATTTCACCTCTTTCTCTCTCTCTCTCTCTCTCTCTCTCTCTCTCTCTCTCTCTCTCTCTCTCTCTCGCGTGCGCGCACGCGCTCTCTCTTGGTCTGGGTAGAGCGGGAGTCTAGCTTTTACAGGTACAATATTCAGTTGTATGTGTTCTCACAAATGAAGTATAGAAGAGAATAAGTCTGCTTAAGCCTCATTAGCCAAATTATTATGCCAACATTCTCACAGTAACCGATTCTTATATATTACTGAAAAATATATAAACATTGCCTATGAGAATATACATTCTTGAATATACATTCTTCAGGTCATTCAAACAGTTGTGTTGCCATCATGACAAGCTAGCTACTATTAATAATAAGAAGGGAGAGAAGGGAAAGTCAGACATTATAAGCATAGCCATCTGGGCAGCTTCATGAGGAAGCTGCAACTTTATACTCTCCAGGGAACTACTGGTCCATTCCCTGCACATCACCAGGGGAAAGGGCCCTCATAAAGGAAGATGGGCACATGCACAGTGAAGTTGGGTAACAAAGAGAAGGTCTTTGCCTATCAGTCTAATCTGGGAACAACGATCATTGGATAGGAGGGTGGACCCCAATGCAAGCTTATGAAAATTTGGGAATACATAATCCTCAAAGGATTCTCTCTTTCTGCTTAGATTCCTGTTTCTTGCGTGTTCAGCTACCCATGCTAGCCTGCCATGTATCCCTAGAAACTGTGTGGCCCATGGCCATGCGGACACCACACACAATGGACTGAAGCTGGAAACACAAGTTAACCTAGCCAGTTGCTGGACTGGACCTTAATATGGAGCAGAAACTCTTGGCTGTAGCTTTAATCCCAGCTCCGTGGAAGACAAAATGGGCTGTTTCCATGGCAGAACTGAGGGAGATGGGACCTTGGAAACCCAGGATTTACATTCCATCAAAATAAAGCTTTCCATGATATCTCATCCTCCCATGGAGCCCTCAGGAAATACTCATTCCTGCATCACCCCAAGAGCTCCACTTTCAACAGCAGCAGGTGGGTACATGGAGGAGACTCCACCAATAATAGATGTTTTAGAAAACAACTTTTAGTAGGAAATGTAATGGATGTAATCTTACTTGTCAGTCTTCAGAAATGAAGTTCAATAGTTAGCAAATATGTGTACTCTTCCACTTTTTTTTCTTCTCAAGAACCACTTCCAAAGGAGGTGGAAAATTGAAATAACATCTTCTTCATGATTCCATCCACATGTTTGGCAAAATATAATTGTTAGAAAACATAGCTGCTCTGCTTGACTGTCCAATAAAAGCCTTTTTGGATCTAAAGCAGATTGATGTCTTGTGCTTTTTTGTTTTCTTTAATCTGCCCAGTTATTTTGGACAAAACTCTTGAACCTGACCCAAATGTCAGCTTTTAAGTAAAATTAGCAAATATTTTGCAGTCTAGAAATAAAATTTAAGAACACTTTATTTCCCAGGACAATTTCTTTTCTCCCCTTTAGCAAGATGATAATTATCTTTTCTGGAAATCATTTAAAATAAAGAGATTTCTTAACCCATCTATATTATTTTATTCTCCAAAGAGGAAGATAAAATGAATAATCACTTTTACTTCCATCCTGATGTTTGATTCTGTAAAAACAAATTTTAAATGATTTCAGTTGATTCATTCTTTTCTGTATTGAACATATGAATTATATGAAGGCAGGAGAGATTTCACCGACTGAATGTGTAGACAGATGATTTCTTGTGAAAAAACTCAATGTGTATAAATGAGATATATTAAAAACTAACCAAGCCATAGTACAAATACTAGTTGCTGAAATGTCTGATTGTTAAATAGTTACAAAATGAAGAAAAGGGGAAATAAAATCCTTTTGACTTCCAGGAAACCTGTTAACATTTTAAATAATAATTAAAAACCATTATATAATGCTAGAATCGGAGATGATACTTTGCTTTCAAAATATTGGAAGTGGATATGAGGAACCAAGGTTCTGATGAATTTGAGGAACTTACCCCAGAGCATTTAGGTAAATAGTAGCACATTGTGGATTAAAGTTTTCCAAGAATATTAATATATCTACTGGACCATAATGTTTTGTTAAAAAATCCAATCATCACCATGGCCAGTGTGGCTCAGTTAGTTGAAAAGTCATCCTGTAGACCAAAAGGTGGTGGGTTCATTCCTGGTCAAGTCACATAACTGGGCTGCAGGTTTGATCTCCTGTAGGTTAATATCTCTCTCTCTCTCTCTCTCTCTCTCTCTCTCTCTCTCTCTCTCTCGTCTGGGAATCTAGCTTTTACAGGTACAATATTCTAGAGGAAGCCAATCCATGTTCCTCTCTCACATAGATGTTTCTCTCTCTCTTTCTCTTCCTCTCTCCAAAGTCAATGAAGAACATATCCTCAGGTAAGGATTTTTTAAATATCCAATAATCTTCTAATTGGTTTCTGGAATGGCAGAATGAGAACCTGCTGAATTCACTCTTCCTCTAAATGGAAGTATGACCCTAGCTGGTTTGGCTCAGTGGATAGAGCGTTGGCCTTCAGACCAAAGGGTCCAGGGTTTGATTCCAGTCCAGGGCAGGTACCTTGGTGGCAGGCTCTTCCCCGGCCAGATCTCGGTTGGGGCATGTGCAGGAGGCAACCAATAGATGTGTTTCTCTCACATCAATGTTTCTCTCTTGTCTTTCTCTCTCTATTCCACTCTCCCTAAAATTCAATGGAAAAATATCCTTGGGTGAGGATTAACAAACAGTAAGTAGTAAATATTAAACAAACAAACAAACAAACAAACAAACAAACAAATAAATAAATAAATAAATAAATAAATAAATGGAAGTATGAAGGACACAACTAAATTCAACTATGTCAGAACTCTGGAAATTCACCAAAGCCACAGAATAAACTAAAAACATCCTCTATGCAAGAGAAACTACTGATCCTCATTAATGCAGTGGAACCTGTGAAGTCTTGTCATTAGGCTCTTCCACTAACCCTCCTTCCTCAGTTCAGTATCCTTCTTGCTAAATGTTGGCAACACTGCACACAAAGGAGTTAGGGAACATCTTACAGAACTGTGTTAAAAGCATCATCCCAATAGCACAGTAAATTTTTGTCTGTACTTACAGATCTGTGGAAAATCTGTTCTCAGGGTGTGGTGGTAATTTGATTTGACTCAGCAATGGAGGTTGGGGAGCTACCGCCTTGGCTTTACCAAAACAATAGCAAACTCTGGCAACAGCTCAGCTGTCTAAAGCCATGATTTCTGTGTGTGTGTGTTTAACATTCATACAAATTAAATTACACTGTACAATTTTGGGTTTTAAATGTTAAATGTTTATCTTTGTGACTCTGCTATATCAGTACATATACTACCTTATTATCTTGTTTTTATACATATTTGGCAAAATTTAAATCCTGTTTAATCTACATTCTAGATGTGTTTGCCCCCCCCAACACACAGACACACACACACACACACACACACACACACACACACACACACAGATTTACACAACCATGGTGAGTGGTTTCACATTAAATTAATGACTAGGAATACCAAGTGGGTTGGAAATGAGTCTGGGCTATTGTCCTGTATTTCCATGCACCATCTATTCTCTCATTTGAAATGACTATTTCACATCTTCTTTCATCTCTTATTTCTAATCCTCTCACTCAGCTAATGAGAGAACTCTTATTCAATGAAAAATTATAATAGTCAAGTAATGATCTTGACATATTTCACCTACCATGAATACCCACTTTTATCCCACAAATTTACCTACCCTCCATTATATATCCACAGATATCATTGCTCCCCTATCTAGCCCAGCCAGCATTGCTCAGTGGTTGAGTGTCAACCTATTAACCAGGAGCTCCCAGTTTGATTCCTGGTCAGGGCATATTGCTGAGTTGTGGGCTCGAGCCCCAAAAGGAGATGTGCAGGAGGCAGCCTATCAATGATTCTCATCATTGATGTTTCTATCTCTCTCTCCCTGTCTGAAATAAATAAAAATATATTTAAAAAATAAAATAAAAATTTTCCTCTGTACAGTATAGGCAAGATCTCTTTTCTCACTAAATCAAGGATGTATCTCCAGCAATTTTCTTCACACTCTTATATTTTCTATGATTGTGGTATTTCATGGAATATTCTCATCAGAATACTAACATGCTATAATTTTACCAAACATCTTTCAGCATTGGGAGCTAAGGCACCATAGCAAGCTGGTGAGAGGAGTAAGATGCAGCTTGCTGGGCAGTTCCCTCTGGTTTGCCTTTAGCCTTCAGGTGAGAAATGACATCTTCAAATTATAGACTTTGAGAAAATATCTGGTTAAAATTCTTATTTATCCACAACTTGATTCTAGAAATGATGCTCACTATGTCCTAGCTAGAAAAGGAAAACAAGCAGCCTGTATAAATTACAATTTCATCATGCTAAACTGGATGCCCAAATGCATACAAAATTAGTCAGGTGTTATCAGACATTAATAAAGGTTAATGTTACTCTTGCACTTTAGGGAACTTGAAATACTGGTTGATATTCTCAGCAGTATTATGCTTATCCAACTTTGGATGTATAAAGGAGGTTATCCAGCCTTTAGGAAGATCATAAATAAACTAAGAGAATATCAGGAAATAGAGAAATTCTTAAGACAAGAAGGGATATTCTCTCTAGGAAGAAACAGCTGCTATTGGAGTTGTTTCTGGAATGAATCTGACCTACTCAGTCAGGAATCAATATGTATATGAACTCAGGTTTTAGAAATTCACCAGGAACCAAAATTGAATGGTGCAATTACTCTGTGAGTAGGAAAATACCAATTTTCTCCAAAATCTGTTCTTATATTCAACATAATTTCTAATTTCAGTAGGGTTTGGAGATACAAATGAAACTAAATAGCATAAATAATCTTGAAAAATCTAATGGAGTTAGGTAAATTTTTCTTTCATATTTCAAAACTTAATATGAAGCTATAGTCATCAAGGTAACAGCATATGCATAAGGATAGGCATATAGATCAATGGAAAAGATTGAAAGTCTAAATAACAAATCTTTATGTTTTAGTCAATTGGTTTTCAACAGAAATGTTAAGATATTTCATTAGGGAAAAAGTCTTTTCAAGAAATGATATTCAAACAATTGGGTAACCACTTGCCAGAGAAGGAATTTGGACCCCTAACTTATACTACACAGAAAATATAACTAAAAATGGATTATAGATTTACATCTAAGAATAAAACTAAGAACATTTTAGAAGATTTTAAGAGAAAATTTGTGACCTTGGGTTAGTCAAATATTTCATAGTTGCAGATTCATAAAATGATTCATACAAGAAAGAGTTGATATCTTAGACTTCATTACATTAAAAAGATTTGCACTTTATGAGACATAGATAATGAAATGAAAAGACAAACCACAGAATGGGAGAAAATATTGGCAAATCATATTATAAAGAATTTGTTTTAACAGTACATAAAGGGTTCTTAGAAATCAGTAATCAAAAGACAAATAAATCAATTAAAATAGAAAATAATTTATTAGATATTTTCATCAAAGATAAAATATAAATGCCTAAAACATACAAAAAGAAGCTAAAATTATAGTAGGAAAATGTAAATTAGAACCACAATGATATTCCACTTCACATTCAGCAAAAACGGCAATATTAAAAAGGATAGAGCCTGTCAAGTGCTGGAGAGAATGTAGAGAAACTGGAACATTCAATGACTGCTGGTGAGGAAGTAAAATGGTGCAGACACTGAAATACAATTTGGCAATTTCTTAAGAAGCTAATGTTAAACATAAATTACAGCCCAGCGACTCCACTCTTATTATTTACCCAAGAAAAATGAAAATATAGGTTCACACAAAGACTTCTACAAAAAATGTTTATGATGACTTTATGCATACTAGTCAAAAAGTAGAAACAATTCAGATATCTTTCAACTGATGAAAGGATAAACAATGGAATGCTGTTCTACAATTAACTACAACACAGAAAAATCTCAAAAACTTTAGGTAAAAGATGGCAGATGCAAAAGACAACATATTGTATAATTTCACTTATATAAAACTTCCAGAAAAGGCAAATTTATAGAGATGGAAGTAGACTAGTGGTTGATTGCACTGGAATTGGGAA
The DNA here is from genome assembly GCF_963455305.1 of Plecotus auritus. Classification (NCBI taxonomy): domain Eukaryota; kingdom Metazoa; phylum Chordata; class Mammalia; order Chiroptera; family Vespertilionidae; genus Plecotus; species Plecotus auritus. The sequence continues at coordinate 29,334,749 of NC_137775.1, read as the reverse complement.
CAATATTTGACTGAAAACAACTATAGGGATCATTTTGGGTACTCTTGATCATCTATTGCAAAGGTGACCCTCACACATCTTTACATCATCCTTCTGATGGCTCAGCCCAAAATATTAATCTTTGCCTCTGTCATTCTCCCATATCCAATTCGTGAATTAATAAGTGAGATAAATTCTTTAAAATGATTTCACAGTGGGTATACTTAAAATTCTGGAAGAAAACTCCCATTGGAAGACTATATGTAGTGAAATAAATATATTGTGCCGGTACCAGGTGCTCCTATGGGTTCAGTTCAATCCTGACTCTGTCTGTATTGGGGGGTAGGTTTAGGGGCAGGAGTAATTATGCATATGCATAAAAGGCATAGAAGAAACTATGTGTAACAATTATTACATTATTATAGTTCAAATTAAAACTTACCTGTCTATATCTACTATGTGCAGTTGGCTTTTTGAATTTGCACACCACCTTTATCCTTTAATAGTTGGTAGTTGCTAGAGATGAGGGATGGGGGGATGGGAAAAATGGGTTAAGGGGGAGTCAAAATGTATACACTTCCAGATATAAAGTAAATAAACCAGGGGGATATAATATACAACATGGTGACTATCCTATATAATAAAAGCCTAATATGCTAAGTATCCAACCATTGGTGCGACCATTTGCTATGATGTGCACTGACCACCAGGGGGCATATACTTCGACCAGTAGGTTAGCCTGCTGCTGGAGTACAGCTGATCAGGACTGGGAAAGATGGACCGGGCACACCCTGGAGCCCTCCTGCGGTCCCTCTCTGGCCCTGATCGTGCACCAGTGGTGTCCTTCAGCCTGGCCTGTGCCCTCTCCCAATCTGGGACCCCTTGGGGGATGTTGGAGAGCCAGTTTCGACCTGATCCCTGCAGACCAGGCCTAGGGACCCACCAGTGCACAAATCCATGCACTGGGCCTCTAGTAGTTGATAATACTGTATTGCATATTTGAAAGTTGCCAAAAGAGATCTTAAAAGTTCTTATCACAAGAAAAACAAACCCATACTGCATTTTTTAAAATTTTTTGTATAATGGTCAATTATCTTTTACAGAATTACACGTAAAATTTGTAACTGTGTATGGCGACATGACCACTTTGGGCTTATTTCAAGATTACAGGTTTGCTTTAACATTAGAAAATCAACATGTAATTTGTCAAGTTAAAATAAATGTTTCCCTTTGATTCTTTTGGTCTTTTTTTTTCTCTTGACTCCACAGTTAATTTCTCCACATGTAGGTGCTGGATGGGTAATAGGTGGATACTAGAGTGTGGGATCCTAAAAACACTGGAATGCTCTCCTTATGTGTTATTTTCTGGTTGTCTGTGAACTCTACTTGCCTTGGTCTTCCCAGAATCCCAGCTCTGTCTACCTGTCTCAGGGGACCTCACTAGAAATTTTATCCAGGGCATAAGCTGGTACAATTATAAGGGTTATATTTTTTATTTTCTATCTTTCAGGGATCACTGTCTTTAGTTGCCTGATGTTCAAGGTACTGACAATGGTTGTTTGATATATTTTGTCTGCTGTTTTAGTTCTTTTTTGTGTACGGTGGGGTAAATCTGGTACCTGTTAATCCAGCTTCATCTGAGGAGCAGCAATTCTGGATGGCTCCCTAGTCTTATTCTTTTCCCACCATTAAAATATAATATTCTTATAGAAGAATTTATTACTTGTTTATTTCTTTCCCTTCTAGCTCTGGGCCCTTACATGCACCCTTTAGAAATAGTGTCTTCCTCTATAATAATGAAGACTATTTAAATTTTACCCATGTTGGGATCTAAAGGTTTCATCTTATTTCCCTACCAAATCTATATTGCTGCTATTTATTTAAAATGTTTTATATTTTGTTTATTACTAAAATTAACCTTGAATTCTGTGTAATTTTTCTTATATGTAAAATATAAGGTAGTGGGAAAACAAGTTTAGACAGTAACAGAGAATATGATTTACAGGTAAATAATATGGGTTTTCATGTCAGTGTAAATTTTATTAAAGGGAGTTTCTTTAGTTTCACTATAAAAGTCAGAGGCAGTGCAATTTAATTGGAGGCAAAGCCTGTGGTTAAGACAATGGATTACTGAAATGAATAATCCTATCTAATAAAAGAGTAATAAGCAAATTGACTGTCACTCCAACACACAAGATGGCTGCCCCCATGTGGTCAGAGATGGCCACCCCATGTGGACACAAGATGGCCACCACAAGATGGCCGGCAGGGGAGGGCAGTTGTGGGCAACCAGGCCAGCAGGGGAGGGCAGCTGGGAGGGACCAGGCCTGCAAAGGAGGGCAGTTGGGAATGACCAGGCCTGCAAAGGAGGGCAGTTGGGAATGACCAGGCCTGCAGGGGAGGGCAGTTGGGGGTGACCAGGCCAGCAGGGGAGGGCAGTTAGGGGCAATCAGCCCGGCAGGGGAGCAGTTAGGCACCGCTCAGGCTGGCAGGGGAGTGGTTAGGGGGTGATCAGTCTGGCAGGCAGAAGCAGTTAGGGGCAATCAAGTAGGCAGGCAGGCGAGTGGTTGGGAGCCAGCAGTCCTGGATTGTGAGAGGGATGTCCGACTGCCCGTTTAGGCCTGATCCCACCAGGATCGGGCCTAAACGGGCAGTCGGACATCCCTTGAGGGATCCCAGATTGGAAAGCGTGCAGGCTGGGCTGAGGGACACCCCCCCTCCGTGCACAAATTTTGTGCACCAGGCCTCTAGTAATTATATAAAATCACATCAAAAGATAACAATGAATGTAATGCTACCTAACACAGGTCAAATACTGTTGATAGCGAAGTAGAGAGAAACATACGCTTATTACCTTACTAGGTGAGGAAATTGTAAATTCTAGTGTGGATAGGATTATGATGCCATGTTCTCTTGAAATCAGAGATGTCATTTCATGCATAAAATGAGATTTTTTGTAAAGGAAAGAAAAAAGTTTGGAAAGAACTGACAGGTAAATCTATAGTTTAAGAATAACTATTATTTATTTTTTCCATGTACATGTCTATGCTCTCTCTAGCTGTACCACATCTGAAATAAAATATTGAATTTTATTTCATAAATACCACTTTGGAAAAAACAACAACACTAAAATGATTAACTATTTAGGAAAATACGCAAAACATATAAATAAAGCCTGTGTAGCAAATTTAGAACTGAATTTTCCTTGGAATAATAAAGCTAGACTCTTTTCTTATTTATTAGGAAATCAGGGTTGACAATTTTTAAGGCTTATCAGGATTGTAATGAAGCAGAGGAAAAAACCAAGACTGAAGCTAAGCGCATTACACTGATTTTATCTTTGTTTGAAATTGCTCAAAATAAAGACTGAGAAAAGTAACAGTCATAGGAGATCCTTCTGAGAATATGAGCCCTTAGTGCCATAATATAAATGCAGCATGTATTTTCATAAGATTTATAATGCGTTGTTAATGAGACCTAGAAAATTAGGCTGTTTAGATCATTTTAAAAGATGGGGAAAATGCTCACACATTTTGTTTTGTGACAGACTTACAACAAGCTTAGATAAAAATATACACTAAGGTAGAGTAAGGTACCATTGTGTATTTTCTGAGAATCCTAGTTGATAACACAGAGGATTTGTTAGTAAGAAAGTAACATAACATATTCATTAGTGGTACTCTGATAAGTTTACCTTTGTTTATTTGGACATTATTTAGACACTGGAAGATCTTGATTCATTTCACTTAATTCTTCTACATTTTGTGTCTGTCAAGGAGACATAAGCTATAACTCTAGAGTGCGGTAAAATGATTAGATATTAGAAGGGATTAAATTATTATCAAAACCTCATTCAGCATTAACATTCAATGTTTGTGTGTGTGTGTTTACTTAAAATCCTATTACTATCTTAATGGAAAAATGTGGATTTATTTTTAATATATAACTCCAACCAAAGTGCTTAACATAAAATCATGGGCACAGTTATAGTATTTAATATGTTGAGTATTGTAAGAATATACAAAAGAAAAATACATGGAGGTTCATAAAATTATACCACCTTTTATTAAATAAATGGGTACTTGAATGTTTAGGCAGATTGATAGGTTAATCTTGGCAAGATAAAATAATACTCCAAAAACAAGACTCTGGGAATGAGCATTAACCCTTTCATTGTTAGCTCTTGAGTTTTCCTTTTCATGTGTTCTCTATATAAAAGTGAGTGTATAGTCAACGATTTCTGTTATGACAAAAACTGTTGAGCATTCTCTCCTTAGGAATAAAGAGTACAAGTTGCAACAATGATCTATTGTTATGGGATATTACTATGGATTTTCCATCCCTTTATTCAACAGAATTGAAATTGCTTTACATTTGTGCAAATGTAAGGTTCTGCAATAAAAAAAAATTTCAGCTCCTGAATGTATTTCATTTCTCAATAAATTTTGGATTTTTATAACTCAATGAATTACAAAATAACATAAGATCACCTGAAAATGTACATCCTAAGGAATTTTAAAATTTCTAAATGTTATCTCCATTTAAGCAATCCTATTTTTAAGAAGACCTTGCCTTAATTGTCTGTCTATATTAAAAATAGACATACACACATATATTTATATGTAGATACATATTTCATAATTATGTTAAGATGTTTTGAGGGAGTACACTGGGTGGTAGGAGAAACTTGTTCATTTATTTTCTTTTGTTGATGTGTTTGGTCTTAAATTTAGTCACCTGGGAACACCTACACCAATTCTCAAACGCTTTTTATGAAAAGTAGTATCTTCTTTGCTCTAAGATGCAAGGCTAGGCTTATTAAAAGTCATAAAAACTTGATCCAAATGAAAATAGCTTTAAGAGAGCAACCCAAATAATTCACCTTAATACTTTTCAACTGTATTTTTATAAGAAAAAACAGTGCATATTAATGATGCATATGTAATATGAATACTTTATTATATGCTTTTCAAGTCATAGAATTGGATGAACTTAGAATAATCTAATCATATATCAATGAACAAATAGGAATACTTTAGCTCTCTATTTAGTATAAATAGTTCTCAACTGGAAATTAGACTGACATCAACAACAGGATAGTTAAGATGTGGAATAGTATACATTAATGTGAGTGAACAGCCTAAAACTACATGGAAGAATATGGGTAATTCTTGCATGCATAATGAGAAAAACTAGACAAAAATAGTGTAAATTGCATCCTTTCTTTTTAAAAAAGAATAAAAATAACCCAATTAGTTGTCAGGATTTTGCTTTACCTTGAGAATAGGATCTTGACTTGAAAAAAATACTAAGAAGTTTCTGAAAGTGCTGGCCATGCTCTGTTTCTTGACCTGGGAACATGTTACAAGAGTGAGTTTGACTTGTGAAAGTTAATCAAACTGTATAGTAATAATATGCGCCCATTTCTCTATGTATAGTATTGTAGCATATTTGCATATGCCTAACGATGAACTGAAACAGAGGTGACAAAAGAAGCACAGTACAGTGTCCACTCTGGATCCTTAGATTTTAGATAAGAAGAGGCACCTAACATGTATGGAAACATTAACATTTTCAACTGGGAAATATATAATTAAAAGTCAAATGTTATAAATTGTGTGTCTAGAATAAACAAAGACACCAGTGGGATCTAACACAGACAGATAAGAAATATTAGAGAAAGATAGACTTTAAAGATAGATTAAAGTGTATCTTTGGACAATTCTAATCTCATTCTAAAGATGTGAGAGTTTAAAAAGATCTTAATTCCAGACAATCTGGAGTATTAAAAGCAATAGCATCAACAATTAGTCATAAGACATTTCTCACTTGTAAGATATACTACTTATTAAGTTTTCAATTGTTATCAGGTGTCTTTCCAGTCTGTAGTTCAGTTGGTTTGTGTGTCAGTAATGAAGCCAAGATTAAATAGTGATAGAGTTAATGGCTATCTTTATTTCAAACACATATGGTATGTTACCTGACAGCTAAGTTGATTCATCCTTTCAATGCCCAACAAGACCAAAAAAATAATAAGTGTGTAGTAATGAACTGCTACCTATATCTTCATCCTGAAATTAAATTGGGCTGATAAGGAATAGTGTCATTTTCATGTATAAACAAAAGTATTTGTAAGCACTGTTCCATATCTGTGGCTATCTTCCACTTTATATTCTAAACACTTTAGGAAGGAAGATTTATTCTTGTAGTTTTACAATGCTATCTGTACAATCAAGTCATTACTAAGAAACTAGAGGCCCGTTGCATGAAGATTCATGCAATAGGCCTTCCTTCCCCTGGCTGCTGGCACCGGTTTTCCTCCGGCACCCAGGACCCAGGCCTTCACTCTGGCGCTGTCTTCCATCTTTGCTCCAGGCAGAGCCTTCAGTCTTTGCTCCAGCCGGAGCACCACTCCTGTAGCTCCCTATGTCCCCCGCCCTCCCTCTCATAGCAGGCCTCCCACCCTGCCCGGCCACTCCACGCCTGCATTCTTGCTGCCCAGAGGCCGGGAGTGGCTGGGGGGTGGGGCTGCCACCATTTTTGTTGGGTTAATTTGCATACTCACTCCTGATTGGCTGGTGGGTGTTGCAAAGTGACAGTCAATTTGCATGTTTCTCTTTTATTAGTGTAGATTAGAGTGATTTAGCAAAGGTGATATGGTCCACATCCATTTAATGTGCAAGCCCTGTACTTCAGGTCAGGTCTTCTTTCATGCTCTGGCTTACCTCAAGCAGAGATTGGGAAACTTTAATTGTTCTTCTCCAGTGACTTTTGCTGGGCCATTATATCCACCAGACCTTTTAGTCCTCCAGAGCTTTCATTAGTCACTTTGCTCATCACTCATCATCTACTCTATCCACCCCCCAATATTCAGATCAACACCAAACCTCATCCATCTTCTGATTTACACAGGTGCACATGGAGATATTCGAAAGGAAAAATAACAAAACTGCCTCATCCCTACACAAAAATGAACTATTCTATGTAAATAAGCTAAAGAAAATCATATTTGCATGTCATGAAATTGCTTAGCTAAATAAACAAATTAAAGTAACTAAGCATCTAACTATGTAGTTAAGAGTAAGCAATAATGATTGTAATAAACTACTATTGAAGCGTTAATCTTGTGTCTTAGAGCTAAATGCCAAAACATGTGAATTAGAAAAATGGATAATGGCATCTGGAGTTCTTCCAGTAATTCAAATATTCATGAAATTATATGAACCATGTGTTTGTGAAGTCATCACCAAACTTTTTAGTAAGTAAATTGAAACTTGTGAAATTGATTCTTTTGGGAATTATGCCAACTGACATCAGAAAGTTGTTTAGTTTTCCACAGACATAAATGCTAAAGATAGGGAAGGAAACATACTAAAATAAATTTCGTCCTGGAAAGGGAAAGGGTTTTATGAAAGTATCCACAGTTCAAGACAGACAATATTTTTACGAGAGAACAATGTTATTCAAGATATAATGTAAGCACATATTTATTTTCAAAATATTTGTTTCTCCCATAAAGAGCTTAAGGGTTTACCAAGTTTTGTATCCATGCCCCAGGCCTGGCCTTGGCAGCCGATGGAGGACCTGGCTGTGGCAGGGCACATGCGCCCTGCACAACTTTCTGACTCCCTGCGTTTGTTTCCTAGGGCTGCCCTGTCAAAGATCTGCAAACTGGGTGGCTTGAAGAACAGAATTTATTTTCTCATGGTTCCAGAGGCTAGAAGTCCACGGTCAACATATAACAGGGTTGTTTGCTTCTGAGAGAGAGAATCCTTGGGTGTCTCTCCCCATTTCTGGTGGTTGCTGGCAATCTTCAGCATTTTCTGACTTTTGCTCAGCACCCCAAATGCTGCCTTCATCTTCTTATAGTATTCTTTGTGTGCACAGGTCTATTTCAATGTCTCCCCTTTTTATAGAACAGCCTTCATGTGAGAGTTGGGGCCTACCCTATTCCAGTATGTTCTCATCTTTAACTATTTACATCTGCAATAACTCTATTTACAAATAAGGATACATTCTGAGTTACTGGGAGTTTGGAATTTACCATTTAAATTTGAGGAGACACAGTTTAACCAATAGTCCCCACTTAAATAAATCCTATCTGTGTGATAATAATAGACCTGTCTTATAGCACAATATTAATCAGAATGGGAATCATGAAAAGGCATGGCACCCTGAATTAATTTTTCCTCACAGCTGAAAATGCTTGTGCTCAGCGGCCTCCTTCAGATGTTATAGTAGCACTGAATTTCATAAGTATATATCATAGTGTGCTCAGAGTCAGGATATCTGGATTTGAGAACTAGTTGTACAATTTACAAAATTATTGGAATAAGATATTTTTTATTAAGTCAGCTTTATTAGATTATAATATACATATAACAAATCCACCCAATTTTAAGTGTAAAATTTGAAGAGTTGTGATAATTTGTGTATAATTTCCAAAATAATGACATAAAACATCCTCAATATTCTAAAAAGTAACCCCATACCTCTCTGTTTTCAGTCCCCTTTCCTTAATCCCCTGGACTCTGGAAACCATGATCTCTTCCTTCTATGATTACAGAAGTTTTAAATGTGTGTGAGTGTTAAATGAAGCATATATAAAATAAATGGCATAGTATTTGGTCTTGGCATATAATAGAGCCCAAATTATTCAGTGCCCTTTCTTTTCCTTAAGATATGGAATCTACATGCATAAAGATGTTTATTTCCCTTAAGATATTTGTGGTGCCCTTTTCCATAAGTACTAAGTCTCCTTAGATTTTCTCAAAATTCACTGATCATTATTGTTCATATGATTTAGAAAATTTTTAAGGAATAGTGTTATCAATGTTTTTATTATCTAAACTTCAATAATTTATTCAGAATCATGATGATTCTAGAAAGATTGGCACTATAATACAGCCCAAAGTTCTTGATTTATGGAAACCATTATGGCATATTTATAAATATTGATATAAATATTATTTTCCATAATAGTTCCTTCATTTTGCTAATGTAGACTAATGGAATTAACTGAAACTCCAATCTTCTTCTTTTCTAAAACATAAATTTTAACAATGTTCTTTAATAAAATAGAAATATAAGCATGACAATGGTTATTTTAGAGCTGGGCTGGAAGACATTTAGTAAGATTCATGTAAATGTGCTTTTAACAAGGAATATTACGCATCTGTTTCCCAAAATATAATAGGATATTTTATTTTATGAATGTTGTTAATTATAAAAATGTTTTGCACATCCTTTTTCAGATAGGTGGATGGGTGGGTTGGGGAGAGAGAAACCACAGAACTTATATGTATATATGCAAAACCCATGGACAAACACAATAATGTGGTGAAGGCCTGGGGGGAGGAGAGGTGCTGGCTGGAGGGGCTCAATGGGGAAAAAGAGAGGATATCTGTACTACTTCAAACAATAAGATAAATAAAAAAATAGGTCAACTGTCAAATGTACAAAGAAAAAAAATAAATGACACAATATTTTTGTTTTCATTATTTGCATAATTAAATAGATTGAGGAAACATATTACCATAAAAATACCCTTAACATCCTAGATATTATTAACTGCTTTTTAACATGTTCTTATTTTTCTCAAAAAGGAGACTTTTTATTGACTCAAAAAAGTTATTTTCCTTGTACTCTTTAGGTCAATACATTTCAGAGCCATTAGAGCAATGACAAATATGATATTTTGATTGGCATTTTCAAAATCAGTAGGTTCATGCATGTGCTCATATGCTTTGAAAAAGTTTTTTTGTGGAATAAAATGTCATTCAAGGCCACAGACAGCTGTTGAATATAAGCTTAATATAGGTAATCTACACCTTTGATTTTCCACAGCTCATTAAAATCTTATGTAACTGGAAAACTAATGTAATAAAATATTTGTGTGGGTGTTGCCATGGACACTAATCTCCTTTCTCTGAGAGCTTTGTCATTTTAATCTTCCTGTTAGAAACAACACCTTCCTTATTTGAGAGCTTCACATTTGATTGACTGTTACTATTACCATGTGTCAACCTTTTCACATTATGCTTACTGAAGGTATCGAGAAGAGCAACTCAATGAATACAGTGTTGAAACCAACCCAGACTGAACCTTAATGGATATATAGGCATAAAAGATTTTTGATTAATTTTTAAATAGAGAGGAAGGGAGAGGAAGACAGAGAGAGAGAAAGAGAAAGAAACATCGATGTGAGAGTGAAACATCAATTGGCTGCCCCCTGCGTGCCCCACACCAAGGATGGAGCCCATAACCTCTATCATCTAAGGGGCAACCCTCCAGTGCACAGGACAGCTCCCAAGCAACTGAGCCACATTGACTAGGGCTCAATATATTGTATTTACAACATTAACATGTGAGCCCTAACTGATTATAACTATACCATTGTGTTTTTCTCTAGTATCATTAGTCAACTGCTATTAGCACATACTCCTACCTTCTTCCAGTTGCCCCTTTACCTTTTTGAATTTGATAGGATCTGTTCTAGATTTATACCATAAATGTGTTCTCAATGGTATGGTGATGTGGAAGGGGTACCAGGCTCAATGTTCTACTCACTTGCTTTGTAGTTAACTCATTACTCTCACAAAGCCAGATTTCCTCAACTATACATTGATAACAATCATACTAATGAAAAATGTATGTAGAAGTACACTTGACCTGTTAGGTGTTACAATTTAGCTTACATGTTCATTTGATTTAGATTATTACTAGCAAAAAATAAGAATATCTTGAACCTTTAAAACAATAGTTTTTGAAGTATCAGTATAATTTTAAAACTAGATAATTTTGCAGAGATCTATAATGCTTATATTATAGAACTAGAGGCCAGGTGCACAAAAATTCATGCACTCGGTGGGGGGGGGGGGGGGGCGGTGTCCCTCAGCCTGGCCTGCACCCTTACACAATCCGGGACCCCTCAGGTAGGGTCCCTAGGCCTGACCTGAGATCAGGGCCCATTGGGGCTTTCCTTCCCCAGGCTGCAGGCAACTGGCCCCACCCCCGCTGCTTCCACTGCTTGTCATCTGTGCAGCGCTGCCCCTTCCTCCCCTGCCACTGGTGGCCTCCCTCTGCAGGCGACAGGCTGGGGTGCAATGGCTTAGCTGGCCTGGGCCTCCCTCTTTCTTTGCTGGGGGGCGGGGCCAGCCCTGCGAGGGGCCTTCTGCCTACCTGATCACCCCTAACCCCTCTGCCTGCCTGCCTAGTTGCCCCTTACTGCTTGCTTGGGGGCGGGGCCAGCACTGACTTCTGTTTAGTCAGCCTCAGGTCCTTTCTGGCCCTTGCTACCCAGGGTTTTTATATATTAGGATAACAGAACTCATATATCTAACACTCAACTATAAGGGGGGTGGGGTAAACGGGGGAATTAAGTACCTTGTCTTAAACCTTACCTTTCTTTCTTTATTAAAAAAAAAAAAAAAATCATTCCCCAAATTGGAACCTTATCTTTTGATATTTAATTCCAGAGCTCTGGCTTGTTGAAATTAAAGCTGATTTCATTTCCCATTTTATCTTTTTCCATATGCCCTAACACTCATCACGAATCATCATCAATATTTATAACGGAATAAAAGAGAACCTCTACTGCCCCCTTATTTCCTTGTTTATGCAGCAGCTTCTCATTAGAAAAGACTGTAGAAGCTCTGAAGAGTTTTGTTGTGTGTGTGTTTCCAATGCAATGCTTTCTTCCAATGTCCCTGCCACAGCAGGCAATGTCACTGCCACCGCACTTGTCCTACATAAACAGTAGACTTGCTGTTCACTCTTTTTATTATAACAAATCATACACTATGTTTTATCATCCTACTTAGCTATAAATACAATGGTTATATAAAATTATGTAAGCGCTCATGGCAGGAAAGGAGGTCAACCAAAGTTTTAGGAAAAAAAACACTAAAATAGTTGTGCATTTCTTCTTTCCCTGCCACTAAATTTTCTCTCAGTATCCATCAAAAGGCAGTTATAAAATTTACAAGTAGTTTACTAGAAATACATAAATTAACTGTAATATAGATAAGAAGGAAAACTCCTTGGGAAGAGTTTTCAGAATTTAATCAAATGCCTCATCTTCTTCATCCCTCAAATTCAAATAGTATTTTTTTCTTTATCCCTGACTGTTTTCTATCTGATGTATTTGCTTGTTTTAATTTCTTTCTGTCCTTTTATTTTTAATCTCTGTGCCTTTTGCCATGATGTTCCATTAATCTCTGTAACCAAAATTATTATGTGCAGTTATCAAACATCCTTGAATAAGTAGAAATCTGTCCTGAGTAAGTAGAGATTTTACTCACATAGCTAGCTGACTTTGATACATTCCTAAGGAATAGGCACTTATATGTATTTAGGATTCAGCAATTTCTACCACCATGGTCAAGATACTGGAGTAGGATGATTAGAGTGAATCTGAGAAAAGTTTAAGGCTAGCAATGTAGCCCGCTGGTCCTTGACACAGGGTAATTTTATTTACGGCATTGTGTTCAAACCTGGAGACAGTTAAAATTTATGCAACACATATATTACGAACATTGCCAGGCTTTATCCTTCTTTAACAATTACTAGTATCTAGAATTTAGATCGAGTCTACAACCACAACTTATTTCTTTTTGTGACCAAAACAGAAGTAGAAGAATAGATATGGGTCCATCATGGGTCTACCTATTCATATAAGTGATTAGCCAGGTAACCTGGGTGTGCAAAGTATAGGAATAAATCTGAAAAGTGAGGCAGTCAGAAGAAGAACACAGGGTTTAAAGATGATGAAGAAGGTACAGGGATACATAGGGAGCGATGATTAAATTATTTTTCACTCATTCAGGTTTGGAATAATTTTGGTGCAAATTAGTTTAGATATACATTTACCATTAGATACATAATTCTGGCATAATCTGGAATAAAAAGATTACATATGTACAATTTATTAAGATATACCACAGATAAGGAAGCAAAATTAGATTTCACATAATGAATTTATTTACATTATTGAGTTAGTAGTGCTGTTATTGATGTGGACAAGTTTAAGAGTTTCATTCATTCCCATGCTTCTCTCTGCAGGAAGGATAAACTCTAAAGTTTGCATATTGCTTTTTGAAAAGCTCCAGCTCCTTCAATGTATAACTAGAGAGCACAAAACTTCTATTCCTGAACATACTGCCCAAAATAATTCAGCACCAAGAATAAGCCATTTTTAAATAGCACACATGATCTATATTTTATACCAGTATTAACACTTAGAATTTCCCATTGTTAGTGCTGAACTAGAAACTGGATATATAAAGCTTTTTGAAGGAGAGAGGGGTTAGTGGCAATGAATTTGTTTATTGGCTAAAGTCCATGTACCAAATTATACTTACTTTACATGGAGAACAATCTTTAAGTTAGATAAGCAAATGTTAAATCGTATCAAGAAAAGAACCCATTAGAGGATTTTAGAACTCATCCCCTCAATTTAATGTTAACAATATTATAAATTAAATTTGCTATACAAAGCACAATAAAGCCAGATTTCAAAGAAGAAGGAGCAGATGCTGTTTCCTGAGAGAAGGGCGACAGCAATTTATCTTGTAAACTAGAGCTGTTATTTTCGTATCACATTTATTTACTCTCTCATTCTCTCATTTTTCTCCCACCCTCAATTCTTCATCTCTCAAGGAATCCTTACTCCTTTCTCTCAGATCCTTTTGAGTCCAAGTATATATATATATCTGTGCATTCCTTAGCTTAAAATATGTCTGTGCCTAGAGACGGTCTGCCATCACTTTCCCTCATCTTCTGTTTATCTCCTCACACTCACCTCACTTCAAGTGCCTTCTGCATCTGACAGTTTTTGCTTACTTCACTTACTTTCTACTTGACTATATGTGTCATTACACCGTTTTTTGCTGCCTGTCTCCTGAAATACAGAATATATTTCTTTTTTTTTTTTGTAATCATCATTGTGTTACAATTTCTTTTCCTAATTAACTGTTGACATTGGTTGACAAAAACACTAAAGTAAAAATTTGAAAAAATGGGAACATAAAGAGTAAAACCTAGAAGTCTAGTCATAAAGAACATAAAAACTCCAGGAAAAATAGTTCTGCTATTTTAATGGATTTATTCTTTCTTGCACTGGAGTCAAATGAACCTTATAGCAGAAGTATCCTTTTCTGGTCCTATCAGGCAAAGTATAATGTTTCACCCCAGGAGAGTGAATTCTGCCTGTCTCTATTGTCGGTCCTGTTCCCATTGCTAGGCATTATTCATCTGAAATGCTTCAATGGCCTTCGATGCCACTACTGTGTTAGGATCCTAAATATGTACAGTTTTAAAGACTTCTGCTGTCCAGGGGATCATTTTATATTGCAGCAGTGGTGGGAAAACAGCGCAAGTGCTCACACCAGTGTCAGTTAGTGTGATACAGAAAAACAATGAAAGTTTAAATGGCTGTGAGTGCAGCTTCTGTCTCTTTAGGGTATACTCTGCCCCACCTGCAGAAATAGGGACTATTTTCATAGGATAAAATAGTTACGTTTCTATCAGAAAATCAAATTCAGAAGAAAAAATGAAATGCTTCCACATACTGAGGAAGATAATAAGCAAATTAATCAGTGTTGTGTTTGAGGCCCTTTAGTCTCTAGGTATTAGATACTACTGATTTCTATTTAGCTAAAGGTGTGTAAGATTGAATGTGTGGCTTAACTGTCTGTGAAATTAGACAGGAATCTGTGGGGAGCTGTAATGCGGAGGGTAAAAGATCTAAGCTGTAATGTTATATGTGTGGGTGGGTGGGTTGTTGGGGATGCATGCAGTACAGATATATGATTTAAAAGAGAGATAATATAGTTGAATATTTTAATTTTTCTAAAATATTTAAAAATGACAACCATCTAAAAATATCTATAAGGTAACTAATTAAAAAGCATTCAGAGACATGGGATAAGCTAGTCTAAGGCAAAACAGTCAAAGCAGAACAGTTAAATGATTATGTAGGGGAGCCTCTGAGGTCGTTCCATGGCACAATTTATCTATTTCTTGAGTAAAGAAGAGAAAAACAGAGAGTTTGGCAAGCTGGCATGTCTATTGCCATTAATGAAAATAAATATTTGAATAAAGTTGAAAAGGGAATGCTTTCTATCTGTAATAAAACAATAAAGTTTGCAAAATGACATATGTTTAAAGGCCTTGTTATAATTGTATTAACAAGAATGAGCTTTACGAATTTTAGAATGAGGCTGGCCAGTGTGGCTCAGTTGGTAAGCTTCGTCCCATGTGCAAAGAGGTTGGCTGTTGGATTGCTGTCCGAGCACATGTCACATGCCAGGGCACATGCTAGGGTTGCAGCCTTGATCCCCAATAGGGAGCATGCAGGAGGGAGCCAATTGATATTTCTCTTTGATGTTTCTAACTCTCGCTTCCTCACTCAAATCAGTTAAAACATATTTTAAAAAGAATTTTAGAAAGATAATTTAAATGTTTGGAGTGAAATCTCTTAAAGTATCTTCTCAGAGAAGTGGACTACAGGAAAATCTCTTAAGTTATCTGTAGCCACCATGTCCTTCAGGGACTGGCCTGTAGCCTTGCTGGGTCAGCTGATAGCGGAGTCACCTATGCCTTCCTGAGACTCCCACCCTTTATTTATTTTAGGGATGGTGAAGAGATGAGAAGGTGTGCATACCTATAAAAGAGTAGCACAAGGGAAATCTTTGTGATAATAGAAGAGTTCTGTGTCTTGATTGTGGTGGAAGTTACATAAATCTACAACTGTAAAAAGATGTCACAATTATACATATGTACCATCCTCAATGTCAAATTCCTGGCTTTAATATGGCACAAATAATATGTAAGATATAATGGTTAAGGGAAAATTGGAGGAAACTGGGTAAATAGTAAATAGGATCTTTATACTATATTTGAACATTCTTGTGAATCAAGGGTTATTTAAAAATAAAAAGTAAAAATTAATGTGGTCTTCAGAGAACAATAAGAAAAAATTGCTGGTGACAAGAGAAATCATTTGTATATGGCAAAAAGGGAGAGAAAATGTCTGGATATAATAGATTAAAGAAACAAGGAAACAATTAGTCAATTACTTTTAGTTGAAATATAAAAAATGCATTAAAGTTATGTCCTATTAAAAGAACTATGACCTGCTAAGTAGACATTGTGCCATTTTTTCAACATTGAAACTACATATTGATTAGGCTTTCCAGATGTCTATTAGCCATGGAAAAATATTTGCAAATATTTTTAAATAAAAACTTACATTTATAGTGCAATTTCTAATTACTATTGAATAGTTTCTTTAATTTCTTATAGAAATGACACCTTTTGTAAAAATTTTACAGAATTTAAAGAAAATATTTAGCTTAATTTGCATTGATTCCATGCATCTGTTATTCATGTACATAAATGTGTACATATTTATAAAGGTACATAATTCTAATCTTTTTTTCTTTTAATGAACTACTCTCTCATCTCCTTCTTTGCCTAGAACAAAAGCAGTCCAAGATTTATGTTTAGATTGCCCAAAGTATTGCCTTTTTCCCATGTAATAATTATAATAATATATTAATATTATTAAAAATAATAATAATTATGCCGAAACCGGTTTGGCTCAGTGGATAGAGCGTCGGCCTGCGGACTGAAGGGTCCCGGGTTTGATTCCGGTCAAGGGCATGTACCTTGGTTGCGGGCACATCCCCAGTGGGAGGTGTGCAGGAGGCAACTGATCGATGTTTCTCTCTCATCGGTGTTTCTAGCTCTCTATCCCTCTCCCTTCCTCTCTGTAAAATATCAATAAAATATATTTTTTAAAAAATAATAAATAATAATAATTACCTAGAAAAGTATTCTTCTTGACATAGTCAATTACACTATTAATAGAAAATCACCTCCCAGGTCTCTATTTGCATTTTAATGAGTTTATTAACCATTTCACCAAAGTGGGCCTCTTATAAGAAATGCTAAGGTAGCTCCTCAGGTACCCAATTGTATACTGAGAGTTATATGAAGGTATTTCAAGCATTTTTTAAAGTAGTTTTTTTTTTTTTAAATTTACTTTCTAGACTTACAAAATTTCAGAAATAAGTATTGGTATGAAACTTGGAAACTCAAGGAATGAAATAAATTCCAGCACAGTTGAGTCATGGTTTCAATCAATGTCTTTATCTAACTGTGTTTTCAATACACCTATTAGCTTGCTTTCTCCTTTTGACTTCATTCTCAGGAATGTGTTCCCACATGGTGACAAAAAGGACTACCAAGAGTTATAGGTTTACACCACCCTTACAGCCAGTAATCCTGACAAAAATAGAACGCGTCTTTCTTACTAGTCATGGTCAAATGCCAACAATAACATACATTGGCTTGGCTTCAGTTACGTACCATCCTGGAAATAATTACTGAGCACAGGGAAGTAAAATACATTGATTTTCCACAGTCTTGTCATGTGTCTATGACTGATAGTGGCTAGACTCATCCCCTTTCAAATGAATGGCTTAATGTTTCAGAAAGCGACTGTTAGACTTTTGATCATTCACTATTGGGTTGTTTGCCTTTTTATTATCGTGTTGTGGGAGTTTGTGCTAAATATGGCTTGTGAATATATTTTCCTTATCTGTGGCTTGCCACTTCATTTCCTTAATGTTAACTTTTGATAATCAGAGGTTATTAATTTTGATGAAATGTAACTTGTCAATACTTTTTATTAGTTAACTATTCCAAGGTCACAAACATATTCTACTGTAGTAACTTTAGAGTTTTTGCTTGTTTAAATGTCACCTGTTTCAAATTAAAACTTGTTGATAATATAAAGTGAAGTATGGTAGCAACTCATCTCAGGTAGTAACTGCAGTTTTTAACCTTAATTTTAACCCTGCTGTTTGGCTTCTGTACTTATTTGCTTGCTAAAACAATAGAAAAGTTATTTTGATTTTCTGAACTTATGTATGCTATCACAATTGATTGAATACTCCATTGATGGTGGTTTGAATATCCCATTGATTGTGATCTCACTGGTTATCGAAGCACATTCTTCTGTACCTGGGAACCAGGACAGCACAATTAACCTAAATTGCCTCAGTAGCTACAGATAATGTGTTCCGGTTGACTCAGTGGTCCCGGAATCTGGACAGCACAATTATTCTAAATTGCCTCGGTGGCCCCAGATAATGTGTTTCTGTTGATTCAGTGATCTGTGGTCCCAAAACTATAGAAAACTAACCTGCTCAATTTCACTTCTGTAACTGCTTTGTGCGAACCAGGTTCCTCATTCCAAACCCAAAGATGTAATCGATACCTTTGTGATATTCTGCCAATATAAGCCAGATGTGGCAAACTTTTTGGCGCTGCAAGATTTGGAGCACTTTTGCCCCTCGTAAGCCGCCGGCCTTTAATAAATGACTCGATAATTCGACTTCTTGAGGCGTCCTTTGTAAGATTCGGGGTACAATACAACAAAAGTAAAATGCCAAAGTTTATGTTTAATCCCCTTTATGCATTCATCCTGTTTCCCCACACCATTTGCTTAAAACACTTTCTTTTCCCTTCTCTGCTTTGGTCAAAATCAATTGACAGTGTATATATCAGTCCATATTCTGTCTTGCATCTCCATCCTTATACCAATTTTTCACTGTCTGGATTACTATACTTCTATATTAAGCCTCAGTATCAAATAGAGTAAGTTCTCCAATTTTCTTTAAGATTTTCTTGCTTTTAGGTCTTCTAGATCCACATAATTTTAGATTCAGCTTGTTGATTTCAACAAATATGTCCATTAGCACTTTGACGGAGATAACATCGAATCCATAGATTAATTATTAAAATGAACATTTTAACAATATTGAATTTCCAGGCAGTACACTTGTTTTATCTCACCATTTAATTGTTGAATTTTTCTCAGAAATGTATAGTGGTTTTCAATGTAGAGGCTTTGAACTTTTTTTTTTTTTTTTCGCTACAACAGATTTTATTGGGAAATTGAAGCACTCATTTTCTCTTATTCCATTAAAACTTCTACAACAAACACATGTAAACAAGATTAGGACACGGAAAGCACTGAGGAGTCAGTCTTTCCAGGATCTGGTGCTTCTTGGGATCTAGCTTTCAGCAGCAGGAAGGATCTTAGAGAACAAATCTTATCAGGGAAGAAAACAGGAAGGCATAGTAGGATTTTCTTTTTCCGAGGGCATGTCAGTTGCCAAAGTGCTCTTTTGTTTCTGTAGTGACTTGGAATTATGCACACAGCGGGAGGGGAAATGGCAGCAGCATAGGGTAGGATAAATAGCATTAGCCCAAATTATCCAACTTTAAAATTCCAGCTTTAAATTTGCCAGGATACGCTGATTGTCTTTGGGTAAGACACTTAGCCTCTCTGATCCTCTTCTCTCAGTTGTAGAATAAGGTGCTAGATTGGAAAGTTTCTAAAGACGTGCTCATATTCTGTCATCTGTATCTATGTATTGTGCTGTGCTGTGGGGGACCACCAGGACCTATAGTAAATATAGCAATGAACTCAGGCTGACCCAGGCTAAATCTGGTTTGCCTTCTATTATTATGTTGTTTTTTTTAAAAATTTTTTTAAAATATATTTTATTGATATTTTACAGAGAGGAAGGGAGAGGGATAGAGAGCTAGAAACATCGATGAGAGAGAAACATCAATCAGCTGCCTCCTGCACACTCCCCACTGGGGATGTGCGTGCAACCAAGGTACATGCCCTTGACCAGAATTGAACCCGGGACCCTTCAGTCCGCAGGCCGAAGCTCTATCCACTGAGCCAAACCGGTTTCGGCTATTATGTTTTTAATTAACCAAAAAGTCCATATTTTATTCAGACTTCCTTAGTTTTTACATGTTCTTTTTTATTTTTTTAACTTTTTTTGTTGTTTTATTGAGGTCTAAGTGACAATTTTGTAATATGTATCCAGTCATCTCTTCTATTTTATTAACTTTTTCTGTAAAGCAACTTTTAGCTTTGTTAAACTTAACACTATTGGTTTTCTGTTCTGTCACTGATTTCTCTTACATTCATTGTTGGTGCTTATGTGAGTTCAACTTGCTGTTTTTTCTTAATGTGAAACTTGAGAGCTGATCATAAACGTTTCTTTTTTTTAATACAAGGCTTTAAAATTATAAATTTTCCTTTAAACACTTCTTTAGCTGTATAATTCCAGTTTATATATTTTGTTTTCATTGCCATTCAGTTTGAAATATGCTTTAGTGACCCTTGTGATTTTTTCTTGGACATATGGGTTATTTAAAATTTAGTTGTTACCCAATTTTTAAAAGGCAGATTTTATGATGTGTGAATTATATCTTTATAGATCTGTTATAAAAATTACTTGTTACATTTCCAAACATTTTGTTTTTTTCTATTTATTTTTATCAATCAAATTTAATTCTATTGTCAAAAAGCATTTTTTAACATTCAGTGAAATTCAAAAAATCTGTGAATGCCTTAGCTTTTATCTTTCCATGAACAACCAGAGGCCTGGTTGAGGAGAGTTTTATTAACCCACTAGGAGCACATAGGTCTTTATGAGCCTTCAATTATTTAAACCATAACTGATGGTCATGCCTCGAAAAATAGGTCCAATTAATATGAAATTAAATTGTTAACTTCTCTTTGAAGCTACAAATTATTCAAACATAATTTTTGTTTGTGGATTTGGAGAAGAAGACAGGGATAAGGAGTATAGAGTGAAGTGAAACCCAAAATACGAAAAATGAAACCCAAAATATGGTCGGGTCTGAGCTCTTTGTCTTGTAAAACTGAAGAATGGATTCTTGGACAAAAATGGTGGGAAGAAAACTAATTTTTTTCTTCGGGGGAAACAAAGCTTGGAGGGGATATATGGACTTCTTGCTGCAAAATGGGGACCCAAATGGGTTATCCTTCTCAGCTCTTTGTCTAGGGAATATTCAATATACTCTGCTAGCTTCTGATTGGTCTCTTCAAGGAATTCTGGCAATATCCAATTATATCAAACTTCAAGTTCTCACCTTTGGGAGTACCTGATTGAGGACTGCCACTTCACGTCCAGGTGACATCATTGTTCCCTCCAGGTCAGGTCAAGGTTCAAGTTTTTCCCGCCCAGCCAGGTGCCCATATAGCTAGTTCTAGGTCCTTTGTTTGCCTCCATGTCTGACTTCCCTTCCCTCTACTTCCATGTGGTTCCTGTCCCTGACTGCCTACCTAGCCCTATTTTTCTATCTCAGAAGGACAGACACATTTTGGAGTTTAATAAAACTAAATTTCAATGATATACTTGACATCACCTTTGATTTGTATATGCTCCTGGATGTGAGTGCATAAAACAATGGAATGTGAATTGACTAATACAAAGATACCAACTGGCAATGTGAAATATTTTTCTTTAAATGATATTTAATGGCAGAGGACATAGCAACCTTTCTGTTTAGAGGCAGCGATGAGAAGTAGGAGACACTACAGTGAGTGGAAACTTCCCAAATTTTCAAAGTCCTCAAGGAAATACACAGCTGCAGATAATGCCCTCATAGAATAAGTTTCTACCAGGTGTGAGAAACACTATTTGCCAATATCAGGATTTTTCATACTCTTCTGGCCCTTTTTTAAAATTATTATTCTGGTCTTTTTCTGAAGTGATGGCTACATTCCTGCCTGCTAACGAAGTGAAATACCTGATTCAAAGCAACCTAGCACTTTCCTGAGTGTTCTTTGCTCAAGTGGGAGAATGCGAGGTCACCTTCCCACCAGTTCCCTGGTTTCCTGTTGCATGGCAGAACCAGGTCTCAAACCTTGCAGTGTCTAGTCCTCAACAACATATGACCTGTGGAAATCTGTCTGAATTTCGTCAGACAAAAGACAGAGTTAGCCAGGGCAGTTTGCCAGCATCCACTTTAGTGATCAATTCAGAATGCTACGCTTTCAGTTTTCTGGGACAATCAGTCGAGTTCCATTGAGTTTAATGGAAGCCAAAGATACTTTTCCATATGACAAGCTTTGTGCTCATCAGTGCGAGCTCTACACAGGGCATGAGCTCATGTTCTGTCACAACTTGCTCAATGACTCTGTAGGTGTGACTTTTGGGCATCAAAGGAACTCTAACTTAGAATCATCAGAAAAACCATTGTCCCTCATTAGCTTTCCAAAGGACTCATTTCCTATTTCTTTTCATTTTTACTTTTCCACAAGTCTCTCCATCTACCTAATCGCAAGTTTAGCATTAACAGTACAGATGCTGTGTAATTCTGGACCAGAACCTTTCCTTTGTGTCAAGCCAAGACAGTATGTTTGGATCTAATCCATTTCTATGACCTAATTTGTTCTTGGTCCTAAAGAAAAGGAAAAAAAAAAATCAGCCCTTGTCATTAGCCTAATAGAGTTGTTTCCATTTTCTTCAACTAAAGAACTATTTAACCACTGAACTTGTAACAGACTAAATAGAACCAGAGTGGTAGCTCAAAAGAATTAAAGCTGTTTCCTTGCTTTAAGGCTCATTAAGAGAAGAGTTTCCAGAAATGAATGCCCAGTTTACTTCTAGTTTAAACTTCTCTTATACTTTGTGTTTGAATGAATAGCGATTCCTAAGTATTTTTTAGAGCATTGATAAAATATCTATGCATGATAGCATTTTATACACATATATTAATTTGAGGTGGTGCTTTGAGCACTTTGAGAAAGTGTAGGATATGGAGGATGGAAAAAATGTACAACTGTACACGAGGGAGTAAATGTGAATAATAGTTTAATTATAGTTTTTTACATATATTTATATTTGTTGAGTTCCTCTTGCTTGTCACACTTCATGCGAGGTAGTGGAGGATACATCACAGAATGCAAAGTGCTGTGTTTAGGTCTGAGTTCGTTGTATGGCAAAATCGAAAAATGAGTTCACAGGCAAAGACGGTAAGCGGAAGCTTGTTGAGAGATAGAGGACTCCCTGCAGCAGGCAGGGAGCAACAGGGAGGGGGCCCCAGTGGGTTGCCTGTGAAGCTTCTTTGCCTCATGTTCTAAAGTCCCATACCTTTGAAACCTTACAAGGTCCAGTTCTGGGTCCTTTTGTTTTTCTCTGAGGTTTTTCTCGGAACAGGACACAGTCAGTAGGCTGCATCCTGTTATTCTTGGACTTCCCAGTTCTACTTCCCTCCCAGGGCCCCATCCCTGACTGCCTAGACCCCTTCTATCTCCTCATCACTGAATAAAACAGGTAAAAATCTTGACCTTCATATAATTAAAATTTTAATTCAGGGTATAGAACATAAACCAATAAGGAAATTACATATGCTATCATACAATAGGGAGGAAATTTAGAAGGGAGAGGTGTGTAGCAGCATTTCATGGAGTGTGATTACGCATGGGATAGTTGGAGAGATGTTACTAAGAAGATATCATGTGAGCTAAGAATTTACAACAGTCAGAAAATGAGCCATATTCAAGGCAATGAACAAGAAATACCTCCCTTTATTAGTAGGCAAAATAGATGACCACTTACATAATGTGAATGTTGCATTTTCAATATAAATAATCACCTAATTCAGTGAATGGTAAGCCCCTACCAGTCAGTTATGTACTGTAAATGGTTGGTAAAAAGAAGCTTAAGACCCTGTCACTGCTCAAAAGGAAATAAAAGCTTCTATCAGTATTTTGAAAACACCACATTAGATGATTAGGAAGAATGACTATATAACACATTCTTCATTACTTAGGATATAATAATTGATCTAAGTCACTGCTGCTCCTCCATCCCACCTTTTTGCCTGATGTCCTTTAAAATGGAACTACTAATTGTCTCTACTAATAGAAGTAGCAGTGGTAGTAATATTCAAACTCTCTCCCCTCTGGCAATTTCCTTTTACCTGGAAACATGTTTTAGTATTTATAATGTTAAGGACTTATCTCTCTATTGATTTTTTTTTCCCTTATAACCCACTCCCAATTTCTTTATTCTATCAAATCTCAGGTAGGGCATCTCTGTCTCCATTTCTGTACTTCCTATGCCCCTGTAATCTGGTTTTTGCTCCTTCATTTAATTCCACTAAAGATTACCCTGATGATCTCATATAGGACTTCCAATAGCCAATTTCAAAAAGCATAGTTTAGTCCTTATATTTCTTGACCTCATTGATTATTTTGGTTCTTTTTTCTGTTATGTCTCAGGAAATTCTCTCACATCCCACTCTTGCTTTGTCTTCTGATTTTGAAGATCACTGTCACACTTCATAATGCTTCTTCCTATACCACTCTCGTAGCCTGAGCAATCTTCACCATGGCCAAAACTTCACTTATAAATATGATAGAAATGCCCAAACTTTATTTCTTATTCAGACCTCTGTCAGTAGTTTTTGCCGCCACAGGCTCAAAGGTAGTACAAACTCAAATTCAAACTGTCACTCTCCAGAACATATTTGCACTTCTACCTGTTTTTTGTTTTTGTTTGTGTTGTTGTTTTTTTATTGAAACAATTGTCAACCTATTTGCTAAATACAAAGACATGGAAACTGTATTTCACTTATCATTACCCATTTTCAGTTGGCCACACAATTCTCTTGTCGTATCTTGTTAGATTTCACATTCTTCCCCTTCTCTTAGTTGTTATTACTGCTTTTTAAGTTTATGTTTCTATGAAGCCTGCCTTAATAGTTCAAAGGTTTTCACATTAACCTCCTCTTCTTCAATTTTCTGTTCAATGAATTTTATTTATTAAAATTATATTAATCTTTATGAAATATGAGTATGATCACGCCACTTTGCTTAAAATCTCTCAATGACTTCTCAAGATACAATGGAGATCATTTTAAGATACTTAGAAACCTCCCTATCATTTGATTCTAGTCTCCTTTCATCTTCTCCATTTGCATTCTATACTCCTAACTATGAGTCCTGCTGTGTACTATTTCACACATCCACACATTTTGGTCTATTGTAAATCTCACTTCCTAAATGTTCCTCTATCCCCATCTTTTTCTGCCATTATATGTGAAGATGTTACTAACATTTATGCTCAAAGACATAGTAGATTATCCTTTTTTATTGTTGCACATGGACTTCTTTTAAAATTTCTCTTATAACCCTCATCACATTTTTTCATTATTTTCAGTTATCTTTTTTCTCTGTTGGAGAGCAATCCTGGAACATATTTTTCCATTTTTGTATCACAAATACCTATCACTATCTGAAACATGGGTTGAGAGGGTAATGCTCAAGAATATTTATTGCATAAATAGAATTTGGCCATAAGGAATAAACCATAATTTTGGTATAAAATTATAAATGACTGCCTAATGTTTGGAATGTTTCAACAAATACACCAGAAAATAAGATAGAGATTAATCAAATAGGAATTATCTTGTTATGTTAGAACTATGATAAGCTATTCATGAAGGGATATCACAGGAAAAAATTATACATACCAAACTAACAGAACAGTTTAAAGAAGAATAGGTGAAAGACGACATGGGTGATAATCAAATTGCAAGTAAAACAGGTAAGAAAAAAATGACTTTATTAGAGCATGAGAATCAGAAATGATAAGAATCAGAAGTTATAGAAACCACAATTATTTTTAGGACTCATGACCTCAATGAAAAATAGCTACTTCAGGTTCGATGAGGAGTATCATATACTGTTTTATAAGGATAAAAGAAAAATTAAAGAAGAAAACCTTTCTTTAAAAAGCAGTTTATTACTTCAGTATCATCAATGCCATGTCTATATTTGAACCAAAATAATGCAGAAATGTAAGCGATAAGAGAGAAAAAAGCTAAACATGATCTAATGTTTAAAAGTTTAGTAAATCCAGCCTTAGCCGGTTTTGCTCAATGGATAGAGCCCATGGACTGAAAGGTTCCAGATTCGATTCTGGTCAAGGGCATATGCCTCTGTTGCAGGCTCGATCTCTGGCCCTCATTGGGACTCCTGTGGGAGGCAACCAATCCACATGTCTCTCTCACATTGACATTTCTCGGTGTCTATTCCTCTCCCTTCCACTCTCTCTCAAAAAAAAAAAAAAAAAATCAATGGAAAAATATCCTTGGGTGAGGATTAACAACAACAAAACAACAACAAAAAGTTTAGTAAATCCAAATAAAAACAGGTGGGAAGAAAATATAGAAGGTCCCATCAACCATGAATGAGTTTAGGTAGATTTTACTGCAGTTTTAATATTTACCACTGGCTGAAGCTAGATAGTTTGGTGACTGGGGCAGATTTCAAACCCAGCAATTTAGGACCAGATTTCAGGTCAATATTATTAAGTCCTTGAACTAAGTTGAGGAAAACCTTTCCTATGTACACTTTCAGTTTTGTGTTAAATTAGCAGAGACAAGTCTCCCAATGCCAAGAGAACTTTGAAAGAAGGAAACACACATGCTCCAACCCCTCGGGGCTCTTGGAAGGGTGATTTCAGAGAAAGAGGAGAAGCAGAGCATTCATGAAAAAACACTGATTGAATGCAGATGTGCCTCCATTTTACATGTCTGTCTCTTGCCCTAGTCTACAGGCTCTCTGAGATCCAATACCAGCATTCATTCTTTGGGCGCTTTCCCCAAAATCCTTCTAACCATGTCATACTTTTTCTATTTTTTTCCTTTCCTTTCAAGTGATGGTGTTTCAAAAGCATTCCTTTCATCTTTGCTTAAACTTTCCCCTACTGTAGCTAATGTTTCCCTTTCCTCCTTTTAATGGCAGGCCTCTACTTGTCTATTTTGTTGATTCCATGTAAAACTGAAATAGTATCTAAATATAAATATGTAAACATATATATGTATATGTATGTGTTTATATGTGTATAGATCTATACACATTCACACATAAATACACACACATAAGCATTGCTGCTAAATACATATAGAGTTTCTAAACATCCATAAATAAATTACATTCCAGACTAAACTATGCATTCCACTTCCCGAACATTCATAGCAAACAACACAATACACAGATTTCATGCTTATTTTCTGAAACTTTTATTTTTAGCTTTTATGTGACATGTTCAATATGAATGGTAGTTTTATATTCATCTGTTATCCCTGACAAAATTTCATCTGTCTGCTTTATTGCTCCATTCCTTACCTTTTAATGTCAAACCTATGGTCCAAATTTAGATTGGTACATAGATTTTTATTTTATTTTTTTAAGGTTTTTATTTTTAATCAGGAAACTAAGAGATTCTGGTTTTTAATTTGAATTACACTAATATTGAGTCTTGATTGGACCAGATGGTCTGGCTCTGAGTTGCTATTACTTAATTTGTCATAGTTCTCATTAGTTTTGTTCCTGCTTTTAAAATTAATGCAGTGTGCCCTATCTTCAATAGAAATTCATTTCTCAACAAGGTATACCATGGTTCCTATATTGTACACATTGATCATAGATAGTAAGTATGAGAAAGAATGTTGTGCTTTGATTCAGTACAGATGGCAAAAGAAATGAATTTTATTTCATTTAATAAGCATTTATATAGCATTATGTGCCAACCTCTGTCCTAGTGCTTTATAGAGATAATGATTCAATATGTAACTATTCAATTTTTATAATAGACAAGGAAACTGAGACAAAGCCAGTAAAATAACTTGCATAAGATATTACAACTGATAAGTAGAACTGGTCTTGTACCTCTAGAGCAATTTGTCTCCTAAAATTTAAGTTATGTTGTCTAGCCTTAAAGTTGGATGTTTATATTTTATAACAAAATATGTTCACTTTTTCTAGCTTTCTATTTTGAAAATTTTCAGATTTAGGGAAAAGTTGTACAAGTAATTCATAAAGCTACTGTACACCTTAAAACCAGATTCCTCAATTGTTAATATGTATCATATTTCTTTATAATTTTCCATCTATATAAGTACATTTTATGTTTTCTAAACAATTTGTAAGTGAGTTGCAGACATGGTGCCTGTGTATATTTTCTACTAGCAAAACATTTTCATATGTAATTATTATATTTGTAATACTGCTTAATTGTGCAATATTATACTTTGATAATTGATTCAATTTTATTTTTTAATTTACAGAACTAAATGCCAATTGCCTCAATAATGTCCTTTACAAAAAAAAAAGTGAGCCGTGATTCAATTCAAAATCACATATTGCATTTAGCTTTGATATCTACCTAATCAATCTAACCACTATTTCTTAGTCATTCTTTACCTATCATGACTTTGATAAATTTAAAGATTACAGGCCAGTTATTTTAAGGAATTTCTCACAAATTGTATTTAACTGATGTTTTCTTTTGATTAAATAGAAGTTGTGTAAATGATCTTGCTTTGTCTCATTACTGGTAATAACTCTGATAACTTGGTTAGTGAGGTCAGCTAGATTTCTCCATAGGAAAGTTAACACTTTTCCCTTTTTAAAACTTGCTTCTTTATTCATTATTTATTGAGTATTGGGGGTTACTTTGGTTAATAAAATTACATAGGATTCAAGTGTACAGTTCTACAATACATCACCCAAAGTCAAGTCTCCTTCTTTCACTGTGCGGTCCTTTTTTTAAAAAAAATTACATATATATATATATATATATATATATATATATATATATACATACATACATACATACATACATACATATAATTTCAGAGAAGCAAGCAGAGTGAGAGGGAGATGGAAACATCAATGATGAGAGAGAATCATTGATTGGCTGCCCCCTGCATGCCCCACACTGGGGATCCAGCCTGAAACCCTGGTAGGTGCCCTGAGTGGGAATGGAACTATGACCTTCTGGTTCAAAGGTGGATGCTTGACCACTGAGCCATTCTGGTCTGGAACTGTGTGATACTTTAAGAATAAACAAATATCCTGAAATGTCCTGTCCATTACAAAAAGTTCACTCAGTCCCTAGTACCCATTGATTATCTCTACCTGAATTATTAGTATGATGTTTGTCAGATGGTGATTTTTTGTTATTCCTTTTACATTTACTAGTTGGCATTCTACCATAAGTCAGAACTTTTCCTCATGTTCTGTATACTTAATTATGGATTTACATTACTAAGGACCCACAAGTTCTACTTTTATTTAAAGGCATATAATCTATTAATATCATTGTCTATTTTCACTTACAAAGTGCCCAAGTATGGGCAGTGGAAACCCCTTCAGGCAGCTCCTGTGTCTTTGGTCATGCCCCATCATTTCTTGAACACTTCTTTACTTTCTGTCACACAGACATTTATTTATGTGTTTCACATAGGTATCTACTTGAAAGAAACACAGTTTGGTTGATTTGTTTACATTTTGGTTTATACCCGTTTTGCTCCAGATTTGTTATATTTTTTAGGATGTCCAATATTAACAGGGTTCCAGAAGTAAAAAGTGTCTCAAAATTTATTTTCAGAGAATTATGAATGGTCCCCTAGTTCCTCCTATCTTATTCCCACTCCCAATCTCACTAGTTTATAGTTTGGCCTTCCTAGGGTTTTTCTTGCCATCACAATTTAAAAAAATGCCTAAACTTCTGCTGTGTTCCAAACCATAACTAAATGCCTACCAATAACCTTTAGAGATGGTTGAAAGATATGTGTGTGTGACAAAGGAAATCTGTATTAATACTTGGTAGACCATGCATGGGCCCGAATCTCCAAGCTCAGAACTCTGTATAAACCTGGGTCAAATCTTTATCTCAAGCTAGTTATCTTAAAAATAGGTTCATGGAGAATCTATTTGTCACTCCCCCCACACACACACACACACATACATGCATACACACATAACACATTTTCTTCTATAGGTAAGAAGAAAGTGAGTGTGAGAGAGCATACTCTAGCTCTACTTGTACTTGTCCTGGCCAGAGCAAAATCATCAGCCTGGCTGCTGTAAAGGAGGAGGGACAGGTGAGCTGTAGAGTCAATGTCCTCTCTCAGCATTGGGCTTTGTCCATTACCACATACATAGTAAGAAGGATTAACTAAGAAACCTGCACTCACACAAATTTACCTTGGAACTTACAGGGGCTTTATACTTCAGCAAATGTGGCCCTAGTAGTGTCTGAGAATCTTACCAATAACTTCCAAAATTGACCACTTGTGTTACCTTGGGTAAATTACTTAATTGCTTTGTGCCTCAGTTTCTTCATTTCTGAGTGATTATAAATTATGCCTAACTTGCATGCAATTATTTAGATTGAGTGTTTTTAAAGCATAAAATGTTGCATTTGTTACAAAAGAAGTGTTATATGACTGTACTAAGAAATAAAATCAACTTATTTACTTTAATGCCATTCCAGGGTCCAAATGTTGGATTTACATTAATGAGGCTCATATTTAAAAGGAAAGCTAGGAGAATTATATGTAATATTATAGATGTGACTCTATAGAGTATTTTTAAGGAAAAAAGTTTTACAGTTTTCACATGACATTGACATTTTTCTGTTATTTTCTTTTGATAGTTTGCTTTATTTATATTTAATGCAGCTGTAAGTAGGACGACTGTGAATTAGGTCTCTGGGCTAATCACGCTGATGTTTTCAGGATGAACTCAGGGACTTTGCAAAGCAGAGATCTGTAGTCAGGACATCACAGGTTTGTGAGATATTTTTTATTGTTGACACTATTACATATGTCTCAAACCCCCCTTTGCCCACCTCTACCCTGCCCTGCTCCCCCTTTCCTCTGGCCATCACCATACTGTTGTCTTAGTCTATAGATTATGCCTATATGTTTTTTTTTTTGGCTAATCCCTTCACCTTCTTTCATCCAGTCCCCCCTCCCCTTCCTGTCTGAGAGCTCTCAGTCTGTTCCTTGTATCCATGCCTCTGTTTCTATTTTGTTCATCAGTTTCTTTTCTTCATTAGATTCCTCTTATAAGTGAGATCATATGGTATTTGTCTTTATCTGACTGGCTTATATCACTTAGCATAATCATCTCCAGGTCCATCCATGCTGTCACAAGAGGGAAGATTTCCTTCTATTTCATGGCCGCATAGTATTCCATTGTGTAAATGTAACCTAAGAATCCCAAATAACCAATTCTTAAGAATACATGCACCCCTGTATTCATAGAAGCATTATTTACAATAGCCAAGATGTGGAAACAATCCAAATGCCCATCAGTAGAGGAGTTATAAAAAAAAAGCTGCAATGCAAATCTGTGATTATTTAAGTTTTAAAAGTCTTTGAATCTCAAGCATGATTTCTAATTCTTATATAAAACAAGAGGCCCACTGCACAAAATTCATGCACTCAGGGGGCGTCCCTCAGCCCAGCCTGGGGCCTCTCACAGTCCTGGAACCCCACCATCCAGCGCCCAAAGAAGTAGGCCCTGCTCACCGGGCAAGGGCTCCGCGATGGATGGCCCCTGGAGAAGGAGACCCCACCCACCTGCTGCAGCGCCGCAGCCGGATCCTGGGCCTCCCTCTTTGGGGTGATCGCCCCACTGGCCAGTGGCTTGGGCCTCCCTCTGTGGGGCAATCGTGGGGTGATGTCAGGGCCCCCCGACCAATTGCATCACACCCACCTTGGCTGGCCTGGCGCCAGTGGGTGTCATAGCGTGGTCGTCAGGACTGTTGATCTGCTGTTCAGCCGTTCAGTAAATTTGCATATTATGCTTTTATTATTATAGATATATTGTAGATTTAAAATAAAATTGTTTTAATGTTTTTCCTTCTATTTTATTTATTGTGTTGTTATGGAAACTTGAGCCAATGTTTTAAAACTACAGAATGCATTTTTATCCTGCAGGATGAGAGAATTCAGAATGATCTCTGTAAGGCGATACTCAAACAGAGAAAATATTTTAGGGAAACTTATAACATTCTAATTATTGTGAATCTAAAGAAAATAGATATAAGTTTAGTTGAGGTATACCTAAACATAAATGATCCCATATTATTTTTCAAATTTCACTCTAGAAAGGAGAGTAGACTATTAGAATAGTACTTGATTTAGAGAATCCTTGGGTCAAAAGACAATGACAAAATTTTGACCGAAGCTTCATGTCTGGCATGAGTCTAAATGCTTTTAACTAAAATGACTATTTTTGAAATAGCAAGAGCTTCATATTTTTTATGTTCTTCCAAGGAGAATCTATGCCTATGATTTCCAGACATGAAGACATAGTTGGCCATATCTTGAAATGACAGAGGAAGAGAGGACACAGGTCAGTTAAATCTGTGTGTACTGAGCCACTTGATAAACAGAACCCAAATCTGGAACTGGAAAGAGCAGACAAAGATATCAGATAAGGAATAAGCAGCTATTTCACTTATAGGATGATCCAAATTCATGTGATTTTTATACTTGTATGTGTGTGCCTGTATATAATATTATTTTCTTTATATATAATCTCTTCAATTATGTTATAGATTTATAGGGTCTTATTTTTGTCAAGGTAAATAATTTTCTCTAATTTCCAAATTAAATTAGATCTTTATTAGCTACTATCATAGTCCTCCATCTAGTCCTTAAAACTTTCTCCTGTGTAGTTTCCATGACATGGTTTCTATTTGTTTTCCCTCTATCCCTCTGGCTTGTCTGTTTTATGGCACCTCCCTTTGTCTGTCCTTACAGGCAACTAGTTTTCATCATATTCTTCTACTCAGCCTTCTTGACTTCTTATTCTTGATATGTTTCCTGCAATATTTCAAGTACTGTTATGGCTTCTATCATCAGTATTTAGATAAATTTCAAATCTATCTCTGTAATCCTAACTTCTATAAGGAGCCTCAGACATTATATATTCAACAGTGTGACTTGTAATTCTACTAGTACTCTAATTTTATTATCAAACTAGAGGCCCAGTGCACGAAATTCGTGCACGGGTGTGTTTCCCTCAGCCCAGCCTGCACCCTCTCCAATCTGGGACCCCCTGAGGGATGTCCGACCGCCCATTTAGGCCCGATCAGATCGGGCCTAAACAAGCGGTCGGACATCCCTCTCACAATCCAGGACTGCTGGCTCCCAACTGCTCGCCTGCCTGCCTGCCTGATTGCCCCTAACTGCTTCTGCCTGCCAGCCTGATCACCCCCTAACCACTCCCTTGCCAGCCTGATTGATGCCTAACTGCTCCCCTGCCATCCCAATTGCCCCTAACTGCCCTCCCCTGCAAGCCTGGTCACCCTTAACTACCCTCCCCTGCAGGCCTGGTTACCCCCAACTGCCCTCCCCTGCAGGCCTGGTCCCCCCCAACTGCTCTCCCCTGCAGGCCTTGGTCCCCCCCAACTGCCCTTCCCTGCAGGCCTAGTCGTCCCCAACTTTCTTCCTCTGCCAGCCTGGTCACCCCTAACTGCCCTCGCCTGCAGGCTTGATCACCCCCAACTGTCCTCCCTTGCAGGCCTGGCGCCTCCCAACTGCCCTCCTCTGCTGGCCTGATCACCCACAACTGCCCTCTCTTGCAGGCCTGGTCCCTCCTGTGCTGGCAATCTTGTGGGAGCCATCTGTGTCCACATGGGGGCAGCCATCTTGTGTGTTGGAGTGATCATCAATCTGCATATTACTCTTTTATTAGATAGGAGAGAGGCTTGGTGCATAAGTGGGGGCCAGCTGGTTTGCCCTGAAGTTGTCCTGGATCAGGGTGGGGGTTCCTTGGGGTGTGGGGTGGCCTGGGTGAAGGGCCTGTGGTGGTTTGCAGGCTAGCCATGCCCCCCAGCGACCCAAGCGGAGGCCCTGGCATTTGGGATTTATTTATCTTCTATAATTGAAACTTTGTAGCCTTGAGCGGAGGCTAGGGCAGGCCAGGGCGGGCAGAATGCTTGGCTTGCTCCATCTCCGGGGAAACCCAAGCCTCCTGCTCTCTCCAGCTTTGTGGCTGCTGCCATTTTTGATGGGTTAATTTGCATACTCAATCCTCATTGGCTGGTGGGCGTGTCTTGTGGGTGTAGTGGAGGTATGGTCATTTTGCATATTACTCTTTTATTAGATAGGATAGTAAACCCATCATCCTTGTAGCACAATTGATTCCTGTATTTTATATTTCAGAGAAAGGCAAATCTTTTTTACCTATGCAAGCAATGTGGAAAACTCTTAGTCAAACTTTATAATCTTCGTATTTAGTTGCTCCTGAAATATGATTTTTATCTGCCTAATTGATGCCCACCTTCTTTTCAGACTTAATACCACTACCTATGATAAAAACAACCTCATATATGATCTATAGAAATATTTGAGTCACAAGTAGCCTAGCAGATCAGGCTGACTTATTCTCAAACAATATTCATAATTATGCCATTAACCTTTCTCTATGTGCATATTTGATCACATAATTCTCCATTTTAAAATATCTTAATGCCTGTAGTTCCCTCTCTTTAGTTGTCATATAAAGCTGTCCATGATCTGGGCTTCTGTTTCAGCTTTAGCTTTATAGTTCACCCCTCATCACTCACACCTCCCCAGTCAGTAACTAATGACTTACTATTATTTTAAGAACCCTTGTCTCCTTGCCTTTGCACATTCTGTTCTTTCTTAGGGAATCCCTGCCATACCTTCCCCACCAGGCAGGCCCACTCTTAAATATCCTTCATAACTTATCTCAGATGTATCCCCCCTTTAATAATATTTCTTTCACTATTCCATCTTTCATATTGACTTAGGTACCCTTAAATGTGGTCATGTGCCAAGGAGCCCTTATTGTCTATAATTTGTCAACTTCTTTATCAGTCTCTTCCACAGAAATTCTTGAGGGTACAGGTTCTATATATTATCTATGTCTCCCTACGATCAAGTCCATTTTCTGGACAAGAACTTGAGTTTAGTGATCATAAATTCAATAAATAATTGATGGATTGACTAAATTTGTTTATAATGCCTATGCAAGGTAGAAAAATGTACTGCCAAGATTACTAAGTCCTGATTTCCAAAACCTGTTAATATATTACCTAATATTGCAAAAGGAATGGTGCAGATCTGATTAAGAGTTTTGCAATGGGACGATTGTTCTGGATTATCAGTGTAGGTCCCATGTCATCACAAAGGTCCTTATAAGTAAGATGAGTGTCAATATCAAAGAGATGTGAAGATGCCACAAGGCCAGATTTGAAGGTGAAGAAAGAAGCCACAAGCCACAGGATACAGGTGGCTTTCTGGAGCTGGAGAGTCAAGAAAACAGGTTTTCCCCAAGAGCCTCAATGATTTTAATCTAGTGAGAGTCATTTTGAATTTCTGGCCTCTAGTAGTACAAGATAGTACATGTGTATCTTAAGTCACTAAATTGGAGGTACTTTTTTATAAATAACAATGGAATTGAATACAAGGACTTATTCTATTATTTTCCAAAGCACATAGCCTGGAAAACAAAAGCTATACACGAATATTTTATTGCATTATTAAAGCAATCCTATATAATAAAACTCTAATATGCAAATTGACCGAACGGCAGAATGACCAGTTGCTATGACACGCACTGACCACCAGGGGGCAGACAGTCAACTTAGGAGCTGCCTCCTGGTGGTCAGTGTGCTCCCACAGAGTGAGTGCCGCCCAGCCAGAAGCTGGGCTCACGGCTGGCAAGCACAGTGGCGGTGGCGGGAAGCTCCCACCTCTGCTGCAGGCAGGAGGTAAGGAGCAAGAGGTCCTGGACTGCGAGAGCCCCGGACTGTGAGAGGGATGTCTGACTGATGACTTAGGCCCGATCCCTCGGCAGGCGGACATCCCCTGAAGGGTCCTGGACTGTGAGAGGACACAGGCTGGGCTGAGGGACCCGCCCTCCAGTGCACAAATGCTGTGCACCGGGCCTCTAGTTTTAAATGAGGTAATAACCTTAAGTTAATTTTTTCTTGTGATCTTTATGCCCAAATAGGTTGAAATATCATTAGGTGAATTTAATATAATTAAAATACCATCTTAGACAAACTAAAATCTAAAAACTTGGGGAAACAAGCTATTTTACTAACAAAAAAATGTTACATTATAATTATTTGTTGCTTATATGATATCTAATTTTAACTGCATTTCCTATATTTATTTTTGATGAATGGCAGCCCTAATTCTGGGGAATATTAGGTTTAGGACGTCACTAAGATATAGTCACAGAATTCATTCCAATGCTTCAAATACCCTAAGCTTTAGAGCTGAAGTTGACTCCATTTAACTTCAGGCCTGTTATAAAATGGATTTCATGTCTAGATTGTCTAAAATAAATTGATATTCTGATTTGTTTAGTTATATCAAGAATTTTCAGGAATAGATCTATGTTTTTTAGGATGAGGGTGTGACCCAGTTTTTGTAATACACCTCTCAAATTGCTATGTAAATAACTGGATTATCTAGACCTACTGACAGGGCAATTATGATATCTTGACTGAAAATATTTTATACATGATAGGGAATATATTCAGTACATTATGAATAATTTTAATAATAACAACACTGGATTATAGCTATGGTTAAATTAAAGGATCCTTTAGCTTCTATTTTCTTTAATTTTATTTTTTTCCATCACCATTTATCACCTCTATATCTTCTTCTACCTCCACCCACACCCCCACACCCCTCCTCGCTGCAATCACTACACTGTTGTCCGTTCCCGTAATTCCTCTCTCTCACAACAAAAAAACATCCTTTAGCTTCTAACATATGGTTTCAAGCATGCACAACATTTCTCTACCTTGAACAGATTCTTAGATCTTTCTGGCATTTGTTCCTAACAAACAAATGACATGTTTACTAAGATCCCCCCTCCTTTGTAGATGTTTTATTTAGAATCCAGTGTGACAGTTCTGCCTGTGCTAAATGTCTTATTCTACAGCATTCATAAGCATGTGTTGCTTCCCTGCCAGAACAGAGGCTGTTAATGATGTCCATAATGCTCCATCAACATGACTTAAATTCAAAGATGCTTGCATGTGTAATAATCACACTGGAAAAAAAAGTGATAATTAAGATTCTGAAGTACAAAAGGGTAATGCACTGTCCTCTTCCCCAGTAGGGAAGTTCATTAGCTGTGGAATCATGTCATTTGCCCATCTGTTCATAATTGCATTCACCCCAGGAACTAAGTGAAGGAAGTGACATCACATGGTCCTTATATCCACAAGTCCGTAAATCACATGTATGTTCTCATCTGCATGGATAACGGGGGGAAAAGAAAATCAAAACAACAAAACCCCATCAGCAACAATAATAACTAAATGAGCCCTTTCCAAGCCTAGCATAGGCAGATGACCTCATTAATTTTATAATCTTGACAAGATATTCTATCTCTAGGAAATCTCACAGAAAAATAAAATGCTGCTGCTTCTGCATGCTATCAATGCCATATTGTGGGGATAATTATCTTTCAACTGGTTGGAGACACACCTCTTGTTTGTATGTCCTAAACATCGGGTGCTTAGCAGCTGCTGTAATATCAGTGGGTGAATGAAACAGGCCCTCATTAGATTAGCACTGAGCTGATGGCTGGTGCCAGTCTCATTATTATTGGTGACTAAACTGGCAGATTGTCAGGATGTCTCATGGCAAGATGAGCTTTCGCAGCTCTTTGTTTGTAGTTATTATAAACAATGAAGTGAAAGCAATCCCTTGGGCATAGTCATGTCTCAGAGGAGTTTTTCTATTTTATTTTTTATCTGCAATCAGCTTGGTAAACAACTTCTTATTTTTAAGGAACATTATTAATTGAAGCATGGACTATAGTTTGGAACTTGAACTTATTAATTCTTTAATGTCACCTGCTCTGATCAGGCCCACCAGTTGAAAGTGGCTATATATATATATATATATATATATATATATAGTCTCAAATGTACTCTGCCTGTCTTGAACACCAATGAAAATATAGGCTTCCAAGTGGTGAAAACCTGTTTTTCATTTTAAATAATCTGCAAATGTGAGACATTACATCATAGTCTTAAATGCAAAGCAGATTTTCTTACTTTCTTTGGAAAATAGTATTGAATCCAAAGCCTGTACTCTGCTGCATTGCAAACAAGTTAGAATGGGTTAGGTCACCGGAATAAAATTATCAATCTATCTGGAAAATGGTTCAAAAGTGTTTTGCTCACAGCGCCAAGTGAATATTTGAAAAATTAAGGCTGGCATTGGGATTGTAATATCCACCTGAGTAATGAAGAAATATGTCTGATAAAATGAACTGAAGTTTGAAACGGTATCTGTAATAATAAAATGAAATAAAAAGACGATGGGAGCAGTGCCTCACTTCACTTTACCGGGGTTAACATATTCACAAAGGTAGATGACAAGTAGCTTCAATCAAATCCTCAGAAATAAAAATAGATTTTTCATATTTAAATGCTCTTACACTTCCTGGATTTAAGGCACAGAAATCTTGTCTCTAAATTTTATGTAGGTATTATTACATAGTAAAAGAGATTTGGGGAGCCTAAACCACCCAATAAATTTGTCATTGTTTTCATTTTCTAAGTATAAGGCAACCTCCAGAAACTGAGTATTTTTTTTTCCAGTAAGGTATCTATAAATAGCTCCAGAACTAAAATGTTTCCCCTTCTGATGGTTTGTGAGGATTAAATGAGAATTTCTCTCTTCTGGCAGAAATATGTAAATAATACTTTGTAATACATAGAAAATACTTGGTTTTTCAAAACATACTAATTTTGGTAAAGTTTTTGATAGCAAAACATATATATACACATTTACAGTCTATTATTTTTATAAGAAAGCTTTCATTAGTTATCAAAAACTACCATTAGGAATATTTGAACATAAATCACTTTTTTAAATGCTGCTAATAATAAATATTTATAGATTTTTAAAGGTTTAAACATTAGTATGATCCTTTTACTCCCCACAAGTTGGGAAACTTGACTTTTCTAACCTAAAGGAGAAAGAAGAAAACATTCTCACAGAGTATTCAAAGACTTTGTCTCAGGATGAGACTGAATATGTATCAGAAAATATTTCCTCAATTTTAGGTCATATTTCCAAAAAATATAAGAAGTAGAGTAATATTAATTTACTGGTCATATAAATTCACAAGCTTCTGTTATTCTAAATTGAACTCCTATATAGTGTATGTTTTAGTCACTTCTTAATGTGTGTGTGTTTTAGGGAGACTTTGACTCCATAAATATATATATGGGATAATGAATTAAAAGTTGCCAGATGTATATAGCTAATGTTAATGACATTCCTTATTCATAAAATTGACTATGTCAATCCATAGTGAAGCCAATTTTACAGTCTACATAAAAACATTAATTAAGTGAAATGCCACTTCATAATATCAATCAGAAAAGGGGCAAAATGATACTGAAAAGAGAAAACTGGAATGTGTTCAGGAGAATATATTGAAAATGTATTTCCTATGCTGTGTAAACTATTAATAAATTGCCTATAGTCTTACTTTAAAAAAGATTAATATTTAATCAAAGGAAATTAGAGTGTATTTAAAACCACTAATGAGAAACCACGCAAAGAATTGAGTAGTAAAAATACTATTAGCATTAAGTTAAGATGCATAAACATATTAACTAAACATAGGATGATATTCTGCATCTGATCATTCAGAGACATATTCAAAGTCATTGTTATATGCCCTGTTATATAAATGATATAAATAGCCAAGTGATTTTATTAGGTTTAATTTTACAATTAGGTTCAATTTTACAAGGAGTCTGGTATATTTTAAATAAGACAATCTTTGGAAAGATACAGTGCAGTTTAAAACAGATCTGTATCCCTTGTTACCTATGTAAAGAGATGCTTAGTACCTTCAGGGTACTAATATGTAAAATGGCAATATTTGCTGTGGCTTTTGTGAGAAACAAATGAAATAAATCATTTTGAGCGATATGGTTCATAAAAGGCATGCAATATATACTGGCCTCTCTCCCCATTCCTCCCACCCACGCTTTAGTACTTTATATGAGAAAAAAAATCCTGTAAGCCTTTCAGATTTTATTACCTAAAATGGAAATTTCCTAGCCTCAGATTTCATTTATTTCTTTTCATTATTTAGTTATCTTACAAAATGCAGACTATCATCATGGATACTCTTTTTTGTGTAAGCAATGTGATCCATAGAGATGGGACATGACGATATAATTTCAAGTATCGAGCTTTTGTATATCGACGTTGATAATGAAGATTTTATGCAAGACCAGAGCCTATGTGATAATCTCAATATAGTTGCATTATTTCAACCTGAATCACTGAATAATTGAGCATGGGAACACTGGACATATTTAAAACATTTTATTCTGCAAGGACTTTGCATGTAATAGACAGATTGAGCCCTCCCTGTCTCTGCAGGGTTTATATTTCACAGTTGTCCCAGTTATAGTTTCCTTAGAAATTCAGTGCTGATTCAAACCCTAAGGATTATCTATTTTTAGCCAGGTAAAATACAAGTCAGGATCAATTATTCATTCAATATTGGCTCAGTTTACTTCTAGCCCTACTCTAATCTTGAGTCCTCAGTCCTTGGATAGTGGTCTCATCCCCGAAATGCTTGGACGTGAGTTTCTGCCTCATACTTGGGATATACTGAAATGGAATTTGCATGTCCTGTGGAACTTTTCCTGTTTCCTCTTCAGTTTTCTCCTCTCTCTCTCTCTCTCTCTCTCTCTCTCTCTCTCTCTCTCTCTCTCTCTCTCTCTCTCTCTCTCCCCCCCCCCCCCCTTTAATGGCAATGTTTGGCTTTATCCCCAAACTTAAACAACATTTTATGGTCTAAGTCTAATTTCTAACCCCTGCTGTCAGATGTCTCTAATGTTATCTACTTTGATCCACTCTCATTCTTGGAAAGTCTGAACCCCAATTTTACACATTTGTTGATTGTATTTGATTCTACCAAGACTTAATCTCAGGGAGAAGATTCTCTTTTCTAACTTTCTTTAAATTCTTTCATTTACCTGAGCATCCTTAATTGTGATTAATATTTAGAGATCTAGAAGATTCTCTTCTTGTTTTTCTAAACAGCCTTGAATTATTTTATTCTGAAAGCTATTGTTCTGAAAGGCGAATACATTATCTCAGATAAAGGGCTGTCTCTCTAGTTTGTATGTTTATTCAGGGAGAAAAAAAACTATCTCCAAGCAGAATGCTATCAGAAATGAAAGAATAGAGTAATTATAAACCAAAATAAGATAAAAACTCAATGTATATGTTCACATTTTTTCACACTTCTAAATTGCTAATGTACCTGAAATGTAACATATTGCTAGCAAAAATACATATGCAAAACATCTATTATGTCACATTAAAATCTGCAGCCTAAAATCAATGGAATTTTTTATGCACAAATATGCAAATTATGTAGTTCTTTTTTATACTGTCTTTTGCTTTTACTTATTTATGTTTTTACATAGTAAACTTCTGTCATTTTTATTTAATTTGCCCTGAATATACTATTGCTCATGAAGCTAAATGATGGGACTTCATGACATATTCATTTGGTGCAGTTTCTTGCACTTAAAATTTTGTTTAAACTATAATACTGACATATTTTCATGCTGTGTTTAATAACTGGAAGTCTGGGAGCTGTGACAAATTAATCTCTCTTAGAAGTGAACAATAACCGTGGTTCAGATGGTGTGCTTCCGTTTTATGCAGAACCATGACCTGACTAAACTTTTCAAATTATAAGGTATATTGGATAATTCCTTCTTACTGGCTAATGAATATGAATACTAAAGGCTATTTCTTGGAGTTATATAGACCTGAGTTTGAATCTCTTCTTACTAACTTATTAACTTAATAGCTTTGGGCTTATATATTGAGACTTAATTCTTTATCTACAAAATATAGACACACACACAACCTTCATAGGGTAGTTTTATAAAGTAATACTAGAGGCCCGGTGCATGAAATCTGTGCACGGAAGGGGGTTCCTCAGCCTGGGCTGCACCCTCTCCAATCTGGGACCCCTCGGGAGATGTTCGACTGCCGGTTTAGGCCCGATCCCTGTGGCCTAGAAAGAGAGCAGTCGGACATCCCTCTTGCAATCCGGGCGGACTGGCTTCTAACCACTCAACTACCTGCCTGCCTTATCACCCCTAACCCCTCTGCCTGGCCTGCCTGCCTCATTGCCCCTAACCCCTCTGCCTGCCTGCCTGATCACCCCGACCCCTCTGCCTACCAGCCTGATTGCCCCTACCTTGCCCGCCTGCTGGCCTGATCACCCCTACCTTGCCCCCCTGCCAGCCTGATCACCCCTAACCTCTCTGCCTGCCTGCCTGATTGCCCCTAACTGTCTCTGCCTTCCTGCCTGATCACCCCTAACTGCCCTCCCCTGCCAGCCTAAACTCACCCCTAAATGCTCTCCCCTGCCGGCCTGATCACCCCTAACTGCCTCTGCCTGCCTGATCGCCCCTAACTGTCCTCCCCTGCTGGCCTGATCTCACCCCCAAATGCCCTCCTCTGCCAGTCTGATCTCATCCACAACTGTCCTCCCCTGCTATCCTGGTTGCCCCCAACTGCCCTCCCCTGCCGGCCTGATCTCACCCTCAACTGCCCTCCCCTTGCCAGTCTGATCACCCCTAACTGCCTCTGCCTTTGCCCCCACCACCATGGCTTTGTCCAGAAGGAAGTTAGATGTCTGGAAGATGGTCAGTTGACCTGGTCTAATTATCATATTACCTTTTTATTAGTATAGATAGATTATATAGGACAGGATTGCTTAAATGGGGGAGGGGGAGAGGGAAGCCTTTTTTAGCAGGAGGAGATGCTCTTGGCAGACAAAAACACGTAATCCCTATATCTGGACTGATAGCTAGCCATATGTATTATACTGCCAAACTGGTCATTAAAAAATTGAATCACCTTCTTACACCTTACACCAAACAGCTGTTGCCCTTAAAACCCCTCCTCAGCCCCCACCTTAGGTTTTGCCTTTGCAGTTCACCCAGAGTAGGTTCTGATTAGTTGGTTTCTATACCAGTCAGCGTCAAAAGCTCCTTCTCCTGGGCAGTCATTGGCTCCTCGCACTTCCCCCAGATTTGGTTCTGATTGGTCCATTTCTATGCCAGTCAGCATCTCCGGGCCTATCTCCGGGCCTGATTATAGAGGCAGGGCTGATCAGCAGCCGCCCCAGGCTGCTGGCAAGCGGGCTGAACTGCTGATCTCTGGGAGAGAGAGAGTCTTGGCTGCTGGTGAGGCTTAGA
The DNA here is from genome assembly GCF_963455305.1 of Plecotus auritus. Classification (NCBI taxonomy): domain Eukaryota; kingdom Metazoa; phylum Chordata; class Mammalia; order Chiroptera; family Vespertilionidae; genus Plecotus; species Plecotus auritus. The sequence goes on along the minus strand of NC_137775.1, from coordinate 29,291,787 downwards.
GAGAGAGCAGGGTGATCTGACCCTGCTTCTCTCTCCAGGCCTTACTAGTAGCTGCTGCCACTGCTGATCAGCCCCACCTCTCTCTCTCTCCCAGAGGTCAGCAATTCAGCCCATTCACCTGCTGCACGTGCAGCTTGGTGTTCAGTCCAGCCTGTTGGCGAGGGGGCTGAACTGCTGACCTCTGAAAGAGAGAGAGAGACTTGGCTGCTGGCAAGGCCCAGAGAGAGAAGCAGGGTCTGCAGCTGATCAGACCTGCCTCTCTCTCTCTGAGAGGTCAGCAGTTCAGCCCACTCGCCTGCTGTGTGCGCAGCCTGGCATTTGGTCGAGCCTTCAGTCATTTGGGATGTTATGACCCTGGCTTTTTATATATTAGATACATAATGAGTACATAATCTTTGGTAAATTAGTTACTAAATAATTCAAATGACTAATATTCTTAAAAAACAGGTGCTTTTAAAAGTAAGAGTGTATTAGATTTTCTAATATGCAATAAATATATTTGAATAAAATATACCCAGAAATGTATAATGTTAAAACTATGACTATCCTACTCATTCAGGTATGGTTTTGCCCCAACCATGTTGCCAAATCTGATAAAGTCATAGTGGTCCTTGCTTCTCCAGAGCTCTCTGTGACATTTGGTAGTAGTTGACTACTCTTCCCTTTAGGATTCAGTCTTAAGCCTCATCTTATCTTTCTGTAATTTCTCTTTCTCAACAAAAGTGAACACTTACTTCAGCTGAATATGATTAAATAATTCTAGGATTAAACTTAACTCTTTATTCACAGAAGAATTAGAAATATTTCCTGAGATGAGAATTCCTTTAAATCCTATAGACTTACTTGCTCACATAACCATGCTTTTCTTCTTTTCCTCTTTTATGAAAGACAAAATTTCACACTGCTTACCAATGATCAGATCTTCTGACTAGACTCTGGCAAACATTTCCTCCCATTTTAAGAACACTAATACTGTCAATTATATTACTCTTCTCTAATTAACTATTCCAATACTAATAGATATATTTTATCTGCATTTAAGCATTTAGACTCTTATCTTTTGTGAACCAGAATAAATGAAAAATAATAAAACATTACCTGAGTTAGCAATTTATTTCTCTTCTATATGTCAAAGGCTAATTTCTAAAAAGAGTTTTCTTCAAAATTTTTTATTGTCATTTTTTCAATACTCATTAAGTTCCTAACTCCAAATCTATGTTGTCCCACACCATCACTAGAACAATTTTTGATAAGGCTTTCTGGTTGTCCATGTAGCTAAATTCAGTTTAAAAAATAATTTCCCTAATATACCACTCCCTCCATTTTTTTTTTAAATTTCTGATACCAAATTCCCTTTCGCTATTGTCTATCAATACTCTTTGTGGATTCCTTTTTTTTCTGTTCATAAGAGTTCCTATGAATTTGGTTTATGACAGGTTTTCTTATTCTTTTACTATAAAATATTTTTGCAGCCCAGATTCTTATATAAAATTCAAATTCATAAGCCCAACTATTGCTATAAGGAATATATACATACATACCGGTATATAACCTTATACACAGAAAAGTTCTCACATCTCAAGGATAAATCTCAATAATCTTATTTTCTACTTCCACATAATCAAAGTCAGTATAGAGGACATTTCCTATAGTCCAGAAGACTCCTTCATTCCCATTTCTGGTCAATATTTTCACTACTCTATTTCACCAGTTCTTGAACTAATATAAATGGAATTTCATAGTATATACTAGAGGCCTGGTGCACGAATTTCGTGCATGGGGTGGGGGAGTGTCCCTCAGCTCAGCCTGCACTCTCTCCAATCTGGGACCCCTCGAGGGATGTCCCGGTGGGATCGGGCCTAAATGGGCTGTTGGACATCCCTCTCACAATCCAGGACTGCTGATTCCCAACCACTCGCCTGCCTCTGCCTGATTGCACCTAACTGCTTCTGCCTGCCAGCCTGATCACCCCCTAACCCAGGGGTGGGCAAACTTTTTGACTCGAGGGCCACAATGGGTTCATAAACTGGACTGGAGGGCCGGAACAAAAGCATGGATGGAGTGTTTGTGTGAACTAATATAAATTCAAAGTAAAGGAGCGGAGGGGAGAGCAAGAGAACCCTCCACTCTTTCGGCTCCGTGGGCCAGATAGAACAGCCGAACGGGCCGGATCCGGCCCGTGGGCCGTAGTTTGCCCATGGCTGCCCTAACAACTCCCCTGCCAGCCTGATCAATGCCTAACTGCTCCCTGGCTGGCCCGATTGCCACTAACTGCCCTCCCCTGCTGGCCCGGTCACCCCAACTGCCCTTCCCTGCAGGCCTGGTCCCCTGCAACTGCTCTCCTCTGCAGGCCTGCCCCTCCCCCCCCCAAATGCCCTCCCCTGCAGTCCTGGTCCCCTCCAACTGCCCTCCACTGCTGACCTGGTCTCTCCCAACTGCCCTCCTCTGCCGATTGGTCACCCCTAACTGCTCTCCCTGCTTGCCCACAACTGCCCTCCTCTGCAGGCCTGGGTCCCCCCCAACTGCCCTCCCTTGCTGGTCTGGTCTCCTCCAACTGCCCTCCTCTGCCGACCTGGTCACCCCTAACTGCCCACAACTTCCCTCCTCTGCAGGCCATCTTGTGGCAGCCATCTCGTCTCCACATGGGGGCAGCCATCTTGTGTCTTGGAGTGACAGTCAACTTGCATATTACTCTTTTATTAGATAGGATTCTTTTGTATCTGTCTTCTTTCACTCAACATCATTTCTGTGAGATCCAGCCATATTACTACATAGAGTAAATTATTTTTCATTGCTTTGGATTTTTCCACTTCATGAATATACCAAAATATATTTTCATTTCAATTTGATAGTGATCAGGTAACTTCAGAACATTGGCTTCCATTAATAAAGTTTCTGTGGACATTCTTGTACATGACATAAGGTTACACAGGCATTTGTTTGTGTTTGGAAATGTTTCTCTACATGATGCATTTCTTTTCAGACACTTAAATTATTATATTTTGAGATACTTTCTAATAGTTAAGTGGATATTTTTGGGGAAAGGAACTCAACGAAGTTCCTCACACCACCATTCTGCTTCAATTTCTTTTTCTTAATCTATAGATTTAGTATTTTGTTTTTCTCTTGTTTGAGCTTTTTAGTTTAACCTCTTGAGTTATTCTTTACAAGATCATCCTTGATATTGAAATATGCATATTAATAATTGCATTGTATATCAAACAATGTAAGATTCTTAAATAATGCAACAATTTTTAAATTATTTAAATCCATTATTTTCCTCTTTGGTTTTATGGTATTTTTGTTCTTGTTTTTAAAAATAGTGTTTCACAAAACTGCAACTCACTCTTTGAAGTGGAAAATATTCCTTCCTGGGAATAGATTTCTTCACAGACTAACAACTATAAAATGGAGAAATTATATAAAAATGCTTTTCAAATCACTGGGCATCAAGCTATGAATCAGTGTGGTCCCTAAAAGACAAGAAGACAAGGTAATCTCTGTGGAAGCCTCATGGACTACTAGAGTTAAGAAAAAGTTGAATGTTCAGAAGACCAAAGCAGCTAGAGTTCACAGGATAACAGAATACCTGGAGGTTGAGAACTGCACAGAAAGATTTGGAAAAGATCCAGGGATTTAAGAAAGTTCCCAGCGACTTTCAGTTGAATATTCATTAGATGCACATAAGGAAAATACCCACAATTGGGAAAAGAAACATGCAGAAGGATTAGAAGTAAGAGCACTTGGGGCTTCCAAAGTGTTGGTAATGATGACTGCTTCTACCACCCAGACTGGAAAACCAGTCATGTACAGAACATCAGGGTATTAGTCTGCTTAGGCTGCCATAGCAATACTACAGACTAAGTGGATTAACCAACATCATTTATTTTATCAGGGTTCTTGGGGCTCGAAGTCAAAGATCCAGGTGTCAGCAGCGTTGATATTCGATGAAACCTCTTTTTTTGGCTCGCAAACAGCCTCATTCTTCTGATGTCCTCACATGGCCTTTTCTCTGAGCATGTTATACTCCTGTCTCTTTATATTTTATAAGAGCAAAACCCTAATGGATTAGGGCCCCATTCTTATGACCTTTTGTAACTTTACCTCTTTACATGCCCTATATAAAAATGCAGTCATGTTGGGAATTAGGGCTTTAACATTTATTTGGGGGGAACACAAGTCAATCTATAAGAATAAATGCTTTTTTGGAGGGTGAGTAATTTGTCTTAAGCAAAGACTATTCTAGGCCCTCTAAACAAAAGTCTTAAAAGTAAGATCAGAAAGGATCTAACTCTTTCCAAGTGAATTAACTATACCCATAACAAAGTTCAAAAATGTTGTGTGAATGTACAAATTTCCAGCAGTCAACAAGTTAAAAATTAACAATATTTGGCACCCAAGAAATAACAAAGACATGAAAGAAAGTAGAACATTATAATGAATAAGAAAACCCACTGCATGGGAGAACATAAATGCCAATGTTATTTCTGATAAGGGTTTAATCTCCAAAATTTATAGGAAACTCATACAACTAAACAAAAGGAAGATAAACAACCCAATCAAAAAATGGGCAAAGGACCTAAATAGACACTTTCCAAAAGAGGACAAACAGAAGGCCAAGAGACATATGAAAACATGCTCAAAGTCACTAGTCATCTGAGAGATGCAAATCAAAACGACAATGAGGTACCATCTCACACCTGTCAGAATGGCTATCATCAACAAATCAACAAATGACAAGTGCTGGCGAGGATGTGGAGAAAAGGGAATCCTTGTGAACTGCTAGTGGAATGCAGACTGGTGCAGCCACCGTGGAGAACAGTATGGAGTTTTCTCAAGAAATTAAAAATGGAACTCCCATTTGACTCAGCAATCCCACTTCTAGGAATATATCTCAAGAAATCAGAAACACCAATCAGAAAGGATAGATGTGCCCCTATGTTCATAGCAGCACAATTTACAATAGCTAAGATTTGGAAACAGCCTAAATGTCCATCATCAGATGAGTGGATTAGAAAACTGTGGTGCATCTACACAATGGAATACTATGCTGCTATAAAAAAGAAGCAACTCTTACCATTTGCAACCGCATAGATGGAACTGGAGAGCACTAGGCTAAGCGAAATAAGTCAGTCAGATAAAGATATATACCACATAATCTCACTCATTTGTGGAATATAGTGAACAACATAAACTGATGAACAAAAATAGATCCAGAGACAGAGAAGCATGGTACTGACTGTCAAACCTCAGAGGGAAGGCAGGGGAGGAGGATGGTGGTAAGAGATCAACCAAAGGACTTGTAAGCATGCATACAAGTATTACCAATGGACATAGACACTGGGGTGGGGGGATGAGGGCATGTGCTGGAGGGTGGCAGTGGCTGGGGAGAAGTCAATGGAGGAAAAATAATCCTATATAATAAAAGGCTAATATGCAAATAGACCAAACGGCAGAATGACCCGTCACTATGCCACGCACTGACCACCAGGGGCAGACACTCAACTCAGGATTTGACCCCTGGTGGTCAGTGCACTTCCCCTGGGGGAGTGCTTCTCAGCCAGAATCCTTGTTCACAGCTGGCAAGCTCAGCAGCGGTGTCGGGAGCCTCTCTGGCCTCCGCAGCAGTTGGACATCCCCCGAGGGCTCCTGGACTGCTAGAGGGCACAGGCCGGGCTGAGGGACTCGCCCCCCCTGAGTGCACGATTTCATGCACTGGGCCTCTAGTATTGTAATAGTTATGTATGGGCAAGGGGGGTTACTTGAAATATCAGAGGCAACACTCTGTAAAATATATTATTGTCCAACCACAAAAATAAAATAAAATAGAAAATTATAATGATAATAACAGGAAAAAAACAATATTGGATTGGATGTAAAACTAAGACCCTATTATATTATACCTATAAGAAACATTCTTTAAATATAAAAACAAGTTAGGATAAATAATGTAATAAAGATATACTATGCCAACATCAATTAAAATAATGCTGGAGTGACTATATTAATATCACAAAACTAGATTTCATAGCAAAAAAAACATTATTTTTTCATAATGATAAAGTAGTTCATGAATGGGACATAATAATTCCAAATATTTATGTGCCTGAAGATACAAATTCAAATCATGTGAAGTAAAATTGCTAAGAATTCAAGGACAAATAGACCAACCTACAATTATATTGACATATCAATACATCCTTTAAATAATTAACAATACAAGTAGCAGAAAATCAGAAATAATACAGAAGATTTGTACAACACTATTAGCCAGTCTGACTTAATTGACATTTATAGAGCACTCCACACAACATCAGAAAGCACATTCTTTTCAAATGTACATAGAACATTTTTATTAAGAGAGACCAAATCCTGGGCCATAAAACATTTCTTAAAAAACTGGAAAGAATAAAATCAGGTGAAGTATGTGCCCTGAATTCAATGTAAATATTTTAGAAATCAATAACAGAAGGATATCTAGAAATTCTTCCAATATTTGGAAACTAAAGAACTCATAAATTAAAGAAGATTTAAAAAACAAGTTAGTTATTTTGTTTAAAATAAAAGAAATGCAGCATATAAAATTTTGTGTTGTACATAAATTTGTGGAATGTTATTGCACTAAATGCCTATATCAGTAAAGGGAAAAAAATTCAAATAATTTGAGGCTCAAAATGACTTAATTTTTGACCCAAGAAACTAATAAAATTATACAATTAAACTTAAATTAGGCCAAATAAAGTACATAATAAAGATCAGAACACAAATCAATGAAATCAGAAACAGAAAAATATTAGGGAAATTCAAAGAGTTAAAAAAGTGCTATTTCAAAAAGATCAATATAATTGATAAGGGAATATTATCAATAAAATCAGCAACTTAAGGTGAAATGGACAAAAACTATGGAAGTTAGCACAAAAAAGTAAATAAACTGAATAGCTCTATATCTATTAAATAAATTTAATTTGCAGCTTAAAACCTATAGATTAAAAGATTCCAGAAAAGATGCATTTACTGTTAAATTACAACAAACATTTATAACACAAATTGTATAGAAAAAATTCCAGAATATTGAAAAGAGAAAACACATTCTATAAGATGAGGATTACCCTGATATCAAAACCCAACAAAAACTTATAATAAAACTGCAGAACAATATCTTTTCTCATCTCAACATTTTTAAATCTTATACTTTTAGCATTCTGACTCAAAAACAGATAACATCTCCTTCAGTTTATTAGTTTGGACTAAAGAAAGTCACTTTTTTCCCCCAAAGCACTTTTAATATTGTTACCAATATTGCAATCACTTCCTTAAGTTTATTTGTAATATACAGTATTAATTGAGACAAATATTTTAGTTCTCATTTATATAAATAAATTCAATACAGAATCACTGAAAAGAGTAAACTATAAAGTTCTTGAGGCCCACAATCTGAAGAACAAGGTGATTTTTCTGACATTATGAAGTAATTGAGTATTTCACATAGTTTGTTTCCAGAAAAAATAAAATGTAACTGTCTAAAAATGAAAAAAAAATCTGTAACTATTTAAGGGCTTCCCTTGGTTTTCTATTGCTGATTACCACAAATTCAATGGCTTAAAACAACCAAAATTTAATATTATCTTATAGTTCTGTAGATCAGAGTTTGAGGTAGACTCAGCTAGCTTCTCTACTTTAGGTCACTCATGGCCAAAATCAACGTGTAAATTGGCCTGGGCTGTTAACTAATGGCTCTGGGGGAGATCAAGCTTCCAAACTCATTCAGGTCCTTGGCAGAATTGTTTGTTTTGGTTGTAGGACGGAGGTCCCCATTTCCTGGCTTGCTGTCAGCCAGAAGTCACTCTCAGCAATTTAAGGCCACCTGTGTTCTCTGTCATACCATCACTGCATCTTCAATCTGGCAATGGTGGTACAGTCAGTCTGTCATGCTTTGAATCTCTCTGACTTCTGCCATATCTCTCTCACTGCAGCTCAAGAAACTGTTTATTTTTAAAGGCTCATATGATTCGATTGTGTCCACAGAATAATCTTTCTATTAAAAAAAAATGTTCTTAATGATTTCAGAGAGAGAGAGAGGAACATCAATGATGAGAATCATTGATTGGCTGCCTGCAGCACACCCCCTACTGGGGATCAAGCCCATGACCTGAGCATATACCCTGACCAGGAATCGAAGCATGACCTACTGGTTCATGAATCCACACTCAACCACTGGGCCCCATGGGCTGTGGTCCCTATTTTTTGGCATATAACCTCAAATACTTTCTCAAAATCTTTTGCCAAATAACCTATTATACATCACAGATTCCAGGAAGTATGGTGTGGATAGCTTATGGAGGCCCTTCTTTGTTCAGTATATGAAAGTTTCCATATATTCCCGATTTTTAAACAATATCCCATAAAATGTAATATATGTAAAATTAATGGAAAGAACTATGTAAGTGGGAATGAGTCAATTATCTAGTGAATGAGCCTCCAGCATTATCTCCAGCATTATCAACTTCTCTATTGAGCTTTGTTGTTCCTTCTTGATCTTTACATGAAAACACACCTAAAAAAATCATTGAACAATGTAAAGTTCCCATTAAGAGATATGTGAAAAATAGAATGCAAGCCCCAAACCATTTCTAATGTATAAGTGAGCACATCATATTTGACTCTGAAAAAATATAATCCCAAGAATCAAGAGTATATATGCTTTTTAATTACAATTGTGGAGGTTCAAATGTGATTTTCCTTGGAAATATCAACTTTTCCTAAAATTTTCTACATGACCTAAATTAGGGTTATGATGATCATTTATTTTATTCTAGTATAAGGAAGATGTTAATGTGTGCTTTGGCAGAAAATGCAATTATCTCTCTTTTTCTTTAAATCATAAATGTTGTGCATTTATAATTCTACATCAGTGTTTTCCTTTTGTTCTTTTTCATCCTTCATAGCTGTTTGTGAATTACCATTCCTCATTGTCATCTGCAGTGAGTCCACATTTACAGCAAAAAATTCAACTAACTCCACTGTTTAAATTTCTCCTTCGAGGTAATTATAAACTTGGTTCTGGAGAGAAAAAAAAAGTAAAATGTGTGAACTTAATGTTTTAAATGTGAGTCAGTAGAATTTATAAAAGAAACCAAGAACTATCTTAAAAAGTGAAGGTCTTGGTGCCAGCCATTTTATTTCTGACTTAACGAGCGTGTTAAAGAACTGAGGCTTTTGGAGTACTTTTAATATGGGGGATTCTTTCTGTGTTATTTTCACTAAAATTTCAGCAAAGAAAACTTATGGTAACTCATTTTCATTTTATAATTCTCTGTTATCTCAACAACTGAATATCAACATTACTCCATGATGAGAAACATTGTCTAGTTCCCATAAATTTTAGCTTTATTCAAAAATACTGATAGATACTATGTGCCAAATATTCTGTTTTCCGTTAATATTTTGGCAATAGTACCAAGTTTGACACTAGAACATTTTAACTTGGAATCATAATTATGTTTATGTATTCATGGGTTTAAAATTATGCAGAATATTTTAGATAAAACATATCCTAGCACATTTTTATTAAATTTGGTTTTAAAAGCATAGTTCCCGTGATTTCCTCTAAATTACTAGCAGAGGGCCACTTTCTCAGACTGCACTTCTTTATATAAACTTTTTCATGAACCTGTACTCAATTACTTTTTTAATCTTCACTGAATTAAAATTATATAAACATATGAGAACATGTGTCTTCCTTCCAACAAGCTGCAAGCAGTATCTGAAAGAGACTGGAATCACTGAATTTAGTAACATGGGGGAAAAAGTTGAAGTTAGTCCAACAGTTATATCCATGATGCCAAATTACTGTTCCTAACAGGTTTCTTTTATGTTCTACTGAACATCAAGTGGATCTTGCTTCATGCAAATGAAATTAAGAGAAGGAAAATAAATACATACCAAATTTGAAAAAAAAATATGAAAATATTTCTATAATGCAAATAGGGGACCATGATTTAGTAAAATAAACATAATTCTACTCAAATTCAGATGTGCAGGAAATGATTCATTATATTTCTGACATAATATTCAATTTGAATTTAAGATCCTATTTTCCCATTTATGTGGAAGGAAAAGCCATTTTACCATTACTAGTATTTCTTCCACAATGACCAAGACTTGAACAAAGTTCTGAGTTTGGGGTATAGAGAAGAGAGGTCGATCAGCAAGGCCCAGGTGAGCAACTGCAGGTTCACATGTTATCCGCCCAGTGGCACCATGCAGGCAGGAAAAGCTGAGGCATCTAGTCACACTGAGGTTTTGTATTCTTTTCCCAGACTGGGAGCCTTGGTGCCCAAGGTTTTGTCTTCCTATTTGACTTGACAATCATTCATCCCTGAAATCCTAACTCCAATTCCAGGATTCCAGCAGAGGTAGAGTGTAGATCACAGTAACTCTTAAACCCTAAACCAAACTTTTCTGCTGATCTTGTGGAAATCTCTATTATCTCAATTTCAAAAATCCCAATACAAAAGTCATTAACCTACCTTTATCTTTCCCCCTAACAAACGTATCCATAAATAGGTTTCTAAAATAAAAGCTAGAAGAGAGATTGTCTTCTCTTCTGGTTTCAGTCAAATTAACAAGGGATGGGAAATAATTTTTTAAAAATATAACATATAGCTCATAATTGTATTTATCAAAAAGATTTGTACGAGTTACTGTGCAAGCTGTGACAAACTGTAATTTATCTTTCAATATGATTATTTTTAAAAAGGCATAATTTGTTACCTATTTTATCCCAACATAATATATTGCTCAACTATTTTTCTTAAAATTACATAAATCACACGATGCATACTCTTCAAGACCTGTTTTTTTCACCCTTTATTTTGTTGGATGATATCTATTTTTATATTCTATTGCATTAATATATCAAAATATAGTGATTAATTATATTATTGATAGATATTCAAATTGCTATCAGTTTTTTAATATTACAAAAGTGCTCTTTGAGATAGAAAATAGATATTTCAGTATTACATATGAAATGTACTTATAGTATACATCTAAGAATATAATTATTTTACCTGAAAATATGCAAATATTTACTACCTTACCTAATAATAGAGAAACATGTAAATTGACCATACCACCGCTACGCCCACAACCAATCAGAGTGAGTATGCAAATTAACCCAACAAAAATGGCAGTTAATTTGCATATATACCTGGGTCCCTGGAACCTCCTTGGCACCCAGGCTTTAGGCTTGGGAAGAGGCCGAGCCTGCGATTGGAGGGGTGAGGGGTGCCCGCTTCCCAAACCTAAAGCCTGGGGCAGAGGCTTTAGGCTTGGGAAAGGGCCAAGCCTGCGACCAAACGCAGACCATCCAGAAGTCAGTGCTGGGTTGCCCAGCTGCAGCCTGGCGACCCAGCACTGACTGCCCAGGTGGCTGAGACCCAGAAAGTGAGTCAGGGTCTGATCTGCAGCCTCAGTGGAAGCTGTTGATCAGTGTACTTACCTCTCTCTTTCTCTCCCTCTTTCTTTCTGATCTTTGCCAGCAGCCAGGCTTTTCTTTCTCTCCAGGCCTCAGTGGCTGCCCTGGGGCTGCTGTTAAGCCCCACCTCTTTCATCAGGCCCAGAGATAGGCCTGGAGATGCTAACTGGCATAGGAACCGACCAATCAGAAGCAAAGATGGGTGCTGTGGGAAACCAATGGCTGCCTAGGAGGCAGAGCTTCTGATGCTGACTGGCATAGGAACTGACCAATGAGAACCAAATCTGGGTGCTGTGGGAAGCCAATGGCTGCCTAGGAGGCAAAGCTTTTGATACTGGCATAGGAACCGACCAATCAGAACCAAAATGGCCAGCAGATGAGGGAAGTTGGGGACAACATCAGGCCTGCAGGAGAGGGCAGTTAGGGGTGATCAGGCTGGCAGACAGAGGCAGTAGGGGCAATCAGGCAGGCAGGCAGGTGAGCAGTTAGGAGCCAGTGGTCCCAGATTGTGAGAGGGATGTCTGACTGCCGGTTTAGGCCCGATCCCTGGGATCGGTCCTAAAATGGCAGTCGGACATCCTGCAAGGGGTCCCCAATTGGAGAGGGTGCAGGCTGAGTTTACAGAACGCCCCCTTCGTGCACAAGTTTCATGCACCGGGCCTCTAGTTTACATATATGTTTCTACTTACATATATGTTTACTTTTTCTATATAGTTGGGTCTTTTTCTTATTGGTCTATAAAGAATATTTATATAATTTAGAAAATAATATTTTTTCTATGCTCTTTTTTGCAAATATTTTCTGCTAGTATGTGGTTTATCTTTTACTGTTTTGTTCCATAAACATTCCTTAATTTTATTGCAGTTGGCAATTCATTAAATTTCCTTAAGACATGTTTTGTATGAGTGTGTGTGTGTGTGTGTGTGTTCCTTAGAGAATACAGATATTCTTCTGTATTTATTCTAATATTCCTCTGGATTAGATTTTAAGCATTCTAGATATAAAATTTCCTTTTTTTTTTAATGTGAACCACTAAAATTAATAGCACCATTCATTGAGATGCTCAAAATATTCTAATAAACAATATCACATTAATTATCTATCAAATCTCTGTGGGTCTATTTATTACCTCTCCATTTTTTTCTATTGATCTACTTATCTATCCCCTGAACCAAAGCAGATCCTCTAAATTATGATTTTGTACTATGTCTCCATATAGAAAATGACTCCCACCCTAATCTTGTCATTCTTCTTCTTTATGCCTTAACTATCCTTGGTTCTTCTCTCCTTCATTATAAAATCTGCTTGTTCATTTACATTTTTTATTTTGGTATTTTGTTTGGAATTCTGTTGAATCTATAGATCAAGTTTGAAGAGAATAAATGTCTTTAAGGAGTGAGTTTCTATCCCTAAGCATTTTTTCTTTCATGTACTTAGAACTTTCTTAATATCTTTCAATATATTTAAAAAGATCTTCCATAATCCTTGCATGCATCATTTTTTTATCTTCACACATAATACCTCATATTGTTTCTGTGACAGATGGGATCTTCAAAATTATGTTTGTCATTGCATAGCAGTCTAGGTGACCTTTTCTGTTAAATTTCTGTGAAGATAATCATATTATTTGTAAATGCTGATAGTCCTTTCTTTCTAATCATTATAGCTTTTTGTCCTTGGGTAAATATAAAAGCTAAGACCTCTCATAATAGGTAGAATAAATGTTTTAAAACTGAACATTTATTACTGTATTATTTCTGATTTAACATCAAATAAATAATTTACTCAGAATTTTTGTGGCTAATTTTATCTGGGTAAAGAAATTTTTATGTCAATTTTGTTATGAGTTTCTATCCTGAATATTTCCTGAATATTATGAATGATATGATTTTGTTCCCTTTAAACTTGAATACAGCATTTTATGTTTGAAATTTTTCATTCAGTAGCATAGTGGTAAGCATTTTTACTTCATTAAATTTTACTTAAGATATCTTTAAATGGTAATATAACATGATCATAAGTTAGCAATATTTATCTGCAAGTAATAATGATTTCACACAAATTAATTTCAGGTATAGATCTTCTTGATGAACCAAAGACAGAAAATGATAACTAAAAAGCAATTAAAATCATATTAGCCGAGAGATAAGTTTGATTTATCTTATTGAACAATATTCATCTAAATTAAAATTCTAGCTCCTTGAAATATTTTGTAAATTATGGTTTTCCTTAGAAATTCAAATTAATTAAATTAGTGGTAAGATTTGGCATCAATATTATAATTCTCATTCCTATAACATCCTCACTTTTTTACAAGGTCATAAACATGGAAAAATATGGTTCTTCGTTCATAGCATCTCTAAATATCTTACCTAATAATAGAGAAACATGTAAATTGACTGTACCTCTGCTATGCCCACAGCCAATCAGAGTGAGTATGCAAATTAACCCAACAAAGATGGCAGATAATTTGCATACAACCTGGGTCCCGGGAACCTCCTCAGCACCCAGGTCATTCCCAGCCTGCGATCAGAGGGCGGGGGGGCCCCCTACCCAAGCCTAAAGCCTCGGGCGGAGGCTTTAAGCTTGGGAAGGGGCCGAGCCTGCAATTGGAGGGGCCGGGGGGGGGGGGCCCTTTTCAAGCATGTCTATTTATTTATTTATTTATTTATTTATTTATTTATTATTGTTTATTATTACATACTAGAGGCCTGGTGCATGAAATTTGTACACCAGGTGCGGGGGGGTTGTCCCTCAGCTCAGCATGCACCCTCGGGTGGAGGCTTTAGGCTTGGGAAGGGGCCGAGCTGGCCATGGAAGGGGTGGGGCCCCCTGCCCAAGCCTAAAGCCTGGGCGGCCCGAGCTGGCAATCAGACAGGGGGTGGGGGGGCCTGACCAAGCCTAAAGCCTCAGGCAGAGGCTTTAGTCTTGGGCAGGGGCCACGCCTAGGATTGGAAGGAAGGGGAAAAAATCAATGGAAACGTACCCTCAGGTGAGGATAAAAAGAAAAATAAAGAAAGAAATGTCATATCCTATGAAAGACACATCTTGAAAATGCCTAAAGAAAGTTGTCATTTTTTCATGGTGAAGGGACAGGAGTCCGTGTTGATGAAAATACCTTGGTGGCTGCAGTGACTGGCAGTGGCTGCAGCAGTGGGGTGATGGGGCTGGCGCCTTCCCCTGATCAGCCCGGTCACCTCCCGCAAAGGGAGGCCAGACTGTGGCTTAGGTCCACTCCCAATGGGGAGCAGGCCTAAGCCATCAGTAGGACATCTCCTGAGGGCTCCCAGTATGTAAAAGGGGCCAGACTGTGCTGAGGGACCCCTCCCCAGTGCACAAATTTCATGCACCGGGCCCCAAGTTTTGTATAATTCATATCACATAAGTAGGGACAACTGTAATTAAAATACTGTTTTATATTTATTAAGGGGCTTTATTGTTTTTATTTTTTGACATTTTTCTGGGTTTATTTTTTATTTATTTTTTAATTTTTATAATGGGCTTCCTGATGGTAAGACGTTTTTATACCCAGTATGTACTGCTGTTTTTGATCTAGACTTTTTCCTTGTTCATCATGTGATGTGACTTTATGATGCTTCTCCATCTCTAGATTTCCTTTTAAGTCTTAAATATTCAGGCTATGTTTTAAAAAGTCATGGTAAATATGTCTACTTATTTATTTATTTATTTATTATTGTTTATTATTACATACTAGAGGCCTGGTGCATGAAATTTGTACACCGGGGGGGGGGGGGGGCGGTTGTCCCTCAGCTCAGCATGCACCCTCTCCAATCTGGGACCCCTCAGGCGTTGTCCCACTGCTGGTTTAAGGGATCGGGCCTAAACTGGCAGTAGGACATCCCTCTCACAATCCAGACTGCTAGCTCCTAACCACTTGCCTGCCTTTCAGCCTGATAGACCCCTAACCGCTCCCCTCTGGCCTGATTGATGCCTAACTGCTCCCCTGCCAGCATGATTGTCCCCAGCTGCCCTCCCCTGCCGGCCTGATCACCCCCAACTGCCTTCTCCTGCAGGGCTGAGGGGACTGGGGTACTCCAGCTAAATGAGGCAGGCCTGAGGGGACTGGGGGACTGAGGCTGGATGAGGCAGGGCTGAGGGGATTGTGGGACTCCAGCTGGATGAAGCATGCAATGCCTGCCACCCCCTTGTGGGGCTGAGGTGACTGGAGGACTCCAGCTGGATGAGGCAGGCCTAAGGGGACTGGGGGACTGGGGGACTGAGGCTGGATGAGGTGGGGCTGAGAGGACTGGGGGACTCAGGCTGGATGAGGCGGGGCTGAGGGAACTGTGGGACTTTGGCTGGATGAGGCTGGGCTGAGAGGACTGGGGGACTCCAGCTTGATGAGGTGGGGCTGAGGAGACTGGGCGCTGCCATCTTGTGGCTATGGGCACTGCTAACTTGTGAGGGCGCGACAGTCAATTAGCATATTCCCTCTTTATTGGCTGTGGGCGCTGCCATCTTGTGAGGGTGTGACTGTCAATTAGCATATTCCCTCTTTATTAGATAGGATGTCTCCTTTTTCCCCCATCAACCCTTCCCTAGCCACTCCCACCTCCCAGGACAAGCCCCCACTGCCCCAGTGTCCATGTCCATTGGTTATGCTAATATGCATGCATACACTTCCTTTGGTTGATCTCTTACCCCCCTCCAACCTCCACCCTCCCCTGTCTTCCCTCTGAGGTTTGAGGGTCTTTTCGGTGTTTCTCTGTCTCTGAATCTATTTTTGTTCTTCAGTTTATATTGTTCATTATATTCCACAAATGAGTGAATTCATGTGATATTTATCTTTCTCTGACTGGCTTATTTTGTAAGAAAATAGTTCTCTACAGATAGTCACAATGCGCTGCGTCATACTGGAAAATTAATCTTGATTATTATAGCAGAAGACATCTTGGCTAGGGCATATGCTGGTCATGGGCCACTGAGATTTCCTGTTCTCAACGCCAGTTGGTTTTGCTTCTGAATGAGTTCTTCAAGGCCAGGGACAGTGTCTCAATCATCTTTAAATTTTTGAGGACCTAAAACCATACCTGATACACATTTGGGACTAAATGTTTTTTTACATTTTATTTATTATTTAAATTATTCTTTAAAGTATTACATATGTCTCCTTTTTTTCCCATTGACTTCTCCTCAGCGGTTCCCACCTCCCAGCACTACTGTCTGTGTCCATTGGTTATGCTTATTAAGGGATTTTTAAAAGGAAACTTTAAAAACAAAATTCTAGTTTCATTTTTTTGCCTATACCTATACAATTTTCCCAACACTATTTATTGAAGAGACTGGCTTTACTTCATTGTATGCTCTTGCCTCCTTTGTCAAATATTAATTAAGTATAATGGCTTGGGTCAATTTCGGGGTCCCTGTTCTGTTTCATTGATCTATATGTCTGTTCTTGTGCCAGTATCAGGCTGTTTTGATTACAATGACTTTGTAGTATAGTTTGATATCTTGTATTGTGAGTCCTCCTACTTTGTTCTTCTTTCTCAGGACTACTGGAGCTATTTGGGGTCTTTTTTTTTATTCCATATGAATTTTTGGAGTATTTGTTCTAAATCTGTAAAATATGCTATAGGTATTTTAATAGAGATTGCATTGAATCTATAGATTGCTTTGGGTAGTATGGACATTTTAATAATGTTGATTCTACCAATCCATGAACACAGTATATTCTTCTACTTGTTTATATCTCCCAAAAAACAAAAACAAAAAAAGAAAGAAAGAAACTAGACCACCAACTTACACCATCCACAAGAGTAAACTCAAAATGGACAAAATACTTAAATGTCAGTCATGCAATCATAAAAATCTTAGGATAAACCATTGGCAGCAAAATCTCATACATCTCTCCTAGCAATATGTTTAACAATAAATCTCCTAAAGCAAAAGAAACTAAGGAGAAAATAAACAACTGGATTTTATCAAAATAAAATGCTTCTGCACAGCAAAAGAAACCATCAACAAAATGAAAAGAGCCCACTGCATGAGAGAACATATTTCCCACTGATACATCCAATAAGGGGTTATTTTCCAAAATACATAAGGAACGCATACAACTTAACAAAAGGATGACAAACCATCCAATTAAAAAATGTGCAAAGCACCTAAATAGATACTTCTCTAAAGTGGACATGCAGGAGACCAGGAGACATATGAAAAAATGCTCAAAATCACTGATTATCAGGCAGATGCAAATTAAAACCACACCTGTATTACCTAACACCTGTCAGAGTGGCTACCATCAACAAATGAAAAGTGCTGGTGAGGATGTGGAGAAAAGGAACCCTAGTACACTGCTGGTGGGAATGCAGCTATTATGGAAACAGGTTTTGCATTTGAACTAGAGTAAATGTTTCAATTAATCTATTAATTAAAAAAGTAAATATGGAACTGCCATTTAACACAGTGATCCCACTTCTAGGAATATATCTTAAGAAACCTGAAACACCAATCAGAAAGAACATATGCACCCCTGTGTTCATAGCAACACAATTTACAAAAGCTAAGATTTGGAAACAGCCCAAATGCCCATCATCAGATGAGTGGATAAAAAAGCTGTGGTATGTTACACATTGGAATACTATGTGGCTGTAAAATATAAGGAACTCTTATCTTTGCAAAAGCATGGATGGACCTGGAGATTATTATGCTAAATGAAATAAGCCAGTCAGACAAGTATCACATGTTCTCACTCATATGTGGAATCTAATGAACAAAATAAACTGATGAACAAAATGAGACATAGAAGCATGGAACAGACTGAGGAATTTCAGACAGAAGTCAGGGGTGGAGGGTGGGTGGGGAGTGATTAACCAGGGAACTTATATGCATATATGCATAGCCCATGAACAGATAATAGCATGGTGAAGGCCTGGGAGGGGTGGGTGCGAGGTGGAGGGGGTCAATGGGGAAAAAAAACAACAACACAGAACAAAGAGGACATCTGTAATACTTTCAACAATAAAGATAGTAAAGAAAGAAAAAATTCTAAACTGCCCATTAATAATGCTGAAATAAAACAAATTTACCACTTTTTTTAATCTTCACTGGAGGATATATTTAGAGAGAGGAAGGGAAAGAGAGAGAGAAACATCAATGTGAGAGAGAAACATCCATCTATTGCCTCACATACTTGCCCAGACTGGAAATTGAACCCAACATTTCCCTATGTACCCTGACTAGGAATCAAACCCATAACTTTTTGGTATACAGGACAGTGCTCCAACCAACTGGGCCTCTTTTTTAACTGCAAGATAAATTAACACTTGAATAGTCTGGACTCTGTAAGAGTATCTCTGTAATCAAGAGAGCAATAGGATGTTCTAAAAAATATACTAAGGGATATTTTTACATCTCTCTATTTTTAAATTATTATGAGCACTTATTTTTTTTTAAGAATCAGTTGTATATGGATAGGTAATTAAACATTTTTCTATTGGAAAAGGCTAATGCACCAAGCTGAGTTTAAAAAGTTGCTAAGTACCACATAGTCTGAATTCACACAGCCAACAACTTGACAACAGTTGGGTCCTGGCCCCATTATCATTCAAAGGTGACAAAGCCCAAGGAACAAATGGAAGAGGGAACATTAAGAAGTATTTTAGTGCAAGATTGTGACCTTTCTTTTTCACTCCAAGAAAGTAGGGACCAAAGCTTTGGGTCAATAATGTGTTTGAATAGTAATTTCCCAATATTTTATTCTAGTAACTAAAGGTACTTGAAAAGTATGGAATATAGAACAAAGTATCAGTGATGAAGGTGCTACCCCCACTAAAAAGAAAAAAAGTATGTGACTTATGTGTAATTAGGAGTAAGGGTGAGTGTTGATATAAATTGCACATTTATCACAATTATTAGGAGAAATAAAACCATTTAATGTTATAACTCCCATAATTAGCAATTCCAACTACATATATCTAAAAGGATGGGAAGAAATATACTGCTGTGATAATGACAGTTATATATGGTTGGTGGAAACATGGAAGGCTCTTATTTCCTTATTTTTGTTAATGTGGAAATTTTAAATTTGCCAGTAGAATATATATTATTTTTAATGCAACAAAGAGTCATTGGGGCCACTTTGTGCCAATGTGGATTAGAGACAGGTTCTCCCTATACTAGATAACTGCCTTATGATACCTCTCCTTTTCTTGGACTCATCTAGTAGAAAAGAAAACTATTGGACATTGGAAATATTGTATCATAACACCTTATATTTTCTTTCAGAATGTCTATAATAACTAAGTCAACAGTTTTCCAGAAAAATCTCAAATTAATCTGGTAATCTGTAGACATTGAACATAGAATGTCTTAACTTTCATAGTATTCCATTGGGTGGGTAAGTGCTTCTTAACTTTTTAGTAGGCTTGCCAATCATTTTCAATGCTGTTAATTATCAGGGCCATCTGGTTTCTCTAAATATAGCATGATTTTGAAATTGATCTCTCTGCCTCTGAAAAAATTAATTTTCTTCCTAACGTAGATATATGTTCCTTGTACTTGAAGTAATGCATACAGGTAATTATCAACCTATGTATTGGAAGCACAGCTCCTTCTAAAACCTACATAAGTATTATGAAGTAGTCTTTTTATTTTTTCTTTTAATCCTCACCCTGGGATATCCTGGGATATTTTTCCATTGATTTTCAAAGAGAGTGGAAGAGAGAGAGCAAGACAGAGAGAAATATCCGTGTGAGAGAAACACATTGATTGGTTGCCTCCTGGGAGGAGCCTGCAACCTAGGTACATGTCCTTGACCAGAATCAAACCTGGAACCCTTCAGTCCGCAGGCCGATGCTCTATCCACTGAGCCAAACCGGCTAGGGCATGAGGTAGTCTTTCTAAAAGTAGAGGCTAGAACTATTGATCTCTTATTCTAAGCTTATGACACTTAAAGATAACTGAGAGATGAATATATTTATAAAATACTGATACGTATACATAAACATGATTTTATTTGAATACTTACTAAAGCAATTATTAATTTATGGTGTTATGATGTCACTTGCTTATTTATAGACTCTCATATCAATAGTCAGTTACCGGATAGTCCAATTGGTTCTGATATTCTGACATCATTTCCTACTCTATCTTGGTTGAAAAAAAAGTAAAATACTTCTTATTCATCTTAATATTGAATGTCAGCCAAAAACATTTTTTATTGACTATTAAAAAGGTTTCTTTTTGAGAGGAAAATGTTTTGAGCCAGTGTAACTCCAATGAAAATCTTTATTACGGTTTGGCTTAGTAAAACATTTAACAAAAATAATCAGTTAAATGTAACCTCACAATCTGAGAAATTATGTTAACTATAATACAAATGAGTTTCTTTCCTCTGGGGGAAAAATAGGATAGGCATAAGTTCACACAAACAAGTTATGTTTAGCTTAACATTGATTCCAAAGAAGGCAAAACATTTTACTGATTCTTTTTCAAATGTTATTAATCAGTTGATGTTATTGCATTTAGTTGTTAAATCTTTAAAAATATGATGTAGTTTTATTAAACACAATATGTTAAATTTATCTAAATTTTGTTTCCTGTAATGGTTCTGCCCTTTCTTCAGCTCATAGGGCATGTTTTTTACAAAATAGGGAATGATGTCATTTTATGCAGAGAATAATTTACCACCTGCTGGAAGGAGGAGGCATATTGTGGCAGCTGCATCACTGATTTGAAAAAGCAGCAAAATATAAATGTATAGATGAGTATGTCAGTGTAATGAGTGGGAAAGTGTAACATGCTTTCCCCAACAACAGCTGGAAAATTATCCTAAGCCTAAAATAGTATTTCTGGCTTCCAACCAAATGTTTCTATCTCTAGTACTACACAGAGCAGAAACACTACTCACAAAGAATTCTATATTCTGTTTACAGAAGCAGCATTTTCACTGCATGGCACAATAGATATTGAAGGGGATGAGAAGTAAGGAAAATATATGCTTTATGACTCAATTCATTTTCATATAGGACTCAGAGTCTTCAGAAAAATAAGCAAGAAAAAATGACCCTGGCATCCTTACTGTTGCCTTTTAAAGATTGGAATTGCATAAAGTATAGATTTTTTTAAAATAAAAAGATATGTGAAAGCTCCTTTGGAGCTTTATAAATGCCAGTAATAACTTCAGAAGTAATCTATCTCCAACTAACAACTTTAATCAATTATGAATGAAAAGAAAGCTTTGTGTGTTCATAAAGCATTTAATAAATAGATGA
Source organism: Plecotus auritus (assembly GCF_963455305.1). Lineage (NCBI taxonomy): Eukaryota > Metazoa > Chordata > Mammalia > Chiroptera > Vespertilionidae > Plecotus > Plecotus auritus. The sequence continues at coordinate 29,270,073 of NC_137775.1, read as the reverse complement.
GTTTGTGCAGAAAATACAATCTAATTATATGCATCTGTAAATAATTTTTTCTTGCACAGTCTGTAAACAATGGCTAATATATAAATGTACAGCTAGATACAATTACAGGTGTGTTTTTTATTGTATTTTAAGAATAAAGGCACAGCATCTAAGGGCATGCTCTGTTTTATAAGACATGGGGTAGCAGACACCCTCTGCCATCTCTACAGTGGCAGCAGACTGTTTACATTCATGTTCAATTATTTAATCAATGGCATTCTAAATGTCACATTTAAAAAGTAACACATAGAAATTTAACTTAGAACATAGCCTTTAAGAAATTGATTCTTCTAAACTTATTGATGGTTCTCTTGGGAGCTAAGATATTATGTGATTTTTTGGGGGCAAACATCACAGGTATGCTTAAAAAGATAGTGTCTTTTGTGGTATATAAAGTTGTATCTATTATATGAAGTTTATTAATCCTGTTATTCACAGCTCACACTTTATTTTGTGTATATTTGTCTATTGATTTTCAAGAATGATATATTAAAATTTATGACTTCAGTTGGTTTATCTATTTCTTCTTTTCATCACTTTGTCAATTTCAAGGCTAGATTAGGCCATATAATGTCACTGTTATAATAAGAATTGATCTATTGTTCCATTGGTAGTATGTAATTTTGATTTTTATTGATTTTTTTCTATAAAAACTATTTTACCTGATGTTATATTTGCTAGCCTAGCACTTGTTAGTTTGTACATGCATCATATAACCTTTTTCTATCCTTTTATTTTCCATAGTTCTGCATCATACTTATGGAGTACACCTTGTAGAAAATGTATTGCTGAGTTGTTGCAGGGAGGAGTTGCTGATTTGTCTTTTGGCTGGTAAGTTGAGCACACTTAAATGATTGCCATTACTTTTATATCAAGACATACGTCTCCTAACTTCAACTAATTTTAAGTCTTCCTTTTTCCTTGAATATCTTCTTTTTTTTAACTTTTATGGGAAAATCAATTTTCCCTATTGTTTTAAAAGTTATCATTCTATATTTTCCTATATTTTTTTCTTTAATATTTTAAACTATTGTTATGCTTAATATTTTCATTGATATCTAAAAACTAAACAATATATAGGTCTTATTCTCAGACAAATGTGTAGCTTTGTAAAATGCAAAATAATTTATTCATCTTTATCCCCTTTTATTCTAACTTATATTGATATTATCTGGAAATTTAGTGCCAAATTGCATAACTATGAAGTGGAAATGATAATAGTGCTTATCTCACAGGGAAGTTATGATGTTGGAATGTACATATGTAGCATATTATTTCTATACATGATAAACACTCAGTAATGTTAACAACAAATATAATTTCTATGGAAAATCACTTATTTCTTATTTACTGATAAATCTTCTTAAATGCTCTTTTTGCTGGTGTCAATTATTCAAATGATCTTTCAGAGAAAGTTTAATATGTGAAAATAGAGCTAAGAATATTTTTATTTTATATTAAATGCTATTCTTTCTGGTCATAAGATTTATAATTTACTCCATATAGAATGATAAATTCATTCATGCCTTCTTGCACTTATTGTTGCAATTGGGAATTCTAAATTTTTTCAATCAGGTATTTCTCTTTGAAGGTTTTCTGTTTTTCCTCTATATATATTTATAAACTTCTCTTTGCCTTTGATTTTTTAATTTCACTCTACTGTTTAAATCTGTTATTCTATTTAGCATCTTATAGGTCTTTGCAACCTGAGGATGGGTATATTTCTTCAATTTCGAGAAAGGCTTAGCCATTATTTCTACAACTATTTCCTATCTTCCACAAATATTGTCCTGAAATTTACATGTGTATATCTACACTAAAACTCAGTAATCAAAGCAAATATATTAATTTAGTGTAACAAGATTCAGAGTGGGTAATATTTTTATCATGGGCAACATGTAGAATTGGCAGTACAATCTATCTTCTATATATATAAAAGGCTAATATGCAAAGTGTCCCCTTGGGAGTTTGACCAGGAGACTGGGAGTTCAATTGCTCGCTATGATGTCTGCTGACTACCAGGGGGCAGTGTGGAACAAAGGAAGGCCCCAGCCGGCAGCCAGAAGGCCCTGATCAGCCCTGATCGCTGGCCAGGCCTAGGGACCCTACCCATGCATGAATTTCGTGCACCGGGCCTCTAGTGTATTACTATAAACAGACCAACTTTTGGTCAGTTCTATTACTGGTTTTACATTTTCTCCCTGAAAAGTACCTCCTTTTTTCCTGCAAACAAGGTAGCACTATCCCCTTAGTTCTGCTCATGCACCCTTAATTTGACACTAATCAGGACAATTTGTTTCTGAAAAAACTGTGGCATAATGCACAAGTAATTTATCAACCCTCTTCATTATACCTTATTGAAGAAGCAAATTTAGTAAATAAAATTTATAGAAACATTTGAATTTAAAGTAAAAGAGGGAACTAAGGTTGTTTAAGAATAGTAAATGCAATTTGCAAAAAAAGTGTTATAATTTCTGGACATTTTAGTTGAAAATATTTCCCATGTTAAAAAGGCAAACGTTCATATTATAAATGCATATTATTTTTAATAAGCAAAAGCTCATTGAAGTAAATGAGACCTTTGCACTGTTTCACCCAAAGCAATTTTGTGTAATAAGAGAAATTCCTTTGAGGTAGTCTGTTATGGAATTCAACTGCAGCTCAGTAAATTACTTCTATATCTTTTGAAAGACCAATTTAAAGACAATAAATGCAAATTAAGATATAAGAAGTAAAAGATATGAACCTGTTGTTAATGATGTCTTTTTTAAAGTGTAAGAATAACATAGTTATATTGTTTAGATGAAGTCATTTGAAAAATATCAAGCTCTGTATGACTAAAATATTGGGAAGCTATAGATGATGGTGCATTTGTTTTGGCTAATGCTAATTGTAATCATTAAAAGAGAAAACACATTAGTTGAAAGAGGGCACACTCTATCCCTAGAACTTCATCTATAGTATATTAGTCTCCTCTTATCCATGGGGGGATGTGTTTATTTTTAGAGAGAGGAAGGGAAAGAGAGACAGAAACATCAATGTCAGAGAGAAACATCAATTGGTTGCCTTCCATAAGCTCCCTGACAGGGATCAAACCCTCAACCTAAGTATCAAACACACAGACTTTTGGGGTACTGGATAAGGCGCAACCAACTGAGACACCCAACCAGGGCGTGTGTGTGTTTTAATAGTTTGAAGAAAATTTATCCTTGTTTCAGCAAGAAAAATAATTAATAGTTAAAATTATTAGCTGATAAATACAGGCGGGGCCTGAAAAACCAAGGTCTTATCATTAAGAGATTCAGAAATGTTGGCATATAGCAGTGGTGGTATGAATGCCTGAAGATGTTTACCAGTACGGATCATTTTGTTAATCAGTTTGAAAATGTGTCCTTGCTTCAGACAGAGATGTTATATGCAGAAATTTTAAACCTCTTTTTAAAAGTTATTGTTTCTGTTTTTTAAGGAAGAGTGTAGTTTTTTAGAGAAAGTTTTATTTCCTGGGAGGCAAAACATTACGTACATAAATTTATTACTACTACTATAAGAATAATAATGAAAATAGTAATGTATTTGAATTTGTGCTTTAATTGAAGATACCAATGGTTAACATAACATTTGCATGTGTTCTAAGAGTCACAAAAAGAGAAGTAAATTTAATGATAATTTAATTTACTTTTATAACATAGAAAAATGCTATGCCTTTCCCCAGTCATTTCTACAATATTAGTTTCACTTTCAACAGCCTTAAATCCTCATTAATATCAAGAGCACAAATGCGACTAATTAATCTGCTGAGTTTCCCATTGAGAATCCTGTCTCTAATGAGAAATGAGGGCAGAAAAAAAATACATATGATACTGAAAATGGTCATTGTAGTCACTTTTTATACACTAACGAAATACACTTGAATAACATATTTTATGCAATTTCCTCATATTTAGAAATTACATATTATTAAACTAAACATTTTTGTCTAATTGCCTGTGAGTCAATCTTCTAAATCCACATATTTTTATGAGCTATGAGGCAAAGTATTTCCTTTAGAATATAATTAAAATATTTTCAATCTCTTTTAAATAATTGTTTAATAAGTAAAAATATAATTTTTATAAAAAGCTTATACTCTTAAAATCAACATCTTAATTTAATCTGCTGATTTTAGTGTTGTGAATTTTATACAGAACATTAAATCTCAAAAGACAGCCAACTTACATCTCATGATGGGTATATAACATGTAATTCAGATGTTAATTAAAGTCAGTTAATGTCACATAAAAACAATTATCAACTAGAAAATTGAATTTAAAATGATCTAACATTTAACAAAAACAATTAAGTACAATTAACATTTTTGTTTATACAAGCAACATTTCTTGACATTGTTTTTGTAGGACTATGTTAGGACAGATAGGCTATTATTTTCTACTTTGTGACTTACTTTTATGTTTTCTTAGATTCCAAATAATAAAAATGAATACCAATAACACATGTTTAAAAAATTATTTTATTTTTCTCAAGTATAATAAAATACACATAATACAACTTAACCATCTTAACCACTTTTAGGTATATAGTTCAATGGTCTAAAGTACATTCATATTGTGGTACTATATCAATTCTCTACAGTGCTTTCATAGGCTAGAAACAGGGAATATTTCCTAACTCACCTTATAAGGCTAGCAGTATGCTAATGCCCAAACCAGACAAAGACAATACAAGAAAAGAAAACTACAGACCAATATCTTTCATGAACATAGATGCAAAATTGTCAACAAAATATTAGAAAATCAAATTATTAATTTATTTAATGGGTTATTGGGCACAACCCAAGAGGAATTTATCCAAGGTTTTAAGGGTGGTTTAACTTTAAAAATTCAACTAGTGTAATCCATCATATCAACAGGCTAGAAAATAAAATCATATGAACAAAAAAATCCTTACCGAACAAATGGACAAAGACTGAAGACAGTATCTGTAAGGTCTTCATGAGTAAGTCTTTAAGATTTCTCTGCAAAAATTGTCACCCAGATTTTACCTTGTAGAAAAGGTACTTTTTGGTTAATGGAAAATATCTATCAAGCATACAGTACTGGGTACATTTAGGAATATAAATAGAAAGTAAAGTAAAGCATGGGTCAGTAGAAAAATAGCCATAGAGATCAGTCAAGTTGAATCATGAAAGTCACTCACTGTAGAAGAATGGGGAAGACCAAGCTGAAAAGTAATGGTGATTTAATGGGAGAAGTTAGCATGAATGTTTTAAATCTAGGTCCATAATAGACTTAGAGGTCACTAGGTCATGGAGCTTTTCATAGTAACCAATTATTTGCATAAGAAAAAATTTCTCTGACAAATCCTTAGATATTTCTAAGAACATAAATACCAGGCTTTAAACTAAGTCAAAGTAACATTGGAGACACCATTAACATGTGAAGATAAGGGAACATCCCTTTTTTCAACCTATAGCATATTATCTTTGTCTATCATAGTCCACTGTACCTGGAATAACTGAATTGTTTCTGTGTTAATTTTCAGTGTTTTGCCAGTAGGATGCAAGTTCATTGAAGGCAAGTTTGCTATCTGTCCTCTTTATCCCTACATCTCAGCACCCATAACAGTGACTTACACAATGTTGGCACTTAGTGAATTTGGTTGACTGTGGTAGTGTTCTGATTTATGCATTCAGATCAGGACATATATACTTTGGATTTAGAATAGCATGCCCTCTGGATTATCAGTATCATTCTATTCTGTGTATTATTTATCTGTTGAAGGCCTGGCCAGTTTTTTGTTTTTGATTTTGTGTGTGTGTGTGTGTGTGTGTGTGTGTGTGTGTGGTCTTTGTTGTTGTTGTTCGGAGAGCCACTCAGTCTTAACTGTATTTCTAACAAATACAAATGGCAAATGTTAATTATAGTTATTATTCATTTTTTGTTGGAAAAACACTGGTTTCTAAAAATATATTATTCTGAGACTACTTTTTTAAAGCCCTAAAATGTATTCAATGGACTTCACCAGTTTGCTATGCCAAGGTTTCAATACTTCTATGCTATAGTTTCATCATTTTTTACTCAAACTATATATGTGTATATGTCAACACATGTATTTTCATTTAAATAAACTATTTTGTAGGCAGATATATACAGGGTGTTAAAGCATGGGTTATTTTGGTTGTCTCACCTTCTGTCTTCTAAGCTAAGTTGAAATGACCTCAGAGGTGTTCTGTAGTACTACAGTATTAATGTAGCTTCAGTGCCACAGACTAGAGGTAGAACCATCATCTCCGAATAGACTCCTCCTTCAATGTCTCTGCATTGCAAGATACGTGCAATTCCATCAGTGAAGGTTTGGGGCTAGGTTTTGTTTTTAATCTTAGGGTTGTTAAATGTATTATTAGTAGTAATATCAATAGAATTATATTATTTAAATGCATCCACGAGAGTACAGGGATTGAAAATAAACTTCAACTTGGAAAAATTTGCCTAAAGCTCTTGCTCTAAAAAGTGGTTAGTACACTTTGCAAAGAACATTCTGTGGATTGTGCAGACTACTTTCATTTGTATTACCATACCTGCCAATCAGCTTAAACTGTTGGTAGTCAGTATAAAAACATAGCATACTAATATTAAGCCAGCTATTAAAAAGGCAATATAAAATATAGGGCATACTGTGTTAGTGGTGGGTGTTGCTAGTGATGAAGGAAAACATAAACCAGATTTAATTCTCTTTACCTCTTTAATGGCTCCCTTTTTGATGACTCATTTATCATATACAGAAATTGAATATTTGAAATATATAAATAAGCATTAATTCAATTATTTTCCCCTTTGATTTTAATAGCCAAAGTCTGTAAGACTGTAACCTAGATTCAGATTCAATAACAGATTCAAAATCACCAAAATCTAGCAGGAAAAATTAAAATATGAAGTATGCTAATGTTATTTATATGAACATTCTACTGCTGAAGATGATTTGTTTTTAAATCCTGTTACTCTCTAACAGCACTCCTCAGAGACATTCAACAACAGTTATTAAATCAAACTGTTGAAAGATTAATAACAAACTAAGATAATTTTCATAGCCAAAGATATCATTTGAATATTGTATTTTCCTAAGAATAAGATTTCTTTTAAAAATACAACAAGAATTTATTTGAAATGGTGTACTAGATATAAGCTATTACTCTAGGACTGATAAATAGGATAACACATAGGCTATTTTAAGTGAAATAACATTTTGCTTTGTGTATTATGGACTCCTTGATTTAAAATATTTGTTTACATTTAAATATTTTATTTTAGGACATAGATTGTAAGTACTCAAATGATCTACTAGTATGACACTATAAAGTATAATAGTTTAACTTTTGGTACATTTATTTTACCAACGTACGATAATAAGTTGAATTTGATAGTTTCAGATATCTCAATGATAAGTAAATTTTTGAAAAATTTTTTACCTTTATAACACACCCAAAGGTCTTACTCAGAAATACAGTGACAAACTTATGCAGATATTTTACATCATTTACAACAGAAAATAAAAAGGTTTGCACATACCTAGTTTTGAAATACACTAAATATTATTATATATAACTTCAATTGAAAGTATATTATTTCCTATAGGATTGGCATATCCTGTTTTATTTCAAATAAAATAAGAGGAATTTAATCTCTAGAATTTCAGTAGCAGATACTATTACTAAAAATAGATCTGTCAGACTTCTGATTTCTAATTCAAAATGTACAGACTATTTGTAAAGGAATCTGTAAAAAATTACTAATAAATAAATAAATCAGAGGTTTTGTATTACCTGGTTTCAAGCATTTAAAGCCACAGTAATCAAGTTTTAGCTGGTTTGGCTCAGTGGATAGAGTGCCGGCCTTGGGACCAAAGGGTCCAGGGTTTTATTCTGGTCAAGGGCAAGTTCCTTGGTTGCAAGCTCCTCCCCTGCACAGGCACTGATCAGGGCTCCTGCAGGAGGCAACAAATCAATGTGTTTCTCTCACATTGATGTTTCTCTCTGTCTTTCCCTCTCTCTTCCACTTTCTCTAAAAAAAATAATAATAATAATGGAAAAAATATCCTTTATTAAAATAAAGCCACAGTAATCAAGACAGTAGTATTATCAAAAGGATAGAACATATAGCCCAGAAATAGACTTACACAGATGTAATCAACACATTTTTGAGAAAGTTTTAAAGACAATTCAGTGGAGAAAAATTATCTTTATACATATCTCATCTCATATAAAATTAATTACAGATGGATCATAGATCTAAATGTAAAATGTAAGACCTTAAAACTATTAGAAGCTAACATTGGAGGGAATCTTCATGATCTTGAGTTTGTCAAATATATTTTAGATATGAAATCAAAAGGAGGATTCTTAAGAGAAAAATAAGTCAGAATTTATAAATATTGAATTTTTTTCCTCTGCAATAGACATCGTTAGGAAAATGAAAAGACAAGTCAAAACTTGGGTTGAAGTATTTGCAACTCTTACATGTGATGAAAGAATTATATCTATAATATATACAGAATTACCGCACTATTATAAAACAAACAATTACCACAAAATATATATATGCAGAGATCTGAATAAACCCCTCACAAAACAACATATATATGGATAGCAAAGAAGCATATGAAAGGATGTTCAATGTCATTAATCTTTATGAAAATGCAAATTAAATCCACAATGGGATATCACTGTATGTATATAATAATGGCTGAAAACAAAACAAAAATAAACCTGGAAATATTAAGAGCTCTTGGAGATTGTGAGAAACTGGAACTCATATGTTTCTAAGAGGAAAGCAAAAATAGTAAAGCTACCTGGGAATACAGTTTGCCCTTTTTTTTTTTTTTAGTTAAACATGCAATTACCTTAAGACTTAGTAAGTTCACCCCTAGATATTTACCCAGTGAATTGAAAACTTATATTTACCCAAAAGTATGTATGCAAATGTTTGTAAGTTTTATATATAATTGAAAAAAATACTCTGGAAACAACACAAATATTCTTCAACAAATGAATGATAAACAAATACATCCGCACAGTAGACTATTTCTTGGCAATAAAAAAATAAATAACTATGGATTTAGTCAATATGGATAAATTTTCAATGCATTTTGCTAAGTGAAAGGAATAAGACCAAAAGGCAATGTATTGTATGATTCAGTTACATGACATTCTGTAAAAGGCAAACTATAGGAACAGAAAACATGTCAATAATTGCCAGGCATGGGTGTGGGGAAGAATTGACTATGAAGAAGCAGCAGAAGAAAATTCTGGGAAATGATGAAATTATTCTGTATAGTGTTGTGGTGATAGATACATAGTTCAATACATTCATCAAACCCACAGAACTATACACCAGCAAAAGTAAATTTCATGTATTCGAATTTTTGAAACAAGTCAACCAGATAGACAGTGGAAAGGGGAGACCCAATATGAAATGCAGACTGGAGCTAATATATCTAACCATATTACTAATACGTGACATAATCAGAACAAAACCATTGATAAACAAAAGAGCTGCTTTAAATTACTCATAAAATGTTGCTTTGACTTGATACTGCAAAACAAAAAATAATTGAACCCAAACACTGTGCCTTAGTAAAAAAGCTTGGAAGGTTTAGCAATTCTATATATTATTTTTGAACAAATTATGAAATATGCTACACGTAATGTGAGGCACGTTTATCACTATATGAGAAAGGAGTTGTACATAAGCAAAAGGAGAATGATGTGGTGTTGGATTGGACTTGGTGATATTAGTAAAAGCACATTTTTATTATAGTATGTATACATATACATGGATACAGAGATGGATATAAACATGTGTGTCTGTATGGCTTAGTATACACACATACATTTCCTAATCTTGTATGCCAAGAGATCCTGGAAATTGCCTCAGCACTTATAAGGAAAACAGCACACGTATTTTGGTTTCTAAATACAATTCTGGAAAGAAAGGAACCAGGGCTTCCTAGAGAAGTTGTTGCGGCAGGGAAAGTACAAGATGATCCTGGAATAACTTACCTTGGCAGAAGGTAAGGCAGCATTAGAAATAAGAACAATAGTAACAACAACAACAATAATAATAATAATAATAATAATAAGCAGAACAAGTAGAAAGAGATGGAAGAGACAGAGAAGAAGGAAAAGGAGGAGATTACAAAAGAGGAGCCAACTGGAGAAAAGCTGCCATTGGCTGAAAATTGCACAGTTTGATCTATATGATAAACAGTGATCTTAAATTGGATTATAACTCAAATAATATAATTACTCCTGAATCTATAGTGATATAAGTAAACAATTCAATAAATAATTAAAGGCAGGGGGAAAAAGGCAACTCTTCATTACAGAAGTATTCCAATTAATGCATGTAGAAGGAATAAAGAAAATAGAAAAATCACTATTTGAACACTATGGTAATAATTGCTGCAGGCAGTATTGAGGAATACTAAAACTAGTAAGAGAAACTTTAAAGAGAAATAGGAAATTCACATAGACCTGAAGTTTCTCCTTTGAAAATATTTATTAGTTACTGTGGTAGTTTTAACATGTTCACAAATTCTTCGAGCTTAATTACTTCCCCTCGAGTGTGGGCTGGGCTTAGTGACCTGCTTCTATTAAATACAGTACAGCAAGAGAAGAAGGAAAAAAAAAAGCAATTTTACAGTGAAGGGAAACCTAACAGACACAGCCATAACCAAGATATGAAGGTCAACATCACCAGTAGTAAAAATAGTGATATGTGTTCCCTGGTACAAAGCAATGGGAGGGACGTATCACCTGCATGCTATGCTTCTGCAAAATTCATATGCTGATGAGAAAACATCAGACAAAACCAAAGTGAAGGACTTTTCATTAAACAACATAAGAATACTTTTAAAAATGTTAGGTCCTGGAAAACATAGAAAGATGAAGGAAAATGTCACAAAGAACAAGACAATGAATACATAATTATATAAAACTAGAGGCCCGGTGCATGAATTTGTGCAGGGGTGGGGTCCCTTGGCCTGGGGCCAATCAGGGCCTGTCGGCAGCGGGGAAGGACTGCGGTAGGTTGGCCAGCCACAGGAGGTTGGCTGTGGGAGCGCACTAACCACCAGGGGGCAGCTCCTGCATTGAGCTTCTGGCCCCTGGTGGTCAGTGCATATCATAGCTACCAGCTGGGCATTTGCTTGTCTGGTCGTCCAGTCGTAACGGTCACTTAGGCTTTTATATATATACTAGAGGCCTGGTGCACAAAATTCGTGCATGGATAGGGGGTTCCCTCAACTCAGCCTGCACCCTCTCCAACTGGGGACTCCTTGCAGGATGTCCAGCAGGCAGACATCCCTCTCACAATCTGGGACCACTGGCTCCTAACTGCTCACCTGCCTGCCCGCCTGATTGCCCCTAACTGCCTCTGCCTGCCAGGCTGATCACCCCTAACTGCCCTCCCCTGCCAGCCTGATCACCCCTAACTGCCCTCCCCTGCTGACCTGGTTGCCCCCAACTGCCCTCCCCTGCTAGCATGATCTCACCCATAATGGCCCTCACCTGCAGGCCTGATGTCACCCCCAACTGCCCTCTGCTGCTGGCCAATTTGGTTCTAATTGGTTAGTTCCTATACCAGAATCAAAAGCTCCAACTCCTAGGCAGCCATTGGTTCCCCACAGCACCCACCTTTGGTTCTGATTGGTCAGAGTCTATGCCAGTCAGCGTCAGAAGCTCCACCTCCTAGGTAGCCATTGGTTTCCCACAGCACCCACCTTTGGTTCTGATTGGTTGGTTCCTATGCCAGTCAGCGTCAGAAGCTCTGCCTCCTAGGCAGCCATTGGTGCCCCATAGGACCCACCTTTGGTTCTGATTGGTTGGTTCCTATACCAGTCAGCATCTCCAGGACTATCTCTGGGCCTGATCAAAGAGGCAGGGCTTAACACCTGCCCCGGGAGAGAAAGAAAAGCCTGGCTGCTGGTGAAGATCAGAAAGAAAGAGGGAGAGAAAGAGAGAGGTAAGTACACTGATCAACAGCTTCCACTGAGGCTGCAGATCAGACCCTGACTCACTTTCTGGGTCTCAGCCACCTGGGCAGTCAGTGCTGGGTCGCCAGGCTGCAGCTGGGCAACCCAGCGCTGACTTCCTGATGGTCAGCATTTAGTAGTGAGCGGTAGTTACAATCCTGGGCTTTTATTATTAAGATAGATGTAATGTATCCTACATTTGATTCTTAATTATTAAAATAGAAAACATAAGTTGAAAAGTGGGAAATACTGAATAATGTCTGAGGAATAATTAATAGTATTACGTCAATGTTAGTTTCTTAGTACTGAATATTTTACCATGGTTATTCAAGATATTTTTTCATATTTTATTTCACTTCATTTTTTTTTATTGATTGGGTGATGTTGGTTAATAACATCATATAGGTTTCAAGTTACATTTCTATGATACATGATCTATATATTGAATTGTGAGCCAATGACCCAAAGTCAAATCATTGTCAGTAACCATATATTTGGCCCCCTTTACCCTTCACTACACCCTATCCACTTCCTTCTAACCACCATACTATTCTGTATATAAGGTGTTAATATTAAGGGTACCTATTAAGGGACTGCGTGAAGGTTATGTGGGACTACTATCTTTATTATCTTTGACATCTTCTCTAAGTCTAAATTTATTTTCAAATGGAAAGTTAAAAATAGATTTTATACTTAACAGTTTTCCAGAAGTATGCCATAGATAAAGCAAAATATATCATCAAAGCTTTAGACATACCTATTTAATAAATAAAAGCAAGTGTTTATGGGGAGTGGAGAGAATATAGTCATACAGAGAATATGTTGCTTATATATTTTGTTACACATCTTTTTAAAACATTTGGAATATTGATTGCAATAAATAAATCATATGCAAAGGAAAACTGTGATAAAGAAAAATAAAATTAAAAACTATTCAATTTCACAATTTAATTTTCAAAATAGATCTTGCAAGAGTATTATATGGAAAGAAGTAACTAAACTAAGTTATTTAATGTGTTTTGAAGGAGAAATTTAGTAGCCTGCTTTCTCAATACACAACAATTATCTGTGTGAGTCTTTGAGTATTATGCAGGATTAATACTCTACACTTCCCCACAAATATTCAGTTTTCATGCAATGTAGAGAGAAAGATGTCTACCCTGAAAATAGATAAATGCAATGCTGTTGGTACAAGTGTGCTGGATTTTTGGTTGCTTTGTATGTAGATTGTGAAAGATAAGGCCAATCATGAATAAATTTTTGTTGGTGTGTGTGAATTTCTGCAAAAGTAGTGACATATTAGTTTTACAATGTCTTCTTTTTTTCCATATTGTCAAGAAATACATAAGGGTATAAATATATACTAGAGGCCCAGTGCATGAAATTCATGCACAGAGGGGGAGGTGTCCCTCAGCCCAGCCTGCACCCTCTCCAATCTGGGATCCCTCGAGGGATGTCCGACTGTCCATTTAGGCTCTACCGGGATCGGGCCTAAATGGGCAGTCGGACATCCATCTCACAATCCAGGACTGCTGCCTGCCTGCCTAATTGCCCCTAACCACTTCTGCCTGTCAGCCTGATCACCCCCTAACCACTCCCCTGCCAGCCTGATCGACACCTAACTGCTCCCCGGCTGGCCTGATTGCCCCTAACTACCCTCCACTGCCGGACTGGTCACCCCTAACTGATCTCCCTGCTGGCCCAATTGCCCCTAACTGCCCTCCCCTGCAGACCTGGTCTCCCCCAACAGCCCTTCTCTGCTGTCCTGGTCACCTCTAACTGCCCTCCCTGCTGGCCTGATCACCCACAACTGCCCTCCCCTGCTGGCCTGGTCTCCCCCAACTGCCCTCCCCTGCTGGCCTGGTCTCTCCCAACTGCCCTTCCCTGCTGGCCTGGTCTCCCCCAACTGCCCTCCCCTGCTGGCCTGGTCTCCTCCAACTGCCCTCCCTGCTGGCCTGGTCTCCTCCAACTGCCCTCCTCTGCTGGCCTGGTCACCCCTAACTGCCCACAACTGCCCTCCCCTGCCGGCCATCTTGTGGCGGCCATCTTGTGTCCACATGTGGGCAGCCATCTTTGATCACATGTGGGCAGCCATCTTGTATCTTGGAGTGACAGTCAATTTACATATTACTCTTTTATTAGATAGGATATTGTTTAAGAAAATACTTAATTATTTTCAGCTTCAGCATATATTATATTTCAAGCTCCACTGGTGTATAGATAAAGATTTTTATGTACACAGAGTACATTTTTACCCATTTCAATATATATTTTATAATTCAGAAATGTTCAGTTATACAGTATTTTAAAATATATTTAAAAAATTTTTGAACATTCATTCATTCAATAAAAACGAATTGGCTGCTAGCTTTTTGCATTTGTAAGAGAGTCTGACTTCACATACATTATAGTTAAATTGAAAGCACAATGGGACTTGCATTTGTAGGGAGATATTCATGCTTTCTAAGCACAAAGACCACCTTGAAAAAAGAATACCCCAGGTGACACCAATTTCTACTAAAGACATGTATAGCAGCACTTTCAAAACTTCAATGTGAATGAACAAGACCTTGGAATCTATTCAGTGGACCTGTTGTATGCCCTGCATTCTGGAATCTCTAACTAAATGACACCAATGCTGGTGGTGTATAGGTCACAGTGTGAGTAGCAGACCTACAGAGTACACATGCTTAAAATGCCTGAAATCAGCCTCCAGAATACTGATAGAAAGTTATCCCAAGTTTTCATAGAAACAGATAAAAATAGAAATGCATAAAGAGAACAGTTCTCCCTACTAGGGTATGCACTCAATGAAGGCAGGGGTTTTTGTCTTATTAATTTTGTTATGATTCTGGTGATCATAACTGTGCTTAGCACATAATAGGTATTCATAATATTTTTGAGTAAACGGTTAATTGATTTAAATGATATCATATGGAAGATGGGAAATTGGTTACTGTGTAATAATTTTGCATCTTTATGCTTCAAAATTATGGAACTCAAATATGAAAGTCAAATATTTACTACAGTTAGTAGAAAATTGAAAGAATAGGACAGACTCTTTTAACAATATATAAAAATTAATAAGCAAACAAACAGACGGTTTTTGAGTTTCGGTAAATGTAATTAAATTCAACAAGGAAAATGAAGGTAAACAATTTGGGGGTGAGAAAGTGTTAAGAAAGTTAGTTTCTACTAAAACTTTAGGAAGGATGTGTGTATGTTGTTTGTACACAATTGCTTTTTTAGAGTTCTTATATTAAATATTTTAAAGATATATTGTGTACATCATCAGAAAATTGTAACCATCAAGTGGAATAATTTACTTAAAGCAGTAATAAAGTCCTGGCACATAATAAGAGTTCAATAAGTTATTTTTATTATTGATAGATATAATTAAGTAAAATAATATAATATAATTCACTGCATAGATAAATAGGTAGCCCTGAGGGGGATATAGAGGGTACAGTTTTTGGAAGAAGGACATTTTATTTTGAGTCCTGGATTCTTTCCTAATAGATTGTGCAACCTTGAGTAACCCCACAGATTTTTCTGGATATTAAATTAAATAAGAAGGGAAAAGGTTTTATAAACTTCAGTGTCAAACAAATATTAATTTGTATCAGCCAAGAAGAATAATGTTTTCTAATCCTTTAAATTTCATGATGTTCATGTCATTCTGTGAAGATTTACTGAAAACTATACTGAATTGAAAATATATTATACTAAAACCCTAATGGTCAGTCTTAACAGCAGAATCTCATGGCCAATTTTACTAATAAACAGGAGAAAGCTTAAAGAAAATGCACTAGTGACTGGGAAACTGCATGGAGGGCACAGGAAGGAGTGTAGGTTGCATTGATGTGTGTGGCTTTATTAAGGTATAAATCTTCCATTATTTTGCCAGCTAAAGGACAGATGGCTGCCCTAAAATGGAATCTGGATGCAGCATCCTCAGACTGACTGTCATTATACACAGCAACAGCTGTGTTTAGTATATCCTTCATTTGAATTCCAGTTCAGAGAAAAGACAAAAAATCATAGCCTGTTTATTATCACCAGGCACTACATCCGAATCATAAAAACAGAAGGCTTTTCTAAGGAACTGAAATTTAAGGAGAGCATAGCCATGGTTGTTAGGAAATGCAAGATTGAAAAAATGTACAATCCCGGATCTGTGGTATATATTGTGTTATATTGTACCCAGGAAATAATAATTCAAAGACAGGGGGGCATAAGAAAGGAGATTCAAGATGAAAGAAACTATTAGTATAAGACAGAAAACAGGAGAAAGCAGTTGGTCTGTGTGAAATTTTCAAGTCTTTCTTATCATATTTTATACAAATCCATTTTATGTTTCTGAGAATGAGAGCAAAGACCTCAATTAGTCAGCTCAGGGTAACAAAATACCACAGACTGGGTGGCTGAAACCACAGGACTTTATTTTCTCAGCGTTCTGGAGGCTGGAAGTCCCCGATCAAGGTCAAGCAGCAGCAGATTCTGGTGAGGGTTCCTTCCATGGCTTGCAGAGGGTGCCTTCTAGCTGTGTCTCATGCTGTTGGGGCAGGTGCTGGGGGTAGACAGAGTGAGCCCTGGTGTCTCTTCTCAGGACACTAATCCTGTCAGATTAGGACACAAGCTATGGCCTCATTTAATATTGATTACCTCCTAAAGGCCCTCTATCCAAATACAGTCATGTGGGATGAGGGCTTCAACACGTGAACTGGGGAGGAACACAATTAGTACATACCAAGCGGCTAAATGGATGTTATTGCACATTTTTATAACTGTAGTTTTTCTTCTGGAATGTGTCCACAGTATGTTCTGGACAACTTGGGGGATAAGGACTCTGACCACCATCAAGTAGCAAGCCTGCCTCAGGTCCCAGCTGCCACTTCCCAGATTATATGACCTGTGGCTAAATGCCTCTCAAAGTCTTTATTTTCTAAGTGAGGATATTAGTAATAATATCTACCCTAAAAAGTTTTGGACATGCATGTACAATAAACATTAATAAATATCTTAGGGAATAAATTTACTCAAAATAAAATTTTTCTTAAAATATTTTTCTTTAGATGTCAGCATTTTGAACTGCTAATTTGTCAAGAAATTTTACCAATCTGTTATGTCTGTCCAAACTTTTAAAATATATCTGAAAAAGAAATATTTAAAGTATGCATATTCTTATTGGCAATTATGCTTGGTAATGATTTATATGAGGAAAGAATTTATATGAAGAAAAATTATTAAGAGGTTTTCATTGTTTTTTGTTGTGTGTGTGTGTGTGTGTGTGTGTGTTTCCCTTGGCTTAAATGAATCGTGAATGATGCAAAGTGATGGATGCTGCAGATGGAAAAGGAAAAATAATAGTAATAACTGACACTTTTATGTTATGAAATTAAGTTTTACTAAGTCCAATTTACAAGTGGTCATCATAACATACAGAGAGGTTATTAAACAAAACCACACAGTTTGTAAGCCATGGAGGCAGGATTCAAACCCAGAGGGCATGGCCCTAGTGCCTACGCAAATTAACCATCACTCCGCGACACCCACAAGCCACGCCCACCAGCCACTCCCACCAGTCAATCAGGAGGGAATATGCAAATAAACCCAACCAAGATGGCTACAGCCACAGAGAGCAGGAGGGAGGCTTGGGTTTCCCCGGCAATGGAGGAAGCCAAGCTTTCCGCCTGCCCTTGCCGGCCTAGGCCTCCACTCAAGGCTACAAAGTCTCAATGATAGAAGATAAATATAGCCCAACAGAAATGGCTGCAGCCATGGAGCTGGAAAGAGCAGGAGGCTAGGGTTGCCCCCGGTGATGGAGGAAGCCAAGCTTTCCGCACACCCTGGCCAGCCCAGGCCTCGCTTAAGGCTACAAAGTTTCAATTATAAAAGATACATAAATTCCCCCCAAAATGGCTGCTGCCATGGAGCAAGCAGAAGGCTTGGCTCCGCTCCAGGCTACAAAGTTTCAATTGTAGAAGATAAATAAACCCCAGATACCAGGGCCTCTGCTTGGGTCACCAGGGGGCGTGGCCGGCCTGCAAACCACCACAGGCCCCTCGCCCAGGCCGCCTCACGCCCCAAGGGAACCTCACCCTGATCCGGGACACCCTTCAGGGCAAACCAACTGGCCCCCACCCATGCACCAGGCCTCTATCATATCTAATAAAAGAGTAATATGCAGATTGACCATCACTCCAACACACAAGATGGCTGCCCCCAGGTGGTCAAAGATCCTGCCCCCATGTGGACACAAGAT
This sequence comes from Plecotus auritus, assembly GCF_963455305.1. NCBI lineage: Eukaryota > Metazoa > Chordata > Mammalia > Chiroptera > Vespertilionidae > Plecotus > Plecotus auritus. The sequence goes on along the minus strand of NC_137775.1, from coordinate 29,251,745 downwards.
GGCCACCACAAGATGGCCAGCAAGGGAGGGCAGTTGGGAGGGACCAGGCGTGCAAGGTAGGGCAGTTCTGGGCAATCAGGCCAGCAGGGGAGGGCAGTTGGGAGGGACCAGGCCTGCAAGGGAGGACAGTTGGTGGCGATCAAGCCTACAGGGGAGGGCAGTTAGGGGTGACCAAGCCGGCAGAGGAGGGAAGTTAGGGGTGACCAGGCCTGCAGGGGAGGGCAGTTGGGGGGGATCCAGGCCTTCATGGGAGAGCAGTTGGCGGGGGGGACCAGGCTTGCAGGGGAGGGCAGTTAGGGGCAAACAGGATGGCAGGGAAGCAGTTAGGCATCAGGCTGGCAGGGGAGTGATTAGGGGGTGATCAGGCTGGCAGGCAGAAGTGATTAGGGGCAATCAGGAAGGCAGGCAGGCAAGCAGTTGGGAGCCAGCAGTCCTGGGTTGTGAGAGGGATGTCCCACTGCCCATTTAAGCCCGATGCGGGATCGGGCTTAAATGGGCAGTCGGACATCCCTCGAGGGGTCCCAGATTGGATAGAGTGCAGGCTGGGCTGAGGGACACCCCCCTCCCCCATGCAGGAATTTTGTGTACCGGGCCTCTAGTATTCAATATAATAATTGTTGATTTGGATGTTTAAACTGACCACTCTAGCATAACTTAGCTATACTCAAAGAGTTTTGTTTCAGTTACTAAGGCAATTCTAGAAATATGATTATTGTCAGTACACCCAGAAGTAATTTATTCCTCAGAGCCTGACATGTTCATCAAACACATAAGATGCATTCATTTAAGAAAATCAATTTATTGATTAAAATACAAATTATAGAGAGAACCTATGTCAGCTGATCAGCAAATATCTTTATTATTTTATCGGCTGATCTTGAGTAAGTAGTTGAATTATGAGACCTGGAATTTTATCCTGGGGATATACCTATCAAGTAGACACTTTTACTCATTTTGATTTTTTATGGCTCTCTCACCTGTTTAATGCTGCAGACACACTAATATGTACCCCTTTTCATCATGTATACAGCTTCCCTCCTCCTGGTTGTGTAACATGTTTTTCTTTCAGATATAATACCTTCTAATTGTTAGAGTTCAGTTTTCTTAGTTGTAATTACAATTAGTTACATCTTCTTGAGTTTATAATGTATTTATCTTTACTGGTTATGAAGCTCCCTAAGTTTCTCAGTTTCTCAGCCACAAGTCTATAAATACGGTATTGAGTTTCTCATGTTTATCTAATCTCATCAATTGTTTAAATATTTTATGAGTTTACTGATCAGAAGGAAATAAGACATTATCTGAGGAATCTTCAGTTTTTTCCAGGAAAGACTGAGTACTGATTATATATATATATATATATATATATATATATATATATATATATATATGGCCAAGGTTGTTAAAGAGTTTCTATGAAATAAATGTAATGTTATTAAAAAACATCAAAAAGAAAAAAAACACACACACAAATAAATAAATAAATTATGAGTTCAGTTAGTGCTGTGATTTAAATCTTTAAAAATGTGTAAGAGTGTGGAGTAACTGGTCACATTAGGGGTCTCTAATTTAATCATATTGAGAAAAAGTGTTAAATTAATGAATCAAAACATCTTTTGAAAATTCTGCATATATTTTGATGAATTTGCTTATTTAATTAAAACATTGAATTCACGAGTTTCAATTCTATATCCAAAATCTGAGTTAATTCATGTGGTTCTTAGATTTTTCTGACTGACTTATTTCACATAGCATAATATCCTCAAGTTCCATCTATGTTGTTTCAAATGGCAGTATTTCATCATTTTTATGGCTGAGTAGTGTTCCATTGTGCAAATGTACCACCTTTTCTTTTTCCAGTCCTCTATTGCAGGACACTTTCATTGTTTCCATGTCTTGTGGTTGCCAGAGAGGGCAAAGGGGGGCATAATATACAGTGATAAGAGGAGATTTGACTTTGGGTGGTAGGCACACAGTGCAATAAACAGATCTCGTAACACAGAAACGCATACCTGAAACCTATCTGATCATGTCTACCAATAAATTTAAATTTTTTAAATTGACCAACTAAGAGTTTCAGATGTTGTAATGAAAAATCAGATGTGGTTTTATCCTTACCAACCTCTCATTCTACATGAAAAAAAAGACAGACCTGACAGTAAAGAATAAGTTCTGATTTTGGTTTCTAGACTTGATCAGTTTATATCAAAGATCAACCAGATCGCTTCTCTTAGGTAATTCTCAGGCTTAGAGAATAATACAATGAAAAGAAATGTGAAGGCCAAGAAAATGGAGGGAGATAAGTGTGACATATTCTATGTGGTATGAGATGAGGACTCAGATTAGCTTTTTGTAATGGATAATTTCAAACATAGACAAATAAAAAATAATAGTAAAATGAACCCTTTGAAGCCATTACCCAGTTATGATAATACTCATCACTTTGTTTCATACTTCTAAACTTCTATTCACATTTGCTGTTACCCTCTGTCATTTTGAAACAAATATAAAACACAATATCATGTAATTAGTAACTATTAGAATAAGCTTCCCTGAAAGATAAGTGCACTTAAAAAAGGGGAGACATGATTAATTTATCATTCCAAACAGTCCCATAATATCTACTTTAAAGTTCTCCAATAGACAATAATCAAATTTTCCTGATTATTTTATTTTAATAGATTCTGTAAGATATATTTATACACATGTTCTTAAATCACTTTTATTATGAAATTTCCATCTATAGTTTTCCTTTCAAAACATTTTTTGAAAGAAATTATGCTATAGGTTCTGCAGTGTTTTTGTTATTTCCCACTTTTTGTGTTTTGGCACTTAAAAAAAAAACACACAAAAGCAAAAACAAAAAGGCTTTATGGACACTGGTAGATAATTCTAAGGTTAGATCTAATTCAGGGTAGAGGTTTTGGGATATGCAGTGGTGAATACTTTTGTCAAGAACTACATGCTATCTGGTCCTTTCTATATATGTGAGGTTATAGTGGCCATTGAGGAAACTTGCCAAAATGCATTTCTTTCATTAGACGTTTGTAAAATAATGATATTTTTGTTCTATCATCTCTTTCTTTTTTCTTTTTTTTTAGTTATATTATGTCTGCAGAGAGAAACTTCTCCTTATCATCTATTTAGTTACCCAGAGGTATACTTCAGAAAAGGAAGGCAGGAGAAATGCTTGCTACTTTCCCTTTATTCACAAGTTTTGAGTAATGAATGAGCTCTGCAGCATCTTCCAAATATGTCTATAGAATTTTTTTTTTTTGCATTCTCTAGTATCATTATGTATTTAAAAAATTGTAACCACCCCTAGCCAGTTTTGCTCAGTGGGATCAGTGTATAGCGTGTCGGCCTGTAGACTAAAGGGTCCTAGGTTCGATTTCAGGTCAAGGGCATGTACCTCAGTTCCAGGCTCGATCCCGTACAGGAGGCAACCAATCAATATCACATCAATGTTTTTCTCTGTGTGTGTCTCCCTCCACTCTCTAAAATTCAATGGAGAAATATCCTTGGGTGAGGATTAACACAAAAAAATTTATAACATATTTAATATGCATTATTGTTATAATTTTACTGAAATTCAAACTCTTATGTATATTGTCAATGCAAATCTCTTCAGGTTGATTATTGAGTCCTGTTGACAAGACTGGAATAGGTTTGAATGGCTTCCTTTTTTATAATCTAAGATGGTGTCCAGGCTCATCTTTTCCACTTCCTACCCGAGAACTGGAATAAGCTATATCTCAAAAAAATAAACAAACAAACAAACAAACAAAAACAGTTCCTGTGGTATATAGAGATACAGCCTTTATTCTAGGCTCTGGACAGCTACTGAATTGTTCCCTGTTTCTTAGTCTTTTTAATGGTAAGAGTGAGATCATGTTTCCACAACAAAAATGTTAACCTAGCTTCATATTGATATTTTTATTCAAATGTAATATTTTAGCATTTTATCCTACTGTTATATTCATTTCTCTTTGGTTAAAAAATTTTGTTCTTAATAACTTAAAATGATTTAGCTTATATATTATATACATGCAGTAATTTAGGAATAACAATATCAAAATTATGACACAAATATGCTTTGACTCAACATAGTGCTAGAATGTTTCACAGTTATTTTTTTGTTGTTGTTGTTGTTCTTTGTTCTTATTTCCTTACTAGGAATTATAGTCTATAGTATAGCCTATTTTAAATATTCTTGGGTCACTTGGGATAATATTTGCCTACTTAAAATATCAACTCAATGCAAATTTCAGTTCATTTACTTTTATGTCTTTTCATGTTAATTTAAATTGATTTTGTAGTTATGTAAAATATTTACATGGTTCTAATGTGAAATCTGAAAAATAAGGTATAGTCAGAAAAGTGTAGCTGTCGTCCCTGAGTTATTTATATTCTCCCTCATCTACATAAGCAGCAATGTTGTTCATTGTATGATTTAGGCTTTATTCTTTTATTAGTATTTTCTTAAAGAGAAAACAAATATGTATGAATTTATTTAAAACTTTCTTAGACAAATATTATCAAACTGTATACATTTTCTCACATAATTTTGTATCCTATAGATCTGATGATGGTCTATAATAGCTATTCCTTGTTACATGTATAGCTGCATAATTCTCTATTATGTCAATACCATACTTTGTTCAACCAATGCCAATAGACAGGCATTTGGTTTTTTCCAGTCTTGTTAATGTAATTTCTATCCTAAGAAATTTTCCAGTGTCATTGCCTGGGAGGAAACTTTATTTGGTTACTTATGTGAGTTTATAGCATCCAGAAATCTCAGCACCATCAGCTTTGCTCCAACTCACTTACACTTTTTTCTTGCACCCAATTGCAAACTGAATCTGGAAAATCCCATTTAAACTTCTAAAATTGGCTATCTAAATTACCCACTGAGTATCTGTGGTTGATTTAAGGGTTTCTAACTCTCAAGCCACTAGAACCTCTTTACCTATCCTCCACTTTGTCCTTTAAAGAAGCTGATACCACAAAGGTCTTGGGAACATTGGTAATTTTTTTCCCCTTTCTATCCACCTAGTCACTGCTTGTGTTATTTTGGTTTTGCTATTAAAGTTTCTCAGTAATTTGTGAGAAAATTTGTAGAAACTCAAAACCATCACCTCTTTCCAGAATACTAAACTATATCAATATAATATACATACAATCTTTTATAATATGATAATTAATTATTATATATCTGAGATTTTAATTATATGTATATAAACTCTTTGCAGAAATCCTAGCTAATAAAAGAGAAACATGCAAATTGACGATCACTCCACTATGCCCACCAGCCAATCAGAGAAAGTATGCAAATTAACCCGACTAAGAGGGTGGCGGCCACGGAGCTAGAGTAAGCAGGAGGCTTGGGTTGTCCCCGGTGATGGAGGAAGCCAAGCTTCTGGGGCTCCGCTCAAGGCTACAAAGTTTCAATTATAGAAGATAAATAAATCCCAGCTAAGATGGCAGCTGCCACGGAGCTGGAGCAAGCAGGAGGCTTGGGTTGCCCCTGGCAATGGAGGAAGCCAAGCTTCCTGGACAGCCCTGGCCTGCCTTGGCCTCCGCTCAAGGAGGGGCTGGGAGCTTGGGTTGTCTGGGGCAACCCAGGCTACCAGCCATCCCGGGCCTCTGCTCAAGGCTACAAAGTTTCAATTATAGAAGATAAATAAATCCCAGATACCTGCTCCCAGCCAGCCCTGGCCTCCGCTTGGGTCACTGTGGAGTGTGGCCAGCCTGCAAACCACCACAGGCCCCTCACCCAGGCCGCCCCATGCCCCAAGGGAACTGCCACCCTGATCCAGGACACCCTTCAGGGCAAACCAACCAGCCCCCAGCCGTGCACCAGGCCTCTATCCTATCTAATAAAAGAGTAATATGCAAATTAACTGTCACTCCAACACACAAGATGGCTGCCCCCATGTGGACACAAGATGGCCAACACAAGATGGCCAGCAGGGGAGGGCAGTTGGGAGGGAAAAGGCCTGCAAGGGAGGGCAGTTGGGGGTGATCAAGCCTGCAGGAGAGGGCAGTTAGGGGTGACCAGGCCAGCAGAGGAGGGAAGTAGGGGGCGACCGGGCCTGCAGGGAAGGGCAGTTAGGGGGTTAGGGGTGACCAGGCCTGCAGGAGAGGGCAGTTAGGGGTGACCAGGCCTACAGGGGAGGGCAGTTTGGAGGGACCCAGGCCTGCAGGGGAGGGCAGTTGGGGGGGGGGGACCAGACCAGCAGGGGAGAGCAGTTAGGGGTGATGAGGCTGGCAGGGGAGGGTAGTTAGGGGTGACCAGGTCAGCAGGGGAGGGCAGTTGGGGGAAATCAGGCCTGCAGGGGAGGGCAGTGGGGTGGACCAGGCTGGCAGGGGATGGCAGTTAGGGGCAATTCGGCTGGCAGGGGAGCAGTTAGGCATTAATCAGGCTGGCAGGGGAGTGGTTAGGGGGTGATCAGGCTGGCAGGCAGAAGCGTTTAGAGGCAATCAGGAAGGCAGGCAGGTGAGTAGTTGGGAGCCAGCAGTCCTGGATTGTGAGAGGGATGTCCGACTGTCCTTTTAGGCCCAATACTACTAAGATCGGGCCTAAATGGGCATTGGACATCCCTCGACAGGTCCCAGATTAGAGAGGGTACAGGCTTGGCTGAGGGACACACCCTCCCCCATGCACGAATTTCATGCACCAGGCCTCTAGTATATATATAATTTACCTGCAGTGTAAGAATGGATATTCTGTTAAAGATATTCTTCATTCTAGTGTTTTTTCCAATCTGATAACTTATGACTAAGACCTACTAACTTCAAAGCCCCCTTTATTTCCCAAAAATGAGCCATGAAAATTTAAAAAAACAAACACGTTTTCAGTGACAAAAATATGTTTCAAATAATTTTATTTTATTTGAAAGCTCCCATGTCCAAATGTGTTTAGGATAGATAATTAAATAAAGTTACTCATTAAACATGGGAAAAATTAAAAAGCTTAAAGTATATTTTAAATTCTATTTATTGTTTTTTTAAATATAATACCAGGTTCCTTAAACACTAAAATACTGTTTAGGTCTAAAATTATACTATAAAATTAGGAATCCTAAAGCAAATATAATTACTCTGAATGCGTATTTTAAGAACTTATGTCAGTGTCAGAACATGTCTTCTCATTCCCAGATAACTCTCTAGTCATTTAAAACTTATCATAAATCCATTCTTACATTATGAAATGCAATTTAATTGGCCTGGTGACAAATTGGTTCATCCTGAAGTTTGTAAGTAGTATTTAATGAGCCTGATGGTGTAAGTGAAACATATCCTAAGCATCAAAGTGTGCATTTTTTACCATTTAAGCTCCTCTGAAATTTTTTAAGAACATTATTATACAGATTTTTTGTGTTTGTTTCTTGGAGGTAACATTGGATTAGGGAAGGGAAAGAAATAGTATAAAAGTACTATGAAAGCAAAAGTTAGTACACCAAGATGAGCTAAGATACTTGAGAGCAACCTTAATAAAAATCAAGTTCAGGGGACATTAATGACCAGGAATATTCCAAAATAAGGAACCTAAAAAAAAATTCTCAACCAACACCACCTAGATATCATTGGCAAAATGCAATAAATTACCTTTTACATGCACAAAGAAATTGCCAAGGGTCAAAATAAAGAGGAAACAGACATAAAGTGGTAATCAGATACTATTTCTGCCAGTCTTGGTAACAGAAAAGTCTGAGTATTAAATGTTCTAGAAAGAGACCAGCAGGCTGGCTTATGATTATTGAGTCTCTTATGTAAAATAGTACTACTCAAAGTGTAATTCCCTTAATAAAATAGTAGAATAGAAAAAAACAAAGAAACCAACAACAATCAAAGTAAAGCAACAAAGAATTATCAGCTATGGCCAGGTTCTATGTGGGGTAAAAGTAGTTATATCTCATATTTTTAACAAAAAGAGACATATCATCATGCAAATGTGGTGTTTGATTAAGTACTATATGTTACCAGAATTTTTAAGGCAATGATTTTTATAAAATCTACATTTTAGCTACATCTTATTTATTGTTATAAAATCTACATTTTAGATACATCTTAGTAAAGCTGTAGAACTCACAAAGACAAAAACAATATTTTAATATGACCAAAAGAATCTCCCACACAGTTTTTTAGACTGACAACATATTTTTTAAATGACAATGGGATTGGTCAGAGTGTAAAACTATATACTAAAAGTGATGACAGAAATATTTTTCAACATAGCATTTTGTAATCATTTACAAAATAATTTGAGAACATAGGGGAATAAAGATATTTTCAGGCAAACAAAAACAGAGATTTATTACTAATAACCCTTACATAGGTAATTCCAAAGTGTGGACTTTGGATGGAAGAGTTAAAGGCAAATAAAATATTCAGATGTAACATGATTAGTTAACAACAACAGCAAAAAAAAAATGTAAACACATAGGTAAAACCAAAGTTTGACTTAATAAAACAAGAATCAAAATGGTTACTGTTGTAGGTAAATATAAGGAAAACCTAATATATTTTTAAATAGTATGTAAGTAGCATTAGAGTTCATAGACATTAAGAATTCTAATGTTCTACTATTATTCAAGAGAAAAGTATAAAAATAGTTAATAAACTATAAGCTCTACTAGAATAATATGAACATTAAAGATTTGATTATAACAATTAAAATATGTCCAAAAAAGCACTAGAGGGAGAAGAATGAAAAACTCAAAATGAGGCAGAAATGGAATGAATTATGGAAAAGAATATGGAAAATCCAGAGTAGCTTCGCCAGTGTAGCTCTGTGGTTGAGCATCGATCCATAAACCAAAAGGTGACCTTTCCATTCTCAGTCAGGGTACATGCCAGGGTTGCCAGCTCAATTCCCAGTTGGGGAAATGAAGGAGGAAGCCAATTGATATTTCTCTCTCATCGATGTTTCTATCGACCTATCTCTTTCCCTTCACCTCTCTCTAAAAATCAAACATATATATTAAAAAAAAAAGAAAATTCAGAGTAAATAGCAAGAACAATAGAAGATATTAATAGGGATCCAAATGTATCAATATTATAGGAAGTACAAACAGACTTAATTCATCAATTGAAGAAACATTTAGATATATGTAATATTTAAAAATATACACACTATTTTCATAAAACACACAGAGACAGAATTTTTAGGATATAAGACTACATATATGATATATCAAAATATAATGACATTAATAAATAACAAATAACTTTATATTTAAAATATCAGGTGAAATAGAATAGATGGTAAAACTGTTGCTAAATATAAAGATCACTGCATACATTTAAAATAAAATTTACTGTGAAGAAACAATAATTTTAAGAGTATTGCCACAAAATAATATAGCTTTAAATATATATTACATATATATATATATATATATATATATATATATATATACACACACACACATATATATAATAAAGGCAGTTTAGCCTTAAATATATATAAAGCAAAAATAAAAATGGTTACGTAAAGTTTTGTAATTTTAACATCTTTCTTCATGTAACAGGTTGATCATGCCTCTTGAGGGTAAAATTCTTTAAATGACACATGTAAAGAGCTTGACTTAAGGACTTTGTATAGGACAACTGTGTAGGGATTCGGGGAGAGAGAAGTGTATGTGGAGGTGGAAGAGGTCATAGAAGAGATAAATAGAAAAAAATTATGGAGGAGAAAAAAGTGTAGAATGGAATTCATTAATTATCAGAAAAACGTAAGCTACAGTTACAATGAGATACTTTTCATGCTTATAAAATTAATAGTTTAGTTTTAATGGAAAATTTTGTTACACATGGGATTTGCTATAATCGCTTGAAAAGACAAATTGAAAAAAATAGTGTATTTGAAGATAGTAATAGCCTTTCCCCTTCACTCATATACACTCTACATCTTTTGCATATTAAAATGTGTAAAATGTTCTAAGCAACAATGCTTATAAAGCAAGAAGTTGGAAAATTTCTAAATGCTGCTGAAGAAAGAGATACAGATTTTATATCTATGCAGTGTTATAAATCAGATGAAGGAATACATTAGAGCTACATGTACTAGTGATACCATTATAATTAGCTAATAATTACTGATAGGAAAGGAGCAAAGGGGGAAGGTCAGACATTACAGGCATGTCATCTGGGCAGCTGCATCAGGAAACTGCAATGTCACACTCCCCAGGGAACCACTAGCCCATTTCCCACAGGTCACTGGGGAAAGGTGTCCAACAAAGGAGAGAGGGACACATGCTCAGTGAAGTTGTGGTGGCTAGGAAAGGAACCTGTCAATCACACCTAGGGAACAGAGGTCATTGCCAGAATAGCTGTGGCCACTGCAAGCCTGTGAAAATTTCGGGAATATCCTATCTAATAAAGAGGGAATATGCTAATTGACCATCACTCTGTCACAAAGATGGCTGCACCCACAGCTGAGGCCAAGTTCCCATAAGGAGCCTTAACAAGCAATCAGCAGGGACCTGAGGCTATACTCTCCCCCACCCAGCAGGGCTTGACAGGGGACCTCAGGCTGCTCCCCTTGCCCCAGCGCCAGGCCAGGGGACCTCAGGCTGCACACCCCACCAGATGGAGCTTGACAGGGGACTTCAGACCGCACCCCCAACCCTGGCACCAGGCCGGGGGACCTCAGACCGCACCCCCTGCCTGGCGGGGCTTGATGGGGGACCTCAGGCTGCACTCCACACCCCAGCACCGGGCCAGGGGACCTGAGGCTGCGCCCTCCTGCCTGGCTGGGCTTGACAGGGGACCTCAGGCCATGCCCCCCATGCAGCGGGGCTTGACAGGGGACCTTAAGGTGCAGCCCCAGTGCTCAGACGGGGGAACTCAGGCCGCGTCCCCGCCCAGTGGGGCTTGACAGGGGACCTGAGGCTGCGCCCCCCTGCTGGTGGGGCTTGATGGGAGACCTGAGGCTGCGCCCCCCCCGCCTGGCGTGGCTTGACAGGGGACCTAAAGGCATGCCCCCACCCCCGGTCTGGGCTGGGGGACCTCAGGCCACACCCCCGTCCTGGCGACGGGCCAGGGGACCTGAGGCTATGCCCCCTGACAAGGGTGGGACTGGCCGGGTCTGGATCTAGCCCAATGGGGGGCAGGCTGGGTCTGGGTCTCATGCAATTTTGAGGTGCATGTGGGTGGGCAGGGACTTGACTCTGGGTCCCGTGGTGAGCCCCAGACTCTGACAGGAGGAAGGTTTTCATATACATTTTACTAATTTTCTTTCATCTCTGACACTTCTATTATAGAGAAAGGGCAAATAGCAATATTAAATTATTTCCTCTAATTAATCCCCTTTTAATGTGCACCAATTTCGTGCACCGGGCCACTAGTACTAGTATAATCCCCTAAACAAAGGCGTTCACTCTCTTATTGTCAGTCCATTGCTCTTGTGCTTGACACTTGGCTCATGGGGCTCTTTTGGTTCCTCCTTCCTTGCATTTGCCTGTGTTTTCTCCATAGCCATGCGGCTCTGACGACCCCACATGCAATGAACTGGTGGATTGTAGTGGGAAACAAAAACTATGCTAGATCAATACTGGATTGGATTTAGCTCCAACATGGAAAGGAAGCTCTGGACACTGGCTCTGATTTTAGCTCTGCTGAAGCCCTAGCTACACTTCTTCAATGACTGGACAAAGAGAAATGGGACTTTGGCAACAGGGATTTAATTACACAGAAATAAAAATCACTCTTTCTACTGTGTGAGTATCAGCCAATTCTTTTTCTTGGGATATAACATGAATTCTACTCCCACAAGCAACAGGCGGGGACAAGGACCCCCCACTTCTATGGGTAACACCAGCATGGATAAATATCTAACCATAAATTTGAGTGAAAAGAATAAAATGGTATGAAAAGTATTTGCATGGTTTAAAATTATGCATTCTGGATTAACAATATTATATCTGTTTAAGGGAAAATATCAGGAGTAAGGTAAAATATGAGCATAAAAATAACAAATGTCTAATTCAGTGTAGTGGTTTTCTTAAAATGGGAATCTAGTTTGATGCAGTGGCGGAAACCATGGATTTCATATCCATTTGTAATGTTTTATTTTATAAGCTGAGAAGTGGTTACACAGGTGTTGATTATATTATTCTTATGCCTTTGGGTATATTTGAAGTAGTTTGTAATTTATTTAGAATGTCAACTTCAGATTTTCCACTTTGGGTTAATAAAGGAATATTCTTGCCATGAACCTAAGCTTGAACGTGTGACTTAAACAATGTCTTTCTGTAGCCAGCTGAATCGGATGTGCATTATTTCAACAGCAGTATTATTAACAAATAACAGAAAGAAATATGGTAGCACTAATCAGTACTATAAGAGATAACAGAAAGAAATAGGATATAACAAGAGACTCTAACTAAAAATATTTATTTTGTTCTAGAACAGTTTAAAATCCCTGTCAAGGTCCCTCCCTGTGTCACCACCACCATCTCTCAACTACTAAAGCCCTCATTCAGAAGCAAAAAGTTCTGGGGAAGACGATCTTCACAGATAGTTTTTTTTTTTGTTTCTGATGACCTCTGAAGGCTGTTTTTTTTTTTGTTTTGTTTTGTTTTGTTTTTCCTATAATTGACATCAGAAAGGCCTATCTCCTCAGAGCACTGGCCTTATATCTGTAGAGGGATTTCAGAAAATAATACCTGAATGCCACATGTTAAGATCAGTATCTCCACTAGAATATTTGGGTGAGTTTTCTGGTTGTTTAATATCATCACAGGAAAAGATGGAATTAGTAAACAGCCTTGGTCAGGCTCTACATTTTTATGAAAACCTGTTTTGTTTCAACCACAAAAGCAATATTGTTGGGTCAGTTGGTCACATCTGGGTTCTAATTCACCTATTTGAAAACTTGAAAAACATCCTTGAACTATTTTATTAGTTTCCTTTTTTAAAATTATGAAACTAGAATAATACTTAAATGATAAGCCTCCTGTTAAAATTAAATATGTAGGATCCTCTAAAAATTGCTTATTATTAATAATAATTCACCCTTCTGTATAATCTCCAAATTCAACCAGTCTTCTATAGATTGGTTGTTTCTTTCTAAAGTCCAAATTAGCTTATGCTCTGAAATATAAGGTTTAGAAGAAAATAATAAAGGCTGCCAGTTTAAAAAACAAAAGTGCCAACTGCAAATGGAGGCATGTTTAGTACCTACTCCAGCAACTCTTATTGCTCTGACAAGAAATAAATAATTCAGATCAGAATTCAGCATTATATCCCTGTTCACTGCAGATTTTTTTAAATTAGTTGCTGTTTCTTGTTTAAAGAAGGCTAATTTTTCAAATGTGTATATACCAGGAAAGGAGGCAGAACAAATATTTCTGAAATCTTGGAATGCATAATAAAATTTACAAAACTCACAGTCTGCCCACTGTAGGCTTATTGTGCAATAATGAATAAAAAAGAGTTAATTCAAAAGCAAAACTAGCTTATCTTCAGTGTGTACCAGATAGTGTGCTGAATCTTTTAAAAGATTATGTCAAGTAAGCACACCTGAGCTGTGCCCTATATGAGGTACCTGTCATTATTAGTCATGTTTACAGATGAGTAAAGGAAGGCAGTTGTTATAAGTTATTTGTAGATGGGAGTGGCTGAACTAGGATTTGAAACCAGCTCCTTACCTACTAAACCTGTGTTCTTATATTCTAACTAGCACCCAGAAACCAGGGCTATTTTCTGCTGGCCATGAACAGGATTTAACTTCCATTCAAAGAATATTCTATAATGACAAACGATGGAAAGGCAATACCGCCCTGAGGTCTCCAAACTGCAGCAATAGCTATCAATCACACAGCAGATAAATAGATTTCAGAAGTTTTGTGTACAATATGTTCTTGAATTTGGGCTGAAGCTCAGACTGACATGCAGTATTTCACTGCTAATGTGATCTCTTTCTAGCAGAGGGAACATTCTTTTTTTAAATTGCATTGCATAACTTGTTTGCTTCCTAGCAAAACAATTTTTGAATTTCCGTATAATTTCTGTTAAATCTATTTTTAAAGTTGAAGCTTAGGTCAAATGCAAATATGAATATAGATTTATCCAGCATGCATAATTTGTAGTCTGTGTGGGAACTGACTCATCTGTCTTCAGTATCTGGCAGTCACGTGAAGAGCTCTTCTGCTAAGAGTGACCTATTCATCCTTCAAATAAACTCCACAAGAGGAAGAAAAACAATATGTACAGTTCCAAGGAAGGGACAAAATGTCAAGCATGAGCCGATGAACTTGAGTCCATTCTGTCAACAATCTTTCAAACTAAAAATTCCTACTTCAGAACGCACTTGGAAATGCTGAGAAAGTCTAAATGTAAGCAGTCAAAAACATTAGGGTGATATTCCTTTTTAAAATATCACTGAGTGACCAAATTAGTACACAAGTCTCTTGAATATCTGCAGTATTATTTTGGAACATGAATTATTAAAAATGCATAATTATCTTAACATAGAGACATTTATTCTTCTGTATTTCCCCCATTTGAATCCAGAAAAATATATGTACTTCTCCCTCATTATCTATACTATTGGCCCGATGCATGAAATTTGTGCATGGATCGGGGAGTTCCCTCAACCCAGCCTGCACCCTCTCCAATCGGGGACTCCTTGGGGAATGTCCAACTGCTGCTTTAGGCCCGATCCCTAAACTGGCAGTTGGATATCCCTCTCGCAATCTGGGACTGCTGACTCATAACTGCTCACCTGCCTGCCTGCCTGATAGACCCTAACTGCCTCTGCCTGCCTGCCTGATTGCCCCTAACTGCCCTTCCCTTGCTGGCCTGATCTCGCCCCTAACTACCCTCCCCTGTGGGCCTGGTTGCTCCCAACTGCCCTCCCCTGCCGGCCTGATCTCGCCCCCAACTGCCTTCCCTTGCTGGCCTAATCTCACCCCCTATGACCCTTCCCTCCTTGCCTGATCTTGCCCCTAACTGCTCTCCCCTGCAGGCCTGATTGCCCCTAACTGCCTCTGCCTACCTGATTACCCCTAACTGCCCTCCCCTGCCAGCCTAATCTTGCCCCCAACTGCCCTCCCCTGCCAGCCAATTTAGTTTTGATTGGTTGGTTTCTATGTCAGTCAGTGTCAAAAGCTCCGCCTCCTAGGCAGCCACTGGCTCCTCACAAATCTCCCAGATTTGGTTCTGATTGGTAGGTTTCTATGTCAGTCAACATCTCCAGGCCTATCTCCAGACCTGATCAGAGAGGTGAGGCTGATCAGCAGCCCCTGAGGAGGCTTGGAGAGGCGGGGCTGCTGGCAAAGCCCAGAGAGAAAGAGAGAAGCAACAGCTGTTCAACAGCTATCATGGAGGCTGCAGATCAGACCCTGCCTCTCTCTTCGGGCCTCTCTCCGGGCCTGATCTGCAGCCCCCTCGGCAGTCAGTTCTGGGTCCCAACACCCGCACTGGTGGCAGTCAGTGCTGGGTCACCCCAGCAACCCAGCACTGACTGCAGGACTGACTTCTGGTGTTTGGTCAAGCCTTCGATCGGTCATTACGGACCCTGAGTTTTTATATATTTGGATTCTTCTCAACTGTATCTGTATCTGTAGAGATATGGACAATGTAAAATGCTTCAACTACTCTCTAGGTTTTTTTTTCTTTTTTTTCTGATGAGGGAAAAAAATAAACCACCATGTCCACACTAATAGATTTTTTTAAATGCATATGTAATTTTCAGTAAAAATGTGGAATAATGCCAAGTATAGAATAAGACATTTTCTGGGAAATTTTTATGCATTTACAATATAGTGATACTAAAAGGGGATGAACTGATCTGAAAAATCCATTTAGCTTTAAAGTGATTAAAGATTATTTGCCTGTTATGTCCTATATTTACAATTATTTTAAGATATGATTTGAAGGAATAATTTAAGAACTTTAAGGAGTATAAATATTCTACCCCTAGATGTGAAAAACCCTTTTTTAAACATCTGGCATGACTTCTTATATTTGTGTGAGTTTTTATGGAAGAAATGCAGAATTACATTAATTTTCTAGTGAAAAAATATATGAAGAGAAATCATCAGATAGAAGCACTTTATAACAATGAACAGGATTTAAGATAATGGGGATTTAGAGATACTAGAACCAAAGAATTTAACAGCCTATACACAGAAATTCACTTCTGTGGATTTATTAATGTAATTGAATACATTTATTTTAAGGTTATCCCATCTTACTAATGTAAAAAAAAAATGGAGTTCCATAGTATTATATTATCTCCAATTTGGATCTCCTGATCCAAAATTTCCAGAGTAATATCAGAGTAAAAAATGGAGTTCCGTAGTATTATATTATCTCCAATTTGGATCTCCTGATCCAAAATTTCCAGAGTTAATAATACCCTAGTGGAATATTGACAATGACATTACATATGTGAGTCTGGAGTTGTGAATAGTTCTGAGGTGGAGATACAAATTTGGGTGTGATCAGTCTATAAAAGTTACTTAAGATCATAAGATTGGATGATTGATGAGTCAATACTAATAGTAGCAGAACATATATATGGCTGATAGTAAGCAAACCTATTCTAAACATTTTTTGAACCCATTCTAAGCAATTTTGAAATGAGTATTGATTCTATGAGATTGGTACAGTTACCCCAATTTACAGATGGAAAACCAAGGCAAAAAAAAGTCAGAAACCTGGCTTAGGATCATGCTGAGTTTGTCAGGAGAAAATATAAATTAAAAAAAGAGAAATACAATTAAACTAGAGATTAATAATTCAAAACAATTTAAAACAAATCTTTATAATTGCCTTCTGATTAGAGATTTTAAGATGCTTATCCTTCAATTTTTTAAATTTATTTATTAGTGAACTCTGCAATGCTTAGCATAGTACTCCATTGGATGTCCTTCATAATTGCCTTATAACATTTTCATTATTCTAATATTTGTCTATTTTATCTGCATACATCACTGGTACAATTTTTGCCAATGCCTATTATTTTATTTGTTGCTTCCCACATGTATTTTAAATTAGATATTGTGATTTAAATTCTTCATAATCTTTGCATGATTCTACATTTCTTATTTAAACCTAACCAGTGGTTTTTTGTCCTAATTTTGATCAATATGGATATCTCTTCCTGTTTTATAGTCTGTGTACACTTACATTTTATTTATGGTGTAGGTTTATCAATTTAAATATGTTTTATATAAAATAGCCTAGGGAACTATTTATCTTCTGATTCTTCCTTATGATGCTTTCTTTTCCTTATTTTCCAGTATTTTTTTTTTATCCCAAGTATTTTTATGTAAGTATTCTTGAGTGAATTTGCTACCAAAGCACCACTTGAAGTTGGCAATTGGAGGCAAGGTATTAACTTCCATCAGGATGGCAGCATTCTTGTATGATGTATGGGTTAAGAGAGAAAGCAAAACTCTGCCATAGACAAAATCATCTTTGTCAAAGTGGCTCTGGTGATAACAAATGACTTATTTTTCTTCAGGCTAACATAAACTATCTCTATTCCATTATAATTGATGGATGGAGAGAATCCCCATAAGTAAATCGGCCTAGGATTTTGCAGGTACTCCATTATAACTATAGAGACTTGTAATTCTGGATCCCTAGTAGCGTTAGAAGCTGAATTGTTCCTGTGATGCAATAAATGGTTTCCATCAGTGTCGTAAAAAATCAATTTACCTATTCTCACAGAGAAAATCCAAAGGTTCAATTAGGGTAAAAATATATGGCCTGCGTGGCTTTTTTTCTCCCTCTTTATGAGAAATTATCCATTCAATTATTTTGGGAAAAAAAATTGGAATTTATCTGATGTTGAATATTTCAAAATCAGGGAAAAATAGTTATTTTTTGGCAACATAAAATAAACCTGCACTTAGCTATTAAATGTTATTTTTACACCAGGCACACAAGACAAATGACCACATTGTAAGATTTATTACCCACAATTTGCAGATAAAAATACCCAAATATGTAAATTAACTGGATTCATATACAGATTTCCCTAAGTCCATGTTGTCTGCCTCAGGTTCTCTGTTGTTAAATCCCTCTTATAGAAGGCTCCTATGAAGTATATCAGCTTAGTCTGATGGGAAAACAGTCCCCAGAAATTCACCAGAATCAGCCAATCAAAACCACATCTTTTAACCATCATATTTTGAACATCATTTATAAAATTGATATAGATTTATATTTATGTTCCTTAAGTTTAATTTTAAAATAGTTTGCAGAGAGTGAAGGTTACATACCTTAAATGGCAAAATACCTATAGGACTATTTTCTTTGTATTAGATTTATAGTTATACTAGATGCCCAGTGCATTAATTCGTGCATGGGTGGAGTCCGGCTGGTCCACCCAGATCAGGTCGATGGGGCTGAGGCCGGCTAGCTGGGGAGGAAGGCCGCAGGCAGTTGGCCAGCTGGCCCCGCCCCCTGGTCGAACTCACGGTCTAGGGGACAGTTTGCATATTAGCCTTTTATTACATAGGATTAACAAATGGCATTTTTAATAACTGTAAAATTTGGCTTTTCTTTATAAATAGAATATTACTACAAAATCATTATTTTTACCTAATTATATAGCTGGCAATGAGTCATACCAAAAGAAGAGGTGTTACATGTGCCAATTTGTTGTTCTCTTAGAATTTCAGTATTGACATTATCTTCTCTTATGGCTTTTTTGGAAAAATATTTAAAGGGGGGAATAGGAAACATCTGTAATACTGTCAACAATAAAATAAATTTAAAAATGCTTTGTTGAGTTTTCTAAGCTAAAATCGACAATATAACGCATAAATGTACTTAATTATTCGCTCCTTGTTTACTTTTCTTGAGAACTGCTTCCTGTGTTTTAACCTTCTGAAAGATAAGGGCAGTTTTTATTTTTAAATCCACGATATTAGTATATTTAGGATTAGAAATTCCAATATGTTCACGAGAGAATAAAATCTCTTAAGTTTATGGGCATATTAATTTTGTTTTTTCATCAACTTTGAATTCTCATTATTTAGTTACTTTGCTATTTTATTTTCCTTTTTCTTTCTGGAACATTTTTCAGCACCATCATAAATCTGGTGGAATAAAATAAGGCTACCTTCCAAGTGACACAAATATCATGCACCAGGGAAACCTAGGGATGGTGAACTCTACTACAAAACAAATAAAATTGCTCTTTCTTTGGCAGCCCTTTCCTTTTTTTATTTAACTTTTCGGTATTTGACATGAAAGCAACACAGTCTTATGAGAGAGGTGAAGCTAGGGGAAAGAGACAAAAGATGCTCAGGCAGTCTCTTTTGATGATCAGTCCTGTAGATTTAACCAGATTAGAACATCTTCCTGATTCATAATTATTCCAGGCCATCAGTTCTCACTATGGTTCTGAACAACACCATGCCTGACAACTGCAAATTCGCAGGCCCCACCACGACCTGGTACTGGGATGTCACAGTGTGTTTTCACAGCCTGCTAGGTGAGTTTGTTGCACACTAAAGTCTGGAAATACTGGGCAGTCTAAGTCACCAATACTAAGCACTACATAGGAGTTTGAGATTCTACAATTAGAGTGATAAATAGAGTGATTTGTTTTCCCGGATTGTTGCTGTAGAATGAGTAATTTGTGTGGCAATCTTTGGCAGGAGTAATTAGTTAAATCAGGGTTGCTCTTGGAGGTCCAGAATCACAACCATTTATTGGTCTACTTTCCAGTGTAGTCTGTCCTTCTTACTTGCAAATTCCCTATTTGTGAATTTTTCTACTTCCAAAAATTTATTTATGAACCCCAAATCAATTCTGTTGTCAATGACAGATATGAGCAGAGTGGCAAAAATTTGAGTTGCCCAACATGCTTGTTCCCAGCTGAGGTCAAACACAGTGATGCTATGTCTTCCTGTTTCAATATTTTAAACAAGTGTCCTTTCCCATTGTGTTTGGTGATATGATTTTTGCTTTTGTTGGTGTTTTGCTCTTTAAATGGCCTCTCAGTGAAGTGCTAGAATGCTATTTTATTTTTCTAAGCACAAAAAAGGCAAGAAAGAATGTGTCTTATGGAGAAAATATTTGATAAATAAGCTTCATTTAGATATTAATTTTAGTGCTGTTGACAGTGAGTTCAATGTTAATGGGTCAATAGCGTGTATCAAACACAGTGTTTTTAAACAGAAACACTCATAAAACAAGATTATGTATTTATCAGTTCATGGAAATGTTGTAACCAGATACTTGCAGCAATCTAACCCAGTATTTTCACTTAAGCAATGATTCAGTATTCACTAATTCGTTGTTTATGATCTTATAGACATTTCTGCATGAATAATGAGAATCAACTGTATATAATTTCATTTTCACAGTTCTTTACCAACTTGCAAAAATAACAACTCTATTTAATGCTGGCTTAATAGTATTTTGTTTTCCAAATGACCTAATATTATACTTCCCAATTCATTTTAACATTGATATGTTTGACTTTCAAATCCTTACAGGACAATCCTTAATGGCTTGTACAAATCCTATTTTCTTTTTCCCTCATGATTATATAATTTAGGACAAAGATCATGTTCAGGAAAGATTTGACTACAAGAGCATCCAAATTCATCTCTATTATGTGATAAAAAGGAATGTGTTATAATTCTGATCTTTGAGGCACAGGGAACAGGTGCAATCTACTACAGTAAAATATCCTGGAAGTTTTAAAGCTTAAAATGTTAAGGAAACAGATTGGTGGAAAAGGAGGTTCTGTACATCAACTAGCTATCACAAGAAATGGTGTTATAAATGTGTCATCATCTTTACATACATTAATATGCCAGGTATCACATAATTAACTGGAACATCACCTATGTGCCAAAACATTTTAAGAGGAGAATTTACTATCAATTGGCCTTAGGTTAGTAAGGAACACAACAGTTGGTCAAACAAATGCAAATCCTCTTGTGAAGGACATTACAAAACTTGGATTATAGGTGAGAAGAAAACTATATCATGCTTTCTTTTTTCTTTTCTTCCAATGTTCTCATTTAATTTCTATTATACCCCTTTATTTGGTGTTTTCTCAGCTCTTGTGTTTCACAGACTTGTCTGATGATCCAGTGTGGTGATCTGTGAAGATGAGTTGTGAAAGGAAAGGAGGGTTGGAGGTGGGACCAAGGGAGAGTTCCGATAAGATTAGCGAATTACAATCATGCACCAGTGTTGAATGGATGTATAAACTCTGCCTTTATAATGAAAGCTTTGAATCAGTGGGTTTTACATGGGCTGACTAACCCATGGAAAACTTGGCGTATTTCTTTGTGTCTTCTGTGGCAACTCAGAAGAATTAAAGAGATTTATAAATCACTGTTTTTTACAAATAATAGTACTGATTATTTTATATGGCTTGTAGAATCTAAAAATAAATGTTTTATTAGAAAGTTCATTCTGTATAAAGGGATCAGGTTATTTAGTAGAAAGGAAAA
Organism: Plecotus auritus; assembly: GCF_963455305.1. Classification (NCBI taxonomy): domain Eukaryota; kingdom Metazoa; phylum Chordata; class Mammalia; order Chiroptera; family Vespertilionidae; genus Plecotus; species Plecotus auritus. The sequence goes on along the minus strand of NC_137775.1, from coordinate 29,230,296 downwards.
TTGTCCAGAAAAGAATAAGTCACATAGATGTTAAAAAAATAATAATGCCAGCATGTAAATGTATAGTGAGTAAATTGATAAGACAAGATGTTGAATGAGAATTTGAAAAGGTTCCACTCTCAAGGTGTATGCTCAGCAATGTATTGATGATAAGTCACAGTCTTTTTTTGAAGAGTTTTTGTGTAATAAACTGAAAAACAAGATGTTCACAATTCAGGTTAATGAATCAACGGATGTCACCAATAAATGCCATTCTGTCAAATTTATGATATTTGTAAATGATGAAATTCACAGTCACTTTTCCTATACAAAGAGTGGTCTGAAACCAGCAAAGAACCACATATTTAGTGTTTCATCTTCACATCTTGAACAGAAATCTGTCTTGGAGGAATTGTATTAGCATCTGCAGTAAGGTGCTGCATCAGTGATTGGCTCCTTGAATTTTACCTCGCCTACAAAACCGTAGTTCCAGTATTGTCTTAAACAAGTATTCATTCACAGATAGGTTCTGATATAAAAGCAAAACAAAACAAAACTAACCAATGTTAATGAAATGATAGGAAATCTAGAATATGTCACAATTATTTTTAATCAATACTAACTCACACAAGAACCTTTTAAAAATACTGGGCAAACAGTATGCACACTCACTTCCTGCTACACAAAGGAATCTAGTGGGTTGATGGAGAAAAAGTTCCCAACAGGATGTTTGAGCTGAAAGGGAAATTATAGGGGTACTTTCAAGAAAATTGTAGGCCAGATATTGCTAAGTGCTTTGAAGATGAAAAACAGCTGCAGAAACCGGCCTAATTGGCAAACACTTTTCATCACATGATCCAGTTAAAGAAGTCGTGGAGAATTTTTATTTTTTACTTCAAATGACAAGAGTTTTGTATTGAAATTAGAAAAATTGTATGTCTTTAGAAAAAATCATTTGTATTTTAAAATATCATGATACAAAAGAAATCTTGAAATATTTCCACTGCTGCTTGGGTTTGGAAGGAAAAAGGATATGAGCAGGATCCAAAGCTTATTTAAATACATCTGAAGAACTACACAATAATATTTAACAACTAGAGGCCTGGTGCATGAATTTGTGCACTGGTGGGGTCCAGTCGGCCCGCCCCAATGGGGCCTGATCAGGGGCAGGGCTGACCGAAGTGAGGGGCCAATGTTGTTCCAGTCATTCCAGTCATTCTGCCATTCAGTTACTGGGCTTTTATTATATAGGATTAGTCAGCTCAGACAGCTGTAATGAAATATCATAAATTTGTGTGGCTTAAACAACTGAAATGTATTTTTTCTCACAGTTCTGGAGGCTGGAATTTGGGGTCAGGGTACCAGCATAGCATCATCCCATACACCAGAAAGTGGTGGATCTATTGCCAATCAGGGCACATGCCCAGATTGCAGATTCAATACCCAGTCCACTGAGTGTAGGAAACAATGGAACAATGTTTCTCTCTCTCTCTCCCTTCTTCTCTCTGAGATCAATTAAAATGAATAAGTAAATAATGTTCTATAAGTATGGTTTTAACAGGAAAGACATTAGTGATCTATGAAGTGAAAAACTCATTATAACACATATATACAGCATGACCCCATTTTTTAAAAAAAGTATTTATTGGTTTCAGAGGAAGGGAAAGGAATAGATAGACACATCAATGATGAGAAAGAATCATTGATCAGCTGCCTCCTGCACCCCCCTACTGAGGATCATGATGGAATCATATCCTGACATCCTGGTTCATTGATTGATGCTCAACCACTGAGCCCCAACAGCTGGGCCCCATTTTTATCAATACCAGGCACATAAGGTACATTGGCAAGATCTCACTCCTAGATGAAAGTCTGAAATTGCCCAAACTCCTTTGCAGCTAGGTTTCTGGATATGAATTTGTTTCTGCCGATTGGATGCACTTGCACAATATTTTGAAGGCAGAAGTGGGGTAGAGGCATCTTCCCACAGTTTGGGCTGTTTGCTGCTGGTGATCATGTTTGAAGAGATGTGGAGGTTTTCTGCAGTGGAATCCAGGCTGTGCACAGGCAGTTGTGGCAGAGGCAATGCCAAGTGACCTGTTTTGTGGGAGCTAGAGGGCACTTGCGGGGGCAGCAGTTTCCCAATCCCTGGGTCACAGCTATGCCAGAGTCTTCTAGAATTCAGTTGTGACTGAGGGGGCAGCTCCTCCTGCTGGCCAGGGAGTCTTTCTTGGGGGGCCAGCCTAATACCCACTCCTCCAGCTTTCCAATGATTTCCCAAGCACCAATTCCCTGTGTTAAATTCTTTCCTGCCTAAAATAGCAAAAATCTAAATACATTTTGGATCCCCTACTTTCAACAAAATAAATCCTGCACAGGGTCAGGTATGAGAAGTGGGTGAGGTGTTGTGGAATGCTACCTTCTGTAGAAAGCACATGAGCATTTCTTTAATTATTGTCATTTGAGTCCAGTGGTGTTGGCAGAGCCACGTCCTGGAAACATACCATGCCAGAGGCATGTATGTTGTCACCCTGACCCTTAGCTCAGGTGCCAGGGGGTAGGTTTCATTATCTAAGTTTAGCCAGGTGCAAAGAATTGATGCAATTATCTGGGCCCAGCTAGGAGTGATGATTACAATGAAGCCTCAAGAATGAAGAATTACAGCTTGATCATTAACCATGATTTCACATAATTTCCTTTATCTTAAACTTTAGTAAAACTTCCTGGTATCATCTATCAATATATATAAAAGCCTAAATGACTGTCGCAACAGAAACAACGAATGGATGACTGCACAGGCTGCGTGGGGTGACCAGGCCAGCAGGAGGGTTAGTGAGGGATGACCAAACGACTGAACAAGCAGGCTACGTGGGGTGACAATGCTGGCAGGGGGATTAGTGAGGGACAACCAAACGACTGAACAGCAGGCTGTGTGGGGCGACCAGGCCAGCAGGAGGGAGCATTTGGGGGCAACCAGGCCGGCAGGGGGCGGGGGGCAGTTGTGGGTGACCAGGCCATCAGAGGGGCAGTTAGGGGCGATCAGGCAGGCAGGCATGTGAGCAATTAGGAGCCAGTGGTCCCGGATTGTGAGAGGGATGTCCAACTGCCAGTTTAGGCCTGATCCTGGGGATTGGGCCTAAATCATCAGTCGGACATCCCCTGAGGGTCCCGGATTGGAGAGGGTGCAGGTTGGACTGAGGGGACCCCCCCACCCATTCATGAATTTCATGCACCGAGTCTCTAGTACTGTATAAAATAAACATGCAGTGCAGGCTCTGGGTCACTGTCTCTCCATCAGAGGGCCAGCTGTCCCACCTGGTCCCAGCTTTCCCTACTGTCTCTGTGTCTGTCTCATTTTCTCAATCCCCCGTCGCCTCTACTCAGAACTCCTGTCTGCTCTTTAGCCGTGCTGGTGGAGGTAAAGAGAGAAATACGTATACCCTTCTTTGAATCTCAGCTTCCTCTTGTGTAGAACGGAGACCAAAGTTTATCTGTTCATAGTTACTGAAGACTGTAGCAGCTGTGTTTCCCAAAGATGGCCACGACATTTCCGACCCCTCCTGTGCTCTTGCCACTTTCCGCCACATCCTCTCTCTTGAAGCGGGGCTGACCTCTGACAAGCTGGTAGCCAGTACACTGTTGCCCGCAGAATTCCAAGGCCAAGGCCAAAAAGGTGGGGGGCTGCAGCCCCACCCACTCCACCGAGGTTTCCAGCTTCGTCCTTGCCCACACTGCTCTGGGCTCTGGCTGGTGTGGGGCCTTGCCCTCCTGGCTCGCTTCCCCTCCAGTTGCCAGCCCAGCACCTTGCTGCACACCATGGCCCATCTGCTGGTGCTGCTGGGCCCAGCAACTGGGGTAAGAGGCCAGGTCGGGCTTCGCATCTCCTGGCTCCTTTGTGCCGCTGCCCCCTGAGCCCCGCAGCCCCTATTCCTGCCCTGCTCCAACTGGGGCCAGATGCCCGGGTACTGTGTACAGCCTGCAGTGACTGCTGTGGCCTCCAAGAAAGCCTCCCCACCCCAACCCCGACTCTGGTGCCCTGATCCCGACTCCACTTCCACCAAAGGAGAGCTTTGCCCTCGCAGCTACCCGAAATCAAGCACCTCCAATGTCCCTGGACCCTAAATTTCTGCCAGCCAAGGCAGTTGGCTGGCTGGTCCCACCCTGATCAAGGTGTTGGGGGCGATCTACCCCAGATCAGGCTGGTTGGCTGCCACAGTGCATGTCATAGCCACTGGTCATTCTAGTCGTCCTGGTCATTCTACTGTAACAATCGTTGGGTTTTTATAGATAGACTAGAGGGCCGTGCATGAAATTCGTGCATGGGGGGTGGTCTCCCTCAGCCCAGCCTGCACCCTCTCTAATCTGGGACCCCTCGAGGGATGTTCGACTGCCCTCCCAGTAGGATCGGGCCTAAATGGGCAGTCGGACATCCCTCTCACAATCCAGGACTGCTGGCTCCCAACTACTCACCTGCCTGCCTTCCTGATTGCCCCTAACTGCTTCTGCTTGCCAGCCTGATCACCTCCTAACCACTCCCCTGCCAGCCTGATTGATACCTTACTGCTCCCCTGCCAGTCTGATTGCCCCTAACTGCCGTCCCCTGCCAGTCTGGTCATGCCTAAATGCCCTCCCCTGCAGGCCTGGTCGCCCCAAACTTCCCTCCTCAGCCAGCCTGGTCACCCCTAACTACCCTCCCCTGCAGACTTGATTGTCCCCAACTTCCCTCCCTTGCAGGCCTGGTTCTCCCAATTGCTCTCTCCTGCAGGCCTGGTTCCCCCCAACTGCCCTTCCCTGCAGGCCTGGTCACCCCCAACTTACCTCCTCTGCCGGCCTGGTCACCCCTAACTGCCTTCTCCTGCAGGCTTGATGGCCCCCAACTGCCCTTCCTTGCAGGACTGGCCCCTCCCAACTGCCCTCCCCTGCTGGCCTGATTGCCCACAACTGCCCTCCCTTGCAGGCCTGGTCCCTCCCAACTGCCCTCCCCTGCTGGCCTGACTGCCCACAACTGCCCTCCCTTGCAGGCCTGGTCCCTCCCAACTGCCCTCCCCTGCTGGGCATCTTGTGGTGGCCATCTTGTGGTGGCCATCTTGTGTCCACATGGGGGCAGCCATCTTGTGTGTTGGAGTGACAGTCAATTTGCATATTACTCTTTTATTAGATAGGATGATAGATAGATGATAGATAGATAGATAGATAGATAGATAGATAGATAGATGGGGATAAATAGATAGATAGATGATAGATAGCTAGATAGACAGATATTTTCCCTCCTATTCACCTCGAATATTTAACAGAGTGATAGACCCTTTCTCTGTCACTTCTGCTTAGTGTGAGAACTTCATTTTCAAAAAGAGGAAGTGTTCTGTGACCTGTAGTCTGATCATACACTGAAGATTAGAGTTATAAATCTGCCTCTAGACAAGTTCTATATTTTTTGTGAAAGAATATCCTTCCAGTCAGAAGAAAGCACTGAACATGTTGCTGCAATTTTTAATTTTTTACATGTTTACATAAACTTCTGTCTGTTTGTCATTGAGTTCAAGGACAGCAATGTCATATCTTAGTTGAAAATGAGTCATGTATTTATTGTAAATTTGAATAATGGTGGAACCAAAGAAATCAAGCACGCATTTTACACTTATTAGGTAAATTTTATGATTTATATTTGATTTAAAAATAAGTTATGGTATATAGAATTATGAAAAATTCGTGTAACCAACACATGTGCATAATAGTTTTCTGACTGATATATTGAACCTGTCATATCACTTAAAAGATGTTTTTATTTCAAACTCTTGAATTAAATTATATCTTAGGCTATAATTTTAACCATATGGTTTTAGTTTATGGGTTTAGTTGACTTATCATTCAACCATAATAACTCATTTCATGTTGTAATAACATCAAATAATATCAAGTTAGAATAATTATTTAAATATTTGTTTTATGTGATAAATATATGAAGAGGAAAGAAAATTTAATGTCAAGAAAGGTACACTAAACTTAGTACTTGCTTTTTTGTTTTTAAGAAAGTTTGGTCAAAAAATTATTTTTATGTTTAGGATAGGGAAAGAAAAAAAGAAACCTGTTTTATATATCTTAGAGCATATAACTTTCTTAGAATTTATATAATAGAAATTCATGACAAATCTGGTAGTTAAATGGACACTTAAATTTGTAAATATCCATCAAGTTGTACATGTAAGACAAGAGCACTATTGGAGTATTATTCTATAGTAAAAATAAACTCATAATAAAAATTGGAAAATATTAAGAAGTGAACAAAATAAATATACTAGATAAAAAAATTATAAAAAGAAGAAAAATTCAGAATTAGTGAGCTAAGCAATAAGATTAAATATTTAGAATAATTTTAATAAGTAGGGCACTAAAGATAAGGGCAAATGGTAACAGAATAGAATGAAAAATATATAATAATGATAATTAAGAAAAACAAAAATTATTTTATTCTTTAATAAAAATATAATAAAAATAGCAAATTTCATTAAATTTTATTTATTAACAAAGGAACAGGACAACAATATTTCTAGGAGTAGAAAGGTTAGGTGAGGCAAAAGTAGGTTTACAGTTGTTGGTTTAGAAGATAATACAATAATTAATAAATAATAATACAAGAATAAACCATTTCATGTACTCCAATGTAAACCTACTTTTGGCCATGCTTTATTTTAAAAGTTGCAGAGTAAACATAATAATAGGATGTTGAAATACATTGTACCAATCCATTTTAATAAGAAGAACTAATTAAACTTCCAGGAAAAATACAATTAACCAAAATTTATTCAAATAAAAATACAAAACTAGATAATTTAGTAATTGCTTAAATAATTAAATTGGTTATTTAAAAATTATCTTGCAATAAACCATCATTCTCAGAATAATTTTGAAAGGATTTTTTTCAAACACTGAAGGAATCAATTATAATTTCAGACAAATTCTTCCTGGGAATAGAAGATAAGTAATACTTTTTAACTCATTTTTATGGGACAAGCATAATGTTTATTATTATTACTACAGGCCCGGTGCATGAAATTCATGAACTCAGGTGGTGGTGGGGGGTGGTCAATCAGCCTGGTCTGCACCCTCTCGCAGTCTGGGAGCCCTCGAGGGATGTCCGACTGACAGCTAAACCAGCAGTCAGACATCCTTAGTGCTGCCATAGAGACAGGAGAGGCTTCCACCACAGCTGCTGCACTCGCCAGCCATGCCGGCTCAGGGCTTCTGGCTGAGCAGTGCTCCCCCTGTGAGAGCACACTGACCACCAGGGGACAGCTCCTGCATTGAGTGTCTTCCCCCTGGCGGTCAGTGGGCATCATAGCGACCGGTCGTTCTGCCCTTCAGTTGATTTGCATATTAGCATTTTATTATATAGGATTTTTTTTTTCAAGAGGATCACTGAAGTTTTATTTTTTAACATTTATTTATTTTATTTTATTATTTTATTGTCTAAAGTTTAACATATGTCTCCTTTTTCCCCAATTGACACCCCCCAAGCCATTCCCACTCTGGTCAAGCCCGCAACACCCCAGTGTCTGTGACCATTGGTTATGCTAATATGCATGCATACAAGTCCTTTGGTTGCTCTCTAACTCCCCTTCCCTGACATTTGTGTCTGCATCTATTCTTGTTCATCAAATTATGTTGATCGTTATATCCCACATATGAGTGAGATCATGTGATATTTATCATTCTCCAATTGGCTTATTTCACTTAGCATAATGCTCTCCAGTTTTATCCATGCTGTTGCAAATGGTAAAAGTTCCTTTTTTTTTTTTTTATAGTGGCATAGTATTCCATTGTGTAGATGTACCACAGTTTTTCAATCCACACATCTGCTAATGGGCAGTTAGGCTGTTTCCAAATCTTAGCTATTGTAAATTGTGCTGCTATGAACATTGGGGTACATATATCCTTTCTGATTGGTGTTTCTGGTTTCTTGGATATAGTCCTAGAAGTGGGATTACTGGGTCAAATGGGAGTTCCATTTTTAACTTTTTGAGGAAACTCCATACTGTCTTCCACAGTGACTGCACCAGTCTGCATTCCTACCAGCAGTGCATGAGGGTTACTTTTTCTCCACATCATTGCTAGCACTTGCCATTTGTTGAGTTGTTGATGATAGCCATTCTGACAGGTGTGAGATGGTATCTCATTGTTGTTTTGATTTGCATCTCTCAGATGATTAGTGACTTTGAGCTTGTTTTCATATGTCTCTCAGCCTTCTGTATGTCCTCTTTCAAAAAGTGTCTATTTAGGTCTTTGCCTATTTTTTGATTGGATCGTTTACTATCTTCCTTTTGTTAAGTTGTATGAGTTCTCTGTAAATGTGGGAGATTAAACCCTTATTTGAAATAACATTGGCAAATATGTTCTCCCATACAGTGGGCTTTCTTGTTGTTTTGTTGATGGTTTCTTTTGCTGTGCAGAAGCTTTTTATTTTGATGAAGTCCCATTTGTTTATTTTTTCCTTAGTCTCCATTGCCCTAGAAGCTGTGTCAGTAAAGATATTACTACAAAATGTGTCTGCTATTTTTCAGCCTTGGAGTCTTGTAGGATTTTTATGGTTTCCCATATTAAGTCCTTTAGCCATTTAGAGTTTGTTTTTGTATATGGTGTAAGTTGGTGATCTAGTTTCATATTTTTTTTGCATGTATCTGACCAAATTTCCCAGCACCATTTATTGAAGTCTTGACTCCATTGTATGCTCTTGCCTTCTTTGTCAAATATTAATTGAGCATAATGGCTTGGGTCGATTTCTGGGTTCTCTGTTCTGTTCCATTGGCCTATATGTCTGTTCCTGTGCCAGTACCAGGCAGTTTTGAGAACCATGGCTTTGTAATACATCTTGATATCTGGTATTGTGATCCTTCCAACTTTGTTCTTCTTTCTCAGGATTGCTGTGGCTATTCGGGGTCTTATTTTATTCCAGATAAATTTTTGGAGAGTTTGTTCTAGGTCTTTGAAATATGGTGTTGGTATTTTAATGGGGATTGTATTGAATCTATAGATTGCTTTGGGTAGTATGGACATTTTAATGATGTTGATTCTACCAATCCATGAACATGGTATGTTCTATTTGCTTATGTCTTCCTCTATCTCTTTTTTCAATGTCCTGTAGTTTTCTGAGTACAGGTATTTTACCTCCTTAGTTAAGTTTATTCCTAGGTATCTTAATTTTTTTGGTGCAATGGTAAATGGGATTGTACCAGGCCTCTAGTTGGTGTATAAAAAGGCCATAGATTTCTGGGTGTTAATTTTGTATCCTGCTACATTGCCAAATTCATTTATTAGGTATAGTAGTTTTTTGATGGAGTCTTTGGGGTTTTCTATGTATAGTATCATGTCATCTGCAAATAAGGACAGTTTTACTTCTTCTTTTCCAATTTGGATGCCTTTTATTTCTTCTTGTCTGATCGTTATGGCTAGAACTTCCTGTAGTATATTGAACAGGAGTGGTGAAAGTGGGCATCCCTGTCTTGTTCCTGTTATTAGGGGAAATGAGTTTAGTTTTTGCCCATTTACTATGATGTTGGCTGTAGGTTTGTCATATAAGGCTTTTATTATGTTGAGGTATGATCCCTCTATTCCCACTTTGCTGAGAGTTTTTATCAAGAAAGGGTGTTGGATTTTGTCAAATGCTTTTTCTGCATCGATTAATATGATTATGTGATTTTTGTCTCTCAGTTTGTTTATGTGATGTAGCACCTTTATTGATTTGCGGATAGTGTACCATTCTTGCATCCCCGGAATAAATCCCACTTGGTCATGGTGTATGATCTTTCTAATGTAATGCTGAGTTTAATTTGCTAGAATTCTATTGAAAATTTTAGCATCTATGTTCATCAAGGATATTGGCCTGTACTTCTCTTTTTTTGTGGTGTTTTTACCTATCTGGTTTTGGAATTAGGGTAATGCTGGCTTCATAGAAAGAGCTTGGAAGTGTGCCTACCTCTTGAATTTTTTGGAATAGTCTGAGGAGGATAGGTTTTAGTTCTTCTTTGAATGCTTAGTAGAACCCCTCTGTAAAGCCATCTGGACCAGGGTTTTTGTTTGCTGGAAGATTTTTGATCACTAATTCATTTTCTTCGGTAGTGATAGGCCTATTCAGGTTTTTTTTATTCTTTCTGATTGAGTTTTGGGAGCTTGTATTTTTTTTTAAGAATATGTCCATTTCATCTTGGTTGTCCATTGTGTTGGAATAGAGTTTTTCATAGTATTTTTTCACAATCATTTGTATTTCTGTGGGATTGGTTGTTACTTCACCTATTTCATTTCTGATTTTGTTTATTTTGGTCCCTTCTCTTTGATTCTTGGTGAGCCTGGCAAGAGGTTCATCAATCTTGTTTATCCTTTCAAAGAACCTGCTCTTGGTTTTGTACTTTATTACTTTATTATTTATTTATTTATATTTTGGTCTCTATGTCATTTCGTTCTTCTCTGATTATTATTTCCTTCCTTCTATGTGTGCTGGACTTTTCTTGCTCTCTTTCTAACTCTTTGAGTTGTAGGGTTAGATAATTTGTTACCATTTTTTCTGGTTTTTTGAGGTAGGCCTATAGAGCTATGAACTTCCCTCTCAAGACTGCATTCATTGTGTCCCACAGATTTTGAATTGTTGTGTTTTTATTGTTGTTTGCTGCCATGATGCTTTTTATTTCTTCTTTGATCTCTTGTGTAACCCATCATTGTTTAATAGCATGCTAGTTAGCCTCTGGATGTTTGATTTTTTTTTCATTGTTTTTATTGTAGTTGATTTCTAATTTTATGCCATTGTGATCTGAGAAGATGCTTGATATGATTTCTATCTTTTTGAATTTGGGGAGACTTTGCTTGTGACCCAATATGTGGTCTATTTTTGAAAATGACCCATGTGCCCTTGAGAAGAATGTGTATTCTGTGGCTTTGGGGTGAAATATTCTGAAGATGTCAATTAATTCCATCTGATCTAGTGAGTCATTTAGGATTGATGTTTCTTTGCTAAATTTTTGTTTAGAGGATTTATCCAGTGGTGTTAATGGAGTATTAAAGACAGCTACTATGACTGTATTGCTATCAGTCTCTCCCTTGATATCCTCCAGAAGTTTTTTGATATATCTGGTGCTCCTGTCTTGGGTGCATATATGTTTAACTGAGTTATATCTTCTTGTTGAATTGCTCCCTTTAGTATTATGAAGTGGCCTCCCTTATCTCTTGTTATGGCCTTCACTGTGAGGTCTAATTTGTCAGATATAAGTATTGCTACCCCAGATATTTTTTCATCTCCTTTCTCCTGAAAAACCTTTTTCCATACCTTCACCATCAGTCTGTGTGAGTCCTTTGTTCTGAGGTGGGTCTCCTGTAGATAGCAGATATATGGGTCATGTTTTCTTATCCGCTCAGCTACCCAGTGTCTTTTAATTGGGGCATTTAATCAATTTACATTTAAAGTTATTATTGACAGGTACTTGTTGGTCACCATTTTTATTCTTCATGCCTGTTTTCCTTCTTCCCTTCCTATTTCTTCTTTTCACAGCAGACCCTTTAGCATTTCTTGCAATCCTGGTCTGGTGGTAATAAATTCCCTTAGTCCTTTTTTGTCTGTGAAGCTCCTGATTTCACCCTCAATTTTGATTGATAGCCTTGCTGGGTACAGTATTCTTGGATTCAGTCCCTTGCTTTGCATAACTTTGTATATTTCATTTCATTCCCTTCTGGCCTGATATGTTTCTGTTGAGAAATCAGTCGATAGTCTGATGGGAGATCCCTTGTAGGTAATTTTCTGTCTCTCTCTAGCAGCCTTTAAGATTCTTACTTTGTTGTTGGTATTTGCCAATTTAATTATAATTATTCTTGGTGTAGGTCTTTTTAGGTTCATCTTGTTTGGGACTCTGTGAGCTTCTTGGACTTGTGTGAGTTTTCTTCTTCTTCCCAATATCAGGGAAGTTTTTTGTCATTATTTCTTCAAACAGGTTTTCTATTCTTTGCTCAGTTTCCTCTCCTTCTGGCACACCTATATGCAGATGTTGTTTTGTTTCGTGTTGTCCCAAAGTTCCCTTAGGCAAGGGGTCCTCAAACTTTTTTTTTTTTTTTCCAAATTTTTATTAAGGTATTATATGTGTACATATCTTACCATTGCCCCCCACCCCCACCCCACTCCCATACATGCCCTCACCCCCCAATGTTTTGCATCCGTTGGTTACTCTTATATACATGCATATAAGTCCTTCAGTTGATCTCTTATTTCCCCCACCTCTCCCTAACCTTACCACTGTAATTTGACAGTCTGTTTGATGCTTTACTGCCTCTGTAACTGTCTTTTTGTTCATCAGTTTATAATGTTTTTCATTATCCCCAAATGAGTGGGATCATGTGGTATTTTTCTTTCATTGACTGGCTTATTTCACTTAGCATAATGTTCTCTAATTCCATCCAAGTGCCTACAAATGGTAGTAATTCCTTCTTTTTTACGGCAGCATAGTATTCCATTGTGTAGATGTACCATAGTTTTCTGATCCAGTCATCTGCTGATGGGCATTTAGGCTGTTTCCAAATCTTAGCTATTGTAAATTGTGCTGCTATGAACATAGGGGTGCATATATCCTTTCTGATTGGTGTTTCTGGTTTCTTAGGATATATTCCTAGGAGTGGGATTACTGGGTCAAATGGGAGTTCCATTTTCAGTTTTTTGAGGAAACTCCATACTGTTCTCCACAGTGGCTGCACCAGTCTGCATTCCCACCAGCAGTGCACGAGGGTTCCTTTTTCTCCGCATCCTCGCCAACACTTGTCGTTTGTTGATTTGTTGATGATAGCCATTCTGACAGGTGTGAGATGGTATCGCATTGTTGTTTTGATTTGCATCTCTCGGATAATTAGTGACTTTGAGCATGTTTTCATGTGTCTCTTGGCCTTCCTTCTGTCTTCTTTCGAAAAGCTTCTATTTAGGTCCGTTGCCCATTTTTTTATTGGATCATTTATCTTCCTTTTATTAAGTTGTATAAGCTGCCTGTAGATGTTGGAAATTAAACCTTTATCAGTGATACCATTTGCAAATATGTTCTCCCATACAGTGGGGTTTCTTGTTGTTTTGTTGATGGTTTCTTTTGCTGTGCAAAAGCTTTTTATTTTGATGTAGTCCCATTTGTTTATTTTCTGTTTGGCTTCCATTGCCCTAGGGGCAGTATCACTGAAAAAGTTCTTTTGGCATATGTCTGAGATTTTGCTGCCTGTGGATTCCTCTAGTATTTTTATGGTTTCCCGTCTTATATTTAAGTCCTGTACCCATTTTGAGTTTATTTTTGTGTATGGTGTAAGTTGGTGATCTAGTTTCATTTTTTTGCATGTATCTGTCCAATTTTCCCAACACCATTTATTAAAGAGACTGTCTTGACTCCATTGTATGCTCATGCCTCCTTTGTCAAATATTAAATGCGCATATTGGTTTGGGTCGATATCTGGATTCTCTATTCTGTTCCATTGATCTATATGTCTGTTCTTGTGCCAGTACCAGGCTGTTTTGAGGACAGTGGCTTTGTAATACAGCTTGAAATCTGGTATTGAGATCCCTCCTACTTTATTCTTCTTTCTCAGGATTGCTGTGGCTATTCGGGGTCTTTTTTTATTCCAGATGAATTTTTGGAGAGTTCTTTCTAGGTCTGTGAAATACGCCGTTGGTATTTTAATGGGGAGTGCATTGAATCTATAGATTGCTTTGGGTAGTATGGACATTTTAATGATGTTGATTCTACCAATCCATGAACATGGTATGTTCTTCCATCTGTTTACATCTTCCTCTATCTCTTTTTTCAGTGTCCTGTAGTTTTCCGCATATAGGTCTTTTACCTCCTTGGTTAGGTTTATTCCTAAGTATCTTAATTTTTTGGTGCGATGGAAAATGGGATTGCTTTTTTAGTCTCTCTTTCTGTAAGTTCATTGTTGGTGTATAGAAATGCCATAGATTTCTTGGTGTTAATTTTGTATCCTGCTACATTGCCGAATTCATTTATTAAGTCTGTTAGTTTTTTGATGGAGTCTTTCAGGTTTTTTATGTACAATATCATGTCATCTGCAAATAAGGACAGCTTTACTTCTTCTTTTCCAATTTGGATGCCTTTTATTTCTTCTTCTTGTCTAATTGCAGTGGCTAATACTTCCAGTACTATGTCAAACAGGAGTGGTGAGAGTGGGCATCCCTGTCTTGTTCCTGTTCTTAGGGGAAATGGTTTTAGTTTTTGCCCATTGAGTATGATGTTAGCTGTGGGTTTATCATATATAGCTTTTATGATGTTGAGGTATGATCCTTCTATTCCCACCTTGTTGAGAGTTTTTATCAAGAAAGGGTGTTGGATTTTGTCAAATGCTTTTTCTGCATCAATTGATATGACTATGTGTTTTTTATCTCTCAATTTGTTTATGTGATGTATCACATTTATTGATTTGCGGATATTGAACCATCCTTGCATTCCTGGGATAAATCCTACTTGGTCATGGTGTATGATCTTTCTGATGTACTGCTGGATCCTATTTGCTAGAATTTTATTGAGGATTTTGGCATCTACATTCATGAGGGATATTGGCCTGTAATTCTCCTTCATTGTGTTGTCTTTATCTGGTTTTTGTATTAGGGTGATGCTGGCTTCATTGAAGGAGCTGGGAAGTGTTCCTTCCTCTTGAATTTTTTGGAATAGTCTGAGGAGGATAGGTTTTAGTTCTTCCTTGAATGTTTGGTAGAACTCTCCTGTGAAGCCGTCTGGCCCCGGGCTTTTGTTTGCTGGAAGCTCTTTGATGACTGCTTCAATTTCTTCCATAGTTACTGGCATGTTGAGCTGTTTAGATTCTTCCTGATTGAGTTTTGGAAGGTTATATTTTTCTAGGAATATGTCCATTTCCTCCAGGTTGTCCAGTTTGGTGGAATAGAGTTGTTCGTAGTATTTTTTAACAATCCTTTGTATTTCGGCGGGATCTGTTGTTATTTCACCTCTTTCATTTCTGATCTAGTTTATTTGGGTCCTCTCCCTTTGCTTCTTGGTGAGCCTGGCTAGAGGTTCATCAATCTTGTTTATCCTTTCAAAGAACCAGCTCTTGGTTTTGTTGATC
Source organism: Plecotus auritus (assembly GCF_963455305.1). Lineage (NCBI taxonomy): Eukaryota > Metazoa > Chordata > Mammalia > Chiroptera > Vespertilionidae > Plecotus > Plecotus auritus. The sequence continues at coordinate 29,215,221 of NC_137775.1, read as the reverse complement.
TTTTGTATTGTTTCTTTGGTCTCTATGTCGTTTATCTGTGCTCTGATCTTTATTATTTCCTTCCTTCTGCTTACACTGGGCTTTTCTTGTTGCTCTTTTTCTAACTCTTTGAGTTGTTGGGTTAGGTAATTTATTACCCCTGTTTCTTGTTTTTTGCAGTAGGCTTGTAGAGCTATGAACTTCCCTCTCAAGACTGCTTTCGCTGTGTCCCATAGATTTTGGATTGTAGTGTTTTCATTGTCATTTGTTGTCATGATGTTTTTTATTTCTTCTTTGATCTCTCTGGTAACCCAGTCATGGTTTAATAGCATGCTGTTTAGTCTCCATGTGTTTGATTTCTTTGGGTTGTTTTTATTGTAGTTGATTTCCAGTTTTATGCCACTGTGGTCTGAGAAGATGCTTGATATGATTTCTATCTTCTTGAATTTGAAGAGACTTTGCCTATGTCCCAACATATGGTCTATCTTTGAAAATGTCCCATGTGCGCTTGAGAAGAATGTATATTCTGTGGCTTTGGGGTGAAATGTTCTGAAGATGTCAATTAATTCCATCTGGTCTAGTGAGTCATTTAGGATTGATGTTTCTTTGCTGATGTTTTGTTTAGAGGATTTGTCCAATGGTGATAGTGGGGTATTAAAGTCTCCTACTATGATTGTATTGCTGTCAATGTCTCCCTTGATATCCTCCAGGAGTTTTTTTATGTATTTGGGTGCTCCTGTATTGGGTGCATATATGTTTACCAGAGTTATTTCTTCTTGTTGGATTGCTCCCTTTAGTATTATGAAATGGCCTTCCTTATCTCTTGTTATGTCCTTCAGTTTGAGATCTAATTTGTCAGAAATAAGTATTGCTACCCCAGCTTTTTTTTCAGTTCCATTTGCCTGGAAAACCTTTTTCCATCCCTTCACCCTCAGTCTGTGTGCGTCTTTTTTTCTGAGGTGGGTTTCTTGTAGACAGCAGATATATGGGTCGTGTTTTCTTATCCAATCTGTTACCCTATGTCTTTTGATTGGGGCATTTAATCCATTTACATTTAAAGTTATTATTGATAGGTACTTATTTGTCGCCATTCCTATTCTTTACCCCTGTGTTACTTCTTCGCTTCCTGTTTCTTTCTTTCTTTCTTTCTTTCTTTCTTTCTTTCTTTCTTTCTTTCTTTCTTTCTTTCTTTCTTTTTTTACAGTAGACCCTTTAGCATTTCTTGCATTGCTGGTTTGGTGGTAATAAATTCCCTTAGTCCTTTTTTGTCTGTGAAGCTCCTGATTTCACCTTCAATTTTGATTGACAGCCTTGCTGGGTACAGTATTCTTGGATTCAGCCCCTTCCTTTGCATGACTTTGTATATTTCATTCCATTCCCTTCTGGCCTGATGAGTTTCTGTTGAGAAATCAGTTGCTAGTCTGATGGGGGTTCCTTTGTATGTAACTTTCTGTCTCTCTCTTGCTGCTTTTAAGATTCTTACTTTGTCGTTGGTGTTTGCCAATTTAATTATAATGTGCCTTGGCGTCGGTCTTTTGGGGTTCATTTTGCTTGGGACTCTGTGAGCTTCTTGGATTTGTGTGGGTTTTTTCTTCCCTATATCTGGGAAATTTTCTGTCATTATTTCTTCAAAGAGGTTTTCTATTCCTTGCTCAGCTTCCTTTCCTTCTGGAACCCCTATTATGCGGATGTTGTTTTGTTTCGTGTTGTCCCAAAGTTCCCTTAGACTCTCCTCCTGCCTTTTAATTTTTTTTTCTAGAAGTTGCTTTTCTTGGGTGTTTTTTTCCATCTTGTCTTCTAGCTCACTGATGCGGTCCTCTGCTTCTTCTAGTCTACTCTTGATGCTTTCTATTGAGTTCTTTACAGCAGCGATGTCATTTTTCATTTCTTCTTGGTTCTTCTTCATTTCCTCTTGGTTCTTGCTCATATTGTCGAATTTGTCTTCCATTCTTTTCAGCCACCTTATGACCATTTCTCTGAATTCTTTTTCTGGAAGGTTGCTTGCCTCCATTTCGTTTACTTCCTTTTCTGGTGATGCCTGCTTTTCTTTCATATGCGGGCTGCTTCTTTGTCTCCCCATGGTCTCTCTTCTCTGGGTGTCTGGTTATGTAGTTCTCTCTCTCCTGGGTTGATTTAAAGGCACAAAATACAGCACTACCAGGTACAACTCACAAGGCACTGAACAGGAATGTATTCACGATATTAATAACCCCCAATAAGGGTGACCACCAGAGAAAGGCAAATTAGGTGATAGGAGAGAAAGAAGAAGAGGAAAAAAGAAAGAAAGAAAGAAAAAAAGAAAAAAGGAGTGTGAAAATGAAATTGGGAAAAGGGAAAGTAAAGAGAAAAAAAAAAGTAAGAGAGACAAGAAAGTGACTAAGAGAGAAAGGGAACAGACTATATATATTGGGGATAAAACTCCAATAGAACAATCACTAATCCCAGCAAATGCCAGCAACAAGTGCCTGGGGATTAGTACAAACTACAACACCAACTAATATGGAGTGAGGCAAGGGAAAGCTGAAGCACAAAACAAACAAAAAAATAAACAAAAGAAGAATAAGCAAAACAATCTCACAAAAAAAGCATAAAAATTGGATATAATCTACATTTAAGCAAACAACAACAAAAGGACAGAGAGAAGGACAAGTTTATGGATAGCTCAGACAGCGAAGGGAGAGGTGTATGTGGACTTGGAGCAGGGGATTGGAGATTAGATATGTAAGTAGGGTGAAATTTTAACAAGGGGTAAACAGAAAGAATAGGGAAAATCTAAAGCAGTAAAAGGGTAAGACAAACAGGACACTGAAAAGGGGGAGGTTAGGAAGAGAGTGATGGCCTAAAAGTAGAGTTGAGATAGAGTAAAACGATGCTAAAGGAAAGATAAAAAATAGAATGTAGAACCCTAATCCCAAAATAAAATGAAGAGAAAATAAAATGACACTTAAAAAAAAAAAAAGATAAAATAGCAGTAGTAATAATACGGATTGAAAATAAAAATGTAATCATTAAAAAGGTAAAATCAAGTGATGAAAAAAGAAAAAAAAGTTTCTTGATTAAAAGATGCAAAAAATGAAAATTTAAAAAAAATAAAAAAATAAAAGGTAAAAATAAAATGTGAAGTAGTGAAGGTCATTCACTTCCTCTGTTTTTCTGTTTGGCACACCTGTTTCTCAGTCCAGACAGTATTGCAGTTCCCTGCGATCCACTGCTCTTCGGTGTTGTAAGCCAGTCCTGATTTTAAGCAGGCAGTGTGTCTTAATTTCTCGTATTCCTTTATTTTTGATTACACAAGAGTCAATTTGTGATTCAGCCCCTGGGTGGCAGTGTTTCTGGATTGACTTCCGGGTCTATCTATGGCCTCTCTAGGCAGTGTTAGAGCCTTCTTTCCCTGTGGCACTCGCCACCGGCCTGTGGGGGTGGTCTGCCTCAGAGCTGACTCTCTGATGGTCACTCCCCGCTCCGATCCCCAGGTTCCAGAAAAACAACCTTCCCCTGCAGTCTCCCCGGGTGTCCCCAACTGGGTGATCCTATGTATTGGGCTTAGTAATCAGAAGCAAGGATTTGAAGAGGAAAAAGCCCAAGTGTGCGAACTCCAGGACTGCGAGTAAGCCCAGGCACCCAGGGAGCGCACGGGCTGCGCATAAGTCTGGACTGCCTGAAATTCTTAGGGTGTCCCTGCACTTCAGATCAAAATGGGTTGCTTTTTAGAGTGCCCTTCTCTTAGCAGCTCTGAGGACCCCTTTCCACAATCACAGATCACGCCAGCCCCTACAGCCACGGATTTTTCTAGGCACAGACTTCCCTGGTCCTCCAGCTCCCGCAAAATGCGCGTTCCTCTCTCCCGCCGGGACCAGAGACCTCACCTTATCCCAGGCGAAATCTGACCTTTCCGTGGTGGAGTGTAGAGCTCCTCTGAACCCGTGTGCTTGCGCCAGTTGGGGAGCGTTGTTCTGGGGCTCGCAGCTGTTCCTGGGGTGCCGCAGTTGTGGATTCTCAGGCTTCAGATAAGCTCCACTTTCCGGATCAAGATGGCGCAGACTCCGCGTCCAAGCCCGCAGCTCCGGGAGGGGACCCAGCCGCAGTTGGTGCTGCCAGGTCAGGGGAACCCCGTTCAGCAGTCCCCCACTTCCTTCTGGAATTCAGCTGTCTCCCAACCAGCCAACAAACACTCCTTGTGCGACCCTCAGCTGTTCTTTCTTTCTGCTCCGGGACAAGGCTCAGAACACGTCTGTCTATTCCGCCGCCATTATTCCCTCCTCGCCACCATTATTCCCTCCTCCCTCAAACTTTTTAAACAGGGAGCCAGTTCACTTTCCCTCAGACCATTGGAGGGCCGGACTATAGTTTATAAAAAAAAACAAAAAAAAAAAACTATGAACAAATTCCTATGCGCACTGCGGGCCCGGGACAAGTCGGCTGCTAAGCAGGACAGGCAGCGGCACACGGCAGGCCGGAGAAATGTCCTCGGCGGGCCGCATGTGGCCCATGGGCCATAGTTTGAGGATGCCTGCCTTAGGCTCTCCTCCTGTTTTTTTAAGTTTTTTTTTTTTTTTTCTTCAGTTGCTGCTCTGCTTGGGTATTTTTTCCTACCTTGTCTTCTAGCTCACTGATGTGGTCCTCCACTTCTTCTAGTCTACTGTTGATGCTTTCTATTGTGTTCTTTATTTTCACTTCTTTTTGTTTTTTCTTCATTTCCTCTTGGTTCTTACACATATTGTTGAATTTGTCTTTCATCCTTTTCAGCATCCTTATGACTATTGCTGTGAATTCTTTCTCTGACATATTGCTTGCCTCTATTTCATATACTTCCTTTTTCAGTGATTCCTGTTTTTCTATTGTATTTGAGCTATTCCTTTGTCTTCCCATGATTGCTCCTCTCAGGGTGTCTGGTTATGTAGCTCTCTCTCTCTCCTGTGTTGACTTAAAGGCACAAAATACAACATGACAAGACACAATGCACAGGGCACCAAACACAAATATGTTCACGATACCAATAACCCCAAATAAAGGTGACCACCAGAGAAAACAGAATTAGGAGAGAGAAAAGAGTGTAAAAATGATATTGAGAAAAGCAAAAAATGTAAGAGAGAAAAGAAAGAGAAGAAAAAAGGAGGGGGACAAAATATGTGTATGGGGAGAAAAGTAAAAAAAACACAACTAATTAAAAAATGTAAACAACAATCACTCAAAAAACAAACACCCAGATGAATCTGAGGTGGCAGAGCTTATTTACAGAAGGTAAGGTCAATGTATTGAATGAGTGGGGAAATGGACACAATTCAGTATAGAGGAGGTAGAAAGAGAATGAGTATATACTAAGAAAAGTAAAAAACAAAATACAAAAAAAGAGAAAAGAAATATCCTATCTAATAAAAGAGTAATATGCAAATTAACCATCATTCCACTACACCCACAGCCACCCACACCAGCCACGCACAGCAGCCAATCAGGAGCAGCGAATATGCAAATAAACCCAACCAAGATGGCTACGGCCACAGAGAGCAAGAGGGAGGCTTGGGTTTCCCTGGCAATGAAGGAAGCTGAGCTTTCCACCTGCCCTTGTCGGCCTAGGCCTCCACTCAAGGCTACAAAGTTTCAATGATAGAAGATACATAAACCCAAACAGAAATGGCGGCAGCCACGGAACTGGAAAGAGCAGGAGGCTAGGGTTGCCCTCGGTGATGGAGGAAGCCAAACTTTCCACACACCCTGGCCGGCCCAGGCCTCCTCTTAAGGCTACAAAATTTCAATTATGGAAGATACATAAATCCCCCCAAAAAAGGCTGCCACCACGGAGCAAGCAGAAGGCTTGGGTCCGCTCCAGGCTGCAAAGTTTCAATTGTAGAAGATAAATAAACCCAGATACCAAGGCCTCTGCTTGGGTCGCCAGGGGGTGTGGCCTGCCTGCAAACCACCACAGGCACCTTGCCCAGGCCACCCCATGCCCCAAGGGAACCCCCACCCTGATCCAAGACACCCTTCAGGGCAAACCAGCTGGCCCCCACCTGTGCACCAGGCCTCTATGCTATCTAATAAAAGAGTAATATGCAGATTGACCATCACTCCAACACACAAGATGGATGCCCCCATGTGGTCAAAGATGGATGCCCCCATGTGGACACAAGATGGCCACCACAAGATGGCCAGCAAGGGAGGGCAGTTGGGGGGGACCAGGCCTGCAGAGGAGGGCAATTAGGGGCAAACAGGCTAGAAGGGGAGCGGTTAGGCATCAATCAGGCTGGCAGGGGAGTGGTTAGGGGTTGATCATGCTGGCAGGCAGAAGCGGTTAGGGGCATTGCAGAAGGCAGTCAGGCAAACAGTTAGGAGCCAGCAGTCCTGGATTGTGAGAGGGATGTCTGACTGCCCGTTTAGGCCCGATCCCGGTGGGATCGGGCCTAAACGGGCAGTCGGACATCCCTTGAAGGGTCCCAGATTGGAGAGGGTGCAGGCTGGGCTGAGGGACACCCCTCCTCGTACACGAATTTTGTGCACCGGGCCTCTAGTCTATATATATTAAAATATATATACAAAAAAAAAATATATATATATATATACACACACACACACACACACATATATAAAATTTTCCCCTTTCTTTAACCTATCTATCTATATATTCATCTATTTTTGGAAATGGAGAAGAGGGAGTAGATAAACCTGAGTTAGTGATTGGAATTAATTAAGCTAGTAGTAGAAGAGGAGAACAAGTGAGGAGAGGAAAAACAGAAGCAATAAGAAAAAACACAAACTAAAGAACAATCAAACAAACAACAACAAAAAGCAGAAAGAAAGTAAGAAAGAAAGAAAGAAAGAAAGAAAGAAAGAAAGAAAGAAAGAGAGAAAAAAGGAAGAAAAAATTTGGTTAGTGAAGAAAGAGAAGAGAGAAGTGTGCATGGACTTGGAGCAGGGAAGAGGAAATTAGATATATGAGTAAGATCAATTTTTAACAGGGAGTAAAAAGAAAGGATAGAGAAAACTAAAGCAGGAACAGGGTAAGAGAAACAGGACGAAGAAGGGAAAAGGAGTGTTGGCATGAAGGAACAATTGAAAGAGTAAAATAATGCTAAAAGAAAAATAAAAGTAGACTGTAGAACACTAATCCAAAAATAAAATAAAATAAAATATAATGAAGAAAAAATAATACAAAGTAAAACTTTTAAAAAGGTAAAATAATAGTAGTAATAATAATAATTGCAAATATAATAATAAAAAAGTAAAATCAAGTGAGAAAAAAGATTTTAGTTTTTTAAGTAAAAGATAAAAAATAAAAAAGTGAAGTAGTGAAGGTGGTTCACTTTCTCTACTGTTCTGGTTGGCACATCTGTTTCCTGTCAGGTAGTCAGCACAGTGTTGGAATTCCCTGTGATCCACCGCTCCTCTGTGTCATAAGCCACAACCTTGTTTTCAAGCAGGCGGGATCTCTCTGCTCACTTTGTTTCTCTGCATGCCTTCAGTTGTATTTACACAAGAGCCAATTTCTGACACAACCCCTGGGTGGCAGTGTTTCTGGAAAAGACAAATGGACCATGCCAACTTGCGTCTTTTTCCCCTGGCACTGTGCAGCTGGTATAGAACTTCAGGCTGCCTTTCTGGGCACAGATTCCCATGTCTGTGGGCCTTTATCTAGAGTTCCCCTCTGCCAGCAGCCCTGTGGACCCCCTTCCACTTCGGAGGGCTACACTGACCACAAGAGCTGCTGGTTTTGTGGGGCACAGTCTCCCTCTGAGACTCTAGTCCCCTATGTGTGCATTTCTCCCTCCAGCCTGGATCCCAGATCTCACCTCTCTCTAGGTGATCTCTGACCTTTCCATCCACCAATTGCCTCACCAGCTGTGTTGAATTCACCAATTCTGGGTAGATGTTATTTGATTCAGTTGTTCCTTGTATCTCTCTGTGAGAGGCGCAGGACCCATCCACATATTCAGCGCCACTTTGTCGCACCCTGGACAAACTTTTTAGGCACCCATGGCCAGGGAGGCTGTAGTCTTGGTGTTCGTGGGTTTGCAGCTGAGGCAGCTGGTTCCTGGGCATTGTGGTTGTAGGGTCCCCAGAGGTATCCGAGGTCACCCTCTTTGAAGGTAAGGCTGGGCTTCTGATCACAGCCACTCTGCCCTTCAAGATGGCACAGTCTCTGCCGCATAGCCGGCTGCTCCTGGAGAGATTTCAGCAGTAGTAGAGGCTGCCCAGCCAGGGAAGCCTGTCTGCCAGTCCCCAGCAGTGCTGTGGAATACAGCTGTCCCTCACTCACAAATACAGACACCCCTTGCATGTCCACGCCCTCTCCTTTTGCTCTCTCACACACTATCTTGCAGCCTGCAGTCCCATCAGCAGCCACCTTGGATCCCCCAGGATTATTATTATTATTAAAAATATTGACCAAACAGATACAGTATCATAAACAAATTAACACAGTTATTCATCAATGCATAATAAAATAGTACAATATAATTACCAAGTTTTGTTCATTTAAGGAATTCCATGTTGTTTTAACATTAATGAAAAACCAATAATTAATTTTACTACATAAAAAATAGAGAAAATATAATCATCTCAAAACATGAAGAAAATTTATTTGGCACAATTCAATATAATGATAAAAAGGAACACTTTAAAAAAAAAAAAACTAAAGATGGAAGAACTTCTTTGAACTGGTAAGGGTTATCTGTGAAATACAGCAAATATTATTCTTACAGATTCTTTTTTTTCTGTCAGAAACTGAGAGTGATGTATTAAATTATCCTGCTATGACAGAGGGTTTGCGTACTTATTTTATAGTTCTATCAATCTACTGGGGATTGTAAATAGGTCCATAAAATTTTAAATCTGAAGCATTGAATCTTTCATTATTTTGAAATGTCCTATTTATTATCTGATATTTTCAGCTTTATTTCACATATTATTGCTTGTCTATTTACTTATTTATTTATTCTTTATTTATTTACTTTATGTATAATTCTGGATCTTGATTTTTGAATAAATCAATATTGATCTGGAGTTTGATTTTACTTTACTCCAGTTTCATATTTGTCTTTTAATTGGAGTTTCAAAGTTCACTTAACTTTAATATAATGATTATTGTATCTGAGTTTATGTCTAACATCCTCTCAATAATTTATTTGCTTCTTTTTATCTACTTGATCAGTTTATTCTGCAATTACCAAGTATTGTTGATATTTTTATTATCAGTGTTTCTTCTCCAATTGTGCTTTATTTATATAGAATTATACTACTGTTCTTTGATACAATGCAATATTCATCTTCTGTAATACAATTTGTATTTTCTTATTAATATCTAATATGGCTCTAGCCGGTTTGGCTCAGTGGATAGAACGTTGGTTGGCCTGCAGACCAAAGGATCCCGGGAGTGATTCCAGTCAAGTGCGCATACCTTGGTTGCAGGCTCCTCCTCGGCCTTGGCCCTGGTCCGAGCTCTTGCTGGAGGCAACCAATCCATGTGTTTTCTTCACATCAATATTTCTCTCTGTCTTTCTCACTCTTTTCCACTCTCTCTAAAAATCATGGAAAAATCTCCTCGGGTGAGGATTTAAAAAAAATCTAGTATGAATAGTATTAATGGCCTGTGAAAATGCAAGGAGTAAAGAATCACTTAGCTGTATTAATCCTCCTTCTACCTTTTGTAGTATTATTTACCATGTATTTTATTGCATTTTATTGGAAACTTTATAAGGCACTGCAGCTATATATGCCTTTATATTCACCTTTTCCATTGCTTCCAATGCCTTTCTGAGTTCCTGTACATCCTTATGGGACAATTTATTTCTTCCTGAGGAAATGCTTCAGTATCTGAATCAGTCAGGAAGCAGTTGGGAAATAGAAAGCCTATTAGTGACTGAAGCAGGAAGAATTTTCTATAAATATTCGTTAACTACTAGAAGAGGGGGGAAAGAATATTAAGTGGTTCTGAAGTAGCAAACACAAAAAGCAGCTCTGACCTCTAGGGCTGAGAGACCCAATGAACTACGAAGGAACTAGGAACTTAGATGGAGTCCCCTGCTCATGCAAAGATTCTGATATTTTGGGTAAGGGCAGAGCTACCATAAGAATGTGCATATTATCAGCGGTAAAGACACTTGCTGGAGGTCATAAGTCCACTTGGTAGTGGAAAATCTGTGTGGAGGACATGGCCTCCGTTGTTCTCCAGGAGTGACCTGCAGAGTGACAGAAAACCACACTAGAGGTTGGTCACAACTGGTCCCTGGGGACCCTGAAGGGTGTGCTGCCAGGTTTACCAGATGCCACTGTTGGGGATGTCATGTTGAAAAATAGCACACCTGGTACAGGAAGAAAGTGCCTCCCAACATTTATGGTTTTACAGTGTATTTCAAGGCCACTCTTTTAAAGAAAGCTGGCAAAGGGGAATGTTTATGGTATCTAGTTCCAGTACCACAAAGAAAGAAGAAGGGTGAATTAACTACGAGATGAGAGACATTTTTAATAATGGGCACAGTTAACCTTTTTGACTCCAGTTTGCAAACACATCCTTCGGATACTATGTATTTCTATACAACAAATAACAACTCTATGATTTCATTTAATAAAAAAAAAATTAGCCTTTATACAAGTGTGAAGTTCTTTCTAATTTCTAGAGGAGAAAACATTCAATCAATATGTTAGATCTGGAAAGAAGTCACAGAAGATCTTTTTTAGCCTTTGGTGACAGTCATTATATTCTGGTGGATAAAATTGAGAGCTTTGCCACCTACAGATTAAATTTAAATGTCGATTCCCCCATTAATAGTGTGTGACTGTTTAAACTATATGTGTTTCAGTTCATTCATAAAAGGTAGCCAGTAATAGTTCCTATTACACAGACATAACATAATTACAAATTAAAATGTAACTTAAACACATTCTTAAAACAATGCTTTGTATATGGAAAGTGCTCAGTGACATGGTATTATTGTTGCCATTGTCACAAAAAGTTTTGTTGTTATTCATATTATTTTCATTTAGGCAATAGTAACACATTGTATTGATAATGGGTAAGATATAGGCAATGGGGTGAAGAGTAAATGAAAGGTGGGTTAGTGGTAATGGAAAGAGTAGACAATACTATTACATGCTTGACTGTGAATAATGAGAAATAAACTGGTCATGGAGTTAAGAAAATATGTTTTCATGTGTGAGTGTGTGTGTGTGTGTGTGTGTGTGTGTGTGTGTTTAATTTTGGACAAACTTTAATACATTTTTATTCTGGAGGTAAATAATCAAGGGAGGGAAAATGTTGAAAATAGAGAAGGGATCTTTAATTTGTAATTATGTTATGTCTGTGTAATAGGAACTATTACTAGCTACCTTTTATGAATGAACTGAAACACATATAGCTTAAACAGTCACACACTATTAATGGGGGAATCGATATTTAAATTTAATCTGTAGGTGGCAAAGCTCTCAATTTTATCCACCAGAATATAATGACTGTCACCAAAGGCTAAAAAAGATCTATAACAATCTATAACAAACGAGTTCTTGCAAACATATAAAACTGATAAATCCAAATTATAGATGAAAGATTTATTTACACATGTGGAAGGAAAATTTTTTAATGAGGCTACAGATGCACCAGAAAAAAATGTTGATATGTTTGATTGTACACAATTGGGTTAGTAATTGCTGAACATTCTCTTATCCCAATTATTTTACTGATTATATATATTTAATTTCTTCTTTAATTTAAACATTTACTTAGTCAATTATTAATTTATTCATCATTTCATTTATTTAACAAACACTTTCAGAGTAGTTACTTTGTGTCCAACATGGTGGTACAAGTGTGGATTTGGGACCCTTGATAGTTACTGGCTCTAAATTTATGAAGAAGCCAAACTAACTGGAAATAAACATATAAAGAATAAAACTCTAAAAAATGATGAGAGTGGTAAGAAATAAATACAAAGTAGAGTAGATGCATAGGATGGATTTGGTGGGTTGGGGAGCAAGAGTGGAAAACCGTGCTTCTTTCCTTGGTTTATAACAGAAAATCCTGGATTTTTTGTTTGTTTGTTTATTTTTAGTTTGAGAACACATTCTGATTTTCTAACATTGTTTTGTGTAATATTCAGTTAACTTTGTACCTTCACAAGCTGTTACAGAGCAAAGTAGAAAATTATATACAGAATAACGTGGTCTGATTCATCCAAAGAAACTTTGATTTTTCTCATAAATGGAGTTCTGTCTGAGGTTTGGATGAAATGGGTGTTTCTGCTAGTTAAAAAAAAAGCATATTTTACCACTTCTGCCTTAAGAATTTTTTAAGAAGAAAAATCTGATGCAGAGGCATTATTTAATGTACTTTAGGGATCAATTTAAAAATATATTAGATTATTTTTCCTGTTTTCAAATAACCCATACGATTATTTAATATGGCACAGATAATCAAAGCTCATTTTTGTAGAAATCTTAGGAAAACTGAAACTAAGAGTGGAAAATAATTCTTTAACATGTTTAATTATTTTGATTATGTTGGGCATTTTAAATAAATTATAAACGCATATGAATAAAAGTGAGGAAATACAATTCTCTAAATGTTTGTAAGATAGAAAATGTTTGGGAGTTTTAGCATTTTTTCCAGAAACATAATTTTTTTAATATATTTTTATTGATTTTTTTTTAAAAGTGGAAATTTATTAAAGAACAAGTATAGACTCCCACGTGGGGAGGGGGGAAGAGTCCCCTATTTTTATTGATTTTTTACAGAGAGGAAGGGAGAGGGATAGAATTAGAAACATCGATGAGAGAGAAGCATCGATCAGCTGCCTCCTACACACCTCCCACTGGGGTTGTGCTTGCAACCAAGGTACATGCCCTTGACCAGAATCGAACCTGGGACCCTTCAGTCCCCAGGCCGACGCTCTATCCACTGAGCCAAACTGGCCAGGGCCAGAAACATAATTTTTAAGCAAAGGATGCAAAGTACAACTGGAGAATTATTATACCAAAATGTTGTTTGAATCCTATTAAGAGACAAAAATAAAATAAATGTGTTAACCAAGAAATAGTGCAAGCAACAATCCCAAGAATAAGAAATGTGATATGCAGAAAAACGTGATAATTAGAAATGTGAGTCATTATAATGTTAAAATTGAATCATATTAAAGTTATTAAAGTCAAAAGTATGGTTCCTTAGTAACATTAACCAAGTCATATTACCCATATGTACTATTTTCTCTTCCTGTTTGGTTTATTTTGCCTCTGGTCTTCAGCCATTAGAGCAATGTGAATTAAAATTATATTGCTATTTCTCAAAGATTGCTGTTTTGCTTCTTCATGAAAAAATGAGGTTATAAAAATGTTTTTTGGATGACATAACCTTCAGTTTCTCAAACACATGTGTTCTAGGCATACTATGTAGAAATAAAATCTGAAGGCAAAATTTCTCAATTGGCACATCAGTATTTCACTTATATTTAGAATGTACAAAATTCCAGGAACCTCAGGCTAGAGACAGAAATAAGATGGGCTTATTCATTGTTTCCACATTAGAAAGAGTAAAATTGCTTCTTTTGGGCATTTTAACAGACAAAAAAGCAAGCAGAAAAGAAAATAACCAATTTTCTTTCATTGCCCTCCTTGGGCTACTTCTAACCTTAGTACAATACTAGATTTTTCTTGTTTAATGTTTTCTGAGGAGGAGAATAATTATAATATTAATAGCGCAATAAAAAGTTGTTTACTTTCTCAGATGATAGAAACTTATGAAGGTAAAAATGAATTTTTACCATTCTTAGTAAATAAAATACAATTTTCTCCTTAAGTACACCTGAGGTGCTTTATGGACAGGCAAATGGTCACCATTACATACAGTTTCTTCCTGTGATACATGCTTTTCATGATTGTCCCATGTTGTATATCTAATGCAGAAATAGTGGTGGGTACATCTTATTTTAGTACATCTATTTTCTCCACATTCTCTGAATATAGTACTAAAGAGTCTTATCTCTCAATCTTATGTAGCAACAACAGAAAGGGAAAAAAGGAGAAATATGAATGGAATAGAGAGGAAAAGGAAGAAATAGCAAAGAAAGAAAGGAGCCAGTGGCCTTTCTATTAGGGCTTCTGGTTCTTCTAATGCCCTTAAAGTTCCACAACGTTATATGTCAATTTTATTTCAATAAAAAAGACCAAGAAAAAGAAAAAAAATCCTTTTCTGTATCTCAGTGGTCTGACATCAGAGACACAGGCTATGTGTAGGTCAGGCTAAATTTGTCTGATATGATCAGTTCCAGCAAACACTGAATTCTCTGGGAAGGGAGAGGGAGAGAGAGATAGAAACATCAGTGATGAGAGATAATCATTGATTGGCTGCCTCCTGCATGCTCCACACTGGGGATCGAGCCCACAACCCAGACATATGTCCTGACGGGGAATCAAACCATGACCTCCTTGTTCCTAGGTTGATACTCAACCACTGAGCCACACTGGCAGGGCTCTGAAATTATTTTTAAAGAAGATTTTGAATCTGTTTCTTTTTCAAATTGACCAGTAATTCATTAAAGTGATCCATTGAGTAATCCAGTGACATGACAATCACACAACTAATGGGAAAATTAAAGTAAAAGAGCAATTGGTTGATTATCTTATATATATGATGGCAATCATTGAACCTGAAGTTTAATGGGTTACTTCCTTCCCTGCATGACTTGCCAGATCCAGCTGGTTATTTTCCGAATGGGTTGACATAGCCATAGTCTGGCTCAAGTTTCAGCTATTAGTAAGTGAAGCAAGACCTATCCATTGAGTGCTTAAAAAGTGCTATCGCAAAAAGCTACAGATTTCAGAAAATATAAAGATTAAATGAATTAGACATGGCCAGGTTTGTCAGTTATCATTCTGAAGGGTGACGAAACAAACAAGTGCTTATAAATAATTACCAAGGACAGTGAAAGGAAAAACTCACAATAGAAGATAAATTTAGTTGAAATGTTACTAGTCTTATAGCCACTTGACAGCTAAATTAAGGAATTCAATCTAAAATAGTTTAGATAGAAGATAATTAAGCATATGCTTAGACATTTATAAATGAACACAATAAAAAAAAAATGAATGTGGAGAGCATTAGGCTAACTGAAATAACCCAGTGAGAGAAAGATAAGCACTATATGATTTCACCCAAAAATGGAACCTAATGGACAAAATAAACTAAGAAACAAAATAGAAACAGACTCATAAATAGAGAACAGACTGACAGCTGTCAGAGGGAAGTTGGGGTTATGGGGCTGGGTGAAAATGGTGAAGGGATTACTAGTACCCCAAAAAAAAAACAAAACTCACAAACACAAAAAGAACTCAATGAAGATGTAACTATTATTACTAGTGTAACCCCTGGTGTTATTGAAGTTTTAGTCTTCTCTAAGGTGGCAGAAACCATTCTTTGATGTATAGTATGTCTAACCTGTAGTATAGTGCTTTGCACAGAATTGGGTCATAAGGTTTTTCAATTAAAAAGTAAAGCCAATTTTATTCTTTAAAAAATGAATGTAGGTGAGAATTAAAACATTAAGAAAATGAAATACATTCTACTAGTTATAAAATATTTGACCTTGTTATCAAGTGAGCCACATCCACAATACAACATTTACATGAAATTTATTTTCCAAATAAAATGACAACTGGGTGATGCCAAAAAGTATAAATTGCTATAGAAATATTTGTATGAATTAATAACTGAAAAAATGATAAATTGGAAAAATCCTACTAAACTCATTCATTCTTGAAACTTTGACCATTCAATTAATTAGTCATTGAAAGAATTGCTTTCTGTCAAATGCTATTGGGTAATTAATTTTTTGCTTTACTTGTCTGTTTCCCAGGAGAACATTACATTCTAGAGGTGTTCAGGCTTTCTTAAGCTAAAAGCTTTGTCTCTGTGAGTTCTATTCCCAGTTCTGAGTTCTAAGTTATATTCATAATGATATGATGGCAGTGACTATATCTGTTTGTTCACTCATATGTTATATAGTATATAATCTATAGCATAAAATATAAACAATATTTTCATAAAGTGTAGAACCACACAAAATGGAAATTTTAGAAATTTATGTGATACTAGAGGCCCCCTGCACGAAATTGGTGCACGGGTAGGGCCTGTAGGCCTTGCCGGTGATTAGGACCAATATGTGGGGTGACTGGTGGGGCAATCGGGGCCCCCACTCACACCCACTTTGGTCTGGTGCCACCCACTTGCCAGCCCTGACCCCTGCTGCCAGTCGCTGTCTGTGGAGTGACTGGTGGGGAGATCGGGGCCCCTGCTAGCACCCTCCTTGGCTTGGCGCCACTCACTCACCTGGTCCACCATCTCGCTACAGTCCTGCTCTCATCGAGGCCCATCGGGGCTGGCAGCACCTCCACTGCCTCCCACTGCCAGCGTTGAATCGCTGACGCTTGCCATGTTCCACTGGTAGTAAGCACACGTCTAACTCCTGGTCAGTCAAACTCCCATCCATGGGGACAACTTGCATATTAGCCTTTTATTATATAGGATTTTTTATTGTAAAATGTTTTTGGGATACCACACACATTACATTGGAGGGTTCCTGGGATATTAGATGTCCAGCAATGAATAAACTACCATAAAAATAAATGAAGAAAAAATTCTTGCCCCTACAAGACCTTTTTTATTGCCAGTCATTCATGCAAGATGGAATGTGGAGACTTTATAGTATTTGAATCTATAACCAAATAATATTTATATAAAGGGTAGGGCAAAAATAGGTTAAGAATTGTTTGTACTAAAAATATGATAATTAATAAATAATGATATAAGAATAAACTGTTCACATATAACTGTAAACCTACTTTTGCCCCATGCTGTATAGACAAAAGAGTTTTTGCAGTCTTAATTTATATTACATTTTCCAAAATAAACCCAAAAAACTGGGACCTAATTTTAGGGAAGATTTTATTGTGTTGTTTGAAACTTTACCAAAAGAAAATTACATCATAGATAGCAATTACAATCTTATATAATTATGTGAAGCATAAGGAAGTTTCAGCCAGTGATGGACCGCATTTATGATAGTAATATACCTATAGCCTAGTTTTGTAGTAGGCTATACTATCTAGGTTTATGTAACTGCACTCTATGGTATTCCCACAACAACAAAATCATCTAACAACATATTTCTCAGAAAGTATTCCTGTTGTTAAGCAGCACATGACTATATTTGAAACAATACCGAACTGTATGGGTCTATACTTGTTGTTGCCAGATTTATATCTATTATATGTATCAATGTAATATTGTGATCACTCCAGTATATTTCATATATTTCTGTTTTAAATTTGTGAATGAATCAGGATTTTTTTAAGAATTTAAAATAGAAATGAAGAAATAAAGGAAAAAATAAATAAGTGTGACAACATCAAACTAAAAAGCTTTAGCACAGCAAAAGAAACAACCATCAAAATGAAAAGGGAGCTCACTGAATTGGAGAACATATTTTCCAATGATACATCTGATCAGGGGTTAACTTCCAAAATATATAAACTACTCATAAAACTTAACAAAAGAAAGACAAACAATTTAATTAAAGAATGGGTAAAGGACCAAAGAGGACATACAGATGGCCAAGAGATATATGAGAAAATTTTGAAAGTCAGTAGTCATCAGAGAAATTAAAATTAAACCACAATGAGATAACACCTCACACCTGTCAGAATGGCTAACATCAATAAATAAGAAAACAACTGCTGGTAAGGATGTGGAGAAAAAGGAACACTAGTTCATTGCTGGTGGGAATGCAGACTGGTGCAGCCACTATAGAAAACACTATGGAGTTTTCTCCAAAACTTAAAAATGGAACTGCTGTTTGATCCAGTGATCTCACTTCTGGGAATATATCCTAATAACCCCCAAACACAAGTCAAAAAGGATATATGCACCCCTATGTTCATCCAGCATGATTTACAATCACTTAGATTTTGAAACAGCCCTAGTGCCCATCAGCAGATGAATGGTTAAAAAAGGTATGGTACATTTTACACAATGGAATACTACACATCTGTAAAAAAGAAGGGTCTCTTACCCTTTGAGACAGCATGTAGGGACCTGGAGATTATTATGCTAAGTGATAAGCCAATTAGAGAAAGACAAATATCACATGAGATCACTTTTTTGTGTAATCCAATAAACAAAATGATTTTACCAACAAAATAAGTCCTGAGGCAAGGAGGCATGTGACACAGTGAACTATTTCAGGGGTGGAGGGGACAAGAAGAGATAAACCAAAGAACTTATATACTTACTAGAGGCCCGGTGCTCAAAATTCATGCACTCGGGGGGCAGGGGGCAGTCCCTCAGCCCGGCCTGTACTCTCTTGCAGTCCAGGAGCCCTTGGGGGATGTCCAACTGACAGCTTAGGCCTGCAGAGAACAGGCAGTCGTACACCCTTAGCACTGCTGGGAGGCGGGAGAGGCTCCAGCCACCATCACTGCACTTGTCAACCATGAGCCTGGCTTCTGGCTGAGCTGTGCTCCCCCTGTGGGAGCGCACTGACCACCAGGGGGCAGCTCCTGTGTTGAGTGGGATCAGGCCAAAACCCGCTCTCTGACATCCCATGAGGGGTCCCAGATTGAGAGAGGGTGCAGGCCAAGCCAATGGACCCCACCGGTGCACGATCAGGGCTGGGGAGGGATGTGGGAGGTTGGTCAGGCAGAGAGGGACCACAGGAGGGCTCCAGGGCATGTCTGGCCCATCTCACTCTGTCCCGATCAGCCGGACCCCAGCAGCAAGCTAACCTACTGGTTGGAGTGTCTGCCCCTGGTGGTTAGTACACATCATAGCGAGTGGTTAAGTGGCCTTAGCATATCATTAGCATATTACACTTTGATTGGTTGAATGGACAACCAGACACTTAGCATATTAGGCTTTTATTATATAGGATATGCATAGACCATGAACACAGACAATAGTATAATGAAGGCCTGGTTGGGGGGGGGGGTGAGTGGGGGACATCTGTAATGCTGCCAAAAAATGGAAATATATTTCAAATTAAGTTCAAGCATATTTACATTTATTGTGTTCAGATTATATTACATGGTTTTTAAAAATATGTTTTTATTGATTTTTAGAAAGAGAAGAAGAAAGAGGGATATAGGGATAGAAACATAGATGAGAAACATCAATTGGATGCCTCCTGCAAGCCCACTATTGGGGATCAAGCCCACAAACCTGGCACGTGATCTGACCTGGAATTGAACCAGTGGCCTCTTGGTTCATGGGTGGATGCTCAACCATTGATCCACACCAGCAGAACTATTTATTACATGTTGTTCAACAATGAAAATAGGTAGCACAGCTCTCACTCAGTGCCAGCCCACTAATTACCTTCATAACAATACCATCAAATTTTATGTTATTATTATTCCAGTTTTTAAAATACAGGATCATAATCAGAAAGAATAACTTTCCCAAGTCACACAACTAGTAGAAACAGAGTATATTCTAGAACTTAGGTGGTCTGTTTCCACATCTGAGTTCTTAGCCACCATAGGGACTATCTCTCTCTAAATTATTTGAAGGGGACTACTTTGCTCAATATATTTGAAAAAATATAAAGACACAATGTGAGGTAAAAATCCTTTATTTTTTGGCAGCATTTATAACCATGCTATCTATATGTAACTATAGAGCATGTATAGCAAGCCCTGCCTGAATTTAGATGTGCAATGACTGTAAAATACACCTTGAATTTTGAATATGTACAATGGAAAAAGAACATAAATAATACATCTCATTAATGTTTTGCATTGGTCACATAATAAAATTGTAATTTTGGAAATATATGTTAAATAAAATGTTATTAATTTAAAAAATGGAAATGAAAATCTGAATTATATTTATTTCTATTATACTAGTTAGGGATGTTTTCTGAAAATGGTTCTTGAAAATACTGTGTTGTAAGCATTTATTAAATTAGATTATGATCACTCTACATATCCCCATTTGTACAAAGATAATGCTGCAAGGTTTACATTTTAAACAATGTGAAAAAAAGATTCAAGATGAAGAAAACAGCATGGCAGTTTCAATTTTTCTTCAGTGAAACAACATTAATTAAAAAATTAATTTAATTAGCTTTTAAGAATTTATGAGAGCTACTTTAGAATTATGAAACTTGAATCAACCACTACAGTTTTTAATTTGGAACTTTACCATCAACCCATTAGAATCATTGATCCCTTTGGATTCACAAGTAAAAAGAACTGTACCTGACTTAAATTAGCTTTCTATTTTCTCTGAAAATAACAAAAATAAGAATGTAGTGCTCAAATAAAATTGACCCCATGAAAATCTCATAAGGTTTATCAGGAGACATTCTTAGCCACTTTCAACAGTATTCAACAGCCCTTGTACAGGTCCTTTTATATAATAATCAATAGATGCATAGAGAATTGATACCGATTCACTTATTTCAAGCCAGCCAGAAAAACAGATCAATAAATCACGAACTTTTCTTTGCTTCTTCTCTAAACTTTAGCAAAACAATTATTCTAACAACTAAGCCAGCAGCCACTATTGTGATAAAGTTGTTTCTGAGGTCAGAATGTTCTGAGATTGAGAAAGACCCCAGAGTTCATTTATTTATTTTCAAGTAAGAAGTGAGATAAGATTCTAACTGATATTCTTGCACTCTCTGCTAACACTGAATATCAGGATATCATGCACATATCCATCAAGAATAATTATGGTAATTACCAAGGGAAAATAAGTTATCTGTGTCACTTATTTCTTCTGTCAAATATACTATAATAGTAACAGAATTCCTTTTATGTCTATTGTCTATAATCTAGATAAATTAATGTAATTTAATAACCCGCCATAATTAATTTTCATAGCTTCTGAATCAAGTATAATAGTATGGGAATTTTTTGCTGAAATAGAGGGTATTACAAATAAATAAAAAATAGCTTGTTTTCAATAAATATTTAATTGTATTAAGAAAGCCAATTCATTTCTATGAGGCTCTCTTACCATAATTTTAAAAGATGATGCTTGCTTAAATAATCTCTATTTTTTTCTCCTTTTAATAAACTATTTCTGTTGAAAAGTAAACTCAAATTATATTGTAGTAAAATTCAATTGATTCTTGGTCTGTTGATCGGAACTTCTAGATTAAATGAATTAATATTCACTCTTTTGGAGGAAGACATATAAAAAATGATTATTGTGCTCACTTCGGCAGCACATATACTAAAATTAGGACTATACAGATAAGATTAGCATGGCACCTACACAAGGTTGACATGCAAATCCATGAAGTGTTCCATATTTTACGAAAAAGAAAAGAATAGAATGAATTATCAAATTGGCAAGAGAGACAAAACTTGGTTAACAAAAAAAATCACATATTGGAAATAAGAATCTATGTGACCTTTTCATCAAAACCACAATTGAAAAGTACCATATTCATAATCAATGATGAATTTCTTATGGTGAAAGGAAAATATAGATAACAAAAAATGATTTACAAAGGGCTAGAGATGATAGTAAACAAGTTCAATACTCATTAAAGGTGTGATGAGTCTAAAAGAACAAACACAGTCTTAAGGTGTACTTGTGACTCTGCAATAGCTGGTTTAATGTAAACAATAGAGCCTTTATTCTCTATGCAAAAGAGATAATTTCGAAAGACCATTTATCTTAGAGTGTCAGACTTCAGAACTTAAGAGAACTGGAGGAAATTAAAATAACTGGAGTAGTAGGTGGTAAATGTCATAAGAAATACAGACATGGTTATGGATTTTAGTGCAACATCCTGCCAGACTTTTTATTTGTTCACATTTTTCTTAAATGAATCTAGTATAATGAAAGTAAAATTGCCCTCCATCTGAATATTGTGTAGTGCAAAACATTCATTTTTTAAATGCAGTATCCAGGCCACTTAGGAATATGGGCTGAGTTAGAACACAAAATATTCATTGAACTCATCCAAATAAGAGACATGGTTATGACCTCTCCTCTACTCATCCCATAAAGCATATTTAGTTGAAGTGAGAATAGCTATACCTCTCTTACTCATTTGCCAAGAATATCATCCCTTTACTTTTTGGGTGTAGTTAACTGATGTCATAAGAGAAGAAGAAGAAGAAGAAAAAGGAATTTTTATTATACTCAAGGTCTAGATATCTTCCTAGTATTTTCCCTGATTCAAATTAATATAAGTAATCCTAGTCACCTAGTGGGCAAAATTAAAAGATTTTACTTAACTACAGAAAGGTTTTGGGTGGTTTTTCCATTTTAGGATTGGAATCCTAGAGGATATTTATTTCCCTTTGCTTCTGCCTGAATATTTTCCTTGTGTTAAAAATATACCAAATTATTTGCTTAAGTTCCCAATTGTGAGAAAAAGGTTATGTATATGAATATGTGACCTATTTATAATTGGAAGTAGTCTCCTATGATTTAGTCTCTCTTGCAATTACTGACATAATAAAACAAGTCTTTACAGGAATGTTGCGATGCTGACCTAAGTTTCAAAACAATCTTGCAAATAATGTCTCTGATTATTTTTGTGGCAATCATGTTGATAAAATTCTATTTTTGTCCAAAGATGCAAGCCTATTTTTGTGTGTATTCATTTTTTGTTGATATTTGACATATAAAAATGGCCTGGATGTGTTTTATTTCTCTGATTTTAGTTTTCTTGATAACTTTACATTAAGCAAATAAATTGGTTTAATGCAAAGTAATATTATTACAGGAACTGTTCCAAGAATGTCTGTGAAATTGCATTTTAATACCCATTAGATATGGTTCTTCTTCTCCATAAACCTCTTTCCATTATTGAAGATGTAATTCTGTATCATTAAACAAAGAAAATATTTAAAATAAAGCTTAATTTTAGGTCACAAAGCTACAGCTACCTCAAATAAATACCAGAGTCCAACTAAAGAGAAGTGAATTCTTCAGCTTGACCCACTGACAATTTAAATTATGTCCTTCCTATTTTGAAAGTTTCACTAGGGTACATAAGACTTGAGTTGAAAAATGTGGGAATGTGGATTGGAGTGGCTGACAAGAAAGTGTTAAGGAGATGGGGAGAAGGGTTGGCCTCCAGGAGATAGAAGGGATGGATAGATCAGTTACTAGGGAAACCCTTTCCCTGATATCTGCATGTGAGGAATATAAGCAAAAATGGGGAAGGTTGTGTTGCTATGGAAAGTAGCGTGATACAGAATCACTGTCCCAGCAACCCAATAGAGAGGGACCTTGCCTCAGAAACCTTGGCATGGGCCCAGCTCCAGAGAGGTTCTATCAATTAACAAGAGCTTGGATGGTGACTAAGAAGCAGATGGTCCCAAAGTGGCTTCAGGGAGAACCTAGTTTATGAATCCTTTTAACAGTTTTGTTTAAATACATACATTCAGAAGCAGGAGGTGCAGCACTATTACAATACAGACCTATCGGCATATGACATTTATCTCCAGGAAAGAATGAATTTTAATTATCTGATATGATAGCTGCATATGCAGACTACATGTTTATGTAACGGGAGCAAGGGAGAGGACCCCCATATTCAGTAATTATAAACATTCTTATTTAATTAGATGGTCTTCCCATGGCTCAGTTTTCTCTGCTCCAAAACAGCACTTTCACTGTGATAGCTAATATGCCAGCTGAAATGAGAAATGTGAGTTAAAGGCAGATGGCATTTATCAGAAACATATTCCTAGTGGCATAGAGGTTCTGGAAAGGAGATATATTCAATTTAGTACACAGGGATTGCGATTTATCTGATTTAATATTACCTACTTGCAACTGGATAAATGGTAATTTCTTAGGGAAAAGTTATTTAGCATGTACCAAATAGAAAGTTAGCAACTACCTATAGAAACTAGCTTTCAAAAGCCTGCAGGGGGAGGCTTTTTCAAACTTGAAGGAACAACAATGGCAGATTTGGTTGAGTAATTAAAAAGTTTCATCCAGGTGCCCTGATCTCTACATGAAATATCTGAAAGAAACAGTACATTACCTGGGAGAGAAAATTGCATAATTTTTGAAGCTCATGCAAAATATGGCATAGCATCCAAAGCTACAGATGTTTTCAGAGGTATAGATGCCCATCTAAGAAGTCCTTTAAAATGGGGTTGAAAATTATAGAATTGTTTTAAGAAAGGTCCATCTCTGTAAAATGGTTTAAAGGAAACCTTGGGAACATGGCCCCGCAAGGTTATATGAGGCTCTATCAGTGTCTTAGTGAGCAGCTGCCTGTTTACAAGCAATTGGGTAAACATTTGGTAATATAGATCTGCATGTTTATTACTGAACACAAAGCAGGAGAGATGCTCAAGATGTTGGTGTTGGAAACACTGAAACAAAACAGCTAGCAGGAAAGAAGAGACTGTCTGTCACCAAGACCAGCATACTGGAACTCTTCCCCCCTCCCCCGCACCCCCCCACCCCACCCCCCACCCCCTGCAAAAATGTCAACAGAGCTGTCTTTTTGCTTCATGCAATGAAAAACATGTGGGTTTCTAATGAGAATAGGCCTGGACACCAATTCTATGGGTGGATGGGAAGAAGGTGGGAGCTGCATTCTAAGGCTATGCCCCAATAAATAGTGACATGAAGAGAATAAAAAGGAAAGTATAAGATTGTTCCACTTAGGGAGGTTTAGGCGAATCAAATGAGGATTTTTAAACTAAAGGAAGAGAGAGGCAAGGGGAAAATAAATTGGACAAGGAAAACAAGATAGAATTTCTGTTCCTATGTGTAGCTTGGTTTTATAATCTTGTTGGTTGTAATTCACAGATAAGTGGGTTCTTTGTTAAGACTTAAAGGGCCAGGGCCAGAAGGACAAATTTCCACTTGTAAAACTTAGTTTTAGTGTCAAATTGTATAAAATTACAGAACTATCCAATGATCATGTCAAGGTACATTGTTCAACGTAATAGTACACCTAGTGTTAAACATGAATAATTCAGGGACATACGTCTGGCGCATATATCAGCAGTCTTCTTCTCTGCTTTCTAGTTGCTCAGTGATTACTCCCAATGCCCCTGATTTATGTAGATACAGTTTTCACAGAATTTCAGTGTTACGGTCCAGTTGCCTTAAGATAATGAAAACCTTATAACTCTACCACATAGGGTGTTGATTTTGCTACTAGAGTTGGATTTTGACAATCCCACTTCTACCTTCAAAATACTCAGCCATTGACTCAGGAGAAAAACGTCCTACTGGAACCCAGGGCAATACCACCCACCAGACAAGATATTGGGATCTCAGAGAGTGGAGGAGTAAAGGCTCCCTATCACCCAGAGGAACAGTGAATAAGTTGAAGACACATGCCATTTCTGAATTTAAATATGTAGCCCTGTGCATTCATTAGATCAGTGCTACTTGTAGTCTCAGATAAACACCCAAGTGTCAGTGGTTTAAAACATATAAAACTCATTCTTTGTTCTAACAAAGTCCAAAATTTATAGTTATGTGCCAGAAGTGGCTTATATCAGATTATAAGGGTCAACTAGTTAATTTTCATGAATTGTGTGAGGCAATTATTAATCACAGTCACTGTTAAATAATAAATTACACACTCACAATTAAATAAATGCTATTGAAAACAATGCAACAATGATCATAACTCATCCCATCCTAAAACTTTTATTACATTTTACTATTAACTATGCTCTAGATGTTAACTTCTGTTATATCTGTATGCTAAAGATTTCATCATATGATGTGTAGTTTGCACATTTCATTATAACTCTTCCTAACTCTGTGTTCAGTACTGAGACCTACAGACATACTAGTACAATTGGTCTGGTGTAAACGTTGTTTAAAGTTATATATTTACCAAATACTTTGTCACCACATAATATGGAACTCCGTCTTTCCATCCTCCATATCACTTTGTGTATAATCTACATACACCCCAACAATTGAGTCAATATTATAATTGAATTTTCAGTTAGCAACATCACATTCTTTTTTATTCCCATATTAGTTAGAATAACACCAGCTACAGTAATAAATATACCACAGAACATCAGTGTCTTCATACATTAGAACTATAGTTCCTGATCATGTAAATTCATAAGTTGCTATTACTAATCAATAAGTCATTTTCCCCAAAATGACTCCTTTCATATTGGGGCTCAACTATCTTTGATATTTAGTTTCCAGATGTTCCCCAGAGATCATTTTCCATCATATCCAGCCAGAGTGGAAAGAAAGCAATGGTGATTACATGCAAAGGGTCTATAGTCCTGGCCTAGGACGTCACACATCACTTTTGCTATCTTTCTAACTACTAGAATTTAGGAACATGTCAAATTTAACTTTACGGGATTATGGGAAATAAAGACTGTGTGCATAGTTAGAAGAGAACACAGTTCTGATGAAAAGCTAGCAAATGTCTGCACCCTTAAATGTGTAAATGCAGTCACTGGTATTCAGTCTGTAGCTTCAATCTTTCAAACATATCTCATTGTATGCTCATCAGGCCAACTGAAATTGGCATGGTGTGGCATAAATATAATCCTCATTGTTCATTGAAGTTGAGCCCAGGGGGTGAAGTGACTAGCAACAAAGTTTAACTGACAGAAGCAGAAGTGCCTTGGCTGTGTTCCTAAACATACTATTTAGTTAAAGCATTATCTACTCCGCCTCAGTTTATCACCCCCCACCTTAACCAAGGATGATGCGGATAACCTTAGTATATCCATTGACATCAACAGCTATGCTTGGATAATGACCATCCTGTATATCTCTGGCTAAAATTATTCAATGTGGTTCTGCAGGACAAGCTCTCAGTACCCAAGGCAATGTGGGGAGAAATAACACAGGAAGAACAATGTAAGTGTAATTTTTTCCCAAGTCTTCAATTTTAAAATATTTGGAAAAGGTTATCATATCTTAAATCTATATTTTACACTAAGCAATTATAGGCCCTTTATCAGTCTCTTATGACACCAGTTCCTAAGCCTTTACCTTCTTCAATCACTTCTGAAAATATGGTACCTAGAAAAAAATCAATTTCCCCAGTGTGCTCTGAACTGCTCAGGAATGCTTCCCATCGTGGAATTTGCAAGCTCCTTTGTTTTATTTTTTTCTTTATTGATTAAGATATTACATATGTGTCCTTATCCCCCCATTACCCCCTCACCCCCCCACTCATCCCCTCACCCCCCCCCCCCGCCAGTGTCTGTCTCTATTGGTTAGGCTTATATGCATGCATACAAGTCCTTTGGTTGATCTCTCCCCCTTACCCCCACCCTCCCCTACCTTCTATCTGAGGTTTGACGGTCTGATCAATGCTTCTCTGTCTCTGGATCTGCTTTTGTTCATCAGTTTATGTTGTTTATTTGTTTTATTTTTGCGTGGTTGCTTATGAAACACCATTGCTCTTTCTCTTCATATTATTATTATTTCAATATGAAACCTCCCTTTTCATTATATATTTTGCAGCTAATATTGTCTCTTCCTTACCACTATCTCTACAACATCATTATCAGTAATGAGTTTTATTCTAACTCAGTTAAATTAGCTTCTGTTGTTTCTAGGTATGTATTTCAATTTCAGATTTCCTATCATAAGTACTTCAGGTAATTCCAGTTGTCCACAGAAATAATTATGTAATTGGTTTTTAACCCCTCAGTTAACCATCATTTTAACTAACCACAGCCTCTTACTTATAAGGTGCAAGAAAAGAATTTTTCTTTAATCTTTAGTAACATCAGCGTATTTGACTATGAATAACAATATATTTAAAGATAGAGATGACTTCCTGATTTAATGCTTGATTCAATTTCCTCTCAAGACCCAGGAGGGAGTTATTTAAGAGATCCCAATTAGGAATGATTTGAATTAATTGGCACAACATAATGTACACACTGCATTGAATTCTCAATTAAGTTTAGAAAGAGAAGATATTCTGCTGACAGCATGTCTTTATTGGACTAATAGTCATTATTTACGTATCATAAATTCTTTATCTAATGTCAAGTATTTTGTTTTTTCTGAACACAAATATACATTACTAAGAAACAAAAGTACCAATGAATAATAAATTGGTTTAGTAAATAGGAATAAGGTTGGAGCATAAATTGATGAATCATTAAGTACCAAAGGCTTCACCTCTATATGTATGTATGTATATATGTGAATGGGACATATGTGAGTGGGATGTCAACATTTTGTATGAATCCAGTGACCTCTGAGCCCACTCTGATCTAAAATAAAAGCCAAATTCGTTGGGTCTTAATTGCTCAGTTTGATACTGAAGTTAAAATGTATTATGGAACATGCAGAGATTCTTACTGTGTTTAGAGTATTCATAAAATAAAATTATTCTCAAGAGGAAAATGCTTTTATAATGACATTTTAGGATGGCAAATATTCTTTTAGTAATATAATCACTTGTTCTATGTCTGAAAATATTAGCTTCAAACTGTTGTAATATTTTTACAAGATAATTTTTATTGTGTTTAGGATCGTGTTCGCTCTATAATTTCTCTGGTGTTTTATGTACTATAAACAAATATAGGATTTGAATTCACAACACCCAGACTAATTTTTTGAATCCTAGATCTGCAAATTTTACCTATGTGACATTGAATAGGCCATTTAGCCTGTGAAAATTTCATTTTATTCATTTGTAAAGTTAACATCTCTGTAATCAAGTGATAGTTGTTGGGAGGTAGGGAAGCAAGGAGAGAGAGAAAGGAGATTGTTGTTTGATTTTGGACCAAAATTAATTCTTCAGTGAGATGTTCCTTGAATGAAAGCCACATTCTAGCTGATACCTATAAAATGTTGATTAAATTCATTAAAATTGTCTTTTTAAAAGAAATTATTTTTTCAAAAATATACCTCAAGTGCCAAATTATCATTTTCACTGATTCCCCCTTTCAATTCACCAGCTGACCAGATGTAGTTGTCAGACTTCATTGAAGCTGAGTACAAAGTCTTATTTCCAAGAGCAGATGAAGCCTTCCTGTATCCCAGAAGTTATTAGTTTCATTACAAGTAGTTTTGTGAGGCAAGCACCCAGATAATGAAGTCTAATTTCCTATGTATTAAAATCTAGAAGCTAAAAAATAGAAGTAATAAGATATTGGTGATGTTAGGTAAAGAAATTCTGAATATAGCACATTTATTCTGTTAAATTACTCGTGAACACATGAGGACATGGTTGTGGGCCAGGAGAGCCCAGGGAAGTTTCCTCCTGTGGGAGCTGGGGGATGTAGGGATTCATAAGCACATTCTGTAGTCTGAAAGCCTATTAAGTAAAACTCTGTGGGTGATCTCATTTCAAGATAAAGTTGAACTAATATACAAGTCAAAACTTGTCAACCAAGACACGTAAAGAAAATATTCAATTATCACTAATAACAATTCACTTAATATTTTTAACCAACAAAACTATCAAAAGAGAATGCTCTTTGTAGCGTGGCCAAAATTGCATGTATTTTGACCACATGAATAATATATGTGTATACTATAGATGCCTATATTCTAAAGGAAAAAAATATACCTGAAAATTTATAGTAACAGGAAGCATCACAAGATAATCAATTGTCAATTTCCTAGAAGTATCAGTTGTTTCAGAGACTGTCCTATGTTATAATCTGCACATCATTGCTATTTCAAACCATTAAAGGTGGTTTATAACCAGGGGGAAAATGCCTTAAGATCTCTCATTGCTACAATTCACAACTCGTTTGTTAGACTCCTAACCACCCTCAGCTTTGCCTTGGGCCATTAACTAACAAACCAATCATTAACTGGTAGTAATGACCATTTTTCCCAGGGATTATTGCTTAATTGAACTCTTGTGCAGGACCCATTATTTTCTGAGATTTCAAAATAACTATGTATTACTACATTTTCCTGTAATATAAGCACCTCCTGAAATAAACAATATGAGTGTCAGAGAATTAAATTGTTCACTGTATACTCTATTTAAAATACATTACTTTAATGAACAATTTTGATGTTTCAGAGGAACTTTCACATTTTTTCATTCTCCTGAGCATATCCATCATGTAACTTAGATGCAGAATTAATGTGTATTTCTCTTCAGTAATATACACAATGTCGAGACATTTATATTAGTAAACTGTGTTATATATTCATCTGGGTAAGGCACATTTGATTATTAGCATTCTGCTCCTGAGAAATAAGGCATGGTTGCTTGCCTGTTGCCATGGAAATAAATTAGGAAGGATAACTTGCCTACTTATCAATTTTATTAATTCAATCAGCCTACCTGCTTAACCCATAAGTAACTATAGCCCATTTAAACTAAGTCA
Organism: Plecotus auritus; assembly: GCF_963455305.1. Taxonomy (NCBI): domain Eukaryota; kingdom Metazoa; phylum Chordata; class Mammalia; order Chiroptera; family Vespertilionidae; genus Plecotus; species Plecotus auritus. The sequence goes on along the minus strand of NC_137775.1, from coordinate 29,184,960 downwards.
ATAAAGTACTGTAACTCTAGGGGTGCCAGTTAAAGTAAATAGGATAGAAAATTGCTGAAATAAAAAGACTGAATTATGTGTCATAGTTCTGATGTGCCCCATCAATATTACAGGATAAAGAATGTAGCCATTTGCAAGCTCTTTAACAGTGGAATTACCATCAGCTAATATTTTTTGAAAGGAAGAGAGGCAACTAAGACAAGTCAAAAGGGATATAATAAAACACAATTGCCCTCCTATTGTGTTGAAACCATATATAGATATACTAGGGGCCCAGTGCACAAGTCCGTGCACCTTGAAAGGAACTGTGGGCCGCAAGACTGTGGTGGACACAGGGCAGGTCTCAGCCCATCCTCCGTGCCTCCACATGGCCCCTCCTGCCCTGCTCCTGGTCCCCGGTCTGCTGGTAGCTCTGCTCCCACTGCCGCCACCACTACTATGCACTGATGCTGAAGGCGCTGGCCCCGCTCACACCTGCTGACAGACACCAAGCGACTGGGACTGGCGCTGGGCACCGGCAGCAGGTGCAAGTGGCAGGTCTGGCGTTGGCTGCGGGTGGGAGTGCTGGTGGGACCACTGCATGCAGGAGCAAAGAATTTTCAGCAACCACCAGAGGCTCGCCTCGATGACAGCAACCGGTGCTCTGTCTTGGTCTGGCACCCCCGCTCACCTGCTCCACCATCCCACTGCAGCTGACACTCACCATGTTCTGCACGCACCTCCTGGTGGTCAGCGCATGTCATAATGACGAGTTGTTCGGTTGTTCTGCAGTTCGGTCTATTTGCATATTAGGGTTTTATATATATATAGATGTGTTGAAATTTCAAACTAAGCAATGTCAATCCAATGCTACCCAAACACAGGTGAACAATATAGAATAAATTTATTTAATTGAGCACTAAAATATAAACTCTAGAAATTTAGAATCTGCGATTATTAACCTATGCTAGAATAAAGTTCTAAGAAGAAATAAACCTTAGTAAGTCAATCAATAGCAAGTTACAAGGTCAAGAAGATAGTTAACCAGGAAAATATACTCATTTTTAATGACTCCAGATCTATATATTAAAGTAGGTTCATATGGCTTAAAAATAATTGGCATTTTCTCCCTCTAATTCAGACTGACTTAATCCCCAATGCCTATAAATGACTGATTTTACAAAATAAATTATGTCAAGGAAATTAAGAGCTCATACACATACACTTACCTTCCAAGATGAAAAAAATAATCACTTGAGTATCAATCTCAAGTATCTAAAAAGTTTAAGGAAGTAACTTTCCCATAACAAAAAATACAATATTTGAAAAATAATATTTAATTTTATTTCATCATAGCAAAGATTTTAATATGAGAATAACCCTCTTACAGTGCATATGGCATATGGTTAGAGAACACAGGGGAAGAAATATACATTTGGTACATTATGGTTGACTATAGATAGATACAATGCTATATAGCAGATATCAGTAGCTGTTCATCTTGCTTAACTAAAACTTTATGCCCATTGATTATAATCTTCTCAGCAGCCCTTGGCAACCTCCATGCTTTTGTTTTTGTTTTAATCTTCAAATATATTTGGTGGCTCAGAGGTCAATATTCAGAAAAGCTAAATTTTAATGACTAATTATGTTAGCAACAGATTAATAGTAAAAAAATAGAATTAAACCAAGTCATTTATTCAAATTTTGCCACCCCAAAACCCAAGCCCCAAACTTGTTTCTGTCACAATTCATAGCCAATAGCATTATAACATCTCATGAATGATCAGTAAAGAATAAAATATAGTCATTTTATCTTGACACCAGAAAAAAGAACTTATCTAACACAAGATAACCCTTTCTATATCTTTACATACCCAATCAGACCTGTGCTTAAAGATGGCTAAAACATCCCTGGTATTGAAAGAATTATGTGGGAAGACAACTAATAAGTACTTATTATGTGAAACAGCTCAAGGTGAAGCATTGAACACACATTGTATCATTGAGCCACCAAAATAAAACAATGAAGATACATATTTATATTATTTTTTTAAGATAGGAACCTGAGTCTTAGGAGAATCAATGACATACAAAAGTCAACAAATAATAAATGGAAAGATATAACTAGAATTTCAGTTGGTATTTCTGTCTTGGATATCTGAACATGTAAGTCCCTTTGTGACCCAATGGTTATTTAGGAATATTTTTTTAAATATATTTTTATTGACTTCAGAGAGGAAAGGAGAGGGAGAGAGAGGTAAAAACATCAATGATGAGAGAGAATGATTGATCAGCTGCCTCCTGCACATCCCACACTGGGGAGTGAGCCCACAACCTGGACATATGCCCCAATCAGAATCCAACCATGACCTCCTGGTTCACAGGTCAACTCTCAACCACCAAGCCACACGGGCTGAGCTAGAAATATGTTTTTTTAATTTGCACATATTTGTGAGTTTCCTAAAATTTTTTCTGCTATTGATTTCTGATTTCATTCCATTGGTTGGAAAACATACTACATATAATGATTTACTTTTTTAATTTATTGAGAACTTTTTATAGTCTGGCATATGGTTATAGATCACAGAGGGAGAAATATACATTTGAGCTGTCTTTTATAACTACCAGGAGAATGTCCCATGTGCTCTAAAGAAGAATATATATTCTGTTATTGCTCAGTGGAAGGGCCTATAGATATCTGTTAGGTCCAGTTAGCTTACAGTGTGGTTCGAGTCTATGTCCTTGTTATTCTTCTGCCTAGTTGTACTATTATTAAAAGAAGATTATTGGAGTTTCTACTATTATTTTTGAATTTTATATCTCCCTTTATTTTTGACCTCTGATGTTGCTCCTCTGGGGGCTGTATGAATCTATTTTTTTTCCTCCAAATTCATTATGTTGGAATCCTAATCCCCTGTATCGAATAATGTGACTTTACTTGGAAATAAGGTAGTTGCAGATGTACTTAGTTAGGTTAGAATGAGGTTGAACTGGAGTAGGGTGGGTCCCTAACCCAATAAGTGTTCTTAAAAAAAGAAGAAATTTGTGGGGGGTGGGGCATTACATGAAGATGAAGGCAAAAATTAGAGTGATGTTTCTACAAGACAATACCAGGGCTGACCAGCAGACCCTGAGCAATGGATGAATGGATTACTCTGACATGTTTGCTGTGAAAGAGAGGCTAAGGGACCGGGAACCTCAATTGCCTGCCTAGCCAGGCTTTTATTGCAGTTTGAGATAAAGTTTACCTTTTAGATACAATCAGTAGGGTGAATAATCTTGGGAGGACATATGTGTTTACATTGTCCTCTAGGCAAGGGCATCCAGGGATTAAGCATAAGGATTCCAGTCAACACCCAGGGGTCCGCACATGCACAGACTTGTTTGGAAAGGTCAAGAAATAATTAGGGGCCCCGCTTTCGACACTCCCCTAAGTCTCCCCTAAGTCGGAATTCCAATAAGCAGGGCAGGTGGCCTTCCACACACTTCCCTTTTCTCAGAATGTCCTCCTGACAACTTTCTAACCAAGTCTCATGTGCTCCCGAAGAAGACAGGAGCATCAAAAATTGTGAGATCACCAGAAGCTAGATGAGAGACGTAGAACACTCTCTCTCACGGCCCTGTAATAGAATCAACAGGACCTGCACCTTTTTATTAGACTTCTAGCCTCCAGAACTATAAGACAATCTATTTCTGTGCTCTAAGTCCCCCTGTTTATGTTACTTTTGTTATGGCAGCCCTTGCAGACTAATACAGGGTTTGTCCATAGTCACTCTGGTTTGACAGTGGTTTTGCCAGGCTGTTTTCCGCTGTCTCTTTTCCTGACTTTATCCAGCTGTTATGTTTCAGTAATTGCCAGCTGATTGCTCTATAATGTTTAAAAATGTGCTGGGGCATAAATTGATACCCAGACAAAGCAATCAGATTTAGACTCGGTTGAGGGATTAATTTCTGAGATGGGTGTTTGAGGTTTTTCTGACCCTAGATGGGTTCCTCCCAGTTGTTTAATTATGTTTCTCCCATATAAAGCAGTTGGCATATAATTTAATTTCTATGCCTAATGAAGCTACTAATTTCCTCCCAATTCTCTTTCACCAAAACTTTCAGTTTTTGTTGTTGTTTTAGGCTTGATTTTCTCAGCAACTTATTGCAATACAGTTCCTTTGGAACAAAATTAGGAGCTGTTTTATGACTTGCTTTCCTCCCCCCTCCCCCCGCCCCCCGGCAAAATCTCTGAACCACATCTCTGGAGCTGGAGATGGGGATAGTGGGTGCTTCTCTCTGAGTGGCACAATTGCTTTAAGGACTGAGTACTCCATGGTTGGGGGTGTGGAGGGCAAAAGCTTGAGGTTGTTCCTGAGTCTCCATGTATGGAATCACCATCTTAGGAGTTGGGCAAGGCTGATCATGGTCCCACTAATCTCAGGTACCATACACAAGGTAAAGATTCCACCTCACAATTTGAGTATGGGTAAAGAAGGGAGCCTTCACCTCTCCAACACAGTCACCTGTAACTAAGCCTCAGCATGTGTAGCTGGGTTCAGAATAAAAATGCTCATGTCATGTGCCTCCTGGGAAGTTGTCCCTCTCCCTGGAAGTTTGAGGAAGAGGTAGTTCAATAATTTTGGTTGCAGTCATGAGAAGTGGAGGTTCTATCTTGCTGAGTATGCACCACAGCTGTTAATAAATGAATCATTATGTTTGTCTTTATACAAGTTATAATTTCAAAGCATTTAAACAAGTTTGAAAATGTCAATTGTCTTTTTCTAATGCCTAAAAAAAACAGGAAAATTTACACTTAAAGAACAATGCATCTATATCATTACGTGAATTTTAGGCTCAGCTATAATCATTTTAAATTGCTCCCAAAAATATAATTGTTATTTTTGAGGTGCACATTGAGGGGTTGGGTAAAATAAGATGGAAAATAAAATACAGAACAACATAGTTATCTTAATGCCTAGATTTAATTAATCTTTGAAAGTTCTAGGCGTGGGGCAGCAAGCATATCAGTGCCAGAAAGCAAAATCAGAGTTAATGATTTCGTCAAAGTAGTTAATTTTTGGCTCTTCCCACACTTGTGACTGTTTTCACAATTATTGAATACAATGGCATTCTAATTATGTTTGGAATTTTTTATATTGGCTTATGGAAGATTTTTAAAATATAAGCATCTATGATTACTATTTTAATACTAAGAGAACAGAATGGCTTCTGAAAATATGAGGTCTAGATAATGACATAAAATCACTTATTATAAATTCTAATAGTGTTATGATTTTATTAACATCATTAGAATGTATTGATATATACTACGTAAGTACATGTTTGATATCAGTTGTCAACAATCTTGTGATGTAATTTTTTTTCAATATTACTGATAACAAAATTGAATTCTAGCAAAATTAAGTAGTCCAAAGACACACACAGAGTTTAAAACTTTGAGTGTGTATACAATTATTATTTAGATATTATTGTAATTCATTTTGAAGATACAGGTATACCACAAAAATAAACAAACAATCCATGTAGAATCCCTCAGCCAATGTAGAGCACAGCATAAATGTTTATAATTAATACACTATTACATAATTAGCATTCTAATTTATATCATATTACACTGTTGTACTGCTCATTTTTTAAGCCTGATTATTTTTAAATCATCTTATAATACACTAGAGGCCCATTGCACGATATTCATGCACTGGGGGGTGGGGGTGGGTTCTTTAGCCCGGCCTGTACGCTCTCACAGTCCTGGAGCCCTTGGGGGGTGGGGGGTGTCCGACTTATGCTGTGGAGGCGGGAGAGACTCTCACCACTGCCACTGTGCTCGCCAGCCATGAGCCCAGCTGCGGAGAGAGCACTGACCACCAGGGGGCAACTCCTGTTTTGAGCATCTTCCCCCTGGTGGTCAGTGTGTGTCAGAGCGACCAGTTTTTCTGCCATTTGGTCAATTTGCATATTAGTCTTTTATTATATAGGATTTGATCTTCTGTCATTATGAGCTTGAGGAAATTTTTAAGTGTCCAAAGATAACACAAGATATGTTATAGAACATAATTTAGTTTTTATAATGATTAATTTTAAGTTTATTAACAAATTAATTACTTATCATTTATTCTGATATACATTTAAATTTTAAAAATAGATTTAAAATTATTGCTGATATATTTCACATTAATATGTAACATACAGTTTATCATACACAAGAATCCTCTTGTGTAAAATTTAATAAGTATAAAGTTCTGAATGTTCTGAATATATAAAAACAACAGATTAATTAGTAATTATAAAGGAAAAGATGGCACCCCAAAAAGTAGATAGCAAAAGCCCTGTAAACCAAAAAAATTTATTTTTAACAATTGCAAATATCACTTGGCAGCCAAGGTGCTAATGAATAAAACCATAGAATAATGTAAAATACAAAATTATTTCCTCTTAATAATCTAAATATCTTTTTGATTTAAATAAAAAATTAATAATTCATTAAATTAAATAAGAAAACCTCTTAATAACAAAAGTCCAAATAAGCAAATTGCAAAATTTCATATTTCTTAGAAAGTGTAGACATTTTAACTTTAGTTTCAATAGCTGACTTGCTCTCTATATAACGTGTGATGTATATCACTATTTTTTTTTTTTTGTTAATTCTCACCTAATGGATATTTTCCCATTGATTTTTAGAGAGAGTGGAAGGGAGGAGGAGAGACACACAGAGAGAAACATCAATGTTAGAGAGACAAATCCATTGGTTGTCTCCCACATGCACCCTGCCTGGGCCAGGAATCGAGCCTACAACCAAGGTACATGCCCTTAACCACAATCGAACCTGGGGCCCTTCAGTCCTCCGGCTCATGCGCTATCAATTGAGCCAAACCAGCTAGAGCAATGTCACAAATATTTTGGTCGAATCCTGGGAACTGAACATATGTCTTGCCAATACTCACTAGTTATGTGTCATAATAGAAAACTATTATTCTTATTTCATAAAATATCTCAAATACAAAGACAAATTGGCATAACAAGATAAAAGGCACAAATAAATATTCATATGCATCAAAAACAGCATTTTGGTATTCAAAATGGATGTATACATCTTATAGAGTTCATAAATTTGATGTGTTGATGAAAATAAATGTTTGTATTTTCCAACTTCCATAGAAAGCCTAGGGATTTTTCAAGGAAATGTTATATTTTATCTTTTCTAAATGCATTTGCTTTAGCTAAAAATTCCTTCTTATTGAGTTCAGAATACCTTACAGAATGTCTCTGAGGTCCTTGAACTTAAGCACATGAGAGTTCAGTCTTTCTTTATGGACATTGATTTTGTTTACAAAGATCTCTGGGAAGGAGCAAAGAGTCTGTAAATAAATTTATCTTGCTATACTTGTTTTATCACTTGCCAGTCTATTTGCAGACATGGATAATAAGCTAGACATAAAAATGCCTCAAAACAATCTGTATAAATGATCAAACTCGTAGGGTTGTGTTTTGGTTTTTACTTGTTTGATCAAAAATAAAAGCAGAGTGAAATCTTGTAAGAACTAAAAATGAATGTGTATGGCATCCTAGTGACCTCTGATTCTCTTTGCTATACACAAACTTTTATTTACTTTGTACCTAGATTTTATTGTTGTTATGTGAAATGTTACTTTTTCCTCTCAAAGAGTATTGATATGTAAATTTGAGTATGGTAGAGTATGGTAGAGTATTTAGTGACCAAAACTGGAGCTGGAAGTCAAGGATATCTTTAGACTTCTGAATTTCCCTCCATCACTGTCAGTGATCACAAGAGGAGATTGAAGAAAGAGCAGCCTTTCCAATTGCTATGGTGGGTATTATACTAGATGTTGATGGGCCAAATGATTGACTAGAAAAACATTTTAAGTCAAAGCATTCATTTTAGGCTGAATGCAAGTGGACTTATCCATAGATAATTAATATCTTTAGGTAAGAATTATGTTATGTTGATTTGTTTTTACTAAATATAAACCATATCAACTATAAAGATAACTAGTATATTAAAAACATTTTTAATATACTAGTGATGTAATAAAAATATTAATGTATTTAAAGAATTAAAATATTTTAACACTATACAGAATTGTAATAAGATTCTTATAATAGTACTAGAGGCCTGATGCACAAAATTCGTTCCCGGGGGGGGCGGGGGAGGTGTGTGTGTCCCTCGGCCTAGCATGAACCCTCTCCAATCTGGGACCCCTTGATGGATGTCTGACTGCCCTTTTAGGCCCGATCCCTCTGGGCAGTCAGACATCCCTCTTACAATCCAGGACTCCTGGCTCCCAACCGCTCACCTGCCTGCCTGCCTGATTGCCCCTAACTACTTCTGCCTGGTCACCCCCTAACCACTCCCCTGCCAGCCTGATTGCCACCTAACTGCTCCCCTGCCAGCCTGATTGCCTCTAACTGCCCTCACCTGCCAGCCTGGTTGCTCCCAACTGCCCTCCCCTGTAGGCCTGGTTCCCCCCAACTGCCCTCCACTGCTGTCATGGTCCCCCTAACTGCTGTCCCCTGCTGGCCTGGTCACCCCTAACTGCCCTCTCCTGCAGGCCTGGTTCCCCCTAACTGCCCGCCCCTGGGGTCTGGTCCCTCCCAACTGCCCTCTCCTGCAGGCCTGGTCCCCCTCAACTGCCATCCCCTGCAGACCTGGTCCTCTCTAACTGCCCTTCCTTTCAGGCCTGGTCACCCCCCAACTGCCCTCCCATGCAGGCCTGATCCCCCGCAACTGCCCTCCCCTGCAGGTCTGGTCCCTCCCAACTGCCCTCCCCTGCAGGCCTGGTCCCTCCCAACTGCCCTCCCCTGCAGGTCTGGTTCCTCCCAACTGCCCTCCCCTGCAGGTCTGGTCCCTCCCAACTGCCCTCCCCTGCAGGTCTGGTTCCTCCCAACTGCCCTTCCCTGCAGGTCTGGTCCCTCCCAACTGCCCTCCCCTGCAGGTCTGGTCCCTCCCAACTGCCCTTCCCTGCCAGCCATCTTGTGGTGGCCATCTTGTGTCCACATGGGGGCAGCCATCTTTGACCACATGGGGGCAGCCATCTTGTGTGCTGGAGTGATGGTCAATTTGCATATTACTCTTTTATTAGATAGAATTATGTAGAAATTGTATTAAATCAGATTTATACTTAGGTACTATCTCACTGTATTTAATAAGATTTTTGTGCACTATTTTTAAGAATTTCTCAATAACGATTACTTTTGGATTCTCTGTAAGTGTAGGTTATTATTTCATATCTCATTATCTTTGAAATTTAAATATATAGCTGGAGTAACTTGTTGTTATCTGCATAGTGTAGGAATTTACCAGTTGCATCACGATACTCAATTTTGTTCCATTCATTTATTAATGACTATATTTGTGCTTGGGAAGGAAGGTATTTTTAGAAATGTGTTCACTGAAAATGATTTCTCATCTATAATTACTACCATCAGGAAACTAAAATCCCCTCTTGAATAAGAGACATGTGCAAACTCTGTATTTTAATGGGAAAGTTTAAATTTATTTTCAATAGCACTTTATTTAACCCAGATTATTTTGCATGTATGTAAATATAAGCACTCAGTGTTTCAAAAGAAAGCCACTAGTTGATTATAGGCCTAATATGTAGGCATCAATTTGGACACAATACAACCTTTACTGGAGATCCCTCGATTAAATTTATTCCAGATGATATTTTCTCTACTTACCTTTGCATGAACTTTATTCACCTCTGTATGACCTGTTTAACTTGTGCAGAATATATTTCTGTCCCTAGAGACGGGCTGGTAAATACCAAAGGAAGAGTATCCAATCTCCCAAGTTTTCTCCTGAGGGCCTATCTCTCTGGAGGGATGCCTCATTTCCAGGGCAGGGATGCAATACTAAATCTAAACATTGGACAGGTGGTAGAATAAAGTCTGTAGGCTAAAAGTTGGGTTCCTCATTCAAGGATAGAATCCACATAAAGTAGCAGTGGAGAAAGATTTCTTTGTCTCCTATTTTTGCTGTTTGAATAGTTTTTTTATATGCAACAAATAACATGTTTATAGATAATATGTAATGAAGATAAAATGTAGATTTTCTGTGGGGAAAGTACTATAACTGTGATTTTTCTTAAGTTTGATATATAGTCACAAACAAAAAAGAGATATATAGAAGTTGACAGATGATTATACTTAAGTAGCAAAGACAAATAAATCCCTGCTTGGAGGGAAAGTGATGGTTTTTATATGCCAACTGTCTACTTGGATCGCAATAATGTTGAGTAAAACAATTAATAAAGGAAGAAAGACGTAAACCAATGAAACTGGGAAAATATAACATATAAAGACAAATTTTCCATATAAAACATAGTGCTGGGCTACAAATATATATGTATTTAAAGTATATTCACACTAAGACAAGATTACATATATATGTATGAAATTAATTTCTTCTTCAGAGTTTATGTTCTGAATTTGAGATATTGATTCCCCATAGACATTGAATCTTAGATGAAGAAAACACGGTACATATTTATTATAAAAATTACCTTGTAGGAACAGATGAACTCCTTTTTCAATTAGCACTAGGTCAAAAACTATAATTTTGTACATAAAGTTCCTTATTTATTTGTATTTATTTTCTATTTCTAATAAAAAGAAATATATCCAAGTAATATCAGACTTCTTTTATGCTTTCAATAATTCGTTACAACAATGAACGTATGTAATATAGGCAACAATGCAAGTTAATCTTTCCTGTAAGGACAATGTACATCTCAGATATTTTCCAGCATTATTTTTTAACATGAAAAATTTCTAATATAAACAAAAGTGCAGAGACTAATATAATAAAAAAACTGTTATGTATTATTACTTAGATTTAGCAATAATCAACTTAATGACTAATTTTACTAATACTCTTTTCCACCACACCCTCAAAACTTTTGGGAGCAAATCCCAAATGTAATATTAGTCTTTACATATTTCAGCATACATTTATAAAATAAAAAAACTTCTATTTAAAATAAAGTACAATATTAACATGAATTACAATTCCAATTTATTGTCAAATACACGTTCAGTGGGCAATTTTTCATGATTAACTTAAATGTTTTTTTATTTTTGTCAGATATCCAAATAAGGTCCACTGGTTGATAAGCCTGTTATATATTTTGATCTATAGGTTCTCTTCCATCTCTCTGTTTCTTTGGCTGTTATTTTGTAAAGAACAAAGTTGGTTGTCCTGTAGAGTCTCAGTATACTTTTAATGTCTGTGTGGTATCACTTAGCATAATCCTAACGCTACTATAGTTCCTGTAAATTACAGTCATACCTAGAGGATTTATCAGACACAAGTTTTGCTTTTGTTTTTGATAAGAATCCTTTATAGTTTTTATTGCATTATTCCATCAGGAGGTACATGCTGTTTGGTTTACTGGTTATCAGCAATTGATAGTCACTGCCTAGAATACATCATTACATGAGGGCTTTGAAAACAGCTTTATAAACTCAATAATTTATTCAATTATTAGGAGAATATTTTTCTGACATAAAACTTTCATCATTAGGTGTTTGGTTACACTGAACCATAGTTTGTATAGAAAAGGCATGGTGCATGTTTAATTCATTGCTTTTATTTACATTTTGCTGTGTGTGTGTGTGTGTGTGTGTGTGTGTGTGTGTGTGTCCTAGAGGTTTGATTCCTTTACTTTTGTAACATTGCCTCGCTCACTCTCACAGCATCAGCATAGTACTCATGGCCCTGGAAAAAGTATCTGCCTTGTCCCCAATGTATCAGGTGGTAGAAATCAGAACACTGGTTCTTTCCTTCGTGGACCCAGAACACTAGCCATGACCTTAAGGTCAGTGCCAGCGCCTCTGTTCCATCAGGATTACAAAGAGCCTCTTAAAGACAATCCAGCAGGTCCTTTGTGGCCCCTGCTCAGAGACCAGCAGGCGGAATGTCTTTTTTGTTGTCTCCACTCCAGTGGATTGAGTCCTTGTTTTATCAAGAGTACAGGACCCAGGTTGCCCCTCAGGCAAGGTGGTGAACTCCTGGCTCTTTAGAAATCTGAGAAGGAAAACACTGAATTGCCACAGTCAGGAGAAGAAAGGAAGGATCAGAGAAAGACTGAACAGAGCCAGACAATGCACTTGACATTCTAAACTGGGATGAACCTAGAGTGGCCACTCAGCCAGCGCTGAGAGCCAGCTCTTCTGCAAGCACCCTTCTGGTGCACATGTATGGTCCCGGCACGAACAAACAGCCAGCACCTGGCTCTGGGAAAAGAGTCGCTGCCTCAGAAATGTCCAAAGCATGCAGGCAGGCTTCATGGAGAAGCGGCATTTGCCCTGGGAATGGGAGGCAGGATTGGATTGTGAAATACTGGGAAAACTAGGCACAGGATGGGTGGGGGAACAGAGAGAAAGCTAAGATCTTAAGTGACTGCCTCCTGTGACCTATAAGGAGGGGTGGGGGCTGGTAGCCACAGGTGACAAGGATGCTTCCTGTCTGGAATCAAAACGATGGGTCCAGAGCTGCACTTTTAATTGTTCTTGCAACACCATGGAGAAGGCAGAAAAGGCAGGCAGGGTGCTCAGTGGTGGCAGCGTGATGTGCTTAAAAAGGACTGTCACCCGTCAAGGCAGGGAGGAGGTGTCATAGCTAGTACAGATTCTAGTGGCAGAGACATGACCTGAGCTGCTGAGGAGCTGAGTGCAGGGGTGCTGAAGAGGGCAGAGGGCAACAGTGAGGCTTTTCAGAAGGAATTTTCCGGAAGGGTGCATGTGGGGTGGATCAAGAAGAACCAGTCTCTATGTGGTCTCCACTTTCCGTCCTTGGTTATCAGAGTTCTCTCCAGCAAGTCTTCAGTTGATTTTTCAGGGTTGTCTCCTGTTGTAGAACAAAAACACTTAAAAGGCTCAGCTGGGCAGTTCTAGTGCTTTGGATTTATACAGTTGCAGTCAAACAGTAGTTAAAACTGGAACAGCAGGAGTAGTTGGGTGTTGGCTAGGTACCTGCCTCTGTGCATGAAGACATGGGCCTCCAGATGTAGTCTCTCCTGTGCACTAGTTTGAATTTCCTAACACCATGTCAGCCTGTGCTCCCTAATTCCTGTTGAAACTGAATTTTCCATGTGATGGTATTTGGTGTTGGATCCTTTGGGAAGTGGTTAGGTTATGGGGCCGAGCCTTCACTCATTCTTTCCATTAAGTGAGGGAGGACTCAGCAGAAAGACAACTATCTATGAACCAGGAAGCAAGTGTTTACCAGACAACATATCTGCTGATGCCTTGATCTTGGACTTCCCAGGCTCAAGAACTGTGAGAAGCAAATTGTTGTTGTTTATAAGCCAGCTAGTCTGAGGTAACAGCCCAAATTCTACATTGTGACTGACTACCTCCAGAGAAAATGTTCTAAGAGAAAAATACAGGCGTGCATGGCATTTTGAGGACAGCTTCGGAAGTCACATGGCATCACCTTGGTCCCATTCAATGGGTAGAGATGATCACAAAGACCCACCTAGTTTTACCCGGAGGAGACCAAAATTCTACACCCTAAAAGAAAGTTAAATTTTAGAAAAGAATGGGGAATAAGAGATATTGTTGAGGATATATTTAAAAGTAACTTAAAAATTATATCATTATGAAGTCATGGATTTAAATATATTTCATATGTTCTAATCTGTTATAGTTACAATTCATATTGATGTTTAAATTGTTCCATCTTGTATGATATGTCACATGGTGCAAATTCATTTGTACTATGATGTCTATCTACACCAATGGATTTCATAGATTTTATGTATTTAACAAATGCCATGATTCTGTGGAACACAGAGACAATAGAAATAAAGCAAGTGATATCAATTTTGGCAAATGTGCCAAGTTCTCACTATTTGTGCCAAGTTCTCACTATTTTCAAAGGTTAAAAACAATAAAATAAAAAGAACTAATGACCAGAGTCACATATGTGTATAGAAGAAAGTGATTTCAAAGTTCTTCTTGGCCTACACAATATCTTTTCCACTCTAATTTATATTTTCATTGTTCTTTTCACACCACTTATTTTACATTGTCATTATTTTGTTAGTTTCCCAGCTTAATACTGCTAATGTCCCTTACCTTTTTCCCTAACTCCTTTTGTTGTCTTATGTACATATATTCTGTTGGTTTGCATGAAAAAAAAGAGCATTTAGGGGTCTGTCTTTAATTTATATAACTTTTCTTGAGATAGCATCAGGTGCACAGGCAAAAAGCCAGATGTGCAGTATCTGCAGAGCTCTGGAAATCCTGTAAAACAGGGAAGCGGTAGATTTGTTAGTCTTACTCTAAAATCCTGAGAATGCATGGACCTTCTCTATACATTCAGTTTGGAATGTCAATCTTTTCAGGAAATTTTATTTAAACACGGCTTTAAGAAATTAAGAAACAAAACTTTATTGTTTGATATGAGAGTTATTGTGGACAAGAGAGAAATAATTGAGCTTTAAATTGACAATTGTAAATTTTGCATTTTGATTCATGCCATATTATTGCAACTTTTAAAATATATTTGCTTCTGTCATAGCCTGTACTCTTTCACTTTCCTCTACCCTTCCCACAGGTCTTTCCCTATGCAACAGTTTTATAGATACTAAGGAGCACTCACTTCATGAACAGACACTCCATGCGTGGACATACTGCTATTTATTTTTTTCAATGTATTTTATTGATTTCAAAGAGGAAGGGAGAAAGATAAAGATATAGAAACATCAATGATGAGAGAGAATCATTGATCGGCTGCCTCCTGCACACTCCCCACTGGGGATCAAGTCCACAACCCGGGCATGTGCCCTTGACCATAATCGAACCCAGGACCCTTCAGTCCACAGGCCAAACCTCTATCCACTGAGCCAAACCAACCAGGGCTGGACATACTGCTATTTCTGAGGGAGTAGGAAAGCCATTATTACTTCCAAACAATGCCTCATCCATCATACCACTGACACTACTGTTAAAGTTATATTCCATGATGAAATTCAACTTCATGAAATAAAAATCTCCCTGAAAATGATAACACAAAATGTTTAAATGAGTGTTTCATAAGGTATCATAAATTAAATTCAGGTATTTTTATCTGAGAGCAGAGGTAACTAGTAAAGACGGGAAGGAAAACATTATAAAATCACCAAGTACCCAAAGAAAGAAAGCACAGTGAAGTGGCCAGGGAGGTCAGGGGTGAATTCCCCTACTTTCAGTTTTGGACGAGGTACAGAGTATAGGAGGATCATATCATAATTTTCTTCGGGCTGATAAGAATTTTTAATAACTAAGTTTTAGTAGCTAAGGCTACTCAGTAGAGAACGGAACACTTCAAATTTTTAATGATTTTGCCATAAGAATATTGCAACATGAAAATACAAAGCAGGTAACCAGAGAAAGGTTGATTATTTACATATAGTGAAACGTTACCACTTAGGAGAGATGCACATATGAGGGAATTCTAATGGACACTGATTTTCTCACCCTACTGTGTTGACACTCCATGCACATAAAGGTCAAGAGAGCTATTTCATTGTATTAGGTTAGCAGAGGGTCAATCCTTAATTTTCATCTCTAAAATGTCTGCTCTTGTATGACTTATCTGAAATAGTCAAACTATAGCAGCAGAGAGAAGGGTGGGTGCCAGTGGGGGAAATAGGGAGTTGCTAATCAACAGGTATAAAGTTTCAGTAAAGCAAGATGTATAAATCCTAGTGATCTGCTCTACAGCATTGTATCTGTAGTTAACAATATTGTATTGCACACTTTAAACAGGTAGACCTTGTGTTAGGTGTTCTTACCACAGTAAAAAACATATTCTTAAAAAAGATAATAGTTTAATGTCGTTAAAATTATTTTCTGAAGACTTGATATTAGCTTGACTAAATGCTTGTATAGTACACCATTAGTGAAAACCCAATCTAAGGGTTATTGCACCGAACTTCAATGAAAAATTCAACTCACTATATTACAACCTGCAATTTCAACCATAAAAAAAAATTGTCTCGAATAGACACTAAAGTTGCATTCTAATAATCTCCCTTTGATCGTACATTAAATAGATATGCTTTAAATACTGCTTTAAAAACAATGGAAAAGAGGATTACACCTTCTTATTTTTTTTTTAAATTTATGACATTTGGACAAAACTTCCAGAAGTTACTTAAGCTTTATTGAAGTGCGTAGACCTCTTCCTAGAAGTGCAGAAATGGTCTGGCATGGAGTATGAAGCACCAAACTCAGTCTGCTTGTAAGAACAGCGTAAGGGAAACAAGGCATCTGGACTCGGTGACTGGAGATAACCAACTCAGCACTGAGGCTACTGAGGATTTCCCATCTTTTTGTGAGTTTTTTCTCCACAATACATGTCCCTGAGGTAACTCCAGATAATCAACTTTCTAGCTTTAATCTTATGTTTTAACCTTTTCCATGTGAAGTCTGCCCTTTTGTTCACATTTCTGGAGCTGCATGGCAGGTTTTTTCATCACAGAATTTGCACTGAGGGGACCTACGCCATGGACTCTAAAAAGGTTATTATCTGCCTTCTAAGTCTTACAGGATGGCCTTGAAATGACATTTATTGTGGTAAGGGTGGCTTGTGGAAATAGATGCTAAATACCATATATTAAAAATGTTCACTTTTTTCACAAATACCTTCACCTTTCTAAAACTGGAGTAACATTACTTGATTTTGATTGCTGTCAATTTATTTTAGATAGTTGTATCTATGTTCACAGTTTTTCTTCTCATGATGTTGAGGAGATAAATATACACTAAGCAGTTAGGGAGGGACCCAGAGAGGGTAAGTTAAATGGAGACTTCTAGGAGCTACATGAAGCAGCTTGCTGGCTACTGCTGGCTGCTCCTGGTTCCAGAAAAAAAAAAAAAATCGATGGAACAGGATGACCAAGGGTTGAACCAGGTAGGGCAGGGAGGAGTGGGAGGAGACAGTAACTTCACCCTGGACTTGAAGTGACAGTCCCAAATCAGGTCCTCAAGCCCATGGGAACTCAAGTTCTGAAATGATTGGGTATTACACAGAATAACTTGAAAAGACCAATCAAAAGCTAGCAAGGTATATATATATATATATATATATATATATATATATATATATATACACCTAGACAAAGAGCTTCAGTGGTAACCTGCTTTGGGGCCCCTTCCTGCTGCTTCTTGCTGCAGGGAGTCCATCTGTCTCTCAATAAACTTTGCTTCTGCTTGCTGTCTTTGTCCATGTATTCATTCCTTGATTTTGCGAGACAAAGAACTCTGACCCAGCCACACATTTTAGTTTCAATGTCCTTTTTCTTTTTTTTTAAATTTGGTTTGTAATAAGAATTTACCAGACTCATCAAAACCATTGGGAAAGCCTGGCCTACATGGCTCAGCGGTTGAGTGTTGACCTATGAACCAGGAGGTCATGATTGGATTCCTAGGTCAGGGCACATGCCCGGGTTGCAGGCTCCATCCCCAGCAGGGGGCGTGCAGGAGGCAGCCCATCAATGATTCTCTCTCATTATTGATGTTTCTATCTCCCTCTCCCTCTCCCTTCCTCTCTGAAATCAACAAAAATATATTAAAAACAAAAAACAAAACTGTTGGTGATATTTTCTTACTCTTAAATCTCTTAAGCATTGAGCATGAAGAAGAGGCTATCCCTTGAAAGTTTAATAAAAATGACCTATAAAGCCTATAAAGCCATGTGTGCTTTTTTATTACTGTTAAGGTTTTATATATGTTTGTTTTGTGCATAGGTTTTTTTTAACCTCTCTTTCAATTATTTTAATTATAGGCTTCATTAGTTTCTCTTACTCCAGAAGAAGAGTTTTAAATCTCACAATTATTTACATAGATTCATAGTACCTACGAAGTTAATGAGGATCTATGAATTATTTAAGGACTGAAGAAAATTTAAAGGGTATCTGCATTATATTTATTGTCTTCAGTTTTATTTATTTTATTTTCAATTAAATTTATTGGAGTGACATTTGTTCACAAAATCATACCGTTTCCAAGTGTACAACTCAACAAAACACCATCTGCATATCAGGAAATCTGTATTTTAAAACTAGAACAAATTCATATTATGTATACTTTAAGATCAGTATATGAAAAACAATTCTGAAAAAAAACCCAGCTATTTTTATTATTTAGACATAAACATAGAGTATCATAAATCTGTAAGATTATTTCATAGCAATACAAATAGATTGTGTCTCTAAAAGTAATGTATTATAATAAAAGGGCCAAAGATAGCATATGAACTTACATGCTTATATGTATCACATTTTTTATGTCAAAACCCCTGTTTTGTCTATTCATTGAGCAAATATTTTCCAACACCATCTCTGTTGCAGAAACTTTTCTAGGTGATATATATAGTTTGATAAATAATGCAGACAAGAATTCCTACCTTCATGAAGCTTATATTCTAATGAGGGAAGATCAACCATAGATAAGCAAATTTTATAATATTTATAGAGGAGTAAGAGCTGTGGGAAAATAAATCAAATAAGGGAAATGAAGAGAACTAAACAGGAGAATTGCAGTTTAAGTACAATGACTTGTCATCATTGAAAAAGTAATGATTTCTGAGTAAAGGGTTTATTTGCACTATAAATTTATAATAGCCGAGAAATCAGACTGGGGGAACATGTGTTACAGTTATTAAATCTGAATGGAAACTGAACCCTTGCTTATTACATCAGTGGCCCAGACTTCCTTTGAAGCTTTCACATTAAAAAATAAGTACTTAATTAATAACAGCAGCAGGAGACACAATATAAAATATTTATAATGATTTATTATTTTCAAATAACTAGTTACTTCATAGAAATATAAAATAAACAATCAAATGTAAAACAAATTATGTAAAAACCTGAAAGAAAAGACTATATCTTTGATATGAATCAAACAGGCCACAAAAACAAACAGCAAAAATCGATACACTCTGACTTGCATGCACACGGACACACACACACGCATTCACACACAGATACAGTCACACACCCATACTTGGAGTAAGACTACCACTGACCTGACTACTTCAACTTGCAGTTAATAAAAGTTCTAATTTTGATTATAGGCTGGGAGCAAAGTGTGGAGATGGTTTGGTCATTAACTTGGCTCATGGTAAACTTACACTCTCTTATTCAGATTTTCTATTCATATATGAGGCCATGAAATTTAAAAGTGAAAACAAAAATTTGCATTGTTTTGGTAAAATATAGATCAGAAAAAACAAATTTATCCATGATACAGTAAAGACTAATGTTTCCTTAAAAATTTTATATTTAATTTTCAACATGACAAGTGTTCATTTCTGAAGTTCTAAGGTAAAATAATACATTTCTTTTAAAAGAAAAGAAAATTGGCCTCATTTTACATTATTTTAAACTGAACTCTTTTGTGGCAATTACTGCATATATAACCACTCCAGCTGACACCTTCTCCTTAAGAAATATTCATTGAGTTGTATTTGAATATCATATATCAAGTGAACATGAAAGTGTCCTCATTATTCAATATCAGACAGCACCCCAAGTGTACCCAGCATTAAATTGCTTCTGAACCATCCATAATCTCTAGAAATGTCTCCTCCCAAAATACATTTTGCAAAGAAACTCAATTTGAATTCTCCATTTACTCTGAAGCAACACTCAAAATCTATAGATAGGTTTGAAGGTCACTTTGAAGTTCCTTTAAGTAAAACTTAGTTGTATTTATGGAACAAAACCCAGAAATGTTCTGCATTTAACAGGTTAAGATTGAAAGCTGCTCCTTGGTCTTTTTCTGAATAATGCGGTTAAACCCACCCTTTTATTAAAAATAGCTGCTTGTTCTCTCTCAAACAGAACCAGTACACAGCTTTAAAAGAGACAGAAAGCCATGAAATGAGTCATCAGCTGTGTTCGGTTACAGTGGCTTTATCTGTGACTGTGAAAAACCACTCACAAGAAGTCAGCAAAAGCGCAGCCAGTTGCTGAGAGCTAATCATGCTGGGTTATTCTCGGAGGAGCCTGGTGTTTGTAGGTGCACTGATGGTTACCAATTATTGCCTCTACTTGGCAAAATGAATGGGTCTGAGCAGCTATCTTGAAGGTGTTCTCAGCAAGAACTATATTTAAAGTGCTGACACCAGTAATTGTGTCTAGCTCATCCAATCCTGAGTTTGATCTTAAGTGTTTTACAGTATGCAGTCAAATGTGCTTAACTTGGGCTTTCAGTGTCCACAGAGCAAGGCTGATAAACACCTGGCACTGCAGTGCATGTTTTACAATGCTCCTTAAATGATCTAGTTTCCGTTGAGTATTGCAGTAATGAAAGGGATGTTTTTACTACGGTTGCTTCTAAAATACTTAGGTATAAATTTCTATCATAAAGCAATTTTCTAATCCTCATGGAAAGGCACCCTAGTGCATAAGAATATCTATATTTGGTTTTAAACTGATAAGTTACAGTTGTTCAGATATAATAATGGACTTACCTTGGGAAATATAATCAGTGAAAGGGATGCATTTATTTTATTTCTGTGATTACCTTGAAGGTGCACAACATAAATGAAAACATTCTTGGTGTCTTTGCTGTTATAGAAGAAAACCTCTCCCTTCTTGGTGGAATTTGTTTGGAGATTATTGCTATTAATAGCGTGTCAAGGAATCTTATTGTTTTCTGTTGAAAATGCCTACTTCCAACTTCCTCAAGATACAAGTGAAATTTAGAGAAAGAACAAATAAGATATTGGCACAACATGACTACAAAATGAAACATTATTTTTTAAAGTGAAATATGAAAAAAAATGAGTTAGGACACAAAGTCAGTAGAGTGAAGGGCAAACAATCACCCTCATTCTCACCTGATGAAAAAGCAGATGGAGGCCTTGTGCTCCCTGGAGCTGCTGGCCCACCTCAATCCATGCCTCACCTCCATGGTCCATGAGAGCATGTGTAATGTTCTTCATTTTTCAATCCTTTCATTGGCTATTTGAAGCTCACTCTATGTACACTAACTCTCAAAGTCTCTGTTATCATTTCACAAGAGAAAATCCATAATTTTGTATAGTTGTTTATTGTGATGCAGAGTATTTTTCTTTCTGCTCATTTGGTTTTTAGTTGGCAAAACAAGGTTAATGTGGGAAAATTCATAGAGCTATAAAGAGGAAGTTTTAAAATAAATGGTTTTCATAAAGGGATGGTTTCCCTTGCTTGAAGTATTTTAATTACAAGAAAAAGGAAATAACTAAAATATTTGATTCCATTAACTATCACAAATTATGCTAAACTGTAAAGAACAACACTTGCTAGTTTAACATTTGGTTGGACATCTCATTCCTCTTCAATTCCTTTTCGTCTGATTTCGGAATTAACCAAATAGAAGAAACGAAGATTGCATTAACATGTTTGAGGGTTTGTTTTGTTTGTTCCGCCACTGATTTAGGAGTAAATTAGTTTCATGCTTTAGGGTGCCTCCCTTGAAGAACGGATGCAGCCACGAAGATGTTCCCAGGGACCGTCTTTATCCACTGCGAAGATAATACAAGATGTGTTACACTTGGGTTCTTTAAATAGAAACTATTTTAAAGCAACTCTTAATTGCCTTCTGGGATTGTGTTACATTCCAAATCTTGCTAATGCCTCCTCCACTACATTGAGTCTCCCTGCCCCAGTATTGCTAATGAATGGCCATATTTAAAGACTCTTTGAAGATACTAAGAAGTTTGGCTTTTTTAGGGTGAATTCACACAATAAAGTGTGTTGTCTATTTTGAATAGAAACAAGAATATGGTCTGATTAATACAGAAAGTAATGTATAAATTTCTAAGCAGCCAAATTGCATGTCAATTTAGCCAATCAACTGAAACAGGATTTTGCATAAGAATGAATCATATACTTCCTCCTTTCACAGTGTCAGTGTTCAGTTGAGCAATTTTCCCCAGATATATTTTATGACTAACTCCCCTTTGTCCAAGAAGTCAGATAGGAAATCATTTTGTACTTTACATTTCTTAAAATAGCAGCTGTCTGCAACTGTCTCTGTAATGGCTTCTCCCATTGGATTCTGCTGGAGATGGAAAGTGGGGCAGCCCCCCTGGAAAACAAGCCTGGCAGTTTTGTGAAAACTAAACATACTCTGACCCTACAACCCAACAATCACACTCCTGAGGTTTTATCCTAGAGAAATAAACTCTTATTCATATGAAAATCCTTATATGATGGTTAAAGACACTTCATTCGCAATATACCAAACTGGAAGCCACCTAAATGCCCTTCAAGGGGTGGATGTGCATGATTTTAAAAAGCCATAATACAGCCATACAATGGAAAATGACTCAGCAATAAAAGGAACAGATTACTGATACACAAAACAATTTTGATCAAGTCAAGGGCATTATGCTTAGTGGAAAAAAATTATAAATGTTCTTATACTGTATGCATGATTCCATTTATATCACATTCTTGAAATGACAAAATATAGTGATGAACAATAGATCAGACAGAAATGGCTAAGCATTTGGATTAGGGTAAAGGATGGGGCTTAAAAGGATTAGCATAAGGAAGTTTCTTTGTAATGATAGATTAGTCTATATCCTGATTTTGATAGTGATTGCATGAACATAAATGTAATTTTATTACATGTAGTAAAATTTTCATAGTATATGCATCAAAGCACACATTCACACACATATATATATATACACACACATTGCATGCACCTACCACACACTCAGCACTCACACTGCACACACTACAGACACACTCCACACTGTATACATACACGTTAACAACTGGTGAATTCTGAGAAGTTGTATTGTTAATAGCTTTGTACCAATGTCAGTTCCTGGTTAAAATGTACTATGGTTAAGTAAAATGTTATCTGTTTATAAAATTAATTATAAGGTCCTAGGGAATCGGTATTATTTTTGTCACTTCTTGTGATTCTTAAATGTTTTCAAAGAACCCACCCCTTCAACCTCTACAAGTTATTTGAGAAATCTGTCATTAGACAATTCTGTCATTGTGTGAACAGCATAGAATGTACTTTCAAAATCCTAGATGGTACAGCCTGTGGCAAATCCAGGCTATATGGTTCGATCAATTGTTCCCAGGCTCCAAACCTGTACAGCATGTTACTATACTGAATATTGTAGGAAACTGTAGCATAATGGTAGGTATTTGTGTATCTAAACATAAAACGTACAGTAAAAATATGGTCTAAAATATAAATATGGTTCACCTGTATGGGGCACTTACCATGAATGGAGCTTGCAGAACTAGAAGTTGCTCTGGGTGAGTGAGTTATGGTGAGTGAATGTGAAGGCCTAGGACATTCAGCTGTGCACTACTGTACACTTGGTAAACATTGCACACTTAGGCTACACTCAACTTATTTTGAAAATTTTCTTACTTTAATGCACTGCACTAGGATGTAGCAATAGCTATGAGAGCTCTAGAAGATAGGAATTTTCAGATTCATTATAATCTTATGAGACCACAGTGGGAAATATAGTTCATCCTTGATCAGCACCTCATTAAGCAGCGCAATACTGTATAGCCAAGATGACCTGAAAGTGTGTAATTGCCTGTTGAGGCACAGGCATTATATTAGGTATTCATGCCTCTAAAAGGACAGTTTTATCTGCATTTTATGATTAAAGATACTAAAAGTCACCAATTTTAATATATGTCTTATTGATTTCAGAGAGGAAGGGAGAGGCAGATAGAAACATCAATGACGAGAGAGAATCATTGATTGGATGCCTCCTGCACGACCCCCACTGGGGATAAAGCCTGCAACCTGGACATGTACCTGAACCTGGAATCGAATTGTGAACTCCTGATTCATAGGTCAGTGCTCAACCACTGAGCCTCCTTGGCCAGGCAAAAGTTACCAATTTTATTTTCTCAGTCACACACATAAGCTGGGTTAATACCACACAAGCCTGCTTTTGGTTTGCTTTTTAATTCTCACCTGCAAATATGCTTAGTGATTTTTGAGATAGGGGAATGGAGATGTGAGAGAGAGAGAGGGAGGGAGAGAGAGAGAGAGAGAGAGAGAGAGAGAAAGAGAGAGAGAAAGAGAGAGAGAGAAATAGCGATGTGGGTGAGTTCTGTATATCCCTGACTGTGGGTCTATCCTGCAACCTAGGTATGTGCCCTGACTGGAATTGAACCCTCAACCTTTTAATATGCTCTAACCTACTGAGAACCACTGGCCAGGGTAGGATTTTTTAAAATTCATATTCTTTTTGGTCTTTCTTTTCTACTTCCTTGTCTCATTTTGTCACTAAACATTTCCAAGAGTTTGAAACTTAGTGTCCCACTTCATATCTCTTCTAATGTTTCCCCTCCCTGTCCTCCAGGAAAACGTAAATGTATTGTGTTCAGGAGTTCTTTCTCAAATTAAGGAGGAGGCTCAAGTACTCTGGGCCTACTCCCTTTTCAGTAATTGTCCAGAAGATTTGTAAAATCAGAGTCCAGTCTGAGTTCACAGAAATTTTTGGCCAAGCCTAGATCTGAAAATGTGAGCTGGTCTCCTGAGAACAATTCAAGACACTTCCACAATGTAATCACAGATGTTCCAGAAAGTACATTTGACTCGATGGGCATAATGTCATCTACATTCAATTGTATGTATACCAGTAAGTCTATGACTTAAAAAATGAAACTTTTTATTGCTGAAAATCCTTAAAAATAAATTCATTCTTTTAATAATTCTGCCATCTAAATGCTGTTAGCTTGAAAAATTGTCCTTTTTGAAACTTGAGGATAGCATTTAGAGTTTATATTTTACTCTAAAGACAATTGTTCACATTTTATTATAATATATGTTTAAAATTAATTTTAGAACAAAGTAAAATTTTGTGTAACCAAGAACAAGTGAAAAAAAATATTCTGTGGAACAAAGAGCAACCCCAGGACAATAGAATTTTAATTAAGAACACCATTTTTGATTCAGACTAACATAGTTTCAAATTCTTTTTCTGCTTTTTACTAGTGTTGTGTTTTCTTGACAAGTTACTTAACCTTTTTTATTTCTTAATTCCATTAAGTCTTGAATATACTAAGAGAATGCATATTTGTATAATCAGATTGTGATGAACAAGATCATTATCAAAGAACAATTATCACAAATTAGTAAGGAAATCAATACACACACAAAAAGGTCAAGTCATGGTTCAAAACTGTTGATGAATCATAATCTTCTATACTAGTTATCTGAACATAAGGCACATGAAAACATTAACCTATGCATGGAGTTAATGGGGCATATAAGCCATTTTTGTCCCATAAAAGAAATTTGAGAGTATAAAACCTGTAATACTATGGGACATGTACTATAATATTTTGCATGAAGTATTTAAAGTAATAGCTACTGTTGAGAGGAAAAGATTGAATTATTTCAAAAATGTGTTGTAAGCTTTAAGACAAATGTTTTATAAACGTGTGGAAAATTTACATGTAGAAATCTTAGTTTTAAAAAGAATTTTGTATTCTTCTCTTGATAAAATTGTTTTTAAAAATGTTACCAAAATAGGTTCAATTTAATTAAAAACAAAAATGTAAAGATACATAAAATCAGAATCTACTAAATACAAATTTTGCTTACTGATACAACATTAAAAACAAAAGTATTTGGTGTTTCAAAATAATTTACCTATTTATTTAAATAGGTTCTATAACATTTTATTTAAATAGGCTATATAAAATATTCTACTAGCTGCTCCATAGTATTGAGGAGACAGAAGGAAGTGAAGTAGTCAGGAATCAGGACAATGTGGGGAGGGGAGGAAGGAAGTAAAGCCAAGAACCCAACTCAGCAGAGTTACTAAGGCACCCCAACTGGATGGGGAAGGAAAGGTGTGCACGAGAGGCATGAAATTTAAAAGGTATGGATATTGCTAAGACAGGCAGCTTGCAGATAGCCAGTCACAAGGCAGTGAGGCATATAAACCAATCCCAAGGATGTTACTAAGGCAAAATTCTTTGAAAGAACCAATCGGAAACCAGCAAGCATGTGTACAAAAAAGCTGGCGTTTCTCTCTCTCTAGATTCTTGGGCTGATGGCAAGAAATATGCTCCCCTGCTCCCACATGGCTTATGGCCATGTGGGCTCTACCCCTGAACCAATAGACTTCAACAGCTGGCTGTAACATGGAAAGGAAGCTCTGGTCACTGGCCTGCTCCTGGAACTCCAGCTGCACCTTTCCCAGGACTGGCTTCTCTCAATAAACTTTGCTTCCCTTCACCATTTTTGTCCACAAATTCATTCTTCAGTTTTGCAAGACAATGAACTTGAACTCAAACACCCCAATATTGGTTTCAGTATCACCAGTTTTTTAATCTCCGATTTCTTTTGTGGTGCAAACATGACTTGTGTGTCCCAAAATGAAAGAGTTGTAATCATGCTCACTATTTATTTAATTTTTAATTAAGCCAAATGATTGCCCAAACTTTCTGGTAAAGATTATTAAGTGTGTTTTTACTGGTTTTAATCACCAATCTCTTTTGAGAAATGTTTAACTTGGGGAGCAGAATAGTTCTCTCATTTGACTTTTTGTTTTCTTACCAGTGTGCTAATCTACCTTTTGTCTATGATATTATTTTTCCAGGAATAACCAGGCACTGATAGGTACTTTCAGAGCCCTGTTTGATGCCCCCATGCCAGAAAATTATTTAACAAAAGACAGGAAAATAGAATCTATTTAGCAAATTAAGAAAACAGCATACTCTCTTTGGCCTAACTGAATATGGAGCTCTTGCAACAGAGGCCTGGAAGTGGAATGGAACCACCTCCTATCAATCATTTCATTGACAGAAAATAAGCAGAAGCATTTAGGAAGAAAAATCACATAATGAATTAATAACTAAAAATGACATGGTAGAAAGTTAGCATAATAGACAAAAACTGTTATTATAAAGCTTTATATGAAGAAAAGAAATTAAAGAGGTCCTCAGAGTCTGTTCTCAATGGATCACAAGTTACAATCATCCTCCTTTTACTTTCCTTTCTTACTATTCTTTTTATTAGTCATTTTTGTGCTTGTTTTGTGTTTCATCTTTTATTTCATTTTATTTTATTTGATAAAAGTAGTATTTTTTTAAAATAGCTGCTTCAAGTTTTTTGGTTCTGATCATATATATATGCTAATATTGGTGTTGTCATGGCAGAAAATAAGAGCTGACTTTGTTTCCTTTATATAGTTAAAAACCTGGATATCCCCATCAAAATGACTAGTCTAGGATCTTGTCTCTGTGTAATACTAGCTGGTTACTGTGGTGCAGTTATATTAATACCTCTCATACTTATTTGCCTCTTCTGCAAACAAAACACAATAATACAAACTATTTTAGTCTGCTAGGGCTGCCAGAACAAAATACCACAAACTCGCAGACGTGGTGACCTAAACAACAGAAATGTATTTTCTCACAATTCTGGATGCTACAAAGTCCCCAAATCAAGGTGTTGGCAGACTGGGTTTCTCCTGAGGCCTCTCTCCTTGGCTTGTAGATGCCTGCCTTCTGGTTGTGTCCTCACTTGGCTTTTTCCTTGTGTGTATACATTCCTGGTGTCTCTACTCTTCTTCTAAAAACACCAGTCCCATTAGATAATGGCCCCACCTATATGACCTCATGTAACCTTAATTACCTCCTTTAAGGCCCTATGTCCAAATAAAGTGATATTGCAGGTTAGGGCTGCAACATATGGGTTTAAGGGGACACAATTCAGTCAATAACACAAATTTTGAAAGGCTTTTTAAAATGTGTAAAATATTAGCAATACACCTGATATATATAGGTACTCAACAAATGGCAATTGATATAATTTATATTCTATCTTGGTGAATTAGGATGCAGTGGTAAGGAAGTTGTAAAAGAGAAAGATCAGTAGGTTTGTGAATTTTTGGTGCATAAGAAAGCAATACAAAACTTTGTAGCATGAAGTATTTATTTAATACAAAATTTTATGGTTTGGCTACTTGAGCTGGATTCAGCTGGCTGGTTCATTTCTCACCGAGGCTTAGTTGATCTCAGCTAACTTAATCAAGAATTTGCAAAAAGCTTGCTTAATGTGCAAGTTATTTTCAAGTCTCCTCTTATGTCACATTTGCTAATGTTTTATGGTCAAAATAAATAGCTTGATAAACCCAGAATCAAGATGTAAAAAGTAGATTCCATGTGATAGGAGGATCTGCAAATGCCCCAATGTAAATATGTGAAGAAAGGGAGAGGAAGTTTTGGTGTTAATTAAAATGATGTGTTGCAAAGAAGTTAATCAATAGTTATGGAGCTATTAACATAATGCCTGTGATCATCAACCAAATTGATAAAACTCTGCTTTGCCAAGATCATAGATCTTATATCAATAATAGAGGCCCAGTGCACAAAATTTGTGCACTCAAGGGGGGTGGTCCGTCAGCTTGGCCTGTGCCCTCTCACAGTCCAGGAGTCCTCGAGGGATGTCCGACTGACATGGAGGCAGGAGAAGCTCCCGCCACCACCGCTGCGCTCACCAGCCATGAGCCCAGCTTCTGGCTGAGTGGTGCTCCCACTCTGGAACTGCACTGACCACTAGGGGGCAGCTCCTGCATTGAGCATCCACCCCCTGGTGGTCAGTGCACATCATAGCAACTGGTCGTTCCGCCGTTGGGCTGAAACCGGCTCTCCAAAATCCCGAGGGGTCCTGGATTGCAAGAGGGAGGGCTCCAGGGCATGTCCAGCCCATCCCACTCAGTCCTATCAGCTGGACCCCAGAAGCAAGCTAACCTACCTGTCAGAGTATCTGCCTCCTGGTGGTCAGTACACGTCATAGCAAGTGGTTGAGTGGCCTTTGCATATCATTAGCATATTACACTTTGATTGGTTGAACAGCTGACCGGAGGACTGGACACTTTAGCATATTAGGCTTTTATTATATAGGATGTTACATTCTTCGGTTATTTGGGATAGACAAAAAGATGTGCTGTTATTCTGACAGTTTTTCAAGGAATGACAATGTTTCTCTTTCCAACTTCTGACTTCCTGGTTCCCTTTTTCAGCATATAGGTACAGAAAGAAGATTATAGAATATAGTGGTTTTGAAATCATCCATGGCACTAACATTACATTGTTAAGAACCTAACTCTAGAAAACCACCAAAGCTCTACTAATTTGTGAATACAGTTTTTTTCAGTCTTATATGTGTGAAAAAGAGTATTTTTTTTATTCCACACTAGAGGCCCAGTGCACAAAATTCGTGCACGGGGAGGAGGGGGTGTCCCTCAGTCCAGCCTGCACCCTCTCCAATCTGGGACCCCTCGAGGGATGTCCGACTGCCCATTTAGGCCTGATACTGCTGGAATCGTGCCTAAACGAGCAGTTGGACATCCCTCTCACAATCCAGAACTGCTGGCTCCCAAATGCTCACCTGCCTGTCTTCCTGATTGCCCCTAACTGCTTCTGCTTGACAGCCTGATCACCTCATAACCACTCCCCTGCCAGCCTGATTAACGTCTAACTGCTCCCCTGCCAGCCTGTTTGCCCCCAGCTTCCCTCCTCTGCTGGCCTGGTCAACCCTAACTGCCCTCCCCTGCAGGCTTGATCCCCCAACTGCCCTCCCTTGCAGGCTTGGTCCCTCCCAACTGCCCTCCCCTGCTGGCCATCTTGTGGTGGCCATCTTGTGTCCACATGGGGGCAGGATCTTTGACCACATGGGGGCAGCCATCTTGTGTGTTGGAGTGATGGTCAATCTGCATATTACTCTTTTATTAGATAGGATAGAGGCCTGGTGCATGGGTGGGGGCCAGCTGGTTTGCCCGGAAGGGTGTCCCCGGATCAGGGTTCCCTTGGGGCGTGGGGAGGCCTGGGTGAGGGGCCTGTGGTGGTTTGCAGGCTGGCCATGCCCCCTGGTGACCCAAGTGGAGGCCCTGGTATCTGGGGTTTATTTATCTTCTACAATTGAAACTTTGTAGCCTGGAGCAGAGCCAAGCCTTCTGCTCGCTCTGTGGTTGGCAGCCATTTCTGTTGGGATTTATTTATCTTCTATAATTGAAACTTTGTAGCCTTAAGTGGAGGCCTGGGCCAGCCAGGGTGTGCGGAAAGCTTGGCTTCCTCCATCGCTGGGGAAACCCAAGCCTCCCTCCTGCTCTCTTTATGGCTGTAGCCATCTTGGTTGGGTTAATTTGCATACTTGCTCCTGATTGGCTTGTGGGCGTGGCTTGTGGGCATGGCTTGTGGGTGTAGCGGGATGATGGTTAATTTGCATATTACTCTTTTATTAGGATTTCTTTCATAGTCAGTAATGTCACATACTGCCTCAGAGCAGATTAAAATTCTGGAATAAAAGGAAGAGTTACATCTTGATTTTTTTTGTTTGTTTATTTAAGAATATTTTCTGTGGTAGTACTTAGAGGATAGAGAAAAATGTGATGAGCCAGATTCTGTCTTTCCTTTGGATTTGAAATTGATCTCCAAGTTCTGGAAGGTTGCAGTAGAACCTTCATTTGTGCTTTGAATCTGAAAGTAAAGGACATTTATGTCAAAATAGCCTCTGGTCTAGTCTGGGTCATAGGTAAATTAGCAGCATACCTCCATGCCTTGTGTGGGGGTGAGAGAATACATTCTCATGTTTGGTGTGTAGGCAAATGGCCCAAGAGCACCGCTTCCAAGTTTCAGTATGCTTTTGATGAGAGCTACATTCAAATGGGGCATAAACATAAGTGAGGGAGATACAGATAGACAGATGGTTATGATTGAGGAAACAACAAAACACCTACCTTCAGTCACTGAAGCTCAGCATCCACAGAGGAAAGGCCTTATATGGATGCAGCTTGGGTATATGAAGACTAAGAGCAGAAGCCATCATCAAAGTTATGAAGCTAAGAGCATAAATGTATTCTATTTAAATGAGAAGTTATATTGCTTATACTAATTATCAAGGTGACATTCACATACTATAAATTTTACCATTTTAACATAATTCAGTGGCATTTAGAACATTCACGATGTGAACCACTTATATCTTGTTTCAAAACATTTCCATCACTACAAAGTGAAACCTCATGCCTATTAATCAGTTTCTCCCCATTTCCTCACTCTTCACAACCCTCTTCTGCCTGCCCCTGGCCAGCACCAATCTATGTTTTGTCTCTTTAGATTTGTGTATTGTGAATATTTCACATAAGTGAAATCATAAAATATATGACCTTCGGTGTTTAGCTGTTTTTACTTGGATGTTTTGGAAGTTCATCTTTGTTTTACTTTATTTCATTTTATGGCTCAATGATATTGCATTGTATTGTATATCATAATGTGTTTATCCATTGATCTGTTGATCCATTTGGGTTGTTTATAACTTTTGACTGTTGTGAATAATGCTATGATCATGTGCTTGAGTACCTGTTTTTATTATTTTGTATATATATCTAAAGGTGAAATTTCAGGACTATGTGACAATGTTAACTTTTCGAAGAATTACCAAATACCTTTCTATAGTGGCTCAGCCATTATGCATTCACATCAGATTTTTCTTAACAGCTGGAAAACCTTAAGAAAATTATTGAAAGTATTTGTGTAATCCAAATGTGGAGGATTATGAAAAACTAATACTAGTAGGTCATCATTATCTTAAATATGACTCATAAAATATAAACTTAAATTGTACAATTTAAACACACCCAGATTATATTTATCAACCTATATATCATCTATCTTCCATTTTCCTATCAACCTACACAAATTCTTTTTAAAGCTATAGTAATGAGAACTTTGCTTTAATACATAAAATAATATCTACATTACTAAAAACCTGTGTAACAACATAATACTAAGAATATTCCTAGAACTTCACTAAAAAACATATTGTCTGCTACCTTTTTTGTCAAATCTTTTAAGGCAAATTCATAGAAAATGCTATTTTAATCTGCACAAACAGCTGATTCTTTAACAGCCCAAATTTCATAGAAACATTCCTATAATTTTTAAGACTTCTAAGGTATTTGGATTTGTGCTGCATCTATATAAATGTCATTGTTCAATTTAGATGGCAGGATTTAAAAAAACAAAACAAAACATTTTCCAACAGTTCACTTTGTCTTTAAAGATGGTTCTTAGTAAACTACTAATTTAAGTACAACCTTTAAAAGAAGCTTTGATAAATACATTTTTCTAAAGTATATAAATCCTGATAATGAAATCGTATTCTGTTTTATTCATAATGTGATGTCTGCTCATATTTTCTCTTTAAGGGACATTATAAAATGTTTTCCCAACCTTAAATTGTTTACTGAGCTAATAAAGTAATTAGTCTGATTAAACTGATGGTCAACTCAGGCAAACAAATTCTGTCAACACAATCTGTGCATTAATATAGGGGATATTTATAATTTAACACAAATGTGTCCAAATGAAATAACTAATGTAGATAGATCTCTGGCCAACCATGGAGAGTTAAACTACATTTTTTATGTCTTTTTAAAAATTTTTATTTAATTTATATATTTGACTTGTAGTGGTGAACACATAATACAATATACAGTTGGTATTATAGAATTATACACCTGAAACCTATATAATTTTATTAACAAATGTCACCCAAATAAACTACTTTTTGGAACATGCTTAGAAACTAATCAAAAGATAAATTTGACAAAGATTAAAGAGAGTTAATAATGGATAAGAATCAGATTCATGTATATAACTTGCTTTTGCAAAAGATATGCAACTAAACCTGAATTTAAAAACATGAATATAAAAGGAAACATGTGGTAGGCAGAAAAATGGCCCATGAAAGTAAACCCCACCCCAACATTGTGAATATGTCACTTTCCATGGCAAAAGGGACTTTGCAGATCTAAGTATGTTAAAATCTTGATTAATCTTGATAGACCCACTCTTAATTACAAGGTCCTTAAATGTGGAAAATGATGGTAGAAGAAGAAAGAGTGATGCAATGAGAGAAGAACTGGAGTGACCATTGCCAGCTTTGACAGTAGAGAAGGGGTCACAAGCCAAGGAATGTGGGTGACCTCTAGAAGCTGGAAATGGCAAGGAAACAAAGTCTCTCCTAGAACCTTCAGAAAGGAAAGGAACAATGCTTACATCTTGATTTCATTCAAGTGAAATCCATGTAATACTGCAGATCTACAGATTTTAGGGTAATAAACTTGTATTGTTTAAGCCACTGAGTTTGTATTAATCTGTTACAGTAGCAGGAGAAAACTAATGCACCAGAAATTGTTGACAGTGACTCATGAGTGCAAATTCTAAGTTATGCCTTCTTTAAGGCATTGTATTCATTACTCACCTGCTTTATTTTCATTATGACTCCACCATAAAATGATGATATTTATGCACCCAATATTAGCTGCTTTAAAAAATTAGCAAAATATATAAACCTGAAAACTCTCTGTTGTAAAGAGAAATGATCATAAATACAGTAAATTGTGCAAAATTGTATTCACAATTACTTTGTGCTAAAGTTGAAAACCTGAATGAAATTATTTTCTAAGTAATTGCATAATTTTACATATCATACAAAGAAGTCAATCAATAAGAATAACACTGAGGAACTTAAAAATGTTTATTAATTGTCATTGATGAATTATTTAATTTCTCACAGAACAAGTTAACTGATATTTTATAAACGGTTCCAGGTCATAAGAGATAAACTACATAAATCACACAACGTGAAAAAAAATGCAACCCAGGATAATTAGCTTACAAAGAGAAGCATGATATAAAAATTATTAGCAATTTTTAAAAATAAGTGTAAAGACATTCAATATATGTGAGGTACTAAACTTATTTACTATATCAGTAAGTTAACAAAAGCATTACATCCTCCATTTGACCAACTTTATTTGATAAAGTCAACACACATTTCTATTAAAAAATATTGATGAAAGTTGAAAAAAGATATTTCATTTTAAAAATCAAGTTACTTTAAGCAAAGAAAATTATAGTAAATCATAAAATGTCAGTAGAATATCTATTAAAATTAGCAATCCTAATATGAAATCTATTGTCATCATGAGTTTTTAAATTAATTTTGAAACTTACGTTTCATGTATTTAGAATGAAATAGAAATAAAGGGTCTAGAGTGGAGGAAGATTAAAAGTCTACTATTTTATACAATACACATAAAGGCTACTATTTTATACAATGGAAGTAAATTGACAAACTTTCCATTCAGTATAGTACCTCACAATAGGTCACCTGCACAAAATCAACAGGTTTGCTGAAGTAGAAAACAGGTTGTAAATATTCACAAAATAACAACAGCAAAATAATAAAAAGTGTTATCTGTAGAAAAAGGAATATATACTACTTATAAATGCCGAAGAAAGGAATTAAGTTAAAAGCTATTTCATGATAATTTCTAAATTTTAATACATCATAAGACTCAACCTGTTGAATTCATAGATTAATTCAATCCTAATAATTGGCCTATGGAGACTCTCTTGCTGCACAATAATATTGTTCTTTTTGTTTGTTTGTTTGTTAATCCTTACCTGAGGATATTTTTCCCATTGTTTTTCAGAAAGAGTAGAAGGGAGAGAGAGAGGGAGAGAGCAAGAGAGAAACACTAATGTGAGAGAGACACATTGGTGGCCTCCCGCATGTGCCCCAATCCATGGCAGGGAGCGAACCCTTGAACCTTCTGTGTGCAGGCTGATGCTCTAATCATGGAGCACACCATCAAGGACAATAATATTGTTCGTAACATCTAATCATCATTCTAGAAAGAAGCAGCAAAGATATATCAAAAAATAATGAGAGTTTTTAGAGAATATTATAAAATGAACTATATTTGCCTTGAAGGATACATGTCAAGGACACTCCTAGGTAATGATTCTGTTTTTGGTTAGAAAGCTCAAATAGTAAGCCTTCTAATTAAACAATGGATATTTAGCAAGCTACATGTTATTAGCTGGATGACAGAATCCTCCCAAAATTCATACGTCCAAACTCTAACCCTCACTGTGATGGTATTGGAAAGTGGGGCCTTGGGAAGACTGTTAGGTTAGATGAAGTCATGAGCTTGGGGCCCTCGGTGTGGGAGTAGTCCCCTCACAAGGAGAGAAACAGACAGCAGAGCTCTCTTTTCCATGAGCGCATGTTAAGAAAAGGCCATGAGAGAACATGGTGAGAAGACAGCTGTCTACAACTCAGGACCTGGCACCTTAATAGGCACTACATCTGCCAGCACCTTAATCTTGGACTTCCCAGTGTCTAGAACTGTGAGAAATAATACCTGTTGTTTAAGTCACCCATTCTTTGTTGCTATTTTTGTTGTTGTTGTTGTTGTTGTTAATCCTTGCCTGAGGATATTTTTCCATTGATTTTTAGGGAGAGTGGAAGGAAAAGGGAGAGACAGAGACAGAGAAACATCAATAGTTGCTTCCCACATGGGTCCCAACAGGGCTAAGGATCAAACCTGCAACTGAGGTATGTGCCCTTGACTGGAATCAAATCTGGAACCCTTCAGCCTACAGACTGAGCTCTATCCACTGAGCCAAACCAGCTAGGGCTCTTTGGTATTTGGTAGAGCAACCTGAGCAGACAAAACGTGACAGTTTCTCAGGACTTCATTTGGAAGATATGTTCCCAGCCTCCCCCCAGCTCAGAGTCATCTTTGGAGGTCACCTTAAACACCAGGAAAGACCCAGCATATAGCCTCAACTGGACACACCCCACTGAGAAGAGGACTCTTTCTATCCCTAGCCCTGGTTGTATTCTGTTTACTTTGAATGCTGCATTGCATTACAGTGAGGTCATCCTAGATCACTGCAGTAGCTTGCAGGAATTTTAGTTGTCCAACACATTTTTCAAGAAAAGAATGAGAAAAGTTCTCTGCCACCTAAAAAAGCACTGTCCACCTTATGCAGTAAGTTTTCTGACTGGGCCTAGGGCTTCTGAGTTAGTAAGAATTAGAGGAGAGCTTGTTTTCATCTCACAGGTTATCAAACAACATCACACACTGTGAACCAGACCCCAAACTTGAGTATCCTAATATATAAAAACCCTGGGTCATAATGACCAGTAACAACCAGAGACTGACCAACCGGAAGTCAGTGCTGGCCCCGCCCCCAAGCAAGCGGTAAGGGGCAATCAGGCAGGCAAGCAGAGGGGTTAGGGGTGGATCAGGTAGGCAGACCAGTGGTTAGGGGTGATCAGGTAGGCAGACCAGAGGTTAGGGGTGATCAGGTAGGCAGACCAGCAGTTAGGGGTGATCAGGTAGGCAGGCCAGTGGTTAAGGGTGATCAGGTAGGCAGACAGCCCCTCGCAGGGCTGGCCCTGCCCCCCAGCAAAGAAATGGGGAGGCCCAGGCCAGCCAAGCCATTTCACCCCAGCCTGTTGCCTGCAGAGGGAGGCTACCGGTGGCAGGGGAGGGGGGGCAGTGCTGCACAGATGGCAAGCACTGGCAGCAGCGGGGGTGGGGCCAGCTGCCTGCCGCCCAGGGAAGGAAAGCCCCAATAGGCCCTGATCTCAGGCCAGGCCTAGGGACCCTTCCCGAGGGGTCCCAGATTATGAGAGGGTGCAGGCTGGGTTGAGGGACCCCCCTGAGTGCATGAATTTTCATACACCAGGCCTCTAGTAAATAATATTTGCATTTTAGCCAGATCTCTCTCCTGGGAGGGTGAAAAACATCTCACAAATTTTAAACTAATAAAATGTTTCTGATTTTGATAATATAATGCCATAACTGAAATTCATGTAATGCTTGAAAAAAGAAATCTTATACTAAATTATTTAATGTGAGTATCAACAAAAGTTTGTTTTGAGGCAGTTTTTGTGTTCAGAACATTTTTAAACCCAGGGTGGCAAACCAGCACCCTCAAGCCAAATCTACTCCACCTCTGGCTTTTGAAAATAAAGTTTTATGGGAAAACAAACTCACAAATTTCATTATATACTATTGTCTATGGCAGCTTTCATGTTTCAACAGCAGCTACCTAGTTGCTTCAGAGAACACATGGCTGGCAAAAGCAAAATATTTACTATGAGGCCCTTTGCAGAACAAAAAAAGTATGCTGACTCCTGATCTAAACAATATCGGATAATGAATTCAATAATTTTAGAAAAGGTAATGTAATTGCATCCGCATGTTTATTTAAAATGAAATACAATGGAGCACGTGAACATTCCAGGTGCTTGTCAGATTGTATTGGTAAAACAATCTTACGTTTCTCCTGTTTTGGTTAAGAGCAGAGTTGTCATTAAACATGCAGCACTGAGAAAATCCATCAACAGCCTGTTGCCGCTTTGTTAATGTATCTCAGACATACATTAAGTGACAAAATAACTTTACGTAATTATCTCTTTTTTCATTTTTAAATGGTTTGGATAGAAAACATCTTTAATGTTCAACTCGTCTTTCAAATATGAATTTAAAATACTGATTTTTAATAAATCAAAATCTTTTTAATTTCTTCACATTATAAGCGAGATGAATGAGGACAAATCTATATATATAAAAGCCAAGTGACCAAACCAACTGGAACGACCAGAATGACCGGTCGCTATGACACGCACTGTGGCTAGTCAGCCGGCCCAATCGGGGGTGGAGACAGCCGGCCAACCTCCTGTGGCCTCTCCCCTCAGCGTTCCTGGCCCTGATGAGCCCCCTCTACCTATATCAGGGGTGGGGCTGGCCAGCCAACCTCCCCCATTCCCACCCCCTGGCAGGCCCAGCCCTGCTCGGCTCCGATCAAGGCAGGCCATACCCCACCTGTGCAGGATTGCGCACCGGGCCTCTGGTGTTGGCATAAAAAGGAATATTGGTGGATGCACTAATGAAACCAAGCTTCAATAAAACCTTTGTAGAGCAGTTGAATAGTCCTGGAAGATTTCAATTTAAAAGCCCAAAATAGCAACAGGGTTATCTTTTTGTATTTATTGTTTCTAGTTTATTGCTTAGAATATTTGCATGAAAATAAGTGTTTTATTTCTTAGTTCATCTACTTCCACTGAAGTCATATTCCTAAGATTATGATACCCCAACTGGTTACTGTGGACATTATAATGATATTAGAAACTGATTATGACTTCCGAATGAGTCACGATGCAGGACCAGGATAACTATATAAGCAATGAAAAAAAATGTGTTTTCATGCAAAGCCTTGAGTATTATTAAAGAACAAAGGGAAAAGAAAACAAGGAAATGGAAAGATACAAATAAAAATAATGAGCAATTATATTCTGCCTACCAAAATTCCCCCTGCAGTTTCAGTCAATGGCTCTACTTCTGCTTTCTGTTCTAAATAATTGTGCTAGTTCTGGTAAATATATCCAGCTTGATCCAAAACAGCTGTGACTGCTTTCCTGTGATTAATGAATTAATTTTTGGGTGTTTTTTTTTGTTTGTTTGTTTGTTTTGTTTTGTTTTTTTTTTTTTAGTTTACTGCTTCATGATATATGTATATTTAAAAACAGTATACATTAGCTTTTACTTCTGGTCCAATCTTGCAATGCATCAATGATTTCAAGAGAGAAATTTGACTCTAGAGTCTAAAGTCCCAAGAAAGTAAGGAGTCAAAAGAGGAGAAGCTATGCATGAAGGTACACTTGTGTGATCTTAGTTAGGTCTCTAAACCTCAATTCTACTCTCTATAAAATGGGCATGCAAATATCACTTACCCAATAGAATTTGGGAGGTTACATGAGATAATACATGTATAAAGTGGTTAGGAGAATTTTTGACATGTGGGCAGTGCTCAGCAAAAGTGACCTATTATACTAGCAATGAACAACCACTAAAATATCTGGGTAACACTTTTTCTATATTACTTAAAGAAATAGGAAAAGCTGTCAACTTTCAATTAAAGGTTGTTATTTAAAAACACCAAAAAGAATTATGTTCCTTTAATACCCAATAGTTTCTTTGCAGCTTTAATGCTGAGTAGATATTGGCTATTGGGAGAAATAAAATCCACATTGAAAGGCAACTGCTTGATAAAAAGCAGAATTCTCACAGTGGACCCCCTGTCATGGCAGTGGAAAGGCACAACCTGCAAGGAAAGCAGAATCAATAATTAAATATAATGACCAATCATTTCATTAAAAATTCAATTATAGTTGACATTCATATTATTTTAGATTTGTTTCCGGTACACAGCATAGTGGTTAGTCGATCATATAATTTATGAAGTGATCCACCTGATAATTCTAGTGCCCACCTGGCACCATACAATTATTACAATATTATAGACTATATTCCCTATAATGTGTTTTGCATCCTAAAGACTGTTTTGTAACTACTAATCTGTACCTCTTAATCTATTTTCCTTTTCACCCAGCCCTCCAGGTCTCCTTGCTTCA
Organism: Plecotus auritus; assembly: GCF_963455305.1. NCBI lineage: Eukaryota > Metazoa > Chordata > Mammalia > Chiroptera > Vespertilionidae > Plecotus > Plecotus auritus. The sequence continues at coordinate 29,145,672 of NC_137775.1, read as the reverse complement.
TCAAACCTCAATTTGCTTTCTGTATTTATGAGTCTATTTCTGTTTTGTTCATTTATTTTGCTCTTTAGATTCTACATATAAGTAAAATTATGTGGTACCAGTCTGCCTTATTTCACTTAGCAGAGTACCATCTAGGTTTATTCATGCTATCACAAATTCCATTATTGGATTCTTCTTTATGGCCAAGTAACATTCCATTTTATATACAGTACTAGAGGCCTGTTGCACGATATTCATGCAATAATAGGCCTTCCTTCCCCTGGCTTCACTCCCAGCCGCCGGGGAGCCTGAAAATCCTCACTCCCAGCCGGAGCACCACTCCTATAGCTCCCTCCGCCACCCTCCCCCCCTCATAGCAGGCATCCCACCACTCTGGGCTGCTCCGTGCCTACATATGCAAATTAACCCGCCATCTTTGTTGGGTTAATTTGCATACTCACTCCTGATTGGTTGTGGGTGTAGCAGAGGTATGGTCAATTTACATGTTTATCTATTATTAGGTAAGATGTTCTAAATCTTCTTTATTCACCCCTCTTCTGATGGGTACTTGGGTTACTTTCATATCTTCACTACTCTAAACAACACACAAATGAACATAAGGGTGTTCTCTAATATGTTCTCAAATTGGTGTTTTGCATTTCTTCAGATATATACCCGGAAGTAGGACCTCCATACTCTTTTCCATAGTGGCTGCAGCAATTTGCAACCCTACCAACAGTGCACAAGGGTTGCCTTTTCTCCACATCCTCTCCAGAACTTGTTGTATGTTGATTTATTGATGGTAGCCATTCTGACAGGTGTCAGATGATATCTCATTTTGGTTTTAATTTGCATTTATCTGGTGATTAGTGGCACTGAGCATTTTTTTAAACGCCTCTTATCTGTATGTCCTCTTTGGAGAAGTGTCTATTCAGGCCCATTTTTTAATCGGATTGTTTGTCTTCCTTTTGTTGAGTTGCATGAGTTGTTTATATATTTTGGAAATTAAGCCATAAAAATTCTAGAAGAAAGCATAGGCAGCAAAATCTATAAAATCTCATGTAGCAGAATTTTCTATGATACATCAAAAAAGGAAAAAATAAACAAATGGGACCACATCAAACTGAAAAGCTTCTGCACAGCAAAAGAAACCATCATCAGAATGAAAAGGAAACCCACTGTATGAGAGAACATATTTGCCAAACATACATCTAATAAAGGGTTAAATATTTCTTTTATAAAATTAAATGCTTTCCTTGCAGCCCACCCATTAAAGAAATGTAGAATTAAATCAGGAGACAATGTACACATCCCTTCATATACTGAGGGTTGCAACAGAGCAAGAACATAATTCTTTTTTCTTTCTAAAACCATAACAAGTATTATAGAAATTTGCATATTACAGATGTTCAATAAATTTTGAATAATGAGGGTGGATGGAGAAACCTTTTAGAATATTTTTCTGGACTGATGCAAACAGAGACTGAGATTCCTGTCTATTAAAATGGATAGTAATCATCACTTTGTAAGAAAATGTGAAAAGTACAAATTGAAAAACTCCACATATATCTCAGTGTGTCAAAACATGACCACTATAAGCAAGTGGGGAAAGCTTGATAAATATTGTGATTTATCCTCTTAAGAGTCTGAGCATCCTTGTGCTATTATTTCTCCAGGGACCAATAGTAAAACAGGCATCTGCTGTTCATAAAGGATACATATAACAGCTTTCCCACAACTATGATACAAGTTCCAACATAATTGGATTTTTAGAAGAGGTGACAATTACTTCCAAGTTTTCTGTCAGTTATTCTCTAAGGTGTTATTCAAAATACTGTATACAACAACTGGTACAATAAGTCCCAACCAATCAGAGCACACAGCGACCCATTGAAAACAGACACTAGCCATAAACAACCAGCACAGCAATGTGGATTGAATCAGCCCTGGCTATGCTGGAATTCTCATTAAAGGGAGAAACCATTTACTGAGCTTCAAAGTACACCTTTCTAAACAAAAAGGAATGAAAATTCACCCTAGGCTTCCTCCTCTAATTTTTTTTTTTCTTTAAACACAATGATCTGTGAAGAGCCATTCTCAATTGTAGATATAAGACAGAAATGGAATCGAGACTGGAAAAGTTGCGAGGCATGCTACTTTTTGAGCATCTAAGACCTTTTTTCTTGGTACAAAATAATGGTTAATTTACTAGAATACTTTAGTTAAATAAAATAATAATGCTTCTTTGGGAAATTTAGTGCCATGCTATTAGCTCTATAATTTCCCTCTTATATCCCCACCTGTTCTTATAAGTTGAAATAATACATGTGAAGATTTTCATACATTTTAAAAAAATACATAGTAAGTACTCTCAAAATTCCATTACTGCTATTATTCTTGTTGTTTATCTTTTTCTAATTGACACCAAAGTGTCAGGAACAGGATCAACAAAAGATGAAATTGTACAATAGGGAAATGGTATTTCATGTCACTAATCATTTTCCCTTTCCTGACCTGGGTGTTTCTACATTGCCCTCCCCTCTATTATAGACCACATCTGGGTAATAGTTCAACTCCTGAAGTCTCCCTTTCTTTTCTTCACTGTGCACTGATAATACATAGCCATCCTTTCTTCAAGGCTCTGATCCCAGTGGAGAATAAAATCATTTGAAATTATTTTAATAGACAATAATGATCAGCAGCATTTCTGCTCCCCCCCCCCCAAAAAAAATGTTTCACAGGGATCTTATATTTGGAACCTTATTTCAGAGACAGAGAGAATTTCAGACAGGGTGGCAAGCTATAAGAGAAAGAAATCTCCTGGCATTCATTCTCCCCCATAGTACAGAAGGCCCACTTGCACTTGTTTCATTTGTGTGTGCATGTGGTTTATTATACATCCATATCCATCTGATTCTTAATCAATTATAACTTCTATTAATGGTGACACAAACCTGAGGTAAGAAACAGACCAGTTTGTTTTTAATCTCTCCATTGTGTTTTCATAGGAGATTTCTAAGAATCATTAAAGATTACCATCTATGGAAATAGCCCTATACAATGTAATTGAATATTTCTGGCTTTATTCATAATTTTTTTCTTTTTTTAATATATTTTTTGTAGTTCAGAATAATAACTATAGGGTTAAACCATTAAGTTTATTTTATCACTTTTAATGCAAAGATTATTACTGTAATTTACATATCTCAGTGAGAGCCAAAAGCTTCCTGCTGTGGCTTTTTCTACCAGTGTGCAAAAAATTAACAACCCAGCTACATTAAAGCAAATGAATAAAAAAAAGTCAATATAAGGAAAATTATCTGCCCATGAGACTATATAATTCCTTCAATAAGATTCCCAAGCACAAGAAAACAAAACTTATATATAAACTATATTAATATTTTAGTCCCATGTGAGACAGTAACGTATATCTTAAGAAAATGTAAAAAAAAAAAAAAAAATCAATATTGATCACCGAAAAGGAAAGCATTAACTTTGAGACTGTGAACCATGCTAATGTCACAGGGAAAAAATGTGCACCAATAATATTTACAAGAATCACCAAGGCCTTAAACATGTAGGAATAATTAAAGTAAGTATGAATTTCCTTTCTTATTTCCCATTGGTATCAAAGCATCAACTTTTGGTAAACAACCAGTCCAATGCTTCAACAAAAAGTTCCCAAAAGGAAACAGCATGTCTGGAAATTGAATAAAGATGTCATTATTCAAACTATGCCAGTGGAGTAGTAAACAACTTCCCATGCCTTCTATCTTCATGGGAAACTCTAGACTACCGAAGTGACCTCTGCCAATGTCACTCACAGGCTTTACCATGATAACAGAGAAATAACTTCAAGGCTCTGTCAATGAGAACCAGTCTCCCCATGGCCAGCATTTACTCTAGGTACTATTTACAACCTTCACCTTTTTTCTATATATTCATTGTTTTGCCTGAGCTCAGTCCACACAGTCCTACAAATTTCACTTTTATCTGCTTCCTTTTGAAGCAAAAGTCACTTAGGTAATTTTAGTACATAATACATAAGGTTAGTAAGTAATTGATGAGTTAGTAATATAAATTACTAGAGGCCTGGTGCACAAAAATTCGTGCATTCGGGGTGGGGGGGCCCTCAGCCCAGCCTGTGCTCTCTTGCAATCTGGGACCCCTCGGGAGATGTCCACCTGTCAGCTTAGGGCCGCTCCCAGGGAAGAGCGCGCCTAAACCACAGTTGGACATCCTTAGTGCTGCAGAGGAGGCAGGAGAGGCTCCAGCCACTGCCGCTGTACTTGCAGCCATCAGCCCGGCTTGTGGCTGAGCGGAGCTTCCCCTTGGGAGCGCACTGACCACGAGCGGGCAGCTCCTGCATTAAGCATCTGCCCCCTGGTGGTCAGTGCATGTCATAGTGACCGGTCATGCCGCCATTTGGTTGATTTGCATATTACCCTTTTATTATATAGTATAGGTGGTGCAATCGTTTAAATAATTTACTGTAATTAATATATTAACAACTTCTGGCTTCAGATATTCTCTCTAAGAGTTATTTGTTAAGAAACCATACTTTTATTTTAATTCTTAAGCTATATTTTAAAAACATTGTGAGAACTAATATCTAAAGTTACATATAAATTCACAGAAATTCTGTTACTCTGCATTGACATAATAGGATGTCAAAAAACATAACATAGATCCTCTGTATTTTAAAAATTTTTTAATCCTCACCCGAGGATATTTTCCCATCGATTTTTAGAGAGAGGGAAAGACAGAGAGAAATATTGAGGTGAGAGAAACACATTGATTGGTTGCCTCCTGCACACACTGACCAGGGTCAGGGCCAGGGAGGAGCCTGCAACCATGGTACATGCCCTTGACTGGAATCAAACACAGAACCCTTAGGTTCACAGGATGATACTCTATCCACAGAGCCAAACCAGCTAGGACTAGATCCTCTGTACTGAGAGCAGAAATCATTTCTATAGTACCTACTGTTGTTCAGGTACAGAGGTAGGACTTTGAAGACAAGGACAAAATATGTATTTTCCCTTGAGGATTTTGGTTGCCCTCATGAGATGTAATTTTAGTACCTTCATATTTTTTATATTGAGATATATTAATTACATATTGGTGAAGACATGTTTTACAAGTATATTGCACTGTGATTAGTATTAATAAAAGCAAACCACACAATAATATCTCAAATGACATGGAAATGTAAAAAGCAAAGAGTAAAAGGGTCAAATCTCTTACAAACTTTATAAAGATAATTATAGGTAACGTTTCCTTTTTCTTAAGAGTATGGAATCAAATTATATAAACTTTACTATAGTTTACTTAGTATCATATTGTATAGATGAGCCATAATACATTTAAGTTGTATTGTTTAAGCTCTTTTACAATGTACTTAAATAAAAACACATAGAAAAAGTAAACAAAATTAATTCCCTTTGTCTACTGTGTTGAAAGTTATTAGGGCCACTAAAAATAAGAAATATATCTAAATTTAAAACTATTTATTCCATGTATTTTATACTCGATAGCTATCATATATATAGTACATAACATATCTATACAGACAGTCCTCAGGTTACATCAGACTCGACATACGTTGTTTTGTGGTTACATCGCCATTTCCCGTTTATTTATAAAGAAAAAAAGTTCCGTCATTTCAACATATGTACATATGTGCTTTATGTTTTTTATTATTTATTTACCACAAGTAAAGGTCAGGAATTGTTATCTTTCTTTTAATTTTTTTTTTTTTTTTACTGTTTCAGTTCATTACTGCTGTGTATGTGCTCCATGTGAGTGATGTAGGCGTTTATGTAGGTGGGTTCTGACTTACGGCAAAAATCGCGTTCCGTCGTGCCATAGGAACCGATCTCTGACGTAACCCGAGGACCTACTGTATATATATATAAGAGGTTAATATGCTAAGTGTGCCTCTGCCCATACAACCGGTCGATATGATGTGCACTGACCACCAGGCAGACGCTCAATGCAGGAGCTGCTGAGCTGCAGTGACTTGGCAGCGGTGGTTCTTGGGTGACACCCCGAAACCCGAGAGGAGGGAGCCCAATTCCACGTGGGGCCGTGCAATCCCACCTTTGGCTGTGGGTTATGTTGTTGCTGGGCACTGTCAGCCCCGAATCTGGTTTACTGCACACTTGCATTTGCGTTCCACACTCTGTACGACAGCAACTTTGCAGAGTGCCCTCTCACATTCTGATACCCCTCGGGGGATGATGGAGAGCCAGTTTTGGCCCAATCCCCATAGGCCAGGCCAAGGGACCCCACCTGCCGGAGGGACCCTGCTCACTCCACAGATGCCAGGGAGGGACCAAGGGAGGTTGGCTCCAGGGTGTGTGCAGCCCATCTCGCCCAGTCCCACACTGGCCACCTTCTAATTAATTTCCTTTCTATGTGCATGAATCCATGCACCAGGTCACTAGTTTTATATAATAAATAGCAGTACATTAGATAAATGTAATTTAAATATGACAACTCATTATCTTAACATAGATTTTGAAGAATAATGCAGAAATTGATAAAGGATTTATATAGAGAAAATAAGAACAAAATTGTGTCTACTTTTTAATGATCAAAAATTATTAAAAATTATAAATAACTGCTCTAATGGAGAGTTCATAGAACTAATACTTCAACATTTTGGAGCTCTTTCTGCAATAAAAAAGTGATGAATCTCAAATAAGGAGAGAATGGAACTGAGACTTGGGTAGTCAAGATACAACACTATTACTCACACATACACGTACGTGCTTGTGGCCACAGACATTTTCTGGGTTCAGTCCCATGAACGTGCCTTAATTAATCTTTGTTACTAAAAATAAGAAGGATAAAGAGCAAAAGGAAAAAAGAAGTTACCTGTGGCTCTTTTTCTAGCCTGCAAAAAGGATGCTGTTATTGCAACATTAAAGCCAATTTACATTAAAATTTCAAAGGATGGGACTGCACAGAGAACAGTGCTGGCTTCAACCTATTTCAAGATGTATCTTAGACCTTACCTCATTATCTTGCTCAAGTTTTCATTTGCTGAACCTGCCTGTGACTGCAGATGCTTTTATGATTTATAATACTATTTGGTATTCACCATATGCACCACATGCGGAATTCTATTATTATGCTTCTTTTTGCATGTGTGTTCTCTAGCCATGAATACATTGCACTGAACTGTGTTTGTTTTATGCTTAAAGTATTAGCCATGCACATTAGGTAAAATGACGAAGTACCATTGTGCTAGTGATGGTGATGATAGTGATGGAAAAAGTAGAGGTAATAGAAGTATCATTATTGTTATGGACTGAATGTTTGTGTTCCCCTCAAATCCATATATCTAAGCTCTAACCTGTAATGTGATGATATTTAGAGGTGGAACCTTTGGGAAGTAATTAGATTTATGTAGAGTCCTGAGGGTGGGGCCCCATGATAAGATTAGTGACATTGTATGAAAAAAAAACCACTCTTTCTGTCTTTCTCTCAATTACTCTCTCTCTCTCTCTCTCTCTCTCTCTCTCTCTCTCTCTCTCTCTCTCTCTCTCTCTCCTCTCCCTCTCTCCCTCCTGCCAAATGAGGATATAAGGAGAAGCAAGGAGAAGGCACATATGACATATGTACCAGGCAGGACAAGGGTTCTCACCAGAAGTCTTGGACTGTCCAGTCTCCAGAAGACTGAGAAATAAATGTCTATTGTTTCAGCCATCCTGTCCATGTTGTTTTGTTATGGGTGCCTGAGCTGACTAAGACAATTACTAGAGACATATAATATGCTGGGCAGACACAAGATAATAATTCAATTTCTTATTATGCTCTTTATTTTTTAAAATGACCTTATATAGTGTGTGTTGTTATCATTGCCATTTTACAGATAAAGAAACTGAAACATAGTGAGGTTAAATAATTTGCCCAAGGATGTACAGTCAGTGGCAGAAAATCTGTCTGACCACAGACCTATTCTACTCATCATAACATGCTACTATTCCATAAATTTGAGCCATGTTGCTTTTCAATTAAAAATAGAAGCCATTTATAATAAACACCCTCCAAAATTCAGTTTTATGTCTCAACTCAGCAACATATAATCAAGAAAATGTATGATAGATTTTGTTACTCAATAAATAGCCTTATTTTAGAAAGCAAGAAATAACTTTGAGCATCATCAAATTACAATACTTATGTCACTTATGCAATAATTATAAATGTGCATAGTAAAACAGGCTTAAGTACATTCATTATTTTATTTATTCAACATACATAAATATGCCCATATAAGGATTATGTATGGTATGGTCCTTATATTTAAGAAGTTCAATCATTGAACAGGAGGCCAGGTTATTTATATAATTAGACAACATACATGTGCTGATAAAGAGAGAGCAATGCAATGTGTGGAAGAATAGATAAATAAGTCTGGGAAATCAGAGAAAGTTTCCAGTAAGATGTGACATTTAAATTGACATTGAACAATGAGATTACTTTTGCAATTAGATAATGTCTTAACTTGAAAATTAGAGGACCTATTCATGTTGACAGTTGATAGATCATTAAAAATATTTTTTGCTGATTTTTCATTATACAATTTTCTGACATAATCCAAAGGTTTATAACAGTGACACTGCTGTAACAATTTATAAATATATTAGACTACTCAGTGCTTCTACACATAACATTTTAAAATTATCAATATAAATAATGTTAATTTAAACAAGAAGTAAACCTCATCAGTGAATACATGGATGGATTATAACAAAAACACAGTCATCTATTACTGCAATTTCAAAAGTTGTACTACACTAATGATCTTTTGATCAATTGTATACTAATTCTAATTTTAATTATAATCAATCAAGAGCAATAATTTTAACCTTAAGGGCTGATAGTCATAAAAATGAAAATTTTTAACATTTTTACTAAAACTTCTGCATGTTTGGCTGATAAATGATATATTTTAAAGGATCTGCTGTATTGTCATTGCATTAAATCAGGTGGAAAAACTTAAATGTAAAACTAGGAAGAAAATGTACAATGTAAATATCCTATCTAGTAAAGAAGACTTCATTAATGTCTGTGTAAAAATAGATGTTACAAAACACTTTGGTAACTAGATTTAGTTGGCTTCATTTAAAAAAAGTAATGTAATGGTTTTGAAGACAGTAATATTTTTAATATGCTGAAATTGAATTTTTGCACCTGTTTAAACTTATAATGAACAATTTTAGATGGAAAAGAAATATGTTCCAAAGAGTACATAGTTATAAAATTATTACTAGCAAATAAAATATTTTAATGTTACTTATCTGAAGAATGAATGCTAATTTATGAGATAATATCAGACAAAAATACGGGAATAAAGACAATGAAAAGGGATATATCGAGTGCAAGAATATAATGCAAAGAGAACAAGTTTTTTTTTTTAATCCTCACCTGAGGATATATGTTTATTGATTTTAGAGAGAGAGGAAAGGAGACATCAATGTGAGAGAGAAACGTCAATCGGTTGCCTCCCTTACAAACCCCAAAGGGGATCGAACCCACAACCTAGGTAGTGCCCTGACCGGAATTGAACTCATAACCTTCTTGGTGTATGGACTGATGCTCCAACCAACTGAGCAACCCAGCCAGATGAAAACACGTTTTTGAGTAGAAACATTTAAATACCTCAAGATATTGTCCATTTTTCTTTTAAAAATAGCACTTCATTCGGCACAGTTTAAAAAAATTCTTATGAATTTACTGAGGTGACATTGGTTACTATAATTATACAGATTTCAAGTGTGCAGTTTTTCATGCAACTGTTTGAACTATTGAGAAATGATTTTGTTACATGGAGTCATATATTTAGTCATGTCCACTAGATATATTTTCCTAAGCTTTTCTCCATTATTACTTACATTGTTAAATGTCAGTAAGATCTTGATCTTGACATACATGTTGTATATGTGGAACATAAATGCTATAATTATCTTCCAAATGTACCCTGTGTGCTGTTCAGGGCAGCACGCGGCAGGAATTCTGTGTCACTGTAGGTTGGAGTTGATGCATGAACTATGTTAGACACTAAGACAGAACTGTTTTCAATGTAATCCTCAGGGAGTCCTTCAGAAAAGGAAAAACAATTATTTTGAAGGTTCGTTTCAGTGCCAGCTGGCAGAGTTCTTACAGGTTATTGTATTTTACCCTTACTACATAGTTATTTAAGTGTCTCCATGTGCAGCACATGAGAGGAGGGTGTATTTAGAAACACTGGAATTTTAAAAATGTGTTTATAGTGGCAAAGGAATTGAAAAGCAGGAAGCTAAATACTACTTTACTTGGCTGTATTGCATCAGTATTCATGTTCTACAAATATTTACTCTATTTTCGTTAACAGATTCAATGTCAGGCCTGAAAGACTTGGCTCTATTTTAACTGCAGGCAGAAGACCCACCTGGACATCTTCTATTGTTTCTATTTTCAGGTCAGTTAAATATTTATGACATGGGAACGTATGCTAAGTATTTTTTTCTTTGACTATAATGCAGGTTTATTTGATCAGAATAGGTGGGAAGTGAGTAAAAAAAAAAAACCAAAACATTTAGAAATTAGAGAATTCACTTAAAATAGCAAACAATTAAATAAATACATCTTCATGAGTTACTTTATTTAAAAAATAGTGCTTTGCCCTAGCTGGTTTGTCTCAGTGGATAGAGCATCGGCCTGTGGACTGAAGGATCCCAGGTCTGATTCCAGTCAGGGCACATGGCCCGGGTTGTGGGCTCCATCCCTAGTGTGGGTGTGCAGGAGGCAGCCTATCAATGATTCTCTCTCATTGATGTTTCTATGTCTCTCCCTCTCCCTTCCTCTCTGAAATCAATAAAAATATATTTTTAAAAATAGTTCTTTAAAATTAGAACAATTTCAGGATACCATTATATAGCTTCAGACATACATTTTTTAAATTTTTCAAATGTTAACGATCTATAATAATAGAAGCATAATATGCTAATTAGACCAGACAAAGCCGGGCCTGTGACAGAAGCCTGGGTCCCTGGTGCCAGCGGCTGGAGGAAAGCCCAGGTTCTGGGTGCCAGAGGGAATCTGGGGTCCCAGGTGCCAGAGGGAATCCTGGGTCCCGGGTGCCAGAGGGAAGCCGGTGCTGGCAGCCGGGGGAAGGAAGGCCTACTCTTGCACAAATTTTGTGCATTGGGCCTCTAGTAAGTAATAAGTATATAAATAGCTCATTTTTAAAAAAAGTCTTTATAGTTTTCTTCTCTTCATATATTTTTAAATTTTCTTAAACAATATTTGGTCCCAGCTAGTGTGGTTCAGTGGCTGAGCATTAACCTGTGAACCAGGAGGTCAGTTTGATTTCCATTGAGGGCACATGCCCTGGTTGGAAGCTTGATCCCCAGTGTGGGGCTTGCATGAAGCAGCCAATCAATAATTCTCTCTCATCATTAATGTTTCTCTCTCTCTTTCCCTCTCCCTTCCTCTCTGAAATCAATAAAAATATATTTTAAAAAACACAATATTTTGACTATTCAATAGTAGAAGGCAGATCAATATTCTCTGAGTAGACACAGCTTCATGGACATGCAACTAGTGAGATCTTACTGGCTCCCATGTTTAGTTCTCTGTTGCCATCACTTAGAAATGGGTAGTAATTTATGACCAAGGAGTCTCACATATATATTTTGTACTGGGCTTTGAAAATTAAGTTCCTGGTCTTGACTGGTGAATTTGGGTGAAATATATATATAAACTCTTGGCTATATAAAACTGGTCTTGGTGGTTAGTATACAGATAAACATGTATATTGCTCTTAGAAAAATACTTTAAAATAATCCAATTAGAATGTTTTCTGAGATATTCCAATAATAAATTGCAAACAACTGTATTTGAGAATAGTATAATGAAATGGGATGTCGAGGGGATGTCTTAATATAGCATAATTAACCTTTTATGGAGTTTTATTTGAAAAGAATATTATCAAATCAATTATAAATGTCCCCAAAGTGAAAATTGGCGTATACAGGACACTACCATCTAGCTTGCTTTCCAACCCAGTGTTTGTCACATTTTCATTTCTATGACAGTTTCCTCGGTAGCTGTTTCAAATGTAGGTACTCTGATATATTAAATCAGGATAGGGCCACAGTAGTCATTTTTAACAAACACCTCCAGCTGGTTCTGAATGAGGCTCCCCCGTGGATCAGACTTTGAATTATACTGATTTAACTATCATAGCATTTAATTGGTTTGAAGGTAAAAATCTATTTTCCACCCATTAAACAACCCTGTCACTAGGTTCTCAGTTCTTTATTAAAGACTTGGCTGCATTGGGTACACATAAATGCTTTTGAATAAATCAACATTTTCAGCTGGCAGTTATGCATTGGTTTTTATGGAAAAATTTCCTCCAATGAGTGGAAAGCCTAAAAAGCTTGAGTGAAAGAGCCAGATAATGTAATGTTATAGGTATAATTCAATCTAACACAAGTATTTGGGGGACTTCTACTCCCCTCTGATGAAATTCGTCTATGAGTTTATAAAGGCTGTCTTTTAAGACAAGCAGTATGTGGACTAAAATGAAACAATAATAATTTGTAGAATTTAATGGGAAAAAAATAAGTCATAGTACTATTTTTTTTCTATTGCCTAAGAATACGTCTAGCTTAATTTAATATACATTAATGTTATTCTAAAAGTGTATTGAATACTCTGCATATATGAAGAAAGTAGCATTATTCAGATCAACATGTATATCAAAACTAATTTGACTTTTTATATGTTAAGTGATTAGCACAGTCATATTTAGCAATCAAATGAAACTGCTATCAAATCAGAAAATATTCACACATGTGTCTTTCCTTCCCGGGCACCTTATTTTAACCAAGTGAGTTATTGTAAGTATCATCTTATTCAGCAATTGAAATGAAAAACTTGCTTTTTAATGGTGAATCTCCATTCATCATAAAAATAAAAAAGTCTTTGGCAAAGGTTTTCTTCACAAAGCAGGCTATTTTTGTATGGTAGATTCAGCAAAATGTAAAACAATAAATTCCAGTAATTATATCTCAAAGATTTAAAAAATGAAAAGAGTACACATGTAAAAAGATGTGTTTGGTTCTTTTTACCACTTTTAAGTAATAAATAAATTCAGGGATGACATTATTATATTTATTTTTAATAGTCAACAATTTGTAAATGGGATGATGCTCCAACCAACTGAGCCACCCAGCCCGGCCTTCCATGGTTTGTTCTAATTTAGTTATTGAAGGAAGACGTCAGTTCTGTGTTTGACAATTATGAATGTAACTTCTATAAGCACCCATGCACAGGTGTTTATGTGCACATACATTTTTACAATCATTTGGGTAAATATCTAGGGGTGTAATTACTATGATAACATTGTGTTTAGCTCTGTAACAAATTGACAAACTGTCTTCAAAATAGCTGTGCCATTTTGCACCCTACCAGCAACGAGTGAAAATCCCTGTTGATACATATGTTATTGATATATTATATTCATATATATACATATATATACACACATATATATATATATATTAGAGGCCTGATCATGAATTTGTGCACCAGTGAGGTTCTTTGGCCTGGCATGTGGGATTTGGCCTAAACCTGCTCTCCGAAATCCCCTGAGGGGTCCCAGATTGCAAGAGGGCACAGGCCAGGCCGAGAGACCCCACAGTGCTCTATCGGGGAGGGATGCGGGAGGTTGACGAGCCAGGGAGGGACCATGGGAGGGCTCCAGTGTGTGTCTGGCCATCTCACTCAGTCCCAATCAGCTGGACCCCAGCAGCAAGCTAACCTACAGGTTAGAGTGTCGGCCCCCTGGTGGTCAGTGCACATCATAGCGAGCGATTGAGTGGCCTTAGCATATCAATCATTAGCATATTATGCTTTGATTGGTTGAATGTACGACCAGACAACCGGACACTTAGCATATTAGGCTTTTATTATATAGGGTATATATATATATAGTGCCCAGATATTTTGCCTGTTTTTAGCTAGGCTGTGTGATAAAATAAAGCCTCCCCTTCACTCACCCCATTTTATGTTTTATACATCCAAATTTCCTGTTAAATGGCAAAAAAAAAAAAAAAAAAAAAAAAAAAAAAAAATTGTAGATGTGATTCAGTTAAAAATCTTGAGATGGGAAGATTAACTTGGATTATCTAGTTAGGGACAATGGAATCACTAGGACCTTAATAGAGGGAGACAAAGAATCAGAGTCAGAGGAAATGTGATGACATAAGGAAAGGTTGGAGTGAAGTGGATGGAGGATTAACCTCTAGAAGGTGGAAAAGGCAAAGAAACAGAGTCTCCCTGAAGACTCCAAAGGAATACATGTCTGTTGATTGTATTTGGGCTCTCATACAAAACTTTAAAACAATAATTGTTTGTGTTTTAAGCCTCTGAGTTTGCAGTAATATGTTACAACCAAAACAAGAAAGTCACACAGCTTATATATTTTCTTATTGTTGTTAAGGTTTGTTTGTATCTTCATCAGATAGGGATTTATAAGTATTTTTCCTGGTCAGTGCTTTTTAGTGTAATGTCAGTGGATTTTTACTTTTTTTAAAAAATATATTTTATTGATTTTTTACAGAGAGGAAGGGAGAGGGAGAGAGAGTTAGAAACATTGATGAGAGAGAAACATCAATCAGCTGCCTCCTGCACACCCCCTACTGGGGATGTGCCCGCAACCAAGGTACATGCCCTTGACCGGAATCAAACCTGGGACCCTTCAGTCTGCAGGCCGACGCTCTATCCACTGAGCCAAACAGGTTAGGACTGTGGATTTTTACTTTTAATAAAATACAACTTATTTTCTTTGTGTATCCTGATATTTCTATTTTATCTAAAAACTTATTACCAAACCAAGTCATGTAGACTTTTTCATAGTTTTTCTTCTAAAACTTTTATTTCAGCATTTTATAACTGCTTAAATCTATTTTGATATATATTTTTGTAACATGTAACATATAGGCCTAATTTCATATTTTTGCACATGAACACAATTGTTCCAGCACCATTTGGTGAAAAGAATTTCCTTTCTCCTTCAAATTACTATTGTGCCTTCAGCAAAAATCAGTTGACTATACATCTGTAGGTTTTTATTTTTGGGATTTCTATTCTGTTCCATAGATCTCTGTGTTTATTTTTCATTAATATCTTGGTTACCATAGCTTCATAGTAACTTTTGAAATAGGACAGTATGAGCATTCCACTCTGTTCTTCTTCAGTGTTGTATTAGGTATGTGCGGTACTTTGCATCCATATATAAACGCCTAAGCGACCACTCAACCATTTGACCAGTTACTATGATGAGCACTGACCACCAGGGGCCAGATGATCCAACCCTAAGGTTAGTTTGCTGTTGGGGTCTGGCTGATGGGGACTCGGGGAGTTGCGCCGGACATGCCCTGGAGCTCTCCCGTGGTTCCTCATCAGCCCGCTGGCTTCAATCGGCCCCAATCAGGACTGGGCAAGATGGCCCCAATCAGCGGCCCGATCAGGGGACTGGGCTAGATGGGCCAGATACACCCTGGAGCCCTCCTGCAGTCCCTCCCTAGCCCTGATCGTGAACCAGTTGGGTCCCTTGGCCTGGCCTACACCTTTTTGCAATCCAGGACCCCTCGGGGAGGTGTCTGAAGGCCAGGCCAAGAGACCCCACTGGTGCATGAATCCATGCCCTGGGCCTCTAGTTTTTATGTAACTTTAAATATTAAATTATCAATATCAACAAAGTAGCTTGCTGAGTTTTTTGTTTGTTTGTTTTTGTTGTTAATCTTCACTCAGGAATATTTTTCCATTTATTTTTTAGAGAGAGTGAAAGGGAGGGGGAGAGACAGAAAGAGAGAAACATCTATGTGAGAGAGACACATGGATTGGTTGCCTCCTGAATGCACCCTGACTGGGGCTGGGAGATGGAGCCTGCAACAAAAGTACCTGCCCTTGGCTGGAACCAAACCTAGACACTTCAGTGCACAAATCGAACCCAGGACCCTTCAGTCCACAGGGCGACACTCTATCCACTGAGCCAAACCAGCTACGACTCTTGCTGAGATTTTTATAAGGTTTTTGTTGAATTTGCATATCAAGTTTAGAAGAATTGACATCTTAATGATACTGGTTATGAACAGAATATATCTGTTCATATTTTGATCTTTTATATATTTTATCAGTTTCATAGTTTAATGCATACAGACCCTGGATAATATTTTTAAAAATTTATATCTAAATATTCCATTTTGAGGTGTTCTATTGTAAATAGAGCTTTCTAATTAAAACTTCAAAATTTATTACTACTAATAAAGGGTACTAACATTTGAATACTGACCTTATTACCTGCCAAATTTCATTACTTGCTTATTAGTTCAAGGAGATTTTATGTATAGTCTTGGGTTTTATCTATAGAGACAATGATGTCATCTGTGTATAAAAAGAGTTTTATTTCTTTTTTTTTTCTTATTACATTAGCTAGGACTTCTAGTATGATGTTGAATTGGAGTGGAAGAGAAGACACCCTTGGTTTGCTCCTGATCTAGGAGGAAAAGTGTCTTCTCTCTCACCATTAAATATAATAACAGCTGTAAGTTTTTTGGTAGACGTTCATTATTAAACCAAGGAAAGTCCATTCTATTTCTAGTTTGCTGAGATTTTTATCCTGCATATGTGCTGGATTTTGTCAAATGCATTTTGTGAGTCAACTGAGCTGATCATATGTTACTCCTTCTTTTTAGCATGTAGATACATTTTATAATATTTATTGTTTTTAATGTTAAGCCAGCCTTGCATACCAGGACTAAATCTTACTTGGTCATGTAATAAATCATAGAATGAATCCCAAGATTATGAGGTCAATCTGTCCATCCCTCTATTTCTGATATTGGTAATTTGTGCCTTTTCTATTTTATCTTGGTTAACCTGTCTACATGTTTCCCAATTTTATTGATCAATCCAAATAATTAGCTTTTGATTTTGTTGGTTTTATTCATTATTTTCTTGTTTCCAATTTGTTGATTTTAGCTCTAATTTTTATTATATCCTTTCCTTAGCTTGTTGTAGGCCTAATTTGCTCTTTTTTTCTCTATATTCCTAAGGTGGAAGTTTGGGTTCTTGATTTTGATTTTTTTTTCTACTGTATGCATTTAATGCTATAAATGTCCCTCTAGAATTCTTTGTTTTGCTTTGCATTCAACAATTTTTGATACCATGTGTTTTCAGTTTTGTTTAGTTCAAATCATTTTTACTGCTCTTGAGGCTTCTTTTTTACCCATGTGCTAATAAGTGTATATTTTGATTTCCAAATATTTAAGGATTTTCTAGCTATCTCTCTATTATTGATCTTTACTTTAATTCCATTGCAGTCTGAGAATATACTTCATAAAATTTCAATTTTTAAAAATTTGTTCAGATGTGTTTTATGACCCAAATTATGACTCAACTATTATTTAAATAAAAGGAGGGGGAGGAGGAAGGAACTATGCTAGAAACTGAGCTTCCAAAGAGGAAAGAGATAATCCCCACCTTTAGTATCTCAGTTTAGTGAGTCTAGTGAGAAAGACTGATAACTACAAACCGCTTCCCACCACCACCAAAAATAAAAATGAAAAGTAAGTTCACCAATAGATTCCAATGGGATTTTCTGTTTGAAATAAAGTTGAGTATTGTAGGTGCAGATCGTCGTGTTTGGGGAACTGAAAGTTCCTCTTATTTATCCCACTGAAAACTATACTATAATGTGGAGGGTAATGAGAAGTGAAAGTTAGTTGATAATTTGAAAACAGAAAGATATCTTTTCTCTGTTGGATCTATTATAAAACTGAAAACTTGCAGTAATACATATAAGAAATACAGTTGAGTGAACTTAGGAATGTCAGGAATGACCCTAAATGGAGGTAGAAATGGGTGATATTTCAAAGATATACTTGCTAAGATTTAGCATAAAGCATCTTGATACTTACCTGAGAGTATATTTAAGGAAATTTATCATGTGCAAATGTCTAAAAAAGGATAATTCTGTACAAAACCATATTTGAAACAGTGCTTTTTAAAATATGTTTCAAAGACAAAAGCTTATACAAAATGTATAAACATGGTGTTATACTTTACTTTATAGTTGGAACCACTATAGCTTCTTCTAAATTGCAATGATGGTTAATATTGCTTGGAAGTGGAGAAGTGGCTATAAACAGTGTATCTTCCACATAAAAACTTCTGCTCATCAACACTGAAATATCAGCTACATGAAATTCGAGATTTGGGTCTATTTTGTTTACTTCTGTATCTACAACACTGAATACATTTCATGTACATAGTAGGGACAAGCTATGTTTTTGTTGAATAAATGTGTATGCACAATGATTTAGGGGAAATGCTCTTAAGAGGAATGCTATTTGTCGCTAAAGATGTCAATGTTGAAGAAATTGTTTGAACTGATATATCACAAATTGAAAATACATTTACCAGGAATTTGTAATACAGTTAACCAGAAGGGGTCAGTACCATTCTACCTTGGACCCAAATATAATGAACTACTAGACATAAACACCTAGACATTTAAACTTTCTTCAAGAAGTAACAAAGAGGAATTTAAGTATCTAATCAGAAGAAATATTTCTATGTCATTTACATAACTCAATGACTCCTATAATTGTGTTACTAGTAAAGGCAACAAATTTAGTAAGGCTTTGTCAAATAATGTGCATGCCCTATGAATAAAGCACTTGGACAGCAACCTTGTCGTTGCCTGAAGAAAACTCACTCACTTGGAATTGCAGGAGAGGGTGTGTGAAGATTTCTAAATCTGACTCGCTCATGCTTATCAACAGGTCTTATTATCACAGATCTCATGCTGATTTGTTGAAACTTGCTATGGGCTAGGAACTATCTTAATTGCTCTCCACTGTTATCTAACATAAAATTGAGAATTTAGAAATATTAAGAAGAATGGTATAAACTCCAGGATGACAGAGATTCTGTCTATTGCAGTGCTAGATCCTTGGCGCTACATTGAGGTGCCTGCTATAGGCTGAATTATACCCATCCTTCCAAATGTATCTGTTGAATCCCCAAAGCCTAGTATCTCAGAATGCAACTATATTTTGGAAATAGGGACTTTTAAAAGGCGATAGGTTAAAATGAAGTCATTAGGGTGGGCCCTAGTCCTATTGGACTGGTATTCTTTAAGAAAAGGACATTTGGATTCACAGAGAAACACCAGAGGTGCTCTTGCAACAGAATACACACATACACACAGAGGAGATTCCTATGAAAACACAGTGGGAAGCTGGACATCTGCAAGCCAAGGAAAGAGCCCTCCAGAGAAACAAACCCTATGGCACCTTGATTTTGGACTTTCTAGTCTCCAGACCTGTGAGAAAAACATGTATGTTGTTTATGCCACCCAGTGTGTGGTACTTTGTTATGGCTGCCCTCGCAAAATAAGGCAGTGATCATTAATATCTGTTGTATAAATTAAATATTTTGTTCAAGTTCACAAAATATAGCATGTCTACAATCAGTCTGTAGAGATTCCAAGTTGTTATACTTACCATTAGAACCTTCTTGATTATAGGAGCTAACCTATTATGTTACTGCAACAGCCAGATTCTTTAAGATAATTCTAAATTAGGTAACTTCAATTTCTTTTGCCATAAATATTTTTCAACAATTTATAAAATATTCACTTTTTTGTAGTCTAAATTTTTGAAAACCACCTTTTCATGATGCTTAGCACTGATCATAAGGTAAATAGCAAGACATTTTGAGAATGTAGAATTTATTCTTAAAGGTTTCTAAGAAGAAGAGACTATTCTCACCAACCAAATAAATCAGCAGGTAAAGAATAGATACAATTAAACTAAATGAAATATATATATAGATCCACAGAAAATTAGAGGTTGATTATCTATCTTTTTATACAGCATTAACACAACTGAAATATTGACTCATTTTCTCAACCAAAAAATTATACATATCTATCTATATATATATATATATATATATATATATATATATATATATATATATATAAAAGCCTAAGCGACCATTTGACCGGTAGCTATGATGTGCACTGACCACCAGGGAGCAGACGCTCAATGCACAGGCATGGAAATGGAAGAGACTGATGAATCTCAGAGGGAAGGGGAGAGGGCAGGAAGAGATTAACCAAATATCTTATATGCATAGTAGAGACCTGGTGCATGGATTTGTGCACTAGTGCAGGGTGGGCCGAGAGACCCCACTGATGCATGAATTCGTGCATGGGCCTCTAGTTTAAAAATATTCAAGGGAATAAGTTTTAGACCCATTCTTATTCCTATTACTGAATTCAACTGTCAAAGACCAGAAGATTTGGTGGATCAGATCTCAAATCTGATACTACAGAAATCTTGTGATTTAACAGCCCATCTACTCCAATTGGGACACAGAATTAATTTAATCTCTGAGGTCATAGAGTACAATTGGATAACTCAACTGAAGAAAATAACTAAATTTATAGGGACAGAGGCAGATGTAGTTGAACAAGCTACACAGATAGGTCTGGGTGGCAGAAACAATCAAAATAAATGAAATAAAATATTGAATTAAAGTACACAATTATATTACCTAAAATTTAAAATAGCACCAATAGTTTATTTTTTCCATTTGAATTAAAGCTGAGCTCATATATTCTTTAGGACAATGCTATAGTCCATAGTAAATATTTACACCCAATTGTGAATTACAATCAAACTTTTGATACTGCATTCAATTCACATCATGGATTCCCTACTGAGAAAATATTTTAAAATAAATGTGTAGGTCCTTGAAAACGTAAATAGCTTCTTAAATGTGACCACTGAAGAGTACTTGAGTTTAATTACTTAATAAGGATCTCTTCCTAAAAATTCTATTGTGTTGCTTTAGAAAATTATAAGCAGTATATTTAAGAAGTCTATGACCAATAAAATATTATGCTGATGAAAGTATCTATTTGTATGCATATGTGTGTTTACATGTGTGTGTGTAGTGTGTGTGTGTGTGTGTGTGTGTGTGTGTGTGTGTGTGTGTCTGTCTGTCTGTCTTCTAAACCTCTGTTATCAGCCTCTCTGTTATGATGAACTGGAGCCACCTTGCCACTCCTATAAGTACACACCTTCCCAAAACCTCAGATTATATTACTAGTAATTAGATAGATAGCAACTAATCAGTATGCACTATTCTAATTGCACTGCATCTGGGTAATTCAAAGCCCCCTGCAATTTTGTCTTTTAAGAGTGAAAAATGGGAAACACAAATTCTACCACTCTTATTTTGTACAATTTTGTCAAAATTATGATTTAATAGTGATATAATTTTCAACAGCTAGGCAATTTCCCCTGTTTTTATCCCAAAGTCACATCAAGTGAACCTGAGTCCATGATGAATGTCTACATTAAAGCTATCATTGCTAATAGTATTCCATATCATTTGTCTTTGGTTTCGTGGGACCAAATTACAATCACCACATGACTGTAGCTTATCTTGTGATTAATGATGGTTTTACTAAGTCACTGACAGTGAAGCTTCTGGGAGGAAAATGGTAATACGGTTTGAAATTTTAAATTGCACATTTAAAAAATCATTACCTGGTTTTCAAGAGATGGTTAATTTGTGCATGATAGGGGGTAAAACTCTAGGCCTTTTAGCAACTAGAAAGAAAAATTTCTCAAGACAATTATTTTAATTTTTAAAGGTCATAAGTAAGATGCTATGAATAACAAAAGTTTCCAAAGAAGACTAAATCATGTCTTAGAAAGGATGCTCAGATTTTTTCAGATGAATAAAATTTTAATATACAAAAAGAAATGCAAAGACTCAGAAACAGCCCAATAGAAAGTACGGTTGGGTGATATATAAACTATTTTGTATGATATACTGTAGGTTCAGATAACCGCCCTGCACCATTTCCCTGAGAGCCTCATTGGTGCACTTCCAACTCATTCTTGAAGGAATGTATCAGCATCCTTTGAAATTTTGATGTTTTCTTCTGAATTACCTCAGCCTCAGAACTAATAAGAACATGTATTTTTTGTACTTTGACTAATTGGCATTGGTTCAGTTTAAGGAAATAATTATTTTAAAATTCATTTTGCTTCAGGAAGTAGATAGCCAATATTAAGTTTTGATTGAAACTTTATCTGTTTTTCTACATGAAATACAAAACCTTTTTTGCAATAGCAGCCTCAGTTAAGTTCTATGGTAATAGACAATTTGCAACTCAAATGCCCATAAAATAATTTCATATCTCTGAAATAAGTCATAAGTGTCTTTGTCCTCCTATAATTTGGTAAAAAATAGAACAGAGGAATCAGAAACTCCATTTCAAACCCTTCTACAAGTCAATTGACCGTGTCTCTTCTGATTAAAATGGTCAAAATACGTCCATCTTTCAAAAGGCCATAATCATCCAAGTGACTACAATACTAACAATGTCAGCTTAGATTGTCATTTTATTTCTGGCCTTTTTATGGTATGTTAGCTGCAGAAAAAAAGCAAACATTTTTCTAGTGTGCTGATTCTTTATGTGTCCTTGGGTTGAAATGTATAATATTATGCTTGATATGATATTGTCTAAAAGAAGAGTATTCAAGAATTGATATTCTCTTGAGATTATTGTTCTCTCCATAAAAAGTGTATATGATTACATCTTCTATCTTTAGTGAGAGTCATCAAAATGTTTGGGGCTGCAATGTTTAATCTGGGCAAATGATCAATTTTACTTGTATTCATTCTGCTGTTAAGAAGACTAATTATTGGAGCAATTTTAGATGATTTTTATGTTCTAAGAGAGCTTAATGAAGACCATTAAACACTTATTAGAAACATATTTGCCTCTGAGAACCTCTAAAACTAGAATATTACTGCATTTTAATCATTTATGCTTTAGTCATTAATTTATTGGTGCTTATAAAGATATTTAAATTTTTTTATTAATATAATCATATAATATGCTATTCCAAATGTAAAGAAGATTGAATTAATAATTCATCTGTATTTGCGATAACAAACAACTCTTATCAAATATTTTTAAAAAGACCAAGTTAAAGAGATAAATGAGACAATTGCTCAAAAAATTAAAAACAGAAAATTTATCCATTAAAGGAGTCACTGGCATAACAGCATGAGGAGCTCCGTGGACCCATATCCCAGCAGCATAAAATTATATGTATATATTCAAAACAAACCAAGACATAGCCATGTAAGTATCTGGAAATAGTGCTAACAACATATAGCCAATTTAAAATATATATATTAAAAAATCTACTAAAATTCAATAATAACAGTGAGAGGCTGTAATATTTCAACCACTATTTCTTTTCTCAGCTCAATCATATGGAAACTCTAGTAGAGATTAATGCAATCTCTTGATTCCCATCTCCCAGTTGGAAGAATACCTTCCTTAGATTATTAGGATGCCAGCATATCTCATCTTCCTCTATAATTTGCTGAGCCTAAATTCCAGAAAAGAGGTAAGGCCTCCACCTTTTTTGCTTACCCCCACTAGTGGGAGGAAGTTCTATCTTGACTTTGGTGCTCCTGAGGATTCTGGTGCTTCACAAGCCCATAAAGCAGTGGTTCCTTGTTTGAGAGGCAAACTAAAAAGACCTGATGTTACTGCCCCTCCTCCACCTACCACACAGTTCCTGGAGCAGGCATGCCACTCAGAGAGAAATGCTCTATTGTTTCTATTTCCAGCTCAAGAAATACAGCTCAAACATTTGCTAGGGGTAAGGCGAGGAAAGAAAGAAAACTATCTATATATATAAAATCCTAATGTGCAAATAGACCAAACTGTGGAACAACTGAACAGCCAAACAACCAGTCACTATGATGTGCGCTGACCACCAGGGGGCACACGGAACATGGCTGGCAGCAGCCACAGCGGGATGGTTAAGCAGGTGAACAGGGGTCACTGTCATCGGGGCAAGCTTCTGGTGGTTACTAAAAATCCTTTGCTCTCATGCCCTGTGGTCCTGCCCGGCTCTTGCACCTGCTGCCAGTGCCAGCCCCACTCGCACCCACTGCCGGCGCCCAGCGCTGTGCTGTCAGCCAGTGCAAGCAGCGGCTGCTTGCCCCGATAGCCTCTGAGGGCTTCTCCACCTCCCCCTGCTCCTGAGGGGTGATTGGGTCAGCAGCTCCACACTGTCAGCGGGTGCGAGCGGGGCCTGCACTGTCAGTGTGTGGGAGTGGTGGTGGCGGGGGTCATGGCAGGAG
The DNA here is from genome assembly GCF_963455305.1 of Plecotus auritus. Classification (NCBI taxonomy): domain Eukaryota; kingdom Metazoa; phylum Chordata; class Mammalia; order Chiroptera; family Vespertilionidae; genus Plecotus; species Plecotus auritus. The sequence goes on along the minus strand of NC_137775.1, from coordinate 29,121,432 downwards.
GGGCCAGGCGGGGGCATGGAGGATGGGCCGAGATCCGCCCCTATGCCCACTGCAGCCTCAAAGGCCACAGTTTCTTTCAAGGTGCATGAATTCATGCACTGGGCCCCTACTCCTATATAATAAAAGGCTAATATGCAAATAGACCAAACAGCGGAACGACTGGTCACTATGATGTGCACTGACCATCAGGGGGCAGACGGTCAACACAGGAGCAGCCCCTGGTGGTGAGTGTGCTCCCACAGGGGGAGCACAGCTCAGCCAGAAGACGGCTAGCGCAGCAGCAGTGGCGGGAGCCTCTCTCACCTCCACAGCACCACTTAGGCCTGCTCCAAGCTGGCAGGCGGACATCCCCCGAGCTGTCCTGGACTGCAAGAGGGCACAGGCCTGGCTGAGGAACCCCCTACCTCCCCCTCAGTGCACGAATATCATGCACTGAACCTCTAGTAAAACATAAACTCAAATATCTTGGTCTCTTTCAAAAGTAACTAACTACATTTGAAATAGGGTGTGGAGAACTTCAAGCCTAAAGGTGTTCTCAAAAAACAGTAGGGAATGGAACTTGGAAAGAGATTCATAGATTCACTGAAGATAGTGGCTCAACTTTTGGCTGCCTCATTTACCAGGAAGAATGTAGGAAGAGATAGCTATGAAGAGCCTTTTTTGGGTCAGAAAAAAATCTCAAATACTGATTTCTGTAACCATTCCTTCAAAGGAAGCAGAAATTAATTGGATAGGTATGTAGAACAAGCATGTCAAACTCAGGGCCGGCGGGCCACATGCATCATAAGGCCTGTGTTAGCATTTGAATTTGACATGCTTGATGTAGAGCAATCCATCACCCAGGACATAGTTGAAAATGATGAAACAGTCAGCCAGCAATTAGTAGGTCTCAAGAGTGGATCTCAACAGCAATTGGTGGATTTCAACATTGTTCAAAGAAACAGATAGCCAAAGAAAATTCTGCAAAAAAAAAACACAGTTGTTATCTCAGGGTAGCTCTGGGTGCCCCTTAGGTGCAATATCAAAAGCTTAGTACTGAGAGAGTGAGATAGACTTCACTAAAATAACACAGCCAGAGTCTAAACAATAAACAAGCAAAGAAAAATAGCAAGACTAGAGTGACTGGAGGGGGTCAGTACCCAGAGTTGCTACAATACATTTTCTAAAAAATTCAGTTACCACAAAATTTCTGAGACATATAAATAAATATGTAATTATGACTACTATATAATTAGTAAAAAATCATCAGAATGCAACAGAAACTCTCTGTGAGAGTGACCAATGTAGCAAGTAACAGAAATAAGACTTCACTGTATACATTATAAACATATTCAAGGAAATAAAGAAAAATATCATTAAAGAAGAAAATTTTGATGTCAATAAAGTGATAGAAATTATTTATTTAAAAAATCAAATGGGATTTGTATAATTTAAAAGTACAATAACTAAAATAAAAAAAATACACATGGGGGCTCAACAGTAGATTTGAACTGGCAAAAGAAAAAAATTAATGAACTTGAAAATAGATTAATAAAGATCATACAACCTGAAGAGATAGAAAAAAATGAATAACAATAAAGTTACAGAGAAATGCAAACACCACTAAATACACCCACATGTGTATCTTGGGAGTACCAAAAACAGAGGAAACAGAAAGAAATAAACAGAAAAAATATTTAAAGAAATAATGGCTGAAAATGTCCACAATCCTATCTAATAAAGAGGGAATATGCTAATTGACCATCACTCTGTCACAAAGATGGCTACACCCACAGCTGAGGCCAAGTTCCCATAAGGAGCCTTAATGAGCAATCAGCAGGGACCTGAGGCTATGCCGTCCCCTACCCCCGTGGGGCTTGACAGGGGACCTCAGGCTGCGCCCCCCCCACCCGACAGAGCTTGACAGGGCACCTCAGGCTGGGCCCCCCACCTGGCAGGGCTTGACGGGGACCTCAGGCCGCGACCTCCACCCCAGCAACAGGCCAGGGGACCTGAGGCTGTGCCCCCCTGCCTGGCTGGGCTTGACAGGGGTCCTCAGGCTGTGCCCCTCACCCAGCAGGGCTTGGTGGAGGACCTCAAGGTGCACCCCCCAGTGCTGGGTTGGGGGAACTCAGGCTGTGCTCCCACCCAGTGGGGCTTGACGGCGGACCTGAGGCTGTGCCCCTGCTGGTGCAGCTTGACTGGGGACCTGAGGCTGCACCCCCCTCCCAGTGCTGGGCCAGGGGACCTGAGGCTGAGACCCCCCACCTGGTGGTGCTTACGGGGGACCTCAGGCCATGCCCCCACCCAGTGGGGCTTGACAGGGGATCTCAGGCCATGTCCCCCACCTGGCATGGCTTGACGGAGGACCTCAAGGCATGCCTCCTCCCACCCTGGTCTGGGCTGGGGGACCTCAGGCCACGCCCCCTGTCCTGGCACCGGGCCAGGGGACCTGAGGCTATGTCCCTTGCCCAGTGGGACTTGACAAGGGTGGGACTGGCCAGGTCTAGATCTAGCCCAATGTGGGGGGGTGGCCAGGTCTGGGTCTCATGTGATTTTGAGGTGCATGTGGGTGGGTGGGGACATGACTCTGGGTCCCGTGGTGAGCCCCTGACTCTGACAGGAGGAAGGTTTTCATATACATTTTACTAATTTTCTTTTATCTCTGACACTTCTATTATAGAGAAAGAGCAAATAGCAATATTAAATTATTTCCTCTAATTAATCCCCCTTTTTTTTTTTTTTTTCTTCTTAATATATTTTATTGATTTTTTTTTACAGAGAGGAAGGGAGAGGGATAGAGAGTTAGAAACGTCGATGAGAGAGAAACATCGATCAGCTGCCTCCTGCACACCTCCCACTGGGGATGTGCCCGCAACCAAGGTACATGCCCTTGACCGGAATCGAACCCGGGACCCCTCAGTCCGCAGGCCGAGGCTCTATCCACTGAGCCAAACCGGTTAAGGCAGGACATTGATCCCCTTTTAATGTGCACAAATTTCATGCACTGGGTCACTAGTTTATTATAAAAAATAATCTACACATTCAGAAAAATCAATGAACTCTAAGAAAGAGAAATGAAGAGTTCCACACATCATAATAAAAATACTAAAAGCTGAAGACAAAGAAAATCTTGAAGGCAGTAAGAGAAAAATGACTCATTACTTACAGAGGAACCATAAAATTAATGTACAACTCACCATAAAAAATAAGACTAGACAGCAGTGGGTTATTTGAGTTAAAACTAAAATAATAACAACAATATCAAGATTTGTTACTAGCTAACCTACCTACCTTAAAAGAAATACTAAAGGAAATTCTTCAGGCTGAAAGTAAGTCACCAGAGATGCTATTTCAAATCCACATGGGAAAACAAATAGCAACAGTACAGGTAATTGTGTAATTATAAAAGACAGTGTGAGTCCACATTTTTCTCCTTAGTCCTCTTAATTGAGTTTAAAACCAATTGAATAAAACAATATGTAATTAATGTTTTAGAGCCTTAATCATGAAGAAATGTAATACATTTGCCAATAATAGCACTACATATATGGTGGTTGAGAGTAAACATTGACCTAAGCAAATGACTAAGAAATTGAAACAGCTGTGATAGTAAGAAGGTAAAAAACAAAAGCTACATATGAAAAAATAACAATGAGAGTATTCCATGAAATTTTTTGTTGATTATACATGTTCATTGAATCTTCAACAAAACTGCTTAATTATTGGTTTCATTGGCAATATGTCAAGTGTTACCAAAAACGGCCTTGGTGACAATGTGGGTTAAACTATTCCAAGTTAATGAAACAAAACATTATTTATTCTCCTAATTATCAGACAATTCATTAAAAATATTATTTTGTATGTTGACTGAACAGATTTCTATTGTCATATTAGAACAATTACTCTAAGTTTAAAAACATTAAATTGCACATGTGGAAATCCACAAACTGATACAAGCTTCTACATCAAATTACTTTGACTTAAAAATAGATAACATATAAACTAAGACTAATGTGTGATTAGTTGACCTCTGCAAACCCTTATTTTGGATATATGCCATAATTAGCATTTATTGATCTTAATAATAAATAAATAATGGCAAGAACTCATATTTTCCATACACAAATTTGCCATTGTAATTGAGATAAGAGTGAGAACGTTTGGATAATATAGACCCATTTTTTGCTCCTAAGCAGAGTTATTAACCCATCTCATAAATCTGGAAACGTATAATATTTTAAACCACTACCAAGTAAGGAAACTCCCTGGCAAAAACTTCCAAATATATAACCAGTTTTTAGCATCAGAAGTAAGTTTAATATGACCTAAATAAGTCTATCATTGATGTATTTTTAGTTCAGGTGGAAAAGGTTTCTTGATATTATAATGTATCTGTTCACTACTTTTCAAAGAAATGTCCCCAAGAAAAAAAATTAAAATGTTAAAGAATGAAAGGTCAGAATCCCAAGGTGTTGATTTAACTGTAGATATAATTACTGAAATGCTTTTGTATCCTGTCTCTTTGAAGCAGAAAAAGAAATAGAGATGGAGCAGAATATAGAGAAAAATTGTACATCTTTCACTGGGTCTTCCTAAATCAACATAGTCATAATTAGAAGTTGGACTGGATCTCTAATATGGAGCATTTTACATATTTTGTAGGTGATAAATATATATTTGATCAGGAGGAAGATATCTTCCACATTTTAAAACAGTGAAGAAAAGCAGAGAATAAGGAGGAACTGGATTGAGTTAAAAGTCATGCCTAACAAGATTTTCATAGGGAGAATATCTTGTACCAGCTTTAGGTCGAAATGCCAATATTTAATTCTGGCTCAACCACAAGATTTCATTATTTCTGACTTTCTTCTGCCTTCATCTAAAAGTCATCTTTAAACAATGTGACTCATGGGAGTATGAGGAAGGCTGTGTCACAAAAGGGAATCACTGTTGTCATCCTCTGGGAGAAATAGTTTAGATCTCTGATCTCTGTATTCTCTTTAAACCTGCTCTTTTCTGTCTGTGTGTGTGTGTTTTTTTTTTCCTTTTTATATCATTCTGGCTTTGCTCTATTTTTCACCACTCGACTGTGGAAGAGAAAGGAAAAGACAGAGAGAAATATCGATGTGAGAGAAACACATTGATTGGTTGCTTCCTGTAGGAGCCCCAACCAGGGCCCAGGCCAGGGAGGAGCCTGCAACCATAGTATGTGCCCTTGACCTGAATCAAACACAGGACCCGTTGGCCGCAGGCTATCTACTGAGCCAAACCGGCTAGGGTGCTAATTTATTTATTAAAAAAAACACAACGTATTGAAGTATAATTTACCAACAATAAAGTGCATTCATCTTCAGTGCACTGTTCAATGAATACTGACAATTGAAACCAATGTAATCACCACAATTAACATATATAATATTGGCATTACCAAAACGTCCCCTCATGTCTGACTCTTTACAGTTAATTTTTCTACTCCACACTTGGTTCAAAAAATACTGATAAATTTTCTGTCACTATAGGTTATTTTCTCCTTTCTTTAACTTCATAGAAATTAAATTATACAATATGTATAATTTAAGGTCTTGTATGTTTTATACAATATACTAGAGCCCCAGTGCACAAAATTCGTGCATGGGTAGGATCCTTAGGCCTGGCCGGCAATCAGGGCCGATTAGGGTCCCCACTTCCCCGCCACCCCGCCTCCCTCTTCCCTTGCTTCCAAAGCACCCTGCTGCCACCGCTGGTCACCCGCCATGTTCCTCACCGCTCCCTGGTGGTCAGTGCACATCATAACAAGCAATGGAACTCCCAGCCTCAAGGTGGAACTCCCCAGGGGACAATTTGCATATTAGCCTTTTATATATATAGATAATTTGTGATACCCGTCTATGTTTGATGTCTGTCAGTAATTTGTTTATTGTTTATGCTGAGATATATTCTTTTTATTACATATGTCATAATTTGTTTTCCATTTAATGAAAAACATTGAGCAGTTTTTCTAGTTTGGGGCTATTATGAATAAAGTTGCTAAGAACATTTCTATACAAATCCTTTTGTAGAACTGTGCTTTTTTTAAATAAAATTCTTGCTAAATGCTTTCTAGTGAGCTCATTGAATAGTATAACTTTATGCATGATTAACCTTATAAGAAAAGGCCAGAATGTTTACCCTTTTGCTTTCAAGAGTTTCATTTTATCACATCATAGCTAAGTTTTTTTTTTAATTTTATTTAGTCTAATAGGTGTGTGGTATGCCTCATTTTGTTTTTACTTTATATGTCCCCATTACAATAGCATACTGACCATTCATTTATCTTATTTTGTAAGCAGTTTACTATTTTGCCTATTTTTGAAGTAAATACTTTGTTCTCTTGCTATTTAATTTGAAATGTCCTTTATATATATTTCTATACTAAATATATATATGTAATTTATAACTTGACATTTTATTTAATTAATGGTATCTTTTAAAGAACAGAGATGTTTAATATTAATGAAATCCGATTTGATCGTTATGGTTTGTGCTGTTGCTGTCCTGTTTAAGAAAGATATCTTAAGGAAATTATGAAGATTTTTTTCACCATGTTTCCATATATTACTAGGGCTTGTTATTTTTTAAGAATCAAGGGTGATACTTTCACCATATAGAAATATATTTCTCAATCACCATTTTCCCCAAAGAATATCTTTTCTCCAATTATTTATTTTACCACCAAAATTTCTAAATTCTCAGTTCCAATTCAGTAATCTATTTATCTATCCTCATGTCAGTGCCACTGTGTTGCATACTGTAACTTTGTAGTAAATCTTGAAATCATCTACTGAAATTTCTCTAACTTTGTACATCTTTTTCAATATTGCATCTTTTTAAAGTCCTTGTCTGCTAATTCTTTTATCTCACATTCCTAAGATTTATTTTCTTCTGTTTATAGGACACATTTCCCTGCTTCTTGGCATATTTAGTTATTTATTGGTTGAATACTGAACCTACTGACTTTTACATTGTTTAATGTCTGTCTGTATTCTGTCCTCTAACCTAGTACATGTTATTTAGGTAGAAGGTTAAGTTACTAAAGAATTAGCTTGGTCCTTTTGAGGCTGTTTTTAACTTTCATCATGGTGAGTATAAAGTGGCCAATACTATGGCTAGTTTTAACCCTGCAAAGTTTTTCCTTCTGGAACCTTTACTGGAGACCCTGGGTGCACAACAAGATCTCTCCACTTTGACTGGTGGTATCTCAGCTGTCCCTCAGCAGTGTATTGTCTCTAGGAACTGATCAGCTCACCGTAAATCTAATAGCCCTTTCTTGCCTGGCCTGGTGTAGCTTTACTGGCATGTGGAGCTAAGGTATGTAGCGAAATATTCAAGGAAAACCATGTGCAGATTTCTAGAATTTTTTCTCTGTATATGTCCCTTCTTTCTAAGACACTGGCCCACAATTTCCAGCTCTGGCAGCAGTTTAAATCTGATCTTTGCTAAATTAGTGAATCCACTGTGCTTTGTCTGAGTTCATCTTTTAAGTCTAAGGTCTAGAAAGATCAGAATATCAGGCAGAATATCAGGCTTTTTTCTTTCCCCTCAGGAATTAATCCTTTATTCCCTACTAGAGGCCCTGTGCATGAAATTCATGCACGGGGGTGTGTGTCTCTCAGCCCAGCCTGCACCTTCTCCAATCTGGGACCCATCGAGAGATGTCCGGCTTCCTGTTTAGGCTCGATCCCAGTCCCTCTCATAATCCAGGACTGCTGGCTCCCAACTGCTCACCTGCCTCTGCCTGATTGCCCCTAACCACTTCTGCCTGCCAGCCTGATCACCCCCTAACCACTCCCCTGCCAGCCTGATTGATGCCTAACTGCTCCCCAGCCAGCCTGTTTTCCCCTAACTACCCTCCCCTGAAGGCCTGGTCACCCCTAACTGCCCTCTCCTGCAGGCCTGGTCACCCCTAACTGCCCTCTCCTGCAGGCCTGGTCACCCCTAACTGCCCTCCCCTACAGGCCTGGTCACCCCCAACTGCTCTCCCCTGCAGGCCTGGTCCCCCTCAACTGCCCTCCCCTGCAGATCTGGTCCCCCCCAACTGCCCTCCTCTGTCAGCCCAGTCACCCCTAACTAACCTCCCTGCTGGCCTGGTCACCCCTAACTGCTCTCCCCTGCAGGCCTGGGTCCCCCACAACTGCCCTCCCTTGCAGGCTTGGTCCCTCCCAACTGCCCTCCCCTACTGGCCTGATCGCCCACAACTGCCCTCCCCTGCAGGCCTGATCCCTCCCAACTGCCCCTCCTCCTGGCCATCTTGTGGTGGCCATCTTGTGTCCACATGGGGGCAGCCATCTTTGACCACATGGGGGCAGCCATCTTGTATGTTGGAGTGATGGTCAATTTGCATATTACTCCTTTATTAGATAGGATAGTCCAGTATGTAAAAATATTTGCTTATTTATTTGTTGTTTTGTTTGTTGTCTACTTGCCTATACTGGAATGACAAATATTATACCTATTACCTCATAATGCCCAGAAAGGGCAATCTCTCCCATTTATTTTCAAGGCTTGTGTAACACTGCCAAAAACCCCAAACAAAACACAATAATACAGCAGAGCTCTATATTTTTATGAATAGAAATGCAATGGAATTCAATAAATTTGTGTCAAGTTGATTATAGTAAGATATTTAAAAACACTGGCCTAAACTGAATAGATATTTGTAAAGGCTGCCCTAGCACCTATCTATAGAACCAGTAACATTTGTTTCAGGGTTTCTGTAATGACTGAATATTATAGAATGTCAGCACATCCTATTTAATAAAAGAGTAATATGCAAATTGACCATCACTCCAAGACACAAGATGGCTGCCCCCATGTGGTCAAAGATCCTGCCCCCATGTGGACACAAGATGGCCACCACAAATGGCCTGCAGGGGAGGGCAGTTGTGGGCAGTTTGAGGAGACCAGGCCAGCAGACGAGGGCAGTTGGGGGTGACCAGGTTGGCAGAGGAGGGCAGTTGGGGAGGACAAGGCCTGCAGGGGAGGGCAGTTGTGGGCGATCAGGCAAGCAGGGAGGGCAGTTAGGGGTGATGGGGCCAGCAGAGGAGGGCAGTTGGTGGAGACCAGGTCAGCAGGGGAGGGCAGTTGGGGGGACCAGGACTGCAGGGGAGGGCATTTTGGGGGGGGGGGACCAGGCTTGCAGGGGAGGGCAGTTGTGGGAGATCAGGCCAACAGGGAGGGTGGTTAGGGGTGACTGGGCCAGCAGGGGATGGCAGTTGGGGGGGGGCAGGCCTGCAGGGGAGGGCCATTGGGGGGGGAACCAGGCCTGCAGGGGAGGACAGTTGCAGGGGGGTACCCAGGCCTGTAGGGGAGGGCAGTTGGGGGTACCAGGCCTGCAGGGGAGGGCAGTTGGGGGGACAGGCCTTCAGGGGAGGGCAGTTGTGTGTAATTAGGTCAACAGGGAGGGCAGTTAGGGGTGACCGGGCCAGCAGAGGAGGGCAGTTGGGGGTGACCAGGCCTGCAGTGGAGGGCAGTTGGGGGGGACCAGGCCTGCAGGGAAGGGCCATTGTGGGGGGACTAGGCCTACAGGGGAGGGCAGTTGGTGGGGGCCAGGCCTTCAGGGGAGGGCAGTTGGGGGTATCAGGCCTGCAAGGGAGGGCAGATGGGGGGGCAGGCCTGCAGGGGAGGGCAGTTAGGGGTGAACAGGCTGGCAAGGGAGGGCAGTTGGGGGCAACCAGGCCTGCAGGGGAGGGCAGTTAGGGGTGACCAGGCCTGCAGGGGAGGGCAGTTAGGGGCAATCGGGCTGGCAGGGGAGTGGTTAGGGGGTTATCAGGCTGGCAAGCAGAAGTGGTTAGGGGCAATCAGGCAGAGGCAGGCAAGCTGTTGGGAGCCAGGATTCCTGGATTGTGAGAGGGATGTCTGACCGCCTAAACGAGTGGTCGGTCATCCCTCAAAGGGCCCCAAATTGGAGAGGGTGCAGGCTGGGCTGAGGGACACACCCCACCCCCGTGCACGAATTTCGTGCCCCAGGCCTCTAGTCTATATATATAACAGCCTAAGTGACCATCCAACTGGTAGCTATGACACACACTGACCACCAGGAGGCAAATGCTCAACTCATAGGCATGGAAACATGGAACAGACTGATGAATTTCAGGGGGAAGTGGGGAGGAAGGAGGGTAGGACGAGATTAACCAAAGATCTTATATGCATACTAGAGGCCCGGTGCGCAGATTCGTGCAACTATAGGATTCCTCAGCCTGGCCTGTGGGGATCCGGCCAAAACTGGCTTTCTTACATCCCATGAAGTATATATATACACATATATATATATGTGTGTGTGTATATATATATATGTATGTGTATATATATATATATAATTGACTGCCCCACCCTCAAAGATAGTGGTGCCCACAGCCAATAAGGAGGGAATATGCTAATTGACTGCCCCACCCTCAAAGATGGCGGCACCCTCAGCCAATAAGGAGAGAATATGCTGACTGCCACGCCCTTAAAGATGGCGACACCTACAGCCACAGGATGGCGGCACCCAGTCCTCTCAGCCCCGCCAGGGCGGCAGATGCGCAGCAAGGCCAGGCCCACCCCCAGGCAGGCCTGGCCACTCCACGCACCTGCCTCTGGAGTTCCCCAGTTCCCTCAGCCCCCCAGCTGCCCAGGGCCAGCCCAAGAAGCAGGCAAGCCTCGGATGGTGGCTGCCCAGCCACCCAGGGCCGCCCGAGGCTCAGGTAAGCAGGGCCGGCTGAGGCTTGCGCTGCTGGCAGTGGCAGCAGCAGAGGTGTGATGGGGTGTCACCTTCCCCTGATCGCTGGGTCACCTCCCGTGCCCCTGAGGGCTCCCGGACTGTGAGAGAAGGCAGGCCGAGCTGAGGGACCCCCCACTCCAGTACATGAATTTTCATGCACCAAGCCTCTAGTACAGTAGTTCTCAACCTTTCTAATGCCACGACCCTTTAATACAGTTCCTCATGTTGTGGTGACCCCCAACCATAAAATTATTTCCGTTGCTACTTCATAACTGTAATTTTGCTACTGTTATGAATCGTAATGTAAATATCTGTGTTTTCCAATGGTCTTAGGCAACCCTGCTAGCAGTTCTCAATCTGTGCATCATGACCCACAGATTGAGAACCACTGCTGTAGAGCCTAAAACCATCAGAAAACACAGATATTTACATTACGATTCATAACAGTAGCAAAATTACAGTTATGAAGTAGCAATGAAAATAATTTTATGGTTTGGGGTCACCACAACATGAGGAACTGTATTAAAGTGTCACGGCATTAGAAAGGTTGAGAACCACTGCTCTAGTATATATATGAAAACAAAAAGATATATATATATCTTTTTGTTTTCATAGCAGTTCAATAAATCTTCAGTGTATAGTTATTAAAAATTAAAGTTCTTAACATAGTAAAGAAATACATTTCAAATCAAAATTAGTACCAAAATAATGAATTAAATTATGAAACAATTGTCAATAATATACAAGGAATAATGTCTGATGTCATAATTTTTAAGATTTGTCAAGCATTATTTTGAGCACTTTAGATTCAAATCACAGAGGCACTTAGAAATTCTTCAACTTTTTGGGGGGTAGGGGGGTGTTAGCTAATTGATTTATATGACAATGATAATATCAATGGAAGCTAGTAATGACTAACATTAAAAATTTAAGGTAATTCTAGTGATTATTAGTAATAATTTTGGATTCTCCACCAATTGGCATTTCATCAATACCACAAATATAATTTCCTGCATATTTGCCAACCTATGGGTCTGTTTCTTCATTTTGCTTATATGAAGCAAATAATGGACAGCAGTGCATATTAGAATTAATAAATATTTCATTGTTTCAGATGTTATGTTCTAAACCTGAGCATTTTATTTGTTAAGATTCTGAGGCAAACTGTATAATCTTTCTGAGCCTCAGGTTACTCAGCTGTGAAATATGGTTAAAATAACTGATTTATGGAGTTAGGGACATTGGAGACAATATAGATAAGAGGCCTAGTTCATCACAGGCAAAAAAAAGAGACTCACCTTTACTTTGTACATCATTTTTAAAAATACTCAAATCCAACAATTTGCCTTTAAAAGATATTTGACCTTCAATTTAGTATTACATTGCATACATATTGTTAAACTCCATAGTCATGAATTAACAGTTTGGAAAAGGAATTTTTCTGTCAATTTACAAAATGTTGGTAAAGCAGATCTCAGGAGTACCTATTGTTGATTCTCATGAATTTTTCTTTTCTGCTTGACTTCCCTTTTCATGGAAAGCTGCCTGTTTTACTGAAGATTGCTGTTTGCATTTAGTATAGATTTGTTCTTGTTAATATTTTATTAGTTACTATTTTTAGTGTATTAATAAAGACGATTTCTAACTCTTTTCTCTCCAGGCTTTTGTAAGTGGATTGTACTACAAATTGAAGTGCTTGGGAAATCTGTTGGTTTTGCACATTTTATAAGCCCTTTGCAAAATAGTGTTGGGGCTCAAGCTTCCAAATAGTCACCAGCCTAGAGCAAAGCATATTGGCAGGATCCCACACACCTGCATGGCTCACTTGTATATTCTCTCTCTCTCTCTCTCTCTCTCTCTCTCTCTCTCTCTCTCTCTCTCTCTCCGCCCCCCTTTTTGGACAGCCCAGTTGAATGGTGATACTTTTTTTTACTTCTATTAATTAGAAAATAAACCTTGCCTTTAATAATAGCTCTTTCTATAATTTTAAAATGTTGGTAACATAGACCTTGCATTTGCACAGTAGTTCCCCAAACCTTTCAGTAATATAACATTCATTTAACAAAATCTATATGATAAGTGATGTTTGAGATGGCTCAGTTTTAAACTGTGAAATAGACTGTGAATATATATAAATATATTTAACTATTAGTAATGCACAATTTACTTAGCATTGATTAGGTGTTAGCCACTGTTAACATTTTCTTCTGTACTTGTATTTTACCTCTACTTTGTGAAGAAAGAAGTATTTTGAACCCTCATTTTATGTTTCATAAAACTGAAACAAGACACATAACCATAATTACGCAGCTGGTAACTAACAAAGCTACATTTGTGTCAATACTTTATTAGAAGTGCAAAACAGGAGAAACCAAGATGGCGGCATAGGTAAGCACCTAAACTGCTGCCTCGCACAACAATTTCAAAACTACAACTAAAAGGCAGAACGGACACCATCCAGAACCACAGGAAAGCTGGCTGAGTGGAAATTCTACAACTAGAAGGAAAGAGAAAAGCTCACAGAGAATTGGAGGTACTGCAAAGGGTCTTTGTGCGTGCAGAGAGGAAGGGCGGCTGAGAGCCTGGCTGACTTTCTCTGGCGGAAGGGGGAAGGAAGCCCCTGACCGCACTGAACCCCAGTTCTGACTGCACTGAACCCCAGATCCGGGCGAGCCCCTGGGGACCCACGCTCTTACGGGGGAGTCTGGACTCTGGGGCGGAGACTCGGGAGCCAGGGAAGGTGGAGGACTGAAAGTGCGCGCTTGCCAGTGCGCACAAAGGCTGCGGAGGTTGCCACAGGCTTTCCCTAGTGGAAGGGAGTTGGAGGTTCCTGACTCCACTGGGCCCCAGTTCTGACTGCACTGAACCCCAGTTCCAGGCGAGCCCCTGGGGACCCATGCTCTTGTGGGGGGAGTCTGGACTCTCGGGCGGAGACTCAGGAGCCAGGGAAGGTGGAGGTCTGAAGGCGCGCATGTGCACGCAAGGGTAAGGCTGACAGGAAGCCAAGACTGAGACTCCACCCCATCCAAGCTGAGCACAGAGGCTATTGCAATTTGGCAAGTCTAATCCTATAAGGCTGTCTCCAGCACCAAACTTCTCCCAGCATAGACACAGCTGATCCTTACAGCCAACTGGCCTGGAGGTCAATTCTTCCCAGTGATACCAACAACAATCAAGACTTAATTACAACAAGGCTGTACACACAGTCCACAAAGGGGTGCACCAAGAGTGTCCACCTCAGGTTAACTGGGGAGGCAGACCCACTGGGCCATATTGGAAACCTAGCACACAAATCTACCTTACCAACTCAGGGAAGCAGTGAAAATGCGGCGTCAAAGAATCAGATCACAAACAGAAGAAATGGAGGAAAACAAACGACTGGATATAGAATTCAAAACCACGGTTATAAGGCTTTTTAAGAATATCCTAGAAAAGGCCGATAAATATAACGAGACCCTCGAAGATATGAAAAAGGACCAACTAGAAATTAAACATACACTGACTGAAATAAAAAATATTATACAGAGACCCAAAAACAGACAAGAGGAACACAAAAATCAAGTCAAAGAATTGAAATACAAAGAAGCAAAAAACACTCAACCGAAAAAGCAAAAAGCAAAAAAAAAAAATCCAAAAAGTTGAAGATAGTGTAAGAAGACTCTGGGACAACTTCAAGCGTACCAACATCAGAATTATGGGGGTGCCAGAAGAAGAGAGAGAGCAAGATACTGAAAACCTATTTGAAGAAATAATGACTGAAAACTTCCCCCACCTGGTGAAAGAAATAGACTTACAAGTCCAGGAAGCCCACAGAACCCCAAACAAAAGGAATCCAAAGAGGACCACACCAAGACACATCATGATTAAACTGCCAAGAGCAAAAGACAAAGAGAATATTAAAAGCAGCAAGAGAAAAACAGTTAATTACCTACAAGGGAGCACCCATACGACTGTCAGCTGATTTCTCAACAGAAACTATGCAGGCCAGACGGGAGTGGCAAGAAATTTTCAATGTGATGAATAGCAAGAACCTACAACCAAGATTACTCTACCCAGCAAAGCTATCATTCAGAATTGAAGGGCAGATAAAGAGCTTCACAGATAAGAAAAAGCTAAAGGAGTTCACCACCAAACCAGTATTATATGAAATGCTGAAAGGTATTCTTAAAGAAGAGCAAGAAGAAAAAAGTAAAGATAAAAATTATGAACAACAAATACATATCTATCAACAAGTGAACCTAAAAATCAAGTGAATTAAAAACCTGAGGAACAGAATAATCTGGTGAATATAATAGAATCAGGGGCATAGAAAGGGAGTGGACTGATAATTCTCAGGAGGAAAGGGGTATGGGGGGTTCATGAAGTGACTGGACAAAAATCATACACCTATGGATGAGGACAGTGGGGGGGAGGTAAGGGCAGAAGGTGGGGTGGGAACTGGGTGGAGGGGAGCTATGGGGGGAAAAAGGAGAAATAATTGTAATAATCTGAATAAAGATTTATTAAAAAAAAAAGAAGTGCAAAACAAATTTGAATATTGATCTAACTTATCAAAGTATAAAATATTTTAAAGTTTAAATGATCAAAATAATGGATTAGTCAATTAGACCTTACATTTAAGAAGTGACATGCTTCTCATTATCCTTAGTTGTTCTACTTCTGATAATAGATAAGTATCCTATCTAATAAAGAGGTAATATGCAAATTGACCTTCACTCCAACACACAAGATGGCCACCCCATGTGATCAAAGATGGCCGCACCCATGTGGACACAAGATGGCCGCCACAAGATGGCCTGCAGGGGAGGGCAGTTGTGGGCGATCAGGCCAGCAGGGAAGGGCAGCTGGGAGGGACTAGGCCAGCAGGGGAGGGCAGTTAGGGGCAATCGGGAAGGCAGGTAGGCGAGCGTTTGGGAGCCAGCAGTCCTGGATTGTGAGAGGATGTCCAACTGCCCGTTTAGGCCCGATCCCACTGGAATCAGGCATAAACGGGCAGTCGGACATCCCTCAAGGTGTCCCAGATTGGAGAGGGTGCAGGGTGGGCTGAGGGACACACACCCCCTGTGCACGAATTTCATGCACCGGGCCTCTAGTGTTACTAATAATTTTCATACAACTGTTTCCCCCACAAATACCATTTTGGAAATTAATTTTGATTCACCATTCTAGAAAGAAGACTCTTATGTTTTTTGTTTTTACACAGAGATGTGAAGTGGCTTGTTCCTCCAACTGCTCACTCCCTTTCATCATGTCTTTCCACCAAGATGCCGATGCCCCAAAACCTGGTGCTAAAGGTAGGGACAGCTGGTTCTCATCTGCATCCTGGACTCATGAAGGTACATGGAGTGGCCAAGTTCAATAACCATTAAAAATAGTTGTGTTGCCTGGCTGACATTGGTCAGTGGTTGAGCGTCGACCTATGAACCAGGAGGCCATGGTTCAATTCCTGGTCAGGGCATATGCCCAGGTGTGGGCTCCATTTCCAGTGTGGGGCATGCAGGAGGCTGCTGATCAATGATTCTCTCTCATCATTGGTGTTTCTTTCTCTCTCTCTCTCGCCCTTCCTCTCTGAAATCAATAAAATTGTATTTAAAATAAAATAGTTGTGTTGTGTTTATGTTATTTTAGTTTTCTCAAAATATATCTCAGATCTCATATTAAGGCCCAATAAAGCAGAGTGCTAAAGAGTTAATTAAATGAAATATGAGGCAGATATATTTGTTAGAAAAAAGATTATCTATTCAACTAGAATTTTCTACCCTTCAACTAGGAAATAATTTAGTGGGTGTTGTAAGCATTGCTAAAATTACATTTTTAAAAAATCCTTTGATCTCTTTAAAGCAATGATGCATATAAAAGTAAGGTTATTTAGCTTTAGCCATTTTGGCTCAGTGGATTGGCCTGCAGACCAAAGGGCCTGGGGTTTGATTCTGGTCTAGGGTCTGTGCCTTGGTTGTAGGCTCCTCCCTGGCTCAGGCCCTGGTTCGGGGCTCCTGCAAGAGGCAACCAATTGATGTGTTTCTCTCACACAGATGCTTCTCTCTATCTTTCCCTCTCTATTCTGCTCTCTCTAAAAAATCAATGGAAAAATATCCTCGTGTGAGGATTAAAAAAAAAAAAAAGGTTATTTGTTTGTTATATATTCAAAATTCATCATTGAAAAAAAAAGAGAGAGAGACAGTTTATTTCAATATTTTGGCTTGAAGTAAAATGGATTTGTTTTAGGTAAATGGACAACATGATCAACCATAATACTTGCAGTTTTAATAGCTTACATTTGTCTGTTTAATTGTTAATAGTATGATTGACTCCTCATGACAGAGCTTGTTGATCTTTTTTTTTTTTTTAAATATATTTTATTGATTTTTTACAGAGAGGAAGGGAGAGGGATAGAGAGCTAGAAACATCGATGAGAGAGAAACATCGATCAGCTGCCTCCTGCACACCTCCCACTGGGGATGTGCCCGCAACCAAAGTACATGCCCTTGACTGGAATCGAACCCGGGACCCTTCAGTCCGCAGGCCGATGCTCTATCCACTGAGCCAAACCGGATTCGGCAAGCTTGTTGATCTTGGCAAATGAAAATCTTATAATGCATGTAAGTTTGTTGGTAATATATTTATGCCCTTAAAGATCATTGTGTTGGTTCATTTTGTGGAGGTGTGGGGGTGAGGGGGCTATGATTTTTTGCAGTATGGAAAAAAGTAGGATTAGAGATTATGGTTACCTCTTTAATTTCAATCTATGATAAAGCAGATATTGGCATGAGTTATAAAGTTTGATTTTACTGTTTGATCAAATTTATTTGGAAATTGCTAAGTTCCCCTTCCTTTTTATAACTATTATTATTAGTTTAACTCTCTACATTTTTACCTGAAGGCAGAGGTGCAATCAATTTAAGGTAAAGGAAAATACTGTTGACTGTGTAAAATAGTGTTCAAATTTGTCAAATGCCTTAAAATAAAGTTCTTTACTAAAAGTAATATTGCTTTGGAGCAAATGGGAGAAAATAGATCATACTTTTATAACAATGAGTTGAATTGATTACTCAATAGTATTTCTAACAGTTTCATATATCTGTGAAAATATCTTTCACCTCTAATGTTATATATGCCTGTGAATTTGCATATGTCATAATGTTTTCTGGCCATATTTTATTCTGAGAGGTAGTTTCAATAAGTCAATGAACTCAAGAAATATGTATAACTGAGGAAGGTGGCAAGCAAATTTAAAAATAATAACCTAAACCTTAAAAGGCTATATAGAAAGCAGCAAAGTATAAAATGGTGGTCATTAAGGAAGCATCAACAATTAAACTCATCTGGAGATTGAACACCTGAGTGCAGCAGATTGATTTCTTATTATTCAGCCTATCGTTTCCCTCACCTCTCTTGCCAATGATAGACTTTCAACATAATTTAAAACAACAGCTTGCTTTTAAGAAGTCATTTGCTAAAGAACTTAATCTATACTTTAAGGTCAGTCATTTCTCAGTAAAGTTTATAAATATCAACAATACATTTTCTTTTCCAATCATTGTATTAGGAATAAAAAAGAGCTGAACTAAAATAGGATATATGAGTAATCTAGATTTTCTGGACCCTAAGATTAAATTTGTTCTTATCATCTAGATGTTGGTTATGTTTCAGAACTGAATAAATAGCTTGCTTTTATGTCCATTAGATATTGACCAGTCCTATAATATCTTACTTTTACCGTCATTTGCTTTATAAGTGTGGAGTTAAATTGAAGATATTATTTTTCAAAATTATTAAAGCAGAAGCTTATTTAAAAAAAAAAAGACTGCCAAGAATCTGAAATAAACATATTTGGAAGAAAAATATAAATTGTGGCCATCCTTTTCTAATGCCAGTTTTAAAAGGCTTTGTTTGTGGTGATTACTTGATAGAAGTAATAATAATGCATGCACTTTCTGTTTACCAAAGTTCTGTTTTTTTACCTTGCTCTGAAATCTGGGATTGCTCTTCTATGCCTTTTTTCACAAACATCTTCATCCAAAGCCTCAGAACTTGAGTCTTTTCTATCATGTTTGATAATGAATTACATCTTGTTTTTTTCTGGAGAATGTGTAGAATATATTGCAATACCAAACTTCACATTTAGACCACAATCTGAGAACACAGGTAGTAGATGATAATTAAGTCTCTAATTTGTTAATTAAATTTTGATATAACAATAGATGGTTGAACACATTGTGGTATAAAAGATAATATATTTAAAATTTCTTTAAAATTAATGTTAGTGTTTATATTTTTTACCCAAGTAATCTGTTATTTAATCTATAGGACTATTGTGATGGGATAGTTTTTTTAGCCAATAAGAAACCTAAATTCCAGAGAGATTAAATTAATTTTAAATAAAATAAAACTAGGGCATCCTTTTCTACATTAATTTTGATTGGAAAACCATGTTGCATCATTGTGCCATTCATACAATCTTATTAATAAGTCATTTGTTGAGTATTTATAAAGTGGATATCATTCTAGCATTTATTTGAGAATTCATTGGAATTAGCTGTTTTAGTTTTGTTATGGCTAAAACATATATTTATAGGTTTACATATGATTTTTTATATTTATTTACTGGCTTTAAATATATGTATATATATTTACTAGCTTTACAGTTTATTGAGAAGAGGGGAAACAATGTAGATATAATCTTACCTAATAATAGACAAACATGCAAATTTACCGTACATCCGCTACACCACCAGCCAATCAGGAGTGATATGCAAATTAACCCAACAAAGATGGCGGTTAATTTGCATACACAGTCGCCAAGTGAGGGGGTGGCAGGACGCTTGCATCGTTGCCATGGTGACGACGCAGGCGTTCTGCCCCACCCCTGGTCTCTCACGGCCTCTGGGCAGTGTGGGAAGGCAGGGCCAGAGCAGAAAGAGGCAGCTCCTGGAGCATAAAGAGGTGGCTCTGGGTCCTGAGTGGAAAGGGACTGGGCTGGAGTGGAAAGGCGGTGCCAGCAGCCAGGAAAAGGAAAGCCCATTCTAGCACCAATCTTCATGCATCGGGCTTCTAGTATAAATAGAATTATGGACAGTAGATCCTCCCCTGATTACTTTTTGTGGTAACAGTTCCAAGGAATTGAAATCAAAATATGTTAAAACTCTATAGTGACAAAATTGTCCCAGGGAATGTCTTATTATAAATAATCAAACAACATTTATTGGATGAGTGAGTTGTTTTTTAATCAATTAATTAATTAACCCAGCTCTTCTACAAGTCTTATGCTTCATTTTTTTTTCCCAAATCTATCCTTTCTTCAAATATTCAAGACATGTTTAATTTACTTTGCATTGTGTCACCGTTGGGAAATGACCTAAGTAGATATTTCCTGTGTAAAACAGTAAAGCTCTCATTTTAAGTTGGATCTACCTTGAGCTATAAATAACATTTGAATTTGGAGAAATCTTAAATGACTTCCCATTTTATGTATGTATTTTTTACCCTAATAGGACTAGGAAAATGAGAAAGTGCCAAGGAGTAGGTATAAAGAAAGGAATGACTACACTTATTATTCCTAAAATTTACGGGTTAGTTGTAAAATTATTATTGACTTTTCTGCATTTATTTTGCTAATCTTAAATATATAAGCATCACAGATTGTGTGTATGATCAATTTATGATCATATTCTGTTGCCCTATTACTGTTCTGGAATTTGCAGTTGCATTGGCCCCAAGTAAAGGACAAATTACCTCAGAGCAAGCTGTATAAATAAAGATTTTACAGTCATTTACATAAGGAAGAGCAGTGGGGAAATTAAGTCATCAAATAACACATGGTCTCTGAGCTCTGCAGAACTCAGCAGAACCTGTACTGTAGCAGTCAATCTCGCAATCATTTTACCTACAAATATGTTGCATAGATTTAATTTTTATACAAGTAATTATGACACTAAATATAAAATAAGACTTCACACAACATTATTTTCATTGTATTTTATGAGCACGATTGAATTATCTGGATCTTCAAAGTAATTCTCTGTTAAAATTAATACTTTTTTTAAAGACAAAAAAGTCAATAATAAAATTATAAACCACAAACTGGTCCAGCATACTCAAAAAATACAAGAAAAGTGATAAAGGATCATTTAAAAAAATTTAATTCATTGGTAATATTTTTAAATTCCAAAAATGTGTGCCATATTAAATAAATATTAATTTGAATTTTACTGATTTAGTGAGAAATTTTAGTATTTTTATTTGAAAATGTGATTAAATGGAGTTTCAGAATTGCAAGTAAAATATGTTTTGTCTATACATATTTTAGTAATATTATAAAAGTTAATGACACTTGAAATTAAGGAGCATTTGGTTTTATATTTTTTATTTAAAAAGGGCCCAAAGATTTAAAAATTTGAAAAAACCAAGAAAGTCCTAATTATGTTTTCCTTTCATTGTAAACCAATGTTTGATATTTTTAATATTTTCTCTTTATTTCATAATTAGTAGCAATAAAATGCCCATAAATATACTATACACTATATTTATGCCATAAATATACCATTTAAAATTTAACTTTATTATTGAAAGAATTTCCCCCATTGACCCCTCCACCCCACACCCACCCCAGCAAGCCTACCACAGTATTAAGATTTTTAACATGTGAATGTTCATTTTACAGATAACAGAGAAAATTAAACAGCACTTTCTTCTCTCTGCAAGGGGTTTAAGGGAACCCAGTAAGTAATTAAGACAGGTGGTATCAGGAGAAGTGAAGCAAGCCAAATGACTTAGTGTTATTTAAATTAAAAGTACAGATACATGCCCCACTTGTAATGGAAACGTGTTCCTAAGAATGAAATCAGTGGAAAACTTTCATGTATTCCTGGCCTTGTTATCTGAACTGCCATAATAAAATGCTGTGACTGAGTCAGAGCGGGACTATGACATGACATTGATAAGTTCATCTGTAAATTCCTTTCTAGAGGACACGACCAATCACAGTAGCTCACACACCTCTCTCCAGCATCAGTAAAGTCCCTGTTTTCTCATGGCTTTCCCTCTGTCAGCTACCTATTCATTTCCATTTCCACACACACACACCACAAAATGTCAAAGAGCCAAAATTCCATCCTAGTCTAGGGAACTTTTCTAGGTCCTATACCTCAATTTCAATTCAGTATCTATTGTTAGATAATAATTTTACTTAATTAGCACAAGTATAGAAACTTATAATACAACATTCTTTTAGAATTGCACTATATATAATATTCGACACTGTATCTAATGATAATAAAGATCTAAAGGGGCTGTGTATGTGGAGAGAGAGAGACAAATACAGAGGGAAATAGAGTAAAGAAATCAATAGAAATACTGAAATGTTCTTGGAAGAATGATTTAAAGAAATTAATCATAGACTAAAAGAGCATATCATGACCTCACTGATAGATACTATTATCCACTCAAAATAAAATATTTTATGTGTTCCTATTACTCAGACTTTCTGCTTCTCTGCTGAGATGATACATATAATACTGATCACATGCATGTGTGTAAAACTGTCTTATTTATTTGTTCAATCTCTGTGTTTCTGTGCCTGATATATGTAGGTTTTGGAATGATTTTTATATATATGACAGTTTCTGATCACAAGGAGCTTATAATTTAGAACAGAAAGAACAGCCCTTATATGGAGACAAGATAGTGAGAATAGCTAAGTGGCTAATAAAACCTACAAAAAACATTTTAAAGAGATGACAGATTTATGGCTGAGGAAGTTCCAAAGTCTTTTTAAAAAGTAGATATGACATTGACATATAAATATGGAGTGAGGAAATTGCATGTAGAAGAAACATGAACAAAAATGTTAGGTGGGAATTAAGACATGAGTAGCTGGGGCGAGGACTGCTCTGGGGTGCTGAACAGGGGCTGTACCAACATTGCCTTCGGACCACCTCACTAGGGCCTCCAGCAGCCAGCAGCCCTCCAGCAGGCAGGTTCAGAGGCAGTTGGTTCTTGACTTGGCATAAGCTCAGGGAAAATTATATGACCTCAATGTGACCTTCCTGGGGCCCTGAACTAATTATTATAAAATTTGTATTTAGATTTTGACCCTGCCCCTCCATGTGTTTTTCTGTATGCATTATGGGTAAGGGCATACCCACAAGAAATATAGTTTCTGATAATCATCCCTGAATGCAAATGAAAGGCTCCACCCAGAAAATCCCTCTTTTAAACCCAGGAGTTGAGGGGACATGCTCTCTTGCCATTCTCTCTCTCTCTCTCTCTCTCTCTCTCTCTCTCTCTCTCTCTCTCTTCTCTCTCTCTCTCTCTTTCTCTCCCCCCCCTCCCTCTAGGGAGCACTGCCATGCCATTTCCTTTCCCCTTCCTTTCCCCCACAGGCACAACCTCTAATGGACCCCATGAGACTTGCAACCAGGGAAGATGGGCAGCTGCAGTTCATTCCAGGCTAACCCTGAACCTGTCTCCAAGGTCCGCTTTTCTTGACTTCTCAGTGAGCTAAAGTAGCCCAGCCATGGGTAGCTCTCACCATTTTTATCTCCCATGCACCTTCGGGACTTGCTGGCACCTCATTTGGAATGTATCCTCAATAAACCCCATTTTGCTTTACTTTTATTTTCATTGACCTTAAAATCTTTTCTGTGTCGCCAAAAAGAACCGAAGTCTGAGCCGGTAACCCCAGCCAGTAGTAAAATCAGAAAAGGCAACATATGGACTCTGTTGTACAGTATATTGCTAAATTGCCCATATGGACTAGAGAATAGGGCACCTGACAAAAGGAAATTTAGATTAGGCTATATTTGGTTGGCAGTGTCTTTACATTAAAAACACTAGACTGTTACTGAAGGATTTGAAAGATTTTCTGCAGAGGTAAAATACAATTGGGTTTAGTTTTTAGACATAATATCTTGGGGGAGATATAAAAGAGATTGGATGAGAAGAGAGAAATTATACAAAAAAAGAAAAGAAAACTGTACATGTATCAAGAAGAGTCCTGTGATCATACTAGTAAATCTATGCAATGTCAATGAAAATGCCAAGGACTGGATGAATGAAAAAGAACTATATAGAGCAGGGGTGAGCAAACATTTTTACTCGAGGGCCACAATGGGTTCTTAAACTGGACCGGAGGGCCGGAACAAAAGCATGGAGTATTTGTGTGAACTAATATAAATTCAAAGTAAAGGAGCGGAGGGGAGAGCAAGAGAACCGGATAGAACAGCCAGATCCGGCCCTCAGGCTGTAGTTTGCCCAAGGCTGAAATAGAGGCAAACTGCATAGTTTAGCCACTGGCACTAAGTGGTCAGTGCAAAGAAATCTGTGCAGATGTCCCTGTATGTCTTCAGGATGAGCAACTGAGAAAATGATACAGGTGTTAATTTTAAAAAACAGGATGAGTGGAAAAGAAGGAAATTTCTTTTTGAACATATTGAGTGTGAATGTTTATTGGTAAACCTTGTGGAGATGCCCAGCAGGAAAGTAAAGACCAGACAAATGTTTAGGATTTGATTATTCTATCAGGGAATCAATTACTCAGACATGATTCTTGAAGATGGGGTAGTGCTGAACCTCCCCAAGGGAAAGTCTATTCCAATAGAATATTCTTTAGCTCATCATACTGAATACTCCTTACTGCATTTTTAAAAAAATATATATTTATTGATTTCAGAGAGAGGAAGGGAGAGGGAGAGAGAGAGAAACATACATGAGGAGAGAGAATCATGGATCGGCTGCCTCCTACACACCCCCTACTGGGGATCGAGCCTGCAACCCGGGCATGTGCCCTGACTGGGAATAGAACAGTGACATCCTGGTTCATAGGTTGATGCTCTGAGCCACGCCAGCCGGACTCCTTGCTGCATTTTTATTTACTTACTGAGAAGAGAGCTCTACTCCCCTTCCATACTTCTATATATTTCCATACTTTCACTCACCACACACATGTATGTGTGTTCACACTCACAGACATGCACATGCACACATAACTTTACCACCTTATCTCTGTTGGTACAATATGCAGCACGTTGCGTGCCTGAACTTACAGACATGACCAAAGCTTGCATAGTTAGCTGGGGTCAGAAGGTCCATCTAAATTAAACTCGCAGATAAGATGATGGACACTATCTATCTGTCTCAGACAGGATTTTGCTTTACCAGAGAAAAACTGACAGCTGTTATTTATAAGAAGCCTCACTTCAGTCATTTCCATATTACAGAATTCCAATTTCCTTCCTGAGACCTACTTCCAAGTTCTTGATCCCAACCCTAGAAACTTGCATATTGAGTTCCCCAGGGCAGCTATTGTATTGAAACAGCTGCAGGATTCCCCTAGCAATTGTTCTTCAACCCTCAAGTCTTAGAGCACTTGCATTTCTGCTCCTCAGGCAGCACTCCTCTCATGCTGCCTTGCAAAAGAGCTGTCATTGGACAGGTCTTATCTCTGCTGCTAAAATAGTAAACACTGTGAGGGCATTGGCCTTTCTCTGCCTAACACACAGAAGGGACTTAAAAATAGTACCTGCTTGACAACTGAATAAATTACTAAATGAAAGAATAACTTGGTTGGTGAAATTTTTTTTTTATATATATATATTTTATTGATTTTTTTACAGAGAGGAAGAGAGAGGGATAGAAAGTCAGAAACATCGATGAGAGAGAGACATCGACCAGCTGCCTCCTGCACGCCCCCCACTGGGGATGTGCCCGCAACCCAGGTACATGCCCTTGACCGGAATCGAACCCGGGACCCTTGAGTCCGCAGGCCGACGCTCTATCCACTGAGCCAAACCGGTTAGGGCAAGGTGAAAATTTTTTTTAATTGTTTGACATCCTATCTAATAAAAGAGTAATATGCAAATTAACCATCACTCCACTACACCCACAAGCCATGCCCACCAGCCAATCAGGAGTGAGTATGCAAATTAACCTAACCAAGATGGCTACGGCCACAAAGCGAGCAGAAGGCTTGGGTTTCTCCAGCAATGGAGGAAGCCAAGCTTTCTGCACACCCTGGCGGACCCAGGCGTCCACTCAAGGCTACAAAGTTTCAATTATAGAAAATAAATAAATCCCAACAAAAATGGCAGCAGCCATGGAGCTGGAAAGAGCAGGAGGCTTGAGTTGCCCCCGGCGATGGAGGAAGCTAAGTTTCCACAGCCCTGGCCTGCCTTGGCCTCCGCTTAAGTCTACAAAGTTTCAACTATAGAAGATAAATAAATCCCAACAAAAATGGCTGAGGCCATGGAGCAAGCAGGAGGCTTGGCTCCGCTCAAGGCTACAAAGTTTCAATTATAGAAGATTAATAAATCCCAGATCCCAGGGCCTCTGCTTGGGTCGCCAGGGGGTGTGGCTGGCCTGCAAACCACCACAGGCCCCTTGCCCAGGCCACCCCATGCCCCAAGGAAACCCCCACACTGATCTGGGACACCCTTCAGGGCAAACCAGCCGGTCCCCGCCCATGCACCAGGCCTCTATCCTATCTAATAAAATAGTAATATGCAAATTGATCATCACTCCAACACATACAATGGCTGCCCTATGTGGTAAAAGATCCTGCCCCCATGTGGGCACAAGATGGCTGCCACAAGATGGCCAGCAGGAGAGGGCAGTTGGAAGGGACCAGGCCTGCCAGGGAGGGCAGTTGGGGGCAATCAAGTCTGCAGGGGAGGGCAGTTAGGGGTGACCAGGCCTGCAGGGGAGGACAGTTAGGGGCAAACAGGCTGGCAGGGGAGCAGTTAGGCACCAATCAGGCTTTCAGGGGAGTGGTTAGGGGGTGATCAGGCTGGCAGGCAGAAGCGGTTAGGGGCAATCAGGAAGGCAAGCAGGTGAGTAGTTGGGAGCCAGCAGTCCTGTATTGTGAGAGGGATGTCCGACTGCCTGTTTAGGCCCAATCCTACTGGGATCGGGCCTAAATGGACAGTCGGACATCCCTCAAGGGGTCCCATATTAGAGAGGGTGCAGGCTGGGCTGAGGGACACACCCCCCATGCACAAATTTTGTGCACCGGGCCTCTAGTTGTTCAATAAACATGATGCCTTGGATAGACTCTGAGCTTCATCCGGGTTATGCAAAGTCAAATGAGATTCACACATCCAAGAAACCTAACAGACAAGAAATTACAAAAGCCTGCATCTCTCTATGGCAGCCCATTGAAAGGCATACTATGTTCTTTTAATGCTTAAAATAGATGTGGATGAATACATATTTTAAATGCATTAATTAGTGAATAAATTCAAATTCATGCTTTAAAGTATATGTTGTAAGGCATAAAAATAGTGATAAAATGAACATCTGTGTACATGGAAATCACTACCATAGTTCTGTGTCCTTACCACTCTCACCCTTGCTTAACCCAGTAATCTAAATTTTAGGTTTATTATTTCATTTCTTTGCATGTTTTATTTCTAAGCAAAATGCCATTTCTAAGCAAAATGCTACTTAGCTTGTTTTGATTTATAAAGTATTGACTTGTGTAATGTATACAATTTGCTTTTTTTCCTTAATCATTTTATTCCCAAAATTCATCTATATAATTGCTTTCATGTACACCCACTTCTCTAATTAATGACTTTATCACATTTTTATTCTAATATTAATTAATGTTTTTATTCATGCTCTAATATTTGTCATTATAAGTGCTACTGAGAATATTCTTCCACCTGTCTACTGGTATACATGTGCAGATGTGGAATTCTTGGATTATAGATTATGAACATCTTCAAATGTTCTATATGAAGCAATTTTCCCCCCAAAGTGCCCACCGATCCCCATTTCCCACAGCAGTATTTAAATGCTCTCATTGCTTGCATGTCCTTGCCAACACTTGATTCTGCAAGACTCTTTTTGTTTACCAGTTTAGTAGGCACAAGAAAGTCCCTCATGTTATGAATTTGCATGTTCCTGATTGCAAATCAGAATAGAAATTTTCTCACAAGTTTATTGGTTATTTGGGTTTCCTATTATGTTAAATACTTGGTTATTCATTTTTTCATTTTCATCAGATTGTGTCTTTTTACCTGGTTTATAGCTAATATTCATTCATTCTGGATACTCACACTCATCACTTCTATGTGTTGCATATACTTTCTCCCAGGTGAGGTTTCTCTTTTCTCTACAATGGTTGCTACTTAATGTAGTTTAAATAATCAGTGCTATTGGGTTTAATAATTTATTTGCTATTTAAATTTATAAAGATATTTTCCTCAATTATTTAAATATTGCTATTTTTACCTTCAGATATCCTATATAATAATAGCCTAATATGCTAAGTGTTCAGTCGTCCAGTTGACCATTCAACCAATCAAAGTGTGATATGCTAATGATATACTAAGTCCGCTCAACTGCTCGCTATGACGTACAATGACCACCAGGGGGCAGACAGTTGACCAGTCTACCAGTTGCTATGACATGCACTGACCACCATGGGCAGACGCTCTGACCGGTAGGTTAGCTTGCTGCTAGGGTCCGGCTGATCGGGACTGAGCGAGATGGGCCAGACATGCCCTGGAGCCCTTCCTCAGTCCCTCGCCAGCTGGCCAACCTCTCACGTCCCTCCCCAGTCCCAATCGTGCACTGGCGGGGTCCCTCAGCCTGGCCTGTGCCCTCTCACAATCTGGGACCCCTTGAGGGATATTGGAGAGCCAGTTTCAGCCTGACGGCAAAACAACTGGTTGCTGTGATGCACACTGACCACCAGGGAGCGGACGCTCAATGCAGGAGCTGCCCCTTGGTGGTCAGTGTGCTCCCACAGGAGGAGCACTGCTCAGCCAGAAGCCAGGCTCACGGCTGGTGAGCACAGCAGCGGTGGCGGGAGCCTCTCCCACTTCCACGTCAGTTGGCCATCCCCCGAGGGCTCTCAGACTACAAGAGGGTACAGGCCGGGCTGAGGGACCCCCCAAGTACACAAATTTCATGCACCGGACCTCTAATATATATAGCCAGTTAAGGGAACAATTTTATATTTTATCCTTAGAGATAACCAATTCTGCCAACAGTATTCGCTGAAAAGTCTATTCTTTTTTATTGGTCTTAAGTGAAATACTGTTATAAATCAGGTGTCCATATGTGTGTACATCTGTTCCTTGTTCAATTTTTCTAACTGAATCAATACCATATTGCTATTACTTATAGCTTTATAATAGTTCTTGATCACTGTCAGGGAAAATTTCATACCATACCATCCCAATATTATTCTTCTTTAATAGTATTTGGCTGTCCCTTTATATCAATTTAACATCATTCCTTTAAATTTCATACATACATCCCTCCCCCTCCAAAAAAAGTAAAAGAAATAAATGAAAGTAATTCCATAGAGACTGCAATTGATTTGGATCTATAGATAATTTAGGATAAAAATAATAACTACACATTTTTATCATATTATATACATTGTTTTAAAAAATTTGTTTTCCACTTGATTGAGAAATAAATGTCATTGACTTTTGAATTCTGGTTTTATATCCCACTGCTTTGAAAATTTGCTAAAATTTCCTATTTTCTTGTCATAATTAATCAGTAATGTCATTTGAATTTTCTACATAGGTAGTCATATAATCACATCATGACCTTATTCCATTTGAATTTTCTTTTTCTTGCCTTTAGTGTTTTGCCATTAATATAATAGTCCTTATCAGGTAGTATAGACAATGATGAGATCCAATAGTTTTGTCTAGTTTCTGAATGCTTTCAATGTGTGCTATATGCATTTTTATAAATAACTTTGCAACATTGAAGAAATTTCTTCTATTCCTGTTTGATAAGTGATTTTATTATATTTTAAATTTTGACAAATAGTTTCCATGTCTATTAAGATAGTCATTGAATGCCAAGTATATTAATTTATCTGTAAAATGTTAAACAAACTTGTACACTTTGAGCATAATACATTATCTATGCTTATAAAAGGCTAATATGCTAATTAGACCGGATAGACCCAATGTCTTCTGGATGTCCTTCCTGACAAAGTCAGGGGCGTGGCCAGCCTGCAAACTGCCCTTGGTCCCTCACCCAGGCCGGCCCCATCCCCCAGCAGGGACCCCCACCCCGATTGGGGGCGTGGCTGGCCTGCAAACCATCCGGGGCCCTGCAAGAGGGTTTATACTATATGTGTTTTAAGACAGGATAGCTCAGCCCTTATTTCCCACACATATCTTATTATATCTTGCCTATAATTTTAATGTTTCTTATTGATCCTTCCAACTTGCAGTCTAGCAGTTTACTATATCTCAAAAAGTTTGTTATGGTCCTTAACTAGAATATTAAGTTGCTCACAGATACAGGATTGCCTAATACTTTATTCTATCAGAGAGCACACCATATGTTGTCATTGAGGGGGAAATTGTTACTTACGTTTTACTGAAAGAAAAACAGAAATGAATCATTGGTGTTCTTCCACATGAAGAGTGAAGTTCTCTTCACTACATGTGTCTTTCAGACTCCTAGATGAGGCCATGGCAGAAGCAGTTTATTTTGATGCAATTATTAATACTATTTCATTGTTAAAATATTATAATAATTTTTAAACTGGGACTACCCTGAACAAGCTGAAACATTTGACCACCCTACTTTGATTCAGTTTACTATGCACCAAGCACTATAGTAAGTAGTTTTCATTTCATTACTCAGTTTCTTACATTTTTAAGAGCTTTTCATTCTCTTTATAGCCCTCTGGCGGAGACACTATTATTTTCTGTTTTGCAGATGCAGACATTGAGAGAAGGGAAGACTCAGTACCTTGCTCAAGGTCTTAGAGATTATAAGTGATGAAGCTACGAATCAGGATCAGGCAATCAGGTTTTGGACTTTATTCTCTTAATTCCTGTTTTCTTCTACATTTTCTTCCTTCTGCTAGCTTTGGGTACATTTTGATTTGATTTTCTAGTTTCTAAAAATGAATAATTAGATTATTGTTTTGAGGACTTTCTGTTTTCTAAGATAAGCATTTAATAAAGTAATTTTCAATTTTCTCAAACTTAAATAATATATCACTTTCAAAGAAAAAAGCTCATATAACACCACATAGAGACTAATTATTTTACTAAAGCATTATTGAATGGTACAAACAAAAAACAATATGTGACATTGTTTTTAAAAAAATATTTTATACAACTTTATTTAAAACAAATGGGCAAATTTAAAATAACTCTAAATAAATATATTAATTTAGTTTGACAAGTGAGGATGTATTTCTTAAATGAAATAGCTACTCACAGTTTACATATAGAAGTCAATAAGCCAGATAACTGTGTTCTGCTTTATTTGAGCTCAGTAGGCCTGTATTACAAAGCCCATATGCCATGTGGTGACTCAAACCTCCAGGTACATTTCTCTATGTAAGCGTTCCTTTGTGCAGCTAGCCATAATATAATTTTGCTTTCCTTTGGCAGGAGCATCATTTATGTTTTAAGTCCAATTAAAGCTTCTTAATTAAAAAGATGCCACAAAGCCAAAAAGATAAGCACAGGAGGCACTGAAATTCAACATATGAATGTGTAGTTATATAGCCCCGTGAAATGCAAAAGATTCAAACTGTGCATATTTTGGGCTTTGGTCCATTATGAAGGTGAAGACATTTTTGAAAAAGACATCTTCTGTGAGCTTCTCATGTCTTCTGAGCTGCGCTTCTCCCACAAATCAAAGACCTGTATCTTTGAACTTAGAACGGTTACTGACCGTCATTTTGAGAAAACTCAATCTAGTCTTTAACCACCTTTTCAGATTCATCAAACTGCATTCCAAATTGCCATATTTTCTAGTGATCTAGAATTCCCTGTGCCTACACTTGCCAAACTATATGTGGTAGGCTGAATAATGGCCCCTAATGTGTCTACACCCCTAATCCTAGGAATTTATATGACAAAAGGGAATTTGCAGATGTGATTGAGTTAAGGATCTTCAGATGAGGAAGTTATTCCTGATGAACATGTAGCCCTGATGTAATCATAAGAGTTTAGAAAGAGAGAGGGAAAGTTCGAGTGATAACATGATGATAAACACAGAAATTTGAGCGATACTTTGTGAAGATGGAAGAAGTGGTCATGAGCCAGGGAAAACAGATGGCTTTTATATACTGAAAATGGCAAGGAATAGAAATCTTCCTTTAGAGCCTCCAGAAGGAGCCAATCCTTCTGATACCTTGACTTTAGCCCAGATAACTCATTTTGGATTTCTAACGTCTAAAACTTCAAAACGATAAATGTGTGTTGTTTTAAGCCAATTCATTGGTTACAGCAGCAATTGAAAACTAACACACTTTGCTAACAAGGCTTTTCTGTCTGGAAACAATTCACAGTTCTTTGCCTGATTACTACCAATACTCCTAGATTAACTCAGTCTCCCACATTTTTTCCTGAGGAAAGCCTTTGGTGGAAGACCTAGGGAGAAATAACCTTTCCCATTTATCTGCTACCTTAGCTCCAAGGTCATGCCTTTATCATAACACCGACTCCATTTTATTTAAAGTTGTTCTGTGAGGACTGTCCACCTAAAAATGAGACCTCTGATGGCAAAGCCACAGCCTTATTTATAACTTTATTTTTTAGCAAATAGAATAGAATATGGAACAGAGTTCAAAATAAATCTTTGTTTAATTGATATTTAATTAATTTTGCTATCTTAGAAAATTTTAAAAACTAATCATAGGGAAATGTAAAACCTAAAAACTTAAAAGTTAATCTGCTTAAGTAAAACAAGACAATTTATACATATATACATATTTGTATATCTATCTGTATACCTATTAATACAAAAATATAATTTTCAATGGCATTCACCTTTTGAATGTATTGATGATAAATGATACCTACACTAGATAACAAGCAGAAAAAGTAGGCCAGTGAAGGTATCCTCAATTTAGCTAGTTTATAATTGCCCAAAGAGTAAGCAAGAACATTCAGATGGACAAGATCAGATAATATTAATCACTAGAATATATATATATATATATATATATATATATATATATATGATATTCCTGCATAAAAATAATATTCTGAGTCTTATATAATGTCCATTATTTTGTTTATGTTCTGACTTGTTTTTAGTCTGATGAGAATAGGTCAAAAGTTTTGGCTCCTGAATGCTTTCCCTGAAAATGAATGATGTTGTAATCTTTCCTTTCCTTTGAAAAGTATTTGCTTGGGAGTCAGAAAAGCAACAATATTTGGAAAACGTAATTTGCAAAACATATTTATAGCTTATGGCTTCAAGTTGACTTTTTTGGTTATTGGCATCTAAAATTAAATCAACCATTCTCTTTGCTTTTTCTTTTGTTGTTGTTATAATTTTTCATTTTGCTCCTGGAAATGGTGTTACAGAGTTAAGTATAAATTCTGAGAATATCAAATGATTGGAATAGTCAAAGGTGAGCCAGGGAATATGTCAGCCAGATTTCATTGTACGTGGCACACTTTCTCTTTCTGGGACCACTTTTTATGTCAGTTTTGACAAACATTGCATTATAGTAAACGGAACATACAAAAAGAGGAACAAAGGCTTTTCATGTGGCTATGGCTGTATGAAATCACTTTACCTCAGGGAATGCTGTATTCCAAAATGTCAACAGAACATTATTTTGACCTATGGTTTATATATGTATACTTTTCAAATGATAGTGTTGTGATCCAAGTTATGTTTAATAGATGTACAGCCAGAAGTATTTATTTGTCATTTGGCTGCATGGATATTATACTAAAAATATTGATATTGCTAATGGTGAAGGAAGCAAACACTGATTCAATGAAAGTTTTTATGTATCATCATTATTTTCATATTTGCAAACAGTGAAATATTTTAAATGTGTGTACGTGATGGCTCATTTATGAAAGCATTCTGGTTCTTGGATAATATTTGCAGGAGGGTTTTTGAGAACATTGAAAGAGATGCTAAGGGCAATGTTTCCAATTTGTTTATCTGTATATTGTTAAAATGTTTAGAGCTAAAATTGTCATTTAAGTTCAGAATTTTCACATACACAATATGCTATACCTCTGTATTCTAACCTAGATAATGACAGGCATCTATTTAGTTGTATATGTTTCCATTGTCTTGCTTTTACTACTATTTTAAATGCACAACATGAAAATCCACATCCTCATTTGACCCATAATAAAACGTTCTATAAAAAAAAAACAAAAAACAAAAAAAAAACATCAGGTAGCCCTGAAGCATCATCCCATGTACCAAAAGGTCATTGGTTCCATTCCAGTCAGTGCACATAACAGGTTTTGGAATCAATCCCCAGTCAGGGTACATACAGGAATTACCTGATCTCTCTCATATCTATATTTCTCTCCCTCTCTCTTACTCTCTCTCTAAAATCAATAAAAACATTTTAAAAAGAAATCAGGTTATTAATCGCTATTATATCAAAAATAGAACAGGAGAATTAAAAACTCCATGAGGAGTGGAAAAGATTCTCTTCTAATTTCTCAAGCCTGTAACCTAATTTAGGAGATTATATATATATATATATATATATATATATATATATATATATATATATATATATATTAGAGGCCCAGTGCACAAAATTCAAAATTCATACACAGTTAGGGTCCCTAGGCCTGGCCGGCGATCAGGACCAATCAGGGCCTCCCAGTTGCTGGCAGGGGCCTCCCTTCCCTGGGTCCTGGCTGCCGGGGCCTTCCTTCATTTCATACCACCCCATGGTGGTCAGCACACGTCATAGTGAACAATCGGTCTCCCAGTCAAACTCCCATGGGAAAATTTGCATATTAGGCTTTTATATATTTTTATATATATATATATAGATATAAAATACCAACTTTATGCTTCTTATAATGTTCTGAGATGCAGAGGAGAAAAAGAAATACATGTTTTTAGTGTATGTACCCAGACTTAAGCTCTTCCTAAAGACCATAAAAAGAGAAAAATGAAATTGACTCTAGTGTAATGGACAGTGTAGGGTATAAAGAATGAGTAGTGAATGAATGAATTCTTTAAATCACTATAGTCACTTTCTCTGAACCATGAAGTTACCTGGAAAACTGGTGTAAAATTTTGTTTTAATTTTACGTATTTGTCTGTTGATGCTTCAGGGGAGAAAAGAGAGACATTATGATTTTTACATCTACAATTGAATTAACCAAGTTAAGAAGGTCCAGCTGGTCCTGAATGTAGGAGAGCATTAAAGTTATAGATTTAAAAATTTGAGTGATTAATTAGGTTTCTTTTTAACCTCTCTGATAATCCTCCATCTATACTCTCCATACCTATTCCATTGATTGTTCAGAATGTATTGCTTCAGGGTTTCTACTGAAATGTCATAGAGAAAAATGAGTAGGGCTCTTTCCCTGTGTTCCAAACCTGGCCACTAAAACTTGTAATGAAGATCATACTTATAAAGTCTATTGTTATATTATACAAGAACAAAGTAGTTTGAAAATCATGTTGTTGAATTATAAGTAAAGTTTTTCACAGCATTCTCCTATTATAGCTTTTATCTCTGATGTGGTCTGTAGTGATAACTCCTCATTCGTGTCCTTATATTGGTCATTTGTGTCTTCCTTTTTTTCCTCCCCTTTATCAAAGTGCTATTCTTCCTTCTTGCTTTGGTTATATTTTTATATTATTTTCCTAATTTCTTAAAATAGAAACAGGTTATTATTTTGAGCTTTTTTTCCCAATATAAGCATTTAATGCTATAAATTTACCTGTAAGTACGGATTTACCTAAACCTTACCAATAATCTTGCATTTTAATTTCATTCAGTTTAACTTATTTTTAATTTCCCTTGAGATTTGCTCTTTAATTAACATTGTGTTAGTTTGCTAGGACTGCCATAACAAAATACCATACACTGGGTGGCTTAAAGAACAGAAGTTTATTTCCTCATAATTCTGGAGGCTGCAGATTCAACATCTAAGTACCATGCAGAGTTTTTTTCCTCTGAGGCTTCTCTCCTTGGGCTTACAAATGGCTTTCCTCTTGCTGCCTGTACATATGGTTGTCCCTCTGTGCAAGCACATCCTTGGAGTCTGTTTCCCAGTCCCTTTTTATAAGGACATCAGTCAGATTGGATTAGGACATACCTTAATGGGCCTCATTTTAACTTAATTTCTTCTCTAAAATTTATATGTCCAAATACCATCACATTGTGAGGTATTGGGGAGTTAAGATTCAACATTAATTAATTTGTGGGAGACACAATTCCTTCCATGACATGTATTATTTAGAACTGTGTTGTTGTTTTTTTTATTGTTTGTTTGTTTAATATATTTTATTGATTTTTTACAGAGAGGAAGGAAGAGGGATAGAGAGTTAGAAACATCGATCAGCTGCCTCCTGCACACCTCCTACTGGGGATGTGCCCACAACCAAGTTACGTGCCCTTGACCGGAATCGAACCTGGGACCTTTCAGTCCGCAGGTCAACGCTCTATCCACTGAGCCAAACCGGTTTTGGCTAGAACTGTGTTGTTTAATTTCAAACTAAATAGAGCTGTTCTTTCTGTTTTAATGTCTAGTTGATTTAATTTAATACCATTAAGGTCATAGAGTAAACTTTGTGTGATTTTATCATTTTAAATCTCTTCTCTTATAACTCCAGATATGGTCCATATTGGTGAATGTTCAATGTGAACTTTAGGAGATTGTGTATTCTGCTATTTTGGGGAAAGTATTCTATTCATACCAATTAGATCCCATTGTTTGATGGTGTTATTCTATATGTGTGCTTATTTTCTGTGGTTCTATTAGTTTTGATAGAGGTGTTGATGGCCTCAATAATAATTGTGATTTTTTTTCTTTCTTCCTTTTCCTTCTGTCAGTTTTGCCTCGTGTGCTTTGAAGTCTTTTGTGAGTATACTTTAAGGACTTTTTTAGTGTGTGTGTTGACCCTTTTATCATAAATTATCATTAATTGTATAATTAAGTAATGCCCTTCTTTGTTCCTGTTAACTTCCTTGTGCCCTAAAATGAACATTTTGGTATCAATATAATTTCTCCATCTTTTTAAATCCTATACTTTTAAGCTACTTATATCATTATATATGAAGTGAGTTTTTGGTGGATAGCACTGCCTTCTTATGGGCTATTTGAACCATTTTAAACATTCCATTTTACTTATCACTTATCACTATCTATGCATAATCTTTTCAGTGGTTGTTTTAGAGATTATTAAGTCTGTGCTTACCTTTTCATCTTCTATTTAAAATCAAAATGTTATTACTTACATTGAAATGGAGAAGCCTTACTAATATGTAGGTTTTTACCCTTCCCCTTTTATGCTATACTCGTCTTATGTATTATATCTGTATACATTAAAAACTCCGTAAGACAATGTTATATTGTTTGCCTTCAACTGCAAATATGCTTTAAAGAAGTGAGGACAAGAATAATTTACTATATTGAACTTATATATTTACTATCTCTGTTCCTCTTCTTTCATTGTTAATATTCCAAGATTCCTTCTTTGAAAATTTCTGTTTTGAGAACTTTTTTAGCCATTTTAGGGTACTTTTGTTGGCAATAAAATTTTCTTAGTTTTTCTACAGCTGAAAATGTCTTGATTTCTCCCTCACACCTGAAGAATAGTCTTACTGGATATGGAATTTGGATTAAAAACACTCATAATATCATCTTTAAGCTTTGGCAATGTTTTTTAATTCAGTCTGTCACTAAATTTGTGTTCCAATATTGTCCTGTGAGGGCAATGGCCTGCTCTGAAAGGAAAGAGACATTGCGTATTTATTTTAAATTTAAATGCTTTATATATTTCATCTGAGGAATCTTAGTGATCTCAAAAATTTTAGTTGCCTACTGAACTGATGGCAGGTAGTAGTTGAGAAAAACTGAGTACAGGTTCCACTGTGAGCCAGTCAGAACAGTGAATATGGAGGAAAGCCAGACCCACAGACAGCGTCCACCAAGAGCTGCGGATTTTCGGCTTGGCTGGAAATCTCTCTTGGACAAGGCTGAATGTTTGTAAACACAATTATAATGAAATATTTTAACAGATGGATTTAGCTCCGTCAGTCCCGAGTGATTCTTACTTTTTGAAGAGAGATTATCTGTAGAAAAGAATTGAGCAACAGGAGTGTAACTGTGAATGATTGCAATCATCTCAGTAACTGGGTATACACTTAATTTTGTAAACTAAGTCAATATTTATGTTTAAAGTTTATTTACTTTCTACAAAGTGGGAAAATTTACTCAGATTTTTAAATACTCAATGAGAATATATGTGAAATATTGTGATTTTTTGTATTATTATGTTAAATTAGCTACAATGACCCAAATTTATCTGACTTTTAATCAAATATGGAATAATTGGGTAAGATTTAATGTCCGGGGGGTAGGGGAGACCAAGGGAAGGACAATGGGGAAGGAAAAAAAAAGGAGACATATGTACTACTATTTGTAATACTTTAAACAATAAAAAAATAAATTAATTTAAAAAAATAAAATACAAAATGAATTGATAACAAAAAGATTTAATGTCAAAGAAACATGAACAGTGTTAACAGACAAGTGTCTACCATCACTAATAAGGAAAAACAGGTCAAGATAATAGAGAAAGCACTAGACTAGAAATCATTGGTCATGCGTTGTAGTCTGGTGTACTTAACTATAACCTTGATCATGATCTCAGTCAACCTTTTCCCCTCAGCATATAAGGGGGTTCAGATATCAAAACAAAACCAATAACAAAATAAGAACAGTATGAATAATGAAAACACAAAACCCTCACTTAACAATTCAGCTTCCTCTAAGTACTTCCCAATTCTCCTCATTCCTTTCACATCCTGGTTTTGTAATAAAAAAGAATAATAATAATTGACATTATCGTATTGCCCTTTCACTTTATTCAGCACTCATTGA
Source organism: Plecotus auritus (assembly GCF_963455305.1). NCBI lineage: Eukaryota > Metazoa > Chordata > Mammalia > Chiroptera > Vespertilionidae > Plecotus > Plecotus auritus. The sequence continues at coordinate 29,082,873 of NC_137775.1, read as the reverse complement.
AATCTGTCTTCTAAGTCAATTGTACAAAGTGACTTAGATTAGTTCTTTCTATAGATTCTTTTTCTCTTTAGTGTGCAATTCTGCATTCTTTGTAAATTAATTTTCCCCTTTGTTTTGTCTTTTAATTATCTATGTATTGAACTAGTCAGAACCTTCATGAAAATGCTGATTCATGGTGGTGGTAGTGCAAACCCTTGTTTGGTTCCTATTTTAAAAGAAATTTGTCTAATTTTCAACATTAACCGTAATGAGTAGGTTTTGGAGAAAGCCTTTATAAACATAAGGAAATTGTATCTGCATCTTCTTTCTTTTGCATTTTGGTTTTAGTTCTTTTTCTAAGTTTAGCTAAAAACGTAGGTTGTGGATATTTACAAAAATTGCTCTTGTTCCCTAAACATAAACATTTAACATGAAAAAAATTTCTTGAAGAACCACTTTCACTCAGTTCAAAATTTTATACATTGTTTTTATTAAAATTTAAAGTAAAATTGGATTTCCATTATGTTTTTTTCTTGATTTCACAGTTATTTGTGAGTGTGTTTTTTTTTAAATACATGGGACCATTTTTATAAGGATTATTTTTTCTTGGCATCCTACTTAATTTTTTCAATTTATTTTATTGGCTGGTTTATATGATTTCATAGACTATGACTTCTATGACCATGTAGGCCTAACGATAATGTCTATTTGCTAATTGTTGGTTGCTGGGTTCTGTATTTTTATTGAGTGAAGCTAATCCACCATGCTGTTCAATTTTTATATATTGTTGATAATTTCTGTGTTAAAGCAATTATAAGAGAGCTATATTGAAAGCTTATTATTTGCCCTACTCAGTTTGGCTCAATGGACAGAGTGTCAGTCTGCAGACCAAAGGGACCCAGGTTCGATTGTGGTCAAGGACATGTCCCATGCTTGCAGGCTTCTCCCTGGCCCAGACCCTGGTCGGGGCATGTGCAGGAGGCAACCAGTTGATGTGTTTCTCTCACACTGATGTTTCTCTCTGTTTTTCTCCCTTTCTTCCACACTCTAAAAATCAATGGGAAAAATATCTGTTGAGTCAAGTGAGGATTAACAACAATAGCAAAACAAAAACAAAAAAAAAGAAAGAAAGCTTATTATTTAGTAATTAATGGCTTTTAAATATTTTTCCTGTAACTCTATAAAATGTTGCTCAATATAAACTGAAGCTATTTTATTATGAGATTATTAGTTTAAAGATGTTATACTTACTGATAATTTAAAATATTATCATTATGTAGTGACATGTTCTGTGTAATTTATTTTTATGAAAATTTTCTTGACATATCATTTTATTTTTCATTTTACTTTTCACTATTCCATGTTTTCGTTTTAAACCTTTAATGAATAAGATATAAATTGATTTTTAAAATCTGACATTCTCTGGCCTTAAACTGGTTACTGTAACCACTTGCATTTATTTTTATGTTTGATATATAATTTCTTTTACCTGACCTTTTGCTTTTCCTTCTGTAATTTTTTGCTTTTTGGTGCTTTTTTGTCTTTGGTGTACTTTGTTATTACTAAAATGTAACCAACTCTGTTTTTTCTCTTTGGTATACATTAACTTTTCTGTATCTATGAATATATGTCTGAAAATATCTCAGAAATTATCTCCTCAAATATTGTTTCTTTTCTCTTCACCCTATGTCTTCCTTTGAGAATTCTAATTAAGTAAAAATAGCAAGTTTTAGTTCACCTTATATACATTTTACCATCCTTTTCCCATTTTCCAAATCATTATCCTGCATTCAGACTATTTCTTATACCCTAGCATTATTGCCTCTACACCTGGGGCTAATTTGCCTTTATCTCATTTACTAAGGTTTTATTTTTATTTCAAATACCTATATTTTTATTTTATACTAGAGGCCTGGTGCACAAAATTCGTGCATGGGGGGGGTGTCCCTCAGCCCAGCCTGCACCCTCTCCAATCTGGGACCCCTTGAGGGATGTCCGACTGCCTGGTTAGGCCCAATCCAGGTAAGATCAGGCCTAAACGGGCAGTTGGACATCCCTCTCACAATCCAGGACTGCTGGCTCCCAACTGCTCACCTGCCTGCCTTCCTGATTGCCCCTAACCGCTTCTGCCTGCCAGCCTGATCACCCCCCTAATAACTCCCCTGCCAGCCTGATTGATGCCTAACTGCTCCCCTGCCAGCCTGTTTGCCCCTAACTGTCCTCCCCTGCAACCCTGGTCACCCCTAACTGCCCTCCCCTGCAGGCCTGCCCCCCCCAACTGCTCTCCCTTGCAGGCCTGTGTCCCCCCCAACTGCCCTTCCCTGCAGGCCCGCTCGCCCTCAACTTCCCTCCTCTGCCAGCCTGGTCACCCCTAACTGCCCTCCCCTGCAGGCGTGGCTTGATCGCCCCCAACTGCTCTCCCTTGCAGGCTTGGTCCCACCCAACTGCCCTTCCTTGCAGGCCTGGCCCTTCCCAACTGCCCTCCCCTGCTGGCCTTATCATCCACAACCGCCCTCCCTTGCAGACCTGGTCCCTCACAATGGCCCTCCCCTGCTGTCCACATGGGGGCAGTCATCTTTGATCACGTGGGGGCAGCCATCTTGTGTGTTGGAGTGATGGTCAATTTGCATATTATTCTTTTATTAGATAGGATTAGATAGAATAGATGCCTGGTGCACGGGTGGGGGCCGGCCGGTTTGCCCTGAAGGGTGTCCCAGATCAGGGTGGGGGTTCCCTTGGGGCATGGGGCAGCCTGGGTGAGGGGCCTGTGGTGGTTTGCAGGCTGGCCACGACCCCCGGTGACCCAAGCAGAGGCCCTGGTATCTGGGATTTATTTATCTTCTAAAATTGAAACTTATTGAAACTTTGTAGCCTTGAGCGGAGCCAAGCCTCCTGCTCGCTCCGTGGCTGCTGCCATTTTTGTTGGGATTTATTTATCTTCTATAATTGAAACTTTGTAGCCTTGAGTGGAGGCCTGGGCCCACCAGGGTGTGTGGAAAGCTTGGCTTCCTCCATTGCTGGGGAAACCCAAGCCTCCTGCTCTCTCCACGACTGCAGCCATCTTGGTTGGTTTAATTTGCATACTCGCTCCTGATTGGCTGGTGGGCATGGCTTGTGGGTGTAGCAGAGGTATGGTCAATTTGCATATTACTCTTTTATTAGATAGGATTCTTTATTGTTATGTTTTAAATCCGCCTTATTTATTTAGTAGTGTCCTTTTGTAACTGACTAAGTAATTTCTAATTTATTTCATTTGACTTTTAATGCTTTAAATATTTAATCCACATTTAGGTCATATTTCTGTAACTTCATTTCTAATTTCCTTGAAAGTCTAAATTTGTTCTATTTTTTTCTACTGAATCATTCAAAGTGATTTATTTTCTATGTACTTATATATCTTTATTTATAAGCTTGTTATTGAACTGTGGGAGACCAGAAGGTTTCATTGAATCTATTTCTTTTCAGAGAGTGGCCAGAAGGGGGTTGGGGAATAAGAGTAGAATGATGGGTACTTAGGCTGTTTCCAAATCTTAACTATGGCAAATTGTGCTGCTATGGACATAGGGGTGCATATATCCTTTCTGATTGGTGTTTCTGTTTTTTTGGAATATATTCCTGAAGTGGGATTACTGGGTCAAATGGAAGTTCCATTTTTAATTTTTTGGGGAAATGCCATACTGTTTTCCACAGTGGCTGCACCAGTCTGCATTCCCACCAGCAGTGCACGAGGGTTCCTTTTTCTCCACATCCTCACCAGCACTTGTCATTTGTTGATTTGTTGATGAGAGCCATTCTGACATGTGTGAAATGGTATCTCATTATTGTTTAGATTTGTATCTCTCTGACGATTAGTGACTTTGAGCATGTTTTCATATGTCTCTTGGCCTTCTGTAAGTCCTTTTTCAAAAAGTGTCTATTTAGGTCCTTTGCCCATTTTTTTTTATTGGATTGTTTATCTTCCCTTTGTTAAGTTGTATGAGTTCCCTATAAATTTTGGAGATTAAACCCTTATTAGAGATAACATTAGCAACTATGTTCTCCCATATGTGCCCATCAGCAGATGAGTGGATTAGAAAACTGTGTTACATCTGCACAATGGAATAGTATGCTGTTATGAAAAAGAAGGAATTCTTACCACTTGCAACAGCATGGATGGAACTGGAAAGCATTATGCTAAGCGAAATAAGCCAGTCAGAAAAAGATAAATATCACTTGATCTCACTCATTTGTAGAATATAATGAACAACATAAACTTATGAACAAAAATAGAACCAGAGTCATAGAAGCATCAAACAGACTGTCCAACCTATGAGGGAAAGCGGGGTGTGTGGGGGTAAGAGATCAACCAAAGGACTTATATGCATGCATATGAGCATAACCAATGGACACAGACAGGGGTTGGGGGATGAGGGTATGTTCTGGGAGGTGGGGGTAGCCAGGGAGAGTTCAATGGGGGAAAAAGGAGACTTATGTAGTACTTTAAACAATAAAAATTTAAAAATAAAAGAGTAGAATGAGTTACCAATCTCCTCTGAAGTCTCAAGTTTACTGTGAAAATGGCTATAAGACCTTGTTCATCAGGTTGATGCTGATATTGGAATTTGCTTTAAGAACCAACAACGTATTATTTTTGCTTAAGGTTTTCAGTTGCTGTCCACTTATGTTTGTTTGTTTTAGAGAAGTATGTCCCTTACTTCTTATAGACCCAGCAATGTATTGAAGATATGCTTTATATATTTATAAATAAAGTATCCTCCATATCTTTAGTCTGCCATACTGTCTGGGCATAATGATATATACACATAAAATGCACACACAGACACACATATACACAGAGGAAATGAGACTACATTATGGCTTCTGAAGAACTTCACCTTTTGTACTTTCTCTTTGCAACAACCTGAGCCTCCAAAGTGCCTCCTGCTATCTCCCATCTCCCCTTTAGGCAAACACATACATACCTCATACCACTGAATATTGAACTGTTCTTATCCATATTTTCAGATCGCTCTCACTACCTATACTAGATTAGGTTGTGAGAGCGATCTGAAAATATGGATAAGAACAATTACAAGACTGTATATTCTCATTGTATCTTTTCTTTCACAGCATTCAAATTACTTTCACAGCAATTAGAAAATAGGAGCTTTTCTGTCTTTTGACATCATCATATCCTCAGTGAGCAGCACTGCTCCTGTCTCCATAAATATTATTAAGTGAATAATTTAAAGGAAGTGAACAAAAAAATTAACTAATCACAAGTAGGGGTGTAGTTTCCATCAGTATAAAATTTGACCTCATTAGAATTAGATGAATATATTCAATTTAAAAATCCGCCTTACTATTGAATATATAAACACATTTAGGTTCCAAAATGCCTTGAAACTCAATGTAATTTAAAATTTAATTTTGACTAGTTTAACAGCAATTGAAACTGGGAATTTAAATGTAAAAGGCCATATTCAGGCCATTCCATAAAAATTTTCACAAGGTCCATATCCTATTATAAATATTCCTTGAATATATGTCCTGGAGAAATAGATACCTGATTCATAGGGATTTAATAAATAACAGACATAAATAGTTGTTATAAATAATAACACTGATTATCCTGTGTAATCAAACCCTTCACCTGCTGAGATATGTGCTGCGTTTTTGCACATCAGCTGTAGGCCTTTCATCCATGAAATTATAGAATGTATAATGTGATGGGCCATTATATATTCAGTGGAATTGCTTATTTATAAAAAGACCTATCAACAGCCTACTTTAAATAAATTCAGAAATCACCGTAGGGCATTTAGAAATGAATATTTTATATGACATTTTAAAAAGATTATGAACATTTCTTTGAACAGTAAAATTAATGGTTCTTTGGCTGTTTAAACTCATCCACTGTAGATTCAGGATAATAACATATAAACTGTAATTACTGTATTTGTGTTTTAATTAGAAATAACCATCTACCTTTCTAGTAATGTAAAATTTTACCAAAAAATATGAATAAAGAGAAAACAACTTAGTAACTGTTAAATATCCCCGTGGGCCTCTTGAAAGTAAAGTGTATTTTAATAGTAACTTCATATATGCTTATCTATCAGTCTATCTACCTACCTACCTATAATTCTATATTTTACCACAATAGCCTTTAAGTAAGTCTTATTTCCTACAAAAACCCTCAAACTTTTTGAACTTTAAATGTAATATTTAAAAATCTAAAATTTTTAATATACTCAGAAACAATACAACTTTTGTGTTTTTAATCTTTAGCATAAATTTTACAGTCATCTGAGATATAAAGTTAGAATTAGGCATTAGAGACCTAAATTCCTAAAATCAAGGTGAGGGAAGCTCAAGAATAAAAAATGACTATAGTCCATAATTAGCAAAAGAACATTTAATTACTGAATCATTCACAATATTATTATAGCTAAGGAAAAAAAGACACAGTTAAAATTTATTAAATAATAGATAATGAAAATATGTTTTTTTTATTTTTTTATTGATTTCAGAGAGAAAGGGAAAGGGAAAGATAGAAACATCAATGATGAGAGAAAATCATTGATTGGCTGCCTTCTGCATGCCCCCTACTGGGGAATGAGCCCGCAATCTAGGCATGTGCCCTTGGCCTGAATCGAACTTGGGACCCTTCAGTCTACAGGCTGACACTCCATCCACAGAGCCATACCAGCCAGGGCAGAAATACATTTTCTTATAAAATAATTCATCAGACATTTAATAGCTTCAGAAAGCCACAAAGTCATCTGCATATTCCCCTTCATTCTCATAACAAAAATTATTTTCATGCATTCTTTTGTACGTTTTTTCCATGTTGACATTATCCTATCTAATAAAAGAGTAATATGCAAATTAACCATTACTCTGCTACATCCACAAGCCATGCCCACCAGCCAATCAGGAGTGAGTATGCAAATTAACCCAACCAAGATGGCTGTGACCAAGGAGCTAGCAGGAGGCTTGGGTTTCCCCAGCAATGGAGGAAGCCAAGCTTTCCGCACACCCTGGCAGGCCCAGGCCTCCACTCAAGGCTACAAAATTTCAATTATAGAAGATAAATAAATCCCAACAAAAATGGCTGTGGCCACAGAGCGAGCAGGAAGCTTGGCTCCGCTCAAGGCTACAAAGTTTCAATTATAGAAGATAAATAAATCCCAGATGCCAGGGCCTCTGCTTGGGTCACTGGGGGACATGGCCGGACTGCAAACCACCACAGGCCCCTCGCCCAGGCTGCCCCACGCGCCAAGGTAACTCCCACCCTGATCCAAGACACCCTTTGGAAAAAACCAGCCAGCCCCCACCCATGCAACAGGCCTCTATCCTATCTAATAATCCTATCTAATAAAAGAGTAATATGCAAATTGACTATCACTCCAACACACAAGATGGCTGCCCCCATGTGGACACAAAATGGCTGCCACAAGATGGCCAGCAGGGGAGGGTAGTTGGGAGGGACCAGGCCTGCAAGGGAGGGCAGTTGTGGGTGATCAGGCCAGCAGGGGATGGCAGTTGGGAGGGACCAGGCCTGCAAGGGAGGGCAGTTGGGGGCAATCAAGCCTTCAGGGGAGGGCAGTTAGGGCTGACCAGGCTGGCAGAGGAGGGAAGTTGGGGGTGATGGGGTCGGCAGGGAACGGCAGTTGGGGGGGACCCAGGCCTGCAGGGGAGAGCAGTTGGGGGGACCAGGCCTGCAGGGGAGGGCAGTTAGGGGTGATCAGGCTGGCAGGGGAGCAGTTAGGCATCAATCAGGCTGGCAGGGGAGTGGTTAGGGGGTGATCAGGCTGGCAGGCAGAAGCGGTCAGGAGCAATCAGGAAGGCAGGCAGGCGAGTAGTTGGGATCCAGCAGTCCTGGATTGTGAGAGGGATGTCTGACTGCCCATTTAGGCCCGATCCTGGTAGTTGGACATCCCTTGAGGGGTCCCAGATTGGAGAGGGTGCAGCCTGGGCTGAGGGACACACACACCCCCCACCTCCCGTGCACGAATTTTGTGCATCAGGCCTCTAGTAAATTATAAAAGAGTGCCGAGTTTCTTTTTATATTTTTTAAGTTTTCTGTTAATTTGAGTACATAATCTCATACATCGAGTCTTCCAAGGACTGTAAAGTATATGACAGACAGAAAACAGTGTCTTGAGGATCTCTCTCTCTCTCTGTCTTTTAATATATATTTTTAATCCTCATCCAAGGAGTGAGGGTATTTTTTCCATTGATTTTAGAAAGAATGGAAGGGAGGGAGCAGAGGGAGAGAGGGAGAGCAACATCGATGTGACAGAGACACATCGATTGGCCGCCTCCCACCCATGCCAATACCTGGGGCAGGGATCTGACCTGCAACCCAGGGACATGCCCTTGCCTGTGAATGGAACCCTCAGTCCTCTGGTGCCAGGCCCACACTCTGACCACTGAGCCAGCAGATCCAGGGCTCTGAGGATCTCTTTTAGTCACAACACAATTTCTATATTTAGAAATACTTTGGAAGCTTTCTCTAAAAATGTGCAAGTATTTCCTCTAAATGGAAGGGAAGTTATTCTAGGAAGAACAACTTAAAAAGAATGATCAAACTCATACTATTTAGTATTTTCATTTTAAAACTAATACTGGAGGTAAAGTTTGAAGTAAAGTGACTGCAAACTGTAAAGACCATAGAACTAACATTAATGTGAAAATCCAAGAAGAAGGGTACTGTGCATGGGATCTATTCACACCAGATACATGACTTTTTTTTTTTTTTTTTTTTTTTAAAGAAAGCCTAGGGCAGAAGCTCTGAGGGTTTGAATCTCAGTTCCATCATTTAATACTTAATGACTTTTTAAAAAATATATATTTTATTGATTTTTTACAGAGAAGAAGGGAGAGGGATAGAGAGTTAGAAACATCAATGTGAGAGAAACATCAATCAGCTGCCTCATGCACACCCCCCATTGGGGATTTGCCCACAACCAAAGTACATGCCCTTGACTGGAATCGAACCTGGGGCCCTTCAGTCTTCAGGCCGACGCTCTATCTACTGAGCCAAACCGGTTAGGGCATGACTTTTTTTTTTTTTATAAGAAACACAACTTCCAGTGGTTCTAAAGGCTGTGCTAGTGCTCTAATATTTACACTTATTTATCTAGGAATCCCACGACCAATAGTTAGGATCACGCCAGCTAAAAGTGAACATGTGTACAGAGATAGGGGCTTTTGAAACATGTAGGCATTAGCTGTTAAGCAATAGTTTAGACTGAATTTCTCCAGATACCCGTCAATAGTGAAAGTCTCAAGTCCTTTGATTGCATGCAGGCTTAAAGGAAAAATAATCTCAATAGAGAAGTGTTAAAAAATAAAACTGGTATTATGGAGTTAAGATGGGGTGGGGTACAAGTGTGAAAAAAAGATGAGGAATGATAATAATGGTCTCTATTTCTATAATAGCGAATTACATGAAGTGTAATTTTATAAATCAGTTTTTCATAATACCAGATATGCCATAGTAGTCAGGATAAAAGTTCAACTAAAAAGAAAGAAGAGTGTGATCAAACACTAGAATAAGTCTTCCCAGATATTTGTAGATTGCCTATCATGGAAGCTTTAAAAAAATGTTAATGTCAAGCCAGATTATGACTTTATCAGATAAAACCTCCTTCAAACAAATATATTTTAAAAACCATAGGATGATTAAGTTATAAATAAACCAATGATTTCAGGCTTTCAAATTGGTTAAACAATAAATTAAATTATTTTTAAAATAGCATCGGGTTAATGAAATTTACTCACAGGAGAAAAAGTAGGAACAGTTTATAGTTTTGTATAGGATTGTATAAAATACACAATTGTATAAAAATATATATTTGGAATTATTATTCATAACTTGTGAACCCAATAAATATGTATGCAGTTACTAAATGTGAACTTAGACTTCCAGTGAAAGTCTGTATCTGTCTTTGGTTTGCGAGAGCTCTACCTGACCAAACACATGTGTTGGATTTCACAGAAAGTATTCTCGGTTTTCAATGACAAGATGTGAGCTAAAAAAATGAGCTTGCCAGTTACATGGAAGGGTGCCAGCAAGGGAATCAAGAAAATTATCTGTGTAATAATGTCTTTGCCAAAACAAAATGCATAAATAAGAATGAATTCAGAAACACTGTAATTGAAAATCCTGAAAAATTATGAGTTAAATTTAAGGTGCTAGGAAGAAAAGCAAATAAATTTAAATATGCTTTGTTGTTATAAAAAAAAAGCAAACATAAATATAAAAATGGATTGCTAAAATCAGTGATTATACCATTTTACGCAATCACTATTTGTCTATTAATTCACTCTGTTACTTAAATATAGTCAAAACTATAATTTCAATAGATGTATTTTACTAAATTAACTATATACCATAACATAACTAATATATTATTTGAGAGGCATTTGATTATTTCCAAAGTTTTATTATTAAAAGAATATGTGTTCAGATTTTCTGTACATAAGGATATTTCCCTAGGAAATATTCCTATGACTGAATTAGCATGTTGAAGCTTATAAATATATGTTTTTCTCGATGCATACAGCTCGGCTATTTTGAAAAGTTTTATGGCAATGTAAAATGCCATAAGCAATGTATGAAAGTGACAGTTATGCCATAGTCTAGGCAACATAAAATATCATGTTTCTCATTAAGTGTTAAGTTTCAAGATGAAAACTGGAGTCTGTTTTTTTATCCTCAAAGACATTTTAAACTATAAAACTAATGAGATTAAAATATATTATCCACTGATGATTATACAGAGGATATTATCTTCATTTCATTGAATACTTCATTCTTCAATGTCTTTTCCACTGCTACGGTGGTGCAGAGCGGCATTTGTATAGTCTGCAATATAGTCGAATACTTGTAGAAGAAACACTAGGATTGCACTGTAATCATTTGTTGCTATTTTCTTTAGATATAATTTTTAATTTTTTTTTAAAAAATGACTACTTGTAGTAGGCTGAATATTTGCCACCCAACCATATTTGGTCTTGATTCCTGGAACCTGTAAATGTAATTTTAAAGGAAAAAAAATGTCTTTGCATATGTGATTAAGTTATGAATATTAACAGTGGCTGATTTTCATGGATTATCCAGCTCAGCTCTATATCCAATCACAGCATCCTTATAGATACAGTCAATACAGACAGAGGGAGATTTGACACACATACAAGGAGCAGGAAATGTGACCAGGGAGGCAGAGATTGGCGTGATGCAACCACAAGGCGAGCAATGCTGGCAGACACCAGAAGCTGAGACCCAAGGGTCAGGTTTGCCTCTAAGCCTCCAGAGAGAGCACCGTCATGTCAGCACCTTGAGTTTGGCTCCGTGAAAATCATTGTAGGCTTATGGCTTCCAGAAACTGTGAGAGAATGATGTGTTGTTGTTTGAAGCCACCAAGTTTGTGGTATTTGTAGCCACAAGGAACGAAAACACTAGTTACTGTCACTCAGAAACTTTTGAACAAATTCAAGTTGATCTACTATTTATTGAATTAAATTTGATTCCAGAAGATATTATATTCATTTCTTCAATATAGTTTCTCACATTCACCTTCCCATAAAGTATTGAGGTTAATAGTTCTTGTTCTAATGCCCTGAAAACATCACTGAATACTTGAGATCTAAAATTATGCATCCGCCAGGCAAGAAAACCACAAAATTGCTCACCTTGTATTAAAGGGGAAGGGGGGGGGGGTCGGAAAGGCATATACAATTTCCCAAAGCAATTTCAAAATGAAAAAGTATAACACATAAACATAAATGTGTAAACACACTCTTTTAGCGCTTAAATATGGGGGCGGGGGGTGTTAAAATACCACATCATGCATTTAAAATGTTTGCTTTATAAAAATATACATTCAATCATAAATATTTATTTTATACAGTTTAGGTATTGTTTTCTGCAACATTGAGCACAATTTATATAATCTATCCCATTTCCATAAAAATGATATTTTCTAGTTCTAGTGATTAGGACAATTTCTAATGAAGACAAAGTTTTTAGAAAAGGTAATGAAAATTCATAAATCTCACAACTGGAAAGAACATATTTCTTTTAGATTCATTTAACTTTCCAATTGAAGCATCTCCGTAGTTGGGCTTTCTAAAATAGGTCAGCAACAAGGGCATGTAGAAATAACACTATATGAGGCATGCAAAAGCTTTCTAGCTCTGATTTTGAGACTTACTCTTTACATGCAAATTGACCAAGCTCAATCGTTTGGAATTTCTGTTTAGGATCTGTAAAACACAGATACTACTCTATTTAGCATGTAGGATTATTATAAAGATCAAGTAGGCTAATATGAAGGATCATTTTTAAAATTGTAATGGATGATACAAAAATGAAAAATACTAATACTAATCTACTTGGATAATCCCTATCAATTAATTATTACATAAAGCAATGACTATATACCGTGTTTCCCTGAAAATAAAACATCCTCCGAAAATAAGACCTACTTACAGGTTTCCTTCTGGGTGAAATATAAGGCATCCCCCGAAAATAAGGCCCCCATGCTCTGTCTCAGAATGAAAATTAATTTACCATAAACTGGTCACTAGGGCCGCTCCGACTGGCGTCTAGCAACCAGTGACGTTACGCAGAGTCCTGACGTCACTGCTGTGTGGAGGCGGAGCGGAGGTCGGAGTGAGCGGTGAGCGCGGGGCAGGAGAGAGGAGGAGACTTTCGCAGATGCCTGTAAAAGAACAGGAGGATTAGAGCGGATGGGACGTGGCGAAGGTGGTGAGGGCTGCTCTGTCTCTGTTGACGCTACCTGATGCTCGCGGCCACCTTCATGATGACTGAAGGTTCTCAGTCAGTGGCAGACCCTGCTCCAGCCCAGATCCAGGCCCCAGCAAGCCCAGTGACAGGCCCCAGGCAGGCCCCAGGGGGTAAATGTCTGATAAAGGGGTAGGGGGGATGTCTGGTGAAGGTGTTCAGTGGCACAGGGGTGGGGGGAGGGGGATCACTTAAAATGACACAGGAGGATCAGAGGGGACAATCAAAATGACACAGGAGGATCAAAAGGGGTTACTAAAATGGTAATCCCCCCTCTGATTCTCCTGTGCCATTTTGATTCCCCCCTCTGATCCCCCCTGTGTCATTTTGAGTGATCCCCCTCCCCCCACCTTGATACCCCAATTCCTTTTTTTTTACCCCTAGAAATGAGCGCAAAAAGAAAAAGCTACTCCGTGGAGTACAAGAAAGGAATCATGGAAGACTCTTGGGGCCAAAATCTTACTGCTTTCTGCAAAGAGAAGATGTTGAGTATCCGATTGGTCTGAAAATGGTGAGCAGAGTATGGTAACCTCATTGAACAAGTGGACAAAAGAAATGCTAAAAAGCGCAAGTGTAGATCAGGTCAGCAAACATTATTTTCCGAGCTGGAAGACCTGATCTGTGAATGGGTTGTTGACAGGAGAGCAAAGGCTTTACTTGTGAATAGGGCTCAGATTCAAGAATTTGCCCTTGCAATGGCACCACAGTTTGACATAGCCCCCGAAGACTTCAAAGCATCACAACACTGGCTGGATAATTTCCTTCAGCGAAGTGAACTGTCCTTAAGAAGATCTACAACATTGTTTAGGTTGGAAGATACGCAAGTTATTAAGCGAGCACTTGCATTCAAGTCCTTTATTGATGATGCTGACTTCTCTAAATACAATCTTTCCAACATGATTGCTATGGATGAAACTGCAGTGTTTATGGGCCAATCATCTCAAACAACAATTGAACAGCGGGGTGCCTCCTTAGTGTACATTCCCTCCACTGCTTACGAAAGTGCACGTGTTTCCTGTATTTTGGCAATTCGTCTGGATGGCCCTAAAATCCCACCTTTAATCATTTCTAAGGGCAAGAAGGAAAAGATTGAACGTGTTTTGGGCGTTTTTATTCTTGAAACTGAAAAAGCCTGGGCCACACAAGCAGTTATAAGGAAGTGGGTCGATTTAATGCTGCCGCTTGTTATGCCAGGGAGCCAAAGAGGTCTGCTGGTCTGGGATGCAGCCAGCACTCACCGCACTAAAGACATGAAGACATTTCTTCACGAAAGAAAAATAGATCAGATAATGATTCCCGCAGGAATGACGGCCTGTCTCCAGACTCTTGATATTGCAATAAATAAGCCATTCAAAGACAATTTGCGCATGGAAATTAATGACTACATTGAAAATAGAATGGAGAGAAATCAGCGTGGAAACTTTGTGAAACCTAAACTGCAAGAAGTTGTGACTTGGGTGAAGAATTCATGGGAGAAAATCACTGACAGTTGCATTGCAAATGCACTGCGAGTAGCCTACCTTGACAAGAAGTACTCATTTAAAGACAGTGCTATTGCTAAACATGAGAGATTTGGTCCACTGATTCTGAAAGAAATGGCGTCACAAGACATTCACCAGGAAATTCAGGAACTGGATTGTTATGATGATGTTCCAGAAGATGATGACATGATTGTCATTGAATAAATGAGTAAATTCTTGATACTGTAGGATTCACAGTTTTTCTGGTTTGTGTTGACAACTACCGTACTACCATACCGTATACAGGTAATAAATTTCCTTTATTTTCATTTAACAATAAATGTGTACCGTATTCTTCTTCATGGAAAAATAAGACATCCCCTGAAAATAAGACCTAGCGTGTCTTTGGGGGCAAAAATTAATATAAGACACTGTCTTATTTTCGGGAAAACAGGGGTAACACTTTGAATGAAGCAGCACATCACAATATATTTAAAATATTTTTAAATGGATCTCTTTATTTGCATAGCATTGGTGCTATTACTGTGGGAAAATATCATATCATACAACTCTCAAATAACTTTCTCAGAATGATGCTGATTGAATGGTATTCTAAAACTTTATTTTTTTACATCTTAATACATTATCACACACTAGAGGCCCAGTGAACAAAATTCGTGCACAGAGAGGGGGCTGTCCCTCAGTCCAGCCTGCACCCTCTTCCAATCTGGGACCCCTTGATGGATGTCCGACCACCCGTTTAGGCCCTATCCCAGTGGGATTGGGACTAAATGGGTGGTCCGACATCCATCTCACAATCCAGGACTGCTGACTCACAACCACTCGCCTGCCTCTGCCTGATTGCCCCTAACCACTTCTGCCTGCCAGCCTGATCACCCCTTAACCACTTCCCTGCCAGCCTGATCGACGCCTAACTGCTCTCTGGCCAGCCCGATTGCCCCTAATTGTCTTCCCCTGCAGGCCTGGTCGCCCTCAACTGCCCTTCCCTGCTGGCCAGGTCACCCCTAACTGCCCTCCCCTGCTGGCCTGGTCACCCCTAACTGCACTCCCCTGCAGGCCTGGTCCCCCCCAACTGCCCTCCCCTGCTGGCCTGGTCCCCCCGAACTGCCCTCCCCTGCTAACCTGGTCTCCCCCAACTGCCCTCCTCTGTTGTCCTGGTCACCCCTAACTGCCCTCCCTGCTTGCCTGATCACCCACAACTGCCCTCCCCTTCAGGCCTGGTCACCCCCAACTGCCCTTCCCTGCTGGCCATCTTGTGGCGGCCATCTTGTGTCCACATGGGGGCAGCCATCTTTGACCACATGGGGGCAGCCATCTTGTGTCTTGGAGTGATGGTCAATTTGCATATTAATCTTTTATTGGATAGGATAATAGAACTCAACATAATTTTAAATCCTGTAAGAAAGTAATATTCAAATGATTTAAAATTTCTGCAACATAATCAATGGAATCATGCAATTTAAATACTTTCTTTCACTCAAAATAAATTTATTTCTACTTCTTTGAGATCTGATGTGCCAATAGATCCTTAAGGACCAAACATCACTCAAAAAAAAAAAAACACTGTTTACTCTTTCAGGTATGATCTTTCTCTAGATCATACATGGTGCACTCTCATCTTCTTCATATATTGATACATCTGTCTTATTCTCAGTGAAGACTGGCTTGGCACCTATCTTTATAAAATACCCTTCTGACACACACATATCTCTTTTTTGCTATTTTTTGTCACCAATTAACATCCTCTGTATTTTACTTACCCATCTGCATTGTATGTTGTCTGTATTCTCTTAATAAAATGCAATATCCATAGAGGCAGACTTTTTTAATGTTATTTTTTATTATATCCCAAAACCTACAATGGTGCTGACACCTGAATAGTTTTGAATAAATGAACTAATGAATAAATAAATAAATATGTGACAATAAATAAATGAGGACAGTTTGAAATTTAATATTAATTTATTGACTGATAATAACTATACTTAGCTCAACATAGAATAATTAAGGACAAAAAGGATATAAGGATAAGAGTAATATAAATATAGGAGTGATAAAGTAAATACCAAAAGATTCTCTTATGGAGTGCTGGAAGTAAATCTTTCTCTTCCATTTCTTATGTTAGCAAGGTGACACATATTAGTATCCTATATAATAAAAGTCTAATATGCAAATTGTCCCCTTGACCAGGAGTTCAGCCAGAAGTTCAACCAGGAGTTCAACCAGGAGGCGGGGCCAGCCAACCTCCCACATCCCTTCCCCCTAGTGGGCCCAGCCCGATCATCCCCAATTGGGGCAGGCCAGCAGGCCCCACCAGTGCACAAATTCATGTACCTGGCCTCTAGTTTTCTAAATAAAATTTAAAAAAATAGCAGAGATTTAAATTGCATTTAAAATATGACAAAATATTATGACCAATTTCAATTATTTACTACAAATATTTGTTGAGTACCTTTGTAAAACCTACCTTGATATAAGACAAACATGTCTCCTATTTGGGCTCCCATAGACTTTTGTTTATACTTCTATTTTGATATTTTTTGCAATACTTTAATTACTTGTTTGCATCTGGGACTTGATTTAAAATATAAGATCCATTTGTTTGAATTTTTATGATTTTGTTTTCATAGCTACCTCCGTGACTGGCAATTAGAATGTCCTTACTTAATAAATGCTTATCAAAGAAATGTGGAAAGCCAGGTATGATCATAAACATGGAAATAACAACCCGGCTGGCATGGCTCAGTGGTTGAGCATCAACCTATGAACCAGGAGGTCACGGTTTGATTCCAGGTCAGGGCATGTGCACAGGTTGTGGGTTTGATCCCCAGTTTTGGGCATGCAGGAGACAGCTGATCAATGATTCTCTCTCATCACTGATGTTTTTATCTCTCTCTCCCTCTTCCTTCCTCTCTGAAATAACATATATATCAGATAGCAGTAAAGTTTCTTGCTTCAAGGACTTCCTGATGTAGCAGAGGAGATAAACATGGATGAAACAAAATATTGTGCAACATGCAAAGAGAAGTATGAACTGTGTGGGTATCATGCTATGACAGTACAAAAGGATGAAAAACCCATTCCATCTTTAAAGACAGAGTAGAATTTGTAGAATAGCTGATATAAGAATATTTAGGAAGATGTTAGGATAGCACAATGCAATCAGAAGGAATAGGATTATCAAAACTGGAACTATAAAAGTCTAAGGCCAGTCTAGAAATTGAAGAGTATGTCGATATGAATAGCACAAAACAGGGTACAGTATTATCTGTCATTCATGACAGCCCACATCTGTTATATTCCCTTAATACATCTGATCATTTATCACATATCAAGGAAGAATTAAAAACAAAACAAAAATAAAAAGACTACCTTTCACAGTTTCTCAGGCAGCTAGGATAATGTACCTCACATAGGACTGATTTTTAAGTGAGGCTCTGTTCTGAGCCTTGGTCTACTGATGGGAGGCAGCAGAAGCTGTGGTGAGCATTCCCTAAAATAGTCATTTTTGCAGGATGATTCAGGGTACTGCCAGGCCGCAGCCATGTTACCTCCCTTTGACCCATCCTGGTAGAATATCTCAGGGGTTTTATGCTTAGCCTGGAGCTCATGCTTTACTAGTCCTTCCAGGAGGTCTACCTAGTATTTTCGGTCATTTTTAAAAATCAAAGTATGACATAATTAAAGAAAAGAACAAATCTTTAGTTAATCACTTGATGTGGTTTTTAGAAAGTAAACACACCACTGAACCTATCACATGAAATAAAAAATTGAAAATTAAAAGAATTTCAAAGCCCCCTTATATACTCTCTCATTCACTATTGCCAGTTGTTTCCAAAGCCAAACACTATCTTTATTTCAATCACCAATTGTTTTGCCGGTTTCTAAACTTTATACCCATAGAATCACACAGGTAGTATTATCAGTACTATTTTGTGTCTGACATCACTAGGATTCAGTTTCTGGGTCATAGTAGGATACTCCCTGTTACAAGTTAAAGGTGCTGCACCTGGTAACTCTCACCATTAAGAGACCCACTCCTTAATAAACAGGTCCATATTCACCAAACTAGTTTCAGTGAATTCCAGAGAACATGACAATTTTCCAGCTTGTCCAGGTAGTAACATGAATGACTCTACCTCCTGCTCTTAAAACTCAGCAGATCCAGTGTTGCTAAAAGTGCCTGGGGCTATTCTGAATGTTTTATGAAGCCTGTTGATTCCTCAATAAGAGAATCACAGCAGTGCTGCTGAGGTTTCGGTACAGTGTCACATTAGGCTTATAATGGGTTTACATGAACAAAATGGCCATAGATCCCCCGCCTTATGAACCCTTCTTCTCTAAGACTAACCTGAAGTATAGTCACTGCTTAGAACAGGTCCAACCCTGACCTTCCAATACAATACCATACTCCAGTGGAAGCCATCCTGGCCCCAGGGCAGGTTTATTTCATTGTGTATTTCCATCCTGGAGGGGTCAGCAACTTGTCTTCAATGAAATAAACACTTATGCTGTATAATGCTATTTCTTCCCAGGCACAGAGCTAATGACAGCAACATGAACAGTGGTTTCCTGGAATATCTTTTTCACTGTAGTGAAATACTGTCATGGAATCCCTTACTGGGAAAATAATTTTACCACAAAAGAAGTAAGGCACTGAACTGATGCTCATGGGATTCACTAGTCTTACTATGGACTTAAGTTTCCAAAAGGAACCAGCCTTATCTATAATATAAAAGCATCATATGCTAATTAGACCAGACATCCTTCTGGATGACCTTCCAGACAAAGCTGGGACTACGAGGGAAGCTCAAGTCCCGGGTGCCTGCCGGCGGCTGGAAGGAAGCCTGGGTCCCGGGTGCCCAAGGGAATCCAGTGCCAGCATCCGGGGGAAGGAAGGCCTACTCTTGCACAAATTTTGTGCATCAGGCCTCTAGTGGAATAATAAAATGGACTGTTCGTACTCAGAGACACATATTCATCTAGGGGAAATCACACTAAGAATTCAGTGTGTTGTTATTCATGATGTGGATGTATGTGTTCCGGTCTAGCAACCAATGTGTGGTGCTTTATCTCCCATGGACTGAATATGTGATCCTGAAAAAGCATTTGTCACTCTGATAACTAGAATATTGATATGTAATCATCAAGAATCTTGAACATGAGATGAGGTAGTTTGAGATGAGTCCTGTAGGAAAAGGCAAATCACTAAGATTTAAGAAGATTGTGAGTGACCTGGATTATTGGGGGGTAAAGGTGGTGGCATGTGCACCAGTTAGAAAGCCAGTGTAATGATCAAAAAAACTGCTAAAGGCTTGGACTTGCACCATGCATGGTAGGGAGTGAAGAAAAGATAACGACTTATAAATTGAACCAGCAAGGTTTGTGACTATTTGAATATATGTTGAAAATAGGAAAAGTTAAAGATAATTTAAATGATGTTTGAGTCTTAGGTTTAAGAAGCAGCAGAGAGAGAAACCAAGATGGTGGCATAGGTAAACACCTAAACTGCTGCCTCACACAACAATATCAAATCTACAACTAAAAGACAAAACGGACACCATCCAGAACCACAGGAAAGCTGGCTGAGTGGAAATTCTACAAGTAGAAGAAAAGAGGAAAGCACATTGAGACTCAGAGGAGCTGCAAAAGGCTGAGGTATGGAGACTCGCACGTGGAGAGGACAGGTGGCTGTGTGCACAGGCAGCTGAGTGTGGGGCTGGCTTTCTAAAGCAGGAGGGAGAAGGAAGCTCCTGAATGAACTGAACTTCAGTCCCGGGCGAGATACTGGGAAACCAGACTCATTCAGGGGTAGTCTGGACTGTCAGGAAAAGAGAAAGCACACTGAGACTTGGGAGCTGTGGAAGGCAGAGGTCCAGAGCGTGTGCACACAGAGAGGACTGACTGCTGAATGCATAGGAGGCTGAGTGCACGGCTGGCTTTCTAAAGCGGGAAGGAGACAGAAGCTCCCGACTGTGCTGAACTCCAGTTCCGGGCAAGTTTCTGGGAACCCTGACTCATTTGAGGAGAAACTGGACTGTCTGGCAGTGAGCAAAACTCGAGGGCAGCTTTCTCTCAGAGGTGCTTGCAGTGATTACCGAGGGACACTGAGACCCAGGGGCCTCATATGGCAGGGCTGATGGGAAACCAAGGCTGTCTGCTCCGCCCTGAAACTCTGCCCCATCCAAGCTAAGCACAGAAGCTTTTGCAATTTTCCAAGTCTTATCTCATAAGAGTGTCTCCAGCACAGAAGTTCTCCCAGCGTAGACACAGCTGATCCTCACAGCCACTTGGCCTGGAGGTCAATTCCTCCCAGTGATACCAACAACAATCAAGACTTAACTACAACAAGGCTGTGCATACAGTCCACAAAGGGGTGCACCAACAGTGTCCACCTCAGGTAAATGGGGAGACTGAGCCACAGTGCCCTAGAAGACACCTACCACACAAAGCTACACAACCAACTCAGGGAAGCAGCAAAAATGCGGAGACAAAAAAACAGATCACAAATGAAAGAAATGGAGGAAAACAAATGACTGGATATAGAGTTCAAAACCACACTTATAAAGTTTTTCAAGAATTTCCTAGAAAAGGCTGATAAATTTAGCGAGACCCTCGAGGATATGAAAAAGGACCAACTAGAAATTAAGCATACACTGACTGAAATAAAAAATATTATACAGAGACCTAACAGCAGACTAGAGGACCACAAGAATCAAGTCAAAGAGTTGAAATACAAAGAAGCAAAAACACTCAGCTGGAAAAATAAAAGGAAAAAAGAATCCAAAAATTTGAAGATAGTGTAAGGAGCCTCTGGGACAACCTCAAGTTTACCAACATCCGGATTATGGGGGTGCCAGAAGAAGAGAGAGAGCAAGATACTGAAAACCTATCTGAAGAAATAATGACAGAAAACTTCCCCCACCTGGTGAAAGAAATAGACTTACAAGTCCAGAAAGTGCACAGAACCCCAAACAAAAGGAATCCAAAGAGGACCACACCAAGACACATCATAATTAAACTGCCAAGAGCAAAAGACAAAGAGAGAATATTAAAAGCAGCAAGAGAAAAACAGTTAATTACCTACAAGGGAGCACCCATACGATTGTCAGCTGATTTCTCAACAGAAACTATGCAGGCCAGATGGGAGTGGCAAGAAATATTCAAAGTGATGAATAGCAAGAACCTATAACCAAGATTATTCTACCCAGCAAAGCTATCATTCAGAATTGAAGGTCATATAAAGAGCTTCACAGATAAGAAAAAGCTAAAGGAGTTCATCACCACCAAACCAGTATTATATGAAATGCTGAAAGGTATTCTTTAAGAAGAGGAAGAAGAAGAAAAAGGTAAAGATAAAAATTATGGCCCTAACCGGTTTGGCTCAGTGGATAGAGTGTCGGCCTGCAGACTGAAAGGTCCCAGGTTCGATTCCGGTCAAGGGCATGTACCTTGGTTGCGGGCACATCCCCAGTAGGAGGTGTGCAGGAGGCAGCTGATCGATGTTTCTCTCTCATCGATGTTTCTAACTCTCTATCCCTCTCTCTTCCTTTCTGTAAAAAATCAATAAAATATATTTTAAAAAAATTATGAACAACAAATACATGTCTATCAACAAGTGACTCAAAAAATCAAGTGAATAAAAAATCTGATGAACAGAATAAACTGGTGAATCAGGGGCATAGAAAGGGAGTGGACTGACAATTCTCAGGGGGAAAGGGTTGTGGGAGGTGCGGGAAGAGACTGGACAAAAAGTGTACACCTATGGATGAGGACAGTGAGGGGGAGGTAAGGACAGAGGGTGGGGTGGGAACCAGGTGGAGGGGAGCTATGGAAGGGAAAAAGAGGAACAATTGTAATAATCTGAACAATAAAGATTTATTAAATTAAAAAAAAGAAGCAGCAGCAGACTTCGTTATCACATTCTTGGCTTGTGTTTCTGTAAGATATGTAATCTCAAACATTGGGTGAATTGCTTAAAATATTATAATGCTCTAACAATAGAAAACTACAGTTACAAACAACATCAGTGCATCTAAATACAGCTCAGTTTGGAGTGAAAAATAAAAAAAGATACATGATACTACATAAAACAAAGTTACATGTCATTTAGGAATACCTAAAAAGGTTTAAGTTTTTTAGGTTGCATGGTAAAGATAAACATAAAATCTAGGGTGGTGATTATCTCCAAGTGAGAATGTAGGAAGGTAAGATTAAATAAAAGCATGACTCCAACAGAATGGGCAAAATAATATGTCTTAAGAATGAGTATGGTTCCGTGAGTATTTGTTTTATTATTATGACTTATAAGAGGCCAGACGCATGAAATTCGTGCCAGAGTAGGACTTCCTTCCCGTGGCTGCTGGCACTGGTTTCCCTCCAGCACCTGGGACCTGGGCTTCCCTTGCAGAGGGAGGCCCCGCTCACCCACTGCAGCCCACTGGTCAGTGGCTTGGGCCTCCCTCTTTGGGGCAATCGTGGAGTTCCCCCCCCCCTCAATTGATCGCCCCTCCAGCCAGTGGCCTGTGCCTCCTTCTGTGGGGCGATCATTGGGCTATGGCCGGGCTCCCAATCAATCACATCGCACCCGCCTTGGCTGACCTGGCGCCAGTGGGTGTCATAGCATGGTCGTCTGGATGGTTGTTCGGCTGTTTGGCCATTTGGTCGATTTGCATATTATGCTTTTATTATATAGGATTAGTTATATGTCCATCACATGTTTTCTGGATATATGTTAAAATACCACATAATGACATAAACTTATAGAAGAATATTTTATCAGATTAAAAATAGTAAGAATGGAGGCATAAATTTGGAGATTTAAGCATATAGTTGACAGTTTTACACATGGGAGTGTATGTAATTTTCTTACAGAGAATGTAAAGGTCATAGGGAAGATGAACACAATGTTCTAGAAATAGCAAATCTGCAATGATTAAAGAGAGAAATCAATAGTGAAGAAGTCAGTGAGAAAGCTGGAAAACAGTGTAAATCACATTTTTATGTGAAGGGAAGAGAAACACAATGTCATCAACATTGCAAAATGAAATGGAGAGACAAGCATTTACAAAATTCCAGTAGATTAACCAATTAATAGGGATGCTGTTTGGCATATTAGCTGTTTTTTCAGTTTAAGAAATGTGGTAAATAATTCAAACAACTCATGAAGATGTTGATACAGAATTCCATGTATAAGGTTATATGAATTTGGTAGGTTTCCATAACAGACTGGGTGCTTTAACATTAGAAATATATTTCTCATTGTTTTGAAGTTTATAAGTCCAAGATCCGGGCATCTGTAGGTATGACTTCTTCTGAAGCCTCTCTCTGTGGCTTGAAGATGACCATCTTCTTGTTGCTACTTCATATGATAATCCTTCTGTGCACATATACCCTTGGTATCTCTCTCTGGATCTTATTTCCTTTGCCTATAAGGACACTAGTCAGACTGAATAAAGGCCCAGCCTAAGGATCTCACTTTAATTTACTTCCTTAAAGGTCCTACCTCCAAATGCAGTCACATTCTGAATTACTGGGATTGGGATTTCAATAGATGAATTTGGAGGGGACATAAATTAGCCTAAAATAATGATTATATTTCAGATATGTCCAGATTTCCCAGGGAACTTGTAGTCAGTTAGGTATTCAGGAATCCATCCTATCAATCTAAAATGCTTGCAACTGTTGGGGGCTCATTTTTTTTCTGGTTTCTGATGGCTTTTAACAGTCATTCAATTCATATTGCTGCAAAAATTTTATTAATAGACATTAAAAGACCTCTGAAATGATCTTGTAATGGAGTATCCTGTATCCAACACATCTCACAAAAGGACCAAAATATCATGATGTTTGAAGAATGCGCATACTAATTGTTATACTTGCTGCTCTTCTCCTTTCCAAGGCAGCAAGGAGACTCCTGTCATGTACCATGAATGCATACCTAAAAGTTTGAAGGATGATTTGGGGCGTGTGTGTGTTGGGGTGGGGTGTATGAATAAAGTATCCTTAATGGGTGCCCTAAAGTACCCAGAGGATTGTCCTGCAGTGCAGTACATTAAACCAGAAGAGAAACTCTACACCCATACAAAGTAAGTTCAGAACCTAGTGCACTGAATCAAATTAACTTTGCATTGCCATGTCAAGCACAGTACACTGACAGTGGGATAAAACTGTTAATGCAAAGTGTTATATAAATCATTATATCAGCTTGGTTAGTATTATATAAAAACTAATTTTAGGTTCAGAGCCTGCATGGGAAAATAAATGTAATTGCAGATTAATGTGAACCTGATAGTAGTATTTTCAGGGGCACTACTGTTAGAGACAAAGAATCTATACATATAAAAGCCTAAGCGACCATTGCAACCAAAACAACTGAATGGACAACCAAACAGGCTGCGTGGGATGACCAGACCAGCAGGGAGTTAGTGAGGGACGACCAAATGACTGAGCAGTGGGCTGCATGGAGCGACCAGGCCGGAAGGGGGTTAGTGAGGGCCGACCAAACGACTGAGGCAGTGGGCTCAATGGGGCAACCAAGCTGGTAGGGGGGTTAGTGAGGGACGGCCAAACGACTGAACAGAGGGCTGCATGGGGCGACCTGGCCAGCAGGGGGTTAGTGAGGGACTATCAAATGACTGAATAGCTGGCTGTGTGAGGCAACCAGGCCATCAGGGGGGCAGTAAGGGGCAACCAGGCTGGCGGGTGGGCAGTTAGAGGTGACCAGGCTGGCGGGGGGGGGCATTTGGGGGCAACCAGGCCTGCGGGGGGGGGGGGGCAGTTGGGGGTGACCAGGCCAACAGGGGGCACAGTTAGGAGTGATCAGGCAGGCAGTCAGGTGAGCAGTTAGGAGCCAGTGGTCCCAGATTATGAGAGGGATGTCCTGGATTGGAGAGGGTGCAGGCTGGGCTGAGGGGTCCCCCTTCCCATGCACAAATTTTGTGCACTGGGCTTCTAGTGTGCAATAATCACTTAACCATGTATTGGAATCCAGAGGTGTGAGCCTGAGAAGACTTTTTTTCTAGTTATCTTTGATTTCCTGAAGATAAGATATTTGGGCTGACTTCATGCATTGGATAACAGACAGATTTATACACCAGTTTTGAAACAAATGATAAGCACCCAATAGAGAAGGCCTGACCAACTAGTGGGGAAGAGAAGTCAGAAGAGGGGGAGAATTATTACCTCAGGGCAACTATGAGGAAGCAAAATGGAAATAGGAAGTTGTGTTTTTAGATACATTACATGCTAAAATGATGTTAATTTGTTTTGAAGCCATCCTCAAGGATTTTAGGACTCAGAAAAGAACAATTTTTTTTTTCCTCTTTTAGTGCAAGTATCAGTGGAACCTGAGAAAAAATATTGATCAGGTCACAAGGTACTGGAACCTATTTCTGGTCCTCTAGTCTTTTTTATTACTCTTCTCTCTTATTATTCTCTCCTCTCCTCACTTATTTTTCAGTGTGACTAAGCAATTTACTTAATCTTCCTTTACCTCCATTTCTCTGCCAAATAGGACTTAATTAGTTTCCACTGCATCCTAATTTTCACTTATAATATTATTAGGCACATCCATATTCTATTATGCATGAAGATTGTGGAAGCGTAAGCCAACAAAAACTAGTAAACTATACCATTCCTGTTTACAAGAAGTTTTTAATTATAAAGAGGGAAAAGATACAAATCTGTACTAATTATAAAAGTCTTCCAATGCTGAGAAGAAACAGTTGCTACCCAATTTCAAATGGAATGTTTTTGATATGTGCCGAGAACCAATTCCAGCATGTAATAATTACAAGAGTTTCGCCAAAAGGTTGGTGCAGTTTGGGGGGCTCAACAAGGGTGAGCCACATATGTAGTTTACCTGTTGGAAACGCTAAAAGGCACTTATCCCAAACCTGAATGGTATTTGTTAGCTGCCAGACAGCTCAGGGCATTTTATTGCCTCCTGTTGGTTAAACATCTGAACAGCTGTAGGCTATTCCCCAAAATGACAATGCTCTGTTCCCTTTGATACCTTACCCTTTGAAGTGTATATTTCCACCTTGCTTTAGGATAAATCCTGTTGAATAAAAGCACAGGTCCTTGGTCAAGGAAGAGTCTTCAGTTCCCTTTAGCTGAAGCTCCTCTGACACCCAATGCCTCTCAAAAATACCTTTCGTCCTTGGACTCCTTCTTAATCATCTACGCGCAGCCCCTTTCTCCCGAATGCTGAACCCTTTGTAAGGCTGGGACAAGAACTTCAGCAATATGTTTATTGGTTGGTTTTCTTTGCACTGTTATATGTTATGTTAAAAACTTGACACTTTACTGTCATACATTGTGCTCTTTGTTTTCTCTTCTAATACACAGAACAATCATGCAAGCCAGGTATTGTTATTTTCATTTTATAAATGAGAAACTGAATTCTAGAAAATTTAGTAAGCTTGCCCAAGCTCACATGGCCAGAATTACTCTAACTGGAAAAAACACACACAACAACAGCAACAATAAAACACCCACATTTGATAACCCATTTCCTGTTGCTTTGGTTAGATATTATTACTTTACTTACATATTGGTCAAGTACTAAATATGTATTAAACCAAATACTGCAAATCAGTTAAATGATTTAATAACTTTACCCTACCTTTTCAATATTTTTAAATGATTGTGAATAGAGATGAACTGACATAAACCAAGGCATAGTTCCCACCTTTAATTCTCCTGTTCCTCAAAAAAAATAAGTTCTCTCTTTCTATATGTAAATATTATTTACACAGGGATGGGGGAAAAAGAAAAGAGATATTTTAGAATTAAATTTATTTGTTAACATGAGTACACATCTTACAAGACTGTGTCTTCTTTCCAGGAATAAAATAAATACAGACATGAATAAATAGATAGCTTTGCATTCCCAGTGCCTAGCAAGGTGCTGTGGATTTAACCTCAGTGTTTACTGGTTTGAAGGTTGATAGAAGATGCTGAGGAAGAGAAAAAACACGCTCAGCAGGGGAAAGTACATGTGCGCATAAGATAATAGTTCCCAAGTACTGTAAACGCCATGAAGAAAGCTGGTGTGCTAAATACAAAACGATGCTAATCTCACCATCACCGTCATTTGTTTTCAACTCAGTCAAGCAGCTTTCAAAGGGCAGAAGAGCTTTGCAGCTCCCAGGGATGAAGTGTGGAGTCAAGCCTTTCTAGCACAATGGTCTAATTACACTGAGCATCTGACAAACTCCAGACTCTTCCTGCACTAACCGGGCAGCAGTCAGTAATTCAAAGCGGGGAAAGGAAAGGGTGCGGGGAGTGGGAGCAAAAAATGAAAGTAGCCCTGATCTCTCCATAAGCCTCAGGGCTTTGTTGCTGTTGCGCTAGCAAGCTGCAGAATTCAGATTGTTCCTTCTTCTCGCCTTATATAGACATGGCACAGTTTCAAAAATAGCCTGTGCTTTTTTAGACCTTTAAAGACATCATCAATCATTGTCTTCTATGGTAATGCTTCAATTACCCAGGAGGGAGAAAAAAATACAGTAGCCATGGAAGTGATGTCCTGATGTGCTGCAAATCCCAACTAAAAAAGGGCAGTGTTTGCATATGAGCCGTGTAAGCAGTGTAAGAATTGTGATGAACCATTAATAAGCCTCTCTCGTGCTTTCTAAGTATTCAGGAAATGTGCCACCTGACAGGCCAGATCTTTATAGGATTAGCTTAATGGTTTGTCACTTCCTGCATTGCTTGCTGCTCTTCTGCCTTTTTTATGCTGAACAATGATGTACGGAGCATTCTGTGTGGCTGTACAAGCCCAGTGTTTCTCCATGATAAGAGCCCCCATTTTAGACACTTAACAGTTCATCCATGTTAAATGACATCCAGCGAAAATGAAGCCCTCGAGCCCTCACCCTCCATACAAATCTCCTTGATTCCTTACTGCTAAGGTGGTTTCAAATTGGCTACTCCCAGGTGATCACCCAGAATAACAAATACCCAGGGGCACTGCTCTCCACTATGCAGTGTTTGTATCTCTGGGAAACAAACACATGTGACATGCAAAGGCAGCCTGGAGAGGCACACAGGTGCACTTTGTTTGAATGGAGCTTATGTCAGGCTCCCATATGGTAGCCAAGGAGTTGCAACACGTGTTAGGGGGGAAAAAGCCATAGGATATATATTTATTTTTTATCACATTGAAGTGCCTGTGTGACCCACTTCTGGGGCAAAAAAAAATGAATGTATAAGTGTTCATTAAAATAAGCTATTTTTATACCTACTTATGCAAACAAAAATATTCAGTGTTTATGGCAAAAGGTTAGTTGTGGTTTTGAATATTTAATGCATATGAAATATTAAGAGGACAGGCTCCATCTACTGATATTATTGATATGTTTGTGCATACAGACTAAATATATACAGTGGCATTATTCTCAGTATGAAATTTCACACTGCAATAAGCCTGTAATTAGAGTTTTCAGATTATCATCTGTGACTGCTTTATGATAAGTACACCAATTCCCTTGAAATGTTTGAGGTGCCTACTGCCTGCACCACTGATTTTATGAAGGTTCACAATCTGTGAGTACCACTGAATTATAACTTGTTCTATATTCCATACAAACCCCTAATATATACGACCACAAAACACATTAGATCGTCCTTACACAGGACACACATACACGCATTATGCACAAAACTCCAGGGTTTCTTTCAATTGTTTTAATTTGCCTCAAGGGGTTGGTAATGGGATGAAGAGCTTTTCACTACTCAATCGCATATTATGAACCTAGTTTGAATCTGCAATGACCAATAATGCTTAGCTTAAAAATATTATTGGCTACAATCTGTTTTCTCTTTGAACTATCTCTGTTTTAAATAGCCCATATTTTAAATATTATGAGATGTTTTTATGGTAATAATGTTTTAAAGTTTAATGATTAGCTGGAAAATTATATAATTATGATTCACTCTGTTTTAGACCTTGATGATTTAGCCTCTTTAAACTGTAAAATTAGAGTGAGAAATAACCCACATTATATGCACATATATATAACCAAGATCTTATGACTTGATAAAGCTAACCACAGCTCAATATCTATCTCAATGTAATACGAACAAAAAGAGTTTACTAAAAACTAACAT
The DNA here is from genome assembly GCF_963455305.1 of Plecotus auritus. NCBI lineage: Eukaryota > Metazoa > Chordata > Mammalia > Chiroptera > Vespertilionidae > Plecotus > Plecotus auritus. The sequence continues at coordinate 29,053,497 of NC_137775.1, read as the reverse complement.
ATAAGTCTCTGCTAAATGCTAAAATATTTTTTTAATATATTTTATTTTATTTTATTTTATTTTTTACAGAGAGGAAGGGAGAGGGATAGAGAGTTAGAAACATCGATGAGAGAGAAACATCGATCAGCTGCCTCCTGCACACCCCCTACTGGGGATGTGCCCGCAACCAAGGTACATGCCCTTGACCGGAATCGAACCCGGGACCCTTCAGTCCGCAGGCCGACGCTCTATCCAATGAGCCAAACCGGTTTTGGCAAAATGCTAAAATATTTTTGAATAGCATTCAAAGTCAGTACTAGTTCAGTTGGTGGCTGCTATAAGAGTTTATGAGATAAAAGTCACATAACATTTACAAGACAATCCAAATGAATTTCAGATAATAGATACATGATACAGATCTAGATATATCAAAATAGATGATAGATAGAGATCAATCTTTTATAAACTTTGTATGGATAAACCAGTATCTGTTGGGAGAAAAATCCTAAGATTCTATAAACACGATTAAATATTATAGAAATAATGATTATTTAAGATTTCATCATCTATAATAGAATGTGTCTCAGTGATTTCTCTTAGATTCAGAATTCTTCCCTTGAGTCATCAGGAAAAAAACTTTAAGGCTAGGTCCACAAATAAATGGAGAAGAGAACATTTACCCACTTATGGCCCCACCATAGGAAAAGGAAACATATTAATAATAACCTGAAGCTTAAGAGATTTACCTAAATCTTTGTTAAAATAGTGACACACTGTGATAGTCATGCTATTATTACATCTCTACTTCCCACATGCCATCTCAATCAACACGACTTGTCAATGGACAAGAAAGATTCAGATGGAAAATTAAAGTGGCAGCAGCCATAGCTCGTTTTGCTCAGTGGATAGAGCAACTGAATTGCAGACTGAAGGGTCCCGGGTTCCATTCTGGTCAAGGGCACATGCCAGGGTTGAGGGCTCAATCCCCAGTAGGGGCCATGCACGAGGCAGTTGATCAATGATTGTCTCTCATCATTGATGCTTCTAGCTCTCTCTCCCTCTCCCTTCTACTCTGAAATCAATAAAAATATATTAAAAAAAATAGAGTGGGAACAAAATGGGCTGGACCTTAAAAAAAAAAAAAGCAAAACAATTGTAGAGACAGACAAAAGTTTAAGATAATATACCAAATAAAAACAGTTTTGGGGATACATAATTAGGTATCAAATAGGACTCGTAAGGGACCCAAAGTGGTCTAGAGTTGTGAATCAATACTGCTGCTATTTGTCTCACAAGTCTCTGGCATGAAAACTGGGCCTTCATTAAAACAAGAGCTACTTATCTTTGCTACCATATGGTATTACAACTTATCATAAACATTCAATTACTAAGTAATTGGGGCATTCATTGTGCCTAGAAGTTGGCAGGAATGTCATTTAGTAGAAATGGCCAAGGCAGAGAGATGAACAAAGGACAATCAGAAATCCTGAAACCCTATAAAGATGTGTGTGTGGATTTAGCAGCAGCCATTTCATGTAGAAAAGCTAATTCATGAAAAAAGATAATTTTAAGATATTTAAACTTTGGTGGGCATCTCAATACTGAAATGTATTTTACTTTACTTTGACATCAGAATCATTTTGAAATTTGTAAAATTTTACAAGATAATTAGAAAGCAGCATGGCATTATGTCAAATAAATGAACATACAAACATGCACCCGCACACGGGAGTGCGCGTGCACATGCGCACACACACACACACACACACACACACTTTATCTATACTTAACACCACTGTTCCTCAACTTTTTAAAAAAATTATTATTACTAAGTGGGATTTCTATGTCTACTGGTTGATAAATGGTCAACATTTCTTCACTAAAGTTTCCAATGCTGAAAATGAACAGACTTATCCAAGTATGTGTATTTCCTTTCAGCTAGTAAGACAGATTAAAGGTTTATTGTTTTAAATGAAAGGAACATGGTTTTTACTGACCTTTTACTCAAGATAATTTTCTGGAGTATAGGATAGTCATGGATTGATATTTCTTATTGCAGATAGCTCTGCAAATCAGTATAGTAAAAATAATTTCTTAACAATTAAAAAAGAAAAAAAAAATCATTTGTATTCTAACTTCTGAGGACAACGCTTTTATATTTAAGCTCTGTCCCTCGGTGCCAGGCATCCAGGACCACTTAAAAAATGTTGAGGGGTGATATATATAGTACTGTGTCAGCAGGCCTCTCAGAGGTCACGAAAGTTATGATAATGGTTTTCCCAGGGTTAGTTCTTACATTTAATGTTCATCAGCTACTAGATTATGTTTTATTTCTTTGGGTTTATTCTTCAGCTATTGGTGGATTGTTTTCTAAATTATCCTTTGATCATCGAGTAAATTAAATTTATTTTCTATTTTCAAATATTATCCATCTGTTGCATGAAACAAATTACGTTAATTCACATGTCTCTTATTCAGAAATTTGATTTCCTTTTATAAATGCTGCCATTAACAAATTAGTTATCTAAGAACACTACATGTGAGTTTGACTCTCAGTTTAAAAGTTTCTATTTTGAAAATGCAGAGTGATTACTATCTACAGCCTTTGGTCAAATACCCTTCCCTCTTAATTTTCATTAAAATTTATGAGGGCAAATAATACAAGTAGATACTTTTCATATCACACTATTTAGACAAATCTTTTTTCCAATATTTATTGGAGCCAATAAGAGCACATGTGTTTTAAAACTTTGAGTATTTTTATTTATTTTGGCCTTTAATAAGAAATAAGTTGAAAAAATAATTTAAGGAAGACCTGGAATTTCAAGCTTATGAAACAAGCAGGCCTTACTATATTTTATTTTGGTTTTATTGAGTTTGTTAAGAAGTGGATTGTAAAAGAATAATTTACCTAACCTGAGATATATAGATTATCCAGTGAGGAAAGAACATTATAGATATTCTAGTTTATATTATTGATTACTGGCAAGTGATCCATTTACTCTTTTTATGCCTCTGAACTCTGTGAAATACTTATTATGCATATTATATAGTGCAGCTCCCCATCCTACCCTCTACAAACAGTGGCACCTGAAAATGTTCTTCAACCTAAAATAGTATCTGACATTTTAAAAACATGTTTATTCTTAATATTTTATTTTCCTAAAAGTGCCCATAAATTACATGATGACTTAACAATTCTTCTAACTTATCAAAGAAAGTACAAATTTTCCACTATAATTTTAATGTCCAAAAAAACCCCCACATATTTAAATATTTTAAAGGCAATCTCAACATAGTATATGCAGCAATTTTCTTAAGCAACATACTAGTACTTCATTAACCAACCTACACACTCTATAGACATATTTGATAATTTACTTTATGTATAAATATCATATTTAATATATTAAATATCATACTTAACATTTAAACTTTCTATGGGAAATGCAACTACCAGGAGCATAATTTGTTGAGTTGCAGAAAAATAAAGTCATTACATTCTAATCAATCTGAGCTCTTCTTGGCTCCATTATATGAATAACATGATTAAAAGCTGTAACTTAAGATCATTTGTTCTTTTGTTTGTGTTTCTCATTAATCTACAAAACTAAAAAGGAAAAATCATATAAGGTTTTAGAAACAGCAAGTTTTTAAGTTCTGATATTTGGTATATTTGTCTATTCACTGTGTTAAATTTGGGCTGTAAGGGGCCCTGTGCTGTGGGGGGCAGAAGCAGGCTGCGAGAGGTCAATGGGGGGAAAAGAAGATATATGTAATACTTTCAACAATAAGGAATTAAAAAAAGTAAAAATGGGATGTATTTTGAATAAAGAAACAATCTCATTTTTTACACTGTTCATTGGTATCTGTGCAATATTTGGGATTCCAAGAAACACATACCAAAATTATTTGAGAAACTATTTTTCTTCTTAACTATGTACATGAATTCACAATTACATACAAATGACTCACCTCGGAATAGAAGTTACTAAGAAATCCACTATCAATAAACAGCATTATATATTGTATTTTAAGTTTTTGTATGTTTTAATCAGTTGAAAAATTACCTAACTCAAGGTTTCTTTCTTCAAAATCTTCAAATTAATTCAACCTACTTTTATGCTTGTCAGGTCAGCTAACACCTATAGTTTTGATAGTTATTTTCTTATAGGAATACTAAAATGATTATGTTGATGCATTTTTGACTTTTTATTCTTTAACTCTATGCTCTGAGTACAAAATTAAATGAATGCTTATAAGAAGGCCAGCTGATTTTATTCTGATTTGTAGTAAGAAAAACAAAACTAAGAGGAACTAATTAAATAATCAGTTTAAATATGCTGTGTAAGAAGGGAACCATTTTTCCTCATTTAAATCATGCAATACAAGTTAGCTCCAGTAAAAAATACTTTAACCAAAATATTCTGTACCTATTGTTATCTTTGAGTCTCACCAAAGGTTGTAAAATCTCAGTGTTTAGATTTTTTTGTAGGCTTTTCCCAGGATACTGAGCAATACCTGTAGTAGGCTTCCATGATACAGCTCACAGGAAAACTGATTTTCCATCTTCACAGTAATACAACTAGGGATATAAGCATTCTTATAAAAAAAAAAAAAACAACAACTTTGGCTTAAAAAATTGGTGCTTAAAAATAATTACAAACATGATGTTTCTAATTGGTGCTTAAAACGATAGGAACATCAACATTTGGGGATTTCCTTAAAAATACGATAATTTCCAATTTTTTTTTAGTCTATATAATAGGGAATTTAAAATATATTAACTTTTAATATTTGTTTTACCACAGTCTCTGTATGTATCCAATATATCCCTGGAGTTAGTTTGCTAAGGTATTATTAGGATTATTTTGGAAACCTCAAACCATGAAGTGGTTTTTGGCCTACTTGGAATTTTGATTGCCTTGGGAGAGGAAGAAGGATGTGTAAAATTTAGAGGCTTATGGGACTCCATCTCAGTCTACATACTTCTTAAGACATTTGGGGAATTTTATCAAGAATGTCTAGAATATCAGGTTTTTCTAATTACTTGTTTATTTGGAATGTGCCTTTAATATAAAATATTCTTGAATATTATTGAAAAATATTCTTAGTGAATTGAAAATGCATTAATTTGAACATTAAAAGAATGCATGTGTGTTATAATATTCACATTTGTGTGCCCCATTTTTATGTTGCATCATTAAAAATAAGGATTAAAAATTTTAGCTATAGAATTTATATATTCACCACAATATTTTTAAATGGAATATTTAAAAAATCATTTTATGCTACAGTTATACTTTATTACTATTTGCTTACATAGATCTTTAGAGGAACACAACCATACCATATGAAAAAGTGTTCTTATAACTGATACAGTTAATAATCATTGGAAATGATATCAATGAATTCCTGCTTCCTCCATTCAATCCATTTCAGTTTCATAATGAGTATTGCATTTACACACTGGACAAAACTCTGCTTTACAATTATTAAATATATAGAATAACTTCCACTGAATGAGCTTGTAATTTTATATGAGAGGAAAACTCACTAAGCCCTCCCATGTAAATGTAATAAAATATAAATACAGGAAATGCCAAATATTTCTAAACTAATTGCAAAAAAAAAAATGAGGAGGAAAAATATTTTCTGTAAGAGTTTCATTTAAAAAATGGTATTTAATCTGACCCTGATTTAATTGTGAACATGTTTCATTAATGTTTGCCTATGAATTTTATATACAATAAAATTTATAAATATTAAATGTAAAACTGAATGACTTTTTCCACATGTATGATACTCCATGTGATTACTAGCCAGATCAAAGTATAGAACAATTATCACCCTCATGCCCTTGTCCAGCCAATGTCTTCTACTCACAGTGAAAATCACTACTTGAATTATTGATTAGTTTTCCCTACTCTTGAACTTGGCATAAATACAATTAAACATACAGTACATATACTTTGTCATCTCACTTCTTCCCTTGACATAATATGTCTGATGTTCTTCCATGTCACTATATGTATAAGGAATTCTTTCTGATTGCTGATAGTGTTTTATTATATTCTCGAATTGGAGGCCATTTGGGTTGTTTCTGGTTTGGGACATTTTTGAAAAAAATTTCAATTACTTTCTTATACAAGTATATTTATGGATGTAAGTAATCATTTCTCTTTAATATATAGCTAGCAAAAAAATTGCTGAGTCATACAGTACACATACAGAAATGGTGGTTTATTCATTTGATACTCCCTTCAGCAACATATGAGCATTCTTGTGGCTCCACATCTGGCTATCACTAGGCATTGCTAGGCTTTTTAAAAAAATCTTGTGTAATTGCATTTCCCTATAATTTTAATTTATGTATTTCTAGTTACTTATGATATTGAATGACCTTATACATCTTTTAGATACAGTCTTCCATGAAATACTTGCTCAATATTGAATTCTCAGATAGATAGATGACAGCTAAATAGAATAATGGATAGATAGATGATAGGTAGGTAGGTAGGTAGATGATAGATAGATGATAGATAGATAGATAGATAGATAGATAGATAGATAGATAGATATAGATAGGTAGATAGAGATATAGTCAGTTTGCTATATGGAACATATATATTCATAAAAATCACTGTGCTATGCAAAAATCACACTAAAAAAGGTTTATGAGAAAAAATGGAGTTAGGGACATAACACTCAAAGACTTTGTTGATAATGAGAGAGAGAAACCTATTAAAGAAGCTATTAAAGTTATAGTACTGTTTTCCACATATGGAATAATTAATAAGTAAATATCACAATAAATTTGGCACTTTTCTTTACAAAACAAGACGTTTGCTTGAGGGGTGGGCATGAAAGAGACTGTAGTTTGTGGTTATTAGGATTGGATTCAGAAGGGTTCTATGAAATTGATTGAAAGCTGTAACACTAGCTGGGAAGTGTGGCTCACAGCACACACAGGGAACATTGGTGGCAGGTAGATGTTTGAGGCATGTGTGCATTTATTCTGAGTATTCATATGCAGCTCTGCTCATCAGGATGCAGTTCTTTTTCTGTTTTCAGGTAGTGTTGCAGAAGGAATTGGGCATGAGAAAAAGCAAAATTTGCAGTATGCTCAAACTGTTCCCTAATACAGCAAATGTACTGGAATAAATCCATATTTTCAGAGCAAGTATTGGAGCAGAACTGACTGCATATCCTCTTGGACGTAATTTCTAAAATTCATAATAATGACATAAACCTTGGGATACATGAATTAACAAATGCAAAATTCTTGGATACCTAAATGAAGTGTTTGGAAACTTTTTCCATGAAGGGCCAAATAGTAAATACTATGGCTTTGATGATAAGATCTCCGTTGCAAAAGCAGGCAATTCAGTGTGAAAATAAATGACTGTAACTATATTAAGTAAAACTATTTACAAAAGCAGATGTCAAGCAAAAAGTTTATAAACATTCGCTTCTTACTTTTAGATAATATAGGAGGCTACAACTTTGAAAGCTACTAATAAATTGGCATACTTTTGTCATTTTAAGAAGTTATAAAAGGGATGGATGTGACTGGCAAAATTTTTATGTCTATTATATTCTCTAGCCTGCTAAAATTTTAATGCAGGTCAAGCAACTCACATTGTATCCTCCAGTTTTTTTCCCCTGAAATAGAAGTTAAAAGTTACTTTATTAAATTTACAAGTAATTATTGTTGAGGATATTTTAGGAGCAATGGTGATTGAAAAATACAAATATTTATGTAAGGTAATTGAGTGATTTATTTTTCAAGGAAAAAGAGAAATTTGGCCAAAAATAAAGTCGCAATTTATCCAGAATATGAAAAAAACTAGTGAAGGACAGACCCTGAATGTTTTCATCAAGTCCTGGAGGGTTTGGGGAAATGCAATTTCATTTTCCTTGATTTGTAATACCTGAATCTGAAAAAAGGCTATGCAATATGTTTATGTATGGTTACTAGACTCATTGTGGTGATCGCATCATAGGTATATACATGTTAAATCACTATGTGGTATAGCCTGAAACTAGTATAATAGTGTATGTCAACTATACTTTAATTAAAACTAAACATTGTGTGTCATGTATAGTAGTTGTATATGAGTAGAGCTTAATTATCCTACTAAGGAAAACTTATTCTCTAGTACAAATGTTAGAACTTTAGTTTTACCACAACATTTTACAATAGAATATTCAGTGCTCTTAAAAAGTTTGCTAGATGTATTATATAAAAACTAATGATCTCAGAGCAGTCAATTTAAAAATAGAGCTTTTTAAAGCTTTTAAATCATGTACCCAAACACAATTTTGATTATTGTGAACCCATAATTCATCTTTGTTAGTGTGAAAAAACATAAAATATATTAATTAGAGAAAAGTAGAAAACTAAAAATATGCTCAATAATATCAAGTTAAATTATCTGTACAAAATGAGTTAATACATGAAATCAAACCTAGTACATGATAAATGTGACCTAGAGGATTGACTAATGATAAATGTATTCTTTTGATGTTCGCAAATAATTAAATGCATTCCTTGTGCTATATCTTGAGTGTGGTAATGATTATGTAACTATATATATTTGCCAAAACTGAGCTAACTGTATGCATAAAACTGCTGAACTTTAATGTATATAAATTATAACTCAGTAGAGATCATTTTTAAAAATTAGATAAAATAAAATTTTAAAATAGCCATGCTGGGAAAATATCAAAGACAATAAAGGCAGAGACTGTGGATCAGGGAGCACAGATACAAACCTCAGCCCTACTCTAGGTTATGTGTGAACACAAGCAAATTTCTTTCCCTCTAAGTATCTGTTTCTTCACTCAAGTTGTTTTGTAGATTAGATGAAATAATCCAAGCAAAATTTTTACTGTGGAACCTAGCATGGAGTAATTGTGCAATAAATAATAGCTGTACTTGCTTTGATAAATATTATTCATGTTAACCACTAGAAATTGGCAATTCATGTATATAAAAGTAGAGGTAAATAATATAAATGTTCAATAAAGCTATGCAAAAAAACCCTCAACTTTATTTATATTTAAAGTGATTCAATTTTAAACAACTAGGAAAGTCTCATTTGTCTATAAGATTGGTAAATCCTATATAATAAAAGCCTACTATGCTAACTGTCTGGTCATGTAGTCATCTGTTCAACCAATCAAAGCATAATATGCTAATGATATGCTAAGGCCACTCAACCATTCGCTATGATGTGCACTGACCACCAGGGGGCAGACACTCTGACCAGTAGGTTAGCTTGCTACTGGGGTCCAGCTGATTGGGACTGAGTGAGATGGCTGGACACGCCCTTGAGCCCTCCCTTGGTCCCTCCCCAGCTGGTCAACCTCCTATGTCCCTCCCTGGCCCCAGTCGTGCACCGGTGGGATCCCTTGGCCTGGCCTGCACCCTCTTGCAATCCAGGACCCCTTGGGGAATGTTGGAGAGCCCGTTTTGGCCTGATCCCACAGGCCAGGCCAAGGGACGCCACTAGGGCACAAATTTTTGCAACGGGCCTCTTGTTTTAAATAATAACAAATATAGCTGAAATGTTTAAATTGACCCTATACTGCTGCAAAGTTTTTGAAAAAAAACTCATTGATAACTCTCAAAGATATAGCACCTATCTCTTTCTTAGCAGGTAGAGCTATTTCCCCTTACCACTCAGAAGCACAGACCACTGGGCCCCAGTGTCTGTCTGCTCTAATGGCTCTAATTCTGTCAGCAAGTCTAGCCTAAGGCTTGCCCAGGTCTTCTGTGTGTCTGTGGTTATTGCCTATGGCCAGTGACCAAAGGCAGGCTGGTAAGCTCAACGGGCTTGCCATGCACCATGCACTTAGCTGAGTCATGTCAAAGTTGGTAAGACTGAACTCTTACCAAGTGGTACTGAGATCTAGATAGTAATGAATAGAGGGAGATGCCTATTTGGCTTAAGATCCCAACCTAGTACTTGTTTCCAAAAAACCTTGAATTTGTGTAGTTTGGGACATTTCCCATCATCAATAAGCCCTTTCTTTTTATTTGTATTTACCTCTGTGTTTCTCTTTGTCATCAATCAAAACACATGGAAGATAAAAATGGTTAATACCCCAAATTTCCAATTAAATATTTATCAATAGATATTTCACATAACTGCCTGAATGTGTATGTACAGAATCTTACTTCCAACACTGTTATAATAATAAGGAAATAAAGAAATATTTATTTTTCTTGACTGGTTATATTAATTATTGTGTGTTTTTAAACAGGACACTATTAGTTATTTAAAAAGTATAAATATAAATTTATATGTACTGATATGAAAATGATAATTATATATTATTAAAAACAGCAAAATATAATGCAAGAAGTGTAACATAATTCTTTGTAAAACACACACACACTTATGCTTTTATCTTGTATGTTTGCCTCAGAGGTCACAATTCAGCAACTGTCCTTCAAAAACCAGGCAAGCATCATCAACATCTGTTGTAGCTAACTTAAAAAAAAAATAAAAAGAGATGGCAGAGTGTTGGATGCATTTTATACTTAAATGCATTCAAATTTGGTTTTAGAAATTTTAAAGTACCATATTGACCAAATGAAACCAAAAGTGATTTGCATCAAACTGTTAGGGGATAAATACTGATAGCAACATTCTGCTTCATTGAATACTTCTAGAAGAGAAATACTTAACAGAGATTAATATTTTGGAATATTGCTAAGATGGTGAAAACTGACCTTAATTTTATACCTTACACTCTTCTGAGCAGTTTTGCTCTTTTTACTGTGAGCATGTTTATCATTACACTAAAAAAAGATAAAACAAATATGATAAAACATTGAAACTTCCTTGTCTATATTCATAAAATTGTTGATTAAAATAAAAAATACTCACACCTTGCACACCCACCCCAACAATATCTACCTACAGATACTTCTCTACATGGTCTTCTAACATAAATTTTTATTGTAATATCATAATGCTGTATTTTATATGTAAAATATTTATATTATATGGCTTTACACATATTTTTTCTACATAATGTTACTTGACCTGAATTTTTCTTTTCCTCTCCATCTCTTGGTAGGTGGTAAACATATGTTTGTTCTCAAACTTGCTCATGACAAGTTTGTTCATGATGAGCGGCTTACATTATTCCCAACGTCCCTCTCCCCAAAAGTAGTGAATCACTCCTTTTTCATTATTACTCCCTTATGCTACATGCCTTTGTCATGTATACATCACATGGAGTTATTATTTATTAGTATGTGTCATCTCTCTTCTGTAGCTGGAATCCCCTTGAGATTATAAGAGTGCCTAATTTTCCTTACTATCAACAGCCAGTCCCATGCAGAACACCAGAAACAAAATTGGTTCACAATAAACTTTTACAACTTAACTGAGAAAATACATTTCATTTTGTAGTCTAAAAATCATCCCTAGAGCCTAGAATAAAAGTAAAAGCTGCTATTTACTGAGGGCTCACTATGAAATTTCTTAAGCAATGTGTATGTATTATCTCATTTAAGCCCATTTACCAGATGAGGAACTTGATGTTATGAAGCATTAATAGCCTTGGCCAAATTCTAAGATGTAGAACTTGTTTGTGGGGTCAGGGGTAATGATTGAAGCTGTAATAAACAGAATCATAAAATTAAAATCACTCTAAGATTCCAGAAAGCATGAATTGAGAGCAATGCTTAAAATTCAATTTCTTCATGTTTAAACTTGATATAACAAACTTTGCCTTAATGGTAGGACAATGAGAACTTGGAAATAAATCGAAAAAGACAAAGTAGAAAATAAGTTTAGGTGATTAAAAAATAAGTAGAAACAACACTCAATGAGTATCAATAAATTGGTTTATAAAAAAAGTCTCATCATCATAATATATACTATAATATATTAATTATTGGGACATAATTATAGTTGGTCTAAGAGGATGACACAAAAATATCAGAAAATATAAGAAAAACATAAGAAAAACAGAAAACTGATTTAAAAAATTTTAACTATAGAGGAATGTAAGTTCATAAGGGCCAAATATTTTTCAAATTGTATTTTTTAAGAAGCCCCCAAATAGAAAGAATAACATAAACAGCTTATAATGTTACTGGGGTTCTAGAAAAATCAAATGTTCTAAAACAGGAAGAATCAGCAAGTGATTAAGTCATAGTATAATATCAGAAAAAAAATTAAATTGGTTTTATTGGGGCACTTTTATTTTAGTAATAGAAATATATATTTTAAATAGAATGGAAATTTTCAAAATATAAAAAAATTCCTGAAGCTATAAACTTGTATATAAAAAGTAGAAAAATATGTAAGAATCGTTTTCAGTCCCCACCCAATATTACCAAATTAAAAAACCCTGTCAAATATAATTTTTTCCAAAAAAAGTATGAAATATTATCCAGAGTAGAAATTCATATCCTTAAACTTGAATCATGCAATTCTTCTCTCTACCTTAAATTCTTCTTTGTACAACTTTATCAGCTCCTCTGTCCATTCTGATCCCAATAGTGATTAGAGTTGCAGGCAAAATCCTCATTGTCATTGGTTGCTAATTGCAAATATAAACCCACGTGAGAAAATTCAGATCAGCAAGACTTCTGTTTCTCAGTATATTTTTGTGAGAAGTAAACTCTCTCCCTGAGAAAGGCACCAGTCTATCCTAAATGCCCTGCTTGTGGCCTTCAAGCTCATGCTCTCCAAGCGGTTTAGTGGCCTGTGTCAAAAAAATTACTTGTTTCAGTCCAATTTCTCTCAACTCAATAACCCCTAAGCCTCTAAAAACAAAGCAACGTTAAAATGATTTTCAATTGCTTTGGACTGGGATGTGTCAGGCAGTCACCAACATTTCATGGACATCAATAGAACAAGGCACTCACCCTGAAACCTTTCTCCTTTTCTCATTAATCAAAATTCCAATGAGCTGATTTCTTTTTTAGTCTAGTCTAGAAGAGATTTATGAGAAATGGGATTTTTCTGACTCATGACTTTAAGCTAAATTCTCTGGATATATTTTCTCTGGATATAGTTCCAGAGAAAATCAACACAGCGGAGCATCCCACTTAGCTCCGAATAATGCAGGCTTGATTAAGTAGCACATAACAAAAGTCCAGCCATGGGGGAGCTTGACAGCAATGAGGGCATGGCTTTCTGTTCTGGACTCTATTTTTCAGTGAGTGGCTTTCCTCAATGTGGTTTATTTAGCCACACATTCTAATATCAGTTCATTGTGTCAGGAAGGTAACATCGCAAGTATTAACGATGGAGGATTTCACTTACTCAGCCGCCTGTCGCCACCTGTCAACTTTCTACCCATTCATCACCTAGCCTGTCACACCTGACATAAGCTTCTGAAGGGCTGGGCGAAGGGGAGGCTGGAGAGGCTGGATAAATGTCTTCATGATCATCTTTAGCAATGTCAGTAGCTCAGCGCTCTCAGTGTTTTAGACCTGCCTGTGACAGCTTTTCCACTAGCACTGAAGCTGCACTCCAAATTGCTATCTGTGGCGGCTTGGATTCTGGGCTGGAGCAATGCCTCAGGCGAGCCAAATCCTGCAGTTTGATACCAGTAAACAATATGATCTCTCTTTGTGTTTATGTGGATGAGCTGGAGTGGAATGAGGGAAGGATAACTTCAAATGACAGTTGCCACAGGTGATTAATTTTTTTGGTTCTTTACAGATTTACTCTGCCTGCTCTAATTTAAACTGGTGTTCATAATGATCCTTTCATTTTGCATAAAAGCTGAGAAGATGCTTTCACTCCTGAAACAAATAAGCAGACAGAATGCCGTGCACATCCATGATGTTCCTGACTCACTATAAAATTTTTAAAAGATTGCTGTGAGGTGGCTCCTCTTTACGGATGCCCACCTGACTAGCCCATCTGTGACCAGGAGATGCAATGGGAGGCAAGTGACTGGAGAAAGACTTGGCAAAAAGTGATGCTCCAAAGGTCAGGAATGAAGAGAGGCAACATGGAGGTATTAGGGAAGGAGCCCAGATGCAGCCAGACAGAGATGGAAACATGTTCCAGCGCTATCTTTCTAACTGTAATCAGGGAAAAGTAACAATCTCCCAGGGGCGCAATGAACAAAGAGGAAAATGGACAAAAGATACTGCAAAGGGCTATCATGAGGATATTACAGTGCATGTGAATGTGTTTTTAAAGTTACAAAGCATTATTCACATAGTAGTTAAATATTATTAATAATTATCTCATATCAAAAGGAAACCAGCTCGCTGATAATTGAGCCTTTATATTTGGCCTTGGGAATCAGACACAGTACAAAATCTCATGTTTTATTAACTTTGTTCTGTTTTTTTATGGTCTATTATTAGTCATCATTTAGGTTTCCTTTTGGGATATCTATAAACATGAAAGCAGTAGTGTTGGTATATATCAAAATATTTAAGTAATGCATATTTAGAGAACTTGGCAGCATGGAAATGAGCAACGTTTAATAGTAATTTTAGCCATCCCATGGGAAAATTACAATATAGAAATTAAGTAGTGCAGTGCAAATAAAGCCTTTTAAGTCTAATGATCACCCAAACCACAATTCATTTTTATGGGTCATGGATTAATAAGCTGGTTTTCAAAATTAGCCAAAACCTCATATTTTCATTTTATTGCAGAAATAGCCTTAGTATTTGTGATTCCAATGAAATATACCAGGGTTTTTCACTTTCTCTTTGCTCAGTTAATAGTCAGGGGCTGTACTATGATTACCTGACATACATTCAAACAAATGTGAGCTCCCGCATTGATCTATAGCTCTCTGGGGAGTGGAGCTCTCAGAAGCTCTGTTTCTGAATAACAAGGTGAGAGTGAGCCAATACAAACTTCCTTTGAAAGAAAATGTCAGATTTGGAATAGAAAAACAACAGAAGTATCACAGCTTTCTTTAAAAGTACGTGGGGCTGCAACTTCTAAAAATATGTCCTATAGACAAACACTCTTAGAAAGTCTGATGAGCATGTATACCCAACTATTTATGACTGCTAACTGCCCAATCAATTCTCAGAGAAAACAAACAGAAGTACCAATAACTCTAAATTGTATCTGAAACACCTTTATAATTTAAAACCTGAAATTGAATAATGACCTCTTTATTCTAAGCAGACAGTACCTGTCTGCCCTCTGAAGCCATGCATGGCATTTATTCCATACGTAAAAACCTATAGGGTAAAAAGATTTACGGGAAATAAAACATCCATCAATTATCTTTTTCTCCAAAACATCATCCTCTTTTTATACAATAACTTCTGACTTCTGAGCAAAACCATATTTTACCTTATGAACTACCTGCCTCCAGCCTCTCCCTGGTCTAGCATATACACAATAATCAGATTTGGATTTCCAAAGCCCATCTCTGACCATGATTCTGGATCTCCAAACCCTTAATGACTTCTGATTGCCACCACACACACAAACACACCACAACTCCACAAGCCATATTCTAACATGGCAGCAACGTTTCATTATATTTCCCACTAAAACCCACATATAGTCTACATTGCAGTCAAACAGAACTACTTATTTTCTTCCTAAACCTACTTGTTTTAATCTCTGCTCACATGACATCCATGGCCTGGGACAGTGGTCGGCAAACTCATTAGTCAACAGAGCCAAATATCAACAGTACAAGGATTGAAATTTCTTTTGAGAGCCAAATTTTTTTAAGATTAAACTTCTTCTAATGCCACTTCTTCAAAATAGACTCACCCAGGCCGTGGTATTTTGTGGAAGAGCCACACTCAAGGGGCCAAAGAGCCGCATGTGGCTCGCGAGCCGCAGTTTGCCGACCATGGGCCTGGGGTATCCTCACTCTTCTTCCACCTCTGTAGGTTGGAACTGTAGATATCCTTCAAGTTCTATGGCAAAATCATGCATTCAATTTTCTGCCTGAATATCATTTTCAGCATTCCAAAATACACTTAAAATATTTTAGATGTAAGAAAGATATGTAGCCTTTAACAATGACTCTCAATAATAGAAGCTAAACTGCAAGCAGAATCTGGGAAGGATTTTCATTATTTATAAGATATACAAACCTGAAGTGCCAATTTGTATTGGTAATGAGTGCTGGCTTGTCAGTGGTCACTGAGAATCACCACATTGCAGAGCCCATGGAAAGCCAGTTTGTCCCCAACCCTTCGCCCAACCTCTAGTGTTAAGACCCAGACTTTAAGGGTCTTTCCACTGAATTCTATTACAGTAATATTTTTAATTATTTATTGTTTAAAGTATTACATATGTCTCTTTTTCCCCTCATTGACCTCTCCCCAGCTGTTCCCACCCCCAGCACATGCCCTCACCCTGCTACTATCTGTGTCCATGGGTTGTGCTTACATGCATGCATACAAGTCCTTTGGTTGATCTCTTATCCACCCCCCTTCCCTGCCTTCCCTCTGAGGTTGGACAGTCTATTCGATGCTTCTATGTCTCTAGATCTATTTTTGTTCATCAGTTTATGTTGTTCTATTATAGTCATTTTAAAATAGCCAAATCTGTTGAATTTTCTTTTTTTTTTTTTAAGATACATTTGTATTCATTTCAGAGAGGAAGGGAGAGGGAGAGAGAGATAGAAACATCAATGATGAGTGAGAATCATTGATCAGCTGCCTCCTGCATGCACCCCACTGGAGGTTGAGGCCACAACCTGGTCATATGCCTTGACTGGGAATAGAACTGTGACCTCCTGGTTCATAAGTCAATGCTCAACTACTAAGCCACACCAGCTGGGCTATTAATTTTTCAGTGGCCAGATATTTTCATTACCTTTCATTTTCATAAATGGCTTATCATTCCCAGAAAATTTGGGTGTCAGAAAGTAGAAGGGAGAGGTGGTGAAGCAGTTTCTGCATGTGTGGGAGGAGCTAGAGAAACAAGAATCTGTAATAATTTATCTGTAGAAGAATATACATCCAATGGAAATCAGACCAGGAACTATGTCTAATAATGTACCTTTCTGAGCTGTAGATCTGAGAGAAAGAGCATTTCCAACACTTAAGTGCAGGTGTCTCTGGTTCTGTTTCTTTAACTGCCTAATAAAAATAGTTCACCTTTGCTTTTGAGAATCAAGGACGTTGTGTGAAATAAATTGTGTGCAACTATTTTTTGCTTATTCTGTATGTTTGTAATATGAATTATAATACAAAATGTATGCTTGTGCTTGATATTGTGAGACCTACTACATTTTTGCTGAAATTATCTGACAGCCCCCCCGACAAACACACACACAAATGGTGGGTTGAATAGTGGATAGAGGGCTAAAGGTATCTATAGTAATAAAAGCGGAATATGCTAATTAAACCAGACAGCCGAACAACCTTCTAGACGTCATTCCAGATGTCCTTCTGGACGAAGCCCCAGCTGCGGGGGCTGAGGCTGAGGCAGTTAGGGGTGATCAGTCAGGCAGGCTAATAGTTAGGGGACAATCAGGCAGGCAGGCAGGCCTGCAGTTAGGAGCCAGTGGTCCCGGATTGCAAGAGGGATGTCCAACTGCCAGGTTAGGCCCAGATCAGGGCTAAACTGTCAGTCAGACATCCCCCAAGGGGTCCCGGATTGCTAGAGGGTGCAGGCCAGGCTGAGGGACTCCTTCCTCCCCTGTGCACGAATTTCATGCACCAGGCCTCTAGTGTCATATATTTGTTTCCATAAATTCTTGATGGGGTTTTCTTGTTTTCAGGATAAGTAAAAGAAAACACCTTGCTTGGGACTTATCAAAAATACTGAATATTCACTGAAATAGCAATGTAAATACTTTAGACATGTCCAGCTCCAACTGTAAGGGAATTTCTAAGAAGTAGAAAACATTAGCCCTCAAAACAAATATCTGGTTGATAAACAATATTTTCCTAAAATGTACAAGTTGCTATAGATGACTAAGATTATTTCTCTCTCATTTGAAAGGGGCTTTGGAGTAAAATATTCAGAAATAAATAAGACAATAGAGTCTAATAGCATTCTAAGACAATTAATAGATTTCCTAGTAAAGGGAGACCTAAATAAATATTAGCAAGCATATCATATTAGCATAATAGTTAATGGGTTCTATAAAAAGGGTATATGATTTGGCCATAAAAGTTGAATCACAGAAGTTTTTAAGGGGAGAACAAACACTGCAAAAGCATGTCAATAAAAAAAATTGGTGGCTATAACTACTGAGACTTTAAAAAACTCATTGAAAAAATGATGTACCAAAATATATTTCAAATTTTAAAACATGGGATTTGGGGTACTGTTTTGTCACGAATACAAAACTAGTTTAGAAACAAGAGGGAAGGTTGGACATAAGTAGGTACTTTTCTACATAAAGTGCCAGCATCTGCCTTGTTTAACATTTTAATAAATGATTTAGAAGAAAACTGCAGGGGAAAATCTCAAGGCTTGTGAAAAACTTGCCTGGAAAATGCAAAGTCTTGCTGGAACTAGTAATCTCAGGAATACTTTGGAAATTTTGTTTATAAATGGCAAATTCATTTTAGTTTAGGGAAGTTTACTTAGAAAAAAAAATCTAGTTTATATGTAGAGGATGTTCAACTTGGAAATAGCAGTTTTCCCATAGGTTATGTACCTTGGGATTATTAGCAATCATATCCCTCAAGATATCAGGAAAGTGAGATTGTTGAATTCAAATATAACAAATAATCATCATCAATGAGCAACCCCTTTGGAAAACTACTAACAATACTGTCCTGCATTTACACGATACCCAAGAATCTCCAAAACTAGAGGCAACTTAAAATTTCCCAAGCAATGAGGACACTATAAACTTCAAAGGAAAAAGCTGATTCCCTCTACCTAGGCTCTGAATCACTTAGCTTTCTCTTTTAAAAAACTTAGCTTTATTATTGAAAATACTAGAGACCCGATGCATGAAGTTCATGCATGGGGAGGGGGGTGTCCCTCAGCCCAGCCTGCACCCTCTCCAATCTGGGACATCCTCTCACAATCCAGAACTGCTGGCTCCCAACTGTTCACCTGCCCTCCTTCCTGATTGCCCCTAACCACTTCTGCCTGCCAGCCCGATCATCCCCTAACCACTCC
The DNA here is from genome assembly GCF_963455305.1 of Plecotus auritus. Classification (NCBI taxonomy): domain Eukaryota; kingdom Metazoa; phylum Chordata; class Mammalia; order Chiroptera; family Vespertilionidae; genus Plecotus; species Plecotus auritus. The sequence goes on along the minus strand of NC_137775.1, from coordinate 29,034,445 downwards.
CCTGCCAGCCTGATTGACGCTTAACTGCTTCCCTGCTGGCCCAATTGCCCCTAACTGCCCTCCCCTGCCAGCCTGATTGACGCTTAACTGCTTCCCTGCTGGCCCAATTGCCCCTAACTGCCCTCCCCTGCCAGCCCGATTGCCCCTAACGCCCTCTCTTGCCAGCCTGGTCACCCCTAACTGCCCTCCCCTGCCAGCCTGGTCACCCCTAACTGTCCTCCCCTGCAGGCCTGGTCACCCCCAACTTCCCTCCCCTGCCGGTCTGGTCACTCCTAACTGTCCTCCCTGCAGGCCTGGTCATCCCCAACTGCCCTCCCCTGCAGGCCTGGTTCCCCCCCCAACTTCCCTCCCTGCAGGCCTAATCACCCCCAACTGCCCTCTCCTGCTGGCCTGGTTGCCCCCAACTGCCTTCCCCTGCCAACCCTGTTGCCCCTAACTGCCCTCCCTTGCAGGCCTGATTGTCCCCAACTGCCCTCCCTTTCAGTCCTGGTCCCTCCCAACTGCCCTCCCCTGCTGGCCATCTTGTGGTGGCCTTCTTGTGTCCACATGGGGTCAGCCATTTTGTGTGTTAGAGTGATGGTCAATTTGCATTTTACCTCTTTATTATATAGGATTACAGATGTTGCCTTTTTCTTTCCTATTGACCCCTTCTAGCCTGCCCCCACCCTGACTCCAGGTCTTCACCATACTATTGCCTGTGTCCATGGGTTATGCATATATGCATACAAGTTCTTTGGCTACTCACTTCCTTGTTTACCCATCTCCTGCATCTTCAGTAGCTCACTTGCTCAATGCTCTATCTTTCCCACCAACATTAGCATTAAAACCCACTTTAAGAGCCAATGGTGCAAATCTAATGGACAAGTTTCTAGTTCAAGAAGGAACATTGAACATATAAATTAGCCTCCATTACCACCTGAACATTTTTTGAATAATAGTCATAAAACAAACAAAATAAATATTTTGTATGTATATTTGCAGAGAATAAATGTGGATCTAAACAGGATAAAGATCTGTGGACCTATAAAAAATACTGACTATTCACTGAAAAAATATTGCAAACACTTTGGACATATCCAGCTCTGAGCTGTAGGAGAACTTCTAAGAATTAGAAAACATTAGCTAACAAATGCTAACAAATCAACACCAACAAAAATAAAAATGATAAAACATGGTGAACAGGTGAGGAAAAATGTATGCTTGGTTCACCATTTAAAAGCAATCAACAATTCTCCATATTAACAAACTATGTTTTAAAATGATCATCTCAATAGAAGAAGAAAAAGCATGTAACAAAATTCAGCATCCACTCCTGTCTGCAACCTTCAGGAAATTAGAGATAGAATGGAAATTCCGCATCCTGATAAAGACCTTTGATGAAAAACATAAATTATGAATAAATGAATGTTTTTACTTTAAAATAAGAAACAAGAATAGCATGCCTGATTTCACTGTATATTTTTAAAATGTTAATGGAAGTCGTAGCCAGTGCAATAAGATACAAAAAGTTTAAATAAACTTTATTCAGGTTTTTTGTTATTATTGTTCTTAATCCTTACCCGAGGGTATTTTTAAAATATATTTTTTTATTGATTTCAGAGAGGAAGGGAAAGGAAGAGAGCTATAGAAACATCAGTGATAAGAGAGAATCATTGATCAGCTGCCTCCTGCATGCCCTCTACTGGGATTGAGCCCACAACCTGGTTATGTGCCCAGACTGGGAATCAAACTGTGACCTCTTGGTTCATAGGTCAACAGTCAACCACTGAGTTACACCAGTCAGGCCCCCTGAGGATATTTTTTCCATTGATTTTTTTAGAGAGAGTGGAAGATGTGAGAGAGAGAGAGAAAGAGAGAAAAAGAGAAAGAGAGAGAGAAACATCAATGTGACATTGATTGGTTGCTTTCTGCATTTGCCCCTTTCAGGGTGAGGATTAAACCTACAACCCAGGTATATGCCCTTGACTAGGAACAAAACCACTACCCTTTGGTGAAGTGCAAGAGCCATCCCTCTATCTACTGAGTAACACTAGCCAGGGCTTCATCCAGGTTTTAAAGGAAGAATGAAATTACCTTTACTTGAAGGCTACATGTTTATATATATAGAAGATGCAATGAAACCTACTAAAACTACTAGAAATAATAAGGAATTTAGCAGGTTGCAGGATATAAGATCAATATACATAAATTGAATTTCTATTTAATATGAAAAACTAATCACACACTGACATTTAAAACAAATGACATAAAAACATGCAACATTAGGGATAAATCTGGCAGAAGATGTGTTGGAACTTTATACTGAACACTAAAAATTATTGCTCTTAGAATTTAGAAAAGGCCTAAATATGGTCATTGATTAGGAATCTCAATATTGTTAAGTTGTCAGTTTTCTCTAAATTGATCTACTTATATATTAAAAGCAATAATAATAAAAATCTTCACAGAGTAACTAATGAACTATTAACAACTAATACAATATGGTGAATCTCAAAATACTTAAATGACCTGTAAGAAGCCATGTATATGATATAGATATAGATATAGATATATATGCCTCCATTTACATAAAATTCTAGAAAATACAAACTAATAGATTGTGACAGATCAGTAATAGCTGTGGTATGAAAGTGGGTGGAGGGGAAATAGAAGTGCCATTATAAAGAGGCAGAAGGAATCTTAGAAGTGATGAATATGTTTGCTATCTTGTTTGTGGTGATGTTTTCATGGTGGTATGCATATGTCAAAAATTTGCTAAGTGTACAGTTTCAATATGTTCAGTATACTCTTTGTCAATTATATGACAAGTTGTTTAAAAAAAAGACTGAAAGTAATTATTTCTCTACTCTTCTCAGTCATGCAAAATCTTCCCAAAGATAACTGTGTTGTTTTTGTCATTACTTTTTTTTACATTTTAATGAATTTATATACATAATTTTGTATATACACATATACATTATTTTACACAAATTATACAATACCTCTTATTATTTATTAACTTTAAGAAAAAGTAATCAATGGGAAATAGAAGAGAATTTTCAAAAGTTGTAAATACCTATGAATCTGTATGGTAAGAAACCATTAGGTGATCTATATATATAAAAGCCTAAGCAACAGAATGACTGAATGATCAGTTGACTGATTGCTATGACGCACACTGACCACCAAGGGGCAGATGTTCAACGCAGGAGCTGCCCCCTGGTGGTCAGTGTGCTCCCACAGCCAACCTCCTGCAGCCGGCCATCCTCCCGCAGTCCCTCCCTCTTGCCAGCCAGCCCCAGTTGGCACTGATAGGGCCAGCTGGCTAACCTCCCATGGTCCCTCCCCCTGGCCAGCCAACCTCCCACAGCCCCTCCCCCTGGCCAGCCAACCTCCTGCCGCTGCTCCCCACAGCCAACTTCTCACAGCCCTGATCAGCCCTGATGGCCAGCCAGGCAGAGGAACCCCACCCATGCACAAATTTGTGCACTGGGGCTCTAGTCCTATCTAATAAAAGGGTAATATGCAAATTGACCATACCTCTGCTACACCCACAAGCCATGCCCACCAACCAATCAGGAGCGAGTATGCAAATTAACCCAACCAAGATGGCTGCAGCCATGGAGTGAGCAGGAGGCTTGGGTTTCCCCGGCAATGGAGGAAACCAAGCTTCCCGCACACCCTGGCCGGCCCTGTACTCCACTCCAGGCTACAAAGTTTCAATTATAGAAGATAAATAAATCCCAACAAAAATGGCAGCAGCCACGGAGCTGGAGAGAGCAGGAGGCTTGGGTTGCCCTCAGCGATGGAGGAAGCCAAGCTTTCTGCTCACCCTGGACTGCCCTGGCCTTCACTCAAAGCTACAAAGTTTAAATTATAGAAGATAAATAAATCCCAGATACCAGGGCTACCACTTGGGTTGCCAGGGGGTGTGGCTGGCCTGCAAACCACCACAGTCCCCTCGCCCAGGCCACCTCACACCTTAAGGGAACCCCCACCCTGATCTGGGACTCCCTTCAGGGCAAACCAGCCAGCCCCCACCCATGCACCAGGCCTCTATCCTATCTAATAAAAGAGTAATATGCAAATTGACTGTCACTCCAACTCTCAAGATGGCTGCTCCCATGTGGACACAAGATAGCCAGCAGGGGAGGGCAGTTGGGAGGGACCAGGCCTGCAAGGGAGGGCAGTTGGGGGTGATCAAGCCTGCAAGGGAGGGCAGTTAGGGGTGACCAGGCCAGCAGAGGAGGTAAGTTGGGGGCAACCGGCCTGCAGGGAAGGGCAGTTGTGGGGGGACCCAGGCCTGTAGGGGAGGGCAGTTGGGGGTGACCAGGCCTGCAGGGGAGGGCAGTTAGGGGCAATCAGGTTGGCAGGGGAGTGGTTAGGGGGTACTTAGGCTGGCAGGCAGAAGCGGTTAGGGGCAATCAGGAAGGCAGGCAGACGAGCAGTTGGGAGCCAGCAGTCTGGTAAGATCAGGCCTAAATGGGCAGTCGGACATCCCTCGAGGCATCCCAGATTGGAGAGGATGCAGGCTGGGCTGAGAGATACACACCCTGTCCACAAATTTTGTGCACTGGGCCTCTAGTTATATATAAAGAAACCTAGCCCTGAGATCATCCATCTGATACCACTGCAATCAGCTGGTTATTAATAATAGGAAAGGAGCGAAAGGGAAAGCCAGACATTATAGCATGTCATTTGGGCAGCTTCACCAGGACACTGCATTCCTTTGAGTTTATAGATAATAGATTAAGATGTGTTTTTTTTGTTGTTGTTTTTTAAAAAATATATTTTATTGATTTTTTACAGAGAGGAAGGGAGAGGGATAGAGAGTTAGAAACATCGATGAGAGAGAAACATCGATCAGCTGCCTCCTGCATGCCCCCTACTGGGGATGTGCCCGCAACCAAAGTACATGCCCTTGATCGTAATCCAGGGGTGGGCAAACTTTTTGACTCGAGGGCCACAATGGGTTCTTAAACTGGACCGGAGGGCCGGAACAAAAGCATGGATGGAGTGTTTGTGTGAACTAATATAAATTCAAAGTAAAGTAGCGGAGGGGAGAGCAAGAGAACCGGATAGAACAGCCAGATCCGGCCCGCAGGCCGTAGTTTGCCCAAGGCTGTTGAACCTGGGACCCTGTAGTCTGCAGGCCGACGCTCTACCCACTGAGCCAAACCGGTCCGGGCAAGCTAAAAGATTTTTAATTTATATAATACTTTATTTCTTTCTCCTGATGTGGCACTACAATATATTATAAATATTAATTCCAGTACAAAGAGAAGAAATTAGAATTCTAATTATTGAATACCTACTAAGTTCCAAGCACTAAAAACAGATGTTGGCAATTTCAATGTTAATGTGATGTGGTTCTTATTCTAGAGAAGCTCACTAATTAATGGAATGTGACAAAGAGATTAGAAAAAGCAGGTAGCATGATAGAGTACATTGAAAGCTGAGCAGAAACTTGTAGAGGACGTTCTTTTTGTCACCTAAATATTTCATTACAAATCAAGGTAAGGGAAAAATTCAAATGTGTCCTTCACATCACTATGTTATTCTGCTTCATTATTTCATTAGAAATAATATGTTAATTATACCATGAAAGTGATAATCTAAAAACAATTGCAAAGATATATTTATATTCCTAGTCAATTTACATTGTATGTATATTTAATTAACTAGAAATCTGTAATATATCTGAAGTTAATAAGTGTAGTTTATGAATAGTCAATAAAAGCCAGTCACACATACTAATATGGAAAAAAAAAGTTGAAAGAAAATCATTCAACCCATTATGAGGAATAATATCACAATAAGAAATAGAATGGTGGGCTATTTCTTAAATAATTAAATTAAAATTCTGGTTACAAAGAAGTCATTTTGTAATTTAAATGACTTGTAAGTAACTGAAATTCTCATTCATATTTCTTCTCTGTAGTCTACTGCATTTTAGCATAATGTGATAACTTTTATTAATTATAAATACTTATTAATGTGTCTGCACTTTTGTTCACAACTTATACACGAATATTAGAGCACAAATTCGTCCTTTCTACACAAATATGACAACATGAAATAATTATTTTAAAGTATTTAAAAATTCTGAATAATGAGAATATAATGCATACATGAAAATCCTGGATTATATTATCTTAATGGAAAAATGTTCAGCAGCAAAAACAAATATGCTGGTAAAGATTCCTGGGTAAAATTGAAGTTATTCCTAGCCACAAAGAGCTTGTTTGAATCTAACTTACATGTACTTTAAGCTCATCCTCCTATCTATGCAGTTTTATAGTATGTGGCTTTGAGTATGAGTACATCTCTTGAGTGATGTCATTTATCATCAGCAGCAGAGTTCTCTAATGATGTTAATCCAAAAATCTACTGTGTGTATAAAGTAACTAGCTTAAATTGTGTATCCTAACTTAATGCCTTTAATGAATTTAATTCCACAAGGTATTGGAAACTATTCATCAACCAATTACTGATTTTTTTTTATGAGAATAATTCAAGGAATGGGCAGATGTACACAAGGTCTGAGGTCCTCTTCTGTCCACATCATCATCTGCAGTGTGCATTCAATCATCTGCTTCTGGGTGGGCAGTTCATGAAGTATTCTTATTTTTGACTAGAAAGTGCTTTCTAAAGTGTCTAAACCTCTAGTGCTCTCAGGTGTTTGGAAACATTTGCTGCTCCCAAAATGATGAGTAATGGCAAACACAGTGTATTTAGATCTTTCACTTTGAACCAGGACTCTCATTAGGACAGTCTAAGAAAGGAAGTACTCGATAAGCTGTCACATCCTCAGCCTCCTGTCCCCTCATGCCTGAATAAGCAAAGCAAAAACAATCAATTAGGAGAAGGGGGGTGTAAAATTTGGCCAAATGTTTTAAACTGTTATTATTCCTGGAAACTCAATCCTTTATTGTTGTGGTTCAATTCAACATAAATTTTATGAGCTATCACTTCATAACTGCATATTTTTTAGCATTTTGAATGATACTTGTTTTCTACCCTCATTCAGAGGATCTACAGCAGTCTGAAGTAGCATATCTATGTTCACAGGTGTTTAGTAGTATTTGAAGACATGGACAAAGTCCCCTTAACTCCATGAAAGCTGGAGTCCCTAAGAATGTAAGAGGTCATAGTGTCCTTCTCTGGAGCCTAAATCAGTTAGAACTAGGCTTTTTTGTTGCTCCATAACTAGCTTAGAACAGAATTCATTGCACTTTCCACTACTCTTTGCACTGCCTCCTAGGCAAGGTATCAAATGAACAAATAAAGCAAAGTAGTCAGTCATCTTAGGGGGCCAGCACCAAGGCTCACTTATTATCAGAGAGGAAATAAAAGCTGCGATTACAACCATTTAGAAAATAATAAAAATGAGAGAATTTTTGAATTGTATAGCCAGGGAAGAAGAGCCGAAGTCCTGAGCCAGAGAGATTCCTCAAAGATTCTGTTTTCAAATTGGAATGAGTCTGGCAGCGATAGCTATAAGCACTTGGACTGCCAGAATAGAACTCTAGAGCCCCAAGTTGCCCCTCAAGAGCAGATCAAAGCCCTAACCGGTTTGGCTCAGTGGATAGAGCATCGGCCTGTGCACTGAAGGGTCCCAGGTTCGATTCCGGTCAAGGGCATGTACCTGGGTTGCGGGCACATCCCCAGTAGGGGGCGTGCAGGAGGCAGCTGATCGATGTCTCTCTCTCTCATCGATGTTTCTAACTCTCTATCCCTCTCTCTTCCTCTCTGTAAAAAAAATCAATAAAATATATTAAAAAAAAGAAGAAGAAGAAGAGAGAGAAATCAATGGTGGGACAAGATTGAGAATCAAATTTGCCACTTTAGGACTCCTTTCAAAGAGCAAGGTGGCTAACAGGAGTGGTTAGGAAAGAACTATGACAGGATTGTGGGTTCTGAAAAGAGCAAGACAGATTCAAATCATCCCAGAGCACAGAGCCTTTCATCCTCATTCAATAGCTGTCCTAAAAGGCGCCAGAATGGTCTTTCCCCCGACACATCTGAAAATTATCCAGAGAAACTCCCAAAATGTCCAGCATGCCTTCAGTGGACTTGTGCCTGCAGGAAGGAGGTGGGACTAGTATCCTTGAAGTAGAAGACTTGTGCTCCAGTTACTCTTTTGCTTGTGATTTCCAGTTAGCATCAAATAACACTGCTGTTCACTCATGTCTTCACATACCAGTGACCCCATTAATGTGTGTCATAATAAGGGTATGAGTTTGAATCATTTGGGGAATTTTTATGACATGCATGACTGTCATGCCGATGATATGAGTTAGGAGAGTCTCATTCATGTATATAGATTTTGAGAGCACTCTCTGGGAGTTCTGACACCACTGTGCTCCTATTCTCATCTCAAAGTACATTCCCATGAAGAATAACCATGCAGATCAGCATGACAGCTGAATTCCGACAGGCCTGCAACTGACTCCCTGCTCTACTAGGGGATCTTTGGGAACGCTACTTATCATTTAAGCCTTAATATCCTCCTGTACTGGAACATTATAGATAGATAGATGATAGATAGATGATAGATAGATAGATAGATAGATAGATAGATAGATAGATAGAGAGATAGAGAGATGATAGATAGATGATAGATAGATAGATAGATAGATAGATAGATAGATAGATAGACTATGCATATAGGTATTTCCTTAAAGTTTTGTTTTTGTGATTCTTGGAATATTTTAAAGAGATGATCTAAGGCAATTAGTCCACTGCCTGAACATGGTAAACACTGAACAAATTCTGATTGTTACTTTTGGTTACTATTACCAATTGGCCATCTTCCCCCTTGAAGAAGTTCCAACATAGTTTGTGTAACTCCAAACAACCTTTCACAAAACCTCCATTTGTATTTGCATTTACACTAGCTTATCTTGTTAATTGACTAAATTATCATGTTAATGAAATTATCATGTTAACTACACTGGTTTTAGAGAGAAAAGAATTTGGCTTTTAAGAAGAAGGAAAAGAAAAAAAAGATTAAAAATATGAACAGTAAAATGTCAATTGATACAAATCTATAAACGATTAAATCTAAAAATAAAAATAAACAAACAAGGAATCTAATGAACAAAATAAACTGATGAATAAAATAGAACCAGAGATATGGAAACATGGAACAGACTGAAGAATCTCAGAGGGATGTGGGGAGGGGACTGGGAAGAAATTAAGCAGAGAATTTATATGCATATATGCATAACCCATGGACAATAGGGTGGTGAAGGCCTGGGGTGGGGCAGGTCCAGGTGGAGGGTGGCATTGGTTGGGGGGAGGTAAGAGGGGGACATCTGTAATACTCTCAACAATAAAGTTTTTTGTTTTGTTTTGTTTTGTTTTTTGTTTTTAAAGAATTTGGCCTGAGAAGTCAGATAAGCATGAGAGCCCTGATTACATTGAAGGGAGGGATTTAAACAAAGAAAGGGAAGAGGAGATACATTAAAGACGTAATTGCCACTTTGTCATTTGGCCTAGAACTAGCCCTAAGAAGAGCTGATGTCTTAGACCAATTAACTGCAGTATCAGGCGCTAAACCTTTTCTCTAATTCATACTTCCAACTCTCAAAAATAAGTGGAAGTTTTGTGACAAGATGAATTCACAGGAAGAGATGACTCAGAAAACTGGTTAAAGTTGGCTTTTTCTCTGCTGTTTCCTGTTTTCCTTACAAGTGATGTATTTTTGGCACAGAGTCTTGTTATAAACTGTCTGGAGCACTTGCTTGCTTCATGGTACTGTATTAAATTGCTAAAAAGAGAGAATTCTGAGTTAGTGAATGACTAAACTGTGTTTTCAACCTAAATAATGATAGACCTACTAGACAATTGTAACTGGATTTTCCATTCTTTCTTGACAACATCACAGGGCCAAGGGCTTGGAAGTCCTTTAAATAGACAGAGGTATAAACTAGAATGCTCCGGTCTTGCTTATATTCTTCCCAGTGCTAATTTCTAGACAATGGTACCATCATTAGTCAGCTAGTTGTTTTTGTAGGAAACTTGAGCTACAAAATCTCTTCACATGAACATTTAAGTCTCTTTTCTTTTTTATCCTTTTTTCAAAAATTTGAGATTTTAGTGATGAAAAAAGTCAGACCCACGGTTTTGAAACTTTGCTCTCTTTATGATGCTTCCTCAAAAGAGAAACACATTCTGTTTCAGTTTGAAATAAAATTCTATTTTTCATCATAAGAAAGAGACTGCAAAATGAGTTCATATGACATAGCAAAATGAATTTCAAGACAATAAAAATATCCTTGCTTCTCTCTATGTAAAATAAGTGTTTCCATCTATTGATCTGAGATCTAAAGTGCCCATTGCCATCCTACCAAAAAAGAAAAGAAACTTAAAGGTCCATTTGAAGTACCAAGAAAATAGATTGGCAGTAAGTCTAAGAGCTTAATAAAAGTATCTGATTATTACAGTGCAAATTACTTCACTATGTATTACCACCTGGTATATGTGCATATATCCTATAAATTCACATTTTCTAATAAATAAAATAGATCTTTTCACAATATTCTTGACTATTTCTATTAACTGCTTAAAAAATCTTAAGGATATTTAATCAAGTGCTACACATTCTTGGAAAGTATTTTAGGAATTTTTCATACAGTACTGAATGACAATGCAAAGATAAATGGAATTTTACTACATAGACAAATCAAATTAGTGATTTTCAGATTGGCATGAGCTGGATGGAATTTGAAATATGAGCTTTAAAAATCTGTGATTATTTACCCTTCTTTTAAACCTATAAGTTGTTAACTTGCAAAGAGAACAGAATGATATTTCAAATACCTCACTGAACTACAATAAAACACTCCTTCTGTGTTCCTCACTTAGCAGCATTTCATCTTATTGATACAAATTGCAAATAATATTCTATCTAGAAGAATATGTTCTGTATAAAGTTTATTCATGAAATTTTATCAAAAATTTTTCTACTGTTTACATAAAACCTTTAATTGGAAAAAAAAGGCAGGCAAAAATCCTCTTGTAATTTGATCTCATTGGGTTCTTGGGAATTAATCTAAATGTTGGAGAGCTTCTTTTCTTGGAAAACTTTTTTATTCAAGCCACCTATATTATTTTTCTCTAGAAATGTAAAAATAAAACAAGACAAAAAAAAAAAAACACAACTAGAAAAAAAATCTCTATCAATTGATTCTCATGTACTAAAAGCATGACCTGGTTTCAAATCTCCCTTTTGACATTCACAAATCATGGCACCTTAAGCAAGTTATATAATCTTTTCTTTGAGCTTCCGTGTCCTCATCTATAAAATAAATGCAGATATTTTATCTACACATTGGATTATTATGAGCTTCAATTGAGAAATTAATATGTGCCAGAAACTGATTTCATCAAAATTACTTTTCTTTTCTCTGACTGCACAGGCAGGTTTTTTCCCCAGCCTTCTTTGCAGTTGGATGTGGCCAGTGGAGAGTGAGTGAGGGTACTATGTTCTTCTCACAGAAATGGCCCTTAAAATTCTCTGTATGACCCATCAATGTCTTTCTCCATCTGCTGAATGAAAAAAACTTGTAGAAGCATATGATGGAAGCCCTGAGATGGAATTTGCTCCAATCCCTGAGTGACCTTGTGGCATAGACCATTTGCAGAAGAGGAATTTCCACGTTAGAATTTGTGTGAAGAATATACTATAAACTTTTATTTGAGAGCCAACAAACTTTGGGGATTTCTTTGGTAATGATGTTAGCATTAATAACCTTAACTTATACAGATTATGAGCTCCCAACTAGACTGGGAACTCCAGGAAAGCTGTGACCTCTCTCATCTTACCCACCATCATGGGTCATGCATCATCTCAGTGCTTAGCACGTAGTGATGTACTCAAAATATGAATGAAAACATAAACAACTGAAAAAATAATTGCAAATCAGCCTGGACATGTGTGCTTTATAAATCACAGCTAATTTAATTATGCTATTATTATATTACTAGAGGCCCGTGCATGAATTCATGAACAGGTGGGGTCCCTTGGGGTGGCCTGTTGGGATCAGGCCCCAGCTTGGGCCCCAGGCTCTCAGTCCCAGCTTGTACCCCCAGCTTCACAGCCCCACAGCCCCACCTGGCACCCCACCTTGGCCTGGCGCCACCCCCTCACCTGCTCCACCATCCCGCCTGTGGGGCTATTGATGGGGGCCTGGCCCCCACGCCAGGCTCCCTAAGCGCATAAGAGCCAGGCAGCGGCCCGGCCCCCTGCCGCTGCTGCTGGTCGCTGTCTGCAGGGCGATCAACGGGGCGATTGGGCACCCGCTCACACCCACCTTGCCCTGGTTCTGCCAGTTCACCTGCTCCACCATTCCAACATGTTCCGGCTCTCGTCGAGGCCCATTGGGGCCAGCAGTGCCTCCACTGCCGTCCTCTACCAGTGCCACATCGCTGACGCCTGCCATGTCCCACGCTGCCCCTTGGAGGTCAGCACATTTCATAGCGAGCGGTGAACTCCCAGTCTCCCTGTCCAATGAGCACCAGAGAGAACAATTTGCATATTAGGCTTTTATTATACAGGATGTTATATATTTTATAAATTTTATTATTCATTATTCTATTTATAATAAACAATTTTACTTCCTTCTGTGTTCATAATTTTTCTTATTCAGGCCCTTATTCTTCTTGGGGAAGATTATATCTTCTGTTTTATACATCATCTGGTCTCTAACCTCTACACATAACAAAATCACTTCTAGTCTTTTGCAGATCATGGCTATTTTTATTAGAGTATGATTATATTTCAAGTCTCTTTATTTTAATGAGTTACTTTTTTAAATGAGTTATTTACCTCAGTTAGCATTTATAAAGTTCTTAGAATTTTGCTTGGCACTAGAAAGTGCTATATAAATGTCTGATAAAACAACAAAAAATTGTGTCATCTTTATACTTACGTTTTTATTTCTCCTTCTGGTAAAAAACAAATGCCTTATTTATTTATTTTTAGTTTCCATATGAGATAGTTTTAACTTACTAGTATAATTTATATTGTGTGTCCTATTAAAGTTATGTTTGACTTTTGGTACAAAGACACTTCTGTTAGTATTCTGTTAGTTATCATGAACATAAAAATTACTCTCTTTCAAATTGCCACACGGCCTCACCCACAAACTTTATATTCAGGACTGTACTGTAGCCATCTCAAACTGACTTGTAAGAGCTGATTTTTAGCATTTCTTTCAAATTCTGTGTTCAGTGACCTCATATTAATGACTTTAAATTAGCCAATAGTAAGATTATTTACACCAGGGAAACTGGCAGATTCCACACATCAGGGCTCTTTCAACTACTCTCTCTCTTTTTGGAAAGTCAACTGTCAAACACTTAGTAACACATATCTCTGAAATTGCAGTTTACAAATCCTAAAAGAGGTTATATCATTTGAAAGTTACAATAAACACAAATCAGGGTAGTAGTTGATATGCAACAACTCAATACCAGAGAAAAGTGTTTCAGAGTCTCTTCTGTTCACCCAGAAATTTGCATGAAACTTGAAAAATAAAAGGCACAAAATATTTGAATAAGTGATACAATTTGAAAATGATAGATACTTTACTTAAAATAATAATTGTTAATTTTTAATGAACACTTACTAGATGACTGGCACTTTTCAACTGATTTACAAAATCCTCAGAAAAATTCCATGCATTAAACATTATTGTATTCATTCTATTTCTTTTTAACTTCACCCGAGTATATTTTTCCATTGATTTTTAGAGAGTGGAAGAGAGAGGTAAAGACAGAGAGAAGTATCAATGTGAGATAAACACATTGACTGGTTACCTCCTGCATGAGTCCTGACCAGGGCCCAGGCCGGGGAGGAGCCTGCAACTGAAGTACATGCTCTTGACCTGAATCAAACACTGGACTCTTAGGTCTGCAGGCTGATATTCTATCCACTGAGCCAAACTGGCTAGGGCTATTCATTCTACATACATAGAAATTGAGGGGGCAGAGGGAACCTCAGTTAAGGCTATGAGTTAAATTGGTAATTGTATATTTGAATAAATGCTTACTTTATAATTCAGTACATGCCAGGGAAAACTCAGATATTTTACTTTTCTTGAAAACAAACAAACAAACAAATAAACAAAAAACAACAAAAAAACACAAAATAAAAACCAAAATATCAAGCTATAGCCCATACCTCCTAGTAGGACAAATCAACTGTAACATAGATGGTTCACAGGAAGCATCTCTGTTTTGATGAATTATCAAGCATGAAGGTTACCACTTTTCTCTACCCCTGACTATAAATTTACACTTGGTTAATCCACCTCAGGGGTGTGAGATTTCTGGTCTCTGGAAACAGTTGAATATGTAATACTTGACCTAGTTATAAATCCTGTGCAAGTAACCAACATGATATAATGATGAATCCTAAGTGTATAATACAAATTTAGAGATTATTTCTTTTTATCTTCATTGCTATTATTGTGTTGAAAATCCTGCTACTATTGAATATGATTATTATAATATATACCTAGATATATATTTGGTTTTATGAATGTATGCCCATCTACATTCTTACGCAGATAGATCCATAATGTTATAACTATCAAAAAAGTAATCAATGATGCTCTCAAAAAGTTCAGAAGACATTGATCTGGTTAAACATATTTCCATTTCAGCACCTGCCTCCAAATTGAACAACCAATTTCTAGCAAAATTCAGCTTCTCAATCTATTCACTCAATCCAGGCTTCTTATGTATGATGTTGCTCTTATATTTCCTGAATGGACTTAATGGCCCTGGCATGAATCCAATCAAATCCATATATCCATTATACACATGCATATCAGATAGTAAAAGTAAACACTATTATAATGGTATTATTTTAGAAGAAGTTTTACAACTAATAGGTTATTATGAAGCAAATGTTATGCAGCCAGCTGGCTCCATACTCCTTTTCAGCAAATGTAGAAGGGACTGTAGAATGACATAATCAAGATGGAAATCCTCAGTTAGAGTTTCCAGTGGGTGGGTGGGGGTGACGTTCCAGAAACAAGAGAGAACTCCTACACAATAGACACTCCATCTCTGAGCTGAAACACCTGGCAGTAGCTTCTGACCAACAGACAATTTTGTTTGCCTGTCACCCGCAAAGATAGACTGTGGGTTGAGTATTTTGGAAAAGAAAAGCAAGCCTCCTACCCATGCTGATTTTCCAAGCACACTCATCAGCTCTATTTTGTTATGGGCGGGAAAGAGGATCAGAAAATGAGTTAGGTGGACAGCTGATATGCGTACTTGAAGTTCCCATAGAAAGCTTCTGCTCTCGCCAAGCATAGAGAAATTTTCTGTGTACAAATAAGATTAAGTCTAAAATAACTATGGGTTTGAGGGAGAAATAAAGAGGCTTTTTTTATTCCAAGACACTTGTATCTCTTAGAATATAGCACATAGACTTTATCACTGCCAGGCACCACTAAACTATTGTGATGCCACTACCCAGAGTGTCAAGCCCATGTCTGGGAGAACTAAGATACCTTGACAGTATTGGCCAAGCAGGAACAAAAGCAAAAAGCAGAAGTTGGTTGTAATGAAAGAAAGGTCCAAATTGCTCCAGTCTGTTGTGATTTGAGAGACAAGTGGCCTCATTCTCAGAGACCCTGTGATTCACGGGCTTTAAAGTTAAGCACTGGGGCTATTTAAAGAGTTTTTAAACAGAAACATTCCAGAATATGTAAATTGCAATACTTTTTCTCTTTTTAAATTTTCTTTTCTAATGTTTTCTATGTTTTTTAAAGTTTGACTTGGATTCAGTGTGAGTGTTATTTGTGGGCATGACTCATCAGTGTCCTGAAATGGTTAACATGAAAGTAAAAAAATGTACCCAACTGTGAGGAAGTCACTGATGAGAATCTGGTTTCCAGAGAATAATGACTCATTCTAGTACTCTTATAAATATACTAGAGGCCCAATGCATGAAAATGCATGCACTGGAGGGGGAGTCCCTCAGCCCGGCCTGCCCCCTCTCACAGTCTGGGAGCCCTCAGGGGCGGGAGGTGACCTGGCAATCAGGGGAAGGCGATGCCCCATCACACCTCCACTGCTGCCACTGCCGGCAGCGCAAGCCTCAGCCGGCCCAGGTTACCTGAGCCTCAGACGGCCCTGGGTGGCTGGGCAGCCGCCATCCAAGGCTTGCCTATGCCTCGGGCTGGCCCTGGGTGGCTGGGGGGCTGAAGAGACTGGGGGATTCCAGAGGCAGGTGCACCCCTCACTGCCCCCCATGCTGGCCTTGTCACCCCACGTAACCTGCTGTTCAGTCGTTTGGTTGTCCCTCACTAACCCCCCTGCTGGCATGGTCACCTCTTGCAGCCTGCTGTTTGGTCGTTACTGTGAGGGTGTCCTAACCAATTTGCATATTACCTTTTTATTAGTATAGAGAAGCTGATTAGTTTTTTCAAGTTCCACTGAAAACTAAAAGAATAACTATTAAGGTAATCTGTACTAATAAAAGCTTGGTGACCCTTGTGCTCTCACGTCATCACAAGATGGCCACCCAAGGTCATCACAAAATGGCCGCCCCCACATCATCACAAGATGAATGCCCACACATTGTCACAAGATGGCCACCCCCACATTGTCACAAGATGGACACCACAAGATGGCCAGCAGTGGAGTGCAGTTGTGAGTGACCAGGCCAGCAGGGGAGGGCAGTTGGGTAGATCGGGCTAGCAGGGGAGGGCAGTTGGGGGTGACCAGGCCAGCAGGGCAGGGCAGTTTGGGATGACCAGACTGGCAGAGTAGTGGTTAGGTTAGGGGGTGATCAGGCTGGCAGGCAGAAGTGGTTAGAGGCAATCAGGCAGACAGGCAGGTGAGTGGTTAGGAGGCAGCAGTCCCGGATTGTGAGAGGGATGTCCGACTGCCGTTTTAGGCCTGATCTGGCAGAGATTGGGCCTAAACTGGAAGTTGGACATCCCCCAAGGGGTCCCAGATTGGAGAGGGTGCAGGCTGGTCTGAGGGACACCCCCTCTCCCCAGTGTAAGAATTTCATGCACTGGGCCTCTAGTAATATCAATAAGATTCTGCCCTGGTGAATCAGATTATTTGATAATAAGATTAAAAATAGAACACCAACAATTATTAAAAATCCAACGAAGCACATACATTATTTTTTTATTTTTATTTTATTTTATTTTATTTTATTTTATTTTATTTTATTTTTTTAATTGTTTGAAGTATTACAAATAGTAGTACATATGTCTCCTTTTTTTTTTTCCTTCCCCATTGACCTTTCCCCGGCCTCCCCTTCCCCCCAGTACATGCCTTTACCTGCCCCCTCCCCCCAGTGTTTTTTATCCATTGGTTATGCTTAAATGCATGCGTACAAGTCCTTCGGTTGATCTCTTACAGCCCCCTCCCCCCACCCCGCAACCTCCTCTGCCTTCCCACTGTAGTTTGACAGTCTGTTCAATGCTTCTTTGCCTCTGTATCTATTTTTTCCCCATTTCATGCCTTTAAAAAATCTTGCCTCTGCAGACTAGAAATAAACATATAATAACAAAAAATGTTTGAGTCCCAATTTCCATGTCCAACAGTTCTGAGTCCCCATTTCAATGTCAAACAGTTCCTTATGTGTACATGTCAGCAATGATATCTGGATGGTGGGCACATGGTGGCAATGCAGGTCCGACCCTCTCTGGTTTGGTCCTAGGCAACTTGTTGCGTTGCACAGCTGCTGACTGCTAGCGTGGCAAGGCGTCATCAGCGTCTTCCATCTCTGGACTGTTTCTCCTCTTGTCTTCGTGGTTGGAGCAGACCTGTCAATTCCTCTCTGTTGCAGGAATCCACATGGTCTTGGAGTTGTTTTCTGAAAATATACAAACATATTCTCGACCAAAAGTTAATAAAGGAATCTTTTCTATATAATTGATTTGGGATCCTTTTTATTTTTGCCCAAACGATTTTCCTTTGTCTTATTTAGACACCATGTGTGTTTTTCATGGGTGTCTTGCTATTAGCATTACAAATGAAAACTAATTTTGTAAAGTAAAAATTTTCTAGATGTAATTTACTTATAGGATATTTTTCCTTACATGATATTACCCTTCTATCCCCCCTTTTTTGATTAATGGAGGCTTTTGTAACTTTTATAATGCAGTCTTGATGACTTTAAATTTTAATTTTTTGACAAAAATATGACTGCTTTAGTTTCATTGCATGTTCAGGAATTTTACCATGAGATGAACTACCAATAGAAATTTTAGTTACCACATTAGGAACAGCTTTTTGTGCAGTACAATTAAATTTTCTTGAATATTCACTTATTTCAATTAGCCTATTTAAATTAATCTGAAAACTTGATTATTATTTTACTGTCAAATTTAATACTCTACCAACAATCTTAATTTACCCTGTAAATATTAGTGGAAAGGATTATTTGCATTCTTGAGTAGGCCCTGAGCATTCCTGGTGCTGGGCTGGATTTAGATATAGGGCAGCTGCTGTCAGCCAAGTCTCTGTCTGTTACCTGGGTCCCAATCTGAGCTGGGCCAAGTCACTGTCTGTCACCTGTGTCCCGATCTGAGCTGGGCATGGGAAGCAAAGCAGCCATGGGGGCAGGAGACCTCCCTCAGACGGGGTGAGGGTTCAGGCCCCTGCAAGGTTGGGGGGGTGAGGGTCTGTGCCCCACCTCTGTTGATCCCCAAGTTCTCTCCTGATGGCCCCTCTGCGACTGTGCCTGTCTTAGGTTGTTCCTTCCCTGAGGAATCTTACCCGTCTCTGGCAATATATTTTTATTTGTTTCAGAGATGAAGGGAAAGAGAGAGAGAGAGAAACATCAATGATGAGAAAGAATCATTGATGGGCTGCCTCCTGCACGCCTCCCACTGGGGATCAAGCCAGCAACCTGGGCATGTGCCCTGACCTGGAATTGAACTGGGACCTCCTGGTTTATAGGTCAGTGCTCAACCACTGGGCCATGCCAGCTAGGTGAAGCACATACATTATTGAGTGGTTGTTTACCATTCTTTTGCTTTTAAAGGGCTGATGTGACAGTTGCCCTGGTCAAAGCATTTCACTAATACTAATGATGTGCCAGTGAGGCACAGGCAGCTTGCTCTCTTCTCATTCCCAACATTACCAGGACTGAAGATTGAATGACATAAATAAAAACTGAGATCCATGGCAAATGGCTCTGTGAAAATCAAGAATAAAATAAAATTTAAAATATCATTCAATATCTTCTTGTCAGTCACTAGAAAGAAATGCTTACTTTTCATTGCAGATGGAGAAAACAGTACAATATAGTAAGTTTTATTTTTGCATTTGCTATCAGGAAGTATAACTAAATTACAATCAGCTCACTGTACACACTAGTTTACCCTGTTAACCTCATTCAGAGAATTCTGATCTTTTTGTTTGTTTGTTTCTCTGTACTTTCCCTCTTTCACATAACACTTTAATCTCTATGTCAACTCAATTTTTTAAGTGGTCAGGATATAAATAAGTTAGTTTATTTGTTAACAACAACATCAATAAAATTCATGTTATGTATGAAATGTATTCATGCCAATAAGATAAAAAATACTAATTGAGCATATGTTATTTATCAGGCTTTGCTCTATAAGACTAATGTCCATTAACTCATTCAATCTTTAAAAAAAATGTATGTAATAGATACTGATACTGCTGGTTTATAGATGAGATAAGAGAGAGATCTAACCAGCAGGTAAGTATTGAGTCGGGGATATTCACATTCTGAATGTAAGCCTCACTTCATCTCTCTACTATGAAAATAGTGTTTATAAGCTTAATTGTATTGTTATGCACACAGCACAATTAGAATTTAACTTCTATTTAACTATATACCTATTAAAATCATTACAATAAATTGACTAAATAAATGATAAATTTATTTTCCTTGAACTGAGTAGATTAAAATTTGGTGAATATTTTAAAGTCTTATATCAAATTTTATTTTGTTTTGAAATGAGTGAACTTAAAAAGAAATAACTTAGAAATAAAGCATTGTGGTAAGTGTGTGGGGTGGGGTTGATTTACATTTCATTTCTGTAAATTTCTTTATACTACTATAATTTTTTATCATATTGGGTACGTAATATTTTTCTAGTTAAAAAATGAACAAAATAATGCTAAATTACAAGCTAAAGCATAATAAGATTAGAGATGCTACCCTGGAATATTTGGCTTGGCTACAAAACATGTGGACTCATCCACTTCTGAGAACAATATCCACATGTTCCCTAGCACCTCCTCAGAATTGTCAAAAGCTGGAGTTATTGAGCCTTTATTGTACCAGTGAGGCAAGTCACTACCACTAAGATGAGTGAAATTAGTTAGAATGCTAGGATGAAGGAGTACAGGTAAAGGACATACAAAATCAATAACATATATACATTGTTGAATGGATAAGGTCAGTATTAAACTACAACTAAAACCCAATAGAATAAGACATTGAAAAACAAGGATGGGCAGGTAATCAACAGAAGAAAGAATATGGAAAAAGAGGAGAGAAAGGGGAAGAAATTGTAAACATCACATTATTATTTAAAAAAATATATTCCAGAGAATGAAAATAATACATTACTTAATCTCATTGGTATACTCAGCCATTAACTATATGAGGTCACAAGTTTTTTTAATTTTGTTTTTAATTTTGATTTTATAGCTCTCAGTTGACCATTTAGACAACTTAGTCATGCATATTATGCCAAACAGTCTTACATAAGGTTCTTTTATTTTCCTCCATGTTTAAGGCAAATGTGCTGGTATCTAAAGAGACCATGTAGAATAATGTGAAAGTTAGAAAAGTTAAAAATTATTAGTAATTCCCCTTTCAACTCTAGCTAAAGGCATAAACACAATATTAATGACAAAATACTAAAATGTGATATGGTGGAAAATTATATTTGTAAGATTTTTATTAATCTTCATTAATATGATTTCATGTAATAGGATTTTCATGCAAAATCAAGCATTGTCCATAATGCCTCTGGATAAAAAGTAGTCCTATATCTCATAAATAGCTTTGTAGATACATCACACATGATCTCTGCATCTGAAGTTTATAGTCCAGACAGAAAGTGCTGCACATTTATGATATTTAGTGTTTTTACAGTTTCCATTCAAGGGTTTATTTATTAAACTGTGCTTCAGATTAAAAATTCCATGTAAGTTTGGAATAGAAATATATGTCTACTAGTGGCCCGGTACATGAAATGTATGCACATTAAAAGGGAATTAATTAGAGGAAATATTTTACTATTGTTATTTGCCCTTTGTCTATAATAGAAGTGTCAGGGATAAAAGAAAATTAGTAAAATGTATATGAAAATATTCCTCCTGTCAGAGTCTGGGGCACACCATGGGAATCAGAGTCAAGTCCCCACCCACCCATGTGCACCTCAAAATTGCATGAGATCCAGACCCAGCTGGCCCCAACCCCATCAAGCCCTGCCGGGTGGGGGGATACAGCCTCAGGTCGCCTGGCCTGGTGCCGGGGAGCAGTACACGGCCTCAGGTCCCCAGGCCCAGGCCAAGGGGCATAGCCTGAGGTCCCCCGTCAAGCCCTGCCAGGCGGGGAGCGCAGCCTCACGTACCCCGGCCTGGCTCCAAGGCAGGGTGCATGACCTGAGGTTCCCTCTCAAGCCCTGTTGGGCAGGGGGTGTGGCCTGAGGTTCCATGGCCTGGCGCCAGGGCATGGGGCACGGCCTCAGGTCCCATGGCCCAGTGCCAGGGTGAGGGGTGCAGCCTCAGGTCTCCTGGCCCGGTGCTGGGTCAGGGTGTGTGGTGTGAGGTCCCCCATCAAGCTCCACCAGACAGGGGACTTGGCCTGAGATTCCCCGTCAAGCCCTGCTGGGCGGGGGGCACAGGCTGAGGTCCCCCAGCCCAACACCGGGGCCAGGGGCATGGCCTGAGGTACCCTATCAAGCCCCACCAGGCGGGGAGCTGCAGCCTCAGGTCCCCTGCCCCGGCCTAGCACCACGCAGTCTCAGATCCCTGCTGATTGCTTGTTAAGGCTCGTTATGGGAACTCGGCCTCCACTGTGGGCACAGCCATCTGGTGTTACAGAACCCTTGCCTCTGCTGTGGGTGCAGCCAGCTTATGGTGTGATGGTCAATTTGCATATTCCCTCTTTATTAGATGGGATTATTATTCTACATTTACTTGTGTATAATTTATGTGGGTTTTATTAATGAAGCTTTCTGAAATTTTAATATTTATGATTAAATTGAATGCATTTCAAATATAATAATAAACAGTACTGACTTTAAAAGTAATAATGTGTTTAATTAACTTAATAATACTGGTTTTTAAAAATAATAGACATCTTATATGAATAAAATTAAGAATATTAATTTATTTCTGGAATGAATTGAAAAATTATTTTTCAATATAGATTAATAATGTTGATTCTTTCAAAGATTACCTTGTACTTGAACCTTCTTTTAAGTTCAGTGATGGTTCTTTGGTTTTCCCTCAGGTGAAACCACAGAATCTTAAAGTCATATCTTTGTCTTATGTATAATCTTTCAGTGTCTTCTTCAAAGAGAGCAATAAACACAATCAGGGGGAAACCCATTAATTCCTAGGACCAGTGAAATCCCTCCCCTCTGTACTGCTCATCTAGCTGAAGCTCTGGCTACTGCAAAAGCTCACAGGGACCCACTCTAACCCTTTAATTTGCAAAGGAGTGTTCTATGCAAATTTGAGTTTTATGGATCTTAAGAGACCTCTGACAACTTTTTGTAAATATCCCAGGTAAACTGTCAGACTCACTGAACATCCATAGAAACACCAATAAACTTCTTGTGGGTCTCTTGAGGTTCCTTCTGAATCCTGAATCCTGTAAGGATTGTTTGGTTTAGCCATTTAAGAACTGATGAAGTTGTTGTATAGAAAAATAACCCTGACTTTATGGTGCCTATGAGGCTTCACACTACTTTCTGCAATTAGCACAAATGTTAACTTAACAGAATAATCCATGGAAAAACTCATTTGGACTGCTTTCAATTTACAGTTTATCTCTTCCATGGGTTGTTCTATACCAGTGGTACCCAACTACTGGTGCTGAAGGAGTCATTGTATTTCTCACCAATTTTCATATCTTTAAAGTGAAATGTAACTATGGAATGGTAGGGATGGGGAAGAAAGTGATAATTTACTAGCATGGGATTCTATTTGTTAAGGGGTTTCCAGTATTTCAAAAATAGAAGTTTCTTTTATTAACCTTTGTTCTAGCCATGCACAGTAAGATGCCTACAGACCACTGGGGTTTGTGATTTTCAAGAAAGAAGGCATTGCCCTGGCCGGTTTGGCTCAGTGGATAGAGCATCGACCTGCAGACTGAAGGGTCCCAGGTTTGATTCCGGTCAAGGGCATGTACCTTGGTTGCGGGCACATACCCAGTAGGGAATGTGCAGGAGGCAGTTGATTGATGTTTCTCTCTCATCGATGTTTCTAACTCTCTATCCCTCTCCCTTCCTCTCTGTAAAAAATCAATAAAAAATATTAAAAAAAATAAAATAAATAAAAATAAATTTTAAAAAATAGGAAAAGTAAGAAGGCATGGTCAGAGATTGTGACTATATATCTGCTTCTCATCCATCATTGACAATTAGGGATCCATACTCCAGACGCATTATTCCATTTTCCAAATTATATTTTGGAAAAGTAGTAAGTCTATAAAATTCTGTATATATATGTACCATAACTCTAACTCAGAGAGGCTGGGAAGTGAGCTCTTCCCATGTAGAATGTTACATGGCATCGGTTGTACAGTAAAAAATAAGTTAGATACAAGCCAGTGGTCATTTTGATAACCACGTCAATGAATATCCAAATTTTGATTATCTTGCTGAAATGAAGAAGGCATTTCAAGTTGATCACAATAAAATTTTATTATAAATTTTGTTATCTTGATTATTAACATCTATTAATAAGGACCACATAAAACAACAGTAAGACAATATAATGATAAATAAAAGTATTTATTGAACTATTTGTATATGGTAGGCACCATGCTAAGTATATTATATGTATTATCACAACTAAATCTCTTTACAAGCCATATTAGTTTAGTTTCAGAGCTAAGAAGGTTAATTCTTAGACACACAAGATAGAATTTGAAGCTAGCTAATCTTATTCTAAACCCTAAACTCTTAACTATTCATTATATCAGATTGCCTCAGCTATTTTCTTATAACCGTAAAATAATGTATCTACTTGTATATATATTAAGCTTTTTTCATTTCTTTTTCTATCTCCCTCCACCCTGCCCCCCGACACACACACACACACACACACACACACTTTTTTCTTTAACAAGACAGAATGGAACTCTTCAGTGGCTTATCACGACATCTTAGCCTTTCTATACAAAAGGACTGTTTACAGTCACAAAATGTGTGGACTTTCCAGAATTTCTTCTAAGACAAGGGAGTAATTGATGAAGTTCTTGCAGATCTTTTATTTACAGTAACTCGTGACCATTTGTCTTCTTTGATGTCTATAACTTCCTTATATAAAGAATATCAGGCCTCAGAACCCTTCCTGTTTCCATCTCTAGTGTCAGAAATATTCATTTGAAATTTTCTTTTAAGATCTACCATTTTAAAATGTTTTTTAGTTTATATTTCTTGCCAAGGTAAAGGGAGAATGATTCTCCTATTTTTATGTGTGAAGATTTTTCTTCTTTTTATTATTTAAAGAGAGGTACCTTTTGTTTATTTAAAGTATTTTGCCTTACAAATTGATTCTTAGTGAATTTAGTACACAACAAACCTCATTTGTATTATGTTTCTTGGGCTTGAAAGATCAATGATTTTTTATGAAAAAATAAATAAGATTTGAGAAAAGAAAAGGATTACAGAATTCTCCATAGGAAATCTTCAGATAGCAAGACATCACATACAAACTCTTCTTTAATATGTATTTATTTATTCTGGTTCATAAGAAAATAATGTGTGCGATTTGCTTGTCTGTTTGTTTGTTTTAATATATTTTTATTTATTTCAGAGAGGAAGGAACGAAGAGAGAGAAATAGAAACATCATTGATTAGAGAGGAACATTGATAGGCTGTCTCCTGCATGCCCCTTACTGGGGATCAAACCCTCAACCCAGGCATGTGCCCTTGACCAGAATCAAACCTAGAACCCTTCAGTCCACAGGCCAATGCTCTATCCACTGAGCCAAACCAGCTAGGACAAAAATAATGTTTTTGATTAAAAAAATAGTTTTACTCTTTATGTCTATGTATTCTTGGCTAACCTGGGGAGTGACAGAAGCCAGAAAGTTATGTCCCTGGCTAACTAGGCTACTTCATACCTTACTTAGGGTATGGCTATGAACTTAAACCTGACCTTGGCATCCTCCATCCTTCACAACCTTCACTTATTCTGAACTATTCTCTTTTCAGTAATTCATATAGTCATTATTTTCAAATTTCTATTAACCAATATTACATCACATTTTTTCCTGACAAATTACTATTTCATATGGTTTGAAGTAATTTTTAAATTTTTCTCAAATTTTAAAATCTTTCTTGTGAAAGCAGCACTTAATTGTATGAAAAGAACATTCAGATATAAGGAGATAAGGGTAAGTGGTAAGTTGTTAATGAGCATTCCATATCAACATGTATTCTTATAGGTCAAGTCATACACACACAATTCATGTTAAAATATTGATTTATTTGAAATGAAATGAAAAATAGGAGTTTAGATGCTAGGAATATAGTTTCAAGGCTTGCTGATCCATTTAGTAATCCTGATGAACAGAATTTGAAACTTGATTATACAATGGGGAAAAACAACTTAGTTTTTGCTACTTTTGAAAAAATCAGTACAACACTGCCTCTTTCCCTGTATTGTTAGGTGAATTTAATCTAATATCAGTTAAAGTAGGTTAAAACTTTTTAAGTTATAAAACTTTATAGAATTGTGACATGTTTTTAGTCATTTTTTTTTAAGTAAATAAAATAGATTTTATAAAAACACTAGAGGCCGGTGCACTGCAAGGGTATCTCTCAGCCTGACCTGCACCCTCTCCAATCTGGGAGCCCTCAGGGTATGTCCTACAGACAGCTTAGGCCTGCTCCCCATGGTTCTCTGCTCTCTGCGGGGCCTGCCTGCTCCACACCACGGTGACTGCCAAGCGGGCCATGCTGGGTGCAGCCTGCGGGCCATGCTTCCCTGCTCCTGGGTTGGAGTGGCAACGGCCAAGCAGGCTGTGCTGGGAGCTGCCTACGGGCTGGGCTTGCCTGCTCCCAGGTCGCTGTGGTGATGGCCAAGCAGGCCTCTTTGCACCCTGCTGTCAGTCTCCACGGAGGTGATGAGGTTAATTTGCATACTCACTCCTGATTGGCTGGCGGGCATTGCAAAGGTACGGTCAATTTGCATCTTTCTCTTTTATTAGTGTAGATGTAGTTTTCATACCTACGCATCAAAAGTTATTGCCCTTTATATATTTTTAAATATATTTTTATTTATTTTAGAGAGGAAGGGGGAGGGAGAGAGAGATAAAAACATCAATGATGAGAGAGAATCATTGATGGGCTGCATCCTGCACGCCCTATACTGGGGATTAAGATTGCAACCTGGGTATGTGCCCTGACCAGGAATCAAACAGTGACCTCCTGGTTCACAGGTTGATGCTCAACCACTGAGCCATACCAACCAGGCTCAAAAGTTATATTCTAACCAATGTTTCTATTCATTATGAAAATTTCAAATATATTGAAATCTGAAAAAATAGTAAAATGAAAATCCATGTAGTTATCATTTAATGTCTGCAATGATCAATTCATGGTCAATTTTCTGCATCTTTAGTTCCCCAAGCAAGATTGTTTGAAGCAAAACCCAGCCATCTACACTAATAACAGAGGGATATGCAAATTGTCTGGCATACTGTCACGTAATGACCGATAGGCAGGCTGCGTTCCACCCCCTGCTCAGGCAGCTGCCAGGCCCAGGGTAGGTAGGATAGGATACGATAGGAGGGAGTAAGAAAGGAGAGGGAGAGGAAGGCAGGCCTGCATGCAGACAGGCTGAGAGGAGAAACAGAAATACAGAAAGGGAATAAGAAAAAGACACAGGAATGAAATGAGGGGCTGCACATGGTTGGGGGTGGTGACTGTGGAGTGGTGAAGCCGCTGTGCCCAATGAGAGGTGGGGTGTAGGTGGCGCAGGTGGGGAGTCCCGCCCAGACATGGGAGGAGAGCGGTGGCCCCCTGGCAAGGGCCATTGGAATGGAGGGGCAGACGGTCCAAGGCCTTCCAGGTGGAGGCACTCTTGCTTTGCAGCAGCAGCACCCGGGCTGCGCGGGCCTCAGCTATCCTCACTGGGCCGGGTGCCCTGTGCTGGGAGGGGAGACACAGCTTAGCTGGGGTGGAGTTGGACACTAAGGAGGGTACTGCTTTTGTCCCTGAGGGCTGGACCTCAAAGACACTGTCCAGGGTTACATTGGTGGCGCGTTAAGTGTACTTGGTTGACTGGAAGTTGGGGTGTCCCGGGCAGGGAATGAGAGGAGGACAGCGGGGGGGAGGCCGGGGAAGGGGGTGTGGCAAAGGCATGGCCTGGGCTGGGCCCTGGGCTGGGGGTAAATGCTCCCCTTGAACAGAAGTTTTAATATCAAAGTGCACTCAGGTGGGGCTGGAAGCAGGTCCCAGAGAGGAAACAGGAAGGTTTAAAAGAGAATCCAGTGAACATGGTGGGGGTGGGGGGGGGTGGGGAGGTAATAATAGGGAAGGAGGGAGGGAGGCAGGGTTCAGACTCACAAGGGAAAGGTGAATGGGGGGGTGGGAAGAGTAAGAAGGGGAGTGAAGGGAGAGAAGGGAGGAGGAAGGGAGGGAGAGGGGCTGTGGGAGGTTCAAAGGGAGGGAAGGAAAGAAAGCAGGAAAGAGAAGGATACTAAAATGGGGTGAGGCCAGGAAAATAGTTAAATAAAAAGAAGAAACAGAATGTGAGAGTGAGGGAAATTTCAAAGGAGGAGTTAGTAAGAAAATTAAGTACAGGGTGATTTTTTAAAAATGTAGTCAGACATCCCCTGAGGGTCCCTGGACTGTGAAAGGGCACAGGTTTGGCTGAGGCACCCCCCCCCCCCCCGCCTCTGTGCACTAATCTCGTGCACCAGGACTCTCCTCAGAACATAATACCATAGATATTTTAGTAGGTGATTCTAAAGAATAGGATTTTTTAATAAAAATAATCTTTAACCATTATTATAGTAAATCAAATTAACAATAATTACTTTAATACCAACAAATATAAATGAATGTTCAAATCATCAATTATTTAATAATTTTCTTTACATTTTATTTGATCAGGATCCAATAAGGTCCCTACACAATCGTAGATGAATATATTTCTTAGTCTCATTTGATTTTAAGTTCTCACTTCATCACTATTTTTTATTTCAAGATTTGTGTTCTTTTTTTGAAAAAAAAAGTCATTTGATTTATTTCTATACTTTTTATTTTAGATTTATTTACAATGTTTTACAGAAAGATTTATTGGTTTTTACAAATGTTAGACAGTTAATGAATAATTCTTAGAAAGAGCTCAGTACATTTTCTGTCATATGGTAACATCTCCATTAATCATTAACTACTATGTATCCTTGACAACAATTAAAAATTAATCTTGTTACTCTCAGATAAACCTTAGGCAGATCCAGAACTGACATTCTTGTCTGAAATAGTGTCAGTCAGTCTTGTGGGTTGAAATGTTTCCCCTCTGGAACCTTTAAATGTGTCCTTATTGAAAATACCATCTTTGAAAATGTAATCAAGTTAAGTTGAGGTCATGCTCAATTAGGGTAAGCCCTAATGAGATTTGAAATTTCAACCCATAAATAAAATTTAGAATCAGAAACATTTTCTATTGTGCAGGAAAAAAAATATATATAGAGAGAATTTGGTCAAGTTTTAGAAAATCCCTGAATTCTTCTAGTCTTGTTAATGAATTAAGAATTATAATAGCTAGGCCTGGCCTGGTAGCTCAGTTGGTCAGAGCATCATCCTGACACACCAAGGTTGTGGGTTCCATCTCTGGTCAGAGCACATATAAGAAGCAACCAATGAATGCATAAATAAGTGGAACAACAATTGATGTGTGTTATTTCCCCTCTCTCCCTCTCTCTCTCTAAAATAAATTTTTAAAAATATTGTAGTAGCCTTAAAAAATTATATTTTTCTCCTGAATTAATCTGAAGTTAAGTGGAAAAAAAAAAAAGCTGAGCCTGGCTGGCATGGCTTAGTGGTTGAGCAATGAGTATGAGCCAGGAAGTCAAGGTTCAGTTCCCAGACAAGGCATATGCCAGGTTGCAGGCTCAATCCCCAGTAAGGGGCATGCAGGAGGCACATCAATGATTCTCTCTCATCATTGATTTTTCTATCTCTCTCTCCTTCTCTCTTCCTCTCTGAAATCAATAAAATATATATATATATATATTAAAAAAAGACAAGAAAAAGAGCTGATATGGGGGCATAAGCAGGTTTCAGAAAGCCAGGCTATTTCTGTCATTTCCCATTCTCACTTGTAATTATACCTTCTTATCAACTTACTAGAGACCAGGTGTATGAAATTTGTGCATGCAGGGGGGTCCCTCAGCCAGCCTGCACCCTCTCCAATCAGGAACCCTTCAGGGGATGTCCGACTGCTGGTAGTCGGACAGCCCTCTTGCAACCTGGGACCACTGGCTCCTAACCACTTGCCTGCCTGCCTGCCTACCTGATTGCCCCTAACCACCTCTGCCTGCCTGCCTGATCTTGCCCCTAACTGCTCCCCCACGGGCCTGATCGTGCCTCTAACTGCTTGCTCCCGACGCCGGCCTGGTCGCCCCTAACCGCCTCTGTCTTGGCCTCCACCACCGTGGCTTTGTCCAGAAGAATGTTGGATGTCTGGAAGAAGTCTGGTCGATCCAGTCTAATTAGCATATTACCCTTTTAATAGTATACTGACTTCAACATGAGCCATTACAATGGAGGTTTAAGCCTGAAAAAGAAGAAAAGTGGAAAGCTCAAAAAGAATTACTTTTCACATGAGTTACCAATTTTAAGCTGCCTTCCCAAAAGACTTACATTTTAAAATTCATTTTCTTGGCCAGAATTTAGTCACTTGATTACATCTGGCTAAATATCCATAAAATATGGAGAAAAACTTTCCAGAGCTTATTATTGATGTTGTATCACACAGAACAAACATTTCTGCAGAGGAATGTTTGTAACTAAATTGAATTACTCAATGCTGGTTACAATCTAGTAATGAAGATAACATTTGAGACTCCCACATGACAAATGGGATGCATTTAATTATGCCAATTCTTTTTTTCAAGTGTTACCTGAACTATTCACATTTCAGCTGCCTTTTGTATTAAATTGAACATGATTTGTCTAGCACTTTTACAAATACCCCTTTCTTCTTCTCCCACTCTTCTCTCTCTCTCTGAAGAATTATAAGCTTTTGCCCAAGATCTCAATTAACCTGGTATATAATGGAAATTTAGTAAATATTGGCTTATTTAATGAGTTAATTATTTTAAAGTAATGTAAGTATGACCATATTCAAACAGGAACATATATTGCATATTTCCACTTACAAAAATTTTTATATTATAAACATAATAACTTTCTAGTGACATAATTGACATACTTAATATCAAATTCTCTAAAATTAAGCTTTATTTGCTCATTTGACTATAAAACATAAATAGAATTAACTGCTCCAGTCTCAAAGCAGAGCACTATAAATCTCAGTTAGGTCTCCCTAAAAGATTACACACATTCTCTTGACAATGAAAATGTCTGCAATTAAGCGGGGACTTTCTGAATCAAAGTTTAAGGTAATTATTGAAGTCAATGGAAGATATAAAAGAGAATAGTACTTTATAAAACACACATAATTAACTAAAAATGGGAAAAAAGGGAAGTTCTCCCAACTCCCTTATGAATTTATCTCAAAGGCTTGTGCAAATCAATTCTATGAATCAAAAAGATTTCATTAAGCTATTATGCTATTTTCTTTACTGATCTAGGTCCAATTGTAGTTGGTTTCCCAAACAGAGAATCCTTACTCTAGTAATATCATCTAACATTATAGCAAAAATAGGCTTTATTGGTAAACCAGTCTATTGACTAACATATTTAATAATAGAAATGTGCTTTTATGTAAAATTAAAAATACATACTAGAAAGATACATGGATTGAATAATTTACTTTCAGGCACTACTAAAATGTATATAAATAGGGAGTAAATCAAGAATTCATCTAGGCCTAGAACCTTTACTCTTAGGGATAGTAGCCAAAGCTTTATTGCTAACAGTTCTATATCCAAACACAGAAAGACTTCTGGTTGCCTTATGCTGAATAGAAGGAGAATCTAAGCCTGCCCCTAGGATCTTGCAATATCTTACTCAACTGAATCATTTATGCAACCTGCTGAAAGAGTACATACAACTACAAAGAGCTGGATTGTATCAAGATTAAAGGACAGGTTGTATAGACCCCTTTGTAGTGGTTTGTTAATTAATATGTTTAGTAAATGATTGTATGTGTGATAGAAATAAGTCTAAGATTTGCTTTCACTAGTAGTGAGATGAGTCTTAGAGGGTGTAGCTAACCCCCATCCCTCATTAGTGGTTATTATAAGCTACTAAAAAAACAAATAAACAGACAGATGACAGACAAGTTAAGTGTTGCACATAATCAGAATTCCTTGAATCAGTTTGTAGTATCAATGCCCCTTTCTCTAAGCTAAATAATCTTAAAACTTCTGTTTTTTTATAGCTTTTTAAAATTTTTGTGGTTCCAGAGAGGTAAGATCTTACTTAGACATGTCAAAAATCTATAAACACCTCAAGAACATAATTTTTCATTTGTTTATAGCTAGTATTATGAATTGTGTTCTGCTGCCATATTTACATGATTTTCACTGAAATATGATATTTTCATTAAAAATGAATAGGCTGATATTTCATTTCAACATGATGAACAGAACCACAAATTAGACTTTCTTCTCAATTGATATACTCCATGGTTGAGGTACAAATTCGGATAGAATTCTAGGAACTAAACTAAGATCAGTATGTCAGAATATGAAGTGTAATGGGAAGAGGAATGGAAAGAGATAATAATACTGAAGAGCTAAGTATTTCCAGGGCTTTTGTAGTGCTTTAAAAATCATGATAAGGATATTGGCCTTTGTTCTAAGAGCAGTGAGGAACTATTTAAGATGAGAAGCCAGTAGATGACATAATTATATTTTTATTTTAGAAACATCATTCTGGCAATACAGGAAAAGGAACAGTATGTGATTAATAGCAATATATGAGAATATACACATAAATAAAAATATTGCTATAACTTTTAATTTTCTCTAAGACAAAGGCTAAGGCAATTTACTAAAAGTTGTAATTTATTTATATTGTTTTTCAATTTATTTTCAGTTGATGTGTTTTCCTTTTTGAATACCTTTATGTTTCAAATAAAATACTCTTTCTAGGTCAAGTGAATGGATTTTAATTGATTGGTTAATATTTGATGTGAATTTTTATTATTTGTACTTTAGGTTATAGTAAATATCAAGTAATTAAAGTTATTGAACTTTTGTTACTTCAGAGGTAGAAAGACACAAGAGAATACTATTACAAGAAAAATGATAATTTATGAAAGCATAGTTATTTCTTTTAAACCTTTTAGAGAGCTGAGGTTACACCATGCTAACTGAGTTTCAAAGAGTGACAAGTCTTTCCAAAGATGAATGAGATATGTTGACTCTTTCACCATTGGTAGCCATGGGGAAAAAACAGCCTTCATAAAAAGAGGTAAAAATGAAATTAGCTAAAATTATAATGAATCTAAGCAGAGTGTGTGCTAATATATTAGTTTCAAATAATTGGGGGCCCTGAACAAAAAGAGATTTTAAATGTATATTCAATCTCCTTTCAGTGGACTATGTCTGCATGTCAATGAGAAAGAGCTACTAAGGGAGAGAGGGAAATAAAAGTTCCTGCCATTGGGGATGGCTAGAAAGAAATACTGAGCCCATTATCCTTCCCTAGTGCAAAACATGGGCCTTTTATCACTAGGAAAGAGTTGGAAAGCTCTTTCTTCTCTAAAACACACTAGAGATACAAAGTGGAGTTTGGATGTCATACTGGGAAAGGGAAGTAATGCTAAGAAGACCTAGAATGAGATTAAG
Organism: Plecotus auritus; assembly: GCF_963455305.1. Lineage (NCBI taxonomy): Eukaryota > Metazoa > Chordata > Mammalia > Chiroptera > Vespertilionidae > Plecotus > Plecotus auritus. The sequence goes on along the minus strand of NC_137775.1, from coordinate 29,001,255 downwards.
ACAAAAAAATTGCCCTCATCATAAACCTTACAATGCATAACAAGCAACAGCAGGCTACTGACAGAGGGTAAGAGTGTGGATACAGACCCTTTTATAGCAAAAGCACAGGAACTACTGAAAGGTGTGATTGGGGTACAGACAGACATGAAGAGCAAACCAACCACAGAAGGAATTTGAAGCCTATACTATATTAAAGATGAAAACTGCTAGTACAAATCCAAAACCTAGCTCAACTACATATTAGATTGGCAACTCTCCACATTAATGGCTTGACAAGAAATTGGATGCCCATGTTGGGGGATAAATACTCTTGACCTGAGTTTCCATTGCCCATCTATACTAGCACTAGAAACGGCTACCATAAGAATAAACATGAATTTTCCTTTTCCATTTAATCACTTTAAAATGTAATTAACTATGTTTATTGGTTTCCTAGTGTTGCTATAATAAATTGCCACAAACTAAGATTAAAACAACAGGAATTTATTATCTCAAAATTCAAAATCAGTGTTTTCTAGGCATTAGCATTATGGGAAGGGTAGACTATCATGGTTGTCAGAAAAATATTTTGGACTCATGGAAATCTTCTATATCTAAATTGTGGTGGTGATTACTTTTGACATACCTAAAAATAGTTCATTTTACTTTATGTAAATCACACCTCAGTAAATCAGTAATAGGTGGAATTGTGACACTTCAACATTTTTATGTTAAAGTCCTAATCCCAGGTACCTCAGAGAATGTAATCATATAGAGAAATAGGGTTTTTACAGAGGCAGACAAATTAAAATGTGGTGATTGGGGTGGACCCTAATCCAATATGACTTGTGTTTGTATAAAAAAGGAAAATTTGTTCACAATGACACATAAAAGAATGATGACATGAAGAGAGATAGGAAGAAGGCAGCTAGCTATAAGCCAAAGAGAGAGGCAGGGAACAGATTTTCTTCAGCCCTCAGAAGGAACCAACTCTGCCAACAGCTCAGTTTTGGACTTCTGATCTCCAGAACTGTGAGACAATACATTTCTGTTGTTTATGATAGCAGTACTTTGGGTTGGCAATCCTAGCAAATTAATATACCTGACTTTAAAGTGTATATATATATATATATATATATATATTTATATTTATATCTCCACAATTTGAAAATTAAAATAATGATCATTATAATGTAGCCATTTCAATGAGAGCACAAAACTTAATGTCTCTCTTTCAGTATCCCTGTATACATGAACAATGAAAAAATATTTGATTTAATATATTTTATATCTACTTTACTAGTTTTAATACCTTTGATTAGATTATCTCTGGAATATCAAAAATTTTTCCTTAGTAAGATTTTTTGCAGGTGTACCTTTTTTGTTTTGCTCAAAGCTCTGAATTACCCATTACCTAAATTATTAAATATTGTTTTAACTCTTAAAAAGTCTAAAACGATTATGCAAGTATCTCATCTTGACATCTTCTCTATGAAGAGATCAGCTCTACCACATACTATTTATTAAACCCTCTTAAAGTAAAGATTCTGCAAATTAGACAAAGAAGATTGTGACAGCAAGAGTCATGGTACATATCCATGTACATAAGGTGGGCTCTTTAGACATTACGTTTCCTAGAGAAAAGAAGGGTCTCCTTAAACCTACTCTGTTTATAAACTTCAAATGAGATGATGACATGCTATATTTTTCACTTGGCAGTTGGCATTGCACATGGTGGTAACTCTCAAAAAGAATTGTGATTACTTGATGTAGTGAAATATATGTTGCACAAATATGGATGTCAAAACACACTGTAATTAAAAATGCACTAAATCATGCTCTAGTCTTGGTGGAGCTTTATAATTACCAAAGCCAGTTGGGTTGCACTAGAAAAATAAAAATTTCTTACTCTCAAAACTGACAAGTTCAGACACATCAGTCATGAATCTGCAACTTGGAGGCAGGCCCAGGGGAGGAGGTTGGTGAATAGCTGAGTATAATTACCCATCAAAATAGCAATCTTTAAATGGATTTCTGTAGACATGTTAAAGAAGTTTGTTGCATGTCCAGTGCTTATAATCATAATTTCATTAGCGTTATTATTTATTTTACTCATGTGACCTTATTTAATACAATCATTTTCATTGCTGCTGCTTTCTGTAATCTTTTTCAGGAATGGATATTTAATTATGTTCTTACTTTATCAATTTTATACTGAGTATATCTAGACACTATGTGTAAGAACATTTTAGACTTAATCTTATTGTTGAAAGCATAATAAAATAAATAATTTAAATGAGACTTATTTTTATGCATTCTAATAAAATTGTATACATAATTATATACAGAAACTTGAATGGCTTAGGAGATTGATAATAAAATTACAGAGTTTTCTGCCTTTAGGTCACAAGTTCAAAACTAACCTCATAGTATAAACCAAGAAAAAATAAATAAATAGCTATGGTAACAATAACTTCATATTGTGATTCAACAGTTTTGTTTGCGAGTATCTATAAAAAGAAGTAGGCAGAGTATCGAGAAATGCATATCTGTTCAAATCTTTGAAACTTCTCTCCAAAAGTAGTACTCTAGTATTGTAGTCTTCATTCCCTGACAGAAGAGATAGATAGATGATAGATAGATAGATAGATAGATAGATAGATAGATAGATAGATAGATAGATAGATGATAGATGATGATAGATAGATGATAGGTAGATAGATAGATAGATAGATAGATAGATAGATAGATGATAGATAGATAGATAGATAGATAGATAGATAGATAGATAGATAATGAAAGGGTTAAAGAGAATAAAACAGGGCAGAGGAAGCTTATTGTGCTTAGGAGATATCTTGCAGAAAGCTTGTAGACTTGAGCTCGGCATAGCCTACATAACCACTAGACATCTGGTGTCAGGAGGAACCAAGGACGGACTGGACTGGTCAGTCAAGCTCTGTACATCAGCAGAACTGCTTGCAGCCAGCAGAAGTTAATAAAAGCCTTCCCACGCCCGCTTCAGTTGCCATTGGTTTTTTTTTTTTTTTTTGGACTCAGCCCACCTGCATCCAGGTGCCTGAAATAAAAGTTCTTTTGATACATTACGGCCTCATGTGTAGGTGCACAACCCCAGCCCACTCCAAACCTTTCAGATAATAGATAGACACAGACAGATAATAGACAGACAGATAGAAAACAGGTATTTATTATGATAGCAATTTATATCCAATTTCACATAGATATGTTCATATATAATTAAACTTGAACATATTTTCCCTGAGAATAATACAGATATGAAAGCAGAAAATCACCCATATCTTCCTATTGATTTTTTAAAATATGTCCTTCTAAGCTTAGTTAACACTCCCCTGGTTGACCAAATGTGCATTTCCTAAAATCCTTTGCAACCTCCAGACTCTACCCCTACTTTTTGTAGAATAAGTTATGGTAGTAAGTAGAAGATTTTCCTCTTCTTCAGGCACATTTTATATTAAAACTAGAGGCCCGATGCACAAAATTCATGCAAGAGTAGGTCTTCCTTCTCTGGGCTGCAGGCACTGGCTTTCCTCTGGCACCCAGGACCCAGGCTTCCCTCACAGCCCCAGCTTCATCTGGAAGGACATCTGGTCTAATTAGCATATTACACTTTTATTATTATAGATTAAGGTATCTAACAAATGGTGTATATTTCCTTGCCTTTTATTTTCTGGAAAATCTACTGCTAAATTCCCCTTGGCTACTTAAAAATTGTGCACTCATTAAGTGCCCATCCTGGGCCAACATAAATCTTGCCTTTATGAAGTTTATAATCTAGCCACATTAGGAAAGGATTTGTTAAAGCATTGGTGTAGCCAAGGCCAACTTTCCACATAGGATCTCAGATATAATATTGATGACATGATGGGCACAGAAAACTGCTGAATGCTAAAAACATTGTTATATGACAAAGTGAAATAGAGAAAAAAAAATCCTATCAAATGTGGGAAGAAGAAAGACTTCTAGAAAACAATGGAGTGAGCTTGAATCAGTATTAATACCTGGGAAATGACAGCAGCAGATGAGCTACTTCCATGTGAAACAATTAAGTTTGACAGGGCTTGCTTTGAGCAATGCGTTTTACTGGTCATAAAGCTAAGAGACAGCTCTGCAAACAATGGCAAGCCCTGTATATAGTAACTGCCATCATCACTGAATGAGTGGTCAGATGTTTAATTGGTGACTTTGGAATCACTAATTAGGCACTAATCTTTTAAACAGCCATGTTTGCTTACAGAAATGATTCTTTGGTAAGATCCCCCCCCCCCCCCCCCCCCACACACACACACACAACGTCAGGGCAGCTTTGACTTTTACAAGAGAAAACAAATCTACTTCAGTAGTTGATCTGGCTTTCCAGGGGACCACGCCACTGGATTCCACAATTAGAAAGATGGCTTAACATGTCAAGAACCCTGGTAAAGAAATACCTTTCCTTAAATTGACAGTGAGGGATGAACAAGTGAGACTGAACCCTTTGCTGAGAGAAGATTTAATTGGCAAGGGTCAGGGATTTCATAAAGATATGGAGTTCCTTAAGGATACAAAGGAAAGTATCCTGAAGAGGAAGAAAAACTGCCTAAAGTAGGTCTGGTGATGTCAATGTCAATTTTTTCCTTCACAATCTTGCCTGGGGCTGGTTCTGCCAACACTGAAGAGATGATGACATCTGTATGGCATATCTGTAGTGCTGTAGCATTTTATTTTACAGCTTGGTAAAATAAAGAAAATTTTGGGGAAAAATGAGGGAGGAACTAAATTATTTGTTTTTCTAAAATTCATATTGCTCTACATTCAATAAGAGAATAAAATATACATTAATGGAAAGCCATTCTGAATTTTATTGCTAATTCTCATGTGTTGAAAAAAATATGGTCTCAGACCAAGTAGATGAAGTTTCAATAGTTCTTAAATAACCTAAATTATTATTGCTCTTAATAACCAATAGCTCTAGGGTTCAATAAACATGTTTATTTGAATTAAAAAAAACACACAATACCTGTGTTTTGGGTATGAATGTGTAGTTTATATGTATATTTAAATTTCTGCCAGGAAGAAATATTTTCGAACGACTGCTCTGTATTATGAACTGTGTCATGTATGAACTGTTTTTGGAATGTTTGCAATTGCATTACAATAAAAACATCCTAATTTGGGCAAATGGATGCCTTGAAACTGACTCAAGTCTAAAATATTATACATGTAGCTAGTAAACATGATTATTAATATAGTCATATTTTCCATATTGATCTGAATCAGCTGGAATGATCTTAATAGACTCAATTAGAGTCAAAAAGAAAACTGGGCTGATTCCAAGGTAAATTACTTTGTTTTTTAGCAAAGACACTCAGTTTTTTAATACAACCAATGCCAAGAATACCATAGTGTTCTATTATCAAACATTATTTTTCATTATGTATTCCAACAGATAATTCAGTTAACAATTTCTTCATTTATTCTGCAATCCAGGAATTTGAAACCAATGATTTGTACAAGGTTTATTTTTCAGGCTTTTTTTGGTGGTTCAGCTTTTTTATGTCATTTGCTTTCTCAATTTCTGTAAAACAGTTTTATAAAATTTTACAGAAAGTTTGTTGAGAAGATTCATCCATGTTATGGCACATTGTGATATTACATTTATTTTTACTACTGTGGTATATGCCAATGTGTGAATAACACAGGGTTTATTCTTTCAGTCTGTCACAGTGGGTATCCGCATTATTTCCAGTATTTTGCTGTTATGATATTCTCACACAGGTCTCTGGCAGTTCATGTGCAAATGTCTCTCTGGGGTGCATACCTAGGAGTCAAATTCTGAAACAAGACACATGAATGTTCAAATTTAAAAGGACGTAGGCAATACCAACTTTTCCTTAGGTGGTTTCACCAAGTTGACATCCTACTTTCTAATATTATCACATCGCCATTAATTAATCCTATTAATCTTTTCCCTTATAGACACTTTGGTTAACATAAGATTCTCAGAACTGGTTCATTGGGGTCACTGAAATACAATAACACCTTCGACAATGCTATTTTTCTGATAAAAATATTTATATTTTTATGTGCTTTAAGCTTTCTGCTTCTTTGTTTTGCCAAACTTAAGAGTTTCCTGATTTAGCTCATTTCAAGGATTGTCTTTGTCATCATAACTTTAGAAAGTAATACTTGTTCTCGCTAGTATACTAATTAGTCAAACCAGATGTTTTGTACTAGAAAAAGTTGCACTTTATTTTTTTCAACTCAAATGCATCTGTTAATATGCATTTGATGAATATAAAAAAAAGAGATACAATCCAGAATGATAGTTGTAAATATACAATTTTAAAAAGTTATGTAAAATTAAAATGATAGAAATTTAATATAATTAATTTAAGTTGAGTGAATTGTATGCTATATCTCTAATAACTTATAATTACTTAAAGTAATGAAAAGCAAAATTTATATATTAGTTGAGGAACAAAGGGGATGAGAAATATATTATTTCAGTAAACATGCTTATGCATGTGTTCAATTCTGACATTTAGCTTCTTAAAAGTGAGAATAACTATGTTATTTTAATTAGACATGATGATCAAAATTTTTCTGTGTATTTAATGAAGGAGACAGAATATGCTACTGAAAAATAATCAGTTCAACATTAGCATTATAATTTTATTTATTAATAAGGAGAAAATATTTTAACATGTAATAATTCAAATAAAGTAAAATGGTGGTTTCTTAGAATTAAATATTTCAAGATAGCATTTGTAAGATTTAACTACATTATTAGATAAGAACTAACACATCCAAAATAAATAATTCCTATCTGCAACTTTTATCTAGTATAATTTGAAAAATATGCTGTCTTTAATAGCATCCTAATCACATTAAGATGTTAAAGTAATATTACATTGGATATTTTTAGATTCTTTTCTTCTAATGATTCATCTTAGGGGTAGGGATTGAAATTAACTTTTAAAAATTGCATTAAGTATGTGAATGAAAGCCATTTTTAAGAGTTTATTTTTTCTTTCTGAAGCATACTGCTTTACTCTAGCCATATATTTTCTCAAGAGCAATGAATTCTTTTAAAATAGTAGAGATTTGGCAAAGATGAGGACAATAAATGAAAATTACCATCAACCTGACCACCAGCAATCTACTATATATCTAATTTAAGAGCATTCTGCAAGGAAGGAAATGTACCAATCTTTTCTTCCCCACGTCTTTCTTAACAGAAATAGATATAAGACAGGGAAAATCAAAAGCTTCCATAGTGGGATTAAGGTAGTTTAGTGAAGGCATCCATGAAAACAATAGTAATTTGCAACATCTGACGGGATGAGTGAGTGGAAAACTTATTTATTTTGCTGTTCATAGTTATTACATTAAGAAAATGAATTAGCCCTAGCTGGTTTGGCTCAGTGGATAGAGCATCAGCCTCTGGACTGAAGGGTCCCAGGTTCGATTCTGGTCAAGTGCACATGCCCGGATTGTGGGTTCCATTCCCAGAAGGGGGTGTACAGGAGGCAGGGGATCAATGTTTCTCTCTCATCATTGATATTTCTCTCTCTCCCTCTCCCTTCCTCTCTGAAATCAATAAAAATATATTTTATAAAAAGGAATTTAAGGAAAAAATAAACAAAAACCTAGGCCATGCTATAAAAGAGTAATATAGTAAAGTGAGGAGTTATGAATTGACTCCATTAAAACAACGCACTTTTGTTCATGAAAATAATCCCAATTTGAAGACCACCATTCAATGATACAACTGGGGGAAATCATCTTACTTCTTTCTATCAAAAGTGAACTAGGCAGCCCTACCCAGTGTGGTTCAGTGGTAGCACATTGGCCCACCCACCAAAGGGTCATGCGTTCAATTCCAGGTCAAGGGCATGTACCTGGGTTGCAAGTTCATCTATAGACCTGGTTGGGGCTCTCTCACATCAATGTTTCTTTCTATAGCTCACTCTCCCTCTACTCCTTCCCTTCCATTCTCTCTAAAATTCAATGGAAAAAATATCCTTGGGTAAAAGTGAACTAGGCATACCATACTTACATAAGCCTGAATCAGGCTTTATATAAACATTAAAATGGCAAAAGTTGGAATCCAAACTAAACTAGACTGAGGGCAGTGTTGTTCACTAGATCATTTCTTCTACCTAGGATGACCTGATGCTCTGGTTTTGTTTCCTGCTGAAGGTATGTTATACCTACCTACTGTCCCGGCATATCTTTCCTTTCTCCTCTCTCTCTCTCTTTTTCTCATTCCTTCCTGTTAGGTCGGATAAAATAATTGAATTAATACCCCTCCCCTGGGAACTGACCTTTAGGCCACTTCACAATGGACATTCCCTTTTGCTTAGACCACATTCCATTTTGTTTAGACCACCTTCTATTTGCTAAGAACATTATCTCAAAAGTCTCTTGTCCCAAAAGTCCTAGAACTAGGCCAGAAGACTCCTCAGCTATTCAGCTTTGGGTCCTTCTAGATTGGGGATGCTCAGTTAGGAGGGTCACCCCTCGTTTCTCATGGTGAATTTTTTAGCAGTGGGGATGCCTGCCCTAAACAGTCACCTTTGGATTTGTGGTCTGTCACTCATTATTCCTCTCTTGTGGGCCATGCTACACTCCCTCTGCACACTCACAGGGGAGATCAGGTCCAAGCACCTCATTTTCTTTTGTAACACTGTTTGGTCACAATATAAGCTAAAAAATAAGTCTCAGTGGTCTGAAAATGGCACTTTCAGTTTTAACACATTGTGCAATTTAGGAAATTGCTGTCACCACAATGGAAAATGGTCAAAGAATCCCTATGTCCAGGCCTTTTTCATCCTTCGGTCATGGCCTTCTCTCTGTCAGTCCTGCTCTACCCATCAGATCCTTCTCCTTCACACAAAACATCATACCCTTATTACTTCTGATTCTGAATCTACTTTTGACCCAGCAGACCACCAACCTCCACCTCCTTATGCGATCCCTCCCTCACCTACAGTAGATTCCCAAAACTCAGACCCTCCTAACCAGCCACCACCTTCTCCCCATCAGGGAGCCCAAATCCAGAGAACTCGAGCTTCAATACAGACATTTTCCACTTAACACTCGCTCTGGGGCCACGCAAAGACCATCTTCCTCAACAGCTGCTTCCATTCCTGTGCCCATTCTACCCCTGAGGGAGGTAGCAGGAAGTGAGGGTATTGTCTGGGTACACATCCCATTTTCCATGTCCGACCTCACACAGATTTAGAGGTGCCTCAGGTCTTTTTCTACTGACCCAACCACCTTTACTACGGAAGTTGAGTACCTGACCCAGTCCTATGAGCTAAGCTGGTACAATATCTATGTCCTCCTCTCGCACCCAGAGGTGAAGGATCACATTGGGCTAGCAGCTCAGGACCATGTCCATGCCCTCTGTAGAAGCAGCCACCAACCCAATTGCCACTGATGTGGTCTCCCGAACTGACCAGAGGTGGGACTATCAGGTTAACTCTCCAGGGCACCAGCTCCAAAGCCATATAATCACCTGTCTCATTTCTGGACCCAAAAAGGCTGCCCATAAGGTGGTCAAATATGACAAACAATAAAATCACTCAGAGCCCTGACCAAAACCCAGCTCTCTTCCTCTCCCACCTCACAGAGGCCTTCCAGAGATTTACCACCGTAGACCCTCTTCCCCAAAGGGAACCTTTCTTCTGAACACCCATTTTATATCCCAATCAGCCCCTGATATACACCTTAAACTTTGAAAAATAGACACAGGCCCACAAACCCCTCAAGAAGACCTTATTAACCTGGCCTTTAAGGTCTTCAATAATGGAGATGAGGAGGTCCAAATCCAAAAACAAAGGCAAGTTCAGGCCAAGGCTGAGGCCTAGAAGGAGGCCTGTTAGCTCCTAACCACTGCTCTCATGAACCCCAACCAAGAGTAAGTCAGGGGCTAAGTCTCCTTTAGGCGCATGCTTCAAATGCAACAAGGAAGAACACTGGGCCAAGTCGTACCCAAACCTAAAACCCACTCCTGGGCCTCGCCCGAGGTGCAGAGGGGAAGGCCACTGGAAATCAGACTGCAGTCTGGTCCCTCCAGGTTAGACCTCAGCCAGTCCAGCAAGGCTGCCCTCTAGATCCAGTTTGGAGCTCCCAGACCTCCTGATACTGGCCACTGAAAACAGAAGCTGTCCCGGCCCTGACAAGGCCCCACAGACTTACATCACCAAGACAGAGCCTCGGGTAACGATTGTGGTGGCAGGTAAGCTGATCTCCTCTTTAACTGACTCTGGGCCCACTTATTCTGACCTCCTGGAATTTGCTGGGACCTTTGTCCCCTCCTCAGTCTGTATTATGGGGATTGACAGATTAATCTCAAAGCTATTATCCACCTCACCTCTACACTGCCTCATACTAAATACCCCCTTTATCCACTCTTTTCTCTTTTCTAACTCGGTGCCTGACCAGGGCTACTGCATGACCGCTCATAAAGCCTAGTGGTCCTGAACCACAGTTACCTACCTTGGTTTCACTTTCACCCCATAAAGTCCAGCCTTTTCTTGGACCATAAACACCTAATCTCCTCTGTGACTGTCCCCTTTTTTATACAGGAAATACTTTCCTAGCTAAGACCATTATCTCTCCCTTCCGGACTTTCCCAGAATCCCCACCAGCCCAGAGAATTCTCTGCCCAGAAAAAGTCCCCTAGAGTCCTTTAAAATTTTTGACTCCCTGTCCCTGGCTATTGGCGACATTTGGGGCCTTAGCCCATCTAGTATCCAGATGACCTAATAAATGTATAATCCCTTACCACTTTGATCTGGTGTGTTCCTCCTTTGGCCACCCTAACCCTTCCTTCCTTCCTTCTTGCCTTCCTACTTTCCTTCCTTTCTTCCATTCCTTCCTTCCTTCCTTCCTTCCTTCCTTCCTTCCTTCCTTCCTTCCTTCCTTCTTTCCTTCCTTCCTCTTCCCTTCTTCCATTCTCTCTCTCTCCCTATCCTCCCATCTTTATTCTTTATTATTTTCTTTCTTTTTTTCTTTTTTTTTTTTTTTTGCTGGCAAAACCATCCAAATCTAAATGATACATTTTATAATCATTCTACTTCTACCCTAACTTCCTTCAGTTCATATGACTTTTTGAGAGTGTTGTTCAAGATCAAACCCTAGTTTTATAAAACAGTCCAGAACTACTCAGTTGTAATGTAAGGGGAGAATGTTCTCATCCCTTACACCAATAACCCAGAGACTGAGGTGGTCCCCTTCTGCAATTGTAGTTTTATCCCCAGGTCTAAAGTAATGATTTATAAAACTTACCCACCTGAGACTTTGTTCCAATGGGCAAAAGGAGGGGAAATTTTATAGAAGTGGATATTGAACTTGCAAAATTAAATCTGGTGATTAGCTTCATAGAAAGATAAGCATTGTATTGAATTTTTATATTGATGCTCCTTAAGGGAATAAGAGACTGAAAATGTCTGAGCTTTTTATGTCTCAGTAAAACATAGAGTACATGAATGGGTTATATTTATGTTCATTCAACACTCATTTTGCAGTCTTTTATTAAGTGTTTACAGATTCTCCAATGTCTGTTTTCAAAGAGTTCAAAGTTAAGTAGGGGAGGCAGACAAACATATAAAGAAATACAATAAACTTGGTAGGTGCTACAACGACATAAAGTGGGAAAACAAAAAGAATACTTCCATCATTTCAAAACATTTTAGAAAAATAGTTTGATCCTTCCTGACTTTAGAGGAGTAAAGAGAGCTATATACTTTTAGTTCATGTACTGACTTTCTTCATTCTAACAAAGGTAAGTCCCATTCCTCACCCCTTTCCCCACCCCCAGTGTTTAAATCTTAAAGCTAAATGTAATTGGCATCTATTTTTGATCTTTTATAAACTATTTGTGGAAAAAGGTTTTGCTTCTTGATGCAAAGCCACGGGCAACTGCAATTCATCACAACTGCTCTCCCTGCTGCCTGAATTCTTTGAATAAGGCATTGTGTGAAATTCCAACCTCATTAAATCTGCTGTTTAGCTGTGCTGGGTGCAGCCACTGCGAATCTGCTCTGGGTCAACCCTCCTGCTTGTGAAACCATTTAAGGCAAACAAGATGCCTGCACCATGAGGTGTAACATAATACCATAGTCAGACAGCCACATTCTTTACTACTTAAGTAAATTTCTGCATTCTTTGCTGATCAAACTAAATTCTTTTTTCATTTTTATTTGGTAGAATCACTCAGACAAAATATTTGCTTCCTCGAAATATTAAGCAGCGTTGAAGAGCCATATAGTAAAAGAACAAAGAAACTTATTTCACTTCACTATAGACTACAAAGGGATAAAAATCAGCGTTTAGATTTTCCCTGGTAAAGTGAACCACTTAATTCTACCAAAGAAATTGCCTGATGACACTGCTTGCACAAATGAAGCACAATGTTTTCTGTTCTGCCCTACAGTTTCAGAACAGAGGTACCACCCTAGAATAATTTTATAATTTTATTCTGCTCTAAAGCAACCCAAGAAATCATTAAGAGTTTGTATATATGTGGGGAGTGAGGGAGTAATGCACACATGTGTGTGTTTGTCCTGCACTTGTGAATGTGTGTTAGATAGGTGAATGGGAAATATGTCTACTAGAATTGAGACCATATTCTTATTTCACATGATTTGACAGTTCTCATATGGCAGCAATCACTGTTTTTTACCTACCTTGGTGACATTCTCAAATCAATCAGTGACCTAGATGGGAAAGATTTTATAGACCATTACCCAAGCCTTCAGTCATCCTATTTGTGTTGTGGCCAAACTGTTTTTTAACTGCAAAAATAGACTGTTACTGAAGGTATGAGATTTTCCGAACAGAGACAACAGTATAGTCATTTTGATGAGGAAAAGAAGACAATTTTGGGGGGAAGACCAGCAGCCTAACTCTGTACCTAGTTAATTAGTATCCCTAATGCACACTCCTGTTAGCTTATAGTCTAGTCACTGCCCCTTTCTTAATTATCTGGTCTTGCAAGACCTGTTTACCTAAATACTCACATTTTACAGAGGCCATAAACCATGAACAATACACAACCCCTAGAGGGGGTTATCAGCGCTGGCGCCAGGCCAGGTCTTTAGGTGTGGTCTCACAGCCCCCATCCCAACACATAGGGGCTTTTTGCAAAACCCCCAAAAGGTCCAGAAGTCTGATCCATGTATGGGGGACAAAGAAACCAAAGGGAATAAAAAGAAAGCTTCCTCCATATTGGTTGGCTCAGGATTTAGAGAACTGACCCCCTGAGTCACTGTACTAGTACATGTAAAACATCTGGAAATAAATGGGTTTTCCCTGTGTCTCTGGGTACTCCTGTGGATTTTTCGGTCGCCTGGTAAATTCTGTAACAATTTGGGAGCTGACCTGTAGATTGTTTACAAGTATCTATGATATAACCATTTATTCACAATGCTTCAAATGTGTACACATTTTAAGTTTAAAAAGTTATAAGCCACATAAAAATAAATCATGAATTCTCAGAAAATGCTTATTAAACTCCTTTAAATATGTGGAATTTTAAAAAGCCAATATCTGAAATGTTTGAGATAGTTTAATAAAATAACTAGAATAATAGTTATGTATGTTTTAACTTATTTATATTATCACATAAAAGCTGTGGCAAATTATAAAGTGTTACATGAAGAAAGGACCTAATAAATCCAATATGTCTACACTCAAAAACCCATATTAGTACATTATAAAACATGTCATTTAATGAGACACAAAATACACAGGGTATTTTAATATGAAAAATATTATTAGAAAATGAATAAAAATTGAAATAATATGTAATATTATGCAAATTCAGAATGAGGACAACATTTCCACACATGTTTATCTTTAATAAGTTCTTATTTTGTATTCTTTATTTTTATATGGTAAAATGTACACTTTAGGAAATTTGGAAAGTTGTAAATAATAAAAAACAACAACTAATAAATGTTACATAAAGAAAAGTTTAAGCCGAAACCAGTTTGGCTCAGTGGATAGAGCGTCAGCCTGCGGACTGAAGGGTCCCAGGTTCAATTCCGGTCAAGGGCATGTACCTTGGTTGCGGGCACATCCCCATTGGGGGATGTGCAGGAGGCAGCTGATCAATGTTTCTCTCTCATCGATGTTTCTAGCTCTCTATCCCTCTCCCTTCCTCTCTGTAAAAAATCAATAAAATATATTTTTTTAAAAAAAGAAAAGTTTAAAATTTTATAAACCTGAATTAGATTTTCTGAGTGATGAATGTATCTTTATCCAGCTTAGAATTCATTAGTTGGGATATGTTAATGAACTGAAGATAACCATAGAAGAAGGAATAATCCTATGTAATAAAGAGGGAATATGCTAATTGACCCTCACACCCTCACAAAGATGGTGGTGCTCACAGCCAATAAGGAGGGAATATGCTAATTGACTGCCATACCCTCAAAGATGGCAGCCCCCACAGCCAAAAGATGGCAGCACCCAGGCCCTTCAGCCCCACCAGGGTGGCAGGCACAGCAAGGCCAGGCCTGCCCCCAGGCAGGCCCAGCCGCTCCATGCGCCTGCCTCCAGAGTCCCCCAGTCCCCTCAGCCCCCATCTGCCCAGGGCCGGCCCAAGGTGCAGGCAAGCCTCGGATGGTGGGCTGCCCAGCCACCCAGGGCTGGCCCGAGGTGCAGGCAAGCCTCGGATGGCGGCAGGGCCACCTGAGGCTCAGGTAACCAGCGCCAGCTGAGGCTTGCGCTGCAGGCAGTGGCAGCAGCAGAGGTGTGATGGGGTATCGCCTTCCCCTGATCGCCAGGTTGCCTCCTGCCCCTGAGGGCTCCCGGACTGTGAGAGGGGGCAGGCCGGGCTGAGGGATTCCCCACTCCAGTGCATGAATTTTCATGCACCGGGCCTCTAGTATAATATAAACACATTCATGAATAGATATAAATTATTGACATAGGCATTGTGTAAAATGTTCTATTTGGGGGGAATTTTGAATGAGATCTGGATAGCATGTCTAAGTATATGATACATTTTTCTACTTTCAAAATGTTTCTGTCTTAAGAAGTTTTAAGGAATTTCATTCTCTTTTTGTCATTTCATGAAATCTGAAGATTAGCCAGCCAATGTTTTGTTTAAAACACCAAAGAGAAAAGTTTTGAATGGTTTTTATTGTTTTTCTCTTCCAAATGAAACCAGTACACTAATCATGCACCAAAAATAGTATTCAACAAACATTCATTTAATGTCTACTCCATCTATGGCAGTATTTCAGATGCAAGAGACAATAGATCATTAAAACTTTGTCACTGTCTGAAAGTAGCTCCTAATCTAGTTTGGAATTTTTAAAAGCAAATCAGTAGTCATCATTCAAAGGAATAAGTGAACAACAGACTTCCACTGCATATAATGGTCGTAAAGACAATGAAGGAGTAGACTTCATGCAGCAGAAATAGAAAATGACCTCTAGAAAAGGTTCCTGACAAAATAAATTTCTAAACACTTAAGAAAAGACCATATGGGGATGTCAAGACTGGTAATTTAGAGTAATTAAGGTTGAGAGATAGGTTATTGTTTTATTGGGTTTTTTCAATTTCAAATCCATAAATATCAATTAACTTTCAACTTTATAATGCTTAACGTGACAAGATTCAAAGATGCAATTCTAATTTCTAGAACACAACAGGAAATATCTTTAAATCAGACTACAGTTTTCTTCATAAGACTTGTTGAACATGACCCATTGTTAATAATTAGAGTTCATTTGCAGAACAGATGATATCACAGAAAAATAATGAGTTAAATGATAGGTCAGTGGATAGATATATACATACATGCACACATACAAACATGAAGCATGAAAAGATAGCTTACATTGCAGCTTTCAGTTCATAAGTTTTAAGCAGCCTCTGCTAGGCCTCACATAAAAGCCATAGTGACCGCATTCTATAAACAAAGAGAACTAATAAAGGCTTTGGCTTTAACTTGAAGTTTCTCCTGCCATTGAGTAATTTTCCATGCCAGATACTTAGCCCTTGTTATGACCTAATTATGCATAATTCCTTTGGAATAGGATCATTACAACTCTGCTTATTACAAGCTCAGCAACCATTTAAAGATATTCACCAAAGACATACATGTAGCTAAGCCTGGACAGGGCATCTGAATCCAATTTGATAACCACAGGAAAAAAGTCAGAATGAAAATATCTTTTGAAAACAGCATTTTGGTTTACCCTAGATTAAACCAAGATGGACACAAACACTGCATTTTTTTCATATATTTAAAGAAAAACAAATAGTAGACTTTTAAGACATGATGCCCAGAAATTATATAAGCTAATACAATACAAGTCACAGTTTTATTTAATTCTTAGCCCCATCAAACATACCTTGGGAGATAAAAGGGTCTCCAAGAGACAAATGGCCTTCTCCACATGGGTCTGGATGACTAGCTGGCAACTCAGCAGTGAAAGAATCATATTTTGAAAATTTTCAACACAATAGATTTCTTACATAATAGTTCAGTAGACTAAAAAGGTATATTGTAGATGAATACTACTAAGTGAATATTCTAGAAACTAAATTAATATTAGTGTACCTTATTTGGAAATTTTTAGGCAGCAAAATCATTTTTATTTCTATTGAGTTTGTTGTAAACTAAAACCTGTTAAATCATCTCAAAAATTTACTGATCAGTCATGTTCAGATAAATCAATATGTTTCACATAAGTATAACCTCTAAAAAGCATTTATAAAATATTATGATAGATGCTTTCTTTCTTTAAATTTTTATTTATTTATTTTTTGTTGACACTATTACAGATGTCCCCCATTTCCGGCCTTTATACATGTGTACTCATCTAATCCTCTCCAAATCATTCTTACTTTGTAACAACATGCTTTTACATCTTTTAAAAAGTATATTTGTAGTGATTTTAGAGAGGGAGAGGGAGGGAGAGAAAAATATAGAAATATCAATGATGAGAGACAATCACTGATTGGCTGCTTCCTGCACACCCCTCACTGGAGATCCAGCCCGCAACCTGGGCATGTGCCCTGACCAGAATCAAACCATGACCTCCTGGTTCATAGGTCTATGCTCAGTCACTGAGCAATACTGGCTGGGCTGTAACAACATGCTTTTAGAAGATAGCTCCTTAATGATAGTGATTCCATCTGTGTTGGAATAGTAGAGTGGAGTTAACTTGTTTTGTAGGCAATACCACCAAAGCAATAAAAAATGTGTTTTTATTTAAGGCTATTAAAAACCTTGAACAGAGTATTGTCCTAAAAACTTTAATACCATCTAATAATCATTTTCTAGTCTATAGCTAGGGAATATATACTTGTGTACCAAATGTCTTTTAACAAAAACTGTGTAAATTTGAGTCAACGGATTAAGAAGGATTATATTACAAATTGACCAATCGCTTTTACAATTAACATGTCTGGCTATAAAACACAAATCTCAGAGAGTAAAATGCTTATATCACTATATTATACGAAGAAATTAAATTTAATTAAAATTTGGATAACCTTTTGGTATAAATTATAATATTTTCATGATCTTTGCTCATTTTTATGTCATCAAACATATCTACTGAAGAGAACCTAGCAAGCTTATTCATGCCTCTATGTCTTGATAAGAATGATATAAAATTAGATTAGAGGATGTTTTGCTTTTCTTTTTTTCATTAATAAACTTATGTAGGTTTCAAATGTACATTTCTGTAATGCATGATCTTCCTATTGTATTTTGTGCCCACTACACAAAGTCATATCTTCCATTACCCTTTACTATCTCCCCATCCCCATTACCTTTGGTAACCTCCATATTATTGTCTGTTTCTATGAGTTTTTGTTTGTTTGCTTTTCTTGTTTGTTCATTTGTTGCTTTCAATTTCATATCACACATATGAGTTAAATTATATGGTTCTTAAATTGTTCTGTATTACTTATTTCACTTAGCGTGATATTTTTAAGGTCTATCCATGTTGTCACAAATGCCAGTATTTCATCTTTTTTTATGATTGAGTAATATTTGACTGTATATATGTAACAAATCTTTTTTGCACTCAGCTATCAAAGAACACTTCAGTTGTTTCCATGTCTTGGCCCCCCTGAATAATGCTGTAATGAACATAGGGGTGTACATATTTTTGCAAATATTTTCAATTTTTTTGTGTGGGTATCCAGAAGAGGGTCACATGGTAACTTAATTCTTACTTTTTTGAGGAGCCTCCAAATTGTTTTCCATAGTGGCTATACCAGTTTACCTTCCCAGCAGCAGTTAATTAGGGTCCCTTTTTCTCCACAACCTCTCCAACACTTGGTATTACTGGTCTTGTTAATAGCCATTCTAACAGGTGTGAGGTAGTATCTCATTGTAATTTGATTTTCATTTTCCTAATAGCTAGTGAAATTGAGCATGTTTTTATATGACTATTGGTCATCTGTGAATTTCTTCTTGAGAGAAGTGTTTGTTCAGGTCCTCCGCCCATTTTTTAATTGGATTGTTTGTTTGTTTGGTGCTGAGTTGTCTGAGTTCTTTATATAGTTTGAATATTAATCTCTTGTCAGAGCTGTTGTTTGCAAATATCATCTCCCGTCTGGTTGGCTGTTTGTTTTGTTGTCAGTTTCTTTTGCTGTGAAAAAAGCTTTTTTGTTTGATATGATCCCATTCATTTATTTTTTCCTTTACTTCCCTTGCCTTAGGGGTCAAATTCACTAAATCTGCTCTAAGAGCAAGGTCCATAAGGTTGGTATCTCTGTTTTCTTATATGTAATTTATTGTTTTGGGTCTTATATTCAGGTCTTGGATCCATTTGAAGCTCCAGTTGGACAATTGGTTAGAGCACAGTACTTATATAATAGTGCTTTCCTTTTTACAATGAGACGAAAGTGTGAAAAAACATGAAAACTTTCTGAAATTTAAGAATTGTTACTATTCAATTTGAGTTGAGAAGAACTAGCACTATATTTGACATATTATATGAATGTTCCCCACCCCAATTTTTTAAATGGAAGCAACTACATCCATATCCACATCTTCAACAGACATTAACACCTGTTGTTCTGGGTTGAGTTATGTCACCCAGAGAAGATAAGTCAAAATGTAACCTTCTTTGAAAATAGGGTCTTTGAAGAAATAATCAAGTTAAATTAAGGTTGTTAGATTAGACACTAATCCAACTATTGTCCTTTTATAAAAAGGGGAAGTTTGTTATAAAATAAACTAGAGGCTCGGTGCACAAAATTCATGCACTGAAAGGGGTTCCTCAGCCTGGCCTGCACCCTCTCCAATCTGGGACCCTTCAGGGGATGTCCGACTGCTGGTATAGGGCAGTCGGACTTCCCTCTCGCAATCCAGGATGACTGGCTCCTAACCACTCGCCTGCTTGCCTGCCTGATCTCCCCTAACCCCTCTGCCTGCTGGCCTGATCGCCTCTAACTGCCCCCCCCCCCCGCCTGCCTGATCGCCCCTAACTGCCCTCCTCTGCTGGCCTGATCTCACCCCTAACTGCCTCTGCCTGCCTGATCTCACCCCCAATTCCCTCCCCTGCAGGCCTGATCTCGCCCCCAACTTCCCTCCCCTGCTGGCCTGATCTCACCCCCAAATGCCCTCCCCTGCTGGCCTGATTGCCCCTAACTGCCTCTGCCTTGGCCCCCACCACCATGGCTTTGTCTGGAAGGAAGTTGGACATCTGGAAGATGGCTGGTCGACCCAGTTTAATTATCATATTACCCTTTTATTAGTATAGATAGATTATATAGGATAAGATTGCTTAAATGGGAGGGGACCTTTTTCAGCAGGAGGAGATGCTCTTGGCAGACAAAAACACATAATCCCTATATCTGGACTGATAGCCAGCCATATGCACTATACTGCCAAACCGGTCATTAAAAATTGAATCACTTTCTTACACCTTACACCAACAGCTGTTTGCCTTAAAACCCCTGCCTTCTCAGTTCACCCAGATTTGGTTCTGATTGGTTGGTTTCTATGCCAGTCAGCCTCAAAAGCTTCACCTCCTAGACAGCCATTGGCTCCTCACAATTCACCCAGATTTGGTTCTGATTGGTCAGTGTCTATGCCAGTCAGCATCTCCAGGCCTATCTCCAAGCCTGATCATAGAGGCAGGACTGATCAGCAGCCGCCCCAGGCTGCTGGTCAGCAGCTGAACTGCTGACCTCTGGGAGAGAAAGAGAGGCTTGGCTGCTGGCAAGGCCGGGAATGAAAAGCAGGATCTGATCACCCTGCTTCTGTCTCTGGGCCTCGCCAGCAGCTGCTGCCACTGCTGTTCAGCCAATTTCTCTCTCTCTTCCAGAGGTCAGTAGTTCAGCCCGCTCACCTGCTGCACATGCAGCCTGACAATCAGTCAAGCCTCTGGTTGTTGTGGATGTTACAACCCTGGCTCTTTATATATATAGATGTCATGTGGATGTAAGGCATCATGAAAAATTCTACCCAGAGCCTAAGAGGGAGTATGGCTCTGCACTATAGGCTTCAGACTTCTACCCTCCGGATCTGGAAGACAGTCAATTTCTGTCATTTTAAGTCAGCTAGCTTGTGGTACTTTTATTCAGCAGCCCTAGGAAACTAATAACCTGTATTGCAAAATAACATTTAGCAATGAATAAAGTTATAGCATACATTCCAGCTCTAAAATTAAATTATAAAACTAATTCTATCAATCACAAAAACTTAAATTAACCACTGGGAAAATACATTGATAATAACTGCAGTGTGCAGTATAAAAGAAATAGGTTGTCTGAAACAATTTTTAATAGTAGAGTACTAATTAATATAGGTCATCTGAAAACATTTTTAATAAAAACATTTTATCTAGTCAATAATACAAATCAATGTGTCATTAAATCTATTTTATTTGGTAGAGTAATTAGCATTTCATTGCAAATTGGAAGCTGAATGAAAATTATCCAGCCCTCTTCCAGAGTAAAACCACAATATCATGTTTAAATAGGATTTGTGTTGCTATGGTTTGTACAATGCATAACAATTTTTTTTGAATTAAGATTTTTAATGCATGCTATGATAAAGGTTCTACAGAACAATTATAAAAGAACAGAATTACCCCTTTCATGAGTTCTTTGATGTAGATATCAGACTCCCTATGTTTTTTGTAGAAAATTGTTTGCATGCATATAATACTTCCCAGCTAATTTTCACTCTTTACGATAAAAGCTGCACATTTCAAAGTTTCCAGAGACATTAGCACTTCTTAATCTTTCATTTTAAAAGAGCCATTTCAACCTTAGAACTTTATGATTTATTAATCTCACTCTTGTTTGCAATCAATGACAACAAAGCATTGTAACAATTTCTTTACAATCAGAGCAGGGAACATAAGAGGAGATGAGTGAGGCATTATAGTCTAAACTGTATCCATTCCAGCTTGCCAGGCGCACCTGAGTACAATGACAATAAGAGATTTGTGTTAATTTAAGTTTCACTGTTCATTCTTTATCAAGATCATTTACCACTGAAGCTTAATGTATTACCTTTTCCCCATCTCAACATAGCATACACCTACTGAAAGATACATCATGTGCTTTTATGGTTCTTCAAAGTTGTTTCCATAATAGCAAACAGACAAATGCCTAACTGCAGATATAGAAAATGATGATAGTTAACATTTACCTAGCCTTTATTATGTGCCAGGCATTGTTCTAAGCTCCTCACATGTATTCAACCAATTAATCTTCTTTTTTTAAAAATATATTTTATTGATTTTTTTACAGCGAGGAAGGGAGAGGGATAGAGAGTTAGAAACATCGATGAGAGAGAAACATCGATCAGCTGCCTCCTGCACACCCCCTACTGGGGATGTGCCCACAACCAAGGTACATGCCCTTGACCGGAATCGAACCTGGGACCCTTCAGTCCGCAGGCCGACGCTCTGTCCACTGAGCCAAACCAGTCAGGGCCCAACTAATCTTCTTAATGATCCTGAGAGCCTACCAAATACTGAGCAGGAAAAAAAAAGCCATCTGATCTCTCATGGGTGTGTTTCCTAATCCAAGTAGAATTCATATTCATTCATGTGCAGGCTGATCAATTTAGACAAAAACACAGACACTTAGAAAATAACAGTTTTCCTTATCTGCAAAGAAACTTGCACCTGGAGATATATTCTACCATCACCAAAGAAAATCTGCATCAAAGTAGAAATGAAGCAAATAGGTCTCAATATGGTCAAATGTATTGTGTTGCTTTCTGCAAAAATAGTAAAGATTGGTGTGCAACGTGTGGATATATGTATAAGTGAATTTTGACATTGACTCTGAATCTCTCTAGTCATATGTACATACCTAGAGGAAAAATCACGACACCTGGAATGGACCTATTTTTCCCCCACTTTAAAAATGAGGAGGAAGACTAAAATTTCTAAAATGTAATAAATTACTCATTTGACATTTATTGTGTATAAACTGTGATAGATGCTTCAGATATAAAGATGAATGATATTTTCATGGTGCTCATACTCTAATTTTCAACTCAATATCATATATGCTATAATAGAATAAGACCAGGTTACTATGAGAAGCAAAGGGAGAACATTTAACACAGATGAGGTGAATTATAATAGTGTTTTTCTGAAGGAAATGACAACAATTTTAGTCTTAAAATTATTAGCGTTTAACTATGTTATAAATAGAAAGAATACCACAATGTATTTGGCTATATTTGGAAAATCTTGATAAGTATTAGACCAATATATTTGAAATAATATCATTTCATGTCTAAAAGATATACGTAGTCTAAAAGAACTAATAGTGATAATATAATACAGATTTTAAAGAAAAATAAGCTCTAACAAGAAAATATGAATACACCTTTAAATTATGACTCAAGACTCAAAATTATGGTATCTTAAACATTCTACTTCAGTAAATAATAAATACCTGAAATTGGATGATAATTAGTTAAAACTAAAAAGAACAGAAAAATAACAGAAATTATAACTAGCCATTTTAGCTATCATGGTTTTTTGTGTTTGTTTGTTTGGCTTACTGACTAATTAATTCAGTTAGTGTATCACTCATTTTTGTATTAAGTAATTAGCAGGCCACAGAAGCGGGAAAAAATGTTTGACAGAAATGTCTACTTCTTTTTAATACCCTTGAGATTATTATCCTACTATGACCTCCATACTTTTATGACAACTTAGTGTCTTTATCTATATTGAAATATATGAAATTTGCATGCTAATTTTAAAGCTTAGAAATAGAACAGAAATTAAAGATGTCTTTTCCTAATGGCTGAAAAGTGCATGAAATTAATTTGACTGATATGAATATACTCTAATAATACTTCATCAATTTGTGTGACTAATGCTTCTAAATAATTTATATTAATAACTTTATTTTTATCTACAAATAACTAATCTCACTTACCAAGTCTAATATCTTCATTAGCAAAAAATATGTTGCCCATTTGTTGCAGATAAGTATGCTTGGTGAAGTAGGACTAAAGACATTTAAGAAAAATATCAAGTCCTCAAGAAACTATAATAATGCTTCCCACATAGGTTGTACAGAAAAGAGAATAGAAGGAATACCTGTAGATTTAAAGGCATTTAAGAACATTTCATGTTTAAAAAAGTAAAGGAAACAGTTATACTAACAAATCTAGGGGTATACATCTGCATTATAAAACTTTGAAGAAGTGCATGTTAGAACTTTAAATGAAATATGTACATACAGAATCTAATATTTTCCTACACTACAGCGAATTATCAAAGGCACATTCTGAGAGTGAATACCTAATACAAATGTTCTTTTTTAAAAATATTTTATATATATATATATATATATATATATATATATATATATATATATGTATATGTATATATATATTGATTTCAGAGAGGGAGAGATAGAAACATTAATGATTAGAGAGAATCATTGATCATCTGGCTCCTGCATGCCCCACTGGGGATCAAGCCTTCATGTGCCCCAACTACAGCCCTGGCATGTGCCCAGACACCCAGACTGGGTATCAAACCATGACTTCCTGGTTCCGAGGTAGACACACAGCCATGAGCCATGCTGGCCAGGCAATACAAATATTCTTGGTGAATTCTCCTCAATACCAACAGTCCTATGCCAGAAATTGTCATACTTTAACCAGATATCCTGTACAGACTTTACAACCTGCCATCTCTCCACTGTCACCATTTATTACTGGCAACTTCTCATCTTGTAATACACACAAGCTGTACTTGTTCACAAAAATCCCTAAGGACTCGAGACATATTGTAAAGGTCTTAGTTCCCACACAAAGAAGGACTCTGAATGCTTCTGCTAGCTCTGCCACCTTGAACTAGCTTCCATACCTTTCATCATCTGATTCTGGAGGGGTCTCATAGTATATCTTATGCAGAATGTAATTCCCTTATTTTACTCAAACACATTCAAGCACACAAGAATGATTTAATTACTTTAGTGATTTCATTTAAAAATAGGTCAAAGTTTAAAAAAATGAATTTAATTTGCATGAGACATTCAGAGTAATTCATAGCTAAGCCCCATTCCATCATCCCAGCCTCTCATTCTCCTCCTATCCCATGGAATCAGATGACTAGGCAAATTTTGCCTTTCAATATTGCCTAATTATTCCATAACCTTTTTATTTCTACATATTTAAATGTACTTATTTGTAATCTAAAATGTCATTCCTCACTCTTAATTTTATGCCAGGCAAATGTCTCTTTAAATAAAACCAACACAAATATTATCTCTACTTTAGAACTACTATTTCTGTTTCATTTCTTTCCAACAACTCAACAGAATTAATTACATTTATATCCACATTTCTAAGGCACTTTTGCCTATTGAAGGTGATGCTGGGACACACTGAGTGAGGGTGATGGCTTCAGAGTCAGATGCCCTCTGAGTTTGAGTTATGATTCCATCCATTGATGATGCCGCGTTGAACAAGTTTCTCAAACTCTCCATGTCTTCGTTTTCTCACCTTTAAAATACACATGTGTTGCCAAAACCGGTTTGGCTCAGTGGATAGAGCGTCAGCCTGCGGACTCAAGGGTCCCAGGTTCGATTCCGGTCAAGGGCATGTACCTTGGTTGCGGGCACATCCCCAGTAGGGGGCGTGCAAGAGGCAGCTGATCGATGTTTCTCTCTCATCGATGTTTCTAACTCTCTATCCCTACTCTCCCTTCCACTCTGTAAAAAATCAATAAAATATATTTTAAAAAAAAATAAAAAAAATAAAATACACATGTGTATGTTATGGATATGCATAAAACTGTGAATTGTGTTTAACACATATTCAATAATTTCACATATTATTTAGGTATTTTAAATATGCTTGCCTCCTCTTTTAGTAACTTCTAAAAATGGATATTGTTTAATGTATTTCTATCATTAGTGGTCATTGTCAAGATATGAGTATTAACTCTAATCAATATATGTGTGAAAAATAGGGGTGACCATTGAGGGTTTTTGATAAATGCTAATTGTCAATTTATATGTTATTTTAAATTATAAGAATTTGCCTTTTAAATACAACTATCCAAATAGTGAATAAAAACAATTACATACAGTTCAACCATATAATATATATTATGTATAAACTTATAAACTGTAAATATAGTTAAATGTTTATAATTATTAATTATTATAATAACTGCTAAGTCTATTTTTGCTCCATTGCCACCAAAATATTCACAATTATCATCAACCAAATTTGAGGCTGGTCCTGACCACTTTTATGTTTTTTTTTCTTTCTTGTTTTTTTTTCTGACCACTTTTAAATATGAAAACACAACTTCTTAAAGTAGATGGCTAAGTGCATAGAAGGAGATCAGAGTAATAGGGACAAGTGAGATCTAGAAGCCACTTTGTTTTCATATTCTCCCCACTGCAGTCTTAATTTGTTTAATGCAGTCTTCGCTCGAGGTTCTTTTTTTTCCCCTTGGTTCTTGATACCAGATCACTGTCCATCTCTCCACTTTCTGCCATAGGATCACTGAAACTTACAGCCTACACTTCTACTTTACACAATTTTCATGTCTCTACTCACTTCAGATAATGGTGCATATCTGCTTTGTATCTTCTGATTAATATAGCCAGATTACCTACTATAATATCTGAATTCAGGAAGAATTCTTGAAGTTCCAACTTCCCTTCCCATTGAACCTCTAGGGTACTGACACCTGCTTATTACTGGGTTTCTAATTTTTATCTCATACCCTTGTACTTGCCAGTGTAATAAAAGCAAAATTTTGATTAGTATTGGGAATTTATACTCCACGTTATTATAATAATTTTATTTATAACTAAAGAGAAGAATTAGAAACATATTAGAAAGTCTATACTAATTTACATTAAAAGATAATATACAGCAGTAAAAATAAACACAGGAGAAGAGGAGGTCAATATGGCAGGATAGTTTAAGAATATCCTCAATGATACAGCTCTTAGGACAATGGAAACTAAAGAGAAAATAAACAAATGGGACTACATAAAAATAAAAAGCTTCTGCACAGCAAAAGAAACCATCAACAAAACAACAAGAAAGCTCACTGCATGGGAGAACATATTTGTCAATGTTATCTTCATTAAGGGTTTAATCTTCAACATTTACAGGGAACTCATAGAACTTAACAAAAGGAAGATAAACAATCCAATCAAAAAATGGGCAAAGGACCTAAATAGACCCTTTTCAAAAGAGGACATACAGAAGGCAAAGAGACAAATGAAAACATGCTCAAAGTCACAAATCATCCAAGAGATACAAATCAAAATGACAATGAGGTACCATCTCACACCTGTCAGAATGGCTATCATCAACAAATCAACAAATGAAAAGTGCTGGTGAGGATGTGGAGAAAAAGAAACCCTAAGTGCCCATCAGCAGATGAGTGGATTAAAAAACTGTGGTACATCTACATAATGGAATACTACCTTGCAATAAAAAAGAAGGAGTTCTTACCATTTCCAACAACATGGATGGAGATGGAGAGCATTATGCTAATTGAAATAAGCCAGGCAGAGAAAGATAAATATCACATGATCTCACTCATTTGTGGAATATAATGAACAACATAAACTGATGAACAAAAATAGATCCAGAGACAGAGAAACATCAATCAGAACGTCAAACCTCAGGGAAGGTAGGGGACAGTGGGAGTAAGGGGGAGAGATCAACCAAAGGACTTATATGCATACATATAATCCTAATCAATGGACACAGACAACAGGAGGTGGGGAGCAAGAATGGGTGGTGGGGGGTAATGGGGAAATAAGGACACATATGTAATATCTTAATCAATAAAGAAATTTTTTTAAAAAATAAAAGAAACCTTGGGGCACTGCTGGTGGGAATGCAGACTGGTGCAGCCACTGTGGAGAGCAGTATGGAGTTTCCTCATAAAAATAAAAATGAAACTACCATTTGAACCAGTAATACCACTTCAAAGAATATATCCTAAGAAACTAGAAACACCAGTCAGATAGGATATATGCACCCCTATGTTCATAGCAGCACAATTTACAATGGCTAAGATTTGGAAACAGCCCAAGTGCCCATCAACAGATGAGTGGATTAAAAAACTGTGGTAAATATAGACAATGGAATACTATGGTGCTCTAAAAAGGAAGGAATTCCTACCATTTGCAACAGCATGGATGGACCCTGAGAGCATTATGCTAAGCGAAATAAGTCAGTCAGAGCAAGATAAATGTCACATGATCTTACTCATTTGTGGAATATAATGAACAACATAAACTGATGAACAAAAACAGATCCAGAGACAGAAAAGCATGGATCAGGTCATCAAACCTCAGAGGGAAGGCAGGGAAGGGTGGGGGTAAGAGGGAGAGATCAACCAAAGGACTTGTGTGCATGCATATAAGCCTAACCAATGGACACAGACACTAGGGGGGTGATGGTGTGAGCTGAGGGGTGGAGGACAATGGGGAGATAAGGACACATATTTAATGCCTTAATCAATAAAGAAAAAAAAAAAGGAAAAAAAAGAACAGAGAAAGAGCAAAAAGACTGAGTGTCAAGGATAGAAGCCATGACATGTTATGTAAGACTCATAATTAGTGTATCTAGAGGAGTTTTCACATAGAGGTTATATGTATTATGACAGGTAATTTTCACCTCAACCTTTCAGAAATTCTAACAAATATTTTAATTGATTTTAAATTTTTAAAAATATTACACTTCATTTGAACATGAAATGTTGCTGAATCAGTGTGCAATGTTGCTAAGTCTATAGTTTATATTAGATTTTTGGTTAACATACCTTTGGATCCTCATTGTTTCAGGTAGGGTTTACTACCAGGCCATTGTTCCATGGTCTATGTTATCATGCATGATAATCATTTATCTATCTCTCTATATATATATGTTTATCTATCTATCTATCTATCTATCTATCATCTATTGTCTAATGAGATCTCTTTAAGATAGATCTATTTAAGTCTATATAGACATACAAGTTATATTGCTCACACCCATTAGAAAAAACAGTTTGAGGTAAAAATGAAGGGAAGGGATGCTTTCATGAACTAAGGTACAACTTCTAAAAGTCCCTGGACTATTGTTTGATATCACAGTAAGCACAGCATAATTTTGAAATCATTCTCAGCTGAATATGATTGACACGTATCTGCAAAAGAAAATATCTTTAGTTAAGCACATTTTCTATAGCCATTATTTTTTTTCATAAATATAAAAGTCAGCAGCTATCCCAACACATAGCATTTATATACATAAATAGTCCCCTCATTATAAATTTATAGCATCTGAGGCTTACATAGGTCCACTCAACTTCTCAATGTCATGAATTAGATTTGAGGGCTATAAACCATGACATGTGAACCTTTTCACTACACAATATTTGCTCTAAATTAGTGGTATGTATTGAGTCAGAAATATCAAAATATTGATATTTTCTAGTTTAAATTATATAGTTTAATATATAAATTCTCTATTTTTCAAGTATAGACTTATGTTTAATTTGACAGTTTTTGAAGACAGTTACTAAAACAGCAATAAGAATGATTAATTTAATCAGTAGTATAAGAACATATTTAACTTCTGCATGACATTGAATGCTTAATATAAAAGAACCTTTAAAAATAAATTGAAAGTATATTAGTTGTATTGTAAAATCAAAATACTCAACTTGAAAAATTTTACTAATGTTTGAACTTGTTTTTATTTTCCCCTAAAATGGGAAATCCTATTGAAATTGCAATTAACCCCACTAACAAAAATATTATTGTGTAATATCAACATCACTTTTTAAGTTAAGTAATAATGCCAAAAATTAAGCATTTATACTTATGAGCCTTTAATATGCCTTAAAGAAGTTAATACCCATAATTTGAGAACTATATGCAAATGAAGTATTAATGTAGATGGTTTATTATGAAAATTAGGCCAGACTTTGTTTTGTTACAAGTCTCAGGAGATCAAAGCTGTTATGTAAAATATTTTATATTTGACACTTTGATGAACACCATTATATATATGATTTAATACTGAATGATAGGAGTTATTGAGGTCTCACAAGAATGTTTTTGCTTAATTATGTTAAAGGCATAAATGATACCAATAAAAAACTCAAAAGCCAAGCAAACAGTTCTAGGATGCATTTTCATGTACTGGAAATCATTAATTTTTCTCTAGTGAGGGCAGATACTAGGTTAATTTTATGGCTCCATTTGCTCTTTTGTATCCCTTATAACCCTACCAAGATCACCATAGTAGAAATCTTACTTCTGTCTGTTTATCCTATTTCCACTAAAAACCAGATAAACCTTTTTGTGGCTTGCTGCTATCTTAAGCTACATTGGCACTCGAAAAGGATTTGTTGAGTACAAAAAGGAATGAAAGCACAGTTACTTCCACTTCTCAATACTTCCTCTGCACCTGACCTATATATCACAGAACAGTTTGAGCTGTAACTAGTTTTCAGTCAAAACAATATGGGAAAACACAAATTGTTAAGAGTAGAACAGCTGTTATTAAAATAGGTAAGAAGTATAAGGCCAGCAATTGATCTCTACCTTGCCTACAATAGCTGTCCTTGTCTTACATCTAGAGCTCTGTTGAATTAGATTGAAAATCACTCAGCTAATAAATATGAAAAATAATGCATAATTAGAAGTAAATTTTAAATACCCTGCTCTCAAGCCACAAAAGGACAGTTAATAGTGACCTCATAGAGAAATCATATTTATCAACAATTATACATTGAAGATTAGAAGAGGCAGATCAGTTGGAGAGGCTTTGAGAACATCCTTCTAAATGACTATTTGGGAAATTCTTATTTAACCTTCTTTCATATATGACTATGTTCTTGCTGAATGACAAAAAAAAATGAGGTGTTTTGGATGTTCTTCCAACTCTGCTATCCAGTTATATGTTCCCCAGACCATGCCATGTCAAGTTCTATTGCACCGGAAGAAGAGAGAATAGGATTTCTTTTATCAAGTTAATCTATATATGAGCTGTTATTGTCTATCCCTCAGCCTCAAGAAGGACATAGCCTTTTCTATGACTCCATAGCCAATGAGTGCTAACTAATACATGTTAGCACATCTTGTCCCTTGCCTTAGCAACACTGCCCCCCATTCTAAATATAGACAAGAATAATATAAAGATATGTTTTTCTTTCATGATGAAAGGGGTTGGCAATCCTCTGGATAGCTAACCCAGGATTATAAGTGAATCAAAAGGTAGTTAATTTTGTGTGTTGATTTGCATTCTTGAGAAGACAGTCTTTGTTGTTACTTCTTTCTGACCTAAGCAGACATTCTCAATTCTCTTGACTTTTTCTCTAATTATAGTTTACAACAGGAGTCAGATTCCCAAACCAGCTCTGTGTACAGCATAGTCTGACAAGAAAAGAAAAAGTAACAATTCTGTATAGTTATAAGTTGGGTTGTTTCTGCACATTCCCACTTATCACAGGAACAATATCTCAGGCTTCTTTCATTCCTTTACAAACGTCAAATATGTAATCAACTCAACACAGAGATATTTATTAGGGGCACAGCAACTTCATTTCAGGTGAAATCAAAAGATTGAACACGCTGATATTCTTTCTTGTCTTACAGGGTATTGTTACATTGAGGAAGAATACAGAATAAAGCTATTACCAAGAGAGATAGCTAAAACAATACCATCCTATTTGTTTCTATAAGTAGAATTCATTCAATATCAACAAACATTTTTCTAGTCCAGAAAACTTTGAAGGTTGCATTTAGAATGTGGATACCTTGTCAGTGTTTTGTTTTGAAATCATACTTACTGTTTGGAAAGACAGACATCATTTTTTTTCCAGAGGAATAATAGTAGATATCTGATAAAATAAATCAACCTTCCCATTTCTGCCTTACTTATTGTTTATATCATGTAGTTCTCTCAAATGTACAGATAGAATAGAATTCAGTGACTTTGGTTCTGGCCTCAGAATGGAAAGAACATATCTAATGATCATGGTGAATAAAAACAATGAGGATCAAAAAAACAAACAAACAACCACAAAAACACACAAAGAAACAATACTGAGGACCATAGAGAGTGACAATGTAAGCACAAACATCCAACACTAAGGGTGTAATTAGCATCATAAGTCTCTTATATTCAGACCTAACCAAATAAAAAATATTAAAATTCTTAGCTCCAGCAATTTATATTTCAGTGCATTCCATATATTATCTCTTTGTGACAGCCTGATAATATGAAAATATTGCCAATATAGCTTAATGGTATTGAGTGTTTTATTGTGACAGCAAATTTCCAAGCCAGTAACATTATCATTCATTTAATAAAAAATATGTTTACTCATTTATTGAAGCATATTCATGACAATGAAATGTATACTGATGAATACTATTATTCAGAATAATATTTATTTGAAAATAAAAGGGTCTGATATTCATAATAAATATAGTCTTAAAATAAACATAACCCAATGTATTCAAGTAGTTACTGCTTTGTTTAATAGTATAAAAAGAAATAACAAAAATTTGAGTTACATAAGCAACCCAATACCTTAACTTGTACTCATGTGAATCAATGGCTTAGAGAAATACCACAGTGAGCAGTGACACAACATCAAGAGATGATACAAGTATAAATAGAGTCTTTGAGGGACAAGGAGGGCTAGATTTTCCAAATTTGTTAAAAACTATAAACCCCCATATGCAACATGTTTAATGAATTTCATGCAAGAAGTACAATTAATCTTATTGTTTAAAGTTAGAGATAAACAGGCCATCTTAAAATTAGAGAAAAAGACATTCCATACAGTGGAACAAAAATAATGATAATAGCAGATTGCTCATCAAAAGCAATGCAAGTTAGAAAACAATGAAGCAGCATCTCTTTTCTTTTTTTTAAATCTTGGAACTGCTGTTTATTTATTCCTTAAGTAAAAGACTTAAAGCAACATTTTTAAAGCACTAAACACACACACACACGAAAAAAACAAAAAACACACAAACAACAACAAAAAAAACACCCTGGTGATCTAACATTCTATCCTAATAAAATTTGTTTAAAAACTTGAATCAATATAAAGACATTTTCAGATATACAAAAGCTGAAATAATTAATAACTAGCAGATCTGCAATACTATAAATATCAAAGAGACATCCTTTAGGAAGGACACTAATTTCAGATGGAAGTTTATATCAACACAAAAAAAATGTAAATGTGTGAGTAAATATAAAATATTTTCTTTTATTTTTAATCCTCTAACAGATAATTGTTTTAAAAATATAATAATGCATTGTAGAATTTATATACATATATAGTACATGTATGACAATAATAGTATATGTTGTGAGGTCCTTCAATATCTGAGTCAGCAAGCTGGAGACACAGGAAATGTGATGTTTAGTTCCATCTCAGTCCGAAGGCCTGAGAACCAGGAAAGCTGATGATATAGTTCTTATCCAAAGGCTGGCAGGATTGGGATTCAGGAGGAGCCAAAGTTTGAATTCAAGTTGGAATGCAGGATAAACCCAGTGTCTCAGTTCAAAGGCAATAAGGCAAAAGGAATTCTTTCTCAGGGGAGGGCCAGACTTTCTGTTTTAGTCAAGCTTTCAAAGAATTGGATAAGTTCCATCATATTGGAAGGGCAACCTGCTTGACTCAGTCTACAGATGATTTAAATAATGATAAAAAATAATTGTAAATAAATAATAAATGTTAATATCATCCAAAACACCATCATCAAAACACCCACAATAAGGTTTGACCAAATATCTGAGAACCCTGTGATCCTGTCACATTGACAAATAAAATTATTTATTCCCAAAATATAAAGTTTAACATTCTATAATCAATTAACATAATTCACCATTTAAGAGAGAAAACTGATCATCTCAAGAGATGACAAAAAAAATTAGTTTACAAAATTCAGGACCTGATTCTGTTTAAATCTCTCAGCAAACTGAAAATAGAAGTAGTGTATAAATCTGATAAAGGGATTTTAGGCAATACAACTAAAGTCACATTTATCCATTGGTTATGCTTAAATGCATGCGTACAAGTCCTTCGGTTGATCTCTTACAGCCCCCGCCCCCCCCCCCCCACGCAACCTCCTTTGCCTTCCCGCTGTAGTTTGACAGTCTGTTCAATGCTTCTTTGCCTCTGTATCTATTTTTCCCCATTTCTTTCCTTTAAAAAATCTTGCCTCTGCAGACTAGAAATAAACATATAATAACAAAAAATGTTTGAGTCCCAATTTCCATGTCCAACAGTTCTGAGTCCCCGTTTCAATGTCAAACAGCTCCTTATGTGTACATGTCAGCAATGATATCTGGATGGTGGGCACATGGTGGCAATGCAGGTCCGACCCTCTCTGGTTTGGTCCTAGGCAACCTGCTCTGTCGCACAGCTGCTGACTGCTAGCGTGGCAAGGCGTCCTCAGCGTCTTCCATCTCTGGACCGTTTCTCCTCTTGTCTTTGTGGTTGGAGCAGACCTGTCAATTCCTCTCTGTTGCAGGAATCCACATGGTCTTAGAGTTGTTTTCTGAAAACATACAAACATATTCTCAAACAAAAGTTAATAAAGGAATCCAATGGATAAAAGACACTGGGCGGTGTGTGTTGGGGGGAGGGAGCAGGTAAAGGCATGTACTGGGGGGAAGGGGAGGCCGGGGGGAGGTCAATGGGAAAAAAAATAAAAAATAAAAGGAGACTTATGTACTACTATTTGTAATACTTCAAACAATAAATAAATAAATAAATAAAAGAGATCACAAGCCAAGGAATGCAGGTAGCCCCTAGTCTAGGATATGGATTCTCTCTAGAGCCAACAGAAGGAACTCAGCCCTGCCAACACCTTGATTTTAGCCAAGTGAGACCCAATTCAGACTTCTAGCCTCCAAAACTGTAAGATAATAAATTTATTGTTGCTTTAAGCCACTAAAATAAATAAATAAATAAATAAAAAATAAATAAAGTCACATTTAATGTAAAAAAAAACTGAACATTTCTCCAAACATCAGGAAAAAGAAAAGAGCATTTACTCTCATCACTTCTATTCCACATGGCATCAACAGATCTAGTGTTTGGGAAAAAAATAAGAGAAAAATAAATTATAGTCATGTAGTCAATAAAGAAAGAAGAAATCTTTATTAGCCAATGACTTAATGTCAATAATTGTCAATGTAGAAGATCCTACTGAATTTACATTAAAGCTACTAGGACTAAGAAGTGAGTTTAATAAGTTTGCATGCTACAGACCAATATACAAATAATCAAATGTATTTTAGACACTAACTATCAGAAATTGAAAATTTAAAACAATGCCATTTACATAAGCATCTTAAATATGATACAGTTAGGGATACATTTGACCAAAGATGTGTATTAGCTCTACACTATAAAAAATGCAGATGTGGCTGAGAGAAATAAATGGAAACATAAATGAGCATAAAGAAGACCTAAATAAATAGATAAATTTACCATGTTAATAAAGCAGAAGAATCAATATTAAGAGGTCAGTTCTTCACAATTCCAACTATAGAGTAGATGAAATACCAATTAAAATTTCAGTATGTTTTTTTAAGTAATGGACAGGCTTATTCTAAGATTTGTATTCATATGTAAGGACATAGAAGATATTAAAAATAAAATTGAAAAAGTAGAATAAAATAATAGGTCTAACAAAATCAGATTTCAAGTTTCATGACAAAGTTACCATAAGTAAAGCAGTGTGGTTTTAGAGTTAAGATAAATAGAACAATAAAACTGAATAAAGTCCAATCTGACTTTTTTCTAAATGTTAGGTCAATTCAATGAAGAAGAGACAATATCTTCAACAAATGGTGCCAAACTATTGAATAACAATATGCAAAATGAACAAATAAAAAATCCAAAAAACTTTAACCTATAACATACATACATACAAAATACCTCAGCGGAATCATAGCCTCAAATTTAATGTCTAAAACTAAAAAAAATTCTAGTTGAAAACATAGGGGAAAAGGAACCTTGGCTTTTGCAATAATTTCTCAGATTAAAAAGAAAAAGTACTATTTATGAAAGAACAAATTGATAAATTTAACTTCAACAATATTAAAAAATGTCTCTTCTTCATAAAACACTACTAAGTGGATGTATTAATGAGTCAGACACTGAGAGAAAATTTTGCAAATCTCATACCTGGCAAAATACTTGTATCCAGAATATACAAGGAACTCAGAAAACTCGCTAATAATTTAAAGTGGACAAAGTTTTGGGCACTTCACCAAAGAAGATATAAGGATAACATATAGGCACACTTCCCAGTTCATTAGTGAAAAGTAAATTAAAATTTCAGAGATATATCACTATATACCAGGGATGTCTAAAAATTTTTAAAAAGACTGACCATGTCAAGTTGGCCAACATATGGATAGACTGGAACTCTCCTACAGAACTGTTGGGAATGTAAATTGGTAAAATCACCTTGGTAAACAGTCTAGAAATTTTTAAAATAAGTTCAACATACATTTACACATGCCTCAGTCATTCTACTCCTAGGCATTTACTTGAGAGAAAGGAAAGAATATATTTATACAAATACTGTACTTGAAGGTTTGTAGCAGCTTTAATTTTAATAGCCCCTAAACTGGAAACAACACAAACAGTGATCTAAAGGTTAATAAATAGGACAGTTATGGAATAACCACACAATACTATAAAATCACTCAGAACTCCTGATATATGCTACTACATCAATGATTCTCAACATAATTTTGCTGACAAAAAAAAAAAAAGATAAGAAAGAGTAGCTACTCCATTATTTCATTTAGCTAAAACTGTCGGGAATATCACTATAGTCATAAAATGCAGATCTGTAGTTCCCTGTAGATGAGGTGGGCAATGAGCTGTGGGAAGGACAAATAAACAAAGGAATGTGAGCAAAGACTGTAATTGTGAATGTGATTATGTTCATTATGTGGTATTGTTAATTTGTGATGATGGTTTTATGGACGTATACATATGTCAAAACTCATCCAAATGTGTACTTTAAATATGTGGTGTTTCTTGCATGTCAATTATACCTCATAAACTCTATTAAATCAAATCCTAGTGAGAATCATTTATTCTCACACATACACAACTTTGTAGGCCTAGGCTGTTTTAAGCAAGGACCAACTGGATGAATCCATTTCATAAGGAGTGGCTAGAACTGATATGCATCCTACTAAAGAACTATGGGTAATATCGGGTGGCTCTGCTTCATATGTCTCTCATCCATGCTCTAAGCACCCTAGTTTCTTATGATGATGGCAGAGTGAGAAAACATGAAGAAAAAAAAAAAAGATACACACAAAACAAAACAAGGCATCTTAAATCTGTGATTTGTAAATGGCATGCAGTCATTCCTGATTCTTTCAACTTCTTAAAGCAAGTCACATAATCCATTCCAAAGTCAGGGGTAGAAAATATACTTCACTCAACACGAGGCTCTAGTATGTATGGTTGAAATGATGGTTGAGGAATTGAGCCAGTAAAGCAATCTAACACACACACACAGTATTATGCTCAAAAGAACAAATATATTTTGAAAAGTACTTCAAAGCAACAGAAATCATATTGTTCCTTATCTTTATAACTTTCCATTTTATTGTAAGCTCTCATCTCCTAAAACTTTGTATATCAATCTTCATCAAGAGGTTTTAATACAAAATTGATAGCTAAATGTGTCAATTAAATTATAACAAAATTCCTGAGAATATTATTTTAAAATTACAAAGTACCTGATCCTATGAAAAACAAAAATAAAAAATGTACCCTGGCATCCTCCTCAGCTATTATCATTGAAATACCAAACTGTTGATACATTGAAATATATAAATTCCTCCACTATTATATATTTTTCCAAATTGAAATCCCCATGTAGCTCATTGTATTATTTTTAAACTGTTTGGAATTACACAAGTTCTAAATGTTCTCCACGTTTTCACATTTTCCTCATTTCTCTGAAAAATATCCAAGAGAATTTTAAGGCGATTTATGTGTATATAGGTTTTGGAAAATGTTGAGATGTATTACTCATCCCCATGGATTAGTAATTCTGCTGACTAACATAGCTGCCCACACAGTGTTCTAGCTAGCATAAGAGGAAGTTGGACCATTGAGGATATACTATAAACTATAAACTGATAATTCTGAGGGGAGCAACTTACATTTGTTAAAGTAAGTTAATAATAGCTATATTATCTACATAAAGTACTTCTCCAAGATGAAACACAGAAGGCTTCCGGAGAATTTCAGGTCAAATAAAAGTCATATTTTAGTCCGAATATAAAACATTGCAACAGTCTTCCTCAAAAGAACAGCCATAACATTCAAACTGAAAGGACAAGAATCTCTCAGGACGTGTTCTTTCTCTGACATTTATAATAAGTGTTTGCTCACAGCAAGAGAAAGAAACAGCTGAAGAAAAAAGGTTCAACTATATCACTTTAAACATGTGTGTGATTTTCTCTAACTGTTCTTTAAAACTGGCTAACTCAAGAATAATTGTTGTGTACAAAACCCAGCCTATATATATTAGTAGGAACCGCTGTCAAAATAATATTTGTTTTTCTGGCCATTACTGCTGCAGAAAAGTGGATAGTGAAGGTAGAGGGAAAATATGAATTTAGAAGACATTTATTTTTTTTTTCCACAGGCACAACTCAAAAGTTGGTAAATGGAAAATAAGAATAGACCTAACCTTGGCGGCTGAACTCAATATAGAAGACCAGGCTCTGAGCATCCCACGTCCACCCTTTTGATCTTATTATTGTGACACAGAAGGAGAGGAAAGCCCTGCTGCTTGGGAAAACAGATCATGGATGGAAAGGTAAATGTCAAGGAGAAATCATAAGCAAAAGGAACAACATTGGTTTGCATAGCATGCCAACTAAAAAAAACCCATAGCTGGAAAACAGTGAGTGAAACTGTAGGAAAGAAAATAAAAGGCTAGTAAGGTCATTTCTCTAAAGCATACAGAAGTGCTAACTTGCCAGTTTCCTGACTTTTTAGTTGGAGGATATTTTAGGGAAAATGTGTCATATGCGTGAGTTCATGTTTTTCACAAGAATAACATGAGGGATTTAAGGTTTTTCTTTGTTGTTGTTTTATTACTCCACTGGACGGTCCTTATATATTGCCTCATTTTTCACCAGAGCTTTTCACATTGATATTTCTGTACCTATCAACTGTTCAAATAGTGAGGACTGAATTGGGAAGTTCAGAAATAATTGACCACAGAACACAAATAGTCTACTGGTTCAGAACAAAGATGACAGCACCAATTAAACTTTTCCCAACGTTCCACCTCCCGGAAGAGGAGCTTACATTTTAATAAATGCTTGTCTGAAGGCCACATGGTTTGTTTGTATATTTTTGCTTAGTTAATAAGAATGACAAATCAGGATGGTTCTTTTACCAAGCGATACACAGACAAGGATTTTATTCAATCTGTTTACATTACTGGCCTTGACATTTGCCAAAACATCACTGCCAGTTTACCTATTCCACGATCCTAGTGGCATATGTAGTATTTCAAAATGAGTCAGGCACATACTTTAGACTGGACAATGTACTTTTCCTGCATGTCCAGAATGGGGAATTTGAATAGTGAACACCTAGGGAGCCTCTGCTCTAGAGGGTCACTATGAAGTCATTTATATAATGAAATGTAAGACCATTACATGACACAGGAGAGATTTGCAATATAAAACATAGGCTGTTAAAAAGGAGGCTAAATCCCCTAGCCAGTGTGCTCAGTGGATAGAGTCAGTCTGCAGACTGAAGGGTTCCAGGTTTGATTCTGGTCAAGGACACATACTTCGGTTGCACACTCAATTCTGGTCCTGGTTGGGGCGCTTGGGTGAGGCAACCAATTGATGTGTCTCACATAAATGTTTCTCTCTCTGTCTCTCCCCCTCCCTTCTAGTCTCTCTAAAAATCAATGGAAAAATATCCTCAGGTGAGGATTTTAAGAAAAAGGAGGCTAAAACTTAGAATCATATCGTTCTCAATCAAATCAGTGTGTGTGCCAACATAAATAGAAAACAAAATAACTGGAATATATCCTGAGAGGTTAACTATTTTATTTCCTGGATATTATTATTAACAGTGGTTTTATATTTTCTTATTTATATGACTATATTATGTTCTAATCAACATGCATGTGCATTTGTGATATAAAAATAATAACAGATCTACACAGGTATAAATATATATACACAGATATATACACTGATACCTTTATAGATAATGAATAGCACACCAGTTTTATCATTGGGCACCTGCTGGACTCCCATGAGAAATGTTATTAGGTAACCTACACCTGTCAAGACTTTTAGTGTCATAAGTAAAATCTCGCATTCTGCCCTGCATGCTTTCTCCTTGTTTTCAGTGTCACACTCTCAAGGAGCTGAGAGTGATCTCAGACTAACAGTTTTCTAAAAACTGGGACTGTGGTAATTCAGCTCCAAGGAAATGAATTCTGCCAACTGGTTTGAGGGCGCTTGGAAGCTTAAGTCTCTCGATGCAGCTGGTTGGTATCTTGATAAACTGAGATAAACCGACATTCTGTACCTCCAAGTGTGAATCCCTGGAAAGGACATACAATAGGCAGTCTAACCTAAGTAGTATCCTTATTTTAAAAACGTTAATCTGAGTTTATAATGAGAAACTAACCAGACAAATTCAAATTGATAAACATGCCCCCAAACAACTGGTCTGGTTGCCTCAAAAATGTTGATGTCATATAAATAAATAAAAAATAGGGCCCTGGCCAGTGTGGCTCAGTTGATTGGACATCATCCAGTGCACCTAAAGAATGATGATTCAATTTTTACATGCCAGGGTTATCGGCTCAATCCCTGGCAGGGGGCATGCAGGAGGCAGCTGATCCATTTTATGCTCTTACATCGATGTTTCTCTCTCTCCCTCTTCCTTCCTCTTTCTCTAAAAATCAATAAACTATTATAAAAAATAAAATAAAAAGTGGAAAAATGTTCTATTTTAAACAAGAATTATATGGCATCTCAATTATATGCAATATGTAATATACTGAGACAAGTCTATAAAAGACATCAATGACATAAATGAGGAAATTTTAATGTGGGCTCCATAGTAGATAATGCTATTTTATTAATGTTAAATTTTCCGAAACTGATACTACTTAATAATTAACAACACTTGAGCTTGAACTTTTAAAATATTTACTTTTGTATATTTCTGACATATTTTTGTTTATTTCTTAAAAAAATATCCCATGCTGCCGAAACTGGTTTGGCTCAGTGGATAGAGCGTCGGCCTGCGGACTGAAGGGTCCCGGGTTCGATTCCGGTCAAGGGCATGTACCTTGGTTGCGGGCACATCCCCAGTGGGAGGTGTGCAGGAGGCAGCTGATCGATGTTTCTCTCTCATCGATGTTTCTAGCTCTCTATCCCTCTCCCTTCCTCTCTGTAAAATATCAATAAAATATATTTAAAAAAATATATATATATCCCATGCTGTCCTAAGATCTAAATTCTATAACATCCAATTTCTTGTCTGTGCAACTCACAATGGTATTCTCTGAGCTGGGAACAATGCTTGCCCAAGTTTTAATGTGGTGGCTAACATAGCAATGACAAGATTTCTGCCATACCTCTGGGGTTGGTCCCAAAGTGACCAGCTCAAGGGGTCTAAGACCACTGCCTATGCCTGGCCAGCCCTCCGGCTGAGTATCAAGATCTTGGTACTCTCATAATTCATTCAGAGCTATTATTCAGACAAAGAATGAAGTTTGGGAAGTAATTAGAATAGGTTCTTGGATCAAATGGTAGATCTTGTGCTTCAGGCTCTTGATCAGTAGAGAGGAGTGATAAAATGTCTGTAACATGGGGGACTGAGAGGATGCAATGGAGTAAAGCATGGGCTTTATTATCACAGAAAAATGGGAGGGTTTTTAAAAAATGATTTGATACTTACATGCACTCCCAGGTCATTTATATTTTATAAAAGGAGAATTGAGGGTTTTGGGGGGAAGTGGGGTGGGAAACTTAACTTGACTTAAGCCTCCTTGTGATCAATGCTTACACTAGCATACTCTAAGAAAGACATCAATGAGTGTGGTTTCTATAGGAAAATATAAAATATTTACTATATAAAATATTAAGAAGAAATTTGCTATGAGTTACACACAGGATCAAAGTATCTAGATTCTCTTATTTTTAAATGATTTAAAGGAAGTTTCTTCTATATCAAACCCCTGTGGAAAGATGTTATTCCCTATTATTGAGATAAAAATATAAGCCTAGAAACTAGAAATAAATGTTTATTTTAAAATTTTTGTCTATTTTTTAATTGGTATATACAATTAAAGAGTGGAAAACTTTGGAACAGTATAATTCACAGTTATTGATTTTAAACTTTCGCCCCATTTTCACTTAGTAAATGGTAGTCTTTCATCTCAAGTTTTGCCCAATGTCCAAATAGTAGTTTTTATTTAGTAAAATCACATCCTGTTTGAAGATTTTGCTATTAATGGCTTTATTAGGACATTGATTTAAAAATTTCTGTAAGAAAAATGTGGTCCTTCCTTATTAACTTCATTTTGAATTATTTACATCTGTTCTGTTGAACATCCCCTTTGATCTACATTGCATTGCACTAATGATTTTTTGCAAACAACAGGAACATGTTTTCCATATTCCCTCAGCAAATATAAATGCTAATAGTGAATCTATATGAAAAATGTCAATATAAGTTTAGATTAAGTACAGTGTTGAGCCTGGTTTGTAACACCCATATTTCATTAATGAGTAATATTATTTATCTTTTATGCTTTGACTATTCAACAGAAGCAGAACATTAACAATATACCTACAGACAGTGGTTACAACATACATCCAAACAACCAGTCACAGAATT
The DNA here is from genome assembly GCF_963455305.1 of Plecotus auritus. Classification (NCBI taxonomy): domain Eukaryota; kingdom Metazoa; phylum Chordata; class Mammalia; order Chiroptera; family Vespertilionidae; genus Plecotus; species Plecotus auritus. The sequence continues at coordinate 28,958,836 of NC_137775.1, read as the reverse complement.
GCTGGGAGTGTAAAGAAGAGACCAAAATTAGCTTCTTAATCAGAATGCCACTAGCTCTGTAGGCTATATTCTGTGCCTAAAAATTATGATAATAGAGCATAAACTCCATTATTTATGCATCAGAATGTACTAGATACTACTCTCTTTTGTTTTACATTTGTTTCTATGTAAAGTGTTCTTACTCCAAAGTCAAGCCTGTCTTCTCAAACCTATGGCTATTATCCGCAGTATCTCCTGACACTCTGTGGTAGGCAGGATTCTAAGATAAACCCCATTGGTGTTTGAGTATGGCAAGGGTTTGTTACTTGCTTCTAGTCAATAAAAATATTACAAAGGTGATAGGATGTCATTCTCTCTCTTTTTTTAAAAATATATATTTTTATTGATTTCAGAGAGGAAGGGCAAAGGAGAGAGAGATAGAAACATCAATGATGAAAGAGAATCATTGATTGGATGCCTCATGCATGCCTCACACTGGGGACTGAGCCTGCAACCTGGGTATCTGCCCTGACCAGGAATCAAACTGTGGCCTCCTGGGTCACAGTTCAATGTTCAACCACTGAGCTATGCCAGCCGGGCTGTCATTCTGTTAATTTGGTTACATTATATTGCAAGAGTGTTGGGATAGACTCATTATTAGCAGTCTGGAGCAAGAGATTCTCCTGTGGGCTTTGAAGACATAAGTTGTATAGCAATAAATTGGAGTCCCAAAGAGACTAGAGCTCAGCTGACATTCAGTAAGAAAATAGGGACCTCAATACTACAATGGAAAGAAAATAAATTCTATGGGACTACATCAAAATAAAAAGCTTCTGCACAGCAAAAGAAACCATTAACAAAACAACAAGAAGGCCCACTGCATGGGAGAACATATTTGCCAATGTTATCACCGATAAGAATTTAATCTCCAACATTTACAGGGAACTCATACAACTTAACAAAAGGAAGATTAACAACCCAATAAAAAAAATTGACAACAGACCTAAATAGATACTTTTCTAAAGAGGACATAAGGAAGGCCAAGAGACATATGAAAACATGTTCAAAGTTACTAATTATCTGAGAGATGCAAATCAAAACAACAATGTGGTACCATCTCACACCTGTCAGAATGTCTATCATCAACAAATCAACAAATGACAAGTGCTAGCAAGGATGAGGAGAAAAAGGAACCCTTGTACACAGATGGTGGGAATGCAGACTAGTACAGCCACTGTGGAGAACAGTATGGAGTTTCCTCAAAAAACTAAAACTGGAACTCCCATTTGACCCAGTGATCCCACTTCTAGGAATATATCCCAAGAAACTAGAAACACCCATCAGAAAGGATATGTGCACCCCTATGTTCAGAGCAGCACAATTCACCATAGCTAATATTTGGAAACAGCCTAAGTGCCTATCAGCAGATGAGTGGATTAAAAAAACTATGGTACATCTACACAATGGAATACTATGCTGCTGTAAAAAGAAGGAATTCTTACCATTTGCAACAGCATGGATGGACCTGGAAAGCATTATGCTAAGCGAAATAAGTCAGTCAGAGAAAGATAAATATCACATGATCTCACTCATTTATGGATAATAAATAACATTATAACCTGATGAACAAAAACAGATCTAGAGACAGAAAAGCATTGATCAGACCATCAAACCTCACAGGGAAGGTAGGGGAGGGTGGGGGTAAGGGGGAGAGATCAACCAAAGGACTTGTATGCATGCATATAAGCCTGACCAATGGACAGAGACACTAGGGGGTGAGGACATAATTGGATGGGCGGGGGGGCAATAGGGGAATAAGGACACATATATAATACTTTAATCAATAAAGAAAAAAAAGAAAATAAATTCTAACAACAACCAAGAATGTTTGGAAGAGGACCCCCTGAACAAAGACAGCCCAGTCATATCTTACACTGAAGCCTTGTGAGACACTGAGCAGAGGACCCACATAAAAGTTGCCTGTACTTCTGACCAGTGGAAACTATTGAGATAATAAATGTATGCTGTTTTCAGTCACTAAATTGTTACACAATGATAAAAATCTACTGCATACTACCTCACCTACAAAATATCTCAGTACCTTTTCTTGCATTTCTTCTATGTACAAAAACTTAATAACATGCCTCTCACTTCTGTCTCACTGACTCCTACTTCTCCTCTGGACTGACATTATCTGTCACCTCTCAGAAGACTATTGTGACTCACTACAAAACAAATTAGGTTCCTTCCCTGCCTCTTCCCATGGTAATTGTATATGCTTACTTACATTTTATTTTAATAAATTCCATATGAGGCTCTTAAATGCAAAGAATCATGCTTTACTAGTATAAACACATAATAATCTGGCCACTCAGTGTGTATGTATATGTATGTATGTATATATGTATATATATATATATATATATATATATATATATATATATATATATATATATATATATATATATATACCGTGTTTCCCCGAAAATAAGACAGTGTCTTATATTAATTTTTGCCCCCAAAGACACGCTAGGTCTTATTTTCAGGGGATGTCTTATTTTTCCATGAAGAAGAATACGGTACACATTTATTGTTAAATGAAAATAAAGGAAATTTATTACCTGTATACGGTACGGTAGTACGGTAGTTGTCAACACAAACCAGACAAACTGTGAATCCTACAGTATCAAGAATTTACTCATTTATTCAATGACAATCATGTCATCATCTTCTGGAACATCATCATAACAATCCAATTCCTGAATTTCCTGGTGAATTTCTTGTGACGCCATTTCTTTCAGAATCAGTGAACCAAATCTCTCATGTTTAGCAATAGCACTGCCTTTAAATGAGTACTTCTTGTCAAGGTAGCCTGCTCGCAGTGCATTTGCAATGCAACTGTCAGTGATTTTCTCCCATGAATTCTTCACCCAAGTCACAACTTCTTGCAGTTTAGGTTTCACAAAGTTTCCACGCTGATTTCTCTCCATTCTATTTTCAATGTAGTCATTAATTTCCATGCGCAAATTGTCTTTGAATGGCTTGTTTATTGCAATATCAAGAGTCTGGAGATAGGCCGTCATTCCTGCGGGAATCATTATCTGACCTATTTTTCTTTCGTGAAGAAATGTCTTCATGTCTTTAGCGCGGTGAGTGCTGGCTGCATCCCAGACTAGCAGACCTCTTTGGCTCCCTCGCATAACAAGCGGCAGCATTAAATCGACCCACTTCCTTATAACTGCTTGTGTGGCCCAGGCTTTTTCAGTTTCAAGAATAAAAACGCCCAAAACACGTTCAATCTTTTCCTTCTTGCCCTTAGAAATGATTAAAGGTGGGATTTTAGTGCCACCCAGAAGAATTGCCAAAATACAGGAAACACGTGCACTTTCCTAAGCAGTGGAGGGAATGTACGCTAAGGAGGCACCCCGCTGTTCAATTGTTGTTTGAGATGACTGGCCCATAAACACTGCAGTTTCATCCATAGCAATCATGTTGGAAAGATTGTATTTAGAGAAGTCAGCATCATCAATAAAGGACTTGAATGCAAGTGCTCGCTTAATAACTTGCGTATCTTCCAACCTAAACAATGTTGTAGATCTTCTTAAAGACAGTTCACTTTGCTGAAGGAAATTATCCAGCCAGTGTTGTGATGCTTTGAAGTCTTCAGGGGCTATGTCAAACTGTGGTGCCATTGCAAGGGCAAATTCTTGAATCTGAGCCCTATTCACAACCAAAGCCTTTGCTCTCCTGTCAACAACCCATTCACAGATCAGGTCTTCCAGCTCGGAAAATAATGGTTGCCGACCTGATCCACACTTGTGCTTTTTAGCATTTCCCTTGTCCACTTGTTCAATGAGGTTACCATACTCTGCTCGCCATTTTCGGACCAATCGGATACTCAACATCTTCTCTTTGCAGAAAGCAGTAAGATTTTGGCCCCAAGAGTCTTCACGATTCCTTTCTTGTACTCCACGGAGTAGCTTTTTCTTTTTGCGCTCATTTCTAGGGGTAAAAAAAAAGGAATTGGGGTATCAAGGTGGGGGGGGGGATCACTCAAAATGACACAGGGGGGATCAGAGGGGGGAATCAAAATGGCACAGGAGAATCAGAGGGGGGATTACCATTTTAGTAACCCCTTTTGATCCTCCTGTGTCATTTTGATTGTCCCCTCTGATCCTCCTGTGTCATTTTGATTGTCCCCTCTGATCCTCCTGTGTCATTTTGATTGCCCCCTCTGATCCTCCTCTGTTATTTTAAGTGATCCCCCTCCCCCCACCCCTGTGCCACTGAACACCTTCACCAGACATCCCCCCTACCCCTTTATCAGACATTTACCCCCTGGGGCTTGCCTGGGGACTGTCACTGGGCTTGCTGGGCCTGGATCTGGGCTGGAGCAGGGTCTGCCACTGACTGAGAACCTTCAGTCATCATGAAGGCGGCCGCGAGCATCAGGTAGTGTCACCAGAGACAGACCAGCACTCACCACCTTCGCAGCGTCCCGTCTGCTCTAATCCTCCTGTTCTTCTACACTCATCTGCGAAAGTCTCCTCCTCTCTCCTGCCCCGCGCTCACCGCTCACTCCGACCTCCGCTCCGCCTCCACACAGCAGTGACATCAGAACTCTGCCTAACGTCACTGGTTGCTAGACGCCAGTCGGGGCGGCCCTAGCAACCAGTTTACAGTAAATTAATTTTCATTCTGAGACAGAGCCTGGGGGCCTTATTTTCGGGGGATGCCTTATATTTCACTCAGAAGGAAACCTGTAAGTAGGTCTTATTTTCCAAGGATGTCTTATTTTTGCGGAAACACAAAATATATATATTAGAGGCCTGGTGCCTGAATTCTTGTATGGGTGGGGTCCGGCCAGCCTGGCCAGGGGGAGGGGACATGGGCGGTTGGCCGGCCTGCCTGCTGGTTGAACTCTTGGTCAAGGGGACAATTTGCCTATTAGCCTTTTATTATATAGGATATACACTGAGTGGCCAGATTATTATGTGTTCAAAGATCATAATAATCTGGCCACTCAGTGTATATTGTGCTTCCATTACCTATTGGAATGGTCCATAATTCCAAGTTTTAATTAATTCTTAAACTCTCAGTTGCATTGGAATCACACAAATTCTGGAACCCATTTTAGATTTACTGTATTCACACTTGGGTGTGTGAAGATGCTCTTCTCCCAACCAATCTCCCTAGTCTTATATTCTACCACATGCTCCAGGAACTGCAGATGCTATCATTGGGATTAGCTATAATTTGCTAAATGTTTGCTCTCTCTCTTTTCTAGATGCCTTTTCCCTTTCTCCTCATCTTTTTAGAATATCTATTGCCCTGTTTTTGTGTGATGAAGTTACTCATTCTTCAAAATTCAGATTAAAAATCAATTCCTCTAAAAAGCCTTCCTCAATCCCTAGACCTGCTGACTGCCGCTCCATTAAACATAATTATTAATTTACAAGTATCTCTTTCCTAAAGTCTATAAAAGTATGGCTTGTGTCAAATTAATTGCTGTGTTCCAAATTGATAGTATGATACTTGAAACATGAGACTAACATATTTTTCTGAATGAATGAATAGATGATAGATAGATAGATAGATAGATAGATAGATAGATAGATATCAAAGCCTTATAAATAGAAATACCACAGAGCTATGGACCTATGCTTTCAAGATCCTCCTGATTAGGAACATCAGAGATTGTGCTGGAAGTAATAATGTCCTAAGGCAAAATAACATGTGAGGCAATTCAACTCTCACTTTCAAGAGATTTTAATATGTGCCACACTCCCACTCCCATTTGAGAATTGTCAAAGGGAGGTTCAAAATTTTCTGGGTATTTTGAGGTGTAGAACAAGTTTGAAAATTGTCACTGGGATGCAATGAAGCTACTGTTGATGTATAGCTCATGGAAATCCATCACATTACTGTGGCCATGTTTCTAGATCACAGCCACCAGCACATGTCTTCAACAGAAGAAAATTTACATACAAATTTTCATATTAGGGAACTGTTCATGTTCTTAATGCCCAGAAGTACATTAAAAAGTATTTATCTTTTAACTTCTTTTATACTTTACACCAAGAGCATGTTAAAACAACTCTCTTACAATATAAGATATGATACTGAATGGATAGAAAAGAAATTTTAAATTTTGAAACAAAATAAAAATTATTTTTGGCAGTGGGTTTAGGGCCTGGGATGCTGGGCCTGGGGCAGCTGAGGAGTCCAGGGACAAGCGGCGCCATCCCTGAGGCCTGCAGACTGGCAGACTCTGCGTGCCCCCCCAGAAGTCAACCAGCATCAGCGACCAGGAGCAAAGGAGGGCAGCCCAGGGCATGTTCATCCCCAGATATGCAGAGCTCGGTGGGTGCTAGTGGAGGAGTCCGGAAGGCAGCGCTCTGTCCAAGCAGCCGGAGCGTAGCCTGGCCTCGCCCTGCCTGGCGCCTTGTCCATCACAGCGCGGTACGCTGCCCTCGCCGAGCTTGCCTGGTTGCACTTCCATGCTGGCACCTGTTCCCACCAGGAGCTGGGGGCCTCCGACCTACTTGGCCATATGCACCCGGACCTGCTGAAAATGTCTGCATGAACTCCCAGACAGTGCTGCTCCTGCGCTCACTCCTGCCGTCTGCTTCCCGGGCATCCTGTGTAGTCTCTCGCGTTCCTTCTGATGTCTTTGGGCCCCAGCATCCAGCCCTGCAGGCCACCCAACGCTATGCCCACATCCTCACAGCCCTGGAGTGTGCTACGTCATCGGCTTTTCCTGCTGGGCTTCCGAGCTCAGCCTGGCCCAGCAGCAGCAATAAGAAGTACCATGGTTCTCAGGTGTATGTCACCTTTGCTGTTAGTTTCCACCTGGTGGCAGGAACTGGCGGAGCCTCAATCCTGGCCACAGCAGCCAACCACCAAGCGACAGAGGAAGAGGAGCAAGCCCTGCAGCTGCTGTCTGAGATGGAGGAGACCTACCCCTCGGAATATGAGTTCATCAACCAATTCCAGCCGCCTCGCCCTAACCACCCTACTGCCAGCCTGGGCTTTCTCCCTCCCTGCTCCCACCTGGGGCTCCTCCCACACCCAGAGGAGTGAGCACCTTCCCCCAGCAGGCCTCACTGGTTAGGGTCCTGAGCTTCACCAAACCTTCCCCAGGAGAGACTCTGCCTTTTGGATTGTTCATGCATCCCTGCTCTTGAAACCTGGGGTTCCCGGATTTTAAATCATGCACTGTTTCCCCTCTTGCCCCCTTCCTACCCCCGAGGTCACTATTCATTACCAACCGGAACTTTCTTTTCTTGGGAAGCTGCTGACAGTGGACAGTCTCAGTTAGAGGTGTCAACAGGGCCCCAGTGAAAGGGGACCGTGCCCTGCAGGCTGCCTTCATAATGGTCAGTGTCTGGAAATCTCTGTGCTTTAGTTTTTGGACTCCCCATCCTCCGTGTTCTGGTTTGACGGGGAGAAGGAATTGCTGTTGGGAAGCAGAACAAGTCTTGTCCTCGCCCTGCCCAGGCTTGGGTGGCTGGAGCCCAGGCAAGGAGAGAGCGGCAGGTGTGGGCCTGAGGCCCAGAAAGGATCAGAACGAAGGCGCTAAACCTCCCCAGCCCCTTTACCTTTTAAAAATGAGCAGTTTTAAGAGGAAAAAACAAAACCAAGCAAAGCAACAATCATCTGTTTTGTTTTGTTTTGTTCTTTATTGATTAAGGTATTACATTGTGTTCTTATCCTCCAATTGCCCCCCACCCCCACTCATGCCCTCACCTCCCTGGTGTCTATGTCCATTGGTTATGCTTATATGCATGCATATAAGTCCTTTGGTTGATCTCTCCCCCTGTCCCCCACCCTCCCCTGCCTTCCCTCTGAGGTTTGATGATCTGATCCATGCTTTTCTGTCTCTGGATCTGTTTTTGTTCATGAGTTTATGTTGTTCATTATATTCCACAAATGAGTGAGATCATGTGATATTTATCTTTCTCTGAGTGACTTATTTCACTTATCATAATGCTCCCCAGCTCCATCCATGCTGTTGCGAATGGTAGGCGTTCCTTCCTTTTTACAGCAGGGTAGTATTCTATTGTGCAGATGTACCACAGTTTTTTAATCCACTCATCTGCTGATGGGCACTTTTTCCAAATCTTAGCTATGGTGAATTGTGCTGCTATGAACATATATCCTTTCTGAATCATCTGTTTCTAAACTAGCAACAAGATTTGTCATTTTATCACTATTTATCCCATTCTTTTGGGCTCTGCTGTGTTTGGGGGCACAGATCCTTCCAGCCCACAGTAGTTTCTCCCTGAACCTATCCCAGCAGAATGCAGACCCCTTCCCTTGCTCAGTCCCTCCCTGGGGCCTTCCTGTGGAACTCAGAGCCCCCCCAGCAGAGGGGCTGAGGACTACTGCCTGGCTGGCTGGCCAGCGTGGTGCTCCTCGGGACTGTGGACTGAGATGTAACCGGGCCTCTGTGCAGGCACAGAGGTCACAGCAGAGCAGGAAATGCACCACTCTCCACACAGGAGCCACAAACCAGTAGGTTCCCCTGCCTGAGGTGTCAGACGGCAGGCCTCTCTGTGTCCTCCAGGCTTCAGGCCTCCCCTAAACTGTGAGGGGGCTACAGCTTGCTACATGCCCCTCCCCTTCTTGAATGTCCTCTGGCCTTGCATTGTGCTACTTGTGGGCTCTTTCTTGCCCAGCCATCACTCTGGCTTTCCTGTTTGCCGCCCATGGCTCTGCATCTGGCTGAACTTTCTATCCTGACAACAGCATAAAAGTGGAAGAAACTCGAGAGACCTTCAGTGTGGATCCAGATGGCCAAGCGTCTTTGGAATCAGTGTCCAGTGCAGAGCTGAAAAGCAGATGGGTCCCAAGGATCAAGATCAGAGAATAGATACCACTGTTGAACGGTGGCTCAGAAGGAATGGTAGGCACCTCATTCTTTGGCCAGATCGCCTGGGGAGGTCCTGACAGACACCTGAGTGGGTGGTGAAGACCACGTCTGCACACGAATAAGCGGCTGCCCGGAGTTCACCGTGATGCCAAAGTGTGTTCCTTAGTGACTTTCACCCCAGCCCCCACCATTAGGCAAGAAAGATCGCGTGTGACAGCTGCACAAAAAGCCAGGGAGCTGCACTGTGTTGTCTTTCTGTCACGTCCGAGTTTGTCTGGCAGATATCTAGGGTGTGGCCAGCTCTCGCTGACCTGGGTGTTTGGGTGTCTGAGGGGCAGATCAGAAGACCAGGAACCAGACATGCCAACCAAAATGACTCATCATCTCATGAGGCCCCAGACATGACCCTGTGGACTGTTCCATGTAATTCAGAACCCACTTTTTAGAACCGTCCACATCTCCAGCCTTTCCCCCTGCTATCCTGACACTAGCATATAAATTCCCCTGGTTGTTTTTTTTCTAGGAAAAAAAAAATAAAAAACAAAAGAACATAAATCACAATAATCCCCCCAAAAATAAACATAATTTTTAATTATGATTTTATGCCACAAATAATAAGCCAAGTCTTTGAATTTTAGTCATACATTTCTATAAACACTGACAACTGTTCCCTTAGTATAAGTTATTTCCTTGTGTCTGACCACCATGGCTCAGTGGTTGAGTATGGACCTATGAACCAGAAGGTCACAGTTTGATTCCTGCTCAGGGACATGCTTGGGTTGCAGGCTCCATCCCTCATGTGGGACATGCAGGATGCAACCAATCAATGATTCTTTCTCATCATTGATGTTTCTATTTCTCTCTCCCTCTCCCTTCCTCTCTGAAATCAATAAAAATATATTAAACAATTAAATTATTTCCTGTGTCAGATCTGATTTTATTACTTTTATAACATTATTTTATTTTTATATTTAAGATCATGAAGTGGCTGCACCAGTCTGCATTCCCACAAGCAGTGTACTTGGGTTCCCGTTTCTCCACAACCTCACCAACACTTGTCATTCGTTGATCTGTTAATGGTAGCCATTCTGGAGGGTGTGAGGTGATTGTGGTTTTAATTTGCATCTCTCTGATGATTACTGACTTTGAGCATTTTTTCATACGTTTCTTGGCCATTTGTATGTCCTCTTTAGAGTAGTGTCTATTTAGGTCCTTTGGCCATTATTTCATTGGATTGCTTGTCTTCTCTTTGTTATGCTGTATTTGTATATTTTGGAAATTAACCCCTTTCAGGTGTATCATGGGAAAATATGTTCTCATTTACAGTGGGATGGCTTTTCATTTGGATGGTGGTTTCTTTTCCTGTGCAGATGCGTTGTATTTGATGTAGTCCCACTTGTTTCTTTTTTCCTTTGTTTCCCTTGCCCTAGGAGATGTATCAGCAAACATATTGCAACAAGAAATGTCTGCAATTTTGCTGACTATGGTTCTTCTAGGATTTTTAAGGTTTCATGGGTTATATTTAAGTCTTTTATCCATATCATATGTCTACATGTGTCTATATGTTGGACCGGTGAAGGTGGTGGTGGTGGTGGTGAAGTACTGATTTGTCTGGGAAAATTACTTCTTCACTAAGATGTGGTAGTAACAGAATATTCGACTGGAATAAAGATATGTCCTATATACTCTTATTGTGTTTAATCATTCACTCTCAGAAGATAAGAGTAAATACTTCTTGTTTATGTGAAGAAAAGTAACGCAACCACTGCAAGGTAATCTGACAGATACTTCCCTTGGAATCTGATTCATCTGTGAGCTTTGACTCCATCCTATTGATTAATGAGTCAAATTATATAAAGTCCTAAAAAAAGTGGTAAGTACTAAAAGAATAAAGAATAGCACTTTTTCTCTGTTAGGCTACTGCAAGTTTTATGACAAAACCTGCTTGAAAAAATTACACTATTGCAACCTGAATAATTATCTTATTTCACTTGTTAAAATAAATAGCTCCTTTATTTGAATTTGGGATTTTTTTTTTCTGAAATCACACTATTGAAAAAAACAAGCATTTAAACCACAAACTAATCCATTATTGTATTCTCTATTTCCCAGATGGTAGAAAATGTATTAAAGCAACATAATTTATTGTCTTTAGACTGAAAAATAAAACTAAGTAAAGCTAAATTAGAAGAGTTCATATTAGGGGAAGAGATCATAGCAGAATAAATTGTGTGTGATTTTTTTTTACAACTTATATTATACAATAAGAAAACAAAAAACTGCCATCCACATTTCATATTATTGACCTTTGTAGGTTTCCAGATAAAATATAGGTTGTCACCTATATTTGAATTTCAGAGAAAAAAAACAAATACTTTTTAGTATAGGTATACCCCATGTATTTTCATTTGCTACAACTGGTATTGATACATTTTTACCATATTCATTTTTACAGACTTGTTGACTGCCTACAGTCCAATTCTTGTAAGAACCATGACACTTATGAAAGAGAATATTTGATTTCTTCAATGAGACCCTCTAGTGCTCTTCCTGTATCATACAAATAAAGAGGCTATAACTTTTAGATGATGCAAATATAAAATGTTGGGGACTTTACCAGTTTGAGCTGACATTATCACTGAGATGTTGAAAATACAGATGACAACTGCCTCATATAATAGAATAGACCCACAGTAGACTTTCTATAAGCAAAAAGTAAACATTTGTTGTATTAAGTTCCTGAGATTGGAATAATGATTACTCCCACCTCATGACCTAACCTAAACAGACTGATATCAAAATTATTACTATCACCCAGCTGGCATGGCTCAGTGGTTGAGCATTGAACCAGGAGGTCATGATTCAATTTCCGGTCTGAGCACATGCGTGGGTTGCAGGCTCTATCCCCAGTGTGGGGCATGCAAGAGGCAGCCCATCAATGATTCTCTCTCATCATTGATGTTTCTTTCTCTCTCTCTCTCTCTCTGTTCCTCTCTGAAATCAATAAAAATATATTTAAAAATTTATTACTATCAAAGTGAGGCCATCTGTACTTTATGATCATTCAGGATAGCAGTATTAGTTCTAGATTAAATTAAATATATAAAATAAGTAAATTTTCATAAAATTCATTCAAGCTTTGGTAAGAATTTATATCCAGTTTTTGCTATTTTATTGATGTTTATATAATACCATAGGTAATGTTTTTATGAGGATTAGAGATAGTAATGGATAAGCCAATATCTGTTAAATTATTTTAATACTAGAGGCCCAGTGCACAGATTTGCACACCGGTGGGGTCCCTCGGCCTGGCCTGTGCCCTCTCGCAATCTGGGACCCCTTAGGGGATTTTGAATAGCTGGTTTTGGCCCGATCCCTGAAGGCCTGATCCAGACAAGAGGGAGCCCGATCCTGTGCATTGAGCGTCTATCCCCTGATGGTCAGTGCGTGTCATAGCAACCAGTCGACCAGTCATTCAGTCATTTAGTCGTTCAGTTGCTTAGGCTTTTATATATATAGATAATTCTCTAGTGACCACCCAAATTATTAAGTTGAATTTATATGTTCTATTGCCATAAATCATGAGAAGGACTTCTGACTCCTTTCCAGGTAAGTCATATTATATGTCAGATCTTTCGAAAAATGTGACTGGTTGCCCAAGTAGAATATCTGAGACAAGTTGGAAATAAGGGACTTCACCATGAGAGAAGAGTCACTGTCATTTTTTTTTCCTTTAGAAACATCCTATGGTTATAAACATTATGCTGTTTGATCTAAAAATGAGGAAATCGGTCCTTAGGGTAAAGAAATTATCTGAATATGTCTGACTTTCCCAAAAGGAATACATTTACTATATATGTGGCAAATTTTAGATAAATGACAAGTTAGCAGATAATACAGTGGTGGAACCAATGTGATGTGGTGTCAAATGAGAATACTAATGGCAAGGCTGGCTCACTGTTGAGACATTGAAATAAAACTCTTTATAATTGCTCTATAGTTTCATTTGTAATATATCTTCAAATGAAGCAACATTGGTTCAGTCTGTCATGGTATACATTTTCAATTCTGTTTGTATGTTATAATCTTCAGATAACTTTTTATTATTATTTTTAATAAAAGTGTTCAGGATCCTCACATAGGAATTCCAATTCAGTAGAATTAATCAGTATCTTACTTTTACTGGCTTTATTGGTGATTTTTATAAACTTACCAGTCTTGCTAGAAAGCCTTCATGATTTTCTTGATATACCATATAACATAGTCTCAGTTTGTAGAACTAGAATATGTCAAGCACATTCTTTGCTAAAAGAATCTTAAGAATATGAAGTAAGGGTGGTTTTCTGTTATCTATGCCTGAATATATTTCTTAAATATAGAAAGCTTAAAGAAAAATAGAGAAATATAAAAAGAATATAGGAAGGTATTTTAAAAGATTGAAAGAAATACAAATAGCCAAACAAAATTTCAATTTCTTCTGAGCTATCATTTCTGTAATGTAGTAGGCAAAATATCATACTCCTATTTGAAAGGTGTTCTTGTAGCTATCCTAGCCACAAAACTTTATCCATAGAAAATGATGGTTGTTAGATTTCTATTACACGTTAATGATTATATTGTACTAGAGGCCCGGTACACGAATTCGTGCACTGGTGGGGTATGGCCATCCCATCCTGATGGGGGCTGATCAGACCAGGCTGGCAGGGGAAGGGAACGTGGGAGGTTTGGGGGGGCCATTTGGGGCTCTGATCAAGCTGGTTGGCTGCTGCAGTGGGCATCATAGTGACCGGTCATTCTGGTCATTCCGGTCATTCTGGTCGTTCTGGTTGCTGGGCTTTTATATATATAGATGCTTTAATTTTATATATTTTTTATTTATTCCTTGGCTAGTTTCTCTGTTGTTCTGCAACAGTTTTGTATACTGATATAGTCATATTATATTTAATTACTAAAAAAATTAAGTAATGCTATTTATAAACAAGGCATCTTTTGGTTCTATAGAAGCTCACAAGATAAGTAGAATTTACAATATAGCAAAAAACAAACAAACCAAAAAACAAAAACTAAACTTTAGTCTTCTTAACAATAGGTAGTTAGGATACTATTACCACTTGGTTAATGATTTGACCAACAGACTTTAGTAATCAAGTATTACCACTATAAGGGGGCAGATTTTTCATTTTTTATGTTTGTATTACAAACAATTTGCATTACTCGAACTTTGAACAAATTTCTCCCATGAGGAACATTGTATTGAAGAGCAAACATTTTTCAACCAATAACTTTTGGCCATGGGAAATATGTTCTTTATTATAATCTCAAAACTGTGTCCAATTAGAATACTATTTTGACCCTAGTAAGTATTGAAAATCACATATTACATATCTATGAGTTCACAAGCCTTATTTTACTATATGCATATTTCATTGTCCCATAAAACCTGTATGATTTGACCAATCATATTAAATTGAAAAGACCCTTCACAATTTATTTTTAATTTCCTATCTTCTTGGTTATTATACTTGTATAATCTCTTCCAAAGTAAGTATCAGCCATTAAAAGGCATAAAATGTTAAGTATTTTCCTACTCCCTTCTTCACTACTAGCCAAGATTTATGATCATAGCCTATTTGGCCATCAGTAATAATTTACATAATTCATAATCTACCCATAATCTACCTTCTTTTCAAATTGTGGGCCCTCTCACATACTAGTGTACCCATCTGTACACAGTGACAACTTATTATTTCCCTCAAATAAATTGAATTATATTGCTTGCTATTTCCAGAAGTCTTTTTTATTAATAACAACTTCTAGATTTCCTTTCTTCTGAGTGTTCTAATTTCAAGTTTACATTTTATATACAAAAACTTTCTATTTGATATTCAGAGCCATATAAATATTTTAACAAAATTTTTACTGAGAATGCAGCATTGAATCTTTAATAATTAAGATAAATTGGTTTTTTGGAGTGCAACTCAACCATGATTTTGCAAATATATTTTTACAAATTATTATATGTACTTTTCATTAGAAAAGAGTATTTTCCTGTAATCTCAGTAGCAAGACTGTAGAATGATTTGAATTGATTTGACATATTTATAATAAATCATTTTAATTTCCAGGTGTTAGAGAAAAAAATAATTGCAAAATCTCATTAAAATGCATGATTTTATACTGTCACTGTCTTTGTCTAAGTGGAGTATTTTATTCTCTCAGCTTATAAAAGCTGTATGTACTAATCCTTCTTTGTATATTCCCTACTATGTTTCACATTTAGCAAGACCGTGGGTGGGTTAAGGAGAGCAGAAACTTTTCTTGATCCACCCATTCACTGTGGGAGAATATAGTTGGACAGAAAATTTTTATTTTATTATGGTTCTTAAACTTTATTTCCAGTATCTGAAACTACTAGTAAGAATTTTTTTTTAGATATGTGGACACTGTTTTCATTTTAAGGCTATTCTTAGTGTATCTTCAAAATGTTAAATTATGTTATTCAAATGTTCCTGGAGTTCTTTCTACCTTGATATGTGCTATTCATAAATATATGCCTCTGATGGGTTGGAAACCTTTCACAAATTTTTTTACTTCCCTATCTTCTTGGTTGTTATACTTGGATAATCTCCTCCAAATTAAGTATTAGCATTTAAAGGTAATATAAATGTGCAAATAATCTTTTTTAAAGCAAAATTAGCTAATAGATTATATTTTTTGAAGTCGATTTATGTTTATTCTACAATAACACATTTTACTTGCAAACATAATTGTTCATGGGTAGATCTGACAGCTATAAAATATGTGTGTGTATTTTTAAGCTGAATGTAATACATGAATTTCGTAGGTATATACAAATAAAATACAATAAATTGTGATCTGCAAGAGAGCTTTATCTAGTATGTATATCAGCCATTCCAATTTCAATTTGGTAAATTTTTTATATGCACTTCCAATATTACATGTAATATTGGAAGCTATGATTAGAAACAAGCCTGGGGGACTAGATGAATCATGGGATTGCTAATAGGATATTAAGTCTTTTACATCTACACAGTCATTTGGTTGAAATCTAGCCAACATTAATAGGGTACCATATTATAATTTGACAAATGAAATGACTATGTTATGAGACCCAGTTTTATTGAACAGAAGGCTATAGAGTACTTTATACTGACCAATGCAATCACTGTACAATTAAAGGTAGTTTTTTAAATATCTGCTCAGGACCATCCATAATTGCTCTCTGAAAGATCAATAACATTCCTTAATTTGTATCTAATGTGAGATAGTTTTGGGTGATGTAAATATCAGATTAGAAGGAATTAGACATTTAAATATCCCATGTAATAGAATATTTTTCAAGACTCATTTTCTTTAAATGTTTTGAATGTGATATGGTAACATGGAGTCAAAGCTCAAAATATTGAAAATACAGCAATGAATACAGCAATGAACATAACCAGAAAAATTCTTTCCCTCTTGAAGCTTATATTTTAGTGAATATTAAATAGCCCTTATTTTTTAGAAATGTAATTTACATTAAATGTTATTTTAAAATAATATTTAATTAATAAGGAGCATTTACACAGAAATGTCTATCTGGACCAACATTTGGAAATTGGTGAATGCAATTCAAATTGAAGAAAGAAAACAAGCCCTAGCCCGTTTGGCTCAGTGGATAGAGCATCAGCCTGCAGACCAAAGGGTCCCAGGTTCAATTCTGATCAAGGGCACATACCTTGGTTGCAGGGTCCTCCCTGGCCCTGGCCCTGGTCAGGGCTCATATAGGAAGCAACCAATTGATGTGTTTCTCTCACATCAATGTTTCTCTCTATCTTTGCCTCTCTCTTCCACTATCCCTAAAAATCAGTGGAAAAATATCCTCAGGTGAGGATTAACAAAACAAACAAAAAAGAAAGAAAACAAAAAACTGTTTGATCATCTCAAAAATGCTGAAATAATTTCTATAAATAAAATTGAACAGAAATTTCTCTTAAAGAATCTTGTTTTGAATAAAACTAAACTTGCTAATAAGAATTATCTATATAGTACCCTCATCATTGGGGGTGGAGAACTCCAGCAAACATTATGTTAAATATTGATACTTTGGAAACTTTTCCCATAATGGAAAAAAACTAAATAATGATATTCGTCATCAGTAATGTTGTGTAGGTTTAAACCAAGGCATAAGTCTAATAAAATAAATAAGTATGTATACCTTGGGAAGAAAAGGACAAAACTCATAATTATTTGCATGTGAGAAAAATATTCCTCTCTTTTAAAAAATCTAAAATCATTACCAAAATTATTATTAGAATTTTTTGAATTAAGAAATATGACCAGAAAATATATCAGCATACCACAAAGTATTTCCAAGAGTCATGAATAACAATTTTAAAAATTTTAGTGGAAAGAGTCTCATTCACCGAGCAAAAAAGTTAAGAGATGAAGAAATCAAATCTTCTGAGGAAGACCTACATGTTGCATGTGCTAAAAATTAACTGAAAGACATAAAATGAGTTATGAACAAATCAAGGGAATAACTGTTCTTGGAGGAGAAGATCCCACGTGTCTGCAGCCATAAGTAACATGGGTTTTCTACAAGAAAAAAAAATCTATAGAATAACTAGGATGAAACATATCTGATCCCAGATCAGAACACTGGAAGAAATATCTAAGGGGAAAATCTGACTCCATAAAAAAATATGCTATGTTAAAAAAAATAGTAAGCATAATTTTAAAATATTAAACTGGAGATAAAGCTTTGTAATATCCAGATGGATAGAACCTATAGATATGGTTTGACTTAAATATTTTTCCAAATTGGTACAATTGCAGTTCATACTATTACCCTCAGACATAATAGAAAATCATGAACTGCTCTACGTAAAATTTAACAAAAAGCAGTCTTTGCGTTCAGACTAAGACATGATTTGAAAGTGATTCAGCAATTTTTCACCATTGGTCAACAACAGAGGAGAATTTAGGAATGAAGAAAATGTACACAGAAGGAAATCGATGTTGCACTCCCATTATACACAAACTTACTCAGATCATTACCTAACAGTCTCCTTCTCAAGTTCACAAATTTTAAAAAGTTGTACTCATTCTCCCCGCTACCTCCAAAGTGAAGGTCTGGGAAAGCACTAATGTCACTACATTTCTGCATTCTTACCTTTTTTGAGTGCCTTTCAACTTTGCCTCAAAACTGAACCTCACATTTCAATCACTAAATTATAAATGTGTAAGGAAATCCATGCTGTTGCTATAGACATAATCCAATAAGCGTAATGATTTTTGAGAAAGAAGAGAGGTACCTGTGTTTACATCTAGCTTCTGTAAAGAATGAGGTAACAGACTCTTATGGTGGATGAGTGCCCTGCAGGTACTACAGTGGGCTGTAGACACAAGACTGGCTAGGTTCATTGCATAAAGAGAAAAATCCATCCTAATTTGTACTTTCCCCTCAGGCTTCAAATCCATTTTAAAAATGGACTAAAGCAATAGCTAAAGGGATTTGCACCCCAATAAAATCACACTTTGAATGACAGCTTTGCTGCTTGGGGAAATGTTACCATAATTCAACTGTTCCTATAATGAGTGGAAACAAATGTAAACTCAGCTACCTGGATGCAGCCATTGAACTTAGATAAGTATTTCCCAATCGAAAAGAGAACATCTGATTTTTCTTTGACATGCTCTGGTGTCTGTGAGCTTTGCTTTTTATGGCTTTAATTGAAATTTCATAATCACAGAGTTCATATACTGGATAGATTTGATTCAGTACTCAGGAACAATATCATTCTCTTAGAGCTCTGCCAGTTTAAAAGAAAAAAAAATATTCTCATGCTTTTATTAGACTCTGTGCTTCTGCTGATTCTCAGTATAAGACTCCCTTCTCTAAGGTACATGCTATTAAAGAAAGCCTGCGGCTAAACTCAATGGGGACGAGAAGCAGGTGAGCTCACCTAGATTAAGGGTTTAGCAAGTTTATTGGAGAATTTAAAGACAAAAAAATAGAAGGAAAAATGCTTGGGATTCAGCAAAAACCAAAATGAATTTGGTCCAAATCTGTCAGGAAGCAATGTGAATTTTCAAAGGAAATGTAATCTGTGTTTCTGACTCATTTACAATGACCTTATCAAAATGTCATGTAATGAAAGTTATTCAGGGTCCAATAATTACTAGTATTTTAAGCTTCTAAATAGTATTTCCAAATATTTCCCCCCATTTTAATTATAAATGAACTCAAATTCCAAAAGGTCTACCAAGGTCAATAAAATTCTCAAGAGTCATCATATTAAAACAGAATTTAAACTCTGCAATTTTTTCCTTTCTATCCTAAATCATTAAAATGGTTATGGGATGCTTAACTCACTTGGTGACTTTGGATAGACAATCAAACACAAGTCACAAAAAGATCCTAGGAATAGATTTGAACAAAATGTTATTTTACATATCTATTATCCAATGTAAATAAATAAATAAATAAAAGAGCTAACAAAAAAGTCTCCTAACCTTACTCTACAGTGTAATTGTAGTTTTGGGGGGATTTAGTAGGAATTTAACATAAGACACTCCAATGTTGTATTAGATGCCTGATGTTCATACATTCTTCATGTTCTGCATCTTTTATGTTATTCCACAGGGAAACACAGAAAGTCGTAGGTGGAGGTTGTTATAATTTAGCTCAAGCCCTGAAAGTTGAAATGGGAAGTTAGATTATAGGAAGTTTACATTTTCTGCCTAAGAGAACGTTAATATTTGGTGGCATAACTAGTCTCTACTGATACCCAGATCCCCAGATGTTTCCAAAACTGCAAGTATAAACGTTTTGTAATGTGCTTACTTCTCTTTGAGGATTGTCAAAACCTGCTGTTAGTATGGGCAATAACTGAAGCAGATCCTCTAGCCCAAGGCATGACAATCTCTTGCTTAGACTATTGAATTTCCTCATAACTTGTTCTTTGCTTCACTTTCATTTTTCTACAGTCTATTGTTCACCTAGCAGTTAGATTGAGCCTATAGATCAGGGATGGGAAACCTTTTTTCTGCCAACGGCAATTTGGCTATTTATAACATCATTCGCTTAATATAATTCACTTAATATAAATTTATGTTGCTATGAAAAAAAGCTTGTAGATTTATTGAATTTTGAGTCCCACCTGCAGGGCCAGACCAAATGATTTCATGGGCCTTATATAGCCCGTGACGGGACATTCCCCACCCCTGCTATAGATCTTCTCAACTACTATTTAAAACCTCCCAAAACTAACTATCAACTGTTTTTCCATCCCATTTTGACTAACATCCTTAATCTGACTCATAAAACCCTATAGTGATCTCAATCCTGGTACATTAACAAAGTGATGATCCATCTCTTCAGCACCTGCTGACTGTGCTGTCATCATAGGGATCCCCTTGCTGTTCGCAGTCACCAACCACACTCCTGCCTCAGGGAATTTGAACATGCTGCTCTATGGGCACAAAGTATTTTTCCCTGAGATATCCACTTGGCCACTCTCCCATTCAGGTCTGTGCTCAATGTCAGCTCTTCAAAGAGGCTTCCCTAGCCAACTTTCCCTACCTAAAAAAATAATCTCTTCTTGCCCTCTCTGTCTTGGCTTTTTTTAGTTTCTCACTAGAAGTCAACACCAACTGATAGTGTGTGCATATATATATATATATATATATATATATATATATAGTAAGTGGCGAGATTATTATGTATTATGATCTCTGAACACATAATAATCTGGCCACTCAGTGTGCGTGTGTGTGTGTGTGTGTGTGTGTGTGTATATATATATATATATATATATATATATATATATATATATATATTAGAGGCCTGGTGCATGAATTCATGCATGCATGCATGGGTGGGGTCCGGCCAGCCTGGCCAGGGGGAGGGGACATGGGTGGTTGGCTGGCCTGCCTGCTGGTCGAACTCCTGGTCGAGGAGACAATTTGCATATTAGCCTTTTATTATATAGGATATACACTGAGTGGTCAGATTATTATGCATTCAGAGATCATAATAATCTGCCACTCAGTGTATATAATCTTTTTATTATTGGATTTCATTTGTCTGTCATTAGAATGTAAGTTCCATGAGGAAAGAC
Organism: Plecotus auritus; assembly: GCF_963455305.1. NCBI lineage: Eukaryota > Metazoa > Chordata > Mammalia > Chiroptera > Vespertilionidae > Plecotus > Plecotus auritus. The sequence continues at coordinate 28,937,857 of NC_137775.1, read as the reverse complement.
ATTTCCCTGCAGCACACTTAACAGTGTCTAGTAGATAAGTTCCCTCCTAACTACTTATCAGGGAAAGTATACCTCAGTAGAGACCAATTATATGAATGTGATTAAAATATGCATCTACCCCTTTGAGTTGATGCATGCTCAATATTTGTCCACATAACTACTCAGGCCAATGCACTAAAGAACTAGAAGATTGGTCAAGCTGCCTCTTATACTTCAAAATTATTGGAAAATTCATCCCAATGCATCTATCAGTGGTTCCCAGACAGATTTTCTCTCCTCATCCCTGCTCACTTACAAAAGAATTCATTCCTAGTCTTTCCATCTCTCCTAGCTATTTCAGTCAAATTGCCCTCTTCATGGATTTGCCAATGTAAAATCAATAATTACTGACATCTGTTACAAAAATCACAAAAAAGATACATACTGTTTTTACTAAAATGATGTGTCTTTCAATAGGATACCATGTAAATGACAAGAGTAAAGTCTGTGAGAGTTGGGAGTTCAGCCTCACCCAGAACTGACCCTCGCCCTTCTATTTATACTGCTTGCTCTTAGTCATCTATGGTTCTGGCATCAGGCCTATCAACACGGGTTTCTGGGAGACTGGTGCTCTGATGGCGCATGGTTCCAATCTCAGACACCTCCATCAACATGTTCCATAAATTTAGTTTTATAATTAAATTTAGGATCCTGTTACACAAAACATTACATAGCCACTTATTCATTAATCACTTACAAAGAGAGCTACCATTGCTCCTCAAATCACCAGCCTTTAGTGACAATGTAGTTAACCTTGAAGAGCAGAGAAATTTGAGGATCTGCTTTCATAATCATGACTAAGTAAAAAAATGTGGGATTGAATATGGAGATGTCATCAACAAAAGACTCATAATAATACATTTCACTTTTCTTTTCCTCAGCTACCTGCTTTGAATGGAAAACCAAGGCTAAATCCACTAAAAGTCTGGGTGCACTCAAAGATGAAGAAGGAATACAAATTTCCTGCAATATACAAAAGTAGAGTGTTCCTGTGAAACCTGTTGTAAGCCCAAATGGCAAAAAGTGAAGCAGCAATTACCATTAACTTATATGGAAAAAATTTTGAGTATTCCCAGATCCAAAATTCAATGCACATATAATGTCTTTATTTTGTGTGCCATGATCAAGACACCTAATTATGTTCAGCTTTACACTGAGCATAACACCACTATGAGCCCTTTTTCTGATACACTAGGATTCATCTTGCTAACAGATGTACAAGATAAATTGAGGTAAAGCACAGATGCTCACAGACACAGTTCAAAGCTACTGGGCTTGATGCTGAGATCCTGAGTGTGGCTCCCTGGGAAGGAGTTTGGGGAGCTACTCTCACTGCTCCTGGTGTGTGCTGCCTCTGTAATGGCTCAATACAAAACAAAAGCTGAACACTATTTTCACATTTCATCTTTTTTTGTAAAAGGAACAATCCTTTTTGGATGTATTTTGCTTAGTGAAAACAGGTATTAATACAGGTCTTTCCTAAAAGCGAAGTGATGTAATGCAACCTTTTGAAAAATGGAGATACTTGCAGTGGCTAGTCTTGTCAACATGATAATGATGTAATGATAAATGCTTGAAATAGGTACACATGTGGTATTCAAATTTAATAACTTTTAAATAGGAAATAGCAGCTTCCAGTCAAGATGATGGCTTAGATAAATGCAGTACTTGCATTTTTCCACAACCACCTCAAAATTACAACTAAACTACTAACCATCATTAAGAACTGCATAAACTGATGAACAAAAACAGATCCAGAGACAAATTAGCATCGATCAGATGCTCAAACATCAGAGGGGACGTAGGGGAAGGTGGGGGACAGGGGGAGAGATCAACCAAAGGACTTGTATGCATGCATATAAGCATAACCAATGGACAGAGACACCAGGGGGTGATGGCATGAATGGGAGTGGGGGGGGGGCAATGGAGAGATAAGGACACATATGTAATACCTTAATAAAAAATAAAAATAAAAAAAGAACTGCCTAAAGCCTTAGCTGGTTTTGCTCAGTGGATAGAGCGTCAGCCTGCAGACTGAAGGGTCCTGGGTTTGGTTCCAGTCAAGAGCACATACCTCAGTTGCAGGCTCAATCCCCAGCCCTGGTTGGGGCATGTGTGGAAGGCAACCAATCGATGTGTCTCTCTCATATGGATCTTTCTCTCTCTGTGTCCCTCCCACTCCCTTCCACTATCTCTAGAAATCAATGGAAAAATATTCTCTGGTGAGAATTAAAAAAAAAACAGAAAGAAAGAAAAGAACTGCCTTAAATCTAGATGGACAGAAGTCCCATGCAACAGGAAGTCACTGGTTCCATCCCTGGTCAGGGCACATGCTGGGGTTGAGGGCTCGATCCCCAGTGGGGGCTGTGCAGGAGGAAGCCAATCAATGTTTCTCTCTCATAGATGTTTCTATCTCTCTTTCTCCCTTCCTCCATCTGAAATCAATAAAAATGTATTTTTAAAGTGTCAATAAAAAACAATGAATAGGAAATCACAGGACACATTTCAAATGCTTAGCTGAAATATGTGTCCACAAAAAAAACGCTTGACATTAACACCTCTGATCACTCTCCATCACTTATAAATTAATTATCTTGGTTCTACAGTTTTACAATGATGACAAATAAAATAAATACTGAAATAGTGAGAAGCTATATTCTGAGTCTCCTCTAGGGTCAAAGAGTTATTTGTGGGATCAGAAAAGCTGCCTGTGATGTCCATATTATATAGACATATGTGATAATGAAAACAGGAACTTAATTATTAATCCCCATTCGGCTGTTGGGAAGCTATGCTCTTTACAAGGCCTTGTTTCTCACTAGCAACAACAGTGCTTGAATTTTCTCAGCACTGACCATATCGAAGGGCTAAATTTTCTAAGGTTCCGTTAATACAAAACACATGGGAGGAAAACTAGGAGGACAGTTTTTGACTGGTTTCAATGGCATTTACCTGTGGAATATTAGCATACAATATCATCAATGAGCAGCTGGATGTCAGCCAGCTACCAGTTTAGAAGCAACCCTGAAAACAATACGCTTTTGTAAGTTTGATATGTAGAGTTGATGGATGATGGCTGTATACTGGAGCAGCTGGCCATATAGGAAACTGAGACAAGTCTAGTCAAAAACACAAGATCTGCCCTAAGAACACCCTGAAGCACAATTAGCAGCCTAACTCTGGATTTCTGGAAAACAGAAAGAGCAAAACAAATTAATTTTTGGAACAATAATTACAGAGAAGTCTGTGCAAGCCAAGTTACACACAATTAAGTATCAAACACAGGACATTATTAACTTAAAGAAAAGCAAATGCATACATCTACATTGAACAAATTAAGTCAATGAAGACTCATCAAGCAGGTGGATACATCTATCAAAGTTCTTTACATTCCTCCTGGTTACAGTCAAGACTGATTATTAGAAATAGAACTGTAAAGCTAGTAGCATAAAAGGGAAAATATAATATCCTAATTTTTTTTGCTTTGTTTGTGTGTATTTAACTATCAGCCTTTGTCATATTTAACATACTAGGCTGGCTTTAATTGGCTAAACTTATGAAAAGGTTGGATTCCAGAATTTCAAAGTGCTAGTCTTTGAATTAAGGTAAGGAAGCTGTTTGCACTATGAACCATGTTTGGAAACTATATTCTTTTTTTTAAAATATATTTTATTGATTTTTTACAGAGAGGAAGGGAGAGGAATAGAGAGCCAGAAACATTGATGAGAAAGAAACATCTATCAGCTGCCTCCTGCACACCCCCACTGGGATGTGCCCGCAACCAAGGTACATGCCCTTGACCAGAATCGAACCTGGGACCCTTCAGTCCGCAGGCCGACGCTCTATCCACTGAGCCAAACGGGTTAAAGCTGGAAATTATATTCTTAATAACAATATTTTAAAAGTGGAATTAATCTAGAACATTAAGAGAAATGCAAAGTACTTTACATGGAGTTGTAAAATATAAAGTATATAAAATATATTGAAATTTACTTTGGAAACTGTAAATATAAGGGATTAAAATTAAAATTACAAATATAAATTAATCTGTATTTAAAAACTTTGATCTACATGACACACTCAAATGAGGTAATTCAGGACATTTTATTAAAGAGGTTATCTCTGAATAGTTATACATGAAACTGATAAGAAATGGGGCTAGCAACAATAGGAAGCACCTGATATACTTGTCTTCAAGGGGAAAGGAAAAGAATAATTCCTAGACTCTAGCACAAGTACCTATATGGAAAAGCCCCAAAGCCCAATCAACCAGAGCTGTGTTATGAGTACAGATATATAAAAAACGTGCAGCAATACAGGGAAGGGAGTAAATATGCAGCATCATTCTCTTCCCATCCTCTAATATCCTGTCAAGGGCCTTTCCAAGATTTTGTACTTATAATGATCACCTCTCTGTTCTAAGGCAGGATGGATGGAAGAGGTGCAGAAGGAATCTGGAAGAGCAAATATAATGGAAGAGCAAACATAAGGTATGTAGCAAACAGTTGGTCCCAGGGTAAGATTGTTATCCTGGGACCAAAAATACTAAAAAAAATACTGAAATAGATCATAGCAAAATACTCTACCAGTCTTAGTTAACATTAGAGTGATGTGGGTATTTAATAAAATAATTACTGTAAAATTCTTCTCCCGGGAAAATCTGGTTACTTTTCTTATCCTTCTTTAGTAATTTTTTTTTTTTTTTTACTGAAATTGTTGATATTATCTTGATGTATTCCACATGGCATGTTTGGTATTTTATCAACTTCATCATAGCGAAGAAATATAAAGCCATATATTTTTTACAATATATATTCAAGGAAGGAACAGAGGAAATAATTATGGAACACCTACTTGTGAAAAGCACTCCAAGAATTCAAATATGAGATTTGATAGTTTACAATTAGAGTCAAACATTGTAAATATAACTTAGACCAAGTTGTAGTAGAAGAGTCTCTAGCAAAATATTATTCATGCTGACTTTTCCTTATATCACCTAAATAGTATTTCTCTACTGAATTTGTTCTGTTTATGTTTATTGATAACTTTGTGTATAATGAGAATTATGAGATAAGAGAAAATATAAATTATAAAAAAACTAGAGGCCCAGTGCATGAAATTCGTACACTTGGGTCAGGGGGTTCCCTCAGCCCGGATTGCAAGAGGTTGCAGGCCAGGCTGAGGGACCCCACTGGTGCACAATCAGGGCCGGGGAGGGATGTGGGAGGTTGGTCAGCCAGGAGGAACCATGGGAGGGCTCCAGGGTGTGTCTGGCCCATCTCACTCAGTCCTGATTGGCTGGACCCCAGCAGCGAGCTAACCTACCGGTCGGAGCGTAAACCCCCTGGTCAGTGCACGTCATAGCGACTGGTCGACTGTCTGCCCCTGGTTGTCAGTGTACACCATAGCGAGTGGTTGAGCAGCCTTGGCATATCATTAGCATATTATGCTTTGATTGGTTGAATGGCCAACTGGATGACCAGACACTTAACATATTAGGCTTTTATTATATAGGATAATATTTTAGAATATCTTATTACCCCTACTTTGGATTATTTTAATCATTATAATTTATCTTTATTTTGTTAAAAATATCAACAATATTAAACTTTAATAATATAATAATTAAAACAATTTATGCAAAATGCAATAGATTATATAGTATTAAGAAAATAATCTACAAATAAAATAGTGTAATTATTTTCCAATGTCAATATAGAAAATTAGTAAATACATCAGGTGCAAATAAAAGTTTTTGTAGAAAATTATCATTGAAAAGACTGTATATAGTCTTAGCTGGTTTGGCTCAGTAGATAGAGCATTGGCCTGCAGACTGAAGGGTCCTGGGTTCCATTCTGGTAAAAGGTATCTGCTTCTTGTTTGCAGGCATGATCCTGGGCCGGAGGCAACCAATCGATGTGAGATGATGCTTCTCTCTCTGTGTTCCTCTCCCTTGCACGCTCTCTAAAAATCAATGGAAAAATATCCTTGGGTGAGGATTTTTAAAAATAATTTAAAAATAGTACTGCAGTTCCACCTTTAAAAACATGGAGTAAATAATTCCCCCTCTATTATTCCAATTAACTACCACTCGAAACCTGAAGACTGAAAGTTGGAGAGAAAAGGGAAGACTGACCAAGACTGAAGGAACAGAGGAAAAACACAAGAGAGTTCCCTGAGGTTTTCTTTAGCCCCAAATGTCCCAGAATTGGTTTTGGAAAAGTAGGGGACCAAAATACAATAGGTACACACAAAAATATGTTGTAACATAAGTCAGTTTTTTGAGAGAAAAATGGCCAGGGAAGCCCTAGCAAAAGAGAAAACTGTTAGACAATAAAAGCTGTAAAAAACTGTGGCCTCCAGCCCCAAGGCCACCAGCAAAGGCTAAGTGGAAAGCCTAGATGCTAGGCTCTCACAGGCATATTTATCCCCTGTGCTGGGTGCTATCAGGTAAAGCTAGAATAGGAACCAGGACTGTGTGGGCTGTTGTGTCTCCCCAAATTTATATGTTGAAGTCCTAACCCTGAGTACCTCAGAATGTGAATGTATTTGGAAATAAAGCCTTTAAAGTGATTAAGTTAAAATAGGGTCCTAGGACAGTTTTATTTTTTATAGCCCAAATCTTGAAACAACAAAAGTATCCCTTAATTGGTAGCTAGTTAAGCAAATACATACCATAGAATACTAGTCAATATTAAAAAGGAACAAATTATTGACACATGCAAAAATCTGGATGGATCTCAAAGGCCATGAGTTGAAAAAAAGCCAATGTCAAAAGGTCAGACACTGTGTGATTCCATTTATATAATATTGTCAAAATGACACAATTATAGAAATGGAAAACAGATTAGTGGTTGCCAGAGTTCACGGATGACTATAAAAGGTATAGCATGACAGAGTTCTTTGTGGTGATGGAATAATTCTGTATTTTGACAAGGTGGTGGCTACACAAATATACAGATGTAATAACATGACATAGTATACAAGCATACATATCCATTTTGCCAATCCCAATTTCCGGGTTTTGATAATTTAGTATAGTTATGTAAGATGTAATCACTGGAGAAAAAATGGATGGGAGGTAAATACAACCTCTATAATTTTTTTTACAACTTGTTTTGATTTCAAGTTATTTCAAAGGGGGAATCTAGGACTGGGGAGGGGAAACACTGCTGTGGACACACCACTCTGGAAGTAACTGAATAGCCAAGACACATGTTGGAATCCCAACCACCATTCCAGGTTTTAGAGCTTTGCGGAAGTCACATAAACTCTCTAAGCCTGAAAATAAATTTTAAAAATTAAATTTTCAAAATAAAAAGATTTTAAAGACTGACCACAGTTTTTTAAAGTTAATTTTAGAGCCTGAATGATATCACAAGAATTGGCAACCCTAATATTCCAGAAAATATTAGAAAAAAAATACCAGCAATATGATGAAGGCACACTATCTCAAAGACCTCTAGGATTTAAGATTATGTATATATATATATATATATATATATATATATATATATATATATATGATATATGATATGTAGATTAAAATGTAGGGCTCCTTCAGAATAAAGGTGGAAGGGAACAGATGTTTCTTAGTATATTCTACATTATTAAAATTATATTTTCACAGAAAACTGAATTATAGATCAGCAGAAATTAGGTAATATAAGCTACTGATTTCACTTAACTATCTGCCTTAGATAAGCACTATAAGTACCTAAATAAAAATCTAAATATGAATTACTTGAGCAGATGTACATTAGAGAAACATACATATACACAAACACTCTGAATATAAAATGAAAACTAAAACAAAAAGCGTTCTTCTCTATCAGAACCAGATAATTTAGAGAACCAGTCTCCAAATTTTCAGCCTTAGTAGAAAATGTAACATAATGTTATGCTAGGGTGTCTTGTCCAGAAAATAAAAACTACTCATTTCCAATTTCTTAGGGAAGCTTTTCCTTCCCATAGACTAGGTTACTCTTCCCTGTTAAATATTCCTATGAAACTTCACACTTCTTTTTAAACGTATTAAATTTATAAAATAACATTATGAATGGTTGCCTTTCTCAGTGGGCTGAAAAGATTTTTTGGGGGATGGACAAATACATATCTCTGTATAAGTACTGATTGATCTATCAAGCAATATATAGATGATTATAGATGATATTGATATAGATATAATGTAGTTATAGCTATATTTGTCTCATTAACTGATATCCCATAATACCTAACACAATGAATTGTATAGAGTTATATACTCAGATATGTGGAATAAATTATTTTCCCCATTTAACAGAGTAAACTCTAAAACTCATTAAGGAAGTTCCTATCCAAGGTCACAAACTAGCAACAGTAAAAGAAGTTCAAAAGTGAAGATAAAAACAAGAGGTTAAAAGTGAGGTTTAAAAGAAGAAAAAAAAAAAAAGGATGGAGGGATTTTAGTATTTAATATTTAGTTCACTCCAGCAAATCTTTATTAAGTGTTTATTATGTGCAAGCCAATGTGTTTGCTGCCTGGTCTTTTGAATTTAGGAATATTACAAATGTTACAGGCAGGAACCAGAAATAGTCGTGATTTCTCACTATGTGAGAACTTGAGGAAAATGGATGATTTTGGAGTTGACATTTAAATAAAAACAAATGCTTGTGTATTGATTTATGTCTTCTATTTCTGCACATGGATTTGTCTCTTTTTAATAAGCAGTATATAACACATAGACAATAGTTTTTATATAACTTAAAACCTAAATAATTAAAAATTAAATGTGTCTTACTGGAGTCTAGCAAATAAAATTCTCTTTCTATCTTTAAATTGAAGGTATGTAATAGGAAGTTAGGGGGAAGTTTATTAGACAATTAGTATGTCCTTTAAAGAAATCAACTATGTACCCTGATTCTCTTACTTAAAACAGCCAAAATTTTCCAATGTGTAAGTGAAAATTGAGATGCTTGAGTATGAATTCAGATAATGCAACTCAGCAAAAGTAACTCTGCATGAAGAGTCAGAGGCCTAAATTCTATTCTGTCATTGTCAAGGTCAGGAAGAAAGTTCCATGACAAATGTAATTTGGCTTTTCCAGGGTTTCTAGTTTCTCAACTGCACAATGATGGAATTCTTGCTTAATCTTTCTTGTCTGAATCCATTGGGTGTAATGAGGCACAGGAGAGCTGAGGAAGTAAATTACTCTCCATTCATCATTCATTTATTCACTAACTCACATATTCATTCATTTTTCACCAAACATTATCAAGCAAAGTATATTTGCTCAAAGATTAATAAAATGCTTTCCAGTGATACATACTAGTAGGTATATAGATAAATCCCTTTAAAAATCTGTACAAAGGATAGAACAACTAATTTTAAAGCAGTTAGAAAGGCTTCTACTTTGAAGCTTAACCCAAGACCTGGACTATGGTATTCATTTGTTAATTCCATACATTACTCAAGCATTTATTGAGTGCCAAACTTATGACAGGCACTGGGCCATGTGCTAGAGATACAAAATTTACTGCAAGCAGGCCTCTGCCATTAATAGTGTGGCTTACAACTAACAACAACATATTATATATTTGAGCACAGATTGTAGAGATATAGATTTGGATCATCCAACCCAAGCTAGAAGTCAGAGATCAGAAAAGGCATCAGAAACATGTGTTAATTGTGTTTTACCAATCCAAGATTAGGATTAGTTTGAGAGATTTCTACTTTCTCTCATAATAACACCTCAATTTATCCTGGAGTCCACTTTCCTGCCCTATCAATCCATGGTCTAAGCAGTGCTCCATCTGAACTCCAAAGGAATATATAGTGCCTTCAGCCAAGCCAATCACTGCATTATATCCTACGACCTACAGTGACTGACTTTCAACAGTGACCATATTATCCAGGTCTATAATCCCAGCAGTCCAGTTATACTAGTTGATTCAGGGATGGGCATAGGAACAAAATTAATTCATATACAGTGATCCTCAACATTTGCACAAATGTTACCAAGAAGAATCTGGATTTGAATATATTCTATTCTAGACTAGAGCCTGCTAGAAGCCATCCTATTGGTAACACGGGCTTGTTGCTGAAGGTCAACTGGAGGAAAGTACAACCAAGAGATGGAGGGAGCCAGGAAATAGGTGGGAACAACACAAAAGAAGCACTTGATGTAGAGAAAGTATTGACAGGGACAATTTAGGAGGGTGCATGAAGCAACCACTTTCTCCATAAATGTTTAAAAGATTTAAGGGGATTAAAGCAAAATTATGGTGCAGAATAACTTTTTTCAGGAAAGTGACAAAATGATTTTTGAAAGAGAATTGTTTTTAACTGTGTAGTAAATAAAATAAAAGAATATTGAAGACAGATAAATGAGTTGAAGAGCTGTTGATGGCATCCAGAAAGAAAGGTGAGTATCTAAACTCAGGTGAAAAGAAAGAAAAGACAAGGGGGTAAATAGCCAATAACACAGAGTTAGAATTAGCAGAATGTGGAGATTAGCAGGATATGGATACTGAGAATGATAGGATACAGGTTGAATTCCAAGTAGTCTCTTGGGAGGAAGAATAAATTATTAGATCAATCACCAAAATAGGAAGTATAAAAAAAGGAGCAAGCTTGGGTTAAAAAGATATTAAGTTCTCTTTCAATCATGTTAAACTTTAAGTATTTTGACTTATGCAAGTTAAAAGTCTCAATTGGTTATTTAAAAGTCATTGCAGGAGATAAGGTTTACAAATATTTTATAAATCAGTTGTAAACAGCTATCTATCTAGATGAGTTAAGATGGAATAAGTACATAATATAAGAGAAGTTAAGAATGTGATTTCAGGAAATAAAACAAGAAAATATAGTCAAAGAGCAAAGAGAACCTTGAGTCCTGGAAGCCATGGGAAGAGAAAATGAATGGTTTCAACAGAGAATAATCAATATTAATAAGTTAAATAAAATGAATTTTTAAAGATAAATAAATAACCATTGTATTTACAATAAACACATTTTTGGCAGTCTTGATGAAAGTTGATTTAGTGACAAGATGGATTTTTTTTTCACTGGATTAAGAACTAGGTGGGATGAAAAAAATGAAGACTTTGAGGTTGACTGATAGTTCAAGAACTATGGTAGTAAAAAAAAAAAAAGACATAGATCGTTGTGGATTGAAGAAAGATTTCGGTTTTAAATTTTTGTTTTCTTAAGAATGTAAGAGACAGGTATATTTTATGCTGCCTGGAAAAATCTAACAGAAAAAATATATAGTTGAAAATATGGGAAAGAAAAAGTATAGCTGATAGAGTGAGGTTCATGATGAGCAGGAGAAAATGAATTTCAAAACAAAAGATCAGAGGGTAGAATTAAAGATGGAAACAGAGATGGGTTCAGGGTTTACTGAGTTAGCTAGGCCTGGGTATGATGGTGGGGAGGGTATTGTGATGAGAAGGATACGGTAAAGATATGGAGAAATGGAGAGGTGTACCAACACAAGGAATTGAAGATAGTTCTTGTGCAATGAATGTATTTAAAGAGTGACAAATGAAAGAACAAATAATGTACTATTTGAACTGGAGATGTGGGGACAACTCGTATACCCAAAGTGAATGAAGGGGAAATTAGGCAAATGTAAGAGTGCATACAAAGATGAAGAAAAGTAACATACTTTGGCTTTAGCCAGTGGTACCAGATGCAAAGAGTTGAGAATAGCTTAGGGTAAATGATAGAAATAAGACTGAAGAACATTGCTATAGATGGATTATAAAAGTTTCTGGAGATAGATTGCTTTGCACTCAGAACTACAATAGATTGTGCATATTTTCACCTGTTCTAAAGAATTTGTAAGCAGAGGAAGAACAGTGTCAGATTTCCTTTTAGGAACATAACATCAGTATCTGGGAAAAAACTGATGAGTTGGGATGAAGAAAAATAAGGCTAGATTTCCAAGGCACTTTAGACAGACTCTACATTTGATAACTGAACAAATGTGAGTCATAAAGAAGGAGATCAGCAGAGCATGACTATAACAGAGAAAGAGAGCATTTTAGAAGGCATATATTAAATCAAAGCTCTCTCTAAAGTTCACCTAGATTCTCTGCTATAATAAAAATATGTTTATTTCAAACAGTTAATTCATAACGTAAAACTAGTGAGTGTATACCATTTATTTTAAAATCATTTTAAGTGCCTATGATATTCCATACACTCTACAAAGCACTGGAGATCTGAATAAAGCTCAATTTCTGTTTTTTAACACCTTCATAACCCTAGATTCTGGATTGTGATTCTAGGGCCTAGAAGAAAGACAGGAATAAGAATGAAACAATCTAATATTAGAAATATGTATTGCTGTATACATATGTGTGAGAGAAAAAAGAGTGCTTGACTACCTGTGTGTGCATGAGAAAAGGTTTCCCAAAATGAATTTGAATGGTGGTTTAGAGGATAAATTGTAGTTTTTATAGGCAAATAAAGGGAAGGTATGATAAGAAGAGTAGCAGGAAGAATATATATCACATTTGAACAGAATGAAATGTCTTCAAGTACAAGAGAGAGTTAGCAAGTGTTTTAAGGGTTTATTTATGGGGGAATATGCTGAAAAGGCAAAAGGAGTAGATATGAAATGTCTTAAATGCCATTCCATTGCCTTTTTCCCTATGATGATTATAATAATGATATTGATGATGGTGGTGATAATGTGGCTACAATTAATGTTTATCATGTGCTACCATATGCCAACAGTTGTGCTGCAGATTTATATAAATTAATTTTATTCTCCTAGTATTATAAGTCCAATATTAATATCATTTTAAGAGAAATGAGGCATGGAGGGGTTAAGTATATTGACCAAATTCACCAATCACTGGAGAATCTAGCATTGAAGCCAAGTTATAACATTAACCACTCAATCAGATCAGAGGAACAGAAATGGGGAAGACTTTATAATTTTAGGAAGATAATATAACTGACTTTCCTACTTGGAACAATTACTCTGCATTTGAAAAGATATGTTAAATATCAGAAACAGGTTATTAGAAATCTGCTGCAGTATTCCAGGCTGTCAAACATAAGAACATAACTATGGTAATGGTGGTGAAGATAAAGGGCAGATTTGAGACTATTTGAGAACTTAGAATTGGCAGTAGTTGTTGATTGATTAGGATTGTAAGGGTTGGAAAAAAAGGAAAAGGAGGATGATATTTAGGTTCCAAAGTAGGAAAAATAAATAGATGTGGTTTAGTAGGAGCAGATGAAGAACTTGGGACATATTAACTGTGAGTAACCTGTAAGATACCCAAACAAAACTCAGTAGGACACAATTATACAAACAGGGTGAATATCAAGAGAAAGCTTAGGGTTTTATATAGAGACTCAATAGTCATCAAAGTAGTACAGGTACTTGAAGATATGAGTGTGGACATAATTTTATAAACAAAATTATAGTAAAAAAAGAGCTAAAAATATCATTTGGGGATAGCTGACAAAATGATATGTAAATTAGAATTTTAAGGTAAAATAAGAGTTAAAATGAAAAAGAGAGGCGAGAAATGGTCCAGGAATAAGACATAGGAGGAAAAGACGGGCTGATTGTGAGGTCCAGGGTTCTAGGATTCCTAAGCAGTGTCCTTTAGAATTGGCCATGATGATGTCACCAGTGACCTGAAAGGAATCCCATGAAATGCACTAACTAGATACTCTTGGTGGTTTTACCAAAGTCTCTTCCATGAGCACCTCAGTGTTATTGAATCAAAAAGCTAGTTAATTGATGCACACAGATGTCAGCCAGGTAGCCAAGTTACCAGAGACACCCAGAAAATGTTCCCAGCCAGCCTCACCCCCAGATGGAGCTGTGTGCTCATCAGGAGAGCTATAAAATGGTGCAGCATGAAGTGGGAAAGTATCTCTTTAAATAAAACAGTCCGAAAGTTTGTCAAGGCAGCATTTTTCTACAGAGAGATGAGTGTTCTCTATTATACATTAATAAGTATTAAGTGAAATCCTACTCTGTGCCTTATGAAACACCTTCCAGTACTCACTGTGAGAGAGATAACCTGCTCAATAATCTCCCCTATTTAAATTATTTAGAAAAAAATCAATAGAATCTCCCATCTAATATGTAATCGATGTAGGATATATAACTTCATAAGAATTCTAATATTTGAAATACCATTCTTTTAAATAAAATGGAGGATAGAAAGTACAATTATAAAATTACATTGTTTTCTACAATCCAAACAAGGAATTGGTCTTCATTGCTCAAGGTCATTTTTAGCAGTCAATTGAGTGTTTGAATGAAGGAAGGTAAATCCATATACACAAACTTTAAATTTGCAGATTAACATGCAAATATATTCAAAGAACTGAAAAAAAAACCACAAAGTACATATGAATTTTTCAGAGTTATTAATATTTTATATGAAATTTGTATCTTTAGCAATTTCTTTTACAATCGGTACTATTAGATCTCATATTTATGTCTTTCATTCCATTTTTCTTGCTTTGAAATTTTTGATAGATTTACATGAAAATGACACCTTTGTTCCTTAGAAAATCATCTATGAGGTATTCTCTGCCCAGAATTACAATAATCCTATACTTGTGACATCTTAATCACCTCCAGGGCAACCAATTGTGAGATTTGAAACAGAGGATTAAAACTTCAAGTGGAAAATAAGAAGCAGGAATTGATGAGCTCTTTAAAAACAAAACCCAAAAAACGGAGGTTGTGTGTTTTTTTCCAAAAAAAAAAAATATATCCTGAGGAATAAGGAAAGATTTTCAAACAAGAATTTTGAATAATATAGAGAAAATACAGCAGAATGGTTATTCAAAGTTTCCCTTGGCATGTTAGTAGGTCTTTTAAAACTTACAGTGATGATCTAAATGTTTTGATAAAAATGAAAGTGTTAACAATGATAGGAACAAATACTATTAAATGCTTTTGGCTGTAACATATCATTTTCACTAGCCTGATGTCATTGCTGCAAAGGAAAATGAAATGAGAGAGACTTAATGATTGAATCATTGGAATGGAAGGAGGGGAAAAGGAAAGAAGAGAGGGAGGGAGAAGAAAAAAGGGACCCAGTCATGACCCTTATCTGTTATAGTGACTGCAAAAACATTTTTTGTGAGATATATAGAAACAGATGTGTAATAAGTTAAAATGTTTTATATTATTTAAAAATAAACTCTTCTTATAAAATGCATAGAAAGCAGCTGTTTATTTTTTAATATTGCTCGTTCTTCTGATTCTCATGAACCAAATTAACAGCTACACAGCAAAGAAAAATATATGGCCTTTGAACTAGATTCTCAGTCTCGTTCCAGTGGAACATGACATTAGTCACATAAAATTAACATAATTTATGGTTCAAGAACAATATAGTTGCACATCAAATATTTAAGTAACTTGCGATATAACACTAAGGTATACTATATATTATGAAAGTGTCTACAATGTTGATAGTTAAATTTTCATATTTATTTTGATATGTCGTCATTTATTGTATTTCATAATCAGTATAAAGTGGAATACAAAGAATCAAAGATGTATTCCAAATACTAGGTATACCAGTTAATAAATGGATTTTTTCAATAGATAGAGTTACACATATGTAATTTGATATGTATGCTATTTTGTTATATTGACAGCAAGCTTCAAAACTTCATATGTCAGATTTGCTGGAAGTGTTAACATCATAGATATTTTTATGCTTAAAAATGTCAATTTTGTGCTACAAAAAAGAGCATTTGTGGAAGTTTTAATTCATTATTTTGAAGAAAAAGTTATCGTATACTTCAGGAAGCTTATGGTGAACATGCTCCATCTCAAGATATTTGTAAACGCTGGTTTAAATGCTTTCAAAGTGATGATTTCAATGTGAAAGACAAAGAATGTCCAGGTCAACCAAAAAAGTTTGAAGACCAACAATTACAAGCATTATTAGATCAAGATGCATGTCAAACTCAAAAACAACTTACAGAAAGATTAAACGTTGCTCAGCAAACAATTTCTGATCATTTACAAGCAATGAGAAATATTTTAAAGGAAGGAAAATGGGTGCCACATCAACTGAATGAAAGACAAATGGAAAACCAAAAAGTCATCAGTAAAATGTTGTTTCAAAGACACGAAAGATAGTCTTTTTTGCATCGAATTGTGACTGGCCATGGAAAGTGGATTTATTTTGAGAATCCCAAATGCACAAAATCCTGGGTTGATCCAGGTCAACCATCAACATTGGCTGCAAGGCCAAATTGCTTTGGAAAGAAGATAATGCTCTGCGTTTGGTGGGATCAGGAAGGTGTAGTGTATTATGAGCTTCTAAAACCAGGTGAAACCATTAATACTGATCACTACTGACAATAAATAATCAATTTGAATCACGCTTTGGTCGTGAAATGACGAGAATGTGCCAGAAGACATGGCAAAGTAATTTTGCTTCATGATAATGCACCATCACACACTTCAAAACCAGTTAAAGACACGTTAAATATCTTGCCTGGAAAGTATTAACCCATCCTCTGTATTCACCAGACCTTGCTCCTTCAGATTACCACTTGTTCCGATTGATGGCACACGCACCTTCCGAGCAGCACTTCAAAATGTAAGAAGAAGTGGATCTCTGAATAGTTTGCCTCAAAACAAGAAAAGTTCTATTGGGACGGTATCCACAAATTACCTGAGAGATGGGGGAAATGTGTAGCTAGCGATGGACATTACTTTGAATAAAGCACCTTCGATTTTTCTCTTGAAATTGTCGTGTTTTCTTTGATTACAAAATCTGCCATTATTAACCGGTATACCCAGTATGTGGACATGAGACTTTCATTATTTCTCTAGTGAGATAATCAATAATATTTTGATCCAATTTAAATATGTACATTTTAGGATGTAGATAGAATTATGACAGATTTTATATATGTTGACTTTTTAAATTTAGGTACATGCACCTATTTTATAATCACATTCTGTGTAAAATAATTTATTAATTCAGACATATAGTATCCATTCTTCACATTTTAAAAATTGGTGTCATCATTATCTTATTTATTGAGTCACCTGAGAGAATGCTATGTTCACTGTCACCATGTTATTAAAGATATACTAATTTTAATTGAAATATGATGTTCTCCTAGAAATGTTATCTTAAACCTCAAACACATGATTGTGAGCATTAAACACTTTTAAAACATTTATCCTTTAGGTTTATATTTATGAACTCCTCATAATAATCATTTAGTTCTATCTTTATGATATTGAACAATTACAACTGGTATTTTTGTTAAATTTCTAATCTCCCTTCTTTTGTTTTTATTGGTTCTGTTAAGTAATCTATAAACTGCCATACACAACTACCTTTACTTGAATTAATTTCCTACTAAAATATTTCCCACAAATGTTAAATTATTTTAAAAATTAAAATAAGGGATTTGAATGCTTTGACATTTTTTTAAGAGTCTTAAATTAAGGGCAAATATTCCTTTCTGAGATATGTCTTTGCAAACAAAAAATTCTGGTATATAAATATGCTTATGAAAATTGAGAGTCATGTAAATGGGAACCTATGAATTAAAAGAGTAATGAAACCAAGGTGAAGCTTTGCACATGCAATTACAGTCCTATGTATTAGTTAGTATACCACAAAATGGAAGTCTTAATTTTGGCTCTAAATTTTGAATTAAAATAAAGCAGAGAGACAGTCTTAGATCATAATTCCTGAAACACAAAGACAAATAGTGGTATGAGAAAAGCATTTTTGAAATTTCATACTGGTCACACTTCTTGATGATTTTCTGCTCAATGTACATATTCTAGAATATGGAGACTTGTTACAATTTTTTTCATTGTGTTCCAATATCTCATTACCTTTAATTGAATGTATATCAATTGAGCTCCTGCAGTGTCCTTAGTCTTGCTATTATCTCTGAACTCTAGTGAGAGATCATTTTCTGAGACTCAGAGCTCCAACTTTGGCGTCATAAAGATGGGAGCAAGTCACTGAACCTCACGGGGTAGATGGTTACATTCTTCAACCTCTATCGTCTTAACTGAGTTCCACTGGCAGGGATGGAGGTTAGATGTCCGAGAAATTGTTTCCTTTACCTCCAAGCTTGTCTCTGAAGTATTCATTAGTACAGAATGTGCATATGAAGACAATCGTTAAATAATGTACTCCCCTCCCCAAGCCAACACCATAAAGAAGTTGAATTTGCTTCTGATAGAGTCTGATTTTCTCTAATTTGGTTGAACTCGGGGGGTTCAAGCACAAAAATATCACAGTGTTTACTAACTTTCTCAATCTCCAACCTCCTCCAGAAATTCCAGGCTCTCCACAATGTAGGCCTTGTACGTGGGTAGCTCTCTATACTCAACCCCAAAGCCCTGAGGGTTTATTAGAGGTCACGTACCAGATGCTGTGCATCAAATGGCTGAAATACGATAGTGAATGAGCCTCACAGCACATAGCATGCTGCTTCCTTTAAATCTAAAACCTCACTTGCAGACCCTTCAACTTTTAGGGCAGACTTTGTTTTCTTCTACTTATTTGTTTTCCTGAATATTTTTTAAACATTAAGAAATGCTTCCTCTGAAGAGAACAGATAGGAGGAACATGTTATAAAAGTCAAGACATTTTCATGAATCCCCCAACCACGTGTACAATTCTATAATACATCATCTGTATATTGTATAGCGAGTTCACCACCCAAAAACCTTATATCTAAGTAAGGTCATATTCATAGGTACCAGGGGTTAGGACTTAACCATATTTTGGAAAGGACACACTTTAATCCACAATACCTGATGTGGAGAATATGAAAACTTGCTGTTATATCCCTATAACAATTTTTAAATCCAAAATGTTTTCAAGTAAGTCTGTTTAAAAACAAATAACACTAATGAAAATTACCAAAACTCTCACATAAATACAATTTTCCACAGAAAAATCTTTTCTTAGTTTTATATTTTGAGAGTAATCTAAGAGGTGTATTTACTTCCCAGAGATAAAATACTTCAAGTTCATATGACACACCTTGATCCAAATTTGAGACCAAAGAGCTTTACTTAACGCCTTTGTTATATCTCCCTAACCTTTATTTATATCAAGAACTCCTATTTGCTTAGTATAATGCTCTCCAGGTCCATCCATGCAGTTGCAAATGGTAAGACTTCTTTTTAACAGCAGCATAGTATTCCATTGTGTACATGTACCAGTTTTTTAATCCACTAATTTGCTGATGGGCACTTATGCTAAGCGAAATAAGCCAGTAAGGGAAAGATAAATATCACATGATCTCATTCATTTCTGGAATATAATGAACAACATAAATTGATGAACAAAAATAGAACCAGAGACATAGATGCATAGAACAGACCGTCAAACCTCAGAGGGAAGGCAGGGGAGGGTGGGGTGGGGGGTGTAAGAGATGAACTAAAAGACTTGTATGCAAGCATATAAGCATAACCAATTGACACAGACAGTAGAGGGGCAAGGGCATGTGTTGGGGGGTGGGAGTGGCTGGGGAGAGGTTAATGGGGGAAAAAGGAGACATATGTAATATTTTAAACAATAAATAATTTAAATTATATATATCTATACATATCTATATATCTATATCTATATCTATATCTATATCTATATCTATATCTATATATAGATATAAATATATTCCTGCTCAGGGACAAAAGGTATGATAGACCAGAAGATAAGCCTCCCAGAACGTCCTTTAAGAGAGGATTTTGTCATTCCAGTTCTGGGGAGTGTGTTTGACGCAGAGCCTTCAGCTCTTTGCTCCCCGAGTTTGTCTCAACTGCAAATATCCCTTTTCCTGAGAGCCTGGCCTTCAACCATTTTAACTCCACGAGAGATGACGGGACTCAATTCCCGCCAGGTAGGCCAAGGTTTTATTGGGCCTGCATTGAATTTTGTTCCTATGCCAGATTCTGTTCTTCCCTCTTTTCTTCATAGATATGGACCACTAATAAAAAAGGTATATATCAAACTCTGTTTTAACATCTGCTTCCAGAGAATCTAACCTATGGAACAGAGAAAAGTGGAATAAGAATAGTCCCTAATTACTCCTTTATTAAACACAGTCACATAATTACTCATGTTACACAAGCAATCGTTTCAGTATGGACTTTGTTTCGCTACCATTTTAATTAATGCTATTGGCTGAGAATTGCATTTTAGGAACATTAAGAATTCAATAGATTGTTGTGGATTTCCTAAAGACCAGGTCAATATGCATTTAAAGACAAGGATATAATTAATGCACATAATAAGGTAGAAATAGTTTACAGGCAGGGCCTACTAAATATTTGCAAAATAATGTCAAACTATATACAGAAATATACTAAATATGTAATACATCATAATCCAGTTGAGTTTATTCCAGGCATGCAAGGGGAGTTTAGCCACTAGAAAATCAGTTAATGCAATTCACCACATTAATATATTAAAAAGTGACATCTCATAAATATAGAGTAAATATTTGTAAAAGTCAACAACCATTCCTAATAAAGGACATCTTTTAAAAACCCAAAGAAACATGGCATTTAGCTGTAAGATGTTGAAAAACACCTATTTCCTTTTTATAAAACGGTTGCATTCAAGTGTGTATTGGAAATTTTAGATCAGGGATTTTCAACCTCATTCCTATCAACATTTTGGGTCAGATAATTCTTTGTCCTAGAGCAAGCAGATCAAACTCAATGGCTAACACAGGCCAAATAAATTAGGTTTAAGTTTATGTGGGCTACAAAAAAACAAAAGCTTCAATTTTCATAGAGACTTAGATTTATTTCGATAGAGTCATGCTGAATACAAAGGGATGAAATAAATGAGTAATCATTAACATAAAATAATAGAACATTTTAATAAAAATTAATATTTTTCTTGAACATTAACTTACCAGACACTGAATAACTGCACAAATTAATAAGGGTAACACAAATAAACCCATTTTTCTTGTTCTCCGAAAGAGAAATATTTCCTGTTGCGCACACCAAACAAGTCAGTCCAAGATTAATGACATGGCAATTGGCTACTAAAAATATTTGCTGCTAGTATTAGTGGTGAGAAATGGTGCGCCTGTGAGTAAGGTGCGTAAGGGAAATAAATGCAAAAGGATTATAGTAATCAGTCATTAGCGAATGTTGTAGTTCTTTAGAACTAGAGGCCCGGTGCACAAAATCATGTATGGGTAGGGTCCCTAGGTCTGGCTGGTGATCAGGGCCGATCAGGTCCCCTGCCTCCCTGCCTCCCCACCTCCTCATTCCCTTGCTGCCCACACACCACCACTGCATGGTTCCTGCCTCCCAACCTCCCTGCCTCCTCCTTCCCTTGCTCTCTCAGTGCCCTGCCATCACTGCTAGTCACCTGCCATGTTCTGCACTGCCTCCTGGTGGTCAGCACACATCATAGCGAGTGAGCAAACTCCTGGTCTCCTGGTCAAACTCCCGAGGGGACAATTTGCATATCAGCCTTTTATTATATAGGATTATCTATAACAGGATATTGCAAAAATTAAGTAACGAAATTTTTATTAAAACATGTCTTATATACTGTTATATTGGCTGGGCTGCAAAAATACTCATTTTGGGCTGCATGCAGCCCATGGGCCAAAAATGTGACATCTTGTCCTAGA
Source organism: Plecotus auritus (assembly GCF_963455305.1). NCBI lineage: Eukaryota > Metazoa > Chordata > Mammalia > Chiroptera > Vespertilionidae > Plecotus > Plecotus auritus. Next base: position 28,916,184 of record NC_137775.1, on the reverse strand, counting down.
GGGTAGTGAACTGCAGGATGTTTAGCAGCATCCCTAGCATCTACCCACTCTTTTAGTGTAGCACACTTCCCAGTTGTAACTAGCAAATATATCTTCAAACATTTCCAAATGTTCCTGGGTGTAAATTTTTTACCAGTTTAGAATCATTTAGATAATACTGATGATGCTAAATAAGAAATAGAAGTATTGAAAAAAATAGTATTATCAATATAATTGCCTGTATGGAAATTCTAAAAAGCTATACTAATAAATCATAAAATTATTTAAATGAGGTTAGTATCCCATACAATACTAGTATGTTATTATTTAATGCACTAAATCAGTATACAAAAATTAGTTGTAGTATTAAACACTAACCACAATTACAAAGTGCACCTTTTAAAATACCATTTAAGATAGCAACAGAATTGACATAAGATATGTAAGGCTTTTATGAAAAAAAATTTTAAACGTTTTTCAATGACTCTTATAAAATTGTGAAACTGGATAAGGAATAAACAGAAAGACCACAATCCAGAATAAATAAAATAAAACATCTGTACATTTATAGAACTTGATATATTACACAGGGTGCATTGCACATTAGTGAGGAAATATGAACTTCTAAATGGTGCTAGAAAAAGTGGTTATACTTATTATAAAATTAAATAAAATGATATTTCTTCCTCATCCCATACATATAAAGCAATTAAGAGTAGATAAATCCTAAACATGAAAAGTAAATCTTTAAAAATTTAGAAAACTATATAATGAATAATGTTAAGACATTGGCAAGGAAAGATTGTTAAGTTATATAAAAATTGAAAACTGTATAAAGGTTTACATAAAATGTAAGAAGAAGATGAAAATAGAGAGAAGATATTTGCTGCTCATATGCTCATACTAAAACGATGATTAGTATATGGAATACGTAAAGAATTCCATATAAATAAAAGAGAAACATTCCCTTAGAAAAAAATGAACAAAAGATATAACCAGACAATTTCAATAGAGAGAAACGCAAATGGCAACTAACCATATAAATATGATCAGGCTTAATAGCAATGAGGGAAGTGCAAATTAAAATCACAGGGATAACTTTCTTATTATTAAATGCTGGGGAGACTATAGAGCAACCTAAAATTATATCTAATACTAAGGGGATAGGAAATTGGTTAATCTACTTTGTAATATCTTATGTAGTTGAATATTTAAATAACTATGAAATTCTATGCCCACTATATATTCTAGAATACAATTCAATTCTAAAATAGATAAACTGGTCCCAGCCCAAATCTAACCACTTGCCTATTTGTTTGTGGCCTTTCTGCTTGTTTGTTATGGAAATATTTTAAGTCATTATTCAAGTACCTATATAATAGTCTTGATGTTGCCTCTTGGAAATGAAAACCTAAAACATTTACTATTTGCCTTTTTTCCATTTTAGAGAAACTCTCATAATTAAGGAAATCTATACAGGATTGTGCCTAAGCATTATTGTTTATAAATAGTGGAAAATTAGAGACACCCAAAATATTTATTAATATGTAAATGGAGAAATAAAATACATTATTATACTGGAATATTACAAAAAGTTTAATAAATGGATGAAAGCTTTCATGTAAATATAGATGAAGCTTTAATACTATACCCCATGCAAAATAAAGCTGTAGAAATTTTTACCATTTATATAAAGTTAGAAATGAAATATAAAAGTATTTAAAAGCTAATAGTTTCAATAAAGGCATAAAGATATGCATAAAAATATTATATATTGTATTTTAATATTTACTACTATGAAATGAATAAAGATGCAATTGGAGAGTACTAAACATGGTGCTTCATTGTACTGGTGATATACAAAGCATGGTGCATTTCTCAAAAAAAAAAAAAAAAAGAATCTGACATTGACACATTACTATTAACTAAACTGGAGATTTTATTTTGTATTTACCAGTTTTTCCATAATGGTCTCTTTCTGTTTGAGGATCCAATTCAGGGGTTTCATGCAGCTGTAATTGGTTTTCAGTTGTCATCTCGCCTCCATCTCTGGTATCAATTTGCCTTTGTTTTCATGACCTTGACAATCTAGAAGTACTATCCTCTGCAATGTTCTGCAATGTGGGTTGTCTGATATTTTCTCCACTAGAGGCCCGGTGCATGAAATTCGTGCACGGGGGTGTGTGTCTCTCAATCCAGCCTGCACCCTCTCCAATCTGGGACCCCTCGAGGAATGTCTGACTGCCTGTTTAGGCCCCATCCATGTAGGATCAGACCTAAACGGGCAGTCGGACATCCCTCTCACAATCCAGAACTGCTGGCTCCCAACTGCTCGCCTGCCTGCCTTCCTGATTGCCCCTAACAGCTTCTGCCTGCCAGCCTGATCACCCCTAACCACTCCCCTGCCAGCCTGTTTGCCCCTAACTTCCCTCCCCTGCAGGACTGGTTACCCCTAACTTCCCTCCCCTGCAGGCCTGGACACCCCTAACTTCCCTCCCCTGCAGACCTGGTCACCTCTAACTGCCCTCCCCTGCAGACCTGGTCCCTCCCAACTGCCCTCCCCTGCAGGCCTGGGTCGCACCCAACTGCCTTTCCCTGAAGGCCTGGTTACCCCCAACTTCCCTCCTCTGCTGGCCTGGTCACCCCTAACTGCCCTCCCCTGCAGGCTTGATCGCCCCCAACTGCCCTCCCTTGCAGGCCTGGTCCCTCCCAACTGCCCTCCCCTGCTGGCCATCTTGTGGCAGCCATCTTGTGTCCACATGGAGGCAGTCATCTTTGACTACATGGGGGCAGCAGCAATCTTGTGTGTTGGAGTGACAGTCAATTTGCATATTATCCTTTTATTAGATAGGATTAGATAGGATAGAGGCCTAGTGCACACGAAGGGGGCCCGCTGGTTTGCCCTGAAGGTTGTCCAGGATCAGGGTGGGGGTTCCCTTGGGGCATGGGGCAGCCTGGGCAAGGGACCTGTGGTGGTTTGCAGGCCAGCCACGCCCCCCAGCGACCCAAGCGGAGGCCCTGGGATCTGGGATTTATTTATCTTCTATAATTGAAACTTTGTAGCCTTGAGCGGAGACCTGGGCCTGCCAGGGCAGGTGGAAAGCTTGGCTTCCTCCATTGCTGGGGGCAACCCAAGCCTCCTGCTCTCTCTGTGGCCACAGCCATGTTGGTTGGGTTAATTTGCACACTCGCTCCTGATTGGCTAGTGAGTGTGGCTTGTTGGTGTAGCGGAGGTACGGTCAATTTGCATATTACTCTTTTATTAGATAGGATGATTAAACCAGGGCTGTGGACTTTTGGAAGAAGTAGTGTAGAGGTGAACTGCCCTCTGTTCACATTATTTTGGGGACACATGAAACATGTCACTGTTTCCCTAGTTGTTTCATCTCTTATTAGGATAGTTTTTCACAGGTTTTACACTACACAGTTACTCTTCGCTTTCCCTACTCTGTTCTTTGGAAATGAGGAGTTGAGAACCTAGTCCACCCTCAAGTCTGGTGGTAGTGGCCTGGGGTGCAGATGTTTGTCTCAGCAGGAAATTAAGTGCCACGTCCTGGCGTATGTGTGTATGCATGGGTTAATGGATACATAAAGTGCTTTTGAAAGACAATTAAAATTAAAGCAACTCAGTTCTTAAAGGGTGGAATCAAGTAGTTTATTTCCATTAATTATTACTCAAAATAGTATTAATGTATCAAATTAATATTACGTATTCAATTTTTAGTCCTCATGGAGCAATTGAAGTGGTAAAGTGTAACATTAACTGACATAATTCTAGATAAGAATAATTGATGTTAAAAGTCAGTGTAGACTTTTTTCAAATGAAAGGCATTTTAAGTAAATGTATTGTTCCATTGTTTTTTTCTTGATAGTGATGTGTATATTTCATGTCATGGTCCTTGAGGTTCTTTTCTTTCCACTTAAAGTAACACAGCATGCAATTTATAGTACACTGCATCTAGCTACACTTTCTGTTTACTACAAAAATGTTTTTTCTAATGAGTATTTCAGTTAAGCTTGTGTTTATGAGAATACTGGCAAAAAAAAGATGAAAACTTGAAAAATGCAGTATTCTTTGAAGCTTAATAGAAAAAGAACTCTCCAAACTGTCAGGTTTTAGTGGCAGGTACTGGAGGGCTCAGCAGTCTTTAACAGCTCTATGAGTTATTTTTACTCCATTGTCTTAAAAAAGTAATTTATTTTCTATGGTTTGTTTACATTCTCATGTATATAAGTTGTCCCAAAGAAATGCATACATGCACTATGAATAATTATCAAGGCAGTGTTTATTAAAATACATTTCATTTTCAAAATGGAGCTCTCAGCTGTAAAAATGTGTATACATCTTTTGGGACATCCTGCATACTCAGCAATTTGGAGGAAATCCGTTAGTGGAAGGAGCACAAGCATTGAAGTCAGACATTTGGTTTCCTTCTCTGCCAATTAATATCCTTGGGACTTCATGCAATTTAAGTTGCTTTGTATCATTTTCCACATTTGCAAAATAAGGTGAATAGTTTCTGACTTTATGAAGTTGTTATAAAGTTAGAAAACAATGCTTGAGAAGTACTGAGTGAGCCCATGCCTTAGAATCAGAGAGGCCAGTGTTCATATCCTAGCAGAGCCACTTATTTTCTCCTTGTCCTTTGGAAAAGTTCCTTAACTTTGACATTGTTCTCCTCTTGAGGCAGTATATGTCTCATTGTTGGAGACAACAGTCTCATTGTTGGTGGCAAAAGGTATAAACCCCTAGTAGAAGTCCTGATTATGTGGCTGCTTACAATTTCATTTTCCCTTTCCATCTTCCTCATCTAAAATACAAATTATTCACAATTTAGATATTTATTTAAAAATATTGGCAAAATGCTATGTGCCAATTCACAATATTAGTAACTCTTAAACTAATGAATAAATAAAGACAAGGTAGAACTAGTTTTATAAATGATGCATTAAAACCATGGCATAATATAAGACAGCTGTGCTGGAGAGTCAAGTAAAATTGGCTATTTATTTTGCTAACTCATGTGTGTCCTTTCTGCTTAGAAAGGATTTAAAATGGACCCTGGCTTGGACTGATATTAGGGAAATCTGTGTTTCATTTCTGGCATGGCCATTTGCAGTCTGTATATCTGATAATAAGGCACTGAACCACTCTGAGCCAGTTTCCTAATCTCTAACCAGCAATACAAATTTTTGCAAGGGTTGTTGCAAAAATTACATTAGATATAATCCTATCTAATAAAAGAGTAATATGCAAATTGATCATCATTCCAACACACAAGATGGCCGCCCCATGTGGTCAAAGATGGCTGCCTCCATGTGGACAAAAGATGGCCGCCACAAGATGGCCAGCAGGGGAGGGCAGTTGCAGGGGACCAGGCCTGCAGGGGAGAGCAATTAGGGGCAATCAGGCTGGCAGGGGAGGGCAGCTGGGGGGGACCAGGCCTGCAGGGGAGGGCAGTTGAGGGGAACCAGGCTTGCAGGGGAGGGCAGTTAGGGGTGACCAGGCTGGCAGGGGAGGGCAGTTAGGGGCAATAAGGCCGACAGGGGAGCAGTTAGGCATCGATCAGGCTGACAGGGGAGTGGTATAGGGAGTGATCAGGCTGGCAGGCAGAAGTGGTTAGGGGCAATCAGGCAGGCAGGCAGGCAAGTGGTTGGGAGCCAGCAGTCCTGGATTGTGAGAGGGATGTCTGACTGCAGTCGGACATCCCTTGAGGGGTCCCAGATTGAAAAGGGTGCAGGCTGGGCTGAGGGACATCCCTCGAGGGGTCCCAGATTGAAAAGGGTGCAGGCTGGGCTGAGGGACACCACCCCTGCCCCCCGTGCACAAATTTCATGCACCAGGCCTCTAGTATAATATATAATTAATATATAACCATAGGCAATGCATAATTATGTGCTTGGCAACTCTAAGGAGTTATTCATGATTACTGATGATATTATATTTTCTTGGGTTCTTTCTATTTTGTTTCTGTGGGTAGAATACAGAGCTAAAGGCTAAATAAATTTTATAAAGGAGGTTCTTAACATTTTCGTTTTTGAGTCTTTGTTCTTTTCCAGCACGAAGTTTCAGGTGTTCCATCTCGCCAAGCCCTCTGCCTGGAGTGGTGTGGGCCGCACTGACAGTGGCCTGGCTAACCACCAGCTTACCAGGAGGGGAACTTGCTTAATTGCCTGAATTCTGGCTTCACAAAGCAGCTTTCACACCTAAAGCTGGAGAGCTCACATCTGTGGCTGTCAGGCTTTCTGCCTTGCAGATGAAGAAATCAGCTGTGCCTGGTCCCCACAGGATACCCAGGGGGTCCAAGCCTCATGCATAAAGTCAAAACACACAAGCTCATTTCCATATAGAATACAAATAACATATTCATTTAATCAGATAACTCCCGAAAGTTACTGCACATATTATTTTAAGCTCCCGTGCAGGTAATTACAATCCTGCTTAGGAAAAATCGATGAAGCCATTAGATCAAAACCAAATTCCTTTCCCTTTTATTTGCACATGTGTCTTCTCTATGCACATTCACAGGTTCTTAAATACACTCACCCCGAACAATTTTTCTCTTTAATGTTGAGGTAATGTATGGTATTACCTCAGGCTATGTTCTGTGTGTATTCATGTGTATGCGTGTATTTGTTGGTGTGTGTGCACATGCATAGAAAAGAAATGGGAGGAGTGAGATTAGCTTTTACAGATATAAGCGTGTTGTTCATTTTATAGCTGTAAAGTGTATATTTGTATTGCTGTGCCATCAAAAGAATCACTGGTTGCTGATAAGCTGCAAGAATCCAGGGGATGCTCTGCAGCGAAGGCCCATGCCTGACTTCACATCTGAGAGCACCAACAGGGTTCTAATAATGACACCTCTGATGGTGAGATTTTAATTACTCAGCAACTGCTCAGCACAGCAGCTCCATAAATAGGGGAGAATGCACATCTTGGGCAGCTTTACAAATTTCCATTACCACCAATTGTGGTGGCTTTGTACTGTTTCAGCTTAGCTAAGCTGCAACTACATTTCCCCAGAATTTCCTTCCCTGCATGATTCCTGGTTAGGGTTTGCCACATAAAATATTTGTGCAAGATGTGGAATGGAGAAATAGAAGTAAACCAGCAGTCATTACACCCCGAGGGCCTCTGAGGGGGGCATGGCCGCTGCCCTCACACACAGTGGCACTGATGGGCTGGCGCACTTTGAAGGTGTGAAGCAGCAGTCGAGTCCACAGCTATGGCAACTTCACCAGGATCTCCTCCTCCAGAATCCTCATTCCTCGGCCAGAAATTTGGGCAGCTCTGTGGGCCCAATAAAGATGCTGGGTTTGTTTGTTTGTTTGTTTGTTTGTTTGTTTAGTTTTCTTTAATTGCAGAGAGAGGAAGGGAGAGGGAGAGAGATAGAAACATCTGTGATGGGAGAGAATCATTGATCAGCTGCCTCCTGCATGCCCCCTACTGGGGATTCAGCCTGCAACCCAGGCCTGTGCCCTGACCAGGAATCGAACCCTGACCTCCTGGTTTATAGGTCGACACTCAACCACTGAGCACTACCAGCCAGGTGATATGCTGTTTTTAACCACTTTGCATCAACATCCATTTCCAAATCCATTCTGACCTAAGTCTCCTGGTATCAGTAGTCTATATCAGAGGGTGAAATTCAAAGCCAACATAATAATTACAATTTACTGTCTCTTGAGTATGTTTCACAAATTACACATAGGTGCTCCACAATGTCATCCAAAGTATGACTCCTACCATCAACATTTTTTATCAGCATGGAGTGCTTCTATTAATGGTTGGTAGTTCTATTGTCTTTTAAAAGTCTTGCTGTCATTGTTATGGTTGTTATTTTAAACATAGTAGGAGGAGAGCAGGTGTCCCAACAAAATAAGACATGAATTAGCAATGTTCAACTTGTAGCTACTTCAATCAGGGCCTGCTTACATGTAGGTATTAATTATTATGCGGCATGCTTTTCAAGTGTCAACTGAGAAATCCTCCTGACCCAACTCCCAGGTGTTCAGAAAATATTTTCAGAGGAGCTGTAATGTCTTTACTGCCAGTCTGTAACAATGTATTTTTCATTATCATAGCGATGCCTCCCTTTTTGTTAAAGATTTGTCATTCCTGAAAACCCCTAACAAAGTGCCAAATATGCTGGCAGAATTAATACTGCTACCACCTTGGAAGAAATTAATTTTACAAATTAATAGTTTTTATTTTGAAAAGCTGACATAGAAGAACTGAAACACAGGACAAGAATGTAGATTGTGAGGAGAAATGGATGGAGGTGGGACTTTGGTCACTGCCCAGATAGTGAGTCCTGATAAATACTGGACAGCGTAGTCTTTTATGGTTTATAGACATTAATCTTTTTCAGTATACTTTTGTTACTCCTTGGTCATTATGGGGAGGGCTTGTCTTACAGTAACAGAAGAGCAGGGGGAGCATTTTTCTTAACTTGCATTATTACCTCATTTGTTTATCAGAAACCTACGTGGTATCTTCACTTTGCTTACTAATGGCTCAAATGGAATATGCCAATAAGCCATTATGGAGTTGAAGGATAAGGTCAGTCTTGGTGGTAGTGGTGGGACACCTCCCATGGCAGAGAGCAGAGAGGAAGCAAACTTTCTGTTGACTCTTATAAGGACATAAAACCCATCATCTAACTATATTTATCTCCCAAAGACCCGACCTTCAATACCTTCACATTGGGAGATAAGAGTTTCAATATATAAATTTTATGGAGTCACAAACACTCAGTCCATAACATCAAGAAAACAATAAATGGAAGGGTAAAACTTCTAAAAACTGAATATTTTCTATAAGCACTCAGCAATCTTCCAAGTCTGATTGCCCATATCATACCACACACTCCCATTTCCCATCTCTGCTTCACAACAAATTCCTCTTGAAAGAAATGTTTATAATTCCGGTTTCCATTTCCCACCTCATATATATCATTTATTTGTCAATCCTCTTTAGTAAGGCTTCCCCACTTTATTGAGCAAGATCTTGAAAAGATAACCAATAACATCCCTGATATCTACCAACGTCTACTTATGTCCCTTGAACAAGACCCCTTACTGAAAGCTGTTTTCCTCTGTCACTTCATTGGTGTTATTCTTACCTCAACAGCCTGTCTTCCTGGTCTCCGTTGGGATATGTCATCCTCTGAAGGACGCAGTATTCTAAAGAGATCACCCCTTTCCTTTTCTAGATACTTTCACATGATCTCATTTAGACTCATGATTGTAAATATTTTTTTTTGTGCCAGTAACTCTCAAAACTGGATCTCCAGTACCAACTTCTTTGAACTCCAGATGCACTTTGAAATATATTTGGCTGAATACTTGACATCTTAATCTTAACATAGGCAAAAAATATTGAAATATTGATTTTACCTCCAAACTTGCCCTTTTCCCAGCCTTCCTCAACCCATTTAAACAACAAATAACTTGAACTCTAAAATTAATCTTTGATACCTCCCTTTCCCTTACACTGTTATCCAATGTAAGCCTTAAATGTTGTCAACTTGCTCTCAAGATATATGAATTCATCATATTTTTCCTCAAATAAACAAATTAGATATACCCGCATATGGGGCCTATGCTATTGGAATATTCTTCTAGCAGGTCTCCCTGCTTCCTTTCAACTCAATTCCCTAAAAAAGCAGCTAAAGTGACATTTTTAATTAAAAAGTAACTCAGATGATACTCCTTTGCTTAAAAAGTCTCCCATTTGCTTCCTAACAAACTTAGAATAAAATCCAAGTTTTAGATTTAAGCCTTGTTAGTTTGAGTTTTCCCAGAAACAGATCCTAAGACTTTTATTTTATTTTTATTTATTTTTAAAATATATTTTTATTGATTTCAGAGAGGAAGGGAGAGGGAAAGAGAGATAGAAACATCAATGATGAGAGAGAATCATTGATTGGCTGCTTCCTTCACACCCCATACTAGAGATTGAGACTGCAACCTGGGCATATGCCCTGACCAGGTCATCAAACCAGTGATCTCTTGGTTCCTGGGTCGACACTCAACCATTGAGCCACACCCGGTTCAAGGATCCTGAGACTTTTAAAAGACTGCGTGGAACATGCTTCAGAGTGTCCTACTACGGAGCATGAAAGCTGCTATGGCCTGAATGTTTGCATCCCATCAAAATGTATATGTTTAAAGCCTAATCCCAATGTAATGGTATGTGGAGGTCAGGCCTTTGGGAGACAAATAGATCATGAGGGTAGAGCTGTCAAGATGGGATAGATGTCCTTATAAGACGAGACACAAGAGCCCTGACTGGCATTGCTCAGTGGTTAGAGTGTCAGCCGACGCTCTGAAGGGTCTTGGGTTCAATTCTAGGTCTACCAGGATAAGGGCACTTACCTGGTTTGCAAGTTCATTTCCCTGCCTCTGTCAGGGTGCATGTGGGAGGCAACCAACCAATGTCTTTCTCTCACATTTATGTGTCTATCTTACAACGATGTTTCTCCCTTCCTCCTTCCCTCCCACTCTTCCACTCTCTCTAAAAATCAATGGAAAAAAATATCCTCAGGTGAGGATTAACAAACAAACAAAAAAAAATAGAAAAGAGGAGAGAAGCAAGAGAAATGATCTTGCTCTTCCATATGGAAGGATGCAGCAATAGGCAGTTTTTGGCAAACCAGGGAGAGGGCTCTCAATTATATCATTTATATCAGCACCTTGATCTGGGACTTCCAGACCCCAGAACTGTGAAGAAATAATGTTTGCTTTTTAAACACACAGTCTATGGTATTTTTTACAGCAGCCCTAACTGATGAAGACACTCCTGCCATTCATTAAAATATATATTTTGACTCCCATGATTCTTTGGTCAAAGGCTGCACTCTTGTACTTTTCAGACTGCTCAGCTTTCCAGAGAGGACAATCTTTCAGCAAAGAAGAATCGTAGGTATAGGATGTTATATATCTACTAGTATATGGAGACTGTGAGTGTGAAGGAAACATAGCATTTGAGATTGTCTGCTACACATGATTTCAAAAACAAAACAAACAAACAAAAAAACAACATAGCTTGCCTATGACTCTTTGACCACAAATTTCTTGCATGTCCCTTCTTTCCCTGTCACCTTGATTTCTTTCTACTCATAAATGCACCAGCTGGTTTCTGCTTTCTAGCCTAAGCATTAGTTTGTCACTCTAAAAGACTTTCTCTTCCTATAGATTTCTGATTTAGTGTCTAGTTCTGAAAGAACCCTTTTCAGTTTCTCCCTATTAATGCTTCCTTTAATACTATTGAGTCCTTTGTTTAGTTGCCATTACTTCTGTACTAGAATACAATTTTCCTAACATTAAGGGCTTTAGCCACTATTATTTCAGAACAAATGTTAAATTTAGAGATGAATGTTTGTAGAATGCATTTTTATGTTCATTTTTATGAAGAAGGTAAGAGATGTTATGGATTAAGAGATGATGGCAAGAAGAGAGGACTCCAGTAATCCACATCCCTGGCCCCACAATCTGCTGGCTGTTGATGTTCAGCAGATAATGAACCTCTCTGTACCTCATTCACTTGGATAGGATAACAATAGTGCCCACCTAATGAGGCTGTTATGTGTAAATCACATTAGTAGTGCTTAGAATAGTCTTGTTCATGACAAACACTTTAGAGAGAGATAGAAGCACCTATCCTATCTAATAAAAGAGTAATATGCAGCCCTGACTGGTTTGGCTCAGTGGATAGAGCGTCGGCCTACAGACTGAAAGGTCCCAGGTTCGATTCCGGTTAAGGGCATGTACCTGGGTTTTGGGCACATCCCCAGTGGGAGGTGTGCAGGAGGCAGTTGATCGATGTTTCTCTCTCATCGATGTTTCTAACTATCTATCCTGTCCCTTTCCTCTCTGTAAGAAATCAATAAAATATTTTTTTTAAAAAAAGAGTAATATGCAAATTGACTGTACCTCTGCTACACCCACAAGCCATGCCAATCAGCCAATCAGGAGCAATTATGCAAATTAACCCAACCAAGATGGCTGCAGCCATGGAGAGAGCAGGAGGCTTGAGTTGTCCCTGGCGATGGAGGAAGCCAAGTTTCCCCAGCCCTAGCCTGCCTTGGCTCTGCTGAAGGCTACAAAGTTTCAATTATAGAAGATAAATAAATCCCAGATACCTGGGCCTCCACATGGGCCACCGGGGGGTGTGGCCAGCCTGCAAACCACCACAGGCCCCTCGCCCAGGCCGCCCCATGCCCCAAGGGAACCCCCACCCTGATCTGGGACACCCTTCAGGTAAAACCAGCGGGCCCCCACCTGTGTGCACCAGGCCTCTATCCTATCTAATAAAAGAATAATATGCAAATTGACTGTCACTCCAACACACAAGATGGCTGCCCCCATGTGGACACAAGATGGCCACCACAAGATGGCCAACAGGAGAGGGCAGTTGGGAGGGACCAGGCCTGCAAGGGAGGACAGTTGGGGATGATCAAGCCTGCAGGGGAAGGCAGTTGGGGGTGACCAGGCCAGCAGAGGAGGGAAGTTGGGGGCGACCGGGCCTGCAGGGAAGGGCAGTTGGGGGGGACCCAGGCCTGCAGGGGAGAGCAGTTGTGGGGGGACCAGACCTGCAGGGGAGGGCAGTTAGGGGTGACCAGGCTGGCAGGGGAGGGCAGTTAGGGGTGACCAGGCCTGCAGGGGAGGGTAGTTAGGGGCAAACAGGCTGGCAGGGGAGCAGTAAGGCAACAATCAGGCCAGCAGGGGAGTGGTTAGGGGGTGATCAGGCTGGCAGGCAGAAGTGTTTAGGGGCAATCAGGAAGGTGGACAGGTGAGCAGTTGGGAGCCAGCAGTCCTGGATTGTGAGAGGGATGTCTGACTGCCCATTTAGGCCCGATCCCGGCAGGATCAGGCCTAAACGGGCAGTGGGACATCCCTCGAGGGGTCCCAGATTGGAGAGGGTGCAGGCTGGGTGAGGGACACCCCCCTCCCGTGCATGAATTTCGTGCACCGGGCCTCTAGTATTTAATAATTGGATTGAATGTAGACAATGTTATACGTTTAAGTATCAAAATAAGAATATAATTTCAAAAATTGAAATATTGAGATATAAAAATATTTTCTTTAGAAATATAGAGCTAATTAGCAAAAGAAACAGATCAGATAAATGCTCCAGGAAACAAATTTGGGAATAGAAAGACATACATTAAAGTAGAAATTAGTTGATTTATTTAACACTAGAGGCCCAGCGTGTATAGCGTCCCCTAGTCCTAGCTTGCCATCAGGGCCATGTCTGCCACCCTGTGATGCCTCGTACACTCCACAGACACTGCTGGGGCCCCACCCCAACCACCACCCTGCCCACCGCCCCACCCACCATGAGAGCCACTGCTCATTTGCTCATGACACCATTACGGCGTCATGACCACAGGCCTTTTATGATATAGATTACACTGGTATAATTGAGATTAGCATATTTTAAAAAAAATTACACTAATTAAATAAAAATATTTTAAAATAAACTGAATGCAATGAAGAAAAACCACAGGCTGAAAGGAAACATTTGCAAAAACAGATCTGATAAAGGTCTGTTATCCATAATACACAAAGAACTCTTAAGACTCAACATTAAAAAAACAAACAACCTACTTTTTAAAAATGAGCCAAAGGTCTTAAGAGACACATAACCAAAAAAATATATACAGATGTCAAGCATGTAAAAAGATGCTTCATATCATATGTTATCTCATTGACATTTCTCTGATAACTTGTTCACTGCAAAACACGTTGAAATTTTACAATAATGAAATGCATAATATAGAAAATGAGGCCTTATTTATTAAATAGTTGATTTTAATGTAATTTTGTTATAATATATTCATTTCAATTTTTGCTATGTGTATTCTGTATTCATTTAGCAAACACTGTTTTTCCCCTTGCCCCAGGCATTGTGCAAGACACTTGACTCAAAACAATAAGAAAGAATAGACATTTTCCCTACTCACATGAAAACTCAGCTTGGTGAGAAAGATGTGTTAATTTAATAATAATATTCATAATGGCGAGTCACAATTTGATAGTTGTTGGAAAGGAAAGGTAACTTAGTAAATCATTAGAGATACTTGCCATAATTTAGTATGATCCAAAAAAAGCAAAGCTATTATTACTATTCAAAATTATGATTAGATACTATTCAAGAATGTAAGTTTTTCTATTAAAATAATTTGAATATATGTCCTACAAGTGCATGTAAATCTACATCACTTTTTAAATTTGTAAGTACAAATTTTGGATATTAGTAAACTATTTCAAAATACAATCTTTGATTATAGCATAAGTATAAGAATCCACCTCATTTGACATCTACTATCTGTATACTTCCTGACTCCTGCCTATTTCTTGATTTTGGTTACCTGCCTAATTATTCTTCACCCCTAATGATGCTTAACCATTGTCTAACTGGATTTCCCCATAAGGCACTCCTATGTCTAGCAAATGTTTTTGGCTTTTTGTTTTGTTTTTGTTTTTAAAAATTTTGTTTTGTCTTTTAATGTATGGTCTGTTTTACTATGACAAGCTCTCCACTTCCTTAAGATAAATAATAGTACCCTGCCTCCAATGTCCTTGGACCAGGAATGGTCCACCTCTCTTTGTGACTGCCCAGTGAGTCTGATTCCTCCTTTAGTTCTTTCCTACAGCAACTTGAGAATAGATGCTTGCAATTAATTTTAATTTCCCTTTTAAAAAGTTAATATTTATTGAAATCCCTGTTCCTGTAGCCACTGGGTTCACAAAGTTCAGTAAAAATATTTCATGATGCCTGAAATATCAGGGCACACCACCTTGTGATATATAAAAGTTTGTCAAGATTTTTTTTCTAAAATATTTCAAAGATCTGAGATCCTAAAATGGATTAATACATTTTTGAATCATCTCTCAACTGTTTAATAGTTGAACAAAGCATGTAAGTGCCTACAATGAGTCACACACGTTAGTTTTTCAAAAACAAATATAACGTAAATTGAGCCCTGGAAGTCCAGTTTTACTAGATAAATAAATAAAACATCATATGACACCTTTAATGATACAAATAAATATATAAATGATTTTATCAGACCAAGATCAGGAAAGGCTCAATATCACAGCAACCCTCATATTTTACACTCTCACAACACTCATCTGTACACACTGCACCACTTCAAATTGCTATATTTCATTCTGGTTGTTGCCTCTGCTCAGATGCTTACTCTTCTCTGCTCTTTCTGGAAAACAACTATTCAATTTGCAAAGCCACAGATGTGTTTGAACTAATCTGTGCACAGACGGCAGAGGGAAAGGAATAGAGAGAAGAAGGAAAGGAAGAGTATAAACAACACAGGAGCCAGATTATGGAGGGTTTCATATGTCATTTTATTTTTAATTTTTTTATGTATTGATTTTATAGAGATAGAGAGACAAGGAGAGATTAGCTGTTCCACTTCCTTATGCTTTCACTGGTTGATTCTTTATGTGCTCTGACCAGGTATTGAACTTCCACCCTTGGTATACCGGGATGATGCTCTAATCAATTGAGCTACCTGGCCAGGACCTCTTATGCAATTTCAGATAGAGATCTTAAAGGTGTTTTTGTTGTTGTTGTTGTTGTTGTTGTTTTTAGTTTTTTGTTGTTTTTTTTTAGAATAGTCAAGCGCTATTGAATGTTTGTAGCCAGATGTGATATTTACCAATGATATATCTGACATCAATTTAGAAAATATATTGAAGGTTAAAACAAGGCTAGAACTCCCATTGCAATCTTTCAGCAGTTGAACAGAAAGGAGTTGACCAATTTGGTAGAACTAAAGCAGTGACAGGTGAAGGATTACAGGGAATATTCAAGAGACATTCTACAGTGTATTTTCATATCTTCGATTGTTTGGATGTGTGTCATGTGGTTGAGGAAGGCTTCAAATAAGTGTGATGTAGGAAATTATAATTGAGAAGTAACAAGGCATTTAAGTGTCAAGTATGTTTTCTGTTACCTTTCAGGGGGATATTAGCAAAAAAAAAAAAAACACTCAAAAAACTAAATTGAAAAATAGACTTCTGAAAGAGAGTTCTGCAAAAGAAAAATACATGACAAAAGGGATAAAGAGCCAGAAAGCATTTGAATTTGGGGACATCATGTCATTTTCTTAACAAAACAAAATGACTCTGTTGGGGCTTTAAGGATAAGTGAGATTTCAGGGTCAAAGAAAAATAGTTAAAAATATATGGAGACCAATAACTTGGACATGTGTCTTAGTGGGAATCATTTTCATCAGAATTAATGAAATAATATTCATGGGATGTACCATTATGTTTTGGGGGCATGGGTCTTGAAATAAGATACACTGAAGTACAAATTATGAGTCTCATTTCATATTTTTAAAAAAATTTGAACAAGATTCTCAGTCTTAAAATCTCAGTTTCCTAATACAAGATAATAGTACATACCTATGATACATAGCAAGCACTGAATATGTGCTATAATTATATGAAACAATGTAAACTGTCAAGCTCTACATAACAGTATTATTATTAACATTAACAATATTTGGTTCTAGTAAAAGACAATGAATTTTAAAAAAATATTGCTGCTCTCAAATTTAAAAAAAATACCATAATTGATATTCCTACTTGACTATAATCCCTATATAGTTACTGGAACTTCTTCCTCCACTTTTTCTTTATTATTATGTAGATGCTACAAACCAGGTAAATAGAAGACTGTTAAACTGTTGTGCAATATAAATGCAAATATTTCAATCCTCCATTCAGCTTATTGCAAGATATATTAAAAACATTTCACGTCACTAACAGTATAACTCACCTAAAAGCATATGTAACTCCCTCTCTTTACCTTTTTTGCAAGTATATTTAGTTTTAAATAGATGAATGTTTATTCATGAAATAATATAGATGTACTATATAACATGATTTTTTCTCCCTACAAATTCAACCTGAGCTTGACAGGGCAGAGTTATTGATTAGATATCATCAGTGCTGACATATATAGAGAGAACATAATTTCATTTTATGGGCTGCTGTGCTGGTAGATAGAATTCATTTTATGAAATGGCTACTTCTAGGCCTTTCATTTTAACACTTTGAAGAATTTTGTTTTTCATTGAAATAATATTTTTATGCCACATTGGTTTTCTAATGGCTTATCATTTGTAAATAATTTAACAATGAGCTGCTTTATGTACTGTAGTATGAGACATTTGGCAGAATTGTTTAGTTCCATCCAGGTATATATTTAATCTCTGTACTTGATAGTTTGTCTTATATATGTATACACATAAATGTGTATGTGTATATATATATATATGTGTGCGTGTGAGTATATACATGTGCATGTGTGTGTGTGCATGTATGTGTGTAGTCTTGAAACCTGGGGTCACTATTTAGGGACTTTATATCATTTGGCATCATGTTTAATTGATCACAACATGTAATATCAGTGTACTATTTTATTTATTTATTAGAGGCCCAGTGCACAAAATTCATGCATGAGGAGGTGTTTCTCAGCCCAGCCTGCACCCTTTCTAATCTGGGAACCCTTGAGGGATGTCCAACTGCCCGTTAAGGCCCAATAAACAGACAGTCGGACATCTGTCTCGCAATCCAAGACTGCTGGCTCCCAACTGCTCGCCTGCTTGCCTGCCTGATTGTCAGGAGAAGAAAGGCCCTGATCACTGGCCAGGCCTAGGAACCCTACCCATGCATGAATTTTGTGCACCAGGCCTCTAGTTTCATATTATTATCTTATATAAACCTAGTCCCAAAGGCAGACACTCCCCTGTTTATCCTGATCACTGTATGGGAGAAAATATTTCATTCACTTTTATTGAGATATAATTATTATATTAATATATTGAGATATATTATAAAAATTGCACATATTTAATGTTTACATCTTGATGAGTTTAGACATATTCATATACTCATGATACCATCACTACAACCAAGGTACTAAACGTATTTATCACTTCCAAACATTTCCTAGTGTTCTTTTGTCCTCCCCTTTTCCCCTTTTCTTCCCTTCTCTTTCCCTAACCCCCTTCTGATTAGCTCTCTCTCTCCACCTCTCTCTCTCTCTCACACACACACACATACACACATGTTTTTATACTTATTGTTAGATCATTTTTGAGACTGATGTGATTATTACTGACATAGCCACCACTTAATTACCTGAAAATAAATGCTCTAACATGCATTTTGCAGATGTTACAAAAGAGTAAGATGTAAAGAACTAAAAACTGTGGGTGGTTTTGCTGATAAGAAAGGTATTAATTTTATATTAGAGAATACATTTAATGGTATATACCCATTATTTTAAAAAGTATTCTTTCTCTCTTAAGTCTATATGATTCCAATCTTGCATGAACAGGAAATAAAACACACCTTCTAGAGTTTCTTTCTTCTATTTATGTTGAGTTCTTTATGGAAAAACTAAGCCAAGAACATAATGTTCTCTCTTTATGATGAATAGTTGATTCCATTTTAAAAGGAAAATCCTTCCTTTCAAAAAGCTGTAAAATAGAAGTATTTTAAAAATAGCTCCATCTGGCTCATTGTGCAGGATCATTTAAACCTGTATGCTCAGTCTAAAGTATTTCACTTGGTCATGAAATGCATATGTGTACATAATATCAATTTCAATCTTTGTGTCTGCTATTGAACTTGAAATTTGATGGTTACATGAATATTGATACTGACAATGCTCTGAGTATCACCAATATTGAATGTACATTATCTGATTAGAGCCAGAAAATAATGACCAAAATAGGCTTGTTCTTTACAGATTGTCCAGATTAAGCACAATTAATATTTTACGTTCATTTATTCTTTATACATCAACTTAGCCCTGCTCGCTGCAGCCTAGTCCTGTCATTTGAAGCCATTTTCTAGTAAAAATAAGCTTAAAGAACAATATTAGTGACTTCTGGTGATATTCCCCTGCTTCTTACTCACTGTTACTTGTATATGTGACATCACCGTCAACTCTCAATCCAGTAGCATGCACAGTACATCCTTAACCTTGGGGCATTCGTAATTGATGAGGGTCTGGGATCAAGTGGTATATTCTTTGACATGGTTAAATTATCTGTTGGAGGTAATAAACCAATAAAAATAGACTGTGATTCCTCTGTCTGGAATCTTCTTTGGTCTGAGCATAGGCTATTAAGAACTCGATTTTCTGTCTCTTTATTTCTCATTACTTAACATAATAAAGAAAATGAAATATAGTGAGTGGATGCCTGTCTGTCTCTTCTGCTCTCTTTATTTTTCAATTTCTTCTGGGGAAGGGGGAAGAATGAGAGCCCAATAAATATAGCTGAGGGAATGGAGCCTGTGTTGTTGCTACACTGCACATATTCTTACAGCCTTCTAAATTGTAAAATGTTAACAGCAAAACTGAAACTTGACATGTTGATAGCTAAAACCATACTGCAATATGGCACATCAATTGCGTGTTATGTTTTTGAGAACCAAAAAAATTCTCTTCTGCACCATTAACGTAAATCATACCGGTTAAAACACTTTAATACTCCAGGTGTTTTTCTCTTGTCGTTGTGGTTGTTGTTGTTTTGGTTTGTTTTTAGATGGCACATTTGTTGATTTCAGTTTGTGACGGGGAAGGGAATGAAATAAACTAAAGATTGGCTATGGGGTTATGTACACAAATAAAACTCCATAAGCTTGTCAGATGAACATTTCACATTAACCAAAATAATAACCTGTCATATGACTTTAAACAGTTTTTTCCCCATGTTTCAGAAGAACAATATAGTGCTGTAAGTACCATGGCTGCATGTTTTGATTTTTTAAAAGAACAACTAGTTTCTAAAGACTTCCATCATCCTGTAGCTCTCCAGATGTGAGTTATAGCACTGTTGTAAACAATGAACATTATTAAGTTTAACAGAACTTAAAAAATGGCCCATTGAAGATAAAATTGTGAAACATTGAATGACTGGAAAAATACTGGAAGTAATATTTGATCTTAGGAGGCAGATATCAATTAATTTTTAAAACATACACAAATTGACAATTTTCCTGTTTTTTAATGTTTGGACGCCTAACTGAACACAGTACCCAAAGCAAACGAGGTCAAGACCTGGGCATCCTCTCCATTAACCACAAGGGGTTGAATTTGTTCAAAGCTGCTCTATCCTCTCACTGGCATGAATATTTAATCCTTAAAGGTGGAAACAGCCTTTTATTTTGAAAATGAACAGAGCTCTGAAAATCCTCATGAGTTCAAATAGGGTAATGAGACTTTGAATCTGTTTCTCATGCGATTACTTTCATATGTTGTACCCGTCCACTGGTGACATGTTTATTGTCTTAGTGCCCCCCTGGCCCTCCTGAGACTCTTGTTGTTCCCATAGTCCTCTCCTTCTATATGTTCTGTTTCCTCTTGTACTAAAACATACTTTGTTGCTGGATATTGATAAAGCACAAAGTGTTCATGCATAATTAAATTCAAGAATTATGCATAATATCTCTCAATCATAGTTTATTGAGACTCTCATTCTGATGTCTTGAAACCCTTCCTTATGCATTTTTAGATTTTGGAGATAAAAACAAAGGACTTGTGTCCTTAGTTACATAGAGAAAATTACTCAAATATTCATAATCTGGGGCCAATTAACATAAATGCCACATAAAAATGCAAATAAAACAAGATTCAAAGGTGGAATGTTGGCTGGTTAAGAAAACACAACGTGACAGAAGTATAATCAATAGTGTACCATGAAGAATGAGCTGACTTTGACATGGAAAACTGGGAGACAGAGAGGGAATTTTAGGTAGATAGAACATGAGAAAAGGGTGTGGGAGTTCATCAGAGGCCCATTTGAAGCAGTAAAAGTAACAATTTTGAAACATGGGGAGACAATAGCAAACAGCAGAAGATAAGTTTGGGAAGCAATGTTAGAACAATACTACAGTAGAAAAATTGCATGCCACACAATTTATTATTATTCACAAATATTTAGATAACCAATAAAAGTTGAATGAAGGTTTTAAGGAGGAATGAATATGATTCCACATAAATTTAAGAAGTACTGGTATAATTCGACATAAAAAACTAGCAGGTAGATATATAAGATGCATAACTTCTGTTTTTTTTTTTAGCAGAGAACTAAGTTTTTTTTAAAAGATATTTTATTGATTTTTTACAGAGAGGAAGGAAGAGGGATAGAGAGTTAGAAACATCGATGAGAGAGAAACATTGATCAGCTGCCTCTTGCACACCTCCTACTGGGGATGTGCCCGTAACCAAGTTACGTGCCCTTGACTGGAATCGAACCTGGGACCTTTCAGTCCGCAGGCTGACGCTCTATCCACTGAGCCAAACTGGTTTTGGCTAGCAGAGAACTAAGTTTTACCACCCTAACCTTCCTGGTTGGTGTGGCTCAGCAGTTGAGCATCAACCCAGGAACCAAGAGGTTGCCAGTTCAATTCCCAGTCAGGACACATGTCTGCGTTTCTGGCTTTATCCCAATGGGGTCCATGTAGGAGGCAGCCAATTGATGACTTCCTCTCTCATTTATGTTTCTCTCTCTCCCTTTCCCTTCCTCTTGCTCTAAAAATCAACAAAAAATATTTAAAACAAACAAACAAAAACAACACCCTAACCTATTATTATCCTACTAGAGGCCTGGTGCATGAAAATTCATGCACTGGAGAGGGGGCAGTTCATCAGCCTGGGCCTGCCCCCTCTCACAGTCCGGGAGCCCTCAGGGGTGGGAGGCGACCCAGCGATCAGGGGAAGGCAATGCCCCATCACACCTCTGCTGCTGCCACTGCCGGCAGCACAAGCCTCAGCCGGCCCTGGTTACCTGAACTTCAGGTGGTGACTAGGCAGCTGCCATCCGAGGCTTTCCTGCGCCTCAGGCCAGCCCTGGGCAGCTGGGCAGTCGACATCCAAGGCTTGCCTGTGCCTCGGGCTGGCCCTGGGTGGCTGGGAGGTTGAGGGGACTGGGGGACTCCAGAAGCAGGCGCGCGGAGCTTGCTGCATGCCTGCCACCCCGGCGGGACTGAGGGGACTGGATGCCACCATCTTGTGGCTGTCGGCACCGCTATCTTTGAGGGCATGGCAGTCAATTAGCATATTCCCTCCTTATTGGCTGTGGGTGCTGTCATATTTGCAATGGCATGAGGGTCAATTAGCATATCACCTCTTTATTAGGATACTGTTGAAGGAATAGTAATACTGTCATATAAATTTTGTTTTACAGTATTTCTTTATAAACCAGCAAAGGGAAGAAAGGAGAATAAGCATTTATACTGTCTTTTATAATTATGTAATTATCTTTACCAGTGCTCTGTTTTCTCCATGTGAATTTGAAATATTTAATTTAATCCTGAAGAATTTACTGTTCGTAATTTTTTTAAGGCAGGAAGTCATGTCTGTTAATAATAAATCACCCTCAACACCTCTATTTTATTTATCTGGCAAAGTCTTTTTCAGTCTCATTTTTGAAATGTAGTTTTCCTGGAAATAAAAATTTTGGTTGACATTTTTTGTCTTTTAATACTTAAAAATGCAAATATGTTTCTTGTCTCCATGGGTTCTGATCAGATGTCAGTTGTTAATTTTACTGGAGGTCCTTGTACATATTGAATCACTTGTGCTTTCGAGATATTTTATTTGTCTTTGTCATTCAGCCTTTTACTACAATATATCTTTGTATGGATCTTTTGCATAGCTTTCTGTTCTTCATATTGCTTAATTGCTGCCAATCTATCTTCAAGTTTGTTGACTCTTCTTGTCATTCAAATATACTCTTGGGACCTTGTAATGAACTTTTCATTTATGTAATTGTACTTTTCAATTCCTGGGTTTACTTTTGATTATTTTATACTATCTATATTTTTATTCATATTCTTTATTTGATGGTACATTATATTTATGCTTGATTTCTTGAAACAACTTTTGCTTTTGTTTTCTGAATGATTTATAATGGTTGCTTTAAAGTCTTTATCTTGTGAGACTATAGGCCCTCTTACAGGCAGTTTCTATTGCCTGTTTTTGTCCCTGTACACAAGTCACACACTTTTTCTTTTCTCCAGAACATGTTGTTATTGTTTGTTTGTCTACTTACTCAGTGATTTAGCTGGACTATTTTAATGAAATCCATTTCCCTCAGAGTGGGGTAATTGCTAATGTCACTCGTAGGATGCATATCTTCACCCTGCAATGTCAATGGTTTTAGCAGTGTTCTCTTTGACTTTCTTATGCCCCTTTCACTATTTTAAGCTGTCATCTTCTTTTTTTTTTTTTTTTTTTTTTGGTATCATACCTAGCTGTTAGCCTCTACTAACTGCCAATTATTGCTTTATTGTTTTTGACAATGCCCTAGAACATAAATTGTAGGGTATATTTCCTAGCCAGTTTTTGAGGTTTGTTATAACCCCAGGATGACTCTTCTTAGCTGTTTTTCCCTTGCCCTCTCTGTTAAACTTGCTGGCCTAAAATTTAGCTTATTGCTCATAGAAATTCTGGTCTCTTCTTAATTGTTTACTTCAGAATCCCCCTTTGTTAAGGACCAACTCAGCCTTCAACTTCCGCACATTCTGCCCAAATGTAATCAGTTTTGTGGCGAGAGGTTTTTAGGTCTCTGTCTGTATAGCCTGCCTCTCTCTGTAAGTGAAACCTCTGAGCTGCTGCTTCAGAACTGAGAATGGGGATAGTGTCTCATTTCTGTTGGGTGATGCCTCAGTTTTAAGAGAAGCACTCTGGGCTGGGATAGTGTGTCTGATATTGAGTTTACATTTTCTAAGATAGGACCTAAATTCTAAATGTAAACTGGGGCAAAAGTGGGGGCCCCATTTTTCTCAGTCTATCATCCATGCATTAGGGCCTGGGGGTTAAATGGAGAAGGGACCCCATGAACTTGACCAGGATTTAGCTTCTGCAACATAGCACTAGGACAGATGAGAAATGCTCATGGCCTGCCCCTTCTCCAGGGATGCTGTAGTCCTTGGCTGCAGCTGACTAGGCAGTGAGTCCCGCCTTCTTGGTCATTTGCACCCAAAGTGGATCTTCCATCTCAATGAGCTTTGGGAACTGAGATGGCTCTTTGTAGCTCAAGTGACAGACACTCTTATTCTTTTTACAGATTTATTTGATTTTCTTGAATAAGAAATTCAAGAAAATTTATTTGCAGCATATCCTTACAACAACTTCCAGATACTTTCAATGGTTGAGGTTTTTTAAAACAAATAAACATCATTAGTTTGTGTTGTTTTGTTTGAGAGTGCACCTGCAAAACTTCCCAAGCCACTATTTCAAAAATTGTCCTTTTTCTGGGGAATTTGAAACTATTTTGCTTCTGATTTTATTATTGTCTTCCTATCCTTTTTTTTAAATTAAACTTATTGAGGTGACTCTGATTAATAAAATTATATAGATTTAAAGTACACAATTCTATAATGCATCATCTGTACACTGTATTGTGTGTTCAACACCCCAAGAAGGTCTCCATCCATCACCATTTATCCCCCCTATCCCATCCTCCCCCTTCGCCCAACCCCCCTCTTTCTGGCAATCACCACACTGTTGTCCATGCCCATGAGTTCTTTCTTTCTTTTTCTTTCTTGTCTAGAATGTGAGTGTAGAATAGAGATGGAGCAGCCAACCTATAACCAGCAGGTGACCAGAATGAGAAAAAAGCAACAAGAAGAAGATAGTGAAAGAAATGGGGGTCCTAACATTATTTTGCAGCAGAACAATAACAGCCACTTCTCTTTGGATTTACTGTTATATAAGAGAAATAAACCAGTGCGGTTAAGTCCGATTGTGGGTTTTCTGTTAAATGAAGACAAATTTCCTATTTTCTTCAGAAAATAACATATGCCTTAAGGCATTCCAAACAACATAAATAAACCCAAAGTCTTCTTCCTTCATTTCCTCCCTTTTTACTTTTGCCTTTAAAAGGCCTCCACAACTCCAGTCTCCCTAATCCAAAGTGAGTATGATGTCTAATACTGTTCCATATCCTGCATCTACTGAGTCACTGAATCCTGTTGTTACCTCTTTAACAATTCCTTAGGTCCCTTCTCTTTTCCTAGCAGTACTATCTTAATGTGAAGTTGATCAAACTTCACTTGAAATATTGTAGGAGTCCCATAATTGTCCTTCATTGCTTCATTTTTCATACCATGCTACAGATGAGTTAACCAGTTTAAAAGATACTTTTGACATATCCCTTCCCTATTAATATATTTTCAATGCTTCCTTTTTCTGTAAACTGGATCAGGCTGTAATCTTTCTTAGAATAGCAGCCAGGGTCTTCATAAACTCCCTATGACCAACTCTTCTGCCTTGTGTCTTACCTACCACTCCCCAAACAAACTCTGTACCTTGGACAAGCTGAATGCGGTACTCTCTTACCTCTAAGTCTTTTGGTCTATTCCTTCCTCTACCAGAAATACTGTCTTCCTTTTGTCTGCATGCTGAATTGCATTAGCCTTAAATCCTGCCAAAATATGACCACAAAAAGAAGACTCTGACATCTTCTTTTAATATTATAATTGATACCATATTGCAATAAATGTTTCTTTATTATTTTCCTCTTCTTAGAATATAAACCCCCAAAGTTCAGTTTCTTTGTGTTTTCACTGTGTGTGTGTGTGTGTGTGTGTGTGTGTGTGTGTGTGTGTGTTTAATTATCAGGTTCCTGATCAGTGACTGACTGAGATGTTGCTCATTAAATTGTTAAAGGGGGAAAAGAGAAATAAAAAAATGCAGGAAGACATTTTGAGTTTATGATCAGAAAGAACATGTGAAAAATAAATGTTATTGTAAAAGCAGCACATATACAATTGGTTCTTATAAAGTACATAGTAGTAGTCAAAGAGACATTAAATATCTTATTATATGAGCATCTAATGAAGAAGTTTCTAAAGCTTTCACATGAAAAACAGCCCTTTTCTTAACCTGAGTTAAGACAACTCCAAATTTATCCCAAGTTTTATATCAGACCATTGAAATAAAGTAGAAACATTAATTCTTCAAATGATTGGATACACATCTCCATGTACATTCCAAACCAGTATTTTCAATTCTGATAATAAAGTCACATAACTATATTCTCTATAGATGCAAAAAAATGCAGTCAAGAAAATATCTTAAAAATCATGGTGCCTTCAAAGGCTGTCTATGAATTAGAAAGCAGTTTACCTTTACAAAGGATATTCCCATGAATTCTATTGTCAATGTGAAGCACATAAGCTCTAATTCTCAAAGAGTGAAGAATAAAAATAAAAATAAGATAATGCACTTATAATACACATAATTATATTCAGCAATAGAATTAAATAGGTGCTGTGATATAAGTATAAGGCAGTGGGCAAAACAGAGTAATCGATTCTAACTTGAAGAGGTAATGTGGAGTGATATCTCATTGTGGCTTTAATTTACATTTCTCTGATGGATAGTGACATTGAGGACTATGTTTGGGAAAACAATTTGTAAAGTCTATGATTGTCTAACCACTATGCTGTACATCTGAAACTGATACAAAGTAACATTGAATGTAAACTGTAATTGAGAAATTAAAAAAATAATAAAGAAAAAAAAATGCCCCTGGAGTAGAACGATGCTTAAGATAACTCTGAAGGGAAATAGTTCATTAGAATTCACCACAGGAAGCAGAGTAGCCTAAAGAGTGAAAGCAACTTGAACAAAAATATCAAGATTTAGTCTCCCTTGTGCCTTCAGAAAAATGTTAAGTAATGTATTCAGGGGGGAAGGAGGTCAAGGTGAACCAGCACAAGTCTAATATTACAATGAGCACTGAGGCTAGAAAGAGGTGGAGGGAAGACTAAAAATGAAGGGCCTTGAATGCTAAGGATTTATTTAGGTAGAACTACTAAATTGTTTTAAATAGGGTAATGTCATTGTTAGCTTTCAGTTTTAGAAAGATTTCCCAAGCTGTATGGCAAAGAGATTCTGGAGATCAGCCACACTAAGGAAGCAGAGGAAGAGCAGGTATAAGCCTGTGCCAGTGGTGTGGACATGAGAGGACGGCTAGCCCGGCCAGCATTGCTCAGTGGTTGAGCGGCCAGCTATGAACCGGAAGGTCAGGGTCCAATTCTCACTCAGGGAATATGCCTGGGACGCGGGCTCGATTCTCAGTGTGAGGCGTGCAGGAGGCAGCCAATCAATGATTCTCATCATTGATGTTTCTATCTCTCTATCCTTCTCCCTTCTCTAAAATCAATAACACTATACTAAAAGGAGAGAGAGGAAGGTCTAGACCAGCCATGGGCAAACTACGGATCCAGCCCGTTCAGCTGTTCTATCCAGCCCGCGGAGCCAAAAGAGCGGAGGGTTCTCTTGCTCTCCCCTCCGCTCCTTCACCAGCAGCAGTGTTAACATGGCAACGTCGGGAAACACGGCCACAGCTCCTTCTTCTGAGTGGGCGGATTTATATCCGCCCATTCAGTAGAAGGAACAACCTCTCAATCTTCCAGAGGCTCCCTGTAATGCCCGCGGACGCGTCCCCCGACATCACCCTGGGAATGCGTAGACACGTTATCCTGGTGATGTAGGGAGACACGCCCCTGGAGAGCACAGTATCAGAGCATTAGCTAAAAAGGAGACCAACACTGTTCCCACTGAAGTTGATGTTTTAAAGACCAAAAACCTTTCAACCCAGTCTACATTGCCATCTACATCTACGTCCCGGGCATAATTTGGAAGTTGCACTAAAGAAAATGTTTAATTTACTGTTTACACATTTTGTTCTTTTCTATTTGCTTTAGTTTTAAATTATTTTATTATATTTAAATTTAATCTGAAAGGCTTTTGTACCTTTCTTTTGTTAGGCAATTTTATTTTGCCTTTGCCATCTTCAATATAAGGTATGTTATTGTGCTATGATTCCTCCATTTTTTGAAGTTTCAAATTATAATAATTAGTGTTTACATTCTTCTTGTTAAAATGTTTGAAATGAATAAAACTATTGAAATAAAAAAAAAAGACCGTACCCTTTTATGTAATGATGTTTAGTTTGAATTTATATTAGTTCACACAAACACTCCATCCATGCTTTTGTTCCGGCCCTCCGGTCCAGTTTAAGAACCCATTGTGGCCCTCGAGTCAAAAAGTTTGCCCACCCCTGGTCTAGACCAATTAATTAGAAACCAGGAAATGCTTACATGTAGATCATAATCATATATTGTATTGATCTAGAAAGACTCCCAGTTTCCTGAGTTTGATGCCTGGAATCTGGATGATATGATAAATCTGGAAGACTTGATTTTAGATGTAGAATGGATCATTTAGTTCAGCCTCTTTATTTTAGAAATGATAAAAATATACAGATTTTAAGGGATTGGCCCAAGTTCTTGCAGCTGTCTAGTCCTAGAAAGACTAGAATATGACTCCCAATTACCATTGCAGCACACTTTCCAACATAGAGAACTATATTCAGATATCCAGTGCTCTTTCAATTTTCATGCCAGGCAAGATGACATAATGGAAAATAAAATAGATGGTGTTCCAGCTTCCTAATTGTTATAATAGGATTTGGGGACTATCTATCAGACAATGACAGATTTGCCATTTGAGGATGTTATCTAAAATTTATGAGACAATTATTGTAATCTAATCATTTTATTTTTAGGAATAAAGGTTCAAATTCCATCCAATTTTGTAATGTTAAAAAAATCATGACACTTTTTCTCAGTGATATATCACTTATCATCAGATGTAAAGAAATAGTGAAGTTTTATGTTTAATAATAAGGCAGCTCTCCTCCTGTAATGTCAGGAAAAGTTTTAAAGATAAAATTGGGTTGAGTTAATTGCCTTGGCAACTTTGCATATATAAGAATGAATGTGGGTCAAATTTTAAAATAGGAGGGTGTATACAGTGGAGGCATTTTGGAGAATATTCAGATAGATTTGTGTGTGTGTGCACGCATGGGCTTTTTATTTTTATTTTTTATCCCAATACAATTTTACAGATCACAAAACTAAGTATAAGACAATTTATGCTTGTCACCAATGTATGAGAACCAGTAACAAGATGTGACCCTGTGCATGAAAATAATGCAATCCAGGTGAAGTCTTGATCCCTGCAGTTATCCTAATGGATGGAGTCTGGAGTCAGCACCAACTTCTCATCTATTAAACTGCCTCCCCAGGTCTGCTGATGGAACAGAATGGAACTGGTAGAAAAGAGCATTTTCTGTATTTTTACATTTAAAAGTTAAACCCATCTTTGTAATAAAATTTCATTAACAGTGCTCACTTTATTTCATAAACCTTCCACAAATAATACCTTTTTCTACTTCTCAGACAAAACCGCTTAGTCTTCCTGTGCTTACTCTTCCTGTGATGGGTTCATTCATCTGAACTTAACCACAGGCCTTGCACTCTGACAATATTTGTCTGTGGAGCTCCTTTTCCTTGCTTCAAACAAGTAGCTCTTTTTAAAGTCAGGCCTTTCCACAAACTTCTGTCAGCAAACATATCTTCCAGCTGAAGTTAGTCCTCTTTTTAAAAATTAACCACCATAAAGACACCAGTTAACTATAAAACACTGAAGGTCTTAAGTTACCCTGTATATTTTGGTTCCTCTATCTGGTGACCCCTTAAGTCATTAAACAGTGGCTAATCACAGACAGTAATTTCAAATGAGACAAAAATTGCTTCTAAAGTAACGAATTCTCTTCATTTTGTTCCTCAACTCTACTTTAATTCATTTTGTGACTGTGCCCCATCTAATATAAGGCTAGTACAAAAGCACAGTGCATCCTGGCTGGCATGACGCTCAGTGGTTGAGCATCGACCTATGAACCAGGAGGTCACGGTTCGATTTCCGGTCAGGGCACATACCTGGGTTGTGGGCTCTATCCCCAGTATGGGAAGTGCAGGAGGCAGCCGATCAATGATTATCTCTCCTCAATGATGTTTCTATCTCTCTCTCCCTCTCCCTTCCTCTCTGAAATCAATAAAAATATATTAAAAAAAAAAAAAGCACAGAGCATCACAGGCCTGGTATTGGACCCTGTTGGCCTTAAAAAAAGTCATGGAAACTAAGGTAACTTTCATCCTTTGCTGATAGAATCATTTGGTTGAAAAAAAAAATTTGTTCTTAACTTGGATAGTGACTAGGAGAGAAATAATTAGTGATAGTTCAATACTGTATAAGAACAGATAAATAAGTACCATAGTATGGCTTGTAACAAAATTTCAAACCATTCTAGAACCCCTCTGGAGAAAACCTAGCATGCATAGAACCTGAAATGCCCCTCTCCTGCACTGTTGAGATGAACTGGTGCGAAGTTACTTCTAAACAACCTTCAGCTCCACCATCATATGATTTATCTAAAGCATATCTTGCAGTTAAATGTAACCCATTTAAACTCACATCACACTGATACTAATAAATATCACTAAAAATCCTTTCACACATGGAAACATTAATGAATTAATTATTATATTAATTCACTGCACATATAAGTACTACGTGTCTAATATGTGGCAGGTTTGAACAGAATAGTTTCCAGAAGGTGTCACAGATTAAACAAAAACAAAGCTCAGAAAGTTAAATACTTGTCCAAGGTCACACAGCCAATAGTTAAACACATGGTCAAATCATACCAAAGTTCATGTGTTTTTCATTCCATTCCACGACCTCAAGGAGCTCCTGGTTTAGTGGAGGAAATGTACAACCAAATAAATAATTCAAAATACAACACAAGAAGGTGTTTTGCTATAAAGTCCCTTGGAATATCCTCTTTCTCTGAGACCCTTATAAATCCAAGAAATACCACTTAAATGTCTTTTAAAGTAGTTGAAGTCTGAGTAGCTCATGAAACTCACATGTAATATAGCTTGGATGTAGTTTTCTTTGCTGATGGTTTAAAATGTAAATATGTATTGGCTTTAATTTGACTTTTACAAGAACTGGTATTTTTACTTGGAAAGTCTCAACATGTAAATTTCTGGGCACCCCTCTGGCCACCCTTGAAGCAAACAGGAGGTCAAGCCTCTGCCAGTTTGATCACTTTCAATTAAGAACCAGACTCCATGAGCAGAGAGGTTGATTAAGGCTTCTTTCTAGGGCAGCCTAAAAAAGCACATCTCACCATTGACCATGTGGATGCTATTGAGGGTCCCTAAAGATCGGGAAGTCCCCACATTTCTTTTTCTTTAAGATAAGATTGCATCTTTCTCCAGAACAATCACTGTCAGAACAGCATGGCTGC
The DNA here is from genome assembly GCF_963455305.1 of Plecotus auritus. Lineage (NCBI taxonomy): Eukaryota > Metazoa > Chordata > Mammalia > Chiroptera > Vespertilionidae > Plecotus > Plecotus auritus. Next base: position 28,884,973 of record NC_137775.1, on the reverse strand, counting down.
CCCTCTCAGAAGTTATTCTCCTACTCTGCATAGAGGGATCAGAGAATGACATCTTAACTCTCTACTTTGGCTTGAGCATTTCTCGTGTTCATTCCACTGGTTTGCAGAGGGAAAATGAAAGGATATTAAGATTTATCTATTTTATTTCATTCTATATGTGTCTCTGCTTTTGTATACAATTAACTCACTGAAAAGTAGCCTGCATAAGTTTTACTTCTAAAACTTAAAAAAAAAAAAAAAAAAACATTCACCAGACATACCTAAAGGCTGTAACTTAGCTAACTATAAAAGGCAAAGAAGCATGGAAAAGAGAGGAATGAGTCATGGTTAAGAGTAGGAAAATCCTGAAGATGTCATAGAGAAGCCGACATTGCATCAGAAGAAAAAGAAAAGGAATTTTCAAGCTAAGAAGGGCAGGAATCCCAGGCCCATTAAATGGCCTGGGTGTTTTTAAAGTCCCTGTTGAAATTTGACCCCTGGGTACTCCAGGAAGGAGAGAGGGAGGTAGTTGAAGGCTGAATTGGTTAAGACCAAATTATAACTACCATTCCAAGGAGAATGAACTTTTACAACAGGGGTCATTTTCACAGATTTTTTTTTTTCAGAGTTTGATTACTCAGGAAGAAAACATGAATGTAGTGATGTCTAAGCAGTAGCAGAAAAGTGTGGCTGGTTTCATGACTAAAAGCATTGATCTTTATTTATTCTTCCCTCTTAAATATTTGCTTCCGGAAGAAAAAACTCTTTTTAATTATTTACAACTTAGATAGTTTATCCCAAATGTATTTTGGTGCATAGCCTCACACTGTCACATTTTTTTCCATGCAACTTTCTCATAAAATTAGAGGCATACTGCAAAAACAGCAAAGCATCCAAAACAGAAAACAGGAAATTCTTCTCAAGCCAATGTATCATTAACTCATGAAATTCACCACTGCCTGAGAAACTGAAGGGGCTTAGAACATTTTTAAATGAGATCATAAATTCATATAAAGTAAATTATATTTTAAAGTTATTAGAACAACTCAAACAAAACATAAATCCTGAGGCAGCAATATCCAAGTTGATCAGCAAATATATCAGGCACTAAATTGCCTTCTGAAATTATACTATAATTTAATAGCTTTTGCATAAAAATTGGGAAAACATCTTTGAAAGTAGCTTATTTATGATTCCTGATTATCTTCCTATTACATTATTAAAATAACAGGCATTTATACAGTAGTGTTTATAGTCTATCCTGTGATTTGCTTACATATATTATAAGATATGACCTTTATAATAAAACTGATTTTCACAATAGCACTGACATAGTATCATGTTTTCTATTTTACAAATGATGAAATGAAGACTAAACATGTTAATGATTTATTCAGATGTATATACCAGCATAATAAGTGAAAACTTTGGAAACAACCTTAAAAATCTAACTTTTTATTTTTCCATGAATTGCAAGTCATTTTATGAAAAGAATATATAACCTAGATATAGTTTACTTTTTTTTTCTTTTTTTTTTCATTAGTTAATCCTGGAAGGAACAATCCCTTCATAGTCAGCAAAGCCCCATGATATCAAGATATTAGGTTATAAAATACTAGAGGCCCAGTGCATGAATTTGTGCACCAGTGAAGTCCCCCAGCCTGGCCTGAGGGATTGGGCCAAAACCATCTCTCTGACATCCCCTGAGGGGTCCAGGATTGTGAGAGGGTGCAGGCCAGGCTGAGGGAACCCACCAGTGCATGATCAGGGCCTGGGAGAGATGCGGGAGATTGACCAAATGGGGAGGGACCGCAGAAGGGCTCCAGGGCATGTCCAGCCCATCTAGCTCAGTCCCGATTGGCCGGACCCCAGCAGCAAGCTAACCTGCCAGTTGGAGTGTCTGCCCCGTGGTGGTCAGTGCATGTCATAGCAACTGGTTGACTGGTCAACTGTCTGCCCCCTGGTGGTCAGTGCACATCATAGTGAGCAGTTGAGTGGCCTTAGCATATCATTTGCATATTACACTTTAATTGGTTGAACAGCCAATTGGACAACCAGACACTTAGCATATTAGGCTTTCATTGTATAGGATTAAGGCATATGAACATAAAGGATGGCAAGAGAGGAAGCAGGGAGACAGGGAGGAGGCTGTGTGATCAGCCTGTGAGAAATGATTGTGACATGCAGTGGGGAGTGGGGGGAAGAGAGGCTGAAGCTTTTAAAGAAACTATAGTACACTGCTGGTGGGAATACAGGTTGGTAAAACATTATGAAAACTGTGTGGTGTTTCCTCAAAAAATTAAAAATGAGACTGCCAAATGACCTGAAACACCAACCAGAACGAATATATGCACCCTATGTTCATAGCAGCATTATTGATAATAGCTAAGATCTGGAAACAGCCCAAGAGCCCATCAGTAGATGAGTGGATTAAAAAAAAAAAAAAACAAAAAAAACAACAACTATGATACATTTACACAATGGAATACTATGCAGCAGTAAAGAAGAAGGGGATCTCGTACCCTTTGAAACAGCATGGAGGGACCTGGAGAGTATTATGCTAAGCGAAATAAGCCAGTCAGGGAAAGACAAATATCATATGATCTCATTTATATGTGAAATCTAATGAACAAAATAAACTGACAAACAAAAATAGATTCAGAGACATGGAAGTTTATGTATTTTTAACTAATTCTGAAAATTCAGAAGATTATGTATGGAAAACAAATGTCAATTGGTAAAATTTTAATTTTAAAAGCACATTCAGAATACAGAAGACAGATTAAGGATTTATATATATAATAGAAATATAAACAATTTAACAACTAATTTAATTATACACATTAAAGTGGCAATGTTTAAAAACAAGAATGAGAAGAACCATTGCCTATAAGCACCCAGTCTATGAAGCCCAAACTGACAGTGAAGTCTATAGTGGCCCAAACTGATTAGACACCAGCCCTCTTATTTCCTGGAATTCAAAGGCAATGCTATGTCATATCCTGCACGTTTTCCTTTCTATTAGTCAAGCTGTACTTATTCTATACAACATAGTTGCAAAAGCAGCCTACTCACAAAAGAAATCTGCAAAGTTTGGCCAGAATATATAATAAAGGATTTGCTGCTATATTTTTACAAGCTGGAAAAGAATTTTGATCTGAAGAATGTGGGTATAATGAAGAGAGCCAAATGTTCTAACAATTGCAATAACATTCTCTTCATGAGATTCTCAAACTCCAAAAAATAGATCCCAATGTACCTCAAACATGCTGATTAAATTGCAGTCATGAATTAAAATAAAAATTTATTTTGATTAAAGGGAATGAAGTCACTAAATTGAAGGACTTCTAGTCATAAAATAAATTAGTACAGGTTCTCAGGCAAAAGAGCTTTGAAGTCTCCAGATATATGGTCAAATCGAAGAGCACTCAGTTAATTTGTTTACTACACTAAAATGTTTCCATGAGTCTTAATATAGGAAAACAAAAGGGACCAGTGGCCCATTACACTTTTCAAGTCCATGATTAATGTTTAGAATGGAAAGAATAATATATCAAAATAATTTCTTTCCATTTCTGTTCCTTCTCTTTAGAAAATATTTCAATATATTCAGTCTTGTTTTATGCCATACAGTGAATCTATAAATACCATGAAAGAATAAAAAACATCGATCACCTTAATCCTTAATTCCTATAGAACAGTAATGTCTAATAAACACTTAAGATCCATGAATCTGGTCAGAAAACCTGTTAAATGGTTTTCTTATAAAATATTAAAATAGCTGTTTCTGCAAATATGTTCAAGTAAAGGGACAGATGTGGGTGGGAGATGCATGGTAATTTTGACATTTGACTGATTCCTGGTATGTTGATTGGACCAGTGGATGCAGGTGTTCAAAAATTGAACTTATCATGTGCACATTTCTAGCTGTAAGTGGGTGACAGACCTGTGGTTCTCTTTATTTATTGCACGAAGTTTTGGACCTGTTATCAATTTTCCATTAAGTTTCAAGTGACAATTGTCACTCATAAAAGAAGTATGCATGCCCATGTCACAGACTGAAAACTCAGAACAAGGACTAAGTACCCTGTGTATCTGAATGATGTCATCTTGTTTCTCAATTTGATTTTCTCCACCATCCCTAGTTAGACACCACTCTCAATGAAATCATCAGCTTTTACCCATAACAAACAGGAAATCCTTGGTTTTCAGAGGATTAAAAGATCCTATCAGATGGTTAAAGCTAATTTCTTCAAATACATGATCTGTTAGAAATAGTTTCAGTTCCCTTCACAGGAAAACCAACTTTTAAGGAGAAAAATGCATGACAGATATCTTTTAGTCTATCTTAAAATCCATAGTCCTTGCAGCTTTTGTAACAATGAAAAAAAAAAATCTTTATGATTCAATAACTAAAATGTCTTCTTTTCCTCCAATTATCTTTAAACTATTTCTCTATTTACTGAAATATACTTTAGAAAACACAGAAATGTTATGATAATACAGAAATACTCTTAAACAACATTAAAGATAATTTTATAAAACCCTGTGATTTTACAATGATGATACTGATTGTATAAAAGACAAAACCACCCACATAATGTCAAAATGGATTACTTATAGCTCAGATTGTTTTACTACGAAACAAAAACCTTTCCTGAAGCATACTAGAATCCCAAATACGTGACTAAGCTACTTCCTAAAAATAGAAGTGGCTCCAATCAAATTATCAGTGAGGCAGTAAGTTAGAACATTCTTAGAGTTCATGAACATCATGTGATCTGTGTGTACAAAGATTTTAAAAATAGAAATTTGATTCAAGAGAGAAACTATTTCCAGAGCATTTGTTTATGAGCACAGTGTTGAGGGGGGGGGGGGTGATCTCTGTACTCTTCCCCCCAAATGATTTGCTTTGAGTGTGTGTGCACGTGCACATAAGCATACGTGCATGCAAGTTTTATGTATGTTTATCTTTTAGGCCTTATTTAAATTTGCACAGAGCGGAATGAACAGTTACTGAGAAATCTAACAGAGATATTTTCTTTTATGGGAGCTGCAAAATTACATAAAAGAGCAATGACTATCTTTTGTATCCAGTTGACTGCAGTAGAACCCTTTGCAAATGACTGAAATATCCATTGCTCTTATTATCTGAAAAAAATATTCCTATTTTGAGCACAGTATTTTAGTTTAACATCTGCAGTATTGCAGCACATTAACTATTAGGCAAGTTAGCATGACCTTTTTTTAGATGTATTGATGGAATCCATTTTATGTGTAGAAATAGAATGAGATTAATTCATTTTAAAAGTAATAAGATGTAATCTAAGTAAGATTTTTTGATCATTACATAGTAAGTATTACATAATTCATAGTCAAATCCATTAAATTAAAAATCAGTTGATAATTTTCACTATTCATTGTGTATTTTCATAATTATTTAATTTACTAAAGTGCACGTTCAGTATGATTTGGAATTAGATTCACATGATTTTGATTCTGACAGTATTAAGTCCTGGGAAATAACATCATTGTAACTACAACAAGCACCATTCAAGAAGGAATGTCTTGGGAAGATTTTGTTTCTGGGTGGAATAAAATGCTAAGACTACTGCAACTTTATCTGTAAATTTAGAGAAAAATTAAAATATGTTGAAAGCTTACAGGAAAAAAAAACATTAATATAGCATTTTGTAAACCAAACATATGCTCAACAAACGTTGCATGTTGTACTAAAGAAGACAACTTGGAAATTCTCTCTGAGATGAGTCTTAGAGTCAGTACTGTTAGAGCTTCATTTATTTTCAACACTTCCCATGAGCACTTACCAGCAAATGAACATATTAGGCTATCATAATTTATTTGTGAAACTCCTAAAATAGAATTTGCAGAGACTGAATTTTTAAATGAGGAATGATAGTTCTGAAAGACTGGATTTCAATTTAACTATATTTGAAAATTTCTCCTCAATTTTCACTCTTCCTGATTGGAATATATGCCACTTCCAAAGGAAAGACATGATGTAGAAAACTGCTTGAAGTTCTGAAAATCTATACACAGCTTCTACACAGTGAAGTTAACATCTTAGATAGGAAGTGGTTCACAGATTCACCATTATCTGTTTGTTTTTAGATAATTAGAAACTAGTTAAGGGAATCAAGCCCTCCACAACCTATTCTTTTGAAAGAAAAAAAAATCCTCACCAAAGGACATGCTTTAAAAGAGAGAGAAACATCAATGTGAGAGAGAAACATCAATCAGTTGCCTTCCGTATGTGCCCTAACCAAGTGGAACCTTCAACCCAGGTATGAGAGAGAGAGAACCAGTATTTTATTGCTTTATACCTCAATGTATTTTTTTTAAAATCTTACTGAAAATCTTTTAGAAACTTATTTTGTTAATGCTCTCATAGTTTAAATATTGAAACAGAGCAAGCTTTTTTAAATACTGGTAGTAAGATGTTATTGTATAATAAAGAATTTGACTGGCCTTTTTCTCTGGTTCTGGGAGGGACTTCTAACCTCTTGGCATTTTCAGAATGATAGGAGTGTTTTTGTTCTTCATAAAACCCTGAAATTACACCTGAGTTATGCTAATGAGGTGACTTTAGGTGGGCCTCTAGAGAGTTTCAGGGTGGGACTGGTCACAAGAAACACAAACCATGCAATTAGAGGGTTGGGATTTTGAGCCAGCTTAACCTCCAGGGAGAGAAGAGGAGTTGGAGATTTAGTCCGATCACATAGTTAATGATTTAAACAATCATGCCTATGCAATAAAACCCCAATTACAACTCTGGTCATTAATGCTCATAGGACCTACCTAGTTGATGAGAACATTGATGTCCCAGGAGTGTGATATGCCCTGACTCTAAATGTCTTTTCATTTGCTAGTTGCCGATTTGTATCCTTTGTATTTTAAATGTAATCATGATAGAGTGCCTTCCAGAGTTCTGAACAAATTATCAGACCTGAAGCGGATCATGCAAACTTCCAGAATTTGTAGCCACTGGGTCAGAAGTGGGGTTGGGGTCTTCACTTATGTCTGACATCTAAACTAAGTGCTGTATTATTGGGTATTATGCCCACTAACCTGTAGAACTTCCTAATATTTGCAGTACCTCCTTATGGTTAGTGCCAGAACTGAACTGTTGTACAACAGTTGGTGTTGCAATAGGTATAATACACAGGGACTGTTAAATAAATTATAAAATTCCGGTAAGGCAAGGTTTATTTTATTTTATAGACATACTAGTGGCCCAGTGCATGGATTCATGAACACTGAAAGGAAATTAATTAGAAGAAATAATTTAATATCGCTATTCACTGCAGCTCAGCAGTAAACCAGATTTGGGCCCAACAGTGCCCCAGCAACAACATAACCCACTGCCAAAGGTGGAATCATGTGGCCCCACAAGGAATCGGGCTCCCTCCTCTCTGGTTCCTGGGTGCATCACCCAAGAACCAAGAACTGCCAAGTCACCACAGCTCAGCTGCTCCTGTGTTGAGCGTCTGCCCCCTGGTGGTCAGTATGCATCATATGTACCAGCTGGTCAGACAGTAGGACAGTCAGATGATCAATTTGCCTTTTATATGTATACTAGAGGCCCGGTGCCCAAAAATTTGTGCACCTGCCGGGGGGGGTTCCTCATCCCAACCTGCACCCTCTCACAGTCCAGGACCCCTCAGAGGATGTCCACCTGCCAGCTTAGGCCTTCTCCCCAGGGGATTGGACCTAAGCTGGCAGTCAGACATCCCTCTGGCAAGCCCTCGGGGAATGTACAACTGATGGCTTAGGCCCGCTATCCACGAGGAGCGAGCCTAAGCCACAGTTGGACAGCCTAGCGCTGCCAAGGAAGGAGAAGAGGCTCCAGTCACTGCTGCTGTGCTCGCAGCTGTCAGCTCAGCTTGTGGCTGAGCAGAGCTCCCCCTGTGGGAGCTCACTGACCACCAGGGGGAAGCTCCTGCATTGAGCACCTGCCCCCTGGTGGTCAGTGCACGTCATAGCGACCGGTCATTCCTGGTCATTCTGCCATTAGGGTCAATTTGCATATTACCCTTTTATTATATAGAATATAAATTTTAATTGCAATGCAAGAAGAATTTAGTAGGAGATAGGAAATAATAACTAAAGAAGTGTTTTTTAAGTGCTAAGAAGCCATTTTCCAGGCAGTACTCAAATGAGAAGCATGAAAAAAAAATTACATCTGTTTCTTAGTAATGAAAAAATTATTTAAAGGTAGACTTATCATCAAATGATGGTGGTACAATTGGAAATTCATCTATACTAATAAAAGGGTAATATGCTAATTAGACCAGACATCCTTCCGGATGTCCTTCTGGACAAAGCCACAGTGGCAGGGACCGAGGCAGAGGCAGTTAGGAGCAAGCAGGCTGGCAGGGGAGGGCAGTTAGGGGCAACCAGGCCAGCAGGGGAGGGCAATTAGGGTTGACCAGGCCAGCAGGGGAGGGCAGTTAGAGGTGACCAGGCTGGTAGGGGAGGGCAGTTAGGGGCAACCAGGCAGGCAGGCAAAGTGGTTAGGGGCAATCAGGCAGGCAGGCAGGTGAGCATTTGGGAGGCAGTGGACCCAGATTGCAAGAGGGATGTCTGACAACCCCTGAGGGGTCCTGGAATGGAGAGGCTGCAGGCCGGGCTGAGAGACAACCCCCCCATGCATGAATTTTGTGCACCAGGCCTCTAGTATGCAAATAAAATGAATCATCAGCATTCCTCATACCACATGCAAAATTAACTCAAAACTGACCTTGGATCTAAATTTAAAATCTAAAACTCTAAAATTTATACATGAAAATAAGGGATAAACTTTTGTAAACATGATTTTGGTACTGTTGAGATACAACCCAAAAAGTATAGTCTATATAAAAACAAATAAATTGGTTGAACTTTGTAAAAATTAAGAATTTCTGCTCTTTGGAATACACTGGTAAGTAAGAAAATTAAGAGACAAGCTACAGTCTAGGAGAATATTTATAACCTAAGGCCCAGTGCACAGATTTGTGCACATAAAAGGAAATTAATTAGCAGGTGGCCGGCGGGACAGGACTGGGTGAGAAGGGCCGGACACGCCCTGGAGCCAACATGCCCTGGTCCTTCCCCAGCCTGCCACACCTGGGGCAGCGCCATGGCTTGAAGGGTGTCAGCAGAGTGAGTGGGGTCCCTCGGTCTGGCCTGTGGGGATCAGGCCTAAACCAGCTCTCCAACATCCCTGAAGAGGTCCCAGAGTGGGAGAGGGAACTCTGCAAAGTTCCTGTCCATCAGCAGCTCCTGCATTGAGTGCCTGCCCCTTGGTGGTCAGTGTACATCATACCTACCGGCTGGTTGGCTGGTCACTTAGCCTTTTATATATATAGACTAGAGGCCCTGTGCATGAAATTTGTGCACAGGGAGGGGTCCCCTCAGCCCAGCCTCTCCAATCCGGGACCCCTTGGGGGATGTACGACTGCCGGTTTAGCCTCTCACAATCTGGGACCGCTGGCTCCTAACTGCTCACCTGCCTGCCTGCCTGATCACCCCTAACTGGCCCCCCTGTCAGCCTGTTGCTCCCAACTGCCCCCACCTGCTGGCCTGGTTGCCTCTCACTGCCCCCTCTGCTGGCCTAGTCACCCCCAACTCCCCCCCCCCCACCCTGCTGGCCTGGTCACCCCCAACTGCCTCCCCACCAGCCTGGTCACCCCTCACTGCCCCCCTCTGCCGGCCTGGTGGCCCCTCACTGCCTCCCCCTGCCAGCCTGGTCACCCCCAATTGCCTCCCCTGCTGGCCTGGTCACCCCCAACTGCCCCCCTGATGGCCTGGTCACCCCCAACTGCCCCCCCTGCCAGCTAGGTTGCTGCCAACTGCCCCCCCTGTCGGTCTGGTTGCCCCTCACTGCCCCCCTCTGCTGGCCTGGTTGCCCCACACAGCCTGCTACTCGGTCATTTGGTCACCCCTCACTGCCCACCCCTGCCGACCTGGTCACCCCATGCAGCCTGCTTCTCAGTCGTTTGGTCATCCCTCACTAACCCCCTTGCTGGCCTTGTCTCTCCACTCAGCCTGTTTGGTCGTCCATTTGGTTGTTTCAGATGTGATGGCCCCTGGCTCTTTATATATATAGATAAGTATAGTAAAGTTTTTATATTTAGGATTTATATAAAAACAGTGTCAAAACTCAGTGGTAGGAAGCAAACAGTCCAAGAAAAGAAAAAAGAGAGAGAGAGAAAAGAAAACAAAACAGTCTAATTTAAAATGGGCAAAAATTAAACTTCAATGAAGATAGATATATAAAATGGCAAATATGCCCATGAAAAGTACTCAACATATTTATTTAATTAAAATAATTCATATTAAAACCATAATTAGATACCATACAGCACACAACTGTTAGAATGACTAAAACCAAAGAAACTGCTGGTGCTGGGTAGAAGCGGGTAAAAGGGAGAGGAAATGGGGGACATCTGTAAAGTGGTTAGGGGCAATCAGGCAGGCAGGCAGGTGAGCATTTGGGAGGCAGTGGACCCAGATTGCGAGAGGGATGTCTGACAACCCCTGAGGGGTCCTGGAATGGAGAGGCTGCAGGCCGGGCTGAGAGACAACCCCCCCATGCATGAATTTTGTGCACCAATGTCAACAATAAAAAAAAAGAAATTGTCAATAATAAGGATAAGAAAATTACTGACACTGCTTGTAAAAATGCAAAATGATAGTCACTTTGGAAAACATTTTGGCTGTTTCTTATGAAATTAAACATATGTTTACCATGTAATTAAATAATCTGACTCTTGGCATTACGCAAGTGAAATGGAACTTTATGTGTACTGAAAAACCTGTATGCAGATGTACCTAGTGGCTTTATTTGTAATCTTCAAACTGAAAACAACCCAAATATCCTTCAACTGGCAAATAAATAAACAGTGGTATTTCCAAACAATGGAATGCTACTCAGCAACCAAAAAGAACAAACAAGTGATTCACACCTCGCCACCAAGGATGAATCTCAAATGCATTGTTCTAAGTGAAAGAAGCTAGTCTCAGAAAGATACATATTCCATGATTCCTTTTATTATATTACTAGAGGCCTGGTGCACGAAATTCGTGCACTGCGGGGGGGGAGGGGGTTGTCCCTCAGCCCAACCTGCACCCTCTCCAATCTGGGACCCCTCAGGAGATGTCTGACTGCCTGTTTAGGCCCAATCCAGGCAGTCGGACATCCCTTTCACAATCTAGGACTGCTGGCTCCCAAATGCTCGCCTGCCTGCCTGATTGCCCCTAACCACTTCTGCCTGCCAGCCTGATCACCCCCTAACCACTTCCCTGCCAGTCTGATCGATGCATGACTGCTCCCCTGCCAGCCTGATCATCCCCAACTGCCCTCCCCTGACAACCTGGTCACCCCCAAATGCCCTCCCCTGCATATTCCCTCTCTATTGATAGGGTTTTTTCATTAGCATATTGGGCAGCCCTGACTGGTTTGGCTCAGTGGATGGAGCATCGGCCTGCAGACTCAAGGGTCCCAGGTTTGATTCCAGTCAAGGGCATGTACCTTGGTTGGGGGCACATACACAGTGGGGCGTGAGCAGGAGGCAGCTGATCAATGTTTCTCTCTCATAGATGTTTCTATCTCTCTATCCCTTCCCCTTCCTCTCTGTAAAAAATCAATAAAATATATATTTTTTAAAAAGAAACATTTAAGATTCCTCCATATCTGCCTGGCTGGTGTGACTCAGTGGTTGAGACACCCAGGCTGCCACGCCTGGCCGGGGATGGCACCCCAACCAGGCTGAGACCTCAGCCCAGGCTGCTGCCTCAGCCCAGCCAGGCTGAGACCCCAGCCCAGGCTACCATATGAGCCTGGCCGGGGATGGTGCCATTGGGGGTGCGCTCCCTGGCCAGGCTGAGACCCCAGCCCAGGCTGCCTCCTCAGACCGGCCAGGCTGAGACCCCAGCCCAGGCTTCCCTCTCAGCCTGGCCAGGGATGGCACTGCAGGGGGTGCACGCCCAGGCCAGGCTGAAACCTCAGCCCAGGCTATGGCCGGGGATGGCGCTGGGGGCTGGCGCCTCCCAGCTGGACACTCCGGGCTGCCGCTGCTGGGCCGGGATCGTTACGTGGGGGGCGGGTGCCTTGCAGCCGGACACCCTGGACAGCCGCCGCTGGCCAGAAGATCGCGCAGCTTGGGTGCGAGGCCCTGCCGGCCTGAGACCCCAGCCCAGGCTGTGGCCGGGGATCACGCCGGGCGCTGGTGCCTCCCAGCCAGACATCCCGGATTGCCGCTGCTGGCCAGGGATTGCTGCATGGGGGGTGGGCGCCTCCCAGCCGACACCCCGGACTGCCACTGCTGGGTGGACTGGGGGACTCCGGCAGGGCTAAGAGGACTGGGTGCCGCCATCTTGTGGCTATGGGCGCCGCCATTTTGTAGCGGAGTGACGGTTAATTTGCATATTACTCTTTTATTAGATAGGATGTTCTTTAAAATTAAGACTATTTTTAGAGCAGATTTTAGGTCATAACAAAATTGAGAGGAAGATACAATGATTTTTCCCATATATTCCCTGCCCCCACACATGGGAAACCCCCTCCACCCCCAGGTGCATAAGATCACATCCCTACCAGGGTGGTACATTTTTTGCTATTAACTGTAATGAACCTACATTAACACATCATCACCTAAAGTCTATAGTTTAGATTAATGTTGACGTGTGTACATTATATAGGTTTTAAAAATGTATAATTACATGTATCCACCATTATGGTGTCATACAGAATAGTTTCCCTGCCCTAAAAATCCTCTGTGCTCTGTCCATTCATTCCTCCTCTCTTCTATGATTTCCTTTTTATGACATTTTGGAAAAGGCAAATGGAAATTTACACATAGTAACTATAGTTCCAGAGACACGATTTTATAAAGTGAAACCAAAAAAAAAATAATAATAATGAAAACAAATAATAATTATAGTAATAGCACCACCTTTTATCTGTGTAATGTATGATATTGAAAGTAATTTATTTTTATTATCTCATTTACTCCTCACACCTCTGAGAATGTGTGTGTATATCTATATTATTTGTGCTTTAACAGAATTCTACTGTAAGTCAACAAGTTACCTCCACTGCTTTATTTCCATTTTATATCCCTGCAATTTGTCAGCCAGTAGAATCTCATGTTATCAACAATGATTTATAGTAATATCAGCGATAAGGATGGTATTAATTGATAGTATCAATATGTCTTATTCTCTCAGTGCACAACTAATGAAAAAGCACCTACGCAATAAGAACAAAAGCTGCCTTTGCATTTTGACTAAAACAGAGTCATAGCCATAAAACACCAAATTTAGTAATGTTGTCCTAGGCAAGTACTAAAACTTGGGACATAGGCCATGACTAAAGCTAGATGGAAAATGAAGAACCATATGTTTTTTACAGTCTATACTTATGAGCTAACCTCTGCCTGACCTATTCCCTGAAGCCATATTCATTGAAATATATTTTCACAATGTCAGCTTTTCAATATCATATGGGTTATTAGAATTTCTGTCTGCAGCAACCCAAACATTTGAGAACATACTGAAGGAAATAATTTAAGGAGAGAGTGAAGAAAGGTCTTTATCATTTATAGTTATAACTAGTCCTGTTTTTACCTATGCTCAGCGACTTTGGTGGCAAGATTTTAACCTTGCCCCCGATTATTTTAATTTGTCTATACTTTTGGAACATAATTGTCACAAAAATACTGAGATATAATATATATATATATGCATATGTCTTGCATTTCCTCAAATAGATTTCACAAATGACTCTCTAGCCAAAGCTAGAAAATTGCATGAATATATACATACACATGAATATAAATAACACTGGTACACTGATACATTCATGTTGCATGAGTTTACATCTATTTTTTCCATGAGCTTCTATAGGATTTCCATAATGATGTCGTTTTAAGGACAATAGGAAGCGAACACTTTCTAGCAGTGCAATTAGGTCACCCAACATCATGATATCTAAACATACCATCTGACAACATGGCATTGCTATGAGGTAACTGTTCCAACATCTGCAGCTCTAAAGTTAATGATGACTCCGGCAAGAACATTCTCCTAGTATGCTGCGTGAGAGAGGCACTAATTAATCATTAAGTGGCCTTCTATCAGACAGGGCTGCCGCTTCTGTTTCAAACCAAATGGAGTGGTGCAGAGCCGCACTAGCTGTAGAACAGCTCCAAACACGGAACATGATGGGGAAGTGTGCATTACTGGCATTCTGAGGAGACTGGAGCTTGGAAATGATACTTGAATGGTTTAATAAATAAGCACCCAAACTCACTTTACTGATTGATGAGCTGTGGTAGCCACATGCCAGATGTATTTTCTAATTCACACTAAGGGGAGCTAAATTTTCCTCGATCGTGTTGTGAACTTTCAAGACTCCTCCTCACATCATGATGGAATCTGATATGGTGAGATCAGTACTTTCCAGCAGCCTCACGTATATAATTCAGTATTAGAGACTTTACCTCCAAACACACCACAAAATGTCTACACTCAGAAATATTTAACTAGTTTAAACAGACAATCATGATGATAGTGTACTCCCCTAAAAATATTGACACTCACTCCTTTTATGTGCATATTATAAGATATTTGGAAAATATTGAAGAGATCACAGAAGATATTTTAGTATGCGCCAACCAAATAAATCCAGTGTTAAATCTTGGTGTAAATATAAGTTTTTTTTCTTTTTATCTTATAGAAATATCTAAAGTTCACTAAGGGCTACAGTGTGCCAGACAATTTCTAAGCACTTCACATGTATTTCCTTACTTAGTCCTTAAAACAAACAATAAGACATTTGTTGTTGTTGTTGTTGTTGTTGTTGTTGTTGTTTATTTTACATGTGGGCAAACAAGGACACAGAGAAGTTTTCTGGTAACATGTTAGACTAGATTCAACAGAGATAGTCAAAAGCAGAGTTGGTAAATAAAAGTCTGTTTACACAGTGGTCTCGGGCTTATTTTTATATGGTTCATTATCTAAAAATGTTTTGGTTTATGTCTTTAAAAGGTCAAAAAAAAAAGCAAATGAAGAAAAATATGACAGACCATATACAGCCATGAAAACCTCCTTTTACAGAAAACATTGCCAACACCTGGTCTAAAGGAATAGCAGTATGGAAAGGCTTTGCCATTAGTCACAAACTGTGCCACAGCCAGGTCTCTTCAGTTGTCTCACTTCTAGTGTCACTGCTCAGTCATCAGTCCCATCTTTCCTTCCTTTAAAATGAGATGGCACTTGAAGACCAACACTGTCTTTTCCAGAAGTTCCTCAATCTGGATTGATTAAGTCCATCAGACATACAGTAATAACTTTGAACATCAAAAAGGAATGGTTCAGGATCTTGCCCTGCCCCTTGGAAATAATCCTTGGGGGCTTTAAGAAACTAGTAATGTGGGAATATTCTATTGAACACCCAGCCTTCAAAACCCCTGAAAAGGAAGTTCCCAGGGTGCTCTCCCTCCAGGGAGCACACTCATGCCATTCCCTTCCTCCTCTCTTTCCCCCACAGGCAGGTATCTCCTAAACTCCAAGGGTCCCCATGAGACTTGCAACCAGGGGAGCAATGAGCAGCCACAGCTGGCCCCAGGCTAACCCCCTGCACCTGTCTCTAAGGCCCCCTTTGCTATGACTTCCTAGTGAGCCAAAGCAGTCCAGCCAAAGCTCTCCTGTTGGTTCTTCTATGTCCTTCCTTATTTCACTGTCCTAAGTTTATTTTTGCTGTGGTCAATAAATTCTTGCTTGCTTGTTTTAGGAAGGAAGGAAGAAAGGAAGGAAGGAAGGAAGGAAGGAAGGAAGGAAGGAAGGAAGGAAGGAAGGAAGGAAGGAAATAGTAACACAAATGAATACATGGGGGCACTCATTTTTCCCAACTATTTTACTCATCCAATAAGGCCTAACTCTGGTTTCATTTTACCTATGAGGTATTCGAGGGCAGCTTTCAAGGGTATTGTGAGTATTCCTTACTAGTGTTCTATTTGTCCCTCCTATCACCCAAATGACTCATATTGTTTTGTTTCCGTGTTTGTTTGTACTCTTCTTATAGCTGTTACAACAGGCTTCTTCTGAGGCAACTACAAATTTTACTGCATAGGTAGTAGGGTTCATGAGATAAAAACTCACAAAAGTCAACAAGAAAAAGAATAAGGCAAAATTTTAAACAGACATTTCACCAAAAAAAAGATATATTGATGTCAAATAAATACATGAAAACAAGCTCAATACTGTCTGTCATTAGGGAAATGCAAGTTAAAACCACAATGAGATACCACTACACTCAATTAGAAGAACTAAAATTAAAAAAGACTGATAAAGTGTTGGCATGAATTTGGGTTGTGTAGAACTCTCATACACTATTTTGGGGAATGTAAAATGTATAGTCACTTTGGAAAAGCAGTTTGAAGTTCCTTCCACTCATTCCATTCCTAAGTATTTACACAGAGAAATGAAGCATATATCCATTCCTGGCTCCTCAGCTGTCCCTTCTCAATACCCTCATGAAGCAGGAAGAAAAACCACACACTTCCCAGTGTGGTTAGGATGGAATCTTCTAGCTGTTCTAAGCTGAAGTATTGGTCAGAATTAGCTAGTCTATCAACAGAGAAAGATTGACTATTTTTTAAAGTCAGTTTTTAATGAAGCATAATACAATATCAAATACAGCCTGATTATCACAAAGTGAATAAATCAAGAAATAAAATTTTTCCTGCACCCAAGAAATTATCCTTATGTTCTCTGTGCCCCTACCCACTAAAGTAGCAACTGTCCTAATTTTAAATTATTATAGATTAGTTTTGTTTTGTTTTTAAATTTCTAGTTCAGGGCAAAATACACTGAGTTGCCAGATTATTATGATCTCTGAACACATAATAATCTGGCCACTCAGTGTATTTGTATCTCAAATGGGTGCCAAAAGTATTCTAGACTTTTGCTGTAGATCAACCACCTATTTGCCCTGAGCTTTCTATCAGCCAGTGCCAAGGGGAAAACTGATCAGGTGCACGATTTATAGTATCTTTGATATCAAATAAATGAGGTACTCAAGAGAAGTACACTGAGTGGCTAGATTATTATGTGTTCAGAGATCATAATAATCTGGCCACTCAGTGTATGATTAAGAGAAAGCCTGACACTCTCGAGGCAACTCTCTTTATGTCAAGAGAGACAGTAATAAAGGCAGAAAGGCAGAAGAATAGAATTGATCTGAGAATTATGGCTAGGAAAATGCTGTAGCATTATTCTTAGCACTTGGAATGAATTGGAATCATAAAAATAAGAAACCTTATTATATATTTGAAAGAATTGACCTGCCAAACCAAATACAAGTCTAGACTACAAAGTCCTGTAACTGCTCAAATTAAGCTTCATACAATAGGCAGTGAGCTCCAAATGCTGCTCAGCTCCCAGCTGGCTCATTTTCCCCACTGCTCATTTTAGATGGATCCTGGGGGTGGGGGCAGGAGGAGGAGAAACAGTGTCCCTGCAGTAGAATCAGAGACCATTAAGGAGAGTAGAAAAGTGAGCAAGATTAGGTCCTCTTTAAGGAACATATCTCACCCTCAGAGTAAGGACTTCACCATATCCATCCAGTAGGACTTGGGAAATATGCACCAGTGACTACTTTGTGGTACTCATTCTTCTTCTTCCAGGTGATAATGTCTACCGTGGAACTTTTCCTTGGATTACCACATTATAATATACACTATACTATGGTGGGAAGATAACTTGACATTAGAATTCATTAGTCTCCAACCTAGACACACCACTTCCCAACTGATGTACAACACAATGCACAATACTTAGAGATCCTAGATTTTGAGCTAAGCATGTTGACAGGATTGACTTTGGTTGACTGTACTCATGTAGTAAGTGTAGAAGGAAAGGAGCAAAAAAATATTTGATGGCCAGAGGAGTGTACGGTGGCAGAGACAGAGGTCCTCATCAAATCTGCCACCTGATGTCCCAGTTTCTTTATCTCTTTTGAGCAGGCGGTACACCTGGGGTTAGCCAATGTCATGTAGATGGGACTCACATGTTACCTCTAAGACAAAAATCTAAAAGGGCTTGATCTCTTCTCCCTTGCTGAGGTGATGCAGTAAATTCTGTTTTATGTGGTGTAGTTGTGTAACAGTGGAGCCTCAATCAGCTTGGGTTTCTGAGGAAATATATAAAGGACTACTTTTTACTTTGTTAGTACACTGAGATTTGGAGAATTAGGTGTTATCACAGTAATACTTAGGCTATACTTTTTCTAACACAAATAGGGTACAAAACATATCTCTCATGGCACCTAGAATTTTGCCTAACAGTTTTTCAGATATTTCCAAGCCAGCATTTTTTCAACCTGTTTGTAGCCCAATCCTCTGGGTGTCTGAGATGAGATAAAGGTGAAGTCAATTTATCACAGATCACAGATTTTTTAAAAAAGAAAAACCTTTATTCACAAAGTTTACACATCCCAAGAAACTGACCAATGTAACATGATAAAAAACACAGAGGGAGAGATAAAATATACTCATTTCCATGTACCCAGAACACCCCCCCCCCCTCCGCTTTCAAGGGGTTAGGAAAACCACCTCCTCAGATTACAGAAAGTGTCCTGAGATGACCTGGTTTGTCCTTTTGTATTGTATCATATAATACTTAAAGGTTTGTTTCCCCCCCAAGTGGTCACTACTTTTGCTAGTTATAGTGATTTACAAGGTTGGTAAAATTGTAAAGGATCATAATCTGAAATATTTTCTTTCAAACATCTATTTTCTTCTTTATTGATTTTCTCATTTATTGTCATCACCATGCTAGAATGTGCACACTGCATTGTGCTATCACTAAGAGGTTGCATGGCAGAGTAAAGAACAGACTATGTACTCTAGCAGGATTTGAATCCAGACTATGCAGTGTAGCTCTAAGGCACAATATGTATCCATTTTCTGCCTTCATTTCATCTTTGGTAAGATAACTCTAAATATTAATTCCTACATCATAGTGTTGGGCTGAGAATGGCATGAGTTAACACATTTAAGGCATTCAGATCAATGTCAGGCACATGTTAAGTGTTCTATAAATGTAGCTGACTCTATATGAGCTGGGATCTTCTCTATATTGCTTACTAAGGTATCCCCAGTGACACATATGGCATTGTGCATGGCACGAGAAAAAATCCAGGGACAACAATTAATACGTGTACCTATCGCTATAATAGTAACTATCTTTGTCCACAATCCTGCAAATGACTTCAAATATGTGTGAAGAGTCAGTGTTATTGATCAGTGGTTATACCACAATAGAAAATATTTTTAAAAGCTGTTTTATGCTGAAATATGTTAAATAAGAAAATCTCCATCATCCAGTATCGAATTATCCATTGTATGAAGTAACTGTACCCTATTTCACCTACTTGTTGCTACCACTTTATTATGACTCTCAACTAAACAAAAGGAAGATGAAAGCAAGGAAGACAAAGAAAGCCAATTCAGCTGAATTCTGCTGCTCATTTTAAACCGTTAAGATCCAGCCAGAGGGAGGAGAGAAAGATGAGAAAATGAGGGTTAAAATCAAATGCTCAGTGAAGCTTCAGTTTTCCCTGCCTTCAAGTTATCTGGGTTATGAAAACCTCCATTAGTACAGACAATTAAGAGTTTCTAAATTGAGGATTCTGTTTATTTGGTGTAGCATTTAAAATTTCTTAGGCTTTAAATTCTCAGCACTAAATGTGCTACCATAGAGGGGAGAGCATGCAGTCTATTTTGTGGTAACAATTTGGGGCTTTGCTGGAAGATAAATTCCAAATAAAGGAATCATTTTCTCAATAATGCTAATGGCTTCAAGGAAAGGTGTAATTACAAGAATGGGGCTGAATGTAAATATTGTATAAAGCCTTGTGGCTGGAAACAAAAGCCTGCAGAAAACATTGCATTATAATGGACATTGCTGGAGGAAGAGGTTAATGTCCATATAAAACAATCTCTAAACTCTAGTGGGAACTAAAATTATCGATTTCAAGGTATCTGCTATAGTAACAGCTGTAAGTTTTGGAAGACCAAATGCAAGTCTGTCTTGCACTGAGCTTTTATTAGAGTTACATGCAAATTGGCCTTAGGCTAGACTTTTTGTCACAAAAAGAAATTTGTCTTGTTATTCAAAACTGGAGGAATGATACTTATACGTAAGACCCGAACTCATACAATTCCTGCAAGTAAACACAGGCAGTATACTCTTTGACACTGGTCATAGAAATATCTTTTTGGATACATTCCCCCAGTCAAGGCAACACAAGCAAAAATAAACAAATTGTACTAAATTAAACTGAAAAGCTTTTGCACGATGAGGAAAACCCTCAACAAAGGAAAAGACAAGCTACTGACTGAGAGAAGATATTTGCAAGTAATATGTTCAATAAGGGGTTAAAATACAGACTATATAAAGAACTCATTCAACTCAACCTCAAAAACACAATCTGGTTAAAAATGGCCTGAGGATCTGATTAGATACTTTTCCAAATACGACATACAGATGGCCACAGACACATGTAAAGATGCTCAACATAACTAATCTTCAGGGAAATGCACATCACGACTACAGTGAAATATTGCCTCACACCTGTCAGAATGGCTATTGTCAAAAAGTCAACAAATAACAAGTGTTGGCAAGGATATGGAAAAAAGGAATTCTCATGCACTGCTGGTGGGATTGTAAATTGGTGCAGACACTATGGAAAATAGGATAGAGGTTCCTCAAAAAATTAGAAATATGACCTAGCAATTCCCCTTCTGTGTATTTATCCAAAGAAAATGAAAAACTAATTTAAAAAGGCATCTGCACCACTATGTTCATTGCATGATTATTTACAATAGCCAAGATATGAAGGCAACTTTGGAACCTTGGTATTCATTGGTAGATGAATAGAAAAAAAGATGTGATATATTAGTATTACTCAGCAATTTAAAAAGATAACTTTTGCCATTTGTGACAAGATGGATGGAACCAGACAATATTATGCTATAAGACAGAGAAAGACAAGTAGTGTATGACTCCACTTACAAGTGGAATATTAAAAAAAAAAATCCACAATAAAAACAACCTGAAAAATAAACAAAAGACTTGTAGATTCATAAAACAAATCAATGGTTTCTAGAGAGGTAGAAGTGGGGGAATAGGTACAAAAAGGTGATGGGAATAAGAGATTCAAACTTCCAGTTATAAATTAAATAAGTCACAGGGATATAATTTTCAACAGAGAAAATATAGTCAATACTATTGTAATACAGTGACAAATGAAAAAACTGAACAGATACATGCAAAAAATATTACTATGGCAATTACATCATAGGTATGTAAGTGTTAAATCACTATGCTGTACCAGGTACATCTAAAACCAATATTATATTGTATGTCAAGTATCCTATCTAATAAAAGAGTAATATGCAAATTAACATTACTCAGCTATACCCACAAGTCATGCCCACCAGCCACGCCCACCAGCCAATCAGGAGGGAATATGCAAATAGAGCCAACCAAGATGGCTGCAGCCACAAAGAGCAGGAGGGAGGCTTCAGTTTCCCCGGTGATGGAGGAAGCCAAGCTTTCCGCCTGCCTTGCCAGCCCAGGCCTCCACTCAATGCTACAAAGTTTCAATTATAGAAGATAAATAAATCCCAACAGAAATGGCGGCAGCCACGGAGCTGGAGAGAGCAGGAGGCTAGGGTTGCCCGCGGCAATGGAGGAAGCCAAGCTTCTGCAGCCCTGGCCTGGTTTGGCCTCCGCTTAAGGCTATGAAGTTTCAATTATAGAAGATACATAAATCCCAACAGAAATGGCTGCCGCCACGGAGCAAGCAGAAGGCTTGGCTTCACTCTAGGCTACAAAGTTTCAATTGTAAAAGATAAATAAATCCCAGATCCCAGGGCCTCTGCTTGGGTCGCTGGGAGGCATGGCCGGCCTGCAAACCACCACAGGCCCCTCACCCAGGCCACCCCACACCCCAAGGGAACCCACACCCTGATCCGGGACACCCTTCAGGGCAAACCAGCTGGCCCCCACCCGTGCACCAGGCCTCTATCCTATCTAATAAAAGAGTAATATGCAGATTGACCATCACTCCAACACACAAGATGGCTGCCCCATGTGGTCAAAGATCCTGCCCCCATGTGGACACAAGTTGGCCACCACAAGATGGCCAGCACGGGAGGGCAGTTGGGAGGAACCAGGCCTGCAAGGGAGGGCAGTTGGGGACAATCAAGCCTGCTGGGGAGGGCAGTTAGGGGTGACCAAGCCTGCAGGGGAAGGCAGTTAGGGGAAAACAGGCTGGCAGGGGAGCAGTTAGGCATCAATCAGGCTGGCAGGGGAGTGGTTAGGGGGTGATCAGGTTGGCAGGTAGAAGCAGTTAGGGGCAATCAGGAAGGCAAGCAGGCGAGCAGTTGGGAGCCAGCAGTCCTGAATTGTGAAAGGGATGTCCGACTGCCCGTTTAGGCCCGATCCTACCTGGATCGGGCCTAAACGGGCAGTCGGACATCCCTTGAGGGGTCCCAGATTGGAGAGGGTGCAGGCTGGGCAGAGGGACACCCCCCCCCCCCCATGCATGAATTTTGTGCACCGGGCCTCTAGTATATTAATAAACATATTAATGAACCATAGGTTCCATTGATACAAGTGAAACCTCTGTCCTCAATATCTTATTGTCTAGAATTCTATCTAATAAGAGAGTAATATGCAAATTGACTGTCACTCCAACACACAAGATGGCTGCCCCCATGTGGACACAAGATGGCTGCCACAAGATGGCCAGCAGGGGAGGGCAGTTGTGGGGGACCAGGCCTGCAGGGGAGGGCAGTTAGGGGCAATCAGGCTGGCAGGGTAGTGCTTAGGGGGTGATCAGGCTGGCAGGCAGAAGTGGTTAGGGGCATCAGGAAGGCAGGCAGGCGAGCATTTGGGAACCAGCAGTCCTGGATTGTGAGAGGGATGTCCGATTCCCAGTAGGATCGGGCCTAAATGGGCAGTTGGACATCCCTCAAGAGGTCCCAGATTGGAGAGGGTGCAGGCTGGGCTGAGAGATACACCCCCCCGTTCATGAATTTCATGCACCGGGCCTCTAGTAGTTACATATTTTTCTTTATGGTAAAGAAAGTATCTTTACTGAAGAGACTAGAGAGTTGTTCCAACTTCTATATTTGTGATTGTTTTATTCTGGAATTATACAATTATTTCCTTTTGATGGCATCTATTTAGTTAATTTATCCAATATATTTCATATAAAGTTATATCTAAAGGCTTTATTAGAATCAGATTAAATGGTTTGGCAAGAAAAGTTCATAGGTTATTTTATGGTTTTCACAACTCATTACACTGAAAGATAAATAAAGGTTATTTTGGTCACAGGGTTAGAGTAGTTATAGCTTGAGATCTATATATAAAATAAGTAATAAGCAAATTGTCCAGGACACCATAACATTCCAACCACTCAGGAGGAGGCTGCGCACACAGGTGGGCGGGAGGACTGCATGCGAGGTGAGGCAAGCCACAGATGCTACAGTGGCCTGAGCAGGCCCGGAATGGAGACAGGAGGGCCAGGCTCTATGTGTGAGCTGCAAAGGAAAGACCTTTTCTGACCACTCATTGACTAAGCTCCTGGCACACCACTCGCAGTGTTCTTGGTAACTTGCGTAGAAGAATCCAAGAAAGTGATCTAGGGTTTTTCCACCTCACTCCTGGAGGAAAAAACAAAGGTCCACTGGTGGAAGAGCTAAGAAATGTCATATCCTGCCCTAAGGGCCGGTTTGGCTCAGTGGATAGAGCCTCGGCCTGCCGACTGCAGGGTTCAGTTTCCATTCTGATCAAGGGCATGTACCTAGGTTGCAGGCTCCTCCCTGGCCAGGGCCCAGGTCAGGGCTCATCCAGGAGGTAACCAATTGAAGTGTCCCTCTCACATTGATTTTTCTCTTTGTCTTTCCCTCTCTCTTCCATGCTCTCTAAATCAATGAAAAAATATCCTCAGGTGAGGATTAAAAAAAAAAGAAAGAAATGTCATATCCTATAAAAGAGACATCTTGAAAATGCCTAAAGAAAGCTGTCATTTTTTTGTGGTGAAGGGACTGAAGTTCATGTTGATGAAAACACCTTGGTGTCTGCGGCAGCCAGCAGTAGCAGCAGCAGTGGGGTGATGGGGGTAGTGCCTTCCGCTGATCAGCCCAGTTGCCTCCCACAGAGGTAGGACAGACTGCAGGCTGTCAGTAGGACATCCCCTGAGGGCTCCCAGACTGTGAGAGGGGGCAGGATGGGCTGACGGACACCCTCTCCAGTGCATAAATTTTGTGCACTGGGCCTCTTGTTTAATTATAAAGATGGACACAGCCCCCTTCTTATCAGCAAGTAACCTGTCATTGATACTCTGATATCATTCCACATATTGGTAAGTTTCCTATCATCCATTCTTTTAATGGTTTGACACAAATTCACAGTCTTTGCCTGAATCAATTTTTTAAAAAAATTTATTTTATTCTTTAAATTATTACAAACAGTAGTACATATGTCTCCTTTTTCCCCATTTACCTTCCCCTGGCCTCACCTACCCCACGGCACATGCCCTCACCCCACCCCACCCAGTATCTTCTGTCCATTGGTTATGCTTATATGCATACATACAAGTCCTTCAGTTGATCTCTTACCACCCCCCCCAACTTTCCCCAGACTTCGTGATGTAATTTGACAGTCTATTCGATGCTTCTCTGCCTCTGTATCTATCTTTTTGTTAATCAGGTTATAATGTTATGTATTATCCATAAATAAGTGAGATCATGTGGTATTTTTCTTTCACTTACTGGCTTATTTCACTTAGCATGATGCTATCCAGTTCCATCCATGCTGCTGCAAATGGTAAGAATTCCTTCTTTTTTATAGCAGCATAGTATTCCATTGCATAGATGTACCATATTTTTATAATCCACTCATCTTCTGGTGGGCATTTAGGCTGATTCTAAATCTTAGCTATTGTAAATTTTGCTGCTATGAACATAGGGGTGTATATATCCTTTCTGATTGGTGTTTCTAATTTCTTGGAATATAGTCCTAGAAGTGGGGTTACTGGGTCAAATGGCAGTTCCATTTTTAAATTTTTGAGGAAACACGGTACTGTTTTCCACAATGGCTGCACCAGTCTACATTCCCATCAGCAGTGAAGGAGGGTTCCTTTAACTCCGCATTCTCTCCAGCATTTGTCGTTTGTTGATTTGTTGATGATAGCCATCTGACAGTTGTGTGGTGGTACCTCATTGTTGTTTTGATTTGCACCTCTCGGATGATTAGTGACTTTGAGCATGTTTTCATATGTCTCTTGGCTTTCTGAATGTCCTCTTTTGAAAAGTATTTAGATCCTTTGCCCATTTTTTGATTGGATTGTTTATCTTCCTTTTGTTAAGTTGTATGAGTTCCCTGTAAATATTGGATATTAAACCCTTATCGGAGTTAACATTGGCAAATATGTTCTCCCATGCAGTGGGCTTTCTTGTTGTTTTGTTGATGGTTTCTTTTGCTGTGCAGAAGCTTTTTATTTTGATGTAGTCCCAATGTTTATTTTCTCCTTAGTCTCTCTTGCCCAAGGATCTGTGTCTGTAAAGATATTGCTACAACATATGTCTGCAATTTTGCTGCCTACGGAGTCTTGTAGCATTTTTATGGTTTCCTGTCTTACATTCAAGTCCTTCAGCCATTTTGAGTTTGTTTTTGTGTATGGTGTAAGTTGGTGATCTAGTTTCATTTTTTTGCATGCATCTGACCAAATTTCCCAGCACCATTTATTAAAGAGACTGTTTTGACTCCATTGTATGCTCTTGCCTCCTTTGTCAAATGTTAATTGAGTATAATGGCTTGAGTCAATTTCTGGGTTCTGTTCCATTGGTGTATATGTCTGTTCTTGTGCCCATACCAGGCAGTTTTGAAAACCGTGGCTTGGTTACCACATGATCTCACTCATTTAGGGATAATGAAAAACATTATAAACTGATGAACCAAAAGATAGTTACAGAGGCAGTAAAGCATCAAACAGAGTGTCTAATTACAGCGGTAAGGTTAGGGAGAGGTGGGGGAAATAAGAGATCAACTGAAGGACTTGTATGCATGCATATAAGAGTAACCAACGGATGCAAAACGTTGGGGGGTGAGGGCAGGTATGGGAGTGGGGTGGGGGGGGCAATGGTAAGATATGTACACATATAATACCTTAATAAAAAATTTGAAGAAAAAAAAAAAAAAGAAAAGAAAACCGTGGCTTGGTAATATAGCTTGATATCTGGTATTGTGATCTCTCCAACTTTGTTCTTCTTTCTCAGGGTAGCTGAGGCTATTCAGGGTCTTTTTTTATTCCAGATGAATTTTTGGAGAGTTCGTTCTAGATCTTTGAAATATTCCATTTGTATTTTAATAGGTATTGCATTGAATCTATAGATTGCTTTAAGTAGTATGGACATTTTAATGATGTTGATTCTACCAATCCATGAACATGGTATGTTCTTCCATTTGTTTATGTCTTCCTCTATCTCTTTTTTCAATATCCTGTAGTTTTCCGAGTACAGGTCTTTTACGTCCTTAGTTAAGTTTATTTCTAGGTTACTTAATTTTTTTGGTGCATTGTTAAATGGGATTTTTTTTTTCATTTCTCTTTCTGTGGGTTCATTATTGACATATAAAAAGGCCATAGATTTCTGGGTGTTAATTTTGTATCCTGCTACATTGCCTAATTCATTTATTAGGTCTAGTATTTTTTGATGGATTCTTTAGGGTTTTCTATGTACAGTATCATGTCATCTGCAAACAAGGAAAGTTTTATGTCTTCCAATTTGGATGCCTTTTATTTCTTCTTCTTGTATGAATGCTATGGCTAGTACTTCCAGTACTATGTCGAACAGGAATGGTGAAAGTGGGCATACTTGTCTTGTTCCTATTCTTAGGGGAAATGAGTTTAGTTTTTGCCCATTGAGTATGATGTTGGCTGTAGGTTTGTCATATATGGCTTTTATTATGTTGAGGTATGATCCCTCTATTCCCACTTTACTGAGAGTTTTTATCAAGAAACGGTGTTGGATTTTGTCAAATGCTTTTTCTGCATCAATTGATATGATTATGTGATTTTTGTCTCTCAGTTTTTTTATGTGATGTAGTACATTTATTGATTTGCGGATATTGTACCATCCTTGCATCCCCGGAATAAATCCCACTTGGTCATGGTGTATGATCTTTCTAATGTATTGCTGAATCTGATTTGCTAGAATTTTGTTGAGTATTTTAGCATCTATGTTCTCTTTTTTTTTTTTTTTTTGGTGTCTTTACCTAATTTTGGGATTGGGGTAATGCTGGCTTCATAGAAAGAGGTTGGAAGTGTGCCTTCCTCTTGAATTTTTTGGAATAGTCTGAGGAAGACAGGTTTTAGTTCTTTGAATGCTTGGAAGAATTCCCTGTAAATCCATCCAGACCAGGGCTTTTGTTTGCTGGAAGATTTTTGATTGCTGTTTCAATTTCTTCGGTAGTTATCGGCCTATTCAGGTTTTTTTATTCTTCTTGGTTGAGTTTTGGGAGCTTGTATTTTTCTAAGAATATGTCCATTTCATCTAGGTTATCCAATTTGTTGGAATAGAGTTGTCCATAGTATTTTTTCATAATTGTTTGTATTTCTGTGGGATCAGTTGTTACTTCACCTCTTTCATTTCTGATTTTTTTTTATTTGGGTCCTCTCTCTTTGCTTCTTGGTGAGCCTGGCTTGAGCTTCACCAATCTTGTTTATCTTTTCAAAGAAGAAGCTCTTGGTTTTGTTGATCTTTTGTATTTTTTGTTGTTTTTGTTGTTGTTGTTGTTGTTTTGGTCTTTATGTCGTTTATCTCCACTCTGATTTTATTATTTCCTTCCTTCTGCTTACACTGCGCTTTTTTGTTGCTCTCTTTCTAACTCTTTGAGTTGTAGGGTTAGGTAATTTATTACTATTGTTTCTTTTTTTTTTGAGGTAGGCCTGTAGAGCTATGAACTTACCTCTCAAGACTGTTTTCCCAGTGTCCCATAGATTTTGAATTGTTGTGTTTTCATTGTTGTTTGTTGCCATGATGCTTTTTATTTCTTCTTTGATCTTTTTGGTAACCCAGTCATTGTTTAATAGCATGCTATTTAGCCTCCAGGTGTTTGATTTTTTTTATTGTTTTTACTGTAGCTGATTTCTAGTTTTATTCCATTGTGATCTTGAGAAGATGCTTGATATGATTTCTATCTTCTTGAATTTGAAGAGACTTTGCCTGTGTCCCAGTATATGGTCTATCTTTGAAAATGACCCATGTGCACTTGAGAAGAATGTATATTCTGTGGCTTTGGGGTGAAATGTTCTGAAGATGTTAATTAATTTCATCTGATCTAGTGAGTCATTTAGGATTAATGTTTCTTTGCTGAATTTTTGTTTAGAGGATTTTACCAGTGGTGTTAGTGGGGTATTAAAGTCCCCTCTATGACTGTATTGCTGTCAATCTCTTCCTTGATATCATCCAGAAGTTTTTTTATGTATTTCAGTGCTCCTGTGTTGGGTGCCTATATGTTTACCAGAGTTATATCTTCTTGTTGAATTGCTCCCTTTAGCATTATGAAGTGGCCTTCCTTATCTCTTGTTATGGCCTTCACTTTGAGGTCTAATTTATCAGATATAAGCATTGCTACCCTAGCCTTTTTTTCATTTCCATTCGCCTGAAAAACCTTTTTTTATCCCTTCACCATCAGTCTGTGTGAGTCCTTCGTTCTGAGGTGGGTTTCCTGTAGACAGCAGATATATGGGTCATATTTTCTTATCCACTCAGCTACCCTATGTCTTTTGATTGGGGCATTTAATCCATTTACATTTAAAGTTATTATTGATAGGTACTTGTTTGTTGACATTTTTATTCTTTATGTCTGTGTTCCTTCTTCCCTCCCTATTTCTTCTTTTAACAGCAGACCTTTTAGCATTTCTTGCATTCCTGGTTTGGTGGTAATAAACTCCCTTAGTCATTTTTTGTCTGTGAAGCTTCTGATTTCACCCTCAATTTTGATTGATAGCTTGCTAGGTACAGTATTATTAGATTCAGACCCTTCCTTTGCATGACTTTGTATATTTCATTCCATTCCCTTCTGGCCTAATGTGTGCCTGTTGATAAATCAGTCACTAGTCTGATGGGGGATCCTTTGTAGGTAACTTTCTGTCTCTCTCTGGTTGCTTTTAAGATTCTTACTTTGTCATTGGTGTTTGCCAATTTAATTATAATGTGCTTGGAATCTGTCTTTTGGGGTTTATTTTGTTTGGGACTGTGTGAGCTTCTTGGACTCATGAGATTTTTCTTCCCTATATCAGGGAAGTTTTCTGTCATTATTTCTTAAAACAGGTTTTCTATTCCTTGCTCAGTTTCCTGTCTTTCTGGCACCCCTATTATGCAGATGTTTTTTTCATTTTGTGTTGTCCCAAAGTTCCCTTAGGCTCTCCTCCTGTTTTTAAAGTTTTTTTTCTAGAAGCTGCTCTGCTTGGGTATTTTTTCCTACCTTGTCTTCTAGCTCACTAATGCTGTCCTCTGCTTTTTCTAGTCTACTGTTGATGCTTTCTATTGAGTTCTTTATAGCAGCAATGTCATTTTTCATTTCTTCTTTGTTCTTCTTCATTTCCTCTTGGTTCTTACACATATTGTTAAATTTGTCTTCCAACCTTTTCAGTGACCTTAAGACCATTTCTCTGAATTCTTTCTCTGACATACTTCTTGCCTCCATTTCATTTACTTCCATTTCTGGTGATGCCTCCTTTTCTTTCGTATGCCGGATGTTCTTTGTCTCCCCATGATTGCTCCTATCTGGGTGTCTGGTTATGTAGTTCTTTCTCTCCCGCATTTACTTAAAGGCACAAAATATAACACAACAAGGCACTGAACACAAATGTATTCACGATACTAATAACCCCAAATAAAGGTGACCACCAGAGAAAAGAGAATTATGGGATAAAAAAAAAAAAAGAGTGCAAAAATGATATTGAGAAAAGGAAAAAAAAAGAAAGAGAGAAAAGGAAGAGAATAAAAAAAAAGGGAGGGGAAACTATTTATATGGGGAGAAAACTCCAATAGGACAACTAATCCAAAAAAATGCAAACAACAAACACCCAGAGATGCAAACTACAAACAATAACTAATAACAAGCAAGGAGAGGAAAAACAGAAGAAAAAAAAAAAGGAGAAATAATCACACAAACAAACATAAAAAACAAACAAACTAATCAACAATCAAACAAACAAACAATAATACAACAGAGAGAAAGAAGGGCAAAACAAAACAAAATAAAACAAAAAAAACAGAAAAAAGAAAAAAGGGGAGAGAGTAAAAATTGGATAGTGAAGAAAGAGAAGAGAGAATTGTGTATGGACTTGGAGCAGGGGAGCAGAAATTAGATATATAAATAGGATGAATTTTTAACAGGGGGTTAAAAAAAGAATAGAGAAAAACCTACAGCAGGAATAGGGTAAGAGAAACAGGACAAAGAGGAAAAGTGAGGAAGAGAGTGTTGGCATAAAGGTAAAGTTGAGATAGAGTAAAATGATGCTAACAGAGAAATGAAAATAGAATGTAGGACACTAATCACAAAATAAAATAAAATAAAATAAAGAAAAAATAAAATAAAACTTTAAAAAATGTAAAATAATAGTAATTATAATACTAATTAAAAATAAAAATATAATAATTAAAAAGGTAAAATCAAGTTATAAAAAAAAGAAAAAATTAGCTTCTTAAGTAAAAAATAAAAATGTGCAGTAGTGAATGTCATTAACTTCCTCTACTGTTCTGTGTGGCACACCTGTTTTCTGTCAGATAGTCAGGAAAATATTGATGTTCTCTGTGTTCCACTGCTCCTCTGTGTCGTAAGCCACAATCCTGTTTTCAAGCAGGCAGTATTTCTTTGTTTCTCAGCCTGCCTTTAGATGTATTTACACAAGAGTCAATTTGTGATTCAACCCCGGGGTGGCAGTGTTTCTGTATTGACATCCGGGGCTATAAGTCCTCTCTACCCAGTATTTCGTTTTTGTTTTCCCTGCTGCCCTTAATACTGGGTTGGGGGAACGGACTTCCCTATAGCTGGTTTTCTGATTGTTTCTCCCCACTCTGATCCCCAGGTTCCACAAAAACAACCTTCCCTTGCAGTCTCTGAGAGTGTTTTTAATTGGGAGATCCTATGTACTGGGCTTAGTAATCAACAGCAAAAATTTAAAGAGAAAAAAAAGCTAGAGTAAGCACACAGACTCGCGACTTTTCCCCCAGCATTGCGCACATCTCTGCACACATCTCTGTGCACATCTTTTTCCCTTGGCACTGCGCAGCTGGTATACTGGTAGAACTTACGGCTGCCTTTCTGTGCCCAGCCCAGCTATGGGTTGATTTCTAGAGTTCTTCTGCCAGCAGCCCTGTGGACCCCCTTCCACATTCACAGGCTATGCTGATCCCAATAGCCGCGGATTTTGAGGGGCACAGACTTCCTTTGAAACTCTACATCCTGCTGCATGTGTTTCTCCCTCCAGCCTGGACTGCAGACCTCACCTTTCTCTAAGCGATATTTAATCTTCCGTGAGAAAGTGCAGGGCTCGCCTGTGTCCGAGTATTCATGCTGCTTGAGACCTGGTGTTCGTGGGTTCGCAGCTCTTCCCTGGGCATTGTGGTTGCGGGGTCCCAGGAGGTATCTGAGTCCTTTGTGATTGAAAGTAAGACTAGGCTTCTGATCACTGCTACTCTCCCCTTCAAGATGGCACAGTCTCTGTGGCAGAGCCAACCAGGAGAGATTTTAGCAGCAACAGGGGCTGCCCAGTCAGGGGAGCCTGGTCCGGCAGTCCCCAACAGTCCCTTGGAATATAGCTGTCCCTCACTCACAAATAGACACTTCCCGCACATCCACACTCTCTCCTTTTGTTCTCTCACTCACACACTATCTTGCAGCATACCTTCCTGTCGGCAGCCATCTTCCTCGAGATTCCTGAATCAATTTTTTTTCCCTAAGAATACATAGTGAAGATTTCCTGATACTATCATTCCCTTTATATATATCTTCTGTAAATAACTTTTCCTCATCAGTTGAGGCTGCTGTTACCCTGAAGTATATTTCATCATGGAATATCAGTAAAAATGCTTAAGCTTTTAGTTTATTTTCAATTTTCCTAAAAGAAAGTTGAAATATAGCCCCTTCCAATAATGATAACTCAGGTTTTATTTCATGTGTTGATTACTACTGGGACCCATGTAATTCTATATATTCAGACTGTTTTAATCCCAATGTTTTAGTCTCTGCCTTTATGAAGCTTGCATTTCTAGAGGAATGCAGAGATTAATACTTAAGCAATAGGAAAAACAAAAGGAATAGACTAGAATTTATCCTTATAACGTAACAAGAGAAATTCTGTTTTGAATCATGCATTACACTGGTAGGCTAATTGCAACAAATATATCACCAAAACGATAATGGAGACCCTAACTAGTATAATTTCTCAAACACAATAAAAATGCTTTTCTTACTTACATAATAGTAATGAGCAGGTAAATCCTTAGGAAGGGTGCACTCTTCCATGTTACTCAGAGATCTTCAATGCATCGTGCAAATTCACCATGGGTCTGCCTAGTGAAACACTGTAAAGAACCCCACATGGGATTATTTTGGGAAATACTCTACTCATCATCTAGTAACCTGAAACTATGTCCCTATTAAATAAAAAAAGACTTGCCCAGCTGGCATGGTTCAGTGGTTGAGTATCAACCTATAGACCAGAAGGTCATGGTTTGATTCCTGGCCACGGCACTTGCCCAGGTTTTGGGTTCCATTCCCAATAGGGGGTGTGGAGGAGGCAGCCAATCAATGATTCTCTCACATCATTGATGTTTCTATCTCTTTCCCTCTTTTTCCCTCTCCTAAATCAATAAAAATTATATTTTTAAAAATGTTTTTAAAGAGATTTTTTTCTGTCAATAGGAAGAGGAAAACATTAATTTTGGGAAGTTGCTGTCTCGGGTTCAGAGGAGGAAGTGATATAGGAAATAATAAGCTTGTGAAGAAATGAGCCATGGAAGACTCTGAGGGAAGAAATTTCCATCAAAGAGAACAGTGCTGATGCTAAGGAATCCATTAGCTTAAGCTATTCAAGAAAAGTAAGAAGGCAAGTGGTGACTGAAGCATAGCGAGCAAGGAGCAAGATTAGATAAAAGGTCAGCGGGATCGACAAATAGATTGTATTTGTCCTTTTAACACCTGAAACTTTACGTGAAGGATTTATAATTTTTACTAATTATAAAATAACTCAATGCAAAGTTTTCATAGTTTATGTTTAAAACGGTATCTCTTGTTGCTGTAGTAAGAATATCATGTAGTAATGTAGGAGAGGGAGTAGGGAGAACGGGTAGCAGGCTTTTCAGGATTCCTGAAATATGATCTAGATTGAATGATCAAGGGTAGCTGCTGAGAGTTACTGAGAAGTAGACATATCCATGCTCCTTTCATACCTCTCTTTCCCTCACACCTCATACCCATGTGTCAAGAAATTCTCCTAACTCTACTTTAAAATAATTCCAGAATCTAACAACCTTTCACCATTTTGAGTCCTAATACCATGTTCCAAATCTCATTTCTCCTCTAGAGTTCACAGTGGCCTCCTCATAGCTCTCCTGCATTTCCATTGTCTCACTAGAACCAATTCTCAAACAATAGACAGAACCAGGCTTTTAAAATCTAAGAGTATGTCTCCCTCTGTTCAACACCCTCTAATGGTTCCCCATCTCTATCAGAGCAAAATCCAAGGTCAAGACAATAACCTGCAAGGATGTCCATGAGCTGGTTCCATTCATTTCATGATTTTTCATTTTGAGTCAAATCCCTAGCCCATGCCATCAGGCTTCTTTGCTATTTTCCCGTGATATGCCAGTCATGCTTCCAACTTAGAGTTTTTACTATGTTCTTTTCTCTCTTATCAATTCTATTCCCCTTATCTTTCCTACAATCTCACATTCTCACTGAAGCCTGTGTGAGTTAAACTGTTAAGTGAAATGACATGCACCACCTCATCACACATCCTTATTCACTCCCCTTGCTCAACCTTTTTCATCATGTATATCACTTTCTGACATTCTCTATGATTATTTCATGTGTCTATGGATTATTATCTATTTCTTACACACACACACACACACACACACACACACACCTGGAGTATAAGTTCCATAAATACAACTAAATATCTTTGTCTGTTTTATTCACTGATGTCTTAAAAAATCTAGAATAGAGCCCAGCACATAGAAGGCACTCAATAAATGAAACTGTCTCGGTTAATGAATGAATAATGAATAAGTGAAGGTTAGAAGCTAGCAGATATGTGAAGGGACCGAATTTCCTCTTTAAAGGTACAGTATTTTATCACAGATATAAAAGCCAGTAAGGAACAGAAAGGGTACTCCTGAAGGGGCCTATTGGATATCATTGGCCAAGGTGTTGTTCAGTCTGTATTCATTCAAGGAACTCAGAGGCCATGTTTATTTGGAACTTGTACAATACTGGATGAAGAAGGCAGTCTAGCCAAGAAGATTAACTAGTGAATAATAAAGAAATCCACACTGAAATAATATCCTAAGTAATTCATGTCCAGTTTGTTTTAGTTTTTGCAAGCTGCCCTATTTAATATGGTCTGATTGCAACCTCTCAGTTTTTACACTGAAAATAAGAGAAGATCAAATATGCACACTGAGATTAAATCTTTAATGTCTAAGAATCCAAAGCATGTACAATTAATTTCAGGGTATTTTTTGGAGGTTATAATAAAAGGCATATATTCTGTGTTCAAGGTGAGAATTACTCCTACTTAAATA
Source organism: Plecotus auritus (assembly GCF_963455305.1). Lineage (NCBI taxonomy): Eukaryota > Metazoa > Chordata > Mammalia > Chiroptera > Vespertilionidae > Plecotus > Plecotus auritus. The sequence continues at coordinate 28,850,093 of NC_137775.1, read as the reverse complement.
GAAAGCAACAATGAGCATGCCCATTGCTCATGTCTAGCTCTGCCAACTAGTGTTATTAACTCATGGAAGGTAAAAGAAGTGAAAAAATTTAACAAAACAACTGAACCAGAAAGGACCTGAGAACAAAGAGAAAGGGTCCAAATTAAGTGTCACTGCATGAATCTAACTCATTCTGTGGCTATGGGCGTTTCAGATTCAGGTCTCTTTCTGTTATTTTGTTCATTTTTGGCCATCTTTCTCATTCTAAGGCTAGCCTCTTTTTTCCCATTTAATCCCCCATTTTCATCAATAACCCAATCCAAGTGCAAAAATAGCATGAATGTTAGATCCTTATGCTGAGTACAATGGCCTATACATCCTTGGAGTATTCACTCTGGAACTCTTTCTACTCTAAAAAGCCTTAAGTTTGGCACATATATTTTATACCTGCAGGACATTTCAGTCAACAAAAAAAGGATATCTTTTTTTCCTGCCTAGCATTGTAATCAAACACAATCGAAAAAGTGACAATGGCCACTATGACCAAGATTCACTCATATTTTATTTGAGATTTGGAATAGCATAGTGACTGAAAATTTGTCTCTATAACACAACTTATCTTCAACTATTCATTTCTTAGTATTAATCATTGTCTAATCAGTAAAGTCAGTTTGCTAATAGGAAATATAAATATATATATATAGCCATCTACAATTATATATTAGTATCCAAAACTGCAGAATAAATCTATTCTTATGCTTAAATTTCAGTTAAAATTTACATAACATACATAATTCATGCTAAGTTTAATACTCTGTTGAGAATACATTTTTTCTAGTAGAAAAAAATATTTTTTTTTGTATAACAATTCTCATCACCTGTGAAATATGAACTAATCACTTGACATTTGCTTCACATGTAAATATACAAAGAACCCAGAACTGATAAATACAATAATCATTTGAATTTAAAAAAATCTTTATTGATGCTTTCTGCTATTTTGTAATAGTGTAATATAATTGCTTAAGTAAGGGAGAGGATGGTGATAAGAAGTTCAGAGCAGCCATGGAGTTCAACCCTTAGAAACACTTTAATCAGTAGTCATATCTATGCCCTGGCCAGTGGGACTCAGTTGGTTGGGCGTCTACTGGTGCACCAGGAGGTTGGCAGTTTGATTCCCAGTCAAGGGCATATGCTGGGTGTGGGCTTGCTTCTGGGTAGGAGGCGTGCAAGAGGCAGCTATTCAATGTTGTGCTCTCACATCGATGTTTCTCTCTCTCTCCCTGTCCTTTCCTCTATCTCTAAAAATCAATAAACTATTCTTTAAAAAAAGTCATATCTATGCTATAATTAAGGAAGCTAATGAATGTTTGATGATTTTGAATATACCTTTATATCAACTCCAAGGCAGTAAACATGGGCAGGACAAAAAAGAAATACACTGAAAAAATATCCTCAGGTGAGGATTTAAAAAAAAAAAGAAGAAAGAAAAGAAGAAAACATCAATGGTAAAAGAGAACTATTGATCAGCTGCCTCCTAGTTGGCACCTCCCCTACTGGGGATCTAGCCCACAACCCAGACGTGTGCTGTAACTGAGACTAAAACCGTGACTTCCTGGTTCATAGGTGGACTCAACCACTGAGCAACACTAGCCTGGCTTGATTTTTTTTTTTTAAATCAATTTCCAGAGAAGGTACAGTCTAGAATTTGAGAGAACAGATATGACAATAAAACATAACCACAACTTCACCACAAATAAGGTCAAAAGTCCAAGCCAAAATGCAGCAACAGGCCCAGAATGATCAGGACTTGGTCAAATGATGACTGACAGATTTCTATTCTGTGGCCTATCTCCTAACTCACTAGAGAAAGTCAGATATGCTCCTGAAACAATCATATAGGAGGCCCTTCTCTAGACAGCCTACCAGCAGCTTTCCAATGCTAATAACCACCAATCGGAACATATGTAAAGGCTTCTCTTTTTATCACTGTAAAGCTTTTCTCCCCCTCAACCCCCCTGACCTGTCTTTGAGTCTGCCAAACCCAAGTGGTGGTGGCTGACTCACTTTCAATAAATAGCAAGCTCTAAATAACTAGGTTTTGTTTTTCTCTTTTGGGTGGTCTTCATTTATTTCCACAAGGTAAAATATTTAAGAAATGACTGAACTTGAAAGTCTATGAAAGAATTTGAAAGAATAATTTTTCTCAGAAAAACTTGCCCCACTTCTAAGGTCTGATATAATCAAAACTTCAAAGGCAAAATTTTCTTAGCTGTAATTGGAGTAAAGTACCTAGCTAAGTGTCCTTGGTCCATCTATATACATGCACAGTTTATATGAATGCATCTCAGAATGAATTTGTCTCAGTAGACTGAGGTCAGACCAATACTAAAAGAAAAAAAAAAAAGATGAAAAAAGCTCTTGAGAGTCAAATGGACTTTTTAAAAGTACCCAAATTACAACTGGAATTGAAATGATCCAGGAATGCCTTGAAGCATGGAACAAAGGCCAATAAGAAAAAGATTTCAGCTATTGTGGAAATAAAGGTATCCGTTTTTAATGTGGCAGACTTTGGTGAAATATTCAACTGCTGGAACAATACAAAGCAAAGAAGAAATCATTTTTAGATAAGAGGACAAAACTAATGGATATTCTCCTCAAGTCTAAAAGCTATGTTACCACAATAGTGCAAAGATAATGGTTTCCACTTCTACAATTTCTCTTAATGATTGTTTTGCCAATATACAGCGTAAAGGAAACAAAGACTAATAATTGCTTGTCAGCATTGAGGAAGCATGACTGGCATCATGAAGGGGAAGAGCTGGGGGAAGGTGGATGGCACTTCACAGCTAAAGCGGATACTAACAGTCTGTGCAATATTCACACCCAAGGAATGACAGAGGAAGGAACATTTGAAGGTCAAGTTAAATGAGCTGTTTATATAATTCTAGTTAACAAAACACATTTCAAATGCCAAAGGATTTGAGTCATTGAGGAAATTTTAAAAGGTGAAAAATAATGCAAGAAATCACATTAAGAGTTAGAACTCTGGGTACCAGTTCCAATTATATGTGGGTGAGAGAAAGCTTGACTGTACAGTCTTATAAAGCAAAATTGTAAGCCATCAAATCATTTAGGGAGAAAAGCCCTACATTACAATGAAGTCCAATTCCTCAGTGATATGCAGTACAAAATACTCCAGCAGATGAAGAAATAAAATGGGTTTCTGAGATTCTGCAATAAAATAAAAACATAGTAGATAAAAATTAACGTGTTCACTTTGAAATAAAGTAGCCTTAAGGGAGCAAATATTAAAGAATGCATTACCTTTAAACGTGTGTTGAATTCTTACATGCAGCCTGGAACTGAAGGAACTTACAGGGCATGGAGGGTAAAATAAGACACTCATGACTGTTAAGTGTGTACGTACAGGCATTTAGTGGCTCTGTACTCAGTAACAGGATGAGCAATTTGTGCAGCAAGACCTCCCAACACAAATGAAGAGCTGTAACAAGATGGATGGATAGGGATAGAATGTGTTTAAAAATAGTAGGTTTATATCCACGTTTAAATGAGTTCCATAAGGATTTAAAAATAAATTCATTTTCATATCTTCCCTTGACAAATACTGTAATAATTCCAGTAGTACCTTGAGTTGAAAAGCTTTATATATTTCTCAGTAGGGTTTATCTAGGCATGTGCTTGTATTGACAAAAATATATAAATTGCTTGAATATTAATAACGTTTAATTATATCAAGGTCAGGCTTGTCACACACAAACTTTTTCATTATCCACCTACATTTCAACAGTAAAGCTCTAACAGGTGTTTCTTTCCTGGCTCAGACTAATTGCAACTTTCTCAAGTATAGTGAGGCAGGGAACATTAGCAAACCTCATCCTCAATAAGAAATTTTAAGGCTATTTAAATGCAAGTTTACTTTGTGCTTAAGCATCTTTCCTGTTTAACAACCATCCAGATTCAAGGGAGGTGGGAGTGCATCCCTGAAGGTTTTTCTGCCTGTAGAAAATTCAGCAGTAAAACAAAATAAAATTTTGTTTATACTCCAGAAAATGGTCCTCTAATGTTAATGGGAGATTTCTCTTTTCTAAAGTTTGAAATATAAACATTCACTTTATTTGGTGGCTTCCTAAAACAGTCTCAGAAGGTCAAATGCACATACACTGTGCCTAATTTTATTCTATGCCTATATGCTGTGCACTAATTTTACAGTCTTTTAATGATCACAGTCCAAAATGTGACATCATTCACCTCATGTCTACACTTTATATCAGCCATGTACTTACATCAAGAATGAATGGAGATTCAACCCTTCTATACAGCCAGCTTCTTTTTAAAAAATATATATTTTTTATTGATTTTGGAGAGGAAGGGAGAGGGAGAGGGTGATAGAAACATCAATGATGAGAAAGAATCATTGATTGGCTGTCTTCTGCAAGCCCCCCACTGGGGATCTAGTCCACAACCCAGGCATGTGCCCCAACTGGGAATTGAACTGTGACCTCCCAGTTCCTAGGTTGACATTCAACCACTGAGCCAAGCAGGCTGGGCTCAGCCAGCTTCTTTATGTAAACAAAAACATAAATGAATCCTTCTAATGCCCTCCTTCCATTTTGCTTAAATTACTTTTCTATTTTTTTTTCTTTTCTTTATCAACAGTTTTATCCAAAAACTTGTATCTATTTGGTATATTTTCTCTAATTGCATCCATACTAAAGAATCAAAATCCATGTTATACTCTCTCTGTCCTTCAACAGGAAATGTCCTTTTATAGCTATCAGTCAATGACCACCTCTTTTAGTAACTTCCTGTGGACCCCCTTCTACCTCTCTCCCACCCAGCTGAGATCCTCATTATATCTCACTGGGACATTCACAAGTGCTTTCAAAACTGGCCTTTTGCTATTGTCTCTTTCTGATCAAGTCTACCTCTAACACTGCTACATTCGTTACTTCCCTAAGCCCAACTTCAGATTATGCTACTTTCTGTTCAAAAAGTGTATTGTTGCTCTTTTTATTACTTACACAACAAAATAAAAATTTCTTAACTTCACAAAGAATATCCCCAGGATTCCATTTTAGCATTTTCCTTCCTCCTTCCTTCCTGATGGACAATACACTTCTTCTGCCAATAACTCCCTCACTATGCCTGTCATTAGACAAATTGGAGATGATAGGCAATAGCATGGTATATTCTGAACTACCTCTCATTTCTCTTTCACATGGTAAGTGTATATTCACTTCTAGAATGAGCTCAGGTTTCACATTTTGGAAGCCCTGAATTTCTTAGGATAAATAATTTTTACCCTCCTCCGACTTCTGAAAGAACTTTGCCCATAAATTATTATAACATCTATTTCATGTAACTTTTATTTATAGTTGTATGTTCCTATTTACCAATTGTGATATTCTAAAAGGAAGGGCTTATTCATTTTCCCATTTTTAAGACCTTCCTTCCTTAGAATATCCAACACACAAAAATTGTCAACACATTTTGTTAACTTATTGAAATGAATGAGCATATAAGTCAACATTATTCTATGCCTAGACACTGTGCATTAATTTTACAAAGTTTTTTAATGATTACAGAAAAAAAACCTAAGCAGTTAATGTAGATGGAGCAATATAAGTACATTCATATTTAAGGAAAAAAATTGAAGACAACATCTGAATATTGTTGAATATGTACAAGAAACATATAGAATATATAGGAACTCCTACAATAAGGGAAGACTAATTTTAGTATCCTCTGTATCTCTATCAATTTCTATCAATTTTCAGAATGTCAAATTCAAAAGCTTTTCATAAAATTTGCTTCCTCCAATGGTATACATGGATAGGAAGTAGTTCCCTGACTTCAGAAATTAGAGATACTCTTATTTTATATATATATATATATATATATATATATATATATATATATATACACACACACACATATATATATATATATATATATGTATCAATATCTCAACATGAACATATGTTCTAGAATGTTCTTATTTTAGGAGTTTAATTGATGAAAATTACATAAACAGACTATGACTTGTTTTACTTCAGAGTTGATTATTCTCACACCATATGGAATTTTATGTTATGTAATTTATTGTCTCATAATTAAGTTATTCGATTTCTTGTCTTATAATTAAGTTATAAATTTTTAATTTAGTAAAATAATTAAAGTAGAAAAATATAACTTTTTGTAGAGGCAGTTTTGAAATAATCACTTGAGTCAGTGATTTTTTTAAATTAACTAAAGAATAGCAATTCCTCTTAACAATTACAAAACAAAACCATAGTAATTTTTGAAGTATATATTTATTTACTTGCTCTTAGGTTTCCTTAAAGAAATAGAATACATAGGAAATATGGCTGTCACATCAAAGGAAGACAGAGAAAGATGCTTATCAGGAGTACAAAAGAGAAAGGTCAGAACAAAGAAAATGTATAATATCCAAGACTTTAAAATCAAAGGTTTGCCCTAGAACCCTAGTAGGTCCCACTGGGGAAAGTGCTTATATACTTTTCTATATTTTCTATATCTGATAAAAGTTGTTTGCTGAATCTAACAAAAACTCAACTTCAATTTTATTTGCTGGAAGTTTAAATTTGTCATTTCTACTTTCATTACCTTTTCCCCCCCTCCTATTTCACATTCTCTTTATCCTATTACAACATCATGGTGTTAAAGATAGCAAGATTAAAGTTCCTTAGAATTATGTAAAGAAAATATTCATTTAGTTTCCTACACAAACTTGTATTTGGTTTTTTTTTAATGTTTTTGTTGATTTTAGAGAGAGAAAGGAAGGGAGAGGGAGAGAGAACTAGAAACATTGATGAGTGAGAAACATCAATAGACTGCCTCTTGCATGCCCCCTACTTGGGATTGAGCCTGCAACCCAGGCATGTGCCCCCACAGGGAATCAAACTAGGGACCTTTTGGTGCACAGGACAATGCTCAATCCACTGAGCCATACTAAAAAGGTCACAAACTTGTTTTTGATAACCAGTTAATCACTATTTGAAAACATTAAGAATTCAAGATTGTCTTCTTTTCATAACCCTGAAGTATAGTTTGTAACTCTTCATTAATATCATATCACTATCATGTGGTATCTCCCAAAGAGCTTGAGAAAGTGGCTACAGAAACAATTTTGATAATGATGACAAATCAACCTTAGTCTGTACTCTCAATATGGAAGGCACTATGCTGGAAAGATTTGCTAATCACAAAATGCCTCTGCAATAAAACATTAAAAGTCATAGCCATGTTCACATATATCCTGACAACCTCAAAATTAAACCCAGCAAATAGACACAAATATGCTCACCAAAAATTAAAGAGATGCCCTCTGCAGAATAAAAAAATATTCTACCTACTTCCCAAATCTTTCAAATAAATGTGGCTTAAAAAGGCTTAAAAAGAAGTTGAAGGAGGGAAGAACAAACAGGCTTGTAAAAACAGAGTAAGCAGTACCAGAATTAAAGTGTAAGACTGACCTTTAAGAAGAGGGTGTTCAAAACTTCTGCACAAGACTTACTTTAATGAGAGGCTTAAAATACTTGAATAAAAACAGGCAAATTATATGAGGATAATCAATGCTGTAAAACTATCAATTCTTCCCACATTATTATACTAGTATTGATATAACACAATTCCAATTATAATTAGAATGCACAAGATGAGCATTTGAAAGAGAAAAATGGATTATAAAATGAAATGTACAATTTGGCCCTTCCTTTGCAAGATTTATATATATACTAGAGGCCCGGTGCACAAAATTCGTGCACTGGGGGGGGGGGTGTCCCTCAGACCAGCCAGCACCCTCTCTAATCTGGGACCCCTCTCACAATCCAGGACTCCTGGCTCCCAACCACTTGCCTGCCTGCCTGCCTGATTGCCCTTAACCGTTTCTGACTGTCAGCCTGATCACCCCCTAACCACTCCCCTGCCAGCATGATCGATGCCAAACTGCCCTCCCCTGCAGGCCTGGTCTCCCCCAACTGCCTTCCCTTGCAGGCCTGGTTCCTCCCAACTGCCCTCCCCTGCTGGCCATCTTGTGGCAGCCATCTTATGTCCACATGGGGGCGGCCATCTTGTGTGTTGGAGTGATTGTCAATTTGCATATTACCTCTTTATTATATAGGAGACATATATATATATATATATATATATATATATATAAATAATATATATATAATATTAATGGTGATTTTCCCTTAATGGGAAGATCATTGTTGATTTAATTATTTGTGTCATGTATTACATTTAAAAAAATAGTTAACTTGGAAAGTTCTTGTGAAGTTTATTGTTATTGTGATGCTCAAATGAAATATAAGTGGAAGTGCTTTACAAAGTATAAAATACCATACAAATATGAAAGTTTTAAATTGTATTTATTGTATAATAAACATTAACATTTTGCCTTTTCAATATAATTGATTTTCATGAACTTAATAACTATATGGCACATCCCTTTTCTCTGAACATCTTTTGCAGACTATTTTCTAGAGTGCTCAGAAAGGGTCCTGCTTCTTCAAGACTATCTCATCCATCTTGCTCTGCAGATGGCTTTCTATTTTGCTTTACAGAGAAAAGGAAGCTCTCAGACCAGATAACCCTCCACACCACCAACACATCCTGTTAGCCTGCATTCATGGGCACCTGTTTATTCTTCCATCCATCCTCCTTTTTTTATTATAGGGGATGCTCTTCCTTTCACAAAGTTACTCTCCTTCCCCTTTTTAGTAGATTCTGTTCTCTCATATCTTCTCAGGCGATATTTATTTTCTTTCATGTCCCTCTGAAAAAGACATTCCCCTTTAGCGTTAAAAGTACTCAATTCTTCCCATTAAAAGCAATCTTTATTTTCACTTTTCTCCTTTCATCCATTGTTAAGATTTTTAAAGACTTTCTTTTTTATCTCTCTGTTTCCTTAACTCCCATCATTCATCCCACGCAAACTAAGCTTTCTTCTCCCATCCATTGGCTCTTGTTAAGGTCACCAATTGCCACAAAGTCCCTTAAAACCAATGAGTTTTTTCCCTTACACATATTTTTTAATATTGTGTTGTTGGCATACATTTCCCTGGACTTTTGTACTACCACATTTGGCTTATTTGACCATATTATACCAGATATTCATATCTCCAGAATTCTCACTTGAATTATGGAGCCATATATTGAATTACTTGCTTTTTTTGGATGCTGAAAAGGTGTCACAAACTTCATCTGTCCAAGTTAATGAATCTCACACTATTACCATCTTAATTTTTTTTTAATTTGTATTTATTAAACACTATATAAGAACATGGGCTCTTGATCAAATATCTGAGTACAAGGGCCAGGACTACCACTTAAAAGATGAAATTGTTAGATACTTTTCTTAATCTCTGCCTGGTTCTTTATCTGAAAAACATTCAGAGTCATTTTGAGAATTAATTGACTTAATCTAAGTAGAGTTTTGAATATTACCTGACATAATAAACATTTAATACACATTACTTATTATTATTACCTGTCTTACCTTTCTCACAACCACTTAGCTAGTTATGAGATATAAATCTCAGTCATGCTTGAAATGTACTGATCACTGACTTCCATACTAATTCTACCACCAGTCCTCAGTGTTTAAGCTCCTATAAAGCTCTGAAAAGTGTCTAGTTTATTCTGTATCAGTCTTACTATAGTAGAAACAACCATTACAGATCACTTTATTCTCCCCCTGTTATTGCCAGACCAGATTTCTCATTTTGCTTACAGGAATACTTTTGGAAGAAATAAATCTATTTAGTCTCCACTTCACTATGAAACCAACTGAAAAATTCAATTTCAAAACTGTATTCAAGTGATTTTAATTTATTTGCAATATGTCATTTGCCTTCAAAGAGTACCTACAAAGAGAAACAAGAGCTTTGTAATCAAATAGTTTTGTAGAAAGATTGTATACTATTTCCTTTCTTAGAGCTTTACCATCAATTAGTTCCAGAAAAGACACTACTTATTTTTGTGTAGCCTAGCATTTCCCATGTCTTTGGTCATCATACTTTATTGTAAAGTAATATTATTAGCACATTTTTGAAAATGCCTTTCTATATAATGAGGATTTATGGATATTTCAGCAGGGAAGAGACAATAATAGAGTTTTTTTTTGTTTGTTTTTTTTTTTTTAGAAAAACAGTAACAGGAAGAATGGCTTCAATATTATATGAAAAAAATAAATTATTAAGGACAGTATCTAAAATATTCCTTACGTAGTTTTAAAAAAACTACAAATTCATCCTTTTCAAATGCTATCCTAAAATATTCTCTCAGTCAATATTTATTCTCTTGGTTTTCTGCACTGTCCAGATACTTCTAACCTCACTGTTGTCACACCACTGAAGCCCTCATTATCTTTAAAAAAGGAAATAATTAAAATATCTCAATTTCAACCTCTATCCATATTATACCTCTAAGACACAATAATTTTATTAAAGCAGCTATTGAACAGGCAATTTTCCTATAAATGTCACAAATAGCTTTTCAAATTCAGACTATGTGTAGAAGGCAGGAGTGGGCTTTAGGTGAGAAGTAAAGTCACATTTGAGAGAGAAAAAGTACAAGGGAAATCAAGAAAACACTTGAACCAAATTCAACAGAGGCTAGGAAAATGTCAGAAAAGAGAGTTGTACAAGTTGACATTCTAGAGGAAATTTTATCAAATTTTATTCCCTAATAATATTCGTCCATATTCAACCCTACTATTACTTCATATGATAGTGCTTCCATCCTCAGGATGTTACAATGGTGCCAAGAGAAGCATCTGAGGCTCTAAAACAGATGAACTTCATTGTTTATAAGATCAAGTAAAAAGCCCTTCACCCAACAAAGTTCACCACATTCTAGCCATAGTCTACCTTTCTGGTTTATATCTTCACAATGATATAGTACAGACTCCTCTCTCTAGTCAACTGTATGTATCTGCAGAATGGATGTGACAGAAAATTCTAGAACATATCCACATCCAGTTACCCTTTCTCTCTTGGCATCTTGGAGGATTACACTTCCCAGTGCTCTTCCAAATATGTGGCTCAATGTAACAAGTGTGGCAAATGGGCTCATTTCATTGCCAGAGCAATACATTTCAGTTTCTCTCTCTCTCTCTCTCTCTCTCTCTCTCTCTCTCTCTCTCTCTCTCTCTCTCTCTCTCTCTCTCTCTCTCTCCTTTCTGCAGAGACGAGAAAGATACTTTTCTCTAAAGCTCAGCTTCAACATGGTGGAATATTTGCCAGCCTGCATCTATGAACAACTTTTGGATCAAAGTCCCCCAACTGACATTTGTGGGACATGTAGAATTTGGAAGAAGTAAGACTTGCCCTATTTAGCCACTGAGATAGAGGGGTAGTTTGTTTTCTCAGTGGAACCCAGCCTACCCTGACTAACAAATTCATGCCACCTCTGAATTTTTCTAAGAAATGTGGCTTCCTGTTTCTAGTAAAACAGGGCTATTTTATTTGGAGTGAGGACAAATAGCATATCTTAACTCAGAAGAAAAAAAATATACCAAGTCATATTAAAGGAATCCTAAGATTATACTAGGAAGTATCCTCTGGTAAAGGCTAGTATATTAGTAGAGAAGCATGTACATCTTTTTCTTCTCTTTCTTTTTTTGGTTATCATACTGTATGGCTAAAGAGAGGACATCCATCTTAAGAACAGCAGTCTCCTCAGCAATCAATTCTGCACATTTTATTACAGTCACTTCACTTAAAAAATAACTTAGTTCTCAGAATAACATTTTCTAAAAGAAAGAATGTTCACAGGAGACACATCAGAAAAATATCAAAGAGCCAGACAAATGAAAAAAAGAAGAATTCTCTCTGTGCTTATAGGAACAAAACCTGCACATTCTTTTCTGAGCTTATGACAGTTTAAAGTCTATATGTTATTGTTATCAAGGACAGAAGGCTTGGTTATTTTCCTTGATAGTGTGTTGTCTGATAGTGTGTTGTCTGAAAGATATTTTCCCCTTTTATTTGTATTTACCTTCTTAGGAACTTTTTTTTTGTATTAAGTTATTTGAAGTATTTTGGGGCACAGTGATTTGAAAAGGATTACTACTCACTACTTCTTCCTTCTGTCCTACCTCTTGGAGTTCTCTATGATAAAATAGCTTCATGCCATTCAAGTATGGATGATTCTCAGCCAAATTAAATTTTTTCCCTTTGCTTTATCAGAAACACTATTTCCCAATTGTGCTGTCGCCATATCATTACATTCTACTATTTGAACTCCCAAAAAACTCAGCGGGGCTATGCCCTCGATGAAATAAAGAGAGACCACAGCATGTTTCCATGGCTTCTCCTTTAAGGATATTGGGAATAAAGTAAATCTGTAGCAATGACATATAGGCAGATGAGGTGGGAAAATCTCCCCCCTTTCTGCTGCCACAGCTCCACTTTTTCCTCCACATTCTGATCCGTTTAGTTCACAAAAGTCCAGGCATCTCTCTCCTCTCTCACCCAGGGAAGAACTGGATTGAATTATTGAGAAGATAAATCATCCTCACATATGAATATTGAAACAAAATTGGATCATTTTTAAAATTTCATTTTGCTTGAATAGCCTTAGGATAACAATGAAAACTTAAAATATGGCCTTGGCTTGACCTTTGCTTTCTTATTTCAGATGGTCATTGTGGAAGGCTTTAAATAAAAGATGATCATATTAACTGAACCTCTTCAAAGGTCAGCTGGTCTATTTGTCTGAATAGTTGTGTTATTTTAAGAGACCATCATGTTTACCTTTTGGGGCCATCCATATGCATGGTTAAATAGTATTCATTGTTTCATAATTGGGAGCCTGTAGTTTTGTTTAAAATGCAAAACATTCCTTAGAAAATTTCAAGATGCATTTCCTGCATTCCTTGCCCTATAGGAAAGAACCTAGGCATTGAGGAAATAGTGGCTTCCTTGGGAAACAGAGGGAAGTGCTCAAAGGATGTGAGGGAAGATACAAAAAAGAGACTTTGCCTACTTCTCCATTTTTTCTAGGAATATTTCTCCCCACATTAACACCACTTCTTCATATATACTTGCATGTAAATTGAGCTTCACATGATAAAGAATTGTCAAAACAAAGCTCAACCTGAAAATTAACTATATTAAAGGAAATAGGACTCTGAGTGATGCTAGAGAGAAGCAAGTTGACTTTAAAATACTTGGTTTGTGACTATTGACCAGAAATATTTGTTCACTGTCCCCAAGAGCATAAAGCTGTGGTAAGTTAAATATTGTCTGTGGGGAAAAGAGGGAAGGACTTCTTTAGCATGGTTTTCTGAAGAATTTCCTTGAAAAGAGGAACCTGAAATAATTCTGCATTTTAACCAAAGGATAACAAAATGATATAAGTACAATAATACTATCTTAACTTGAGAATATTAAAATTTTGGTTTTATATATTTATATTCCATTTAGGAAACGATTTCCAATGCTGTTGTTTGACACATGTAATCAGAAGTAAGAGATATACAGAGATAGCCCCTGGCCTTGGGGAATTTAGAGTAAGCAATACTAACAGCAATGCATTCAGGGCTGTTATTTTCAGGTACCTGAGCTCATCATCCATTTTTTAAGGCTTGTATTACCGTCTTGGGAACCCAGCATGCATCTACTTTATAAAAGTGTAGTAACCTAATCATTCTAACTTACCTTACTCAGTTTGAAGGAGCCCGACATTGCAAAGTGGAAATAGAAAAGAACTGTAATTTTATACTGTTTCAAAGTGTTTTTTTGTGACTGCAAAAGCTGTTACAACTGATTTCCAAGTGACTTTATATCACATCCTTCTTGAGTTCACACATATTCTGGGTCACTGGGAGGGAAACAGAATTTGTCAAAACAATTCTTAAATATCTATCAATATTTAATTTTAATTGATTTACGTAAAATAAATTCTACTCCACTTTAGGCAGCTATCAATTTATAGTGTGTGAAAATATCTGTAACTAAAAATAAAAAAAAAATAATGTTAAACTAAGAAAGAAATAATTTCTTGCAAGCCATTCTCAAATTTTATATAAGGTGTTATGTTGTTTGTTTTTTATGACTAGAAACGAGGCCTCAGGGAAAATAATCTGAGCTTTCTAATTTATACTAGGACAATATAAATGTTTGGTTTAACTTTTATTTCAATCCTATTATATTTTCATGTTACCTATTTGTATTATAGCTTATGCACATTTGTGAACTCGTTCAATGTGAGTGAATCTATAGGAAAGTGCCATTCTGAAGAATAACACTGTTAATCAGTTCAGGAGAGGTCTAGCTTTGTTTGCTTGTTCCATAAATCATGCACACATTTCTTCTAAGTGGCTTAAAGATTTGCAAAGTCTCAATTCCACTAAGCAAAGTAACTGCATATTTTTGAATGAACATTTTCAACAGCTATAATGAGAGAAGTGACATGGTTCACATTCTACATAAACACAACTAATACTACCTTCAAGAACAAAAATCAGCCTGTGAAAATGAAAACCCAAAATGACTAGAAACAGAGGGCACACACTCACTTAGTCATTGATTGATTTTTTTTGGGGGGGAAGGGTCCCAGGAAAATGCTGACATTGATTTATCTTTTAATCTAACAGAATAACAACAAATCTTAAAGCAATCAGTTTTAATGGTCTTAATAACTCCAATCAAATTATTCACCTTCCACATTAATATGGGAGGTTGGCTTCATATTTATTCATCAGATTTGTCAAATAAATATCACCATTTGCCAAACTAAACCCTAGCCCTTTAGTTCTAATGGATTCTGTTGGCATTCCACTTTTAATTGCCCTCCCCTCATAATTAAGGTGACCGTAGGTCCCAGTTTTCCAGGCATGGTCACAGTCCTGGTTTATACTTTCCACACTGGTATAATTTTAGAGAGTCTCTCCAGTTCCTCAAATGTCTTGTTTTGAAAGATCAGGCATGTGGCCAACATGCTCATAACTCTGCTTTTATTATTCCCGATTTCTTTGGGGCCTTTTAAAGCTAAACGTCTTCTTTATGATCAGTATGAACAAGCATATGAAAAGACCACGACTTAACAAATCTATATATTTCCTCACCTACCCAAAGAAAGATATTTTCCTCAGCTATATCACATGTCTGAGCTCTAAAAAATAGTAGCTTGGTAAGATGAAACTTTGCTGACAGACTGTTCTATACACTTTTCTTTTCAAGGACTCTATTTGAAAAAAAAAAAAGTGTGTTTTGTATGTGTGTGTGTCCTTCTAACAACAGCAGAAACTGAGATGGTCCTTATGAGTGAATTTAACAAGAAGAGCTGCTTGATTTTATTTGATCTGAACTTTCCTAATATAAGCTTTATACGTATAAGGTGGTGATATAATAAAAACTTAGCACTGTTTACTACTATTGATTACATTTTGCAATGGTCTTATGTTCTAAAACTACAGAGTTATATTGGGGTTGCAAATAGTGAGCAAACAGGAATTTTCAGGATACTGTTGAAGTCACACAGAAGCTTTTACCATTAAAGCAATGGTTCTACAAGGACCACCTAAAGCTCTCCTGGGGTGATGATAGGTGAGAAAGATGGGCAGATGGACAGGAGGGTGTACTCAATGGGTTTAAAGCAGGGTTGATACAGGGAAAGAGAAATCAATGTCTCGGCAAAACAACTCCTACAGAGTTTCTAACTAATGGATTTCTCATTTAGCTAGACTGTAAATTTGATCCTGTGCAACATTTACTTTCTTTATTTAGATCAGGATTAAAATGGAACACCTAAAAAGGCCACATAGGATAAAGAGGCTGAGATGCCTTCAAAGGGATGAACATTTCCCAGTGGATATAAATAGATTGTTGTTTTGATACATTTAAAAGGTCATTAGTCAAATGTTCTCTTTCTTTTTCTCTCACTCTCATTTCTCTCCATCTCTTTCTCAGACATAGAGGCAAACATTAGGAAAAGAAATTAAGTCAATAAGCCAACCCATCCCCTGGTTCTAACAACAAAACACAAATTGAGAATTAACATTTTAAGAGGCTTTAAAATTCAACTTCCACATGCATTTTTTGATAAAGTTTTTTTATTTAACCAAATTGCACTTGAAATAATTCCAAAATTAATGAAGGATGAAACCAAGAGCCTTTTTTTCACCATAAAAACAATGAGAAGTTATGATGGCACAATTTGCTCTCTTTAGGATCATAACCAGATAAAACCTTTAACTTGATGTGTTCTGCTCCTCTATTTGACTTTTATATAAAGGATTTAACAAATTACTAATAGCTGATAATCATCAGGTTTTACCAGGTTTACAGAGCCAACCTTGTTGAGGTGCTAATAGGACCTTGGGGGGAAATCAGTCGTCAGTTAAATAAATAAATCATCAGGTTTGCAGTACCATATTTACTCTGAACACAGAGTGCAAAATGGATAATCTCATGTGTAGCCTAAAATAATGTTCAAGTGAATGCTATAAAAATTATCTGAGCAGTACGTCAGACAAGATGAGCAATGCCAAAAAAGGAAAAGATATAGTCTTCAACTTTGAGTTATTTATACTTAACTGGAAGGAGACACATGCATAAAACAACAGAGAATGATTCCAAGCACACCATGCTACACTGACATTTGATAACCCCTGGTGTGCATGGCCTATGTCTTAAATAAACAACATTTAATATTTAACAAATATTTATTAAATACTGATTATCAGGCATCATATTGGACACTGGGATTATGCCAGCAGCAAAACTGCAATCCTTCCTATTGGTGGATTTACCTAATCTTAGGGGAGAGAGTAATGAATCAAAAGGAGTCTTCCTTACAGTGGTGACAAACGCACACTGAGGAACAGTGTAAGAAAGGGAGAGTTCAGATGATGAAAGGGCAAATGAACTATGCGATTTCCCAGAAGTGAGACGAGGATTATCAGTGTCACAGAGAATTTGACATATCTTGAAAACAGAATTGAAGGGACACAATCTGTGTCTTGTTTTTCTTCCATTGATTTTTAGGGAGAGTGGAAGGGAGAGGGCCAGACAGAGAGAAACATTGATGTGAGGGAAATACACTGATTTGTTGCCTCCTGCAGGAGCCCCAACCAGGTCCCGGACCTGGGAGGACCCTGCAACCAAGGTACATGGCCTTGACCAGAATCGAACCAGTGACTTTTTAGTCTGCGGTCCACTGCCCCAATGCTCTATCCACTGAGCCAACCAAACCGGCTAGGGCTATACAGGCACTTAAAAAAAATGTTTTACAAGGCAATATTTTTTCTAGGTTTTTAAATTTTTTCTTAACATTCAATATTATTTTGTACTAGTTTCAGGTGTACAGTATATTATACAAGCAGTTTGAATGATCATTTTTCCATTCTGTCTTGGAGAGTGACATTCTCAAAGTTCCCTTCTAGATTGCTTGCCCCACTCTGAAGTCCCTGTGTTTCCTATGATGCCTCTGCAAACCACACATTGCCTTCTGAATGTCTCACAGAAGTCCCACATGTGACGGGTCTAAAAACTGGGCTCTGCATCCATTACTCCAAATGTGGTCCTTTCCTCACATCCCATATACTAGTGAAGGCAACCTGCTTTCACCCTGAATTCAAGCAAAAAGCCAGGTAGTCTTCCCAGGATCTTCCCTCTCCCTCATCTTGCCCCATCATTGGATCATCAAATCATCTCAGTTCTACTTCCTAGCTATCTGTAATCAGGTCTCTTGTTCATCTCCATGGACTATATTGGTTCAACCCCAGTATCTGTGATTGTCTCCTAACCTATAATTTTTGTCTATTACCTTGCAAACTGCCCTGCCAGAATAATCATTCTAAAATGATCCAGTGGCTGTGCAAGATCCCTTTACCTAGAATCTCCTCCATAATAAATGAGACCTTTTCATATACTTCCATCATAACACTGATCATACACCATTTATTTGTAATTTAAAGATTGAAAAACGTATTATGACATAATGCAAAAATATAAGGAAAAGAGAAAAATTGCAACATTCATGAACCTAACAACCAGACCACCTGACTTTCAATAATTTGCTCTCTTTTGTATTAGTCTGAGTTCTCCAGAGAGGATTTCTACTGGTCTCTGCTTAATGGCAGGTAGTGTTCCCAACCTAACACCATGTTAATTTAATATCTCAGCTTGAGGTTTCCCTGACTAAATGGTTAGGGTAAATTTGAAAACCAGACTTCTATGAGAGCATATTAATGACTACAAATTGCCTTCAAGAGAATTATTAACGACATTTTCCCCTGTAGCAACCTAGGAAATGACAAACATCCTGGTAAAATCTATTTTTTGACTGGCAATTTTTATTTTTCCTAGCCCATTGTTTCACTATGGAACAGCCCACTGAGGATCCAGGACTGTTTGAGGATACTCGGGCATAGAGTCCCAACTTTGTAGGGGCTGCAAAGCTTGGTCTCCAGTTCTTTATGCTTTTCAAGTCATCTAGAGTTCATGGCTCTATTTTCATCTGCCTCATTTACTTCTTTGCATCCTTGCTTGTTTATTTTGGTCTATACTGAGTACCAATATATCGTTTCTAGTTCAATAGTGATTTATTCAGTGTGTGTCCATATTGTAGCATGAGGACATTTGTAGAAAATGTAACTTGCTATGCCATCTGAAGATGAAGTACAGTACTCTACTGATTTAAGCTCCTTGAAATAGGAAAGTATGTTTTGTTCTGTTTATTAACAGTATTTCTAGTAAAGTGGGGCACAAGGTGAAATCAAGATGAGCCTAAATATATAAGGAAAAAAATTTAATGTATCATATTTTAAAATTAATTTCATAAAAATCTTAACAGCTTTATCAAGGTATTATAAATGATCTATAAAAACTACACTTATTTAAAATGTACAATTTGGTAAGTCTCGATGTATGTACACATTCATGAAACTATAACCACAATCTGGATAATAAACTTATTCATCACCCCTTAAAGTTTTCTCATGCCCTTTATCATCCCTGCCTTTCTCTGCCCCCCGCCCCCCCCCCCCAGCTATCCCTAGGCAAACAATGATCTGTTTTCTGTCCTTATATATTAATTATATATAAATTGGATCATCCAGTATGTAATATTTTTTGTCTGGCTTCATTCACTTAAAATAATTACTCCGAGTTTCCTCAAATTTTTCGTTTTCACCAGAAGTGCACAATAGTTCTCATTACTGCACTTGCTAGAGAACTCTTAGAATGCGAGTTCTACTAACTTATAACCATTGTAATAGGTGTGTAGTTGTGTCTATTTGTATTTTTAATTTGCATTTCCTAATGATAAGTGATGTTGAGCACTTTATTCTGTGTATTTGCCATATCTGTCTTCTTCAGTCAATTGTCTGTTTAAATCTTTTTACCAATTTCTTAAGTTGTTTGCTTTCTTCTTATTGAATTTGAGAGCTTCCTCTATATATGCTAATATAAGTCATTTATAAGATTTATTATTTGTAAATATTTTCTCCCAGTCTGTGGTTCTTTCCCTATTCTTTTAACAGTGTCTTAATGGTCAGGTTTAGTAATTTGTTCTTTTATAAATCATATTTGTGGGACCATATCTAAGAAATCCTCACCTAACCCAAGATCATATTTTTACTTCTACAAGTTTTATAAATTTAATTTTATATCTAGGCTCATGATTATATTTAATATTTGTATATGGTGCAAAGAATAAAATGAAGTTCATTTTTCTTATATATAGATATGCAATTATTTAAGCAGCACTTGTTAAAAAACAGTAAACTTATTTTTCATGATGCAAAAATGCTAATTAAAAGAACATTTTCTGCTGTACATTTGCATTACAGAAACTCTTGCTAGAGGATGTTTCTTCCATTATGTAAGATACATATAAAGCTAAGAATTGTCAAGAAAAGCTGTTCCTCTCAGAGAAGATCAGAGGCAAGTTTATGTTAGAGGAATTTGAATTTGTAAAGATGTCGTCTATAATCAGCACTATATGTGGGTTCTTCCCTCTAAGTTCAAAAGTCCAATATCACATCATTTTTTTAGAATAAAACATCGTAATGATTATGTCACTTCCATTTAAAATAAAAATCAACTACATTCACTTTGTTTTCTGCATCTTACCCTGTTTTTTTTTCTGTTCTATTCATCAGAAGGGAGGTAGTATCACAGACAATTATTTTTCCTCACATACTAATGTCCACACTTTCCAGAACCTATTTTCTCTACAATCCACCGATATTCAAAAAATAATGCATCTCAGAGATCTTAAACTGTTTAAGTCACACAGTCAGTTACTTATATAACAAATATTAAAAGCCAAATGCCCAATTTCTAGTTTTAATTTTCTTTTCTTTTTACCCATTTTTTAAAATTATAGTTTGCATTCGATGTTATTTTGTATTAGTTCCAGGTGTACAGCATAATGGTTAGACAATTATATACTTTACAAAGTGCTTCGCCTGATATTCCAATACTCAAACTGGCACCATACATAGTTATTACAATATTATTGACTATATTTCCTATGTTTTACTTTGCATCCCATGACAATTTTGTAACTACCAATCTGTACTTCTCAATCCCTTCAGCTTTATTACTCAGTCCCCCAAGTCCTCTCCCCTTTAGCAACCACCAGTCTGTCCTCTGTATTCATGAGTCCACTTCTGTTTTGCTTGTTGGTTTATATTGTTCTTTAGATTCCACATGTAAGTGTAATCATATGGTATTTGTCTTTCTCTGACTGGCTTATTTCATGAGCATAATACCCTCTAGGTCCATCCATACTGCTGCGAATGGTAAGATTTCATTCTTTTTTTTTTTTATGGTTGAGTAAGATTCCGTTGTACATATGTACCACACTTTTATATTCATTTGTCTATTGATGGGCACTTGGGTTTCTTTCATAGTTTGGCTATAGTAAATAATGCTACAATGAACATAGGGGTGCACATATTCTTTCAAATTACTGTTTTAGGTTTGTTAGGATATATAACCAGAAGTGGCAGTTTCATTTTTAAGTTTTTGAGAAACCTCCATACTGCTTTCCATAGTGGCTGCACCAATCTGCATTCCCACAACAGGGCTCCCTTTACTCCACAGTCTCGCCAACACTTGTTGTTTGCTTTTTGCCAGCATTATCCTAATTCCAAAAACCACATAAAAACCACATAAAAACACTACAAAGAGTGAAAATTATAGGTCAATATCCCTGATGAATATAGATGCTAAAACCATAAACAAAATATTAACAAATGGGATCCAGAAATACACTAAAAAGATCATACATTATGGGATTCATTCCTAGGATACCATTTGGTACAATATCCACAAATCAATTAGTGTAATACACTACATAAATTAATCAAGGATAAAAATCATATGATCATATCAATAAATACAGAAATCCAGCACACATTTATGATAAAAACTCTCAGCAAAGTGGAAATAGAGGGAACATATCTCAACATAAAAAGGCCACATATGACAAACGCACAGCTAACATCATACTCAATGAGGGAAAGCTAGAAGTATTTATCTTAACATAAGGAACAAGTACTAGAAGTCCTTCCTATAGCAATCAGACAAGAAAAAGAAACAAGGGCACACAAATTGAAAAGGAAGAAGTGAAATTGTCATTATTTTCAGATGACATGATATTATATATAGAGAATCTTAAAGACTCCAACAAAATACTAGAACTGATAAATGAATTCAGTAAAATAGCAGGAAACAAAATAATAAATATCCAGAAATCGGTTGAATTTTTATACACAAATAATAAACTATCAGAAAGGGCAACTAAGAAAACAATCCCATTTACAATTGCATAAAAAATTAAATACAAAGGAATAAATTTCACCCAGTTTTATTGAGATGTAATTGACATATAACAGTGTATAAGGTGTAAAACGTGATGATTTGATACCCCTATAGATTGTAAAATGGTTACCACAATAAGGTTAGTTAACAAATACATCACCTCACATGATTACTCTGTGTGTGTGTGCATGTGTGTGTGTTGAAAATACTTAAGATCTACTCCTTTAGACATTTCCAAGTATATAATACAGTATTGTTAAGTATAGTCACCATGCCATACATTAGATACCTAGAAGTTATTAACCTTATAAATGGAAGTTTGTAAATTTTGACCAACATCTCCCCATTTCTCCCTTCCACAAGCCCCAGGAACCCACCAATCTACTCTGTTTTTCTATGAGTTTGGCTCTTTGAGAGTCCACATGTAAGTAAGATCATACAGGGTTTGTCTGTCTAACTTATTTTGCTTAGCATTAAGACCTCATGGTCCATCCATGTCCTAGCCTGTTTACACACACCTGTCTATGCTAATGGAATGAGTTAATTTTATTTTGGTAAACACCATAGAAAATAAATCTAAATCCAAAGATAAACAAAAAGATTATTCCAAAGCCAAAATATTTTGCCTACTTTATTTGTTGCATTTATATACACCAATATTTCCATAGCTTAGCTGTATTGAATGTAATTACATTATGGGCTTAATGATGATCAAGAAAGTCTGCAAAGAATTCAAAAAGGAATGACTTGGCACTGTGCTAGGGTAGGAGCTCTCGGTTCATGAGCAGGCTTCCTGGATTCATATGAAAGTTAATAGATCATTTAATGGTCATATATCTTGGATGGACTTAGGAAGTTACCAAATCCCTCTAAAGTGTGGTACTTTTCACCTATTAAGTGGAGATAAGAACACCTCTATCATTGGATTCATTAAGATTAGCAGAACAATATATATTGAAGATTTAGTATAGTAAACATTCCACAAATGCTATCTATTATCATTAAAAATCCATTTACAGAGAATAGAATTCCAAAAATTTAGCCTGAATTTCACATATTAAACTATTTCTTTAAAGCCTTAAAGACAACATATCCATATTGAACTCTTTAGTGTTTATGAAAAGCTATGCTTCTCTCACAATACAAATAAGTTATCCAGAAATAAAGATATACAAAGAACTCAGGTATAAATTTCTTTGTATATCCAACTTACTTTGATCATATAGTCACTTACTGAGATAAAGATTAATGGTAAGCCACAGGCAGAAAGTATGAGTAAACAATATATCATGAAATCCCACTAATTAGTTTGAAAAAAATAGAATTTATTTTTAAATCTAGTAACAGAGATTTTTAAAACTGACTGAGGCATAAAGCATTCAAGCACCTAATACATGTTCCATATTGATGGGATTTATAATCACTATGTACAAATGAAACAAAACACTTTGCAAAATGCTAAATACTTAATTTCTCCTGTTCCTCCTAAAGAAACATAATTCCCATATTGGGTATTTGTATACATTGCTTAGTTACAAAATAATCTTCAATTGAGCAAAAATGTAAGCTCTTGGAAAATGATTAAATGCAAAGCAACATACAAAGGAAGGAGGAATCCAAAGAGAGAGAGAAATGAAAGTATTCCACTTAATCCTCCCTTTCAAAGACTACCAAATAAATACCCCTGAAATTATTTAATTACTTGGGTAGATACTTTAGAATATAAAATAGGATATTGTTCACAGTGATTCTTAACAAAATTCTATTTCCCTTCTTCAACTTAATTTGGCAAAGCAAAATTAAAGTGGTGATCAAACTGGAAGGTAGGTTAATGTAGAATCGCAATGTTGTACACCTGAAATTAATATAATAGTATATGTCAACTATACTTAAATAATAAAAAAAAACACAACACCACCATGCCTGTCAAAACCAAAACAAAACGTCATTTGATGTAGCTCAAAAGAAAAATAGCTTTAATGACTTTTTTACATATGTATGTATCCTCAAACACAGGAATCATTTCTTTTCTCAAAGCCCTTCTCATAGATTTAGCTAACACTTCTGAACTTTGCAATTCTTCTAAACAGCTCTAATTTTACCTCCAAAGGAAGATCAAACAAGTATCCACATTCCAATTTACTCATTTTCTCACTGATGAATGCTTTGAAATAAATATTTTGGATCATGCTTTCAATTTTTATTATTTTAACTTTCAAAATGTGATTTTATTTTCTTTTTGTAGAAGAGATCAAAAGACATTGTCTATTAAGAACAATTTTTTTTCTGTTTTCTTTATACTTATTTTTATTTCATGAATAAACAAGCCATGAGGGGAAAGCTTTCAAATTCACCATAAGTCAATGTTATTATATATAATTTTTTTTTAAATAAGAAAGGAATATTACACTGAACATGATTTTAGCTAAACAGGAAGGACAGAGAAGGTAAATACAGGAAAAGCATGTTTCATTGATGGGGCAATGTACCTGGGAAGATGAACAACAATGCATCAAGAAATCCACTAGTGGATTGGCTGGTGTGACTCAATGGTTGAATGTTGACCTATGAACCAGAAAGTCAGGGTTCAATTCCTGGTCAGGGCACATGCCCAGGTTGCGGGCTCAATCCCCAGTAGGATGCAGCCGATCAATGATCCTCATCATTGATGTTTCTATCTCTTTCTCCCTTTCCGTTCCTCTCTGAAATCAATAAAAATATATTAAAAAAAAAGAAATCCAGTGAAGATTAACCAAAGTACTTATATGCACAGACAATAATGTGATGAAGGCCTGGAAAAAGGGTGCGGGAGTGAGGTGAAGAGGGTCCAAGGGGGGTAGGGGGACATCTGTAATACTTTCAACAATAAAGATAAATACATTTTGGAAAAAGAAATCAATTGGAATGATTCTTCTTGAATAGGAAAATAAAAAGTCCTCTACTGACCAGGAGGAAAGGAGCAGTATAAACAGAAAATTATAAATAGGGAATGGCTATGACTTTAAAGAGGTTCAGTTTGACAGTTCATTTTATTAAGAAATCAAAGGCAAATTCAAGTGGTCAAAGAATAGAAGTAATTTTAGAAGCCTTTACATGAGTAGCAAAAATATGAAATAGTTGTTGAAAGAAATGGGAATGGGATATGAATAAAAGATTAGAATTCTTAAAAAATAAGTCATGTTGATAGTTGAAGGCAAAAGATAATAAATGCAAAGAAATATATCTGTGTATAAGTAATATAATCAATGTTAATTACTGAGTAAATATTTAGGTACTCTAACTGCCTGCCTAATAGGAGAGGATGGAAGAACAAATAATAGTTATTTAAAGAAAAAAAAACCTTAAAATTTAAACCAGGTACATTGCATCTTGTGTTTTGTGTTTTTGTTTTTTTTTTAAGTTAATATATAACAAGGAGAAGCTGCTTATTTTTACAGAGGGTAAAACATGGAATTTGGTCAGAGAACGCCTGGATTTTTTACATATTTTACTATTTTCATAGTTTTTTAGTCTAGTTATATCTATAGCTAGTTATTTAAAATCCAGGGTATCTAGGTTCTTAAGCTATAAAATTAATGAAATATCTGCTCTTCAACCACTACATGAAATTATGAAGAAGCAAATTATTATTATTGCTTCAAAAACCAAGAGGAAAATTATTGTAGGCTTCTTCTAGGGTTACAGCTAATTTGATATTGACCTTTGAACTCTGCTCTTTACTACTTGAGAAGTCTGATTAAATCATGTTGTGCAAATGAATTTTATAACATGTTAAATTTACAATAGTAAGCAATTAATGAAAATGCAGATACTGTAAAGTTCCAAAATTATATTCTTAGCATTAATGCTCTTCAGGAGTTATTTTTTGAAAACTACATTATAATTTATGTGTATCAAGCTATGAGAAGAAACATTATCTTTATGACCAGAAAACAAAAAAGCTTTGAAAAATGGTTCTCTCTCTCTCTTCCTTTTTCCCATTAAGGTGCAAAGGGAGGGTCAAGTCTTTTTTTTTAATCATTACCTGAGGATATTTTTCCATTGATTTTTAGAGAGAGTGGAAGAGTGGGGGAGAGACAGAGAGAAATATCAATGTGAGAGAAACACAATGATTGGTTACATCAATTGGTTGCCTACAGCAGGAACCTCAACCAGGGCCCAAGCCAGGAGGAACCTGCAACTGAGGTATGTGCCCTTGACCAGAATCAAACCCAGGACACTTTGGTTCCCAGGCCAATGCTCTATCCACTGAGCCAAACTGGCAAGGGCTCAAGTCTTTACTTCAGTCATGTAATAGGGATACAGTTCATTGGTCTTTATTCATTTACATACACTAAAAGTCACCCTTTTTAATGAATAGTTTTCAAGTTTTGACAAGTCAAAATATCAAATAGTCCCATCACTCCAAAACATCCCATTCTGCATCTTTCTCGTTATCCCTCCTCCCCCAAGCCCTAGCCCTGGCAACCCCTAATTTTTCTCTCCCTGTAATTTTGCCTTTGCAATATTATAAAAATGGACTAATTCATATATATAACCACTTGAGTCTGGCTTCTTCCACTTAGCATAATACACTTAAAATTCATCCATATTGTTGGGTGCATCAGTAGTTCCTTATTTTTACTGCTGAGTAACATACCAATGTATCGATGTACTACCTACAGTTTGTTGATCTATTCTTCAATTCTGGAGCATTTTGATTGCTTCCAGTTTTTGGAAATAAAGATAATATAAATATTTGTGTGAATATTTTAATATAAACATAAATTTTCTGTATTTATTTATACATTCATTCATTTTTGTAGGTTTCTTTTTTTTTAGTTGGTTAATAGGAATCCTGACTCAAATGGTAAGTGTATGTGTAACTTTATAAGAAATCACCAAACTGTTTTCCAAAGTAGCTGTACTGTTTTATAATTCCATCAATATTTTAAAGTCCCAGTTGTTCTGTACCTTCTCAGGTCTTGTATTGTCAGGTTTGTTTGTTTTTTAAGCCATTGTTATAGATATGTAGTACTATGCCAGTCACAGTGGTAGGTTAATTTTTAAAACTAGTTTTATAAGCTCAGTATCCTCTGGTTAATGCAGAAAAGTTATCAAGAATAGACAATGAGGTGAATATATCCAGGTGCGGGAGATGTTAATGACCCCTCTTGAAACATGACTGCTTTGGAGACCCTACTTTTCTGCAGTTGTTACATAAGGCACCACTTATGACAAAAGACTACAGCTATTATATCTAAAAAAGAGGCTTGGTTCCTCTTTAGATCTGCTGAGAAAATCAGTGGTTTCATGTAATGCTGATAGACAAATGTAATGAATACATAGAAGTTAAGAAATTTTTATAGCCAAAACTCAGTAAGTTCTACGAAGTTCCGATTATTTATAAAATTCAACAAGCACTGACCTCACTGAATATAAACATTAATTATGACTCTTCTATCTCCTTTTTCAATTGAGATAATCATATCACATTTTTAGAATATTCTCTTATATAGCAAACATATTCTTTTGTCTACCCTACATTTCAACATGAGACGTGCACCTACACACCTTTAAAGCATATCTCCTCTACATCTCCATTGTCCATGCAAAGAGGATGTTTTCTATGGAATTGTACCAGAAGGCAAGTTGTAATTATTTTAGAAGGTTGAATATGGGAGGACAAAGGAGAAAATATCAAAGAAATCAATCTTTTGTTAGACTCCAAGTGTAACTTCGAGAATTTATGGCCTCAATGGCACAGTTAAGCCAAATATTTCCTAATACAAGATCCACATTATTGAATTTACTATAGGTGTCTAATTTTAACCTCTAGTACATGAATTTCTAAATGTTTATACATTCCTTGAAATTGCATGTAAATTTGATTTTTGTGCCTATGCGTATGCCTTTGAAGTTTTATTTGTTTTGTTTCCTGGAGCAAAGATTCTTCACTCTGCTGAAAAGAAGTTGAGAATCACTACTTTAAAAAGCATCAAGGAATATACACATTGTAATTTCCCAAAAGGTTAGCATTACATTAACAAACACCCAGTAGGTGGCAAGAGCACTATGTATAGGAGGGCTAGCTCAATAGTCCACACTCAGTATCCAGATTCTAAACACAGTCTTTCAGGAATGAGCACCAGAGAAAAGTAATTAGATATTACGTATTTGTCCCTATCTCACACACAAATTTGAGCACATAATTATTTAAGAAGTTTTCACTATTTCCCTATTTATTCCTAATTATTAAATTCAGTAGTGTGTGTAGGGTGTGTAATACCCAGGGATTACTTCACATATATTTGGACACCAATGATCTTGAAAATTACTTTTGAAAAGCATCAAATTAAATTAAGATAACGATACCCTTTGTATCTTCAAAAATTGATAACAATAGTTGGGTAAAATCTACCTGGAATGATGCTGTGTTTGGTGGAGGCTTACAAATAATTTGTTCAGAATCCCCAAATTTACTTTCATTCTAAGAAATGCAGAGCCCAATAAATAGTACCTTTTTCCCTCAGAGTGAGTTCTAAATAATTTGTTAAATGTGAGAAATAACTAAAGTAGTTAAGAGCAAAATATCCTATTGATTACCAATGAAGGCTAGATTGCAGAACCTAACAAAGGTATTGTCAGGGTTCTTGTGCCAGCATTACAAAGGGTTCAGCAACCTGGAGAAAGGAGCTGATGCATAGATTCAATAAGGAGTCCAAGGACGAAAGATAGTTTTGAAAGGCATTGGGGGTCAGAGGAGCTTCAGCTAAAGGAGCTAAAGATTACCACCTTGACTCAGGACCCTGCTTTTATTAACACAAATTGTCCTAAGGCAAGGTGGAGATAATACACTTCAAAGGGTAGGGTTTACAGAAGCATTGTCAGGTTGGGGAATAGCCTACAGCTGTTCAGGTGTTTGGCCAACAGGAGGCAATAACGTGCAGATTAAGATACTCTGAGCTGTCTGGCAGCAAATGATTATCCTATTCAGGTTTGGGGGAGATGCTTTTTAGCCATACCAGATGATTCAGCCCTGCTGATATGCTGGAATTGGCTTCCTGGCAAGGTATATGTCGCAACAATGGACTTTCTAATACCAAATGGCTTGATTTGATAGACATTGTCCCCACAATACTCTGAGTCATAAGCAAAGCTGTAAAGTTCCTCCCTAACTCCCTTTGTTTACAAACCTTACTAAAGTATGGCATGGAGAAGCAGTGCAGAAACTGTTCTTGAGCTGAAGGTAGGGAAAAATGACTGATCTACTCATGTACTGTTTACCTCCCCAACTCATCAATAGTCAGTCTTATTTTCCTGGAAGAAGCCAGGTGTGTACAGAGTTGTAGATCCTCTACATAAAAGGAAACATTATATGTGACTCATGAGTGCTGTCTCCTTACAGGAAAGGGTCTTATAGAGCATCTGTCCCCTGGTGGTCAGTGTGCGTCATAGTGACCAGTCGACTGGTCATTTGGTTGCTTAGTCTTTTATATATATAGACAGATAGATATGTGTGGACACAGGAAGAGAAGGAAGCTCTCTAACCCTAGAGTAGCTGAGTTAACTAAAATCACCAATTATAATAACATCTCCTGGGATTTGCATGATTTGAGAGAGTGGCTGCTATGTTATTCTGACATTGGTATAAGAACATGGGTTCTAGTGAAAATCAAGAAGGTTTTTCTCTTTTGAATTGCCTGAGGATAACTCATAGCTAGCATGTTTCTAAGCTAGAAGTAAGGAGGAGAGAGATTGTGTTCTTCAAACTGAATTAAAAATAGTAGGTCTAGATATTTCTAAAAACATTTGTCTAATGTTTGAAAAAATCCACAATTTTCCCTCCTACTGTTTAACCTCAGCATTGTTTTTGGCACTTGAACCTATTACTTTGATTAGCTATTTATAGTGAACAAAGTTTTGTTTTTCTTACCACCTAAAAAAATTTTGTAGGCTTGTGGATTGTTATCATGCATCCCTGTGCACATATCTTTCCTATACTCACATAATTCCTATGCTACATTTTTGGTTATCCTAAGAGGTCATATTAACTTTATTAAGAGTATTTGGTGAAATATTATATTTAGAAAAGTAGCAAATAGTTGTCCAAGCTCCACATGGATGTTTGCTTATTGTTGTAGTTACAAGTCACATGGTAGGAGAGTTACATCATGCAGTAGCAATGTTATACACAGTAAAAGGAGTGATGGAGACAAACTAGACCTAGAATTGAAGTTGTGGGTCTCAGAAACCAACAGAGACCCCTTCAAATTATTTTTGGTTTCTGCTTTATCAACCATGTAGTATTATACCTCAGTACCATTGCCCTGAGAAATAAAAGGCTGAAGTAGAACACAGAATGTCAGTTGGGAGATGATTGAAAGATTACAGTAATATATCTTAGCCAGGATTTGTATAAAGAAGGCTATGCCAGTAGAAGCAATCATCTCCCTAATCAAAACCAGACATCTATCCAGGAGCTGTCTTATTCTAATTCCTGAAGTGTCCGGCTTCTATCCTCTCCTTTCCTAGTCAACATTAGCTTTGTTCTGCCTCATGAAAACGGAACAAATGAGAAGATGAGACATAGATCTTTAAGACACTTAGTCTAACAAATGTTTGTAATCTTAGAAGACTTATCAAAAGGATGAAATTTCAAAACTGTGCAAAGCTAAAATAATTACTATTGATTATATTTCAGAGAAAGAAGAGCAACTTGAATACAAACATTTTTAATATTATGGGGTAAAACTAAAAGATAGTATTGGTAAAAATTCCAACTTTTAAATTTGATCCCAAAGGATACCTGGTCTATGAATTTAAATTATTTTGTAAGAATAATTGTAAGAATAAGATAATTCCACCCATCTGGCATGGCTCAGTGGTTGAGCATTGACCTATGAACTAGGAGGTCATGATTTGATTTCCAGTCAGGGTATATGCTGGCTTGATCTCCAGTGTGGAAAGATAAGAGAAGTTAAGACTAAAGATTATGTGAGAATAGAAAATTTTTGAAAAATGATGAATAATGAATGAGGACTAACTCAACTATACATTATAATATAGCAATTCTAAAACCATGGAGCTGGCTCAGGAATGGACAGATTACTTGAACAGATTAGAGAAAAGCATAAATATTAAAATATTTTAAAAAATAAAAATGGCATTTCAAATCAGTGAGGAAATATGGCTCATGCAATAAATTTTTTGGTCCACTAAGCTTTTTATTTGGAAAATAAAACCCTTGTTCTTAACATATAATTTATACCAAAATAAGTTTCTAATGAATAAAATATTTAATATAAAATGAAATAAAATAAAAGACTAGATAAAAACATGAACAATTATCAAAATTTGTCAGTCACGAAAGGCAATCATACAAAGATATGTTGGTCTACATAAAATTTAAAACCCTTTAAGCAACCAAATATTATGGTAAATTTTAATAGATAAGTGAAAAACTGAGGGAAAAATAACAAAAAATATAGTAAGTTAATTCCCAAGCTGCAGTAGGACACGTAGTAGTAGTATATGTAGATATAGGCATTAAATGTCTGTGTTAGTGATTATGTGGTAAAACATACATAATTACATACCAGTGTTGAAAATTTATATTGGCACAACTAGTATGGACAGTAGGTTAACAATACCTATAAAACATTTAAAGACATCCTCCAGTAAACTAGAAAGTATAATTGCATGAATTTGTCCAACCAACAGACATAATTACCCATGTATTCAAATACATGCACACATATTATCACAGCATTGATTGTGATAAAAAATGGAAAGAAGCAATTTAAGCATCTATGAATAAGGAGGCTACTTAAATTTATACAATACTGTTATAAAAAGAATGAGGTGCCCCTACACTTGTGAAATATAAAACTGTCAAGATATATTAAGTGAAATAAATGGTAGGTATATATAGATCAGTCTCTATTAACATGCTCTAATTTGTGTTAGAAAGAAATGAGTATATACACACACACATAGATTATATCTGAGACTATGCCTAAGAAAATGTAGATGGCCCTTATCTCTGGAGACTAGAACTATAGGCAGAGATGAGAGCAAGTCTCTTTTCATTGCATACCCTTAAAAAAATTTTTTTTTAATCCTCACAGGAGGATACGTTTTCATTGATTTTTAGAGAGAGGGAGTGAGAGAGACAGAACCATTGATGTGAGAGAATAAACATCAATTGATTGCCTTCTGTATGTTCCCCAACCAAGGACCTAAGGAGCAACCTGGATATGTGCCCTGGTCGGGAATCAAACCCATGGCCTTTTGGTGTATAGGATGATGCTCCAATCAAATGAGCAACCTGGCCAGAGCTCATTGCAGACTCTCTTGAATTATCTTTTGACCATGCATACATTATAAAAATAATTTTAAAAATAATTAAATCAGATATATTTAAATATTAAAATAACACTGTAAATTTTAATAAGTACGATAGAGTAATAGCCAGTGTTTACCGAGGTTTTCTATGATTAACACTATCCCATTGGTTCAGATACCTAACTTTATTAATTGCAAAAATAATCCTAGATGCGATTACTTGTAACAAGTAGTTATAATTTTACAGCTGGGAGAACAAAGCATAAAAAAGTTAAATCATTGATCAAAGTCAAAGCTAGTAACTGGCAAATAAATAATTCTAAACAAGGTAGTAAAATCCAACATTGAAGTCCTCAGCTACGAAGATAATCATTAAGCAAAATTCTGGCATATGTTGGATTGTCAATAGACATTTGTTTGTTTGTTTGCTCTGTCTTTATTTCATGACTGAATTGATTCATGGATCAATATCAATCTAGAAAGGAAAATCTATCAACAAACCACAGCACTCTCCAAATTAACACTTGTATTAACTGTCTGGATAAGAATAGTTAATTTTACCAGAAGATATTAAAGACATGAAATGAGAGGAAGTTTATTTGAATGAGAAAAAATATATTGCCGTATAGCCAATGTAATATGTCATGAATGAAAATAGATATAGAATTTTGGTAGAAATCATAGGTTAAATTGAACAGACATATCTAGACCCAAGGTCACTGAAAACAGATTTCAACTTTATTTATACACCTTTGGCAGAAAGATTAAATGAAACCAAACAGGGAATTTAAATAATCTCATTACTCACTCTAGACATCTTTGGTAATAATGTGACTCGTGAGAGAAACATTTTCCAATTCTTTGAAGATTTTATGTGATTTACAATACAGTATATAATAAAAGCAGAATTAGTTTCTGTTCTGTTGAACTATGTAACATATTAAATTGAATTCACAGTATCAAAAGGTTCAGAATCTAAACTTTATAGAAAACTCAGCAAATTAGATTTGAGAGAGTTTAAATAATTCTGTAAGACACCATTAGGAAATGCTGTGAATTAAAAGAGAAACATTAATTGGATCCATGTTATTCTAACATTTTATTGGTTTTTGCCAAGTAAGCCAATAGACTCAGATAACAGTGTGGAAGACTAGTTTGACTTATGTTTTTTCAGTCAAATCATTCATCTGGAAAGTTAAATATTAAATAAACTAAATTTTATGAACATTTAAAAAATATATTTGATTTTTTCAATAGTAGCTGGCTTTTAGTTTTTCCTTTCATACATAACAGAAGCTAAAATTAATGATTTTACTATTACTCTATGAAAGACCTTGGAAAATAATAAAAAATTACAGGTTAATGATCTTGTATAAGGAAGGTCAGATGCCAGAAACTTTTTATAGCACTTTCTAAAAACAACTATATATTATTTCAAAACACAGTCAATGAAGCCAACCCATAAATTTGCAAGGTGCTTAGGTTCAACAGACTTCAAATCAATAAAGTCATTGAAATCAATATACTGTTCTCATGAATACAGTCTGTTAACTAATCAGGGTTTAAATGATCCTGCCTGCTAGAATATAAATGTCTCGCTGCTTTGGATGTAATATGCGGATCAAACCTGTATTCATTAAATATGCCAGATTCATTAGAAATGACCTATTGATTCCACAATCAATGCAATACATTCATGAATTCCTGAAAGGTTTATTTATTAAAATCTTTATTATAGCTAAATTCAGTGGTCTCTGACTATTTGGGTAATAGGTAAATTTAAGATTTTCATACTTAAAATCCCTATGTAATGGAGAAATAGTTTGTTATTAGGTCTTATATGTCTTCATAACAACTATTTTTTATGATTATAAATTTAACAAATGTTGACTGCAAAATTTTTAAAATATATAGAAAATCATGAAAGAATACAAAGTTTATGAATGGTCCCATCATATTCCAGGTAAACACACATATATACTTATGCCTAAACACATGTGTTTATGTGTATGTGTGCATATATATGCTCTTTATTTTTTTCTAAAATTAATCCATTCATCTGCAAACTCACCTCTAATTGTTCCTAAACAGAAATTAAGGCTTACTTAAGTTTAACTTTTTATTATGTAAATTTGCTTTAAGCCTGCACAAAAGGAGAAAGGACAGTGTAATAAACCCAAGGATGTCCATCACTCACAAATTCTTAACATATGTCCAATATTGAATTATCTATCACTACCCTTGCTGATTTTTGGTAGTGTAGTTACAAATGGACGCCAGATATATTATCACTCAGCATAACTTTAAGTAGGACAAGATTTTATAATGATTTTTATTGAATATATTAAGTGAGTTTTGAGTTTTTCTATAAGAAAATATCAGGGTAATTACACTTATGAATGTAATGGAATTTATTTAGCCCTTCCCTATTGTTGAACATTTCATTTGTTTATTTCTACCTCTTCTAAATTTATTTTTGCTCTATATTTTTGTCATTAGACCCTTGCACATACACATTATGATTTTGTTAGAATATATATTTAGAAGCAGAATTTCTGTTCAAAGGTTCTAACACTCAGGGTTTTTAAAAATATATATTTGACATTAGACTATATTTAAAATGAAAAGGTTAATATCAATGGATTAAATGATGAATTATTCATTAAAGAAAAATTATGGTAGATAACTTTCAGATTGAATATCTTAGCTTTTAAAACACAGCATCAGCTAATGGTTTGGGGAAAAAATGTCTGCATTTCCTTTATGATGTGTACATTTCTTTGGAAAAATTGGGCTATTTAAATAGCAAGTATTAACTAAGTAGTTTTCCCAATAAACCTATTAGCGAGGCAATATTATTTCTAGCCTCTCATCTTTAAACGATGTTAATGAAATAGTACAGTTGGCTATCCTGGGGCCATGTCCCATTGATCTTTTAATGAAGATGATCAGAGGATAGAGGTAGGCCACATGTGAATAAAGAGATCAGAACTGGTTTTTAGATAGGCTTTCACAAAGGAGGGCAACAAAAAGTATAGCCAGAGCAAGAAACTGAATTGGACCTGCTTATCAGATTATGATGAATCAATTCATAACTAATAAATTCTCCTAGTGAATGGAGATCTTTTTAAGCAATAGACCATAGGCAAACATAGGAAATTTCCTCAAGAGCTTAAAAAAATGCGTAAATAAAATATAAATAAAGCAACTTGAATTTAGGCAACATTAGCTTCAAGTATTTTTTTCAGAAAATGTATGTAACAAAGTAATTTTAATAAAAATATTGCTCAATTTAATCCCCATAATGTAGGTATAAATATTAAATGTAATCAGTAAATGATTTTCTTCTACTGATTAAAATAATGTTTAATAATCCATTTATTTACTGAAGAATTTTAGGTTTGCTTTTGATATTTATTAGTCAGTATTTGGTGGCCTGTATGAGAACAATGACAGAATAAACAGTTTGTGCTACCTCTGTTCTTTACTAAACTTTTCTATAGATTTCTTGAGGTGCTGCAAATACGTCTCCCTCAAAGGCACTTAAAGCAACAACAACACAGTGACAAAATGCTCTTTGCAAAATTTGGTGTATGAGCCATTGGAAGCAGGTGGTTGTTTCAAATAGCCTTGCAGCTGAGTATTGAACAGTGTGGCACTGAAGTGGAATGTAAACGATGGGGGAGCAGGAAAGAGGGGCTTCTGGCAAGCTAAAGGAAAGAAGTTACAGGAGGTTGTCAAAGCCCTGTTGGGCAAGTAACTTGTAAGTATCTATTACCACCTTCTCCTAGCCACACAAAAATAATAGAAGATATCTATTTATGAATAGATATTAGCAAACTTCTTTAACTTAAGGAAGTGAGGAAGTGTGGGAAACAAAACCAGAGACTCATTCATTGTCTACATCGTCTATGAGAGACATGACAAAAAATCTAGCCAGTGTGAGAGAAAAGAGCTAGGGTGTGGCCAGAGCTGTGATTCCTTGAGAGATACTGGAAATAAAGGACATTCCCTCACATAAATATTGCCTGTCCCAAGAACCCATTATAAGTATATTTTGGAAATGAATAAATCCATATGAGAACATTTTTCAAAGGTTTGAAACTACATCACTATCATAAAGATATTCTAATTATTTTGGTCAACCTTATTGTCACTCAGTATGAGTCACCGAAATAAAATTTGAGAATTCAGATTTTATTCCAACGAGGTGGCTATATCCTCAATTAAGAATCCAAGGTGCCCTGGCCGGTTTGGTCAATGGATAGAGATGGCCTGCGGACTGAAGGGTCCCAGGTTAGGTTCTGGTCAGGGGCACATGCCTGGGTTGTAGGCTTGATCCCCAGTGCGGGGTATGCAGGAGGCAGCCAATCAATGATTCTCTCTCATCATTGATGTTTCTATCTCTCTCCCTCTCCCTTCCTCTCTGAAATCAATAAAAAACATATTTATAAAATCCAAGGTTAAGCTTTGGGTACTCCATTGTTAGGACCTTACCTTCATTTGATTGTGAAGTAATCACAATTAATCTAAATGAGTCAAGTAAGAGCAATAAATTTTGAAACTTGAAACAACAACATAGAATAGGATAACATTACTGGAGTAACTTGAGTTTTCTGTGTTATTATTGGACTACAGGCATATGACAAATATTTATTTTAAAACCACAAATGGAGATGAAATGCAGCATCATCCACATGCACAAGTTGGAGCTTCTATTACATCTTACATGGACTATTGCACATCAGGTTTTGCAGTGAAAGCTGAATAGACAAAAGATTAGAAACTCTGCATAGATGGTCATTCTTTTCACAACTATTCAATAATGTTCTGAAAGTCACAGCCAGTGAAATAAAGAAAAGAAATGAAAGATATTCACTTTGGGAATAAAGCAATGAAACTGTTTCTATTCTCAGGTGACATATTTGTCTTCATAGAAAATCAATCCCCTAAGATCTACAAAACAGCTCCTAAAAATCTGCTTAGCCTTGTCCCAGGATATAAGATCAAAATGTAAAAGTTAGCCATGTTTCCATATACTAACATTAAAAAACCGGGAACTAAATTTTTAAAATACCATATAATTTGCAATACGTTCAAAAACTGAAATCCTTATGTAATTCTTTAAAAAATGGTATGTTCAGGACGCATACACTGAAAACTATAAAACACTGATGAAAGAAATAAGAAAATATGTAAATAAATGAATAGACCTATACAATTGGTGGACTGGCAAACCTAATATGATTAAGATGTCCATTCTCCCAAAATTTATCTACAGATTTTGCTCAATCTAATAAAAATCTTAGCAGAATGCTTTTGGAGATAAAGACAAGCATATTTTAAATATTATATAGGTGTCCCCAAAAATGTATACACACACTTTGAATAATTATAAAGGCAGTGTTTGTTAAAATACATTTCATTTTCAAAATTAGGCTATCAGCTGTTAAAGCGATAAGAGGAAAAAAGCCAGTGTGCATTTTGGGGGGAAAAGATAAAGAAACTTGAATAGACAAAAGTAACATTGGGAAAAATAATTTGGAGGACACACAATGCCCTATTTTAAGACATACTATAAAGATATAGTACTCAAGGCCATGTAATATTGGTAAAAGCTGATAAAGAAAAAACACATCTAGATGGGTAGAATAAAATAGATATTCTACAAAGGCACAAAGCATTCAAACGACAGACTTTTTCCCAAATGGTGTTTGAACAGCTGGACATCTACATCCCTACCCCCAAAAAAAACAAACCCCTACATTATGCTATATCACAACATATATAAATGAACTTATAGGGATCACTGACAACATGTAAAATATAAAATTCAAAAACTGTTAAAAGAAAACATAGGAAAAGCATAGAGAATATCTTCATGATCTTATCTGAGAATGGTATCAGATAATGTTGGCCTCATCTAAATGAGGTAAGTTTTCACTTTTTCCTTCCTAATCTATTTCCTGCAAGAGTGATTCATTCGGGACAAAAAATTCTTTTCAAGATTTTAATTATTAATTTCATCACAGAAATGCACAATACACACATTCTATGCTTTAGCTGAATCCCTCATGTTTTTAAGAAGCAGAGTATGCGAAGTCAAGAAGGCACAGAAATGCGTCCCACACTCAGGGAATGGGGCCTTGCCAGAGGAGTCACTATTAGGACACAGACACTAATATAATATTGAATGCAAACTGTAATCAAAAGTTTTTTTTTAAATTGTTATATAATCAATGAGAGAAAAAGTTCAGATTTGAAAGAGCCTTTATCCTAATTGAAATGGGGAATCAGGACACCATTCTGAGCGGTCAAGTGGCATGATAAAAAAAAAAAAAAATCAAGCAAGAAGAAGGGTAAATTGCTAGTCGCAAATTGAAGTGTAAGGAGAGACTGCAATCAGGATGAAAGGTTCAGAGAGTTTGGCAGAAGTCCACACAAGTGATAGGGCATGAACTAGAAGAATAAAGCCAGTATCCATTGCACGCCTCCCACTGGTGGATACTCTGCTGAGTGCATTACATACATTGCCTTCTTTTTTTTTTTTTTTAATATATTTTATTGATTTTTTACAGAGAAGAAGAGAGAGGGATAGAGAGCTAGAAACATCGATGAGAGAGAAACATCGATCAGCTGCCTCCTGCACACCCCCCACTGGGGATGTGCCCGCAACCAAGGCACGTGCCCTTGACCGGAATCAAACCCGGGACCCTTCAGTCCGCAGGCCGACGCTCTATCCACTGAGCCAAACCGGTTTCGGCCATACATTGCCTTCTTAATACTTGAAACAATCTTCTGAGGGAACCTGGATTCACAGAGATGTTACAAAACTTTCTTAAAGACACATATTTAGCAAGTGGCTGAACAGAGATTGGAATCAAATTCTACATCCCAACCTACTTCTGGAACCACTGGAATGATAATGTAGGAATTGCAAATAAATAGTTTAAAAAGAGAAATGTAAGAATTTTTTTTAAACTAGGTAAACTCAAAAGGATAGGGAAAGAAATCAAAGGACAAGAGAGAATAAAGGAGAAGAAATAAAAAGAATGTGGAGTTTTCAATTTGCAGTTTGAGATTTTTCTTTAAAATATGGACTTTTGCTCAGCCAGCATGGCTCAGTGGTTGAGTGTCAACCAGGAGGTCTCATTCCATTCCTGGTCATGGTACATGCCTGGATTGTGTGCTTGATCCCCAGTGTGGGGCATGCACGAGGCAACCAACCAATGATTCTCTCTCATCATTGATGTTTCGATCTCTCTCTTCCTCTCCCTTCCTCTCTGAAATTAACAAAAACATATATTTTTTTAAATAAATAAAAACATGGACTTTTTAAAGAAGGAAGAGTAGTTACTGTTGGCAGAGACAAAAAAAAATGAGTAGTTTCATTTTGGGTCTTTGCATTTGAATTAACATAAGACATCCAGATGAAACTATCTGATATATAATTGTATACTGTTAGAACTAGAATTTAGTAAAAATAGATATTACATGGCTTGAATTATATGAGTGTCTCCATGACAGAGAATAGGTATTACTCATTTTCTTCACCTTTGTAGCTACAGTATCTGGCTTTTTATTGACCATACCGGGCTCTGAGTAGATACTCAGTGAACATTTGTTGGAAAAAAAAAAAAAAAACTTACTAATTTTCTAGGAATTTTTATACAATATTTGAGGTTTATAAATATCTAGGGATATCTGCTTTGCAAATAACTACACAACCCACTGGGGACATTTAACAACAAAAAAAATCACTGAAACCATCAAAGTTAAAAATATGAAAGGTGCTTATAGGTTATTTGAAAAAAAAAATTTCTTTGAAGTATAAGGAAAGATTTGTAGGCAAGAGCTACAACTTTTTTACCCCGCTGTAACTACTAAAATCTTTTAAGAAGAAAGATCTTTTCTAAATAAAATACATTTATTTCCTAAAATGATTATGTATAATATTTTTTGTTTATTCTTAAAACCTCTGACTAATTCTTTACAATACCTGCTTGAGAAAGCAGTATTAATATATAAGATTTGGCTTTTAATTTTTTAGTGACACTGCAGAATTCTTAATGCACCGTGTTAGCCCTGAAGGGTTTCCTTAAATTATATATCAGAATACATGTAAATTGTTGAATATTGTTTTCTAAGTATTGCACTTTTAATGATATTGCATTTATAAAAGTTTCTTTGTTCAATCTGCTTTTTACTCTGTGAATGTTAATGGATTTAAGCATTGTGCCAAATTATATAGAGAATAAACTATCTATTCCTTCCGCTGCTAAATTTATTTTATGGCATCACTTGGACACTATAAGAACCTGGATCAATCTATTAAACATAATAACACCCAAAGGAAGAGGTTGGTAAATTCCCATCATGCCATATTTCTGAACAGTTTTCGGGAACATCGGGAAACTGATCTTCCTTCCTCTAATTCTCCCACATCCCCACAGGAGGGCCAATTAGCTAACCAGTCACCTGGAAACTTTCCAATATTTCTTTCAGTAAGTCCAGCCCTGGTTGTGGTTATGAGTGGTAAGGTTTGGCTAAAAAGTCTCATGCCTAGGGACACATGTGATGACACATAAAGCATGTTTATGTCCCTTTAATTGGGCTTTTCTCTTGTGGGAGACTGGCATTATTTCTATATAGACCAAAATAAACAGAACCCTTTGTCCGCTCCCAAAATCATGCTAAAGTTGCCATATTCCTGATATTACCTAATGAAAGCAATTATTAACATTCTTGAATCTGTGGTTTTGATCTAGGCTACACATTTTTTTTATTTCAACTAAACTTCAGAAGATGACATCCCATGATAATATATTACATTACCTATAAATGTTTCTCCTAACCTTAACTTGATGAAAAATAAACATACTGATTTTTTTCATCTGGTTTAAATACCATGTATCTGTGAAATAAGTTACTTTATTGGCACATCTCTCTTTTGCATGGCATTGGGCCTCATCAAGTCAAATTCCCCCTTTTTGACTAGTAGATTAGAAGAATAAATCACATTTAATATGACCAGAAAAAAAATACGGCCAAATCATTTATTTTTGTTTTTGTCAATGATTTCAGAAGACCTAAACAGTCAAAAGTTTTTTTTTTCTTTACTACATCATTATTTCTAAGATTATATCTGTTTTTATTTTAGTTGTTTGGTTCTTTGAATCTTATGAGTTAAAATATTTGGTTATATCTAAAACCATCCATGAATATAGATATTTGTTATAAATTATTTCTAATAGGGTAACTTGAAGTAAGTTTACTAGAGCCTGCCTTTAGGAAGGCCATTGATTATTGACTACTTCTCAATGAATATTTCAATAACAATTTCATCAACAGGCATATGAGAATGCTGTTGTTTGTGAATGTAGAGTAAAATCCAGCTCATAGTTCACAGGACCATTTCATGGAGTTTCAAAACTGAGAGAAAGGGATGGGTAATAATCTAGCATTAGAAATGTTACAACAACACAAAGAGAATAAACATATCTGCTAACCACTTCAAATCTTGTGAAATATGGTGGAAAATAAAATTCAAACAGAAAGACTGAATGATACACATGAGAAGGTGGGGAAGAAAAGAGACAGGAAAAAAGAAAAAGATAGAAAAGGAAAGAAGAAAATAATTTTCCATCCTAATATTTATGGGTTCACATCCAAAATATTTTTCACCATAAACCCAGCTCAAATTAGAAATCTCATTATCATCCTTGGATAAACCTCCTGATACACATGCCTATTTCTATCTTCAAGTCCTAACACTTCTATCACTGGAAATCTTGTATAACTGCCTTCGTTCACATTTTTTCAATTTATCTTAGTTTAAGTTCTCATAATTGATTTCTGAACACTCCTAAGTGATCTGCTCTTTAGTCCCTCTTCCCTTCTAAGGAAAATTCCATCCTGTCACCACAGTTGAAAAATATGCATCTGATCATAATATTTCCCAAACCAAAGATTTTAAGAACTTAACATCACTCTGCTCATCCTTTCCATCTTAGCTCCTGTTATTTCCTTTGTCCAATGTATTTTATCAAAACCACAAAATTTTAGCCTTAATGCTAAAATGGTCCCAGCTGCATGGTATTCTTGTCCATATTCTTCTTCATTGGAATTTACTGATCATCTTTCAGGACTTAGTGCCAGTGTCAACCCTTTGCTGACCACTTCCTTGGACCCATCCAGCAAAATCAAATTAGTCTATTTTGTAGCTCAAATCATTTTGGTTCTTTCACTAATATATATTTTTTGGTTCTTTCACTAATATTTATTTTTTCATCATTTGGTAAATATCAGTGGATCATCAAACACTGTGAATTTGAAAAGGATAGAAACATAATACATTTTTCTCTAATTATTGACTTCCAATTGTCACATGCTCCTTTCCTGTCTCTTAACAATATCTCAGACATTTTCCTGGTCACTTCTATAATTTAAAAAAAATCTATCTAGTCCAGTCCAATTCTTTAAACTCATATGTGATTTAATAGCCACCTGAGCCCCTATCTCTGAGCCAAATATTGACTCAAGGGAACTCAGGTGGGTTACAGAGCTTGATCTTCTTTCATTCATCTTTTCCTTGTTCAGTTTCTAGTTCCTTTGTAATTTGGATCTGTCCAGAAGGTTGCGATGAAAAGGCCAAAAAGCTGTTTAATCAACTGTTACAAATGAAATCCTCCATTGGCTCTTGTTGCTTCTCTGCTATCATTGACTTACTGATAATATCTTTTTTTAGGCAGATCATCCCCCATGGTACAGCTCCTCGACGGGTGAGATGTCCTCTTCTAACATGATCTCTTGCACCCTTCCTTCTGACCTGGTCCTGAATTTCTTGAGTGGGATGCTGGTAGCCTAAACCAGGACTTTCACAGGGAAACTTATGCATCCTTGTCATGCCAAATGACAGTGTAGAAGTGGAGGAGGGCAGACTCTTTTGATTTTCTCTGTTTCTTACTCCCTCTCTCTTATTTGCCATTCATCTTCCCAGTGTTTTTATAGGATCATGGCATTTATCAGGTTTTCTACATGCATAACTAAGGCCTGTGATGCCAATCTCACCTTCATGCATGTACACATAACATTTACAAATGACTATCCTGCCTACTTTTTAATCATTTTTCAATAGAAGAAGCCAGTATCTTTATCCCTCTTCATTCTGCTAGCAGTGACTCCGATCAATAACTGAGAACACTGATACTCTTATAATTATAAATGCCCTCAGTCTTCTTGTTTAGACAGGCAGAAATGAGAGGATGCAAAAAGTGGGAAATGATGGAGTGATATTTTGAGGAGCACAATTTTAGGAGATACCTTTCCTGTTTTAAAAAATAGAGTACCGTACTCTTCACTTCCTGCTCCTCCCAATTGAATCTTATTTTCATTTCTGGGTAAAAAGGAAAGTATTTATTCACCAACCCCATTGTAGAGAATATGAGTCAATGAATGAATAAATCAGTCTTTAGAATTCACACTTGCAGAATAGAATTTACCACAGAAAATTAGGCAAGTCACAGAGTTCCTGAAATAGCCAAAGAAATGAGTTAGAAGGTTACATAACTAGGAACAATACAGACATAAAGTAAACACAACTGCCTCCTGAAATTGTTCTGATAGAACATCCACTGCCAATCTGCAATATTTACCATAAAACAAATCTTTGGTTACTCACTCCCAAACATAACTCTCTTCCCATATTCAAAAAAAAATAACTCTAGCAAAAACCATGTGATCCTATATAATAGTTATAACTATTGATCAGATGAATGAAATGTGCTCACCTCTCACCAAAGGGATAGATCTATATATAGTCTTACCATATCCACCATCCATTGTTAGGTAATATACTTTTCTGTCCACACTTCAGTCCTAATCTTACCTTGATATCCCCTAGTCTGTGTACTAAATTATATTTAACCACTACCTACATAAATAATATAAAATAATAAGAAAAGAGGTTTAGAAAAATGCATATACCTAGGTATACATAATTAATAAAGACAAATAATGAATATCTACTATAGGTATAGTTTTTGGAATTGTCACGAGGCTGTGATTCATATTTATAATGTATTTCCACTACAAATATCCATGCATATTCCATTTGTCCTTAGGCAACATCATTTCCTATAACTAAGCCAAGACTTTTTGCCTATTGGTCCACTCATCCAGTGGTGTAAAAAAAAAAAAAAAAAAAAAAAGGCTTATTTTCTCAACTTCCTGTTCAATGGCAATAAAGTATCCATTGCTAGAAGTATTGATTCCTTGTCTTCCAATATTTCTAAATCAGCACTGAATAAGTAACAGAAACAGGAAGCTAATATTTCAGGAGGGGTTACTTAAGTGCAACAGTGAAATTACCGCTCTCACTCCCTCACGTCTACCCCTTGGTTTCCAGTCCCATATTCTGGTTATGGGAAAATATCACGATGCCTTGTTTGCTCATTAAGAACCAATTGTGCACTCTATAGGATA
Source organism: Plecotus auritus (assembly GCF_963455305.1). Classification (NCBI taxonomy): domain Eukaryota; kingdom Metazoa; phylum Chordata; class Mammalia; order Chiroptera; family Vespertilionidae; genus Plecotus; species Plecotus auritus. The sequence goes on along the minus strand of NC_137775.1, from coordinate 28,805,475 downwards.
GCAAAAAACACTCTAATGTGTAGTTTCTTATCTTGCTCCTTAATGAATTTTAAATAAACATTTTATTTTACGTAAGGCAATTGGCTACATGGTGATAAAATACATTTTTCTGAAGTTTAAGAAAAGGAATCCCATGAGCACAAAAAATAGTTTACTTCTTTTGTTACAAAATATATTTCTTGGTCAGAGTCATATTTTCTTTTGTTTTATTTTGTTTCTGGTGAGAGAAAATGAAAAAAAATCAGTAGGTTTCTGAATACCATTGCTGACAAGAACAAGTAAAGACAGGGAAAATAAATATCCAGAATAAGAATCAATTCCAATGGAGAGAAATCATTGCCTTTTTAAAATGGAACCATCTGACATAATCTACCTCCCAAATTCTTGATTGGTCCCTTCAAATTGTGGTGCAGAAGTTATGTGTATATCCCTGCTCTTGACAGGTTGGGCAGCCAAGAATAGTAGTACCAAGGACACTCATCAGAAGGGGAGTCCCATGTTCATAAGCCTGTCTGTATGCTTTGCCCTGGCTATCAGGGAAATTTGTGCATGACCACATAGAATAAAAACTGGAATGAGTACAGAAAGAGATTGCTTGACAAAAAAAAAAAAAGAAGAATTTTTCAGATGATTACTGAGAGATACCTCTGCAGACACTGCCATCTGCTAATCATTCACATGGGACACGGATATTTCAAATTTGGGACCATTTACATAAATTTCTCTCAAACCTTGTCATGAATCTTTCAAATAAATCTTTCCAAATCCCTGATCATCTGGCCCAAAACTAACCACAGCTCATGAATTTAAATGGAGCCACACCCTGCTCATCACGAGTTCCAATCAAACTGGAAAAAGTCACTGGTATTCCTCAAAGTTTTGCCTACTGGGAGGATTTCTTTATGCACTGGCCTTCAGGGCCAAGTGTGAGTTGTATTTATAAAGCATTCTACTCTTAACTGGTACCAGATTATCACAAAGAGTGGCAACATCTAGTTTTCAAGTTTATCATGCTCAGTTATGAGACATGCTCAGTTATTAGGGAACTTCCTGAAGCTGTTTAGGATAGGTTAAGAAGAGATGGCAATGCAGCAGGAACTGCCACATAGGAAAAGCGATCACCTGTTCATCTGCCTTTCAAATATGTTCTGTATTTTCTTGAGTTTGTCCTTATATACACCCTTTCCAAGTTTTCCTAAAATTATGGGTTTTTTTGTCTGTAGATTAAATAACAGAACATAATGGGAAGCTCAGATCATATGATTAATAGTTATTTTACAAATGTCTTTAGAGTATCTCACAAAGACAAGAGGTCTCTCTCAAAATAGTGTAGCTTTGCTTTAAAATCTAAAGCCCAGCAGCATGATTCTTTTATTAGGTCCTATCACTGCTTTCTTTCAGCATAATCAGTCACAGACCTGTCAAACATCACGAAGTCTGTTGGGTCATAAAGGCTAAGTGGTAAAACTGCTTACACTGCAACCTAAAACGTCTTCTTTTGTGTTTGGGCCCAATTAAAAGCTAACACCCTAATTAATAAATAGGTTGAGATTACACATAGGCCAAATGTCATACATGTTGCCTCCAAAATGTTAATTGAATTACTTTTCTAATACTATACAGAGGTTTACTTTGAAAACAAAATGCCAAAATGCTCCCTCCAGACCATTATATCCTTGGAAAATTGCTATGGATTTGAGAATCAGAATTTCCTTAGAGTTTACCTCTTACCCTCTTGCATGCATGTTTCTTACAAAAGCATCTAGGTACCTGCTATTTCTTACTCCCTAGATTCTAGTCACACGTGTCATCAATAAAAAGGACTATTTTGATCTTCTAGGGAACACTGAAATGCTGAACTTATCTGCCAGTGAAATTATGGCCCAGGTTTAAATAAATGACATATATAAACTTAAAAACTGAAGACTTACTATTTGACCAGCCATGAGAAATATATTCTTTCTAGTGTTCTAGACTTATTGGAATAGAAAGTTAGCCAAAGCAATAGCTGTATATCAAGTGCCAAAGTGCCATGTTAATGCTTGTTTCATTCAAGAGTCACATAACACACATGATATTAAACGCATCATTTATAATAATCTAACATTATTCTGTAAGACCAATCAGTTTTTTATTTATTTTTTCATTGATTTCAGAGAAGAAGGGAGAGGGAGAGAGAGATAGAAACATCAATGATGAGAGAGAATCATTGATCGGCTACCTCCTGCATGTCCCAAACTGGGGATTGAGCCCGCAACCCTGGCATGTGCCCTGACAGGGAATGGAACCCTGACCTCCTAGTTCACAGGTCTATACTCAACCACTGAGCCACACCAGCTGGGCACCAATCTGTTTCTTATGCAGACAAGCAAGTGATTTGAATGGGAAACAATAGATCAAGATTCCTTCATCTTTTAAGTCAGGAGTGAACTTCATTCATTACCGTACTCTCAATAGCTCTCCCTGAAAAGAAGGGGAAAATGACTTTCTTGGTATCCAGAAATTAGCAATAACTCAATGCTCGTTTTCTAATAATAAAAAATCTTCTAGTTATATCCCTTTCCCACTGCATAATAATGGTCATAGGTTTTTTGAGGAACACTAGGAAGAAATCTTATTTTAAATACGATGTTTCAAACATCTTCCTCAATGGCTTTGAATTCCCTCAAGCAGTGCTGTCTACCTCCAAACTTACTCAGGTCTCACAATAAAGCAGGTGGTAAAATGGACGGTTTTGCAACTTAATTCAGGTCTCTGTCTTTTGCAAGACCTAAGTTAGTTTATTTTTTACTTTTTTTATTTCTTTTGATTTTATTTAATTTTTAAGTGAAAGAGGCACTTAGAAAAATCAGTAGGACTTTGGGGGCCTGACCATTTATTTTTGTACCAAAGACTCCATAATAAATTAGAAGTCAACAAAAACCTAGGTGGACCAAAATATTTTGATTACCATTCTTTCTCTGCTGCCTATCATTATAACCATGCCATCTTGTCTGGCAGCAGAATACTGATGTTTAGCCTCTTCCACTACAAAATAAGAAACCCACTTCAGTTGCAGCATCTCCCACCTTCATCCCAGGCTAGTACTTTTCAAGAATACTGGTGTTCACTCAAGTGCCATGGAAAAATGAATCATTTGGGATGTCCTGAGGACTATATTTGAGGTTAGATCAGTGGGATGCACATGAGAAATTTGATCTCGCTAAGCTATTGTATTCCTTCTGTTTCCTTCTACAAGGAGATTCTGTTGTTTACATTTCATTCCAGACAAGGCTCTTCTGAGGCCTAGTATAGGTCAACTGATTATACCAACGGAACCTCTCTCAAGGGCTCTTTCGAGCATGCTGAGTCCAGAATCTTTGGCAAATTCTCTGTATAAACAAATTAGTCAACAATTGTACTTCTATTGTTTCAGAACCCATTCAAGCTTATACTCAACAAATTCTTGCACCATCTTTCCCAATTAACTCTCTAACTTTCCCAATACTGTAAATTCAACCAAACGACAATTATGATTTGGCAATCTCAAAATTAAAATTGGCATCTTTTTCTTATGATATCAGTGTTGCAATTTTAGGAAATAGGATATTTATTTCTCTTCTTTCTTTTCCTTTTTTTTTTTTTTTGAAATTTGGTCCAGTCAAAAGAAACTATGTGACACTTAATACCTAAATCATGTCATTTTCCCCCCATAAGATCCCTACTGCACTTAAAAACAGCAAATTCATCTCACAATATTTTTATTCTTCCTACCTTTAAAATGATTTGTTACAGTATCCATTCAGTCTTCTCAACTCTTGGCTTTATGAAGAAATTAAGTGATAGGGGGATAATTTAAGTAACTTAAATTAGACCTTATCCATAGTGGACTATCAGTATCTCATTCTCTAATACCACCTGGATCACCTTACTGTTTCAAACACAATCTAGATTTGAAAACCAATTCTAGGTCCTATATGTTTTAGATTATGGCAATTGAAAGCGCTTCTTTGTTGATTAGGGTTCTTAGTTGCAGACAATGGTATGAACTCTTGACTTTTTTTAAACTAGCTTGAGTTCATCAGAAAGTTAAAAAAAAAAAAAAAGTATTAGACCAGAAAAATCAATTTGATATCTACACAACCAAATTATTGAAAATCCCACACTAGTCCTGGGACCCATTGTTGAATATCTATACCACTAAGCTTGGACAGTAGACATGCTAACAAAGCTGTCTAAAATCGTATCTCCTCATGTGTTAACCTATGTGCCAACTTAGCTAGACCAAGGTGCCCAGTTGTTTGATCAAACCCTAGTCTAGATGTTGTTTTAAAGGTAGTGTAGTTTTTTAGATGTAATTAACATTTATAATCAGTTGACTATGAATAAAGCAGATTATCCTTGATAATGTGGATGAACCTCATCTAATTAGTTAAAGGCCTTAAGAGCAAACACAGGCTTCCAGAAGAAAAGGAAATTCTGACTCAAGACCACGATATGGAAATTCTGAGTTTGCAGCCTGTTGACCTGATCTGCAGATTTTGGGCTCCAGAGTGCAATATCAACTCTTACATGATTTCTAGCTTCTGCTGTTGACTTGCAGTGACTTGTGTGAGTATATATATATATATAGGTTATTGGTTCTGTTTCTGTAGTGAACCTTGAGGAAGTAACATACTAGGTATAGCTGTCATCTCACATTGCAGAGGCCTTGTCTCCTGAAAAGATTCTAGATTACATGCTTACCTAGCTGCAAAGCAAGGCAAAAAAAAAAAAAAAAAAAAATGTACCTACTAGCTTCCCAAGCTCTACAGAAGAAAAAAGTCTGTAGAAAGGAATTGGAAAGTATATTTAATGAGTTGATCTATAGAATTTGCCACACAGATATGATTATTTATTTATATAGTAGCCTTCCATTCTAAACAGCCTTGAATCAGTAATTGTAACATCATACCATCCATCAATAAGGCCATATATTTTTTAATAAACCAATAAATGATAAAGACATATTAGACCCTGATTTATCATGTAAAAAGGACTTAAACATTTATTTACTTTCTGCTTATTTACTTCCTTGATGATATTAAATATATCTATAAGGAAAAGAAAATAAATTAAAGAGTTTGGAATCTCTATTTTGAGGAAAATGATGAACAATTTAACCCAAGTCACTTAGCAATTTAACTTAAGGAACAGCAGGGCCTGGCTGAGAATGCAGGTCTTGTGTGTTCTCTATCAGTGTCCTTCCCACTCTACTGTGCACAAATGAACATTATAATCCACAAGGAAATAGTCACCTAACTACAGCCTGACTTGCCTATGTGTAAATAAACCAAGGCAACAGGAAGAAATGTGGAGCTGAGACAGTGGAGACTGTAAATAGACAAAAGCTCTCTGGACAAACTTCAAACTTCAGTGTTTTACATCAGGATGAAATCCATAGAGCATATTCTTTTCCCTGAATGTTTAATTTGTTATCCTTTTATATGGAGAAATTAGAAAACATTCTAAAAATCTAACAGCAGTCTGTGCTCTTTCACTGAATTCAAATAGTCCACTTTTATTGAACATTTTACTAAGCTTAGATAAATCAGAGAGATTATCCAAAAGCATTCAGCTCATTGTATAAAACACCAGAGAGACCTTTAAAAGGATTGTAAAGACTCTCAATCAAACTAGTTCTCACAGAAAATGTGTAAAAGGACATAGGACACAGTTAAGAAGCTGGAAGCAGGCTTCATTTCCAGGGCTACCATTTAAATTCAGGCCTTTGTTAACTCCATCTAGAATTCTTTAACAGCACTCCAAAGGTCTCTTTCTTTCTAGTCTTTCCCCTCAAATTCTATGTGAAAACTCTGTTTCCAGATTAGTCTTGAAAAAAAGTATGCCATTCTACCGTTTAGGCAAAGTGATGAAGGACTAAAAGGCAAAAATAATAATAATAAAAATCTTGGCTTGAGTTCCTGGCCTGCCACCTAAAATCTGGGCTTGAGCAAAATATGCTTTTGCTGAATATTGTTTTCTGATTCTCTGTCTGTCTCTGTGACTCTCTTTCTAACAGTGCCTAACACATGGTTCACTTGACAAGCAAATAAAATGATAATTTGAAAAAATGTTGAGGAATTTTAAATATTACAAAATAGGAAAAAAGTAAAATATTTTTGAGGATATCAACCCAACAATCTAAGCTCAAATTTTAAGACAGGCTATAAAATTTTTATTATGACATTGCGATATCTTTTCCTTTTGTCAAAGAACAGTCTCAGAAAATAAAATTAATTTTGTCTACTTTAATAAAACATGGTTTATTAGTTCAAGGTCAAATTCCTCAAATTGTTTATTCATTATACTCATCACTAATTACAAGCCTTATTTTTAGAATACTTTGGTCACTCTGTCAGTGTTATTATTTTTCTTGCTTTTTTATTTTCTTCCCAAATATTCACATGTGTACACACACAGGTATACACACATACACACTCCCCTACCATGTTGATCATAGAACATTTTATTATACACATATTAATATAATCAAATTATTTAAAGGAAAATGGTAAGAACTGTTTTCAAATGTTATTTTAAAAAGAGGACTTGATTTTTATATAACATAGTGATATTTAAACAACCCCAGATTTTTCAGGGGGTGAAAATGATTCCACTTTCTTGGAATTCTACAAATCAGAGTAGCTTTCTCCAATGAAATAAAGATTGTTCTAAATCCATGTTTTCAGTACTATTATTATTACTAGAGGCCGGTGCACGAAATTCGTGCATGAGGTGTGTGTGTCCCTCAGCCCAACCTGCACACTCTCCAATCTGGGACCCCTCGAGGGATGTCTGACTGCCCACCGGGATCGGGTCTAAATGGGCAGTCGGACATCCCTCTCACAATCCAGGACTGCTGGCTCCCAACTGCTCGCCTGCCTGCCTTCCTGATTGCCCCTAACCCAGCCGTGGGCAAACTACAGCCCGCGGGCTGGATCCGGCTGTTCTATACAGTTCTCTTGCTCTCCTCTCCACTCCTTTACTTTGAATTTATATTAGTTCACACAAACACTCCATCCATGCTTTTGTTCCGGCCCTCCGGTCCAGTTTAAGAACCCATTGTGGCCCTCGAGTCAAAATTTTGCCCACCCCTGCCCTAACCGCTTCTGCCTGCCAGCCTGATTACCCCTAACCACTCCCCTGCCAGCCTGATTGATGCTTAACTGCTCCCCTGCCAGCCTGTTTGCCCCTAACTGCCCTCCCCTGCAGGCCTGCTCACCCCTAATTCCCCTTCCCGGCAGGCCTGGTCCCCCCCAACTGCCCTCCCCTGCAGGCCTGGTCCCCCCCAACTGCCCTCCCCTGCAGGCCTGGTCCCTCCCAACTGCCCTCCCTTGCAGGCCTGGTCCCTCCCAACTGCCATCCCCTGCTGGCCATCTTGTGGTGGCCATCTGTGTCCACATGGGGGCAGGATCTTTGACCACATGGGGGCATCCATCTTGTGTGTTGGAGTGATGGTCAATTTGCATATTACTCTTTTATTAGATAGGATAGAGGCCTGGCACATGGGTGGGGGCTGTAGGTGTTTCTCTCTTTCCGTGTCTAGCACGGAAAGAGAACGGTTTCAGTTCCTGAGTAGGGGCGGCTGGGGATTGAGAAATAAAAGAAAGAAAGAGACAAGACACAAAATAGAAGGAAAAAGCTGGGAGTCGGGTGGGACCACTGCCCTCTTCTGCTGGAGAGACAATGACCCAGAGCCAATCCAGCGAGTTTATTTTATATCCAAGTACCAGGGGGTTTCACCAAAAGGTCAAGACAAAGGAGATTATTTGCATTCTTGAGTAGGCCCAAGCATTCCTGGTGCTTGACTGGATTTACATATCAAAGTCCCACTACCTGACACCTGGGCAAAGGTAAGAGTCAGTGCTGATAACACATCTGCCTTTTTGGTAAGATGTGTATCCAAGATGTGGCTTTGACTGTCACCTTGGATTCAGCTGACAATAATTAAAGAAATGCCCATGTGCCTTCCCAGGAGCTGTCTACAGGGGGCCAGCTGGTTTGCCCTGAAGGGTATCCAGGATCAGGGTGGGGATTCCCTTGGGGCATGGGGCGGCCTGGGCGAGGGGCCTGTGGTGGTTTGCAGGTCGGCCACGCCCCCCCAGGACCCAAGCAGAGTTCCTGGTATCTGGGATTTATTTATCTTCTATAATTGAAACTTTGTAGTGGAGGCCAAAGCAGTCCAGGGCTGTAGGAACTTGGCTTCCTCCATCACCAAGGGCAACCCAAGCCTCCTGCTCTCTCCAGCTCCGTGGCTGCCACCATTTTTGTTGGGACTTATTTATCTTCTATAATTGAAACTTTGTAGCCTTGAGTGCTTGAGTGGAGGCCTGGGCCCGCCAGGGTGTGCAGAAAGCTTGGCTTCCTCCATTGCCCAGGAAACCCAAGCCTCCTGCTTGCTCAGTGGTTGCAGCCATCTTGGTTTGGTTAATTTGCGTACTCGCTCCTGATTGGATGGTGGGTGTGGCTTGTGGGTGTAGCGGAGTGATGGTTAATTAGCATATTATTCTTTTATTAGATAGGATTCCTTTCTCCCTACTCTTCCTTAAAAAGCCCAAGCCACATTGACAAATTCTACAATTAAGAAAGTGTCTTTAAATACATATTTTAGGTAGTTATTATTATGTCAATTATGACATGGATATACTTACTTATTCTTTACCCCATCCCCACATAGGCTAAACCAGGGGTGGGCAAACTTTTTGACTCGAGGGCCACAATGGGTTCTTAAACTGGACCGGAGGGCCGGAACAAAAGCATGGATGGAGTGTTTGTGTGAACTAATATAAATTCAAAGTAAAGGAGCGGAGGGGAGAGCAAGAGAGCCCTCCGGTCTTTCGGCTCCGCCGGCCAGATAGAACAGCCGAACAGGCCGGATCCGGCCTGCGGGCCATAGTTTGCCCACGGCTGGACTAAACCAAAGTTAAGGAAAATATGAAGTTAAGATAACCATCCTTAAAGTCTTATATCAAATTGATTTCAAATAATATTACTTTAATCTGCTGACAAAAATAAATGTTCTGCTTCAATAACATGTCTTTATTTTTATATTATATTATATTTCCAATGCTTTGTCATTTTTCCTAAGCAAGATAAAAGTCTGTTAATTAGATTTATTAATGTAATTGTATATAGTTCAAACACATTTTCCACAGCTTAATAGTGTTTCTTTGCATTCATGCACCACAATGTACTGACCTATTCATCTATTGATAGACATTTTAGGCATTTCACTTCTGATCTTTATGAATTTTCTGCCATGACAACTTTTGGAAGTGTCTCCTGGTACAAATGTGCAAAACATTCTCTAGGGTAAATATATAGGCATAAGGTTGCTGGGTCATTGACTACATACATGTTCCATTTTATTAGGAAATGAAATTTGTATAAATCCTGCATGTGTATCACACTCTCAAAACATTGTATATTCATTTCAGTTCTAGTTACATGGGGTGGCAGAAGCCCTTGGGGTGAAAAAAGATTTTGATACTTGCTGGCCCCCATATTTGCTTGGTTTGTTTTATTTGGATCTGTTGACTTCCTCACATTTAGGCTATGGACTTTTTAAAGTATATTTATTCACCTAGTATGTAACATGCTTCGTTTGGAGAGTTTGGGTTGTGGTTGCTAATTTGTGTGCTTAGTTTATCCTAGCCACCATGCTGAAAATAGAAATTTAGTTATATTCTACTTATCTTCTCTGGATTTAAGTTTATTTTCTATAATCATTTTCACTTATAAATTCTCTTGTTTTCTCTTCTACTCTTAGTTTTATGATTTTAAAATATGACCTCTTTTCTCTCATATTCCATCTCTAATTCTCACTTTCCTTTCTTAGTCTAAATTGGTTCTATTACCATTTAATATGTATTACGTAAATTGTAGATTTGCCATAACTCTTCATTACTACAACTATCATAGATTATGTAGTAGTAATTGGCAGTGACAGAACAACAGTCATTAAAAACAAATACAGAATGTAACATTCATAGTCCAAACCAGACATAGAAACCAAATAATAATTTAAACAGGGAAGGTTTGATTGAAAGAATTATTAACTATAACAGGGTATTGGAGTAATGAGGATTGGCTACTAAGGAGTATAGAGATTTCTAGGGAATCATGGAAAAGCAGATAAGAGAACCATCCACTATTCCCAAGGCCAAGATAGAGCACTCAAAGGAGAGATCCACACCCTTAAAGAAGTATCAGAGATGTTGAAGAGGGCAGGGCTCTCTCTGATACCTGAATGAAAGAGAAGTCAGGGGCATAACCACTGGAGGACTTGCTGAAAATCTGCCCTCGGGATATTACTAAAATTCCTCCTGTGTTGCAGGAAATGCTGTTTTAGGGAAGTGTCTTGCTAAAGGAATTCTGCTACAAAACTACCCAGAAAAGCTGCAGGGGAAGCTCTTGTCATTAGTGCTGCTGATGCTGGACACTGAATTCTCCCAACAACCAGCTCAGTTTGCAAGACAATCCTGAGCTCAAGAATGGAATGTATCCCAGCCAACAGCAAGACTCTAGCCATGGGCACCCCAAACAGAGGACCAAAATAAGCTGGTCCCAAATGCCTCGCTCTTAGAAACTAGGAGATGATATATGTATGTTCATTTGAGTTTCAAAGTTTGTGGTAATTTATTATGGAGCAATAATTATTTTGCAAATGTAGTATATTGACCATCAATAATGACATTATTGCCGAAACCGGTTTGGCTCAGTGGATAGAGCGTCGGCCTGTGGACTGAAGGGTCCCGGGTTCGATTCCGGTTAAGGGCATGTACCTTGGTTGCGGGCACATCCCCAATGGGAGGTGTGCAGGAGGCAGCTGATCGATGTCTCTCTCTCATCGATGTTTCTAACTCTCTATCCCTCTCCCTTCCTCTCTGTAAAATATCAATAAATATATTAAAAATAATAATAATAATAATAATGACATTATTCCTGGGGTCTTTGCTAGTGGATGTAGCTAATGGATTAGCATCTAGGTTTTGCCAAAGCAGAAAGATGTTAAGTGAAAAATTGCAAATATAAGGATATCAAACACATTAGAAAAACTACTCAACATCACTAGTCATCTGGAAAATGAAAAAAAAAAAGACAACACAACAACCCTAAAAACAAACAAACAAAAGTGCAAAATTTCCACAATGCGGTATCACTACAAATACATATGAATGGATAAAATATAAAACATCACCAATACTAAGGATTGGTAAAAAAGATGAAAGAGAAAGTTGAAGCAACAACACACTTTTTACAATCAGCTTGAAAACCTGCTTGACAGTATTTAGTAAAGGTAAGTATATGAATAATGCCCCTTGACCCAGAAATTCTGCACCTAGGTAAACACCCAACAGAAATAATTGCTTACGGTCACTAAAAGACATACACCAAATGTTGATAGAAGTAAGATAACCTACGCTCTATGGCTTGTATTAGGTTGACTTCAGTATGTCATTAAAAGAGGTCTAGAAAGATTGTCACCAAAATCTTAAAGTGGCTTTCATTGTCAACATTTAAGTGATTTTAATGTATTCACTATACAATTTTTTACTATTTTAGTTATATATGAGCAATGTGTAATTTTTATAAATTGGAAAATAACTATTTTCACTATATATTCGCCCTGTAGACCGTGTGTCATTTTTCAGCAGCTAAATTAATGACATGTCTACATAGGAAAATTATTTAAGCCTCCTTTTCCCTCTTCAATAACACTTTCTCATTTACATTTCTAGAAATTGAATTCTTTCTCTCAAGGAATATAATCAGTTTAAATAAAACTGATTGGCACCTAACCAACCACATTATACTTCCATTTCATCTGAGGCACAGAATATTTTTGTTAGAGATAAGTTAGTGACAGAATTTGATTTAAAGCTTTGCATATATTTCTCTTTCTTAGTGTAAACATAAGTGGTGCAAAACAGGATAAAATCGGTTCTCTTATAAATGGGAATAAGCTAAAGTACAGCAAAAGCAATGGTCAAAACCTTGTAAGTATTCCAAACTGAAGTAGTTTCCTCTCTATAAGCCCTTACTGATAGGTTTATGTATAAGTTTATTAGGTTTATCAATCTTCTTTAACACACTTACATGCTGTAAAACATCTGGTAAGGAAAAACAGAACACACTATTTGGCTTAATGCTAGCATAGTCAGGATATATATTTCTTATTATATTAGTAACAGACACAATCCTACAATACAATAAGTAAAATGTTTCCTCTTAAAAGCAAAGTACTCCCTTCTTGGAAATAAATTACCCTGGCTAGGGCCATCATGGGGCTCCTGAGAATAGGTAATTCACGTCAAATGCATGAACCCTCAACTACAGGGAAAGTGCTTCTACTGGCAAATTTTAAGCTGCCACTTAACTTTCTGCCTCAGTTTCCTTTATTTAAAAATGAGATAATATACATTCATCTTTTAAAAGCAGGGGCTGATACTGGTATATTAACTGGCAGGTTATGAATGTATTGAAACAGATTTGATTCTCTTTAAATCACAAATATCCTACAAATGCTAAATAATGAATGCTCCAGGATTAAGTTTATCCCTCATTTACTCATTTACCTTTTATTCAACCTACCTTCACAGCATGCTCTGAAATATACCTATATGCTAAATGAAAATGTTCTGTTTCTCCACTTTAGTAACATTATTAGATGAGTCTCTCTTGAGTTGGATACAGACAATTTTGCGGTTGTTGTCCTCCCCCTCTACTGTAAAAGGCCTATAACTATTGTGGCCCTTGGGTTAGAATGAGCAATTCGTGTTTGTTTGTTTTTTTTCAATTGTGCAGCACTTATAAAATCAAACATTTTATATTCATCTGGGAGCTTTGTTTATTCATGTTTGTGTGAGCTATTTTGAAATGAGTTTTAACATTTAGTTGTTTGTCTCATTCTTTATTAAAACTAATTGAAATGCCCACCTCCTACACATTACTCAAAAATATACATTTTATAGACCAATTATTGGACATATGGTGATTCCTTAGACACTATTTTATAACATTTCATTTTAAATTCTGTCTGGAGTTCATGCATTTTTGAAAGTGGAGCTCTGGTTGCTGAATGGCATGCATAGCATCAGTAAGAGGAAATGAATACCTCCTGCTGACCTGCCCAGCCACTCAGTTCTAACTTCATTTCCTCTTTTATTGGCTTCCATTTGAACATGCATAGTCAGGTCAGATCATATTTGCATATTTGGAGGTTAATAGTGTGGTCTGTTTCCTTTCTCACTTGGCACCAATTGTATCCAAACAGGTTATCTTTCCTCCCTGAGCCATTGTAAACAAAACAGTCCATCAGAAGCCTTGGAGATTTTTTTAAGGACCATTACTGATCTACACAATGAATAAATGACTTAGGTAGAAAGGATCTTTATAAGTCCTTCCCAATACCTCTCTCTCTGTCTCCCCCGCTCTCCCTCGCTCCCTTTCTCCATCTCTCTCCTGTATTGCATATAAGAAATACATTTGTGCACTGATGGATCTTTTGGTGCAGAAAGGGAATGGAGAAATAATCTACCCATTACTGAGTGTTACACATATCTCATTTAATCAAAAGGCTGAAGTTAATAGCAATGAACTGTAAGTCATGGCATATGGACCAAGAGTCTTGGGTAGGAAGAAACAGTTGGATCTCAGCTCTGGGAATCATTAACTATTACCTCAAACAAATATACTTAAAATCAACGAATGAGTCTCAGCTTTCTTATCAATTAAATGGAGATAATAAACACTGTGTTTAACCACTTTTTTCTGACACTTCTACTCAATTTTTCAACATAAATGTTCCTCAAACAAGATCTCTTATCTTTCTACCATATATTCCAACCTGCTGAAGGATATTTTCCACCCACGTGGTTTCAATTCCATCTTTACGTAACTCCAAAATGTGTAACTATAGCCCAGACCTCTTCTATGGAATCTGTACATGTCTTCCTATCAGCTTACTCCACATTTCCTAAAATGCTTCATTGTATCTCAAACTTATAATTCTAAAGCCACATTACTGATCTCCCACCTGGCCCAAAACTGGTGTCTATTGTTAGAAATTAATTCCAAGGACCATCACACTATGCCTCCCTAAAGAGACATGATAGATATTTAACTGTCATTTCACACAGTTGAATACCCCATACAGTAGGCAGAGTAATCTTTTAAGTTATAGATACAATTATATTATACTAGAGGACCGGTGCACAAAATTCATGCATTTGGGCATAAGGGGGTCTCTCAGCCCAGCCTGTGCCCTCTCGCAGTCTGGGAGCCCTTGGGGGATATCCGACTGATGGCTAGGACATCCTTAGCACTGCCGTGGAGGCGGGAGAGGCTCCAGCCAATGCTGCTGCGCTCGCCAGCTGAGGGCCTAGCTTCTGGCTGAGCGGCGCTCTCCCTGTGGGAGGACACTGAGCACCAGTGGGCAGCTCCTGCATTAAGCATCTACCCCCTGGTGGTCAGTGCACATCATAGCAACCGGTCATTCTGCTGTTTGGATGATTTGCATATTAACCTTTTATTATATAGGATTCTATCTTAAAGTCTAATTATAATGTAGTTAATGTGTATTGAGTGTTTACTGAATTCTAGGCCTTGACCTAAGAACTTTACATATATAACCTCACTGTATACATTAGATGGATATTATTGTTATTCTCATTTTATAGCTGCGGAGACTGGAACACCGAGTGACTAAGAAACTTGCTCATGGATACACAGCTACTGAGTGGGAGAGACAGGCCATCTCAGCCAGAGTTCACATATCTGTACAGGACACTATACCGCTTCATAATAGAGTCAGTTCATTCTTGGGAAAAGAAATATAATTAAGAACATCTATACATCTGGAATTTTCTTATTATGCCTCACCTTTGGTGTGTGTGAGCTAGCTTGTGCTAGATTGCAAGAACCCATTGCTAAATTTTCAGGAAAATTGCAAGCTCATTGTTAAACAGTCATTAAAAATTAAATTTTAAAAACTTACAATTAAAGTTTATTTAAAACAAAGGTAATAACTACAAAAAACTCATCACTTCCTAATTTTTATGTTCTTGAGGTTATTTATATTTATTATGCCAGTATGGTGAGAATATAATGGTGAACTACTGTACAGCCTGTGTTTAGGAATGCAATGTTGGTAGCATGAAATGCTCATGGTTGGAGTTTTACCTGCAGGAAAATCTGCAAACATTACAATTCAGGGCTTCATTTATTATGCTTACATTCTAGATTTAATAAATTAATGAAGAAAAATGTTCATAACAAATTAACTTAAAAAGTGTTAGATGACTATTGACATTATCTTATGACTAACACAACATATTTGAGAAAATATACTTTCAGTGTTTGAAAACTATGATTCAATTTAGTAAAGAAATCTCTTATAGCATTGATAAATGAGTGAAGTTCTAACATGCATATTACTTTCATTTTTTTTTTTACTTTTTCATATAAATGTAAATACCAACTGACATTCATGTTGGGATTATACTCTTTCATTAGTCACAACTATTGCATTTGGATGCACTAGATTAGCAAAATTTAATAGTATTCTGTGAGAATCAATTATACAAAATTAATTTTAATATTATCTATAACTGTCTATACTATAACTATATCTACAACTTTGTTATACCAAATATTTAAACATTATATATATTTTACTTTTACTAGTTCCAAAATATTGTTCAAGTGACTAAGGAAGGAAATAAAAAATCTCTTTTTTAATATATTTTTACAAATTGATAAATTCTTACTCTAAGCTATTTAGAAAGCCATAAGTTATTACCTCCTTTAATAATAGTGAATCTTATTTTTCATTTTTATATAGCCCACAGGTTTTTATGAAACATATAAACTTGATAACTACTTTATATGTTCCAAGGTATTCTGTAAAATTAACATGTACTTGATTGACATTGATCTCAAGAAAGAAACTAGATGGATTACTTAAAGAGATAATGTATAAATATAGAAAAATATATGACAATCCCCAGAAGACTACATGTGTTCATTCAATTCAAGTAATGGCAGAATAACCATATTCACACTTTGTGAAAAAGAGACTAGACTCTTAAATTTTTGAAATGCAATACATTTTTGTTTCAATAAACCATTTTACTAATTCAAGATATTATATAAACAATATGTTGAAATATGGATTGAATGGTAGTATCAATGTATATAATTACAGGAGGCAATATCAGCTCAACAGTAATAACTCTCCTTTTTAAAAAATATCTTTTATTGATTTCAGAGAGGAAGGGAGAGGAAGAGAGAAACAAAAACATCAACGATAAGAGAGAATCACTGATTTGCTGCCCCCTGCACACCCAACATTGGGAATCAGCCTGCAACCCAGGCATATGCCATGAGCAGGAATCCAACCGTGACCTCCTGGTTCATAGGTCAACACTCAACCATTGAGGCCATGCTGGTCCAGCAGAACTTTCCATCAATTAGCTTTGTGGCATAAAGTATACTTGCTGAATAAAGAGTATCTATTATCCAATGTATATGCAATCAACTGATGACTGTACACTGGTCATCATTGTATAACAGAAGGGTTCAGAAGACTGGATGTGGTTGACCTAGAATCCATTTCCTAGGGTTCCTTATATTCTTGAATGAGTTCCAAATATTTGTGTAAATTGTAAGGTATTCATTTTTAAATGTATTTTAAATTTTCCTATAAAAACACAATGATATCTAATAATGTTTACAAGCCCCTTCTAGAATTTTTGTGAAGTTAGTCATTAGTGGTGGTGGGGGGGTGGAGGGAGTTAGTGTGTGTGTTTTTTTTAATGCTAAGTAATGTTCCTGGTATCTCAAAAGTATCTCAGTTGACTAATATATTATTCTCAAAAGACTAGATGGGAATCAGATCAAATGTTATTATCCTTATATGAAAAAAAAGGTTTATTTTTATCCTCTAGGACTCAACAGGGACTTGGAAGTTGTCAGTAAACTATGCTTCTGTTTTGTTTGAAGCACTTTCAACCCTTTGATTTGATAATCCAGGAGCACAGTATTCTTGAAATAGTTCACTCTTGGAAATGTTCACATCCAATAACTAACGTGGAGTTACTGACCATTTATCATAATCTGCACACAGTAAGAGAGAAAAACCTGGAAGACATTGAAAATAAATACCAAACAATATCAGGAAGGCCTACCAATAGAAAAGGATTACTATTAAATTCTAAATGCAGAAATTTATCCATTATAATGACTATGAAAATAATAAAAATAAGTGTATTAAACTAAAACATAAACATCTCATCAATCACAGGAAAATATTAAAAGGCTGAAAGAATGTGATGGCTCAGTGGCGATGAGATTTCATAGTTCTTAAACTTCATCTGATCCTAACATATGGGTAACTCTAAACCTTGATTAGTTTGAAGTGCCTTCCATTCAAGTAATGGAAAACCTAAGCAACTGTGCATACACAAATAGATATATACCTTTCTCATATAACAGAATGTCCAAAGGAAAGCAGTTTCTTGTCTTGCTTTTAGTGTTCAATATTGCCATAGAAAACTCTTTTCACTTCTCTTCTCTGCATCCTTAATGTGTGTGTCAGCTGCTCATTCTCATAAATCATATCTTATGGTCAGAACCAATCAACCACAAACTTCTGTGACTAAAAATGTGTGCTAAAAATTATCAAGCATAAAGGAAGAGGCTAAGAATTCTAGGGCAATTAGGAATTCAGTATTTCCTATTAGTAGTGAGATGATCATTTATTATTATTATTAATAATAACAATACAATTATATTTCTAGCACTATATCTATGAAAGTATTTTATAGTAGAAAAATGGAAGAATAAATGAGTATGTTCAATATGATAGCAGTTGGTTCCAGTAAATCATCATTCCTGGTTGCAGAATCAATATGTTTTAGTTCTGGCATGGATCTCATGGGTCATCTGACCCAGCCTTTTATTTTATAGATAAAGAAACTGGGATACAAACACATTCGTTAGATGCTTTGCTCAAGATCATGCACAACATGAAGTTGTGGGTAAACAGCAGGCACAGATTGCTAGTAAGAACATATTTTTTTAGGTACCCATAGAGATCCGTACACAGACATATAAAAAGACTCACAGTGTAATGGCTGTATTGGAAAGCATCCAGCATACTGTAATGCTGCTGTGATCTGTGTGGAAAACATATTCAGAATTTCTTTTTATCCTCATCCAGATTCTAATACTAGATTTAAATGTTTTGCCTTAAATAACTGATTCCCAGTCTTTGCAGGTGGAATTAAGTACAGTATCATAAAATAACTGGGAGACATTCAGCCTTTAACAGCATCTTAATTATTTGCCTTTCAAATATTTTTCACTTGGGTTGGTCAGTGCTTTTAAATTTTATCTTTGGAAAGCTGTCTACAAAAGACTAGAAGAATAGGGAACTATAATTAAATGGTATATTTGTCTAGGAATCAGTATGTAATTGTGCCATTCCAAAGTAGGCAGTATTTGAAGTAACATTAACAGATGACATTTTTAAAAAAGGCATTAAGAAATGTAAAAGTATATAGACTTTTCTTGGCAGCAAATTACCTTAGGTTGTAGGAGATGATTGGTGCAGAATAATGAGGTCAATTCTGCTTGGAAAATATATCCACCCTATAACACAGCCCCAGAGTAAAACAAAACTGCTATACATGTGCACCTTGGAGTAATAAGTGGTATTTTAAAACAGCATAGTAATTTTATTTTTAAAAAGTCATTGTATACATGGTTTTAGTCCCCTAACTGTATTACAACTGAGAGCTATAAAACTAGAAAGGCATATTCTATAATCGAAATGACTTGGGAATGGGTTGACAGTCTCAGCTGCCTTGTGTGTAAAATGGGAATAAAAATAGTACTTACTTATTATTGTTGTGAGAACTAAATGAGATAAGGCAGAGCCTGGCATATACAAAGCACTCAGTGACCACTAGTGAACTATTATTACCAAACCATACAGTCTCATTGCCAGTAATCAACTACAGACCCGGGAAGGGACAGCTGCTGTGAACTCATAGGCATGAAAGCATGATACATTGAACCTCTGTATTTTGGACATGAATAAAGATTTCTTACACTTCTTAAACAACACTTCCTTGTTTCCAAAGCACATTGGAGAGTAGTCATATTTAAATGACATTCAAAAGTGTCATATTCCTGCTATTCTATTATCTGTCTTTAAACCAATAAGATTTATGAAAGATGACAGAGACATTTACTACCTTATTATCCATAATACTCCATGATGTGTAAGTCAAATTTACAATTGGAGCATCAAATACTGCTGGCCATTCTCTGTTCTCATTTTATTCCAGTGCAGAGGCTTCCCCATTACCCCAGATATGCTGAAATCATTGGCAAGAATATCATTCTAATTAAATAGCATTGTCATTGAAAACAGTCATCCTCTAAATATAGCTCTGTATTGATTTTTACTACCACAGTGATAAGTCATCAACTATCAGTGCCACTTTGTGTGTGTGTGTGTGTGTGTGTGTGTGTGTGTGATTGAGAGAGACAAAGAGATAGATGGGAGGAGAATCTGTGTGTATTATATTATTGCTTCTATCATCCTAAGATGATTCACCTGTTGGTATTGTAAAATATGTGGTAGCCAAGATGCAAAATTATAATTGCCACACCGAACAAATCTTTAGATAAGCAGATGCAATTGCTTGTGTCTGATATGTTATTATTGATATGTTATAATATCTGTCTTCTCTACTTTGTCTTGAGCATTTAGCATTTTTGCTCAAATTAAATACTTAATTTGTCCTAGGTATGCATCACAAAATATCAACTTTTATTAATTTCCCTTTAGTATTGCAGGTGTAAACTTTATGGTTTCTGTAAATCATTCTTCCTTGATAATGGGAGGAGCCATATCTTACTCATCTTTGCATCTTCTGAGCTTGCCATGATATTGCTGGTTCACAGTAGACACCAAATGACTAACGATTATAGTGAATTGATTCATACCATTTACAATTGTCTTTAGGCAATTGTTTTTATATCTACCCCCTCTGGTTTTTCTAATTGAATTCAGATAATTTGAAGTGGGGTTTTCATTGTTGTAAATGGGTGGCATTTCCAACCTTAATTACCAGTGACCTATTCTTATCTATCCATGTTAACTCTGAGATCTTAATGTCAAGCATATCATTGATCCAGAAGCCAAATGTGATCCCTTCAGTTTGGATAAAAGCCTGAACCTATATTGTATTGGATGACATTATCACACATCAATCTTGAACATACTTTTTATGATAATGCAAACTTGATAGTCTAGAATCTCTAGCATAGATTCTGTTTTAGAGGCAGGATAAAACATCATACTGAGTGTTATATCTCTAATTCATGTACTAGTATAACCCCCTATGTTTTTTTCTTCTTTCCAGGAAAGGGATTGTGGAAAAGTTTTGTTAGTTTTCTTTTAAAACAATATTTTCTGATGAAATTTATAAATATTCTATTAATTCTAATATGTATTATTGTTGTAGTACTTTTTTATAAATAACCTAGAGGCCCGGTGCATGGGCCTCCTGGCCTGGCTTGTGCCCTCTCACAATCCAGGACCGCTCAGGGGATGTCAGACTGTCGGTTTTGGCCCAATCCCCACAAGCCAAGCTGAGGGACCCCACTGGTTCACGAATCCATGCAAGGGGCCTCTAGTATGCATATAAGATCTTTGTTTAATCTCTTCCTGCCCACCCCCACCCCGCTTCCCTCAGAGATTCATCAGTTTGTTTCATGTTTCCATGCCTGTGTGTTGAGCATCTGCCCCCTGGTGGTCAGTGAGCATCATAGCTACCAGCCGAATGGTCAGCCAGTTGCTTAGGCTTTTATATATATATAGATTAGATCAAATGTAAAACCAATGGTTAATTATCTCATTTAATTTATTAAACTATTAACCAACTATCATTAATTTGACCATTTTTTCTATTAATAATCCATTTTTGGTATATATTGTAAAAGCAATTACATAATAATGAAAATCTGGGTACATTATGTTATAACTTGTACCTTAAAGTTTAAATTCTAGGGAACTGATTATAATCAATTTTTAGATTTTTACAGACTAATGGGATTTTAGAAATAAATTTCCTCCAGTCCTTCATTTTATAAGTAAGGAAACAAAAGTTATGTGAGTTAATGACTGTCCCAAATCATAGTTAGTCAATAAGATAACTGGATTGAAAGCTGACTTTTTCACTTTAGGTCTAAGTAGTTTACTCTTATTTGATGTGGCCTCTTTGACTAATTCCTTTAGAAAATAATTGACCAGATAATGTATATGATGTCATTTACAGGCATTTAGACCTACATTACTGATTTTCAGCATGTACTATCAATTAATATGCAGATAATTGTATATTGTTACAATATATCATCAGCCCAAACATTTAGAGATAATACCAATGTGTTATTTTAAAAAAATAACTAAATGTTAAGAAATAAAAAGCCACCCAGCCGGTGTGATTCAGTGGTTGAGCATAGACCTATGAACAAGGAGTTCACAGTTCGATTCCAGGTCAGGGGAATATGTTTAATTTTAATGCCAGAACCAATACTAAATATTTGATAAATAATTATATTTTCTTTGTAAAATTTAACCCATAATATTGCTGTTATTTATTAGCAACACCAAGAGTGATAGCTACCATTTGTGAGAACCTACAAAGAGCAAAGTTTTAGTACATCTTTCAATAGATTTACAACAATCTTGCAAGAAAGAAGAGATTGTCCTCGTTTTATAGAAATAATATTGTATGAAAATACTGAATTGCCGAGCAGGACAAATAGGATGAAAATCCAGGCATATATAACAGCTCCTAGCAATACAACCACCCCAAATAAATAAATAACTTGTGTTTTCTTCCAATATATCATTCTTCCTTTCTGAGTCAGATTGGATCTTCTAGAAAGAAAATGCCAAAACAGAGTTTGCAGTAGAAAATATTTATTTTAGGTAATGTGTGTGAAAGTTAACAAAAGAGGGAGCAGAAGAGGGCACCTCAGACTATGGTGCAGGTCTGACACTTGTGAAAGAAAGAGACTCAGACTGTAGTGTAGATCTGAAAAGGTCTGAAGCCCAGAGGGGACCTCTAAGGCAAAGATCATCAAGAGAAGAGTCCTGCATTGAGCAGAAATGGCTATGCTCTGTTCCTCCATTGTGCGTGGACATTGACTGAAATTGCCCAGGGAGAGCATGTCCCCGGCTGCACTGCCACAGGAGTTGCAAAAACACCACAATCAGAGATTATTGGTTGAGATAGGATCTCTCAAAGGATGATCAGGGAGCTGTACTCCTCTAGCTGCCATACGCTGCACAAGTGCATTAGCAGCTCTGATCCTTATTCTCCTTGACTACCATGGGAGCACTCTACCCACTATAAGGTGTTAGCCTGTGTTTGCAAGTAAATAATTACTAGACAGCAGTAGGAATTTACTTGGTACATAATAAACACTCTAGAAATATTTTTCCACAAAATAAGTGTTGGGAATTAAAGAATACCACTTTCAGTATTTTATATTTTATATTTCAAGGGATGTTTGCCTGATTTAGAACATAAAAATATGGAAAAGTTCTTTGAGAATGTATCATTCTAAGTTTGTCAGTCTCACTCTGGATCTGCCTTCACTGGGGCTGGGTATAACCCTAATCCAGATGCATTAACCATTAACCATTAAACATTTATGGCCAGTCACTAGTACTATGGAAGAAATAGCATCCCCAAGGGTAATATTCCTGTTACAGTTTTATATTATCACACTCAATTAAAAAATTCTAAACTGAAGTTCATTGCAAAAGGATTGCTCAACTCCCAAGTGAATTGATGACTGCTAACTTAGCCAAATGAGATAGGTCTGTATTTTCCAGTCCTTATCTGGATAATTCAGACAGGAAAAAAAAATAATGAAGAATGACTGAAAGATTGTTTATCTTAGAGCTTGGGATGATGGGGTGATTAAAATTTTAAAACTATTCTATGTAACAAAGAAAGATAAAAAAAATAATAACCATATTGTCTCTATCTTCACTAATAGTTAAGCAAAGGAAAATTTATGCCACCATAAAGGATTTATTTTAGAGAATAAGGAAAATTGTCCTATATTCAGGATTTTTATACTGCAGAATAAGTCAGGTAGCTAACCAAATTTCTTTACAGGAATGCTGTTTGATTTACTAATTTATTTTTGCATTCATCAAAATTATTGTTCAATATTTACACCATGTAAAATTTGAGGCTTTATAGTGGAAAATAATTAAAGATAATAAAAAATAAAAATCTAGACCACAGAAGTATCCATTCTATCTGTAACTTAAATTCTGTATTAAAAAGTAAGTTAGAGTGACATCAGAAAAAAAAAAATAGCACAGTAAGAATTTAAAAACTTTGTCACCTTGCAAAAGCAAACAATAAGCTGGCAAAAACACTCTCAGATTTAACTTTTTTTTAAGCTTTAAAATCAAATAAAAAACTTACAACAATTAACAGAATGTTTAAAGAAAAATAACTATTGGACTTTGGTAAGAAAGCTCCGGGGCACTTTAACTTACATAGTTGCCACCTCCATAACCCAGTTTAGCAGCAGCCTTGAAATGGCAAATCGCTTTACTGGTACAGGTTATTGGTAACAGAAGGAGCAATGCAGACCTTGTTCTTAAAGAAGTGTGGCTGCATGTTTTGACCTGTCTGGTGGGTCTCTGAAGAATCATCTCAAAGGCTTGATGTGTTGCATTTACCTCAGAGCTTCCACAGGATGGAAGCAGCTTCCTCAGTGGTGTTTGTTGAAAGCCTTTAAAGGTAAATATATTTGCCAACAAAACTTGGGTCAAAGTATAATAGTTGTAACAAACAACAGACCAAAAAGCTTGGGAATGAAGAAACCAGAGGAGAAACATGGGAAGGAAGGGCTTTGAAAAGGTCCCACATATTTTGGGAAATGTAGATCATACAAATGCCCAAGTCTGGCGGCATTCTCAGGAAACACCTGAGAACCTATGCTCTCACCTCTGGCTTAACTTCAGGCTCTGTGTGAGCAGAAAGTGAAAGCTAATAAACAATTACAAATTGCCTGCATAGCATTGCTTAAGAAAATCTCTATCAAATCATAAACACAGATGTTAGTGGCCAAGAAGAGAAAGAATGCAGACATATCTTTAGAAAAGGAACTGTACAAACAATGACAACGAGTTGTAACAAACTCTGGGGAAGAATCAGATGTCTAGATTTACCACATTACAATGTTCAGAATATCTACCTTTCAACAACAACAACAAAATGAGGCATGCAAAGAGATAAGAAAGTTCATCCTACTCACAAGAAAAATGAAGTTATTAGTAACCATCATTAAGAAAACCCTGAAAATAATTTAAAATAATGCCAACAGTTAGATAACCTAAATTAAATGGACAAATTTTTAGAAAGACATAATAAAATGGACTCAAGAAGAAATAGAAAATATGAAGGTGTCAATAATAAGTGAAGAAAAAAAAAAGGAGAAATGGGAACTCTTTTTAATGTGTTCTATGAGGCTAGTATTACACTGGTACCAAAGCCAGACAAAGGCATCATAGGAAAAAGTCAAAACAAAACAAAAACACACAGACATCTGTTATGAATATAGAAGCAAAATTCTCAGTAAAATAAACCAAGTATCATATTAAAAGGATTATATATTATGACCAAGTGGGATTTATCCCAGGATTATAAGCGTGAGTCAACATATGAAAATAAGTCAACATAATACACCACATTAATAGAATGAAGGACCAAAAACACATGATTATGTTGATGCAGAAAGAGCTCCTGACAAAATTTAACACCCATAAGGGTCTATCCAGATATATACACAGAATTTCTTCAAAAAGTATATATTCCTAAGCAATCTTCCTCTGCGTGGAGTGGTTTTATTCTGCTACCACTAGGAAGAAGAGTCATTTTCTGAAACACAATGGCATATGGGTGACTGAAAACACAAATATAGTTCATAGATCAAAATTGCTTGGTGCACACAGTTACTCAAAAACGAGAAAATCCACTTAAAATATAGATTTTGAACTTATCTTAGAAAAAAAACATAGAGCAATGAGCTTCCCAGTCTCACACTTTACAAATGGACTGGAGAAAAGCAATGGTAGGTCCTTTCACAAGGCGTCTGCCAACAGTTGCATTACTTGCTTTTTAGGCATTTAAATTTGAAACACAATTACATTTTTTTAACATTTCTTTTTACAGTACAATAATTCTAAAATAAATTCACCAAGAATGACCTTTCCATGAACCTTAAGGATGTAGATAATAATTTTAAAATTTGGAGTCATTGCACATCCCAGAGAACCCAAGGTATTTTATGTTATAGACATCCAGTTTTAATTTTATAACCAAGCTATCCAAACCTCCTTATGAAATGAGCAGATTTATTCTTTCATAATCCCATTTTAGGAGTTTATAGACCAAATGGGACACATGTCCTAGGAAATGTTAATGTGGAAGGATTTCTTCAGAAATATGAATTTCCTGTGTTTAAAATAAAATTTTAAAGGAAGATCTATTTTCACTGTTTTATAATAGAACCCTAAGCATATTTTTCCATCTTTAAAGTATTCCAATTATATATATATATATATATATATATATATATATATATATATATATATATATATATATGTAGCTGAACATATTTTTGTTCTGACACAGCTGGAAAAAGCCTCAATTTAGCAATTTAGATTAAGCAAACAATTTGTGCATAATATGGTCCATTTGTTTTTGGTGTTATTTCATCACAATTTTAGAGCCACAAATATTGCAATATAAAAATCAGCAATTGAGTATGTGAAGTGACTCTGATGAACTGGATTTTCAATGGTGTTTCTTTTAAAATATTATCCAGCCTGCTTAGAATGTATAATTTTGAAAATGTCATGGCTTAAAAGGTAAGATGCCCCTTACTGTGTCTAATTTCCATTACAAATCAAGAGGACACATGTTGTGATATCACTCACAGGCTATGTGAGAAGAACTTAACCCTCTGACCCACCTCACTCTTCTTCATTCTTTAAAACACTGAATCAAGTTCATGCTTGATAAATTTATAACTTAATTTGTTTTGGGACTGTATGTGCAGATTTTACCCAAGTTTCTCAAGTGGAAAGCAAATTATACACTAACCTCCAAGATTTCCACCCTCTAAATAATAATAATTTTAAAAAGAGCAAGGCTCAATTGTATTAAAATTAATCAGTGCAGACTTTTCAAAATCTTCTAGGTGTGGCCAGTGTAGCCTCACCTACACTGAAGCCTCATCTTGTGCAAGTGTGGTTCAGCACTGGTAGAGGTTTCATACACACACACACACACACACACACACACACACACACACACACGCGCACACACACACCCCTGAGTGAGGAAAGGTGATATCAGAATCAGGACCTCTTGCCTTGAGGTTCCAGTGGATATTTGAGTCTTGACTTCATCCATCCATCTACCCTCCTATCCATCCACCCATTTATCTAGCTAATTATCATGAACTAAAAACCTGCTATGTGTCATATATGTGGTAGGGCAAATAAAGGAAAATAAGTGCATTATTTACAACTGAGGCAAAAGGGAACATTAAACACAAACTTATAATCAATGAGATAAGTATACTAGTTGAATAATGCTCAGGATTTTATGAAGCCTCAGATATGGAGGTGTAGCTTATGGGGAGGAGGAGAAGAAAGACTTTACCAATAAATATATATATATTAAATTAGTTTTAATGAATAGGGTTACCCAGGGAAAAATGATGGTGAAGTTGAGGAGATGTAATAAGGTAAAGAAGAATAGTATTACCATCAAAGAGGTAACAGGATAAAAACATAAGATTAAAAAGGAACATGCTGTGTGCAGTGGACTACAGGCTTCCATGTGTTGATCAATTAAAAAGTGTGAGCCAGAGATCATAAGAAATGCTAATGGATGAGTAAGATGGGTTCAGATATCTGCAGACCTTGGACCCCAAGCTACCCTTGTACCCTAGAATTCTACTAGATGACAAAAGAAAGCTTCTAAACATCTCATATACTCATTGCTTTTCTTTCTTATACATTACCTTAAGCATTATTTCACATACTTCCTTGATAAAATGAATTAACCAGAGATGTGAAAAAATCTGTGTAATGAGGCCCCTCTGTTTGGAAGTCTGATACAATATCATTTGGGAGGGCACAGGAAACCATTCATCTGATGGATTTCCTTAATAGTAATTTCCATGGAAACAAAACATGTCAAAATTCAATCTTTTAAAAAAATATTATTTTACATAAAAGATTGAGACTATTATATACATTTGAGAGAAATAAGTATTATAAGAAATATATTTAGTATGCTATAGTAAAGACAAGTTTTAAATTAGCTATTTCAGAATTATATCAAACCATTTTATGCCATTGAATGACCCCTAAATTAATTAACCATAAAATGCTGATAACTAGTTTTCCCCCTACATTTTTTTTTAAAAAAGAAATGAATGAAAATACAGAAAATGATAATTTTATCATTTTATAAATTCCAAAGATTAATTTGCATGTCCAGTCTAATTTATGTGATAATGACATTCTATCAACCTTAATTTTTATTCTCAATTTTCAGTTGGCATTGGTATATGTACTCACATTTTTCTTTCTGCTTTGCTAGGAATTCTTATAGTAGGTGACATTTTAATCCAGGGGTGATGGACAAAATATATCTGAGATATAAGCTTTGTGATACGTTCATATAGTTCCCAAAGTACCTTGCAATTCATCTACATGACAGCTGTTATTGAAGCTTAAGATCATTAGCACAGGAAACTTGGCAACGGCATAGGACTGGGTTATAAATATTGGCTTCAGATGTCATTTTAGGACAGAGTTAAATTCTCTCAGGATGTAGTAGCATGGATTATATGAGAAATCTCAGTTGAATCCAGTTACTGGTGAGAGTAATGAATTAGACCGAAGGAAAAGCATAAAATTAAATTTGAATTCATGTTGTTTTTTATTTAAAAAGTTTGTGAAGCAAAATTGAAGTGTTTAATTTTTTTGTAACTTACAAGTTGTCTACACAGCAAGTTATTGAACTTATCTACGACTCACTTTCTTCTTAAGTAAAATTCATGTAGATATTTTTCCCCACAGCACCAAGCACATACTAAGCTCTTCTCCTTCCTCTTCCTTTTTTATATTTTTCTTCATTTCTTCCTCATCCTCCTCCTCTTCTTCATCTACTAGTATTACTATCATCATCATATTTACACATTTCATGACACAGTGCCTTATTACTGTTTTGAATAGATTTTTCAGTTACTTGAATGTTTTTAAAAATTGCATTTTAGCTGCTACAGTAGCTGCATATAGAACAAAACATTATACATCAAATCACTTTTCCCAGGAATGTACATTTTGAATAATAAATGCTATTTATTCAAACATCTATTCTAAAAATGATTTGAGGCTCTTTATAAAATTACATGCATTCTGACAAGCAAAGAAACTGATGAAAATAAGGAGAGAAAGAATGACATGAAGTCAGGAAAAGTTAATACACCAATGAATGCCATAAAATAATGTGTAAGGATCTGAACAGTAAATATCTTTGCTTTTCCTAGACTAATGCATAAAATGATAATAACTATAAAATAATAACAGCAAAAGAGAATAAGAAAAATTGTGTTTCATAAGTTGTAGAAATGGTAAGATTGAATCTCAGAACAAGAACAGTAGTTGAGGACAAGCATCACTGCTACTACTGAAAAGACAGAATTTTCTCCTTTAGTCCCTATGAGGTAAACACTAGTCGAAGAGAAAAATGGCCTAGGCATTTCTCCAGTACATGACTGTGTTCCAAAGAATGCTAGCTATAAGGTATTTTGACCTTGAACATTAGCATTAGACCAAAGTAAAGATCAGTGAATGCTCTTATATGACTGGTCAAAACAATATGGTTCCACTGTAGACCTCTGTGATGGTCTGACTTGATATAAGAGTAAGGTTTTAGAGTGTCTTAGAGAGATGGCTTCACTGCATATTTTTTGACCCTTAACCAATTCCACAAACTTTGGTAAGAAATATGGGGCAGTAATCAAGGCCATAAAAAGGCTGATTACCTGGATAGCAGGGAAAATACAAGGCATACTTACATGACAGGCATAGGACTGACCTTTCATCATGACCATAAGGAACTAACCAGAACATTTCAACAGTTAGAAAGTCATTCTATTTCTACACAGGAAGAATATTCTGACCTACAAAAGTAGGTCACATGACCCTCACATGAGAGGTAGATGGAGCAAAGGCACATCCATATCTCTGAAGACAAGGGAGGCAGAGAGATATCTGAGTGAGCAGCTCTTATTAAATTTCCCCAGGTTTACTACACTTATCTCATACCTCCTTTGTTTTCTATCACATTTTCCATGATTTTCCACTCTTCATCAAACCTTACATAATCACACTCAGGGTTAAGTATTCCTTCATTTCCTTATGAAGGCTCCCATGTCACTTAACATAGCCTATATAATAAAAGCCTAATATGCTAAGTGTCTGGTCGTCTGTTCAACCAATCAAAGGGTAATAGCTAATGATATGCTAAGGCCGCTCAACCAGTCACTATGACGTGCACTGACCACCAGGGGGCAGACTCTCCAACCAGTAGTTAGCTTGCTGCTGGGGTCCAGCAGATCAGGACTGAGTGAAAGGGGCCAGACATGCCCTGGAGCCCTCCTGTGGTCCCTCTCCAGCTGTCCAACCTCCTGTGTCCCTCCCCAGCCCTGATTGTGCACCGGTGGGGGTCCCTCGGCCTGGCCTGTGCCCTCTCACAATCTGGGATCCCTCAGGCAATGTCAGAGAGACAGTTTTGGCCCAATTCCATAGGTAGACCTTGGGACCCCACTGGTGCACAAATTCGTGCAGTGGGCCTCTAATATATTAAATATATTTGAATGCATTTCACTTGTTAATCTGTCCTTTGTCACAGATACTCAGCTAAGAACCAAAAGGGTAGGGGAAAAGATGTAAGTTTTTCTCCCCTACAGCATAATGTTTTAAGACTTCAGTTTCCTTGTTTGTAAAATATAGAGACTGGCCAAAGTAATATCCAAGTTCTTTCCAATCAATAACATTGTAACATGGGAATACTTACGGATTTTGCAAATGTTGTTTAATTTAATTTAGTTTTGTTTTAACTAGTAAAATAATTAGTTTTAAAATAGTTATAAATATAAGAGATACAAAAAGGAAGGGAGAAAAGCTAGGGTAATATTCAGGGAAAGAAAGAACACATTTTAGAATAACAGTGACTTTCTTCCAGGATTTTTCCTTTGGAAGAAACACATCTCAAAATAGCAGATGCTGGCCCCAGTGTGAGTGAGATTTAACACCTGTCTCAATCGCATGTCTTTTAACATCATGTATAGAAACCACAATAGTTTAATAATTTCCACTAGCCTAAAGTAATATGGATTTTCAGTTAAACATATGTACCATAAACTTTTGTAATTTATGCTTTAAAAATATGAGTCAATATAATTTTAAAATTTCAAATACAGAATGTGAAGGAAATAAACTGCTCTACATTTCAAGTGGAATCTTTATTATGAAAACATGACTCTAAGTCCTCAGTGACACTAACCTGTTTCCTAAAGTATCAGAAAAAAAAACACAATATCAATGTATTTCCACAGTTCATTGTTGTACTTTCAAAATATTGCCTGATTAACATGTAAGTTATTTTTTATTGGAAGGATTATCTATTTTTCCCAATCTTTATAAATATAGTAACAGTCAAGATAACCAGCACTTGGGACAATCTCAACTCAAAGAACTTGAAAGTGGGAGCCTTAAAATATTTCATATTTGTTAGGTTCTGAACATATGCATTTAAAAATAGTATCTTGAAGATTTAAGGTCAAAAACAAAACTAAATTAAATTAAACAACATTTGCAAAATCCGTAAGTATTCCCATCAAAGACACTTAAGTGGTAATTAATACCGCCAACCAACATAATTCAGGGGTGTAGAATCCATGACACACAGTGAAAGGTGTATTTAGGTCAAGAGAGTATTTACACTATTATCCTAAGAACTTATAAAGGACAATTACAATGAGTTGCTTTTGACAATCATTTTCAAGATTCACATTTCAAAACATTTCAGAATGAAATATTTATGGAATGCTCATTTAACTAAAGATTATTTGGCTATTTATATTGTTGACATTTCATTCAGTTTGTAACTAGGGTTGGGGATAAAACAGAAAACTTTAAACTGGACATCCAGACTTACATTCTTTTGCTATTTATACCATTTGTTTACTTTTTGCATTTCCTTTGCTTGGACAGGAACTTTCTGCTTCTAGTCAATTTCACTCTTATTTTTGGCACATAAGAAAATTTTCCAGTACTTCTGGAAAATGTTACATCTAACACATTTTTAGCAAAGAAATGATGGAAACATTCCCATTGGGATTTAATAAATTGGATGGTGATAATTGTCACTATTGTCCCAGGAGATACCCACAGTAACCAAAAACATGTCTCCCAATTGTCTCTAGCAGCCTGGCAGCAGTAATAAATGGTACCTTCTCTCCTGCAGCCCTATTCAACACTATCCAATGCTATCATTCCATTCTTTAAAACATAAATAGCCTCCAAGGTTAGCCTGAAAACAACTCTTCCATAACCCAGCTCCCCACACTCAGGAGTTTTCTGAATCATTCATTGAGAATTCCTGTCAATATTGCAGCCTAGAGAACTGAACTCTGGTCTCTAATGAGTGCAGTGAACTCTGGTCTCCTGTCAGTTACCAAATTTGTTTGTTTAATCACTTCATGTTATTTAACACTAAACTTTGTATTACCATAAATGTACCCCCAAAGGCTGTGAAAAGGTAAAATAATATTTTTTATAATAAGGTAAAGTTTTTGTGGTTTAAATATACTTTGTTAAAAGGGAATCTAAGGTTTAATTTCCAGATCAATACTCATCCAAAACCTTCATTTAGTAAGGGTGCAAAGATAGTTCATTCAAATTCCAGCTCTTTCTGCTATCATCTTAGTTGGTGCTTTCAATTTCATCTACCAGCTGGTCAGAAGTAAATTTTACTTGTTTTATTGCTCAGTCAGAAGAAAATGTACACACCAGTGTTACTAAACTAAAAATGAATGGGAAATTATAAATGCAGCTTGTGGAGGAAGGAAGACCATTTCCTTTCAGTCACTCTCAATTTGTCCCTGACCATATCATGACAAATAACTCTGCTGCCTCAATCCATAGAAAGTACTACTGCTAAAAAACACCCAGCGCTGCCTTTAAAGAGTACCAAAACACAACTTCTCCACCGATATTTCTGAGGAACACCCTGCATTCCAAAATTGGCTTTCAATCTCAGTCATGTTGATCTCAGCCAACATCTTTAATTCAAAGTTGGCAATTCCTGCTAATAGCACAAACATTATGATAAACAAGATTCTCATGTTATTATAAAGGGAATGTCTGTGACCATTTTTGTGTTTTAATGTCCTTTTGCATCAAAGAATATTGTTAACATTTCCTAATGTGTCAGGAAGAATATAGGCTAAATAAAGATTATGATTTACTCCTTCATAGGAGTAATGAAATAATTAACATTTAATAATTTTGCCTATTTAGTTTACATTGAGCAAGTCTAATTTTTGTATACCTGCATTCTCAAATCAACATTAAACTGAAGAGGAAATAAAGCAATTTTATATTAAAATTATAAGTATTTTATATTATATTCTAAAAGTATTATAATTTTACATTGAAGCCTATGACCCATTTTGAGTTGATTTTTGTTTAAGGTGAGATTGAGGTTGAGTTTTAATGCCTGGTGAATATATCTGTGACATGAAACCAAATGCATGAACTATAAAAGAAAACAATCTATAAATTGGACTTCATCAAAATTAAAAATGTTTGCCCTCAAGAGACCCTATTAAGAATATGGAAATACAAGCTATAGACTGAGAGAAAATATTTGTAAGCCACATAACTGACAAATAACATATCTAGAATATATAAATAGCTCCTAAAATTCAATGTTAAAATAATAATCCAATTAGAAAATAGACAAAAAAAAAACATGAAGAAACAGTTCACCAATGAAGAGATACAAACAACAAATCAACACATGATAAAATATTCAACAACAGTTGCCATTAAGAAGATGAAAATTAAATTCTGGATAAGGTATCACAACCTATGTACCAGAATACCTAAAATTTTACACATTACAATACAAAATGCTGGCCAGGATGTAAAGAAACTGGATGTCTCTTTTATTGCTGATGGAAATGTAAAATAATAAAGACACTCTGGAAAATAATTTGGTAGTTTCTTACAAAAAAACAACAAACACACATATACCATAAAATCCAGCAATCACATTCAGTGCATTTATCCCAGCGAAATGAAAACTTGTGCCCCCTGCAAAACATGGACATGGTGGTTCATTGCAGTTTTATTTGTAATAGTAAAAAACTGGAAACCACCAAAACATCCTTCAAGAGGTGAAGGATTAAGCAAACTGCTGTACATCCATAGTATGGAATACTACCTAGCAATAAAAAGGAATGAACTATTGATAGATACAACTTGCTTTGCTCTCAGGGCATTATGCTGAGCGAAAAAGAAAACAATCTCAAAAGGTCACATACTGTATGTTTCCATCAATATTTTTAGAATTGCAAAATTATGGAGATGAAATACAGATTAGTGGTTACCAGAGCTTGAGAATGTTGAGGGGAAAGGGATGGGTATGACTATAACGGGGTAGCATTAGAGAGATCTTTGTGGAAATGAAATAATTCTGTATTTCAACCTATGTAGTCTTTATACAAAACTAAAACATGTGATAAAAAGACAGAACATGTTTATACACACATTGCACTCATGTCAAATTCCTATATTTTATGTTTAACTATAAGTAGGTAAGATATAACCATAGGGGAAAACTGAGTCAAGGATTAAGGGTACATGGGACCTTTCTGTGCTTTATTTTCAATTTCCTATAAATCTATGATCATTCCAAAATTTAAAAAATATTTTAAAAATTTGATCAGAATGTCACATTGGATAAACTAATTCCTCTTTTAGATTGAAAGTAACTCTATCAAAGTTATTACATAGACTTTTATGCTTTACTTGGCATATTTTAGCCTAAAGATGAAATCTTTAAATGCTGTTACTTAAAACTAAGTGTAATACTGGACCTCTCTAACTTATGGTTACCTGCAAACTATATAGCAAATTACATTGGGGAGGGGAGTATTACCCTGGCCCCACCCCCTATTACTATGTCCACATAGGGCCTTTGTTCACACTTGCCAACATCAGTATCTGACCTAGGCAGGCCAGCAGAAAAACTGTATTCTCCTGTTTAGAGTGATTGATCTAGGCTTGAGCAATGTGACCCATACAGATCAATCTATTTCTGAGATTAATTTATGGAACATTAACAAAAGTGTTCATATATATATATATATATATATATATATATATATGTATATGTATATCTATATATATACACATATATTTTATAATCATTGACCATTTGTTCATAGATTTGTAACTTTTCATCACATGGAGAGGGTTGGCCAGAGAATTAATCAACAGTCTAACATCATCTTGAGTCAATGAATCTCTTTGTTTCCTCATGTTTTGTTTATATTAATGTGGGCTGGGTGTCTGACACCTTTATCCCAGGGTTCTGATAAATATAACAATGAATAAATATATTGACAATATTCTACTTTCACTTATAATATTTCCATTTGAAAAAACTAAAAAAAGATATAAGCCTATGATCCATATTTATAAGTGAATTGAGAAACAGGATAATATTAAATAGATAAAATAGCTTATATTTGACTGCTTTTTATATACATAATTGCAACATCATATGATTCAATCAAATCAGGTCTCCCTGATTAGTAGTCACTATGTATTTAGTTAACTAATTTGTTGTTTAATTACTTATGGATCTATTTATACTTGTTTATTTCCACAAAAATTTGAGGTAACTTTTTCCTAAATATGAGGAAATTCTGAAATGCCTTCTATAAATTACCTGGTTGAAAACAAAGTATATTTCAGAAGTCATTATATTCCTAACATAAATGACAGTATAAATAAAATTGAGAACTTGAATTAGAGTATTATTTATCACATGATATCATGGTGATAAGAGATTTTTTAAAAAGAATTGCAAAAGCAAATCCTTAACTCCTCTATTAGCAGATGGGCATGTTTTGACTTCATTTACTCCCACTCCAATAATACAGTATTTTAATTCAAGAATATTTTTAACACCTGTCAACCTATGAAGAAAATAGATACAGTATAAAATTTTAAGAGAATGTTTTACATTTTGCACATGAAATGTTAACTTCAAATGAAGATAAAATTTCAAAATATTGATACTATATTCACTGGACTTCTTTTTTATTTGTATTGACAAAATATTTCCAATAATAATCATTTACTTCATAAATAGAGCCTTACTTAAAAAAAAAATAACTCCCTCTTTCTTTCAATATTTTGGCATTCTGCCCCATTCTGTCTCTGAATATGAAGCATCCTATATAATAAAGAGGTAATATGCAAATTAACCCTCAAGCCTTCACAAGATGGCTACACCCACAGCAGAGGCAGGGTTCCCATAACAAGCGATCTGCAGGGACCTGAGGCTGCATGGCACCGGGCCAGGGCGGGGAGACCTCAGGCTGCACCCCCTGCCTGGTGGGGCTTGATGGGGGACCTCAAGATGCGCCCCCCCCACCTCAGTGCCGGGCCAGGGGACCTCAGGCCATGCCCCACATGCCGGCGTCCGGCCGGGGAACTCAGGCTGTGCCCCCTGCCTGGTGGGGCTTGATGGGGGACCTCAAGGCGTGCCCCACCATCTCAATTCCAGGCCAGGGGACCTCAGGCCGTGCCCCCCCCCCCCCCCCGCCCCGGTGCTGGGCTGGGGAACCTCAGGTCACACCTCCCGTCCTGGTGCGGGCCGGGGGACCTGAGGGTGCACCAGGAGACCTGAGGCTGTGCCCCCCGCCCAGCGGGGCTTGATGGGGGACCTGAGGCTGCACCTCCCACCCGGTGGGGCTTGACAGAGGACCTGAGGCTGCGCCCCCAACCCAGGGCCAGGCCAGGGGACCTGAGGTTGTGCCCCTCGCCCGGCGGGGCTTGGGGGGGTGCCAGCCAGATCTGGGTCTCCCGTGATTTTGAGGCAAGTGCAGATGGGCAAGGACTTGACTCTCGGTCCCGCGGCGCGCCCCAGACTCTGACAGGAGGAAGATTTTAATATACATTTTACTAATTTTCTTTCATCTCTTACACTTCTATTATAGAGAAAGGGCAAATAGCAATATTAAAATATTTCCTCTAATTAATTCCCTTTTAATGTGCATGAATTTTGTGCACTGGGCCACTTGTTTAATAATTAAGTTGCATTCCTTACAACTTTTTCAATTTCTTGAAAACCATCTCTCCATGGGAAAAAAAAAAACAGGAAGAATTTAAAGAAAATGTTTTCTTGAATAGTCTTTAAGGTTCAGAGCTATATCCAATGACAGTTTAGAAACCCAGAAACAGAGTAAGAACTTTCATTAAGTACACCAAAACATGCATAATAGGGTCCTTTTATTTTTATCAAAGCTTGTATGTGTGCGTGTAGCACAATTTATTATCCAAACTTAAATCAAAAGCTAGAATTAGTAACACAGAAAGGAAATTGCCTAGAAAATAATGCATTTTATATTTTTCATTTTATCAGAGTAAAAAAATCATAAGTAGAATTATTTTCTTTTTCTTGAAGTAAAACCCACAGAACATAAAATTAACCTTTCTACAGTTTATAATTGAGTGGCATTTAGTACATTCAGAATGCTCTGCAACTTCTATATTAAGTTCCCAAACATTCTTATCACTTTAAAAGAAAATTAGTCATTAAGCAGTCATTTCCCATTCCCCACAACCCCCACACCTATCAAAAGCTAATTTTATTTCTATCTCTATGGACTTAACTCATATGGCTCTTTCACATAAATTCAATTTTACACCCTGTGACCTCTTGTGTCTGTTTTCTTTTACTTAGCATAATGTTTTCAAGGTTCATCATGTTGTAGCATGTATCAATACTTTATTTTTGTATGGCTGAATAATATTCCATTGTATGCACATTCCACGTTGTTTATCTGTGGAGGGACATTTGGATTGTTTCTACCTTTTAGCTCTTTTGAATAGTGCTACTATGAACATTCACATAGAAGTAGTTATTTGAACACATTTTTTAAATTATTTGAGGTCTATTACTAGGAGTAGAATTGCTGGGTCATATGATATAATTCTTTTTTTTTTTTTTTTTACTTTTTAAGGAACTGCTAAACCATTTTTCATAATGGCTACACTATTTTACATTCATATCAGCAATGGATGGAAGTTCCAATTTCTCCACATGTTTATCAACATATTGTTGACGATGATGGTAATGATGAGGATTACAGCTATTCCAGTAGGTGTGAAGTGCTATCTTATTGTGGTTTTGAACAATGATGTTGAGCATTTTTTCATGTGCTTGGTGATCATTTGTGCATCTTTAGAGTAATGTCCAATCAAGTCTTTTAACTATTTTTAATTGAATTGTTTTTTTGTTATTAGGTTATAAGAGTTATTTACATATTCTGTAATCTAGGCACTTATTGAATATATGGTTTGAAATAGTTTACCCTGTTTTAAGGTGCTTTGGGTTTTCTTTTTACTTCTCAACATTGTTCTTTGATGCCCAAAAGATTTTAATTTTGTGAAGTCCAGTTTATTTTTTCTTTTGTTACTTTTGCTTTTATGTCTAAGAATCCAAGGTCATGAAAATGTACCTTTATGTTTTCTTCTAAGAATTTTAGAGTGTTAGCTCAGACATTTAGGCTATTGATTCATTTTGAGTGAAGTTTTGCATGTGGTGTGAGGTAGGGGTTTTGTAGCCTCATGAATAGTTGAGTCACTAGAGAAGTAATTCTGGACATAATTAAAAAAAAGTTTTACTGAGAGTTAAAGCCCTTAAACTTAAAAAAATTACTAATGTGGATTTTAATGGACATATGGATCTTTTAAAACTTGTAAGTAATTGATACTATTCTGGAAATAAGCCATATTCAATTCAATAGATGCATTATTGGAACTATTGTGCCTTCCTGACTTCTTTCTGCTGATCACTTTAGAAACAGTCCACCAACTCTGACAGTGACTGGGCTGTATCTGAGACTGTAATATCAAAGCATGTC
The DNA here is from genome assembly GCF_963455305.1 of Plecotus auritus. NCBI lineage: Eukaryota > Metazoa > Chordata > Mammalia > Chiroptera > Vespertilionidae > Plecotus > Plecotus auritus. Next base: position 28,767,087 of record NC_137775.1, on the reverse strand, counting down.
CACTGACCTTCCTACAGCCCACAAATATGGAAGGGAGTGGATTTCAAAACCTCCCCCATGATTATATCCCTTCATATTTATATAGGGTTTTCCATTGCACAAATCATTTTTCAACACAATGCTTTATTTGAACCTTCATTACCCTTAACATAGATAAGAGATGTAGCTTTTCATTATTTTACACATAAGAAAACGGAATCTTTGCCAAGCTAAATGATCTTTCAAGGTCACATGACAAGTTTCAAATCAGTACCTGAAACTCAATTTTTGGATTCCAGGCTAGTTTTTTTTTTTTTTTTTTTTTTTTTTTCCTTTCTTTCTTCCCCCACTATGACAAGAAATTTGTGATTCTGGAGAAAATTTAGAAGACGGGGTCTTTCTAAGAATTATTTTAATTCACTGAAAAAAAAATTTTAAAAAGTGATAAAAAGCCATGAAGTACTATTTTGCCTCTAAATGAATGTGTAGTGCATATTTATAAGCTTTTAGTACAATATTTTATAACCAAACAGCTGCTGAGACAATGAATTTTTATGACCAGCATCTCAGTTGGTGTTTTTCTCTTCAACACAATAAAATAAAGTTTTTGTGATATAATTCATCTATTTCATCTGCATTTCATATAAGCATCAGCAAAAGGATACTCAAAAGGACAATCCAGGAAACAAAGTCACATTGTCAGTATAGTAAAATAAAACCACATGTTGGTTCTATATTATTTTTATTCATGTGTATGCCTGATGATAATGAACCATGGTTTTTGAGAGTCTTTTAAAAGAGATCACAACTAAGACTGTCTTTTTTAGAGCTACATGGTATCTTTAGCTCATCAACAAATCACACATATTAATTGAGCAGCTTTCATATGGATAGCCTTGTGCTAGACATTATCACTGAATAACAATATAAAAAATAAGACTTAATCTCCAGCTTTAGTTTACTATCAAAGAAAGGAGACACACATGTATGCCGCTAACTACGTTATAAAAGAATATGCCGTGGCCAAGGTAATAAGCTGCCCTGCAAGGTAATGAATTTTCTCTCCCTGGAAGTGTTAAGCACATGCTGGTCTTCCACTCAATGGCACTGTTATAACAAGGACTGATGCATGGGGACAGGGCGGCAGTGAATCATTTCTAAGAGCACTTCCAATTTTAATATAAGCTCTAAAATAATACAGTTTACAGTTAAAGCTGTAAAATAAAACCCTTCTCAAAGCATTTGCTTGCTGTTGTATTAATGATTTTTCCCTGCTTATGATTTTCTTTATTCATTATTCATGTGTGCTGTGAAACATTTTTATTACTTCCGAATGGAACATTTTCTACAACAGAAATAGTCTGGCATGCTTTTTTTGTAATAGGAGTTCCTTCCAAGATAAGTCCCATAGTTATTCCTAGCGACTTTCTTTTGTTTTTTCCTTAAGAAGCCTTCTAACATCTGATAATGCTGATTTCATCACCAGATAACCCTGCAGATAATGCTATCACATTACTATTATATGCTGGATCAAAGCATTCCATAAAAACTAAAATATGTCATAATCAGTAGATGAAAGCCTAACTAACAAATGTAAAATAAATTTTAGGGAAATTTAAAGTATTATTTGGCACTGATCAGTACCATATAAAGTATGTCAAATTAGATAGCACCCCAATATGCTAACAATGTGTTTTCTAAGGGGTGAAAAGGTTAATTGTTATAAAAGGAATTTCCAGAAGAATGCATTGTCTATTTTACATTGAAATCTCAATTTACTACAGCAGGAGGCCATATTACTGAACTTTGCAGATTAGCAAGTAATTGAGCAAACATTTAGAAATAGTTTTTCCTAATTGTTGGTTGTTGGAGCAGTATATATTTATCATATTTAGCAATCCTAATTAAGGGTAATAAATTAAGGTGATCTCTGTTGTGAAGTACATTTTTTATCATACATTTATAAGTTAATAAACATATGAATTTGCTAAAAGATTTTTAAGATTAATTTTTTATGGTTGATATAAAACTACTCATCCATTTGGAGGAAATGAATATTTTAAAAAGTGTTTTACTGATTATTATTCACCATAACAATATTCACGTCTCAAACTATAAGCTGAATACATCTTGATTGTGGGTTATGGTAATTTGTAGAGAGTTTAATTAGTGTATACAAATGAGTTGAGCTTTTTTCTGAAAATCCACTGATTTTATGTTTCCAGCTTTCAAAACAATAGAGAGCCCAGTGAGGAGTGAGGAGCTCCACATGATGACCAACATCAATAAACACTCTCTCTCATAAATAGCTTCTCTTCAAAATGCATCATCTCTTAACTAAAGAAATACCAAAGTAATTCTACAATTTAAAAGTGCTAATAGCATGGACAACATTATAAAATGTGTGTCAAGGAAGGCAGGTCTGTGAAAGTTCTATTTAACCAACATAATTTGTATTGACTCCATCTAACTTTCTTAGCACCCACTGCCTATCTTTCATTGTTTATGTATATGGAACTAACTTAATATAAGCTGTACAGGCACAGTTTGTCCTAGATAATGTGTCATAGAAATAATTGATTTTACAGCTGTCTGTATATATGTGAAAGACCAATATGAGATTTGGCAACATTTGAAATGTTTCTTATATTTAGAACATGATACATATCACTATTTTAATAGGCAGACTATGATTAATTAGTTCACAGACATCTAAAAAGTCATATTAAATAAACAGTAGACCAAATTGAGAGAGGAAGACACTAAAAATCAAGTTGTTATTTTGGTTCTACTCCTTTATATCAGTATATAATCTCCTGGTTGCTATAAAACTCAAGTCAAAATAGCTCAAACTATAAAAGAAATGTATTGGTTCATGGACCAAAATGTTCTGAACTTACTTTTCTACTTTCACAAAAAGCTTACTTTGACAGTTCAAATGTTTTGATCAGAGCCCTTTCCTCTCTCTAGTTCTCATTTCTGTCTCCTTGGCGTTCGCTCCATGCTTAGCAATTTTCTGTCCTTGTGACCCTACATTGGCTTGCAGTGCCTCCCAGACCTCTTTTCATTCTCATACATGTCAAATAGAGAATAATAAGAAACCATCTTTTTTTTTTCCAGAAATCTTAGAAAAGAGCACCACTCAATTCCTTGGATACATTTATAAAATAGCACTGAATCTGGCCAGAGAAAGGGATGGGTTGATAAACTAGGCCAATGAGGCTTCCCTTCTATGGCTGAGATGGGGGTTCAACCCTCCGAAATATATAGGCTGCATGAGGAATGACAAAGCCAACAAAAATAGGGGTATGCTTTTAACAGGAGAAAAGGGCTGACCAACAGATAATGTACATGAAACTGTGCCGTGCGTCTCTACCTTTCCACTAATCGTCTCCTTGCTTTTAAGTAATTGATAGAAAAATCATTTTTGTAAAAATCAGAGACCATAACATGAGGAAGACAAGTATCCTCCTTCCTCCCATCTAGAGCCCTATTACCAAATGTGTTTATTGTAAGAAGTTGCCTCCCATCTCATAATGTTCCAACATCCATGGAAAAAAACTGAAGTTGTTGAATCCCAATCCCTTTGATAATATACTCCCCTAATTCTTAAATAATAATCATAAATGTAAATTGTCTCTCCAAATGTAGATAGAACAAGGTAAAAAATTACAGAGCCCCTCTGTTAATTAAGTCATATTCCACAATTTTTTAATCATTCCAAAGAAACCTGCAGGCCTCAGTTCCTCAGTTGCAGGTGCTATGGTTTTCTAGTTGGGCCCCTGAGTCAACTAGCAAGAATACAAATATGAGTCAGTGGGAAAATAAAACATGTGAATAGATGAAAAATACAAAATTTAAGCTGGCATTCAGATGTTTGTAGATTGAAGTTCTCTATACCAAAATCATGTGATAGGGCTCTACTAGGTGGGAAAGAAGTCACTGCCTAAGCTGGAACTGTGCTAGATAGCCTCTAATTGTGTCTTCAGGTTCATGTTCCACCTTTCTTCACCCTGGCTTGTGCGCCAGTACTTAAGTGGTATGAACTGCCTATATTTCCCTCACCTCTGATTTCTGGCTAGGCTTGGCTATTAAAAGGCACCAGCAGGAAATAAGTGGGGAGTTGGAGAAGGATGTCATGAAATATTTTTTCCCAGCTCTCTCTCCTCTAGTAACTCACCATGTGTTGGTTGTATTTATCTAGAAAATTCCACAGCTTATTAAGGCAACTTTCCCCAAAGAGCTATCTTTTCTGCTTTCAGGAACCACACCTTCCTTCTACTATGACTAGCTTGAGAGTTGGATTGTAGGATTTAGTAAGCCATGCACACATTTTTGTACAAAGTCCAGTAAGCTCACTCCTGGTAAAATATGCCATCCATTTCCTGCTAGGACCATGACTGACACCAGGATCCATTAAGATATGGGAATAAAATAGGAAAGACCAAGTTGTGCTCAGCAAAAGCAGGAATGGCCTGATTAGACTAGAGATCAATGTTACGGAAGTGTAAGAAATATAGTTGAATCAGGAGAGGGCCACATGATGAAGCCCCTAAATCCAGAGGACTTTAGATTTAGGTTGACAAGAATAAAATAACTAGAAAATGTTTTTGAAGATGAGGAGGGCATGTTGAAAATACCATTTTATGATATTTATTTTGTTGTTCAAGGTGGACTAGTAATGGAAAAGACTTAAAGATAGGGAGAAAAATGTTAAAGGCTCCTAAAGACACCCAGGCAAAGACTGATTCAAGTCTAGGCCAGTGGTTGGCAAACTGCGGCTCGTGAGCCACATGTGGCTCGCGAGCTGCAGTTTGCCGCTCTGTTGACTAATGAGTTTGCCGACCACTAGCCAGGCAATAGAATTAATAAAGAGGAAAGGTGAAGAAAGATGGTTGCATAGGATCTTTCAATTATGGAGAACTAAATAAGGAATATGAGAAAAGGGATATAGAAGGTAACCATATAATTAATTATGCAAAGAAGGACACCTCTGGAAGTGATAAAAGTTCCATCAATACTTAAGGCAAGAAAATAGATACATACTAGGATTGCTCACATAAAACAGGGAAATATAATCAGCCGAGGAATAAACAAAACATCTCAAGAGCAAAGCATCTAAAAGCAAACTTGAGTACTTTAGGAATGGATTGCTTTTGGTGGAGACAAAGAAATTAAGCAATAAAGCCAATTATGTGAAAGCAGGTAACAAATTATGGGTCATTTTTTAACATAGATTTGGAAATACCTAGATAACATTGATAGTACCGGACCAAACTCATGGTCAGTGGAGTACACAGGATGACAAATACAGATTTAAATCTTGTTGACATAAAGAATGAATCTGTCCTACCAAAGAGATAATTTCCGTGACAGAAATTCCTTTCCTCTTAACTATTTATGTCTGTGAATTATTTCCTCCACTGCAGTCTAAGATCCTCAAGGGCAGGGACTGCTTCTGATTCACTTTTGTAAGTCACCAGGCTTAACAGAGTGTTGTATATCTAGAGATACAAATAAATGTTTGTTGAGTAAAAGACTTGTTTTATTTAGGCCACTGTAATAGCATATCTACTACTATGTCTCTGCTGCCACTATCACTGCCATATCTTTTCCTTTACCAAACAAATCTTGCTGCTACTCAAACTGGTTTGCAGTCTAGAAATGAGAATAGTCTAAGACTCAGTCTCTAGCGAAGGAATGAGCTATGGCAAAATTCATATGTTGCTTGAAAGTGAAGCAGAATATAAATATAAATTAACTGTATTGTATATACAAGTTTGATGTCTTGTCTGGGCAACTAAATGAGCAATAGTTTCATTGTAGTACTGGGTAAATACATACATATATATATATATATATATATATATATATATATAGCTTTTTGTTTGTTTTGTGTGTTTTTTCAGTTGCAGTTGACATTCAATATTATATTAGTTTCAGGTATACAACATAGTGGTTAGAAACTTACATATTATATGTAATTAAATGTTGTATTTTTCATACTCTCTTTTATATTCATTTTTGAGATGTTAGGATATGTTATTTTTTCTTTTAATAAGATAAATGGAGAAAATTGTTATATATGCATAACGTCTTGATGACTATGATCAGTATTTGACTTCTAACAAAGCCAGTTTGCTCTAGCTATTCACTCATTCTCATGCTTTAGCAATTGATTTTATAGATAAAAGTAATGTATTTCACAGTCATTTTAATTTTTTAAAAGAAGTGCCATCTCTTCATTTGTCATAAAACATACTTCCTTGCTCTACATCCAATAAATATGAAGTACATGCTGATAAAGTCTTTCATTTATCATTTAACAAAAATTTCCCAAGTATTTGAAATGGTGCTAAATGAAAAGCATAAATTTTGAGGGTGGAAATTAAAAAATTAATTAATAAAATATCATCCCTGATGTCACAGTTATAACATTTTATGGTGACACACTTATGTGATTATTTTGCCACAATATTATTTGAAAGAAATAAAAATGTATTAAGAGCTATATGATCTGTATCTATCTATCTATCTATCTATCATCTATCTATCTATCTATCTATCTATCTATCTATCTATCATCTATCTGTCTATCAGTGTTTCCCTCCTGCCCTTCTTTCTTCCTCACATTTAAGGTATCTATTTTCAGAGCCTATCAGTGCTAAATATTCATTAATTTTCAAAGTCCTGGATTTTTGCCAGTTCAGATTTAGTTGATGTTCCATTACACTGTTGAGCAGATTTCATGGCTCTCTAATCAAATTAACTTACTTCCAAAAACAAACATTTTTATAAGACACTTGCCCAAAGCAATTGTGACTTAGCTCCCATCTTATTTTTTAAATAAAAAATTGAACAGCAGTTTATTAAGCTCAGCACATCACCTGCTGTGCAAAGAGACCAACACACAACAGTTGCAGCCAATCTTCCTATAGCACTTCTAACACACACTATAGATCAGAGAGTTTTATACCACTAATATTCAAAGCCCCCTGGATTTCAATTATACTTTATTTATTATCTTAGATGTAACACCATTTGCAGTGCATAGATGCATAGTAATTTTCTTCCACCTTAATGGTTGCGAAGTATCTTCTTTGATGATATTTGTCATTTAATATTAAGTTTGCTATGCAAAATACAGCTAAATCTTAACAAGCCTCATAAAAACCCATCCTAAATGAGCCATTATACAGGAGTGGGCAAAAGTAGTTTACATTTGTGAGTATGCAAAAGAGTTTATTCTTGTATTATTATTTTTCTTTCTATTTCCAGATTGCCCATTGAGTTTTTTTTGGGGGGGGTTGTATTTTATTTTTTTCTTTATTGATTAAGGTATTACAAATGTGTCCTTATCCCCCCATTGCCCCCCCACCCCTCACTCATGCCCTCACCCCCCTGGTGTCTGTATTCATTGGTTAGGTTTATATACATGCATACAAGTCCTTTGGTTCATCTCTTCCCCTTCCCCCACCCTCCCCTACCTTCCCTCTGAGGTTTGACGGTCTGATTGATGCTTCTCTGTCTCTGGATCTGTTTTTGTTCATCAGTTTATGTTGTTCATTATATTCCATAAATGAGAGAGATCATGTGATATTTATCTTTCTCTGACTGGCTTATTTCGCTTAGCATAATGCACGCCAGTTCCATCCATGCGGTTGCAAATGGTAAGAATTGCTTCTTTTTTTTTTTTTACCACAGCATAGTATTCCATTGTGTACCACAGTTTTTTAATCCACTCATCTGCTTATGGGCACTTAGGCTGTTTCCAAATCTTAGCTATGGCAAATTGTGCTGCTATGTACATAGGGGTGCAAATATCGTTTCTGATTGGTGTTTCTAGTTTCTTGGGATATATTCCTAGAAGTGGGATCACTGGGTCAAATGGGAGTTCCAGTTTTAGTTTTCTGAGGAAACTCCATACTGTTCTCCACAGTGGCTGCATCCCCACCATCAGTGCACCAGGGTTCCTTTTTCTCCATATCCTCGCCAACACTTGTCATTTGTTGATTTGTTGATAATAACCATTCTGACAGGTGTGAGATGGTACTGCATTGTTGTTTTGATTTGCATCTCTTGGTTGATTAGTGACTTTGAGCATGTTTTCATGTCTCTTGACCTTCCTTATGTCCTCTTTCGAAAAGTATCTATTTAGATCCGTAGCCCATTTTTTGATTGGGTTGCTTATCTTGCTTTTGTTAAGTTGTAGGAGTTGCTGTAACTGTTGGAAATTAAACTCTTATCGGTGATAACATTGGCAAATATGATCACCCATGCAGTGGGATTTCTTATTGTTTTGTTGATGTTTTCATTTGCTGTACAGAAGCTTTTTATTTTGATGTTGTCTCATTTGTTTATTTTCTCTTTAGTTTCCATTGCCCTAGGAGTTCTATCAGTGAAGATATTGCTTAGGCATATGACTGAGATACTGCTGCCTGTAGATTCCTCTAATATTTTTATGATTTCCCGTCTTATGTTTAAGTCCTTTAACCATTTTGAGTTTATTTTTGTGTATGGTGTAAGTTGGGGATCTAGTTTCATTGTTTTGCATCGATCTGTCCAATTTTCCCAACACCATTTATTAAAGAGACTGTCTTGACTCCATTGTATGTTCTTGCCTCCCTTGTCAAATATTAATTGAGCACAGTGGTTTGGATCGATTTCTGGGTTCTCTGTTCTATTCCATTGGTCTATATGTCTGTTCTTGTGCCAATACCCGGCAGTTTTGAGAACAGTGGCTTTGTAATACAGCTTGAAATCTGGTATTGAGATCCCTCCTACTTTGTTCTTCTTTCTCAGGATTGCTGCAGCTATTTGGAGTCTTTTTTTATTCCAGATGAATTTCTGGCAAGTTCGTTCTAGGTCTGTGAAATATGCCATTGGTTATTTAATGGGCAGTGCATTGAATCTATAGATTGCTTTGGGTACTATGGACATTTTAATGATGTTGATTCCACCAATCCATGAACACGGTATGTTCTTCCATCTGTTTATGTCTTCCTCTATCTCTTTTTTCAGTGTCCTATAGTTTTCTAAGTACAGGTCTTTTACCCCCTTTTAAGTTTATTCCTAGGTATCTTAATTTTTTTGGTGCAATGGTAAATGGGATTATTTTTAAATCTCTCCTTCTGTAAGTTCACTATTGGTGTATAGAAATGCCATAGATTTGCCAAAACTGGTTTGGCTCAGTGGATGGAGCGTCAGCCTGCGGACTGAAGGGTCCCAGGTTCGATTCCAGTCAAGGGCATGTAACTTGGTTGCAGGCACATCCCCAGTAGGAGGTGTGCAGGAGGCAGCTGATCGATATTTCTCTCTCATCGATGTTTCTATCTATCCCGCTTCCTTCCTCTCTGTGAAAAATCAATAAAATATATATTAAAAAAAAAGAAATGCCATAGATTTCTTGGCATTAATTTTGTATCCTGCAACATTGCTGAATTCATTTATTAAGTCTAATAATTTTTGATGGAGTTTTTAGGGTTTTCTATGTACAGTATCATGTCATCTGTGAATAATGACAGTTTTTCATTTTCTTTTCCAATTTGGATATCTTTTATTTCTATTTCTTGTGTAATTGCTATGGCTAGCACTTATAGAACTATGTCGAACAGGAGTGGTGAAAGTGGGCATCCCTCTCTCATTCCTGTTCTTAGGTGAAATGGTTTTAGTTTTTGCCCATTGAGTATGATGTTGGCTGTAGGTTTGTCATATAAGGCTTTTATTACATTGAGGTATGATCCCTCTATTCCCATTTTGCTGAGGGTTTTTATCAAGAAAGGGTGTTGGATTTTGTCAAATGTTTTTTCCGCATCAATTGATATGACTATGTGATTTTTATCTCTCAATTTATGTTTTTGATTTGCGTCCCTGGGATAAATCCTACTTGGTCATGGTGTATGATCTTTCTGATATAATGCCGGATTCGATTTGCTAGAATTTTGTTGAGGATTTTGGCATCTATGTTTATGAGGGATATTGGCCTGTAATTCTTTCATTGTGTTGTCTTTATCTGGTTTTGGTATTAGGGTAATGCTAGCTTCATAGAAAGAGCTTGGAAGTGTTCCTTCCTCTTGAATTTTTTTGGAATAGTCTGAGGATGATAGGTTTTAGTTCTTCCTTGAATGTTTGGTAAAACTCCTCTGTGAAGCCATCTGCCCCAGGCTTTTGTTTGCTGGAAGCTTTTTGAATATTGCTTCAATTTCCTCCATAGTTAATGACCTACAGACAGTCCTCAGGTTTCATTGGACTCGACATATTTCGTTTCATGGTTACTTTGCCGTCTCCCATTTATTTATATATATAAAAAAAAGTTCAGTCATTTCGACCTATGTACATATGTGCTTTGTTTTTTATTATTTATTTACCACAAGTAAAGGTCAGGAATTGTTATCATTCTTTTAAATATTTTTTACTGTTTCACTTCATTACTGCTGTGTATGTGCTCCATGTGAGTGACTTAAGTGCTTATGTAGGTGGGTTCTGACATATGGTGAAAATCACATTATGTTGCGCCTTAGGAACGGGTCTCTGATATAACCCGAGGACCTACTGTATTTACATTTTTAGATTCTTCCTGATTAAGTTTTGGAAGGTTGTATTTTTCTAGGAATATGTCCATTTCCTCTAGGTTGTCTAGTTTGTTGGAATATCATTGTTCATAGTATTTTTTAACAATCCTTTATATTCCTATGGGGTCTATTGTTATTTTGCCTCTTTCATTTCTGATTTTGTTTATTTGAGTCTTCTCTCTTTGCTTCTTGGTGAGCCTGGCTAGTGGTTCATCAATCTTATTCATCCTTTCAAAGAACCAGCTCTTGGTTTCATTGATCTTTTGTATTGTTTTTTGGTCTCTATGTCATTTATTTTTGCTCTGATCTTTATTATCTCCTTCCTTCTGCTCACTCTGGGCTTTCCTTGTTGCTCTCTTTCTAATTCTTTAAGTTGTAGAGTTAGATTATTTATTACCATTTTTTCTTGTTTTTTGAGGTAGGCCTGTAGAACTATAAACTTCCCTCTCAGGACTGCTTTCACTGTGTCCCACAGATTTTGGATTATTGTTTTCATTGTCATTCGTTTCCAGGATGTTTTTAATTGCTTCTTTGATCTCTTTGGTAACTCAATCATGTTTAGTAGCATGCTATTTAGCCCCAGGTGTTTGAATTTTTTTTTTGTTTTTATTATAGTTTATTACTAATATTATGCCATTGTGGTCTGAGAAGATACTTGATATGATTTCAATATTCTTGAATTTGGAGAGACTTTGCCTGTGACCCAATATTTGGTCTATCTTTGAAAATGTCCCATGTGCACTTGAGAAGAATGTATATTCTATAGCTTTGGGGTGAAATGTTCTGAAGATGTCAGTTAAGTCCATCTGATCTAGTGAGTCATTTAGGGTTGCTATTTCTTTGCTGATTTTTTTGTCTAGAGGATTTATCCAGTGATGTCAGTGGGGTATTAAAGTCCCCTACTATGATTGTTTTGTTGTCTATCTCTCCCTTGATATCTTACAGGAGTTTTGGGGTTCTATTTGTTGTTGATTTTTTTTTATATTTGGGTGCTCCTGCATTGGGTGAATATATGTTTATCAGGGTTATATCCTCTTGTTGTATCAATTCCTTTAGTATTATGAAGTGGCCTTCCTTATCTTTTCTTATGGCCTTCACTTTGAGGTCTATTTTGTCAAATATAATATTGCTACCCCAGCTTTTTTCTCATTTCTATTTTCCTGAAAGATATTTTTCCATCCCTTCACTTTCAGTCTGTGTGAGTCCCTTGTTCTGTGGCGTGTCTCTTATAGACAGCAAATACCAGTATATGGGTCATGTTTCTTTATCCATTCAGCCACTTGATGTCTTTTGATTGGAGCATTTAGTCCATTTACATTTAAATTAATTATTGATAGGTACTTGTTTGTAGCCATTTTTAATTGTTGTGCCTGTTTTCCTTCTTCCCTTTTTATTTCTTTTTTTTTACACCAGTCCCTTTAGCATTTCTTGCATTGCTGGCTTGGTCGATTAACCCCCTTCTTTTTTTCTTTTTTTGTCTGTGAAGCTCCTTATTTCCCCTCCAATTTTGAATGATAGCCTTGCTGGATAAAGTATTCTTGGATTCAGTCCCTGGCTTTGCATCACTTTGTAAATTTTCTTCCATTCCTTTCTGGTCTGATGTGTTTCTGTTGAGAAATCATTTGATAATCTAATGGGAGATCCTATGTACGTAACTTTCTGTATCTCTCTTGCAGCCTTTAAGATTCTCTCTTTGACCTGAATGTTTGCCATCATAATTACGAGGTGTCTTGGTGTGGGGCTTTTTGGGTTTATCTTGTTTGGGACTCTCTGTGTTTTGTAACTTTTTTCTTCCACACATCAGGGAAGTTTTCTGACATTACTACTTCAAATAGGTTTTCTAACCCTTGTTCCTCTTCCTGTCATTCTCGCAACCCTATTGTTCACATGTTGTTTCATTTCATGTTGTCCCAAAGCTCTCTTAGGTTCTCCTCCTGTCTTTTAATTTTTTCTTCTAATTGCAGTTCAGTTGGGGGTGTTTTGCTTCCCTGTCTTCTAATTCACTAATTCAGTCCTCTGCTTCACTTAGTCCACTGTTTCAACTTTCCATGGTGTTTTTTATTACAGCTATATCACTCTTTATTTCTTTTTGATTTTTACATAAGTTGTTGATTTTTTTCATCCATCTGGTTTAGGAACTATATGACCCTTATGCTGAATTCTTTTTCTGACATATTGCATGCCTCTATTTCACTTAGTTGCTTTTCTGTTGATTCCTCCTTTTCTTTCTTTTGGGGGTTTCTTTGTCTTTCCATTTTTGCTCTAACCGAAGGATCTAAGTGTCAAGTTGTGCAGGGGCTGCTCCTCAGGTGGCAGTGGCTCCACAGGCAGTGGCTGCTCCTCAGGCAGTCGCAGCAGTGGCTGTTCCTCAGTTGGCGGCAGCTCCTCTGGTGGGCACCTCTTGCAGCAATGTGGATCCTCTGGCTGGCAGGGACAGGGTTTTCATGTAACTGCTGCTCCTCGGACAGGGGCAGGCTACTTGCAGAAGCTGCTGCTCCTTGGACGGGGGCGGGCTGCTCATAAGGCTGCTGCTCCTTGGATTGTGGGTGGGCCGCTCACACAGTTGCTACTCCTCTAATGGGGGTGGGCTGCTCACACAGCTGCTGCTCTTTGAATGGGGCCAGGCTGCTCACAGGGCTGCTGCTCCTTGGGCCGGGGCAGTCTGCGCAGGGATGCTGCTCAAGTGGTCGCAGTGCCCTGGGCTAAACATTGGGCCGGCCAGAGGGGAGCATGCTTTGGAACTCACAGGAGCCCACGCCCGGGGTAGCTGGGGTCTCATTGACCATGGGACTGCAGCCGAGGCAGCAATTCCCTGGCAGGGGTGGCTGTAGAGTCCTGGGTGTTATCTGAGGGCACCCTGGGTGGAAGCTCTCCCCTTCAAAGAGGCACGGTGTCTGCAGAGGAGCAGGCCCCTCTGGGACTTTTTTCAACAATAGCAGAGGCTGCTTGGTTAGGCAAGCCCAGTCAGCCTGCCCCCAAAGGTCCTGAGGGATCTAATTGTGCCTCACTCACACACATACACACCCCCCTCCATCCACACACTCTTCTTTTGCTCCCTCACTCCATCACTCACACTGCCACCTTCTTCCTGCCTCTGTAGTTGGGTCTGGAGTGTTATTGACCCGTTTGTGGATAGAGTCTCCTCTCCAAGTATCTGGTTATGTGGCTCGCTCTCCACCACACTGGCCAAACTGTATAAAATTCACCTCGACAAGATACAACACAAAGGGAACAAAACATGAATGTACTCATGACACCGATATCCTCATTATAAGTGACTGCCAGAGAAAAAAGAATTAGGGGAGAGAAAAGAGAGCACAAATGATATGAAAGAGAGAGAAAATGGCATAAGAGTAAGAAGAAAAAGTAGAAAAAGGAAGGGAAAATTATATATATATATATATATATATATATATATATATATATATATATATGGAGAAAACACCAGAGAACAAACAGATAAACCAAAACATACAAACACCAAATACCCAATAAAGAGGGTGGGGGAGGATCTCAGTTCAGTATAGAGGAAGCAGAAAGAGGATGAGTGGATAAGAAGAAAGAAAGAGAAGAAAAAATAATTAAAAAATTGAAAATAATTTATTTAAAAAATAGTATAAAATAAATAAAATAGAATGACATCCCTCTCATAATCCAAGACTGCTTGCTCCCAACCTCTCGCCTGCCTGCCTGCCAAATTGCCCCTAACCACTCCGCTGCCAGCCTGATCAATGCCTAACTGCTCCCCTGCAGGCCTGGTTGCCCCCAACTGCCCTCCCCTGCTGGCCCGGTCACCCCTAACTTCCCTCCCCTGCCAGCCCGGTCTCACCTAACTGCCCTCCCCTGCTGGATCGATTGCCCCTACCTGCCCTCCTCTGCAGGCCTGGTCCCCCCCACAACTGCCCTCCCCTGCAGGCCTTATCCCCTCCAACTGCCCTCCCCTACAGGCCAGGTCCCCCCAACTGCCCTCCCATGCAGGCCTGGTTCCCCCCACTGCCCGCCCTTGCAGGCATTGTTGCCCCCACCTGCCCTCCTCTGCAGGCCTGGTCACCCACAACTGCCCTCCACTGCCAGCCATCTTGTGGTGGCCATCTTGTGTCCACATGGGGGCATCCATCTTTGACCAAATGGGGGCAGCCATCTTGTGTGTTGGAGTGATGGTCAATTTGCATATTACCTATTTATTATTAAATATATTATTGATTTCAGAGAGGGAGAGAGAGATAGAAACATCAATGATGAGAGAGAATCATTGATCAGTTGCCTCCTGAGCACCACTTACTGGGGATGGAGCCCACAACCCAGGCCTGTGCCCTTGACCAGAATCAAACCCAGGACCCTTCAGTACCCGGGCTGATGCTCTATCCACTGAGCCAAACAGGTTAGGGCCCTTTTAACAGAATTCTGCTGTCTATAAGTTTAGTTGATGCAGAGAGAGAATAAAAGGTATACATGACCATAAGTAAGGCAAATTATATTGCATGATGAGGAAAGTGGGTAGATAGTTAAGTAATTTGACAAAAGTAAGTGGAAATATCTGAATCCAGATAGCTGGGCTTCAGAGCCAATATTTCAAACCTTATTACTTTTACATCCACTTTGAATTTCTGTCAGCATTTTCATTGTCAACAACAAAATATGGACATTAATGAGCTATCTCAATTATAAAAAGATTTCTGAGATTCACCCACTATCACTATCATCTACTTTGTTCCAACTATTTCCTCCATTACTGTGGTTTCATCCCAACCACACAGTACCACACCGTAGCCACCGTAGTCTTTACTGGGAAACTCTCGGTATTTGGAAACTAGTTGTTCAGAGTTAAGAATCACCATTATGTAAACCATAATATATATTTTATTGATTACTCAAACTCTATTTTGAGTACTGTGTGAATAAAGGCTTGAACTTTGAAATAAACCTCTAAGTTCAAAGCCAGCTCTACATGTTCTACCATATTTTGGAGCATAACAACCTTACTAAGCATCAATTTCCTCTTTTATAAAATACTGGTATTAATAGCACTGACTCCACAGAGTTGTGATGAATAAATTAGATAACATATAGAATCTCAATAAATTTCATGTGACTCATTAAGTGCCCAACACTTTAAAAAAATTAATAGTTCACGATGCAATTGCTGAATGATTTGCAAAGAATACATGATGATGATTTCAGAACATAATTCACATTAAAGTGATTCACTGTTTAAATTTCTTTTAGAATATCCAATCGAAATACTTATACTCATCTAGAATACATTTATTGTAGGAAGCCAGAATGGCTTTCTAATTTGTCAGGTTTTAGGCATCATAGTTTGGTGTTTTATACATCTTAATATATTCAGGAAAGCCCAAGAGAAATTGGTAAAAGTTCAGAGAAATCAAATGTAATAAAAGAAAGTGACTTTTAAAGTACCAAGGAAAGTGGGGTTTTTGAATCAGCATCACCCTGACTGTGCCCTATGATTTTAGTGAAACTTCAATAAAAACATAAAACAATGCACCCTGCAGAAGTTACAGATCCCATAGGACTAAACCCAGGAGGTACCATAAACCCTGTGAGGACATTGCATTTCCACAATTTACAAAACCTACATTATCTTAGAAATGTCAGTAGCTTAGCCAAACTGATCTAATGTAATTTTCTAATAAACACAAATTGGGTCAGGAAAGGTATTCTTATCAATACACATTTCAGCTAAATATTATATGGACAAAAGAGTGAAGCTGAAATCACTATTATAAAATGAATTTTAAATAAATCTAATTTTTTATTTTAAAATGCAGTTTTTAAATTATAAATAGTGCTGCTATGAACATAGGGGTGCATATATTCTTTCTGATTGGTGTTTCTGGATTCTTAGGATAGATTTCTATAAGTGGAATCATTGGGTCAAATCGCAATTCAATTTTTAATTTATGGAGGAAACTCCCTCCTGTTTTCCATAGTGGCTGCACCAGTCCGCATCCCCACCAGCAGTATACTAGGGTTCCCTTTTCTTCGCATCCTTTCCAGCACTTATTTGTTGACTCCAAAAGGAACTATGAGATCAAGTCTGCCCTTTTAGTTTGTGTTCATTGTGTGTTTTTGTATAAATACCTTAGTATCCCTTTGTTTATACTTATCATTTGTACAACTGAATGAAACATTTTCTTTTCTTTCTTCATCTATGGAATTTATAAATAGTTATTTTTTCCTTGGAGAGATGTTGGCACTAGATATAGACCACATAGTAATACACAATCTTGGGAAGCATTTTAGCCATTGTGGAGTCAGTCATTATTGACTCTGGATCAATGAGACATTAGGCAAAAATCCAGGAACCAGCCAATTCTCAATGTCACTGATGCACGTTCATAGCTTTGTAAAATAAGCAAAGGAAGAAAACTTTGGTTCATAGAAATAATGAGAAATTATGATTTGCATTTTTGTTTCTGAAATGCTTTTCTTAAATCACTTGACTTTTTTATGTCAAATTCAACAAATTCAATTCATATTGATTATAGAGACCACCTGGGATTTTTATATAAAGCAATTATTTAACAATTGATTTTTTTCTACATTAATGACTTTCGCATATTAATGATACATTTTCTTCCCCTTAAAACTAGGCACCTATAAATAATTGTCTACATGTGCTTGGTCAGATTGACAAAGTGTTTAACTGAAACTTGAATTGGGCTTCTGATACTGGAGGCATGATCTCTTCAACTCAGCCCAGTCCCACTCCTGTCTATGTCTTTTTCCCAGATCTAATTCATATACTTATATACCGGCATGAATCTTGCTTAGAATTTGCTCATGTTTTTAACACAACTGCCACAATGATAAAAATTAATAAAGTACAGGAAATTAGTAATGCTGCTAAAATGAACTGAGCAATTCTAAACTATATATTTTTAAGTAAGTCCGTGAAAATTACATTAGCTGATTACTGAATCACAAAAGAGCTTGTGCGTGAGAAAAATGCATGACTGTGTGTTATATTTGTTAAACATCTACACTCTGTGTGAAAGCACCCATAAAATTGTACAAGCAAAAAGTGAATCTAGCTGCCCCCAAGTCAAAGTCAGTGACAGATGGAAGGTGCCTCATTTCCAACATCTCCTAAAAGAAATAGAGCTGACACTATATAACTTGACTCACAGAGTCTTAATTACAGGATATAAAATGTTCTGTAAATGAGCAATTATGCATTTTTCCATTTTGTTGGTTATTTTAGTGAATAAAAAGTTTAAAACTAAGCAAATTTTTAGTTAAGGCACAAATTACATTTGCTGAAATAGATTTATTATCTAAAGAGCAACGAATGGCTTTCGAGTCCCATATCCTAAATCCTTTTAGCTCCGTGGACTACCTATATGATCTCAGGGAAGCCTTATCTCAGCACATGAGTTTTTGCAGCTTATAAAATGAAGACTAATACCTGCTGCTGATTAATCCCCCTGATTATGTAGATTTAAAACAGTGATTTGTAAAGAACATTGGGCTTTTGGGAAGCAAATGAAAGATTAAAAACAAACACATGTTTTTACTGTTATTGCTAACAATTCTATGACTATTTTGGTTGATAACTTTCCTCAGTGAGAGATTTATACAGGGGATTGTTACTTGAAAAAATGTTATCCATGCTAAATGGTATTCATTTGTTAAGTTAACCATCAACACAATATTTGATTTTTCCTGTAATTTCTACATTCTTTGAGTTCTGTGGAATTACTGAAGAGAAAAAAACAATTCTCCTTTTTTCATGCTTGGGAATATCTCATTATAAATCCTATTCCACATTTCTCCTTTTAAAATGAAAAGAGAGAGAGAGAGCACTAGCTGACTTGATTCAGTAGATAGAGCATCAGCCAGTGGACTGAAGGGTCCTGGGTTCAATTTCGGTCAAGGGCACGTACCTTGGTTGCAGGTTCTCTGACCCTGGTTGGGGTGCATGTCTTTCTCACATCATTGTTTCTCTCTGTCTCTCCCTCTCCCTTCCACTCTTTCTAAAAAGCAATGGACACTTAGGATGTTTCCAAATCTTAGTTTTGGTAAATTGTGCCACTATGAACATAGGGGTTCATATATCCTTTCTGATTGGTGTTTCTAGTTTCTTGGGATATATTCTTAGAAGTGGGATCACTGGGTCAAATGGGAGTTCAATTTTTAGTTTTTTGAGGAAACTCGATACTGTTCTCCACAGTGGCTGCACCAGTCTGCATTCCCACCAGCAGTGCACGAGGGTTCCTTTTTCTCCGCATCCTCACCAGCACTTGTCCTTTGCTGATTTGTTGATGATAGCCATTCTGACAGGTATGAGATGGTACTGCATTGTCGTTTTGATTTGTATCTCTCCAATGATTAGTGACTTTGAGCATGTTTTCATATGTCTCTTGGCCTTCCTTATGTCTACTTTCGAAAAGTATCTATTTAGGTCCATTGCCCATTAAGTGCCCATCAGCGGATGAGTGGATTAAAAAACTGTAGTATATGCCAAAACCGGGTTGGCTCGGTGGATAGAGCGTCGGCCTGCGGACTGAAGGGTCCTGGGTTGGATTCGGGTCAAGGGCATGTACATTGGTTGCGGGCACATCCCCAGTGGGAGGTGTGCAAGAGGCAGCTGATCGATGTTTCTCTCTCATCGATGTTTCTAGCTCTCTATCCCTCTTCCTTCCTCTGTAAAATATCAATAAAATATATTTTAAAAAAATAAAAAATAAAAAACTGTAGTACATCTACACGATGGAATACTTCTGCAGTAAAAAAAGAAGGAATTCTTACCATTTGCAACAGCATGAATGGAACTGGAGGCTAAGTGAAATAAGCCAGTCAGAAAAAGATAAATATCATATGATCTCACTCATTCATGGAATATAATAAACAACATAAACTGATGAACAAAAACAGATCCAGAGACAGAGAATCATTGATCAGGCATCAAACCTCAGAGGGAAGGTAGGTGAGGGTGGGGGTAAGGGGAAGAAATCAACCAAAGGACTTGTATGCATGCATATAAGCCTAACCAATGGACACAGACACCAGGGGGGGTGAGGGCATGAGTGGGGGGGGGGCAATGGGGCAATAAGGATACATATGTAACACCTTAATCAATAAAGAAAAAAATTTAAAAAAATAAAGCTTCAGGAAAGAAAAGACACATACCAAAAAAAATAAAAAGCAATGGGAAATATCCTCGGGTAAGGATTAACAAACAAAAAGGAGAGAGAGAGAGAGAGAGAGAGAGAGAGAGAGAGAGAGAGAGAGAGAGAGAGAGAGAATGAGAGAGAGAGAAAAGAAAAAGGCTTCTAAAACAAGGGCATATTCTAAATGAGATGATTTAGTCTACAATCATCCATTAATTTTTTTTTAATTTCATTTCCTACACAGGATATGACCTAATACATTCTGATTCTTCAATGACTGGAAGTGGAAGATAGTGTTTTTCGCAGAAGAAAATAAACAAAAGCCTTAAAACCTAATTTATCCAGACAAATAACTTATGTGCAGAGGAAGGTGGTTAGGTGCAGATTTGGAGAGTACCAAATACCAAATAGACTACATTACCCCACCAAGACTGATCATCAGTAGTTGCAACTGCTAAGGCTTTGAAGCTTATTATATGATTGAAGTAAATGACCCTTCTTTTTGCCTTTTTCCTTTTTATTAGTTTGTCACTATGAAGGACAATTAACTGTGCATGTCACAAAACCCTGTACAAGCACGGGTACAGAATTAGCATAAAAAATTCAAGGCATTATAAAATAACTATAATAGTAAAATAGTGGTATGCCATAATTCACACCCACAAATATCTAATATTAACAGTTCAGAAAAGAGCAAATACATTTCATTGTTGGAAAGTCCTGGGTATTTCATGCCATTATTTCATGTGTATATATGAACAAACTCTTAAGAGGAAATGTGGAAGGGAAAATAAGTTAGTAATGACAGAAAATAATAATCAGTTCAGCAAGTGGATCAAGCTGAGCATAAATTTAACTCACTCAATTTTCCCTTTGCCTCCTAACTCTTTTTCTTTTAATTTATATTCACAGACTAAGAAGAGCCCTCAAAAATCATCTCATCAAAGCCACTATGAGATAATATAATCAAGATAATTCCAAGAGTCAGTATCCAGTAATAAAATCTGCTAGTAGGTATCTTCATTGTTTCATCATCTTGACTCATGAAATGGTTTACCACATGTCACCTCGGAGGACTCTCTTTATCCTGTTGGAACTAAGGACACCAGCTCACACTCTCTCTTCCATGATCATTACTTTCTGTTATCTCTCTTGAGGGCTAAATCATGTTCTCTCCCCAGCATTCATGTAGACTGTCTAATAAAGCAGAAAGTCAAGGAGATTAAGCATTTCTTTTGAAATTATACCATCCAAGGTCTAAGGTTAAAGGCCACAGGCTAACTTTTACAGTAGGTCTCCTATAAAAGACCATTTTCCCGTAACTTATAAGGATAAATCTATTATTTTAGGGGAAATATTACTATTTTCTTAGTACTTTAGCCAAAGATGACTTAATCCCTGGTGAGAAGATAAACAAGTGTCTAGATCTTCTGGGTCAGAAGAGACAAAAATCCCAATTGTCACTCTTAGATACTTAACATATTGATGGAAATGATGGTAGCTCAGTGAAGGCTCAATGGTAAGAAAGGACATGGAAGTCCTGAAATTAAACAATCCCTGAAAAAAGAGGATAATTTGCTTATTCAACACAAACCTTATGAAGCCATAAGATTTGAGAGGTCAGGTTGGTATATGATGAAAACTAATTCTGGTGCAATATGAAGTCGAAAGCCTTCAGAATCCAGTCATTTGGCCAAACAATTTACTTTGGAGAAAAAATGTCCCACATGCAGTTCTTAAACTCAGAGAGTTCTAATCTTGGAACTCATGCATGGGACACCGCTGCTACCAGTGTAGAGAGAGAGATCAGAATAAGGACATAGCTTCAGAGGAGGGAAGTCCCCATGAAGTGAGGAGAATTTCTAAACAGGAACATATGTCAGCAAGAAGCAGTGGGAATGAAATAAAATAATTCCCGGTTCCCTTGGAAGCAGGACTATCCACTAAAACCCCATCCTTCTGGGATTGAGTAAATAGCAGTGTTCTTGTATGATTTACAAGAATGAGAGAAAAGACCACAAATGGAAGACAATGAATTTCTTATAAATAGGACATATGGATTTTCAAGGGATTAATCAACTAAATAAGAGATGAGACCATATATGAACCCCACCTAATATGTAGGCTATAACTGCTCCATGTAGACTAGTGCCATCCATATTCCACTCACCCAAACTCAAAATCTTAGGATCATTTGCTATATGAACCCCCCAACTATTTTCTTCTGTTGTATGTGCATACATACTCATACATATAAACATCAACTTTCCAATTCTGACTCCGCAGTTTCAAATCTGTATTTTCTTTTCTATTCCAAAAGACTCACAGAATCCAAGCTCCATTATCTAGCTGGACTACCATAAATATTATCAAATTAGCAATTTTTATACTTTCAATAGGTCTTTTACATAATTCATTTCTCATTTCAATGACTACCTATGAAACATTATTTTATTTGCATATGAATTATTAATATCTATTTAAATATAAGTCAAGAATACACAGAATCTAAATGGCAGCTCTAAATAAAATTTCACTTCTACTGCTTATTGTGAGTAAATTTTTAAAGTTTTAAAAGTCTTAGTTCTGTCAATAATTTTTAAATAATTATTTATTGATTCCTACTATGTGCTAGGCAATGCTTTAAATATGAAATATTAAGTAATGAGTGATACAGACAAGCTTCTTTTCAGGGAGTCTGCATTTTGGTATGACTAAACCTCATCTGAAAATTCACATCTAAAAGGATAACTAGATGGACCTTCTAGGATAGCAGTAAATATTTAATAATAAACACAAAGCATTTCGCATAGTGTCTAACACCAAGTAGCTGACTAATAAAAGCCTAATTTATATTCTCAGTTTTTTTAAAATGACAAGACGTGTGCCTCATAGAGGGAATGCCTTCTTTTCCCCGGGAAGGACTCTAAGTCACCATTACCCATGAGAATATTAAACTGAGAAGGATAGCCCTAATGCAGAGCTCTGGGCCCAACAACACCAAAAACAATGCTCAAAATGCTCAATTAATAAAAATCACATCTAATTCCTAATCTAAGAATTTGCACCAATTATTCACATATTGCTTTTTTGCCCTCTATTCTTATTTTCCCTCAAAATAATTTTTATGAGAAATATCTTTGAAATATTAATATTTTAAGAAATATTATACATGATTACTCCACTTTTCAGCATAAAAAAACATCTAACCCTGCCGAAACCGGTTTGGCTCAGTGGATAGAGCGTCGGCCTGCGGACTGAAAGGTCCCGGGTTCGATTCCGGTCAAGGGCATGTACCTTGGTTGCGGGCACATCCCCAGTGGGAAGTGTGCAGGAGGCAGCTGGTTGATGTTTCTCTCTCATCAATGTTTCTAGCTCTCTATCCCTCTCCCTTCCTCTCTGTAAAATATCAATAAAATATATTTAAAAAAAAAAAAATCTAACCCTAATTTTGATGAATTTTAGAAAAACAAAATGTTACATATATTTTGTACTTCATGCCATTGAACGGTGTAGTTCACTTACACATTATTCTTCAGACTTCACTATTTTCCTCTTATGTCCTTTTCTTATCTGTCACCTCTGTGAGTATACAATAAGTCATATATAAGTATAGACTCATCATCAGTTGTGAGATCGCAAAATTGAACAAGTGTCTGAAGGCAATAAAATAATTACTATTAATACCTATATTTAAATTCTAACATACCAACTTATCGATGATTAACATCCTATATAATAAAGAGGTAATATGCAAATTGACTGTCACTCCAACACACAAGATGGCTGCCCCCATGTGGTCAAACATGGCCACCCCCATGTGGGCACAAGATGGCCACCACAAGATAGATGGCCAGCAGGGGAGGGCAGTTGGGAGGAACCAGGCCTGCAGAGGAGGGCAGCTGGGGTTGATCAGGCCAGCAGGGGAGGGCAGTTAGGGGCGACTGGGCCTGCAGGGGAGGGCAGTTGTGGGGGACCAGGCCTGCAGGGGAGGGCAGTTGTGGGGGACCAGGCCTGCAGGGGAGGGCAGTTGGGGGGGACCAGGCCTGCAGGGGAGGACAGTTAGGGGCAATCGGGCCTACAGGGGAGCAGTTAGGTATCAATCAGCTGGCAGGGGAGTGGTTAAGGGCAATCAGGCAGGCAGGCAGGCAAGCGGTTGGGAGCCAGCAGTCCTAGATTGTGAGAGGGATGTCTCTCAAGGGGTCCTAGATTGGAGAGGGTGCAGGCTGGGCTGAGGGACACCCTCTCCCCCCCCCCCGCCCCCGCACAAATTTCGTGCACCAGGCCTCTAGTAATTTATGAAAGATCTACTGAATTTTGGCTCATTTTTAATTTTTATATTTTGATTACACAATATCATGCTTAAATGTAAAGACCCTTACTTTACAAAACATTCTTTGTGATGATTAGATTGTGATAACACTTGGCAATCATTCATAATTCACTATCATTACTCATAAAAATTTCCACATACTGCCTTCTTTTTTTATTTTAGAATATTTCTGACTTCATAGTGTTAGATTTATTTTCTTTTCATATGACCATCACCTCTTATACTCTGCTTCAAAATATATTAATTATTTTCATATAGGTTATTAATGCTAAAATCTAGTACCTCCAGAATAGAAACAAGATCAATGAGATCCATGTTCACTCTAAATGTGATCTTGCCCTAGCTGGTTTGGCTCAGTGGAAAGAGCTCTGGCTGTGGACCAAGGGGCCCTGGGTCAATTCTGGTCAAGGGCATGTACCTTGGTTGCAGGCTCCTACTTGGCCGGGGCTCCTGCAGGAGGCAACCAACGGATGTGTATTTCTCACCTTAATATTCCCTCTATCTTTTCCTCTCTCTTCCACTCTCTCTAAAAATTAAATTAATTAATTAATTAAAAATCTAAGGAAAAATATCCTCAGGTGAGGATTAACAACAAAAAAAGTGATTTCAAATGTAATGAATCTTTTTCAATGACATAGTATAGTCAGTGAGTTTTTAAAATTTTTAATAGCAAGCTTTTTTATGCTATTAAATTTAACCTCGAAACACAATATAGAAAGAAATAGAGAGAGAAAATAAGGAAGAAGAGGAGGAGAAGAAGTATCAAAATCAAATCAGTATCAGAATAAGAACAACAACAGGAACAACTATTCTGGTTAACAGAGGTTCCTTCCCACTTGACCTCTGTGATTTTAAGGTGATACAAGAAATCTTCAAAGAATCTTCAGAGCTTGATTTCAAGATCACTACTCTTGGTGTGGCTCTAACTCCTGACTTGGAATTACAGTGAAGGGATTCTCAAAGAATCAGAAATTCCAACACCCCAATTATCCAGAGAACAGAGGAATGAAACCCTCTTACTGAGACAAGAAGGTTCCCCACTGGTATAAAATTAGGGCATGCAGACTGAAGGGTCCAGGGTTTGATTCCGGTAAATAAAATTTTTAAAATTATTGTGTATTGCCCTAGAATGTTTGGCTCAGTGAATAGAGCGTCGGTCTGTGGACTGAAGGGTTGGATTCTGGTCAAGGGCACATGCCCGGGTTGCGGGCTCAATAGTTATTGATATACTGGTAGGTTCCCTTAGATAATTAAATAATTCACAGATACTTAACTTGAAACACATTTTTTTGCACTTCTTGGCTAATAAAAGTGAAGTCAAGCCTAGTAAAATATTCCCTCAGTAAGAATAAAAAAAAAAACCTACAAAAATGTTACCAAATTTTTTTTAATCCATAATTTTTGCCATAAACTCAAAAGGAGAAAGCCAGAAAATATATCAAAGATTATCTATGGCATGACTCTAAAACTCTCCACTTTTCCCTAAATTCCTGAGGTCATTCTCAATGACCTCAAAATTGTCATGAATATTCATGAATCACCCTTCCAGACTAATAGGAAGTAAGTGGCTTTTAAGCATGTGGCTACTAGAGATGATTTTCTCTGAAGCACAAGTCACAGAGAGTGAAGGTGAATTAAAGAAATTATTGCAATAATAAAGTGTACCCCACACCATGAAATATTTTATCACTGCCCAATCCAAGCTCTAGCTGCACTACATGAAGTCAATCATGATACAGGAAATTTAACAATATCTAAGAAGAGAAAGTAGAACACATTCTTCTAAGGCTTCACATACTTCCAAAAAGAGCCTCTCTCACTTAACATAACTTTCTAAAATAAATGTTATATTTAACTCCTCATACTATCACTCAGACCTCAAGAAGGAGGGAAAAGGAACCAAAGATAATTTAGGCCACAGAGTATCAGGAAAACAGAGCTGCTTACATGAAAAGGATAAGAAAATAGTATGATTCTGTTAAAAGTTAATCAATGGTAAAAATAAACAGTTGAGCTCGATGTTGAAGTATAACATTGCAATTATAGTATGGTATTAGGATTTATTGAACAATTAATTATAGAAAACCACATATTGCATAATGTTCTGCAAATTAAAATTAACATGAGTCTGTTGCCAGAAAAGTCTTATTGCATACAAATTTTAGAAAAAACATTGTATGTTTAGATTTATTATAAAAAATACAAATAATAATAACATTGGCAGGGTAAATTGCAAAAATATCTTGTGTATTAGTAATAAATCTTAACAAATGCCCTTAGAAATTATTTTTAATTTCTACCTCCCTTTTTAGTTATGATTGACTTATTTAAATGCACCTTTTTACATGAAAGAGAAACTCAAATAGTAACAAAAATAGTAACCTAATAATAATTTGCACAATAAAGTTGAATAGCAGTTGCTCTGGTTAGGGCTGCAACAAATTATTTTAGGAAGCTTTATTATTTAAAATCACTTCCAGTTATGGAAAGATTCAAATCTCAACTAATGAGAACATTCTGTTTATCCATTTTTGCCTGCTTATAAACAGTGATCAAAATTGTATTCAAAAAAGAGGCTGATAACTCTCTGGAGAATGCATATTGGGGAATAAAAGTTAGAATTAAGTAACATTTTCTTGAATGCTTAAGGATTTTGAGAATAGAATAAGAGTTACCATGGGCACAATATTCACAAAAGAGTTTGATAGCTCTCTGGAGATTGCATACAGAGAAATAAACATTTTTATTAAGTAATGTTTTCTTGAATGTTTAAAATTTTTTGAGGACAGAATAAGAATTACCAGGGTATAAAATTTGATATGCATTTTAATAGATTTAAAATAGAACCTAATGATCGTTAAAACGTCTTTAAACATTATTTAGGACTTCTGCTTTCAATCCCGACATGTAAAGAGCTTTTAGGATCCAGCAGGCAGGAATCATTCCAGACATATTTGACATAAATAGTACTATCCAAATAAAAGAGTTTGAGAGAGTGGGCTAGTTAGCATGTTAAGAACTGTGGAGAGGAGTGGGACCTCTAGAAAAGCTGCATGAGTGGTTCATAGGCGAACCTCTCACCTAGAGATATCTAGTAAGCTAGTTAAAATAAGAAAATATGTTTTCAAAGACTCTGGTGATTGATTAAAGGGTTTACAAAATTTGAGAAGCTTGCATTCAACAGAATCAATGGAAATTTGTTAAGAACAATGAGGGGCAATAGCACTTGAGCTAGGGACTGTGACTATCTTTCCATACTTCAGCCTGAAGCAGCACCCATTATTCCACCCCATCTCCCACTATATAGAGAGGATCCTGCCAGGAAGCTGTTGAAGATTATAGTTCCTCATTCATACTTTCTCACAGAAGACCTGCTCCAGTGGTCTAGTTGGCTGAGTAACCAGCTTCACCAAGCTCCTAGTGAAAAGACTTATTCCAGTGGATTCAGCAGTTAGTGAAATCAGCAGATTCTATTTTCCCAATATGAGCTGAGGAAGATTCATACTGAGTGGTGGCAGAAGCTGGACAGCAGCACCAGTTATCAGGCACCTCCAATACACTTCCAGCTCCATAGGAAGGATACATGAAGAGACAAGTTCCCCATTCTTTTGCCATGCACAGCTCCTAGCTTTATAGCCCAGAGGTTCTGCTTAAGAGAAGATCAAAACAGCTTCAAAGTCTTGCAACACTCTACCTACCCCTTCCAAGGGGCCTGACGTCAGTAGGATGAGAATGTAGATAGTTTATGTTCCAGAGCATTATGGTATCTAATGCATTACAGCAATCAGCTAGCAATCAGTGTAAGCTAACATCTGAGTGTGATGCCAACAGAAGCAGGTAGATGAAAGAATGAGACAGCACAAGAGCCTGGCTAGCCTGGCTGGTTTGGCTCAGTTGGATAGAGCGTCGGCATGTAGACTGAAGGGTCCAGGGTTTGATTCCGGTCAAGGGCATATGCCTGGGTTGCAGGCTCAATATCCAGTAGGGGGCATGCAGGAGGCAGCAGATCAATGATTCTCTCTCATCATTGATGTTTCTATCTCTCCCTCTCCCTTCCTCTCTGAAATCAATAACAATATATTTTTTAAAAATAAATAAAAATAAAGAGCCTGGCTAAAACCACAGTCATCCTGGTAGTGCATGCCCAAGTCTGGAATCGCTAAGAGACATCAGAGGCTGCAAACTGTGGAGAAAGACTTTACTGAACAAGTACAACTAAGTCACTAAGCAAATTAACAAGCAAACAAACAAGAACAATGAAAATCCCCAGGTGGAGATCAATATCTAGAGTTGCTTGAAGATGTTATCTAAAATATCAATTTTCTCTAAATAGTAATGAGACATGTAAAGAAATAGAAACACATGACCTATACACAGTGCGGGTGGGAGGGTTGGGGGGGAGCAGTCAGTAGAAACTGCCTTTAAAGGAGTAGGCTTAGCAGTCAAAGATTTGTAAGTAGCTACTATAAGAATGTTCAAATAGCAAAGGAAAATATGTTTAAAGAATTAAAGAAATGGGCAATAATAATCGTAGCAAAGAGAGAAAAGCAATAAAGAAATATAAATTATTTAAAAAATGGAAATTCTGGAATAAAAAATATGACAAATGAAAAATTCACTAGAGATTTAAGAATAGATTTGAGTTGGCAGAAGGAAGAATCAGCTATCTGAAAGATAGATCACTAAAGATTATTCAATTTGAAGACAAAAAGAAAAGTTAATGAAGAAAAATGAGGAGAGCATTGGAGAAATGTAGGAGATCATTATATGGAATAAAACATATAATGAGAGTACAAGAATGAGAGAAGAGAGACAAAGAAGCAGGAAAAACGTTGTAGACTTTGTGACTAAAAACTTCCCAAATTTGACGAAAAACATCAATCTATCAAGTTTAATTTCAAGAAAGAGAGGAAACAATCCACAGAATAGGGTATTATTACAAATCATATATCCAATAATATACTCAGAATATATAAAGAACTCTTGAAACTCAATAATGAAATGATAACCCAACTAAAATATAAAAAAGTGCCTCTTCCGCAAGAAGATAGAAATGGTGATAAGCATATGAAATGAAGCTAAATATTATTAGTCATTAGGAAGATACAAATTAAAACCACAATGAGATACCACTCATACCTGCTAGGATGAATAAAATTTTAAAAAACATATAATAAAGAGTTCTGGCAAGAATGTGGAAAAATTGGAACTTTCATAACTGCTTGAGATAATGTAAAATGTTGAAGTCAATTTGTAAAACAATTTGCGATATCTTCAAAATGTTAAACATAACCTATGAACTAACAATTCTACTCCCAGACATATACTCAAGAGACATGAAAAAAATATGTCCACATTAAAACTTGTACATGAATGTTCAAACAGCATTATTAATAATTGCCAAAAGAAGAAATAACCCAAACAATGAATAACTAATGAATGGATAAGTAAAGTGTAGCATATCAATACAATGGAATATTATTCAGCCATAAAAATGAATGAAGTACTGATACATACTAGATAAGGTTGAACCTTGAAAATATAATGCTAAGTGAAAGGAGTCCATCACAAAGCACACATATTACGTGATTAGACTCATATCAAATGTCCAGGCCAATCAATGGCAATAGTAAGTAGGTTGGTGTTTACCTAGAACTGAGAGTGTGGAGAGGAATGGGGAGTGAATTCTAGTGGATATAGAATTTCTTTGTGGGGTAATAAAAATATTCTAAAATTTGATTAAGGTGAAAGTTCCACTATAATATATTTAATATCCTTATACTATGTAGAAGTATACTTATTACAAGTATATCCATAATATGCTTATGCTGTGACTATACTTAAAACCACTGACTAAAAAGAAAACAGAATGATGGAACCAGTTAGGCAGATATAGCACTTGGCAGAGTTCTGGAGCAACTCCTGAGGCATTGCCCAAGTGGCTCTGGAGACTTCAGTTATAGGTGTGCTGGGATAATAAACTGGGGTGTCAGCGTGGACATATACTACCTCAAGGAGTTTCTCCTCAACAGCTCTTTTTCTGATTTCCTTCAAATTCACCTGATTCCTGCCCTTATTTGTTCGTATATATTTTTTCTCCTTCTTACAATAAGTATAGTGTCCCTCACCTCAGCAAGCAATTATTTATGTTTCTTGTCATTGTTACTGCCCTCAAGCTGCATTATTAGGAATATTGCTTCAATACTACAATGTTTTTTAAAGCAGCTGTGTTGATTGTTCTGGTTGCTATTCTTCCCTAAGTATGAGTTGTAGTGATGTCAGTGGAACATTTCAGGAAATTTTATGTCAATCTTGATATGGTCTGTGCTTGCCAAAGTTTATATGGCCTCTTCCTGTAAGCGAAATCCTTGAATTGTTTTGGAGCTGTATGGCACATTTACACAATCTACTGAAATATCAAGGGACAAATAAGCTTTCTGGAATTGCCTTTATATGCGCGGTACATAATCGGATTGAATATTCCCATTCACATTAGTTTTATACTGATAATCCTATATAACATTCAATGACAAAGAATCTTGAAACATTAAGTGTAATGCCCTTTTGGTG
The DNA here is from genome assembly GCF_963455305.1 of Plecotus auritus. Lineage (NCBI taxonomy): Eukaryota > Metazoa > Chordata > Mammalia > Chiroptera > Vespertilionidae > Plecotus > Plecotus auritus. Next base: position 28,736,497 of record NC_137775.1, on the reverse strand, counting down.
TTCCATCTATACAGAACTAAAACAAGAAGACATAAAAGTTTACTTCTCCCTCTCCCCACACCAAAAAAAAAAAAAAAAACACTAATAGATAGTATGAAAGCAAAAAGCTTCCTTTAAGAAATCAAATATTATCTTTAAGTGTATGAAGCCTAGAATACATAGAGCCATTATAATGCTAATCAAAATATCTCCAATAAAATTTCATGGTGACTATTCCCTTTGACCACCACACTATTTTCTTATTTCACCTCATGACAGACCTGACCTTACCTTTCTTTAACATAAGCATTGGCATGGTTGAGCCATTAATAATAACCCTAACCCTGTCCATGGTTTGGTCCAAAGATAAGGACATAACACAGTTGAGCCAATGGCTTTGTTCAAGAACTTTTCTGCTGGAATGTTAAATAGTCATGAAAAATATTTTCTTCCACCAACTATGATGAGTATATAAAATGTGACCCCAGATAGCAAATAGACCTATCTGACATACATTGGGGAACATTGTCTGAGTTGGAGTTCAGACATGGACCAGTGAAATATTCAGGGGATATAAACACCTAATCATGAGTAATTCCCTTCTCTGTACTAGCACTGTGCAAGATATGTTGAAGGAAGTGGTAAATAAGTGCTGATCTGGCTCCCAAAGAATTCTTCTCCTTATCAGAAATACAAGGAGAACATGAATGTAACAAAAGAGAATATAATTGAGAGCATACCAAAGAGCTTTCCTGTGAGGAAACATAGATTGCTCAGGGTGTGAAAACACTAGTAAGATTGCCATCTCAATAAATAAATTGGCAGTATAAATTTTAAGCTGTACACAATTGTCTATTATATTGATAAATACATCATAATTTGGTTAGTCAACTTCACATTTAGGATATTTTGGTTGCTTTCCTTCTATTACAGGGTTTCTCAACTTCAGCACTATTAACAGTTTGTGCTAGGTAATACTTTGGTGTGGGGGATTGTTTTGTGGATTGTAGGAGGTTTAGCAGCATTGCTGGCATCTCCCCACTAAATATCAATAGCATACATCCTCCCCAAGTTGTGACAAAAATGTCTTTAGTGATTAAGAACCACTGCTCTACAGGGTGGAGCAAATGTAGGTTTACAGTTGTTCCATATGGAAAATAATATAATAATTAATAACACTACAAAATTAAACTATGTGTTTCATGAACTGACAACTATAAACCTACTTTTATCCCATCCTGTATTAAAAGTATATTGTTTTCCTGATTATAATTTTTTTAAAACTACTAATTATAATATACTAGAGGCCCAATGCATGAAATTCATGCATTGGGGGGGGGGGGGGCAAGTCCCTCAGCCTGGCCTGCACCTTCTCCAATCTGGGACCCCTTGGGGGATGTCAGACTGCTGGCTGTCAGACATCCCTCTCACAATCTGGGACTGCTGGCTCCTAACCACTCACCTGCCTGCCTGCCTGATTGCCTACTGCCTCTGCCTGCTGGCCTGATCACCCCTAACTGCTTGCTCCCCTGCCGGCCTGATCACCCTAACCACCTCTGTCTTGGCCCCCGCCACCATGGCTTTGTCTGTAAGGAAGTCAGACGTCTGGAAGATGTCTGGTCGACCAGTCTAATTAGCATATTACTCTTTTATTAGTATAGATGAGAAATATTAAAAATAAAAAAATAAATATGGGAAAACTTAAAATTATCAGCATTTTATTTTATTCCAACAGTCACTTAAAATATTCGGTTACATTTCAGTACATTTATTTTTTGTTTGGCATTAAATTTAAATCATATATTATGATATTTGGCATCCTACAATTTTCATTTAATATACTATATGAGCATTTCCTCACGTCATATTTTTTTAAAGTATAGTTTGAATGGCTATGTATTGTTCAATTGCTTGGTATGGTTCTTTTATTTCTTTATTTCTTCTTCTTTTTTAAGTTAGGGGAACTATTCTGAGCCCAAGTCAAACTTTAGGGGATGGTATAATGAGCTCTTTGTCTGATAAGAAAACGATTCTGAACAAAGGTCTTTTCATCATTTTGTTTAGTAAAGGACATATGGAGTCAAGCAATTGGTCCTGTAGTGATTCAAAACACAATCTTTCAATTTTCTGATTTTTGGTACTATACAGTTTGTTAAAATTTCATGTTAAAATATTTCAACTCCAAGAACACCTAAATTTATATTTAACTGATGGAAGAACCAATACTAGTTTAAAAATAATTATGACATAGATTTTATATATTTACTAGAGGCCCAATGCATGAAATTCATGCAAGAGTAGGCCTTTGCAGCCCTGGCTGCCTCATGGCCCCGCGGCCCTGCCCCCCACCTACTGGTCATTCTGGAAGGTCGTTCCAGAAGGTCGTTCCACCGTCTGGTCTAATTAGCATATTATCTCTTTATTATATAGGATGGTGCTGGACAAATCATTGGATTTACAGATTTCTAAAACAATGTAACCCCACTGTTAAAGTGCTTAAAAGAAATCAGACATGCACAGAAATAACTATAATGTACAATGTAATGAGAACAAGGACCAACAAAGGTATGCCAAATGCAATGGGAATTCAGAAGAAGGATAGACTACAGTTGGAGAGATCAGGATAAACTTGGATGAGGAAGCAGTATTTATGGAACACCTTAAAGGAAAAAAAAGAAACCTGACCTGCCAGGCAAGGTAAGGGAACAGAGTGCATTCCTGGCAGAAGATATGACTTGACCATGAAAGAAGAGTACTGAGTGAATAGACCAGAGGGCAGTGAAAAGGCCAGGAATGCTAGGTGAAGGTGTCTGGGTGAAGAGGAAAGTAGAAAAGCAAGGGAGAAAAGGTAAAGGAAAGGAGAACTTATTTCTTGGCAGGTACTGTGTTTCAGTTTTATTTACGTCATTTCATAAGTCACATCGACCAAGGCACACAGTCACCAGATTTCAAAGGCAGAAATGGCTATGGTAGTGGTGTGATTAACATGGAAGATTTACTCCGATTGTCTTTATTTTTTATTTTTAAATAGATTTTTATTGATTTCAGAAAGCAAGGAAGAGGGAGAAATAGAAACATCAATGATGAGAGAGAATCATTGATCAGATATCTCCTGCATGCCCCCTACTAGGGATCAAGTCTACAACCAGGGTCTGTGCCCTGACTGGGAATCTAACCTTGACCTCCTGGTTCACAGGTCGATGTTCAACCACTGAGCCACTCCAGAAGGCCTCCGATTGTTTCAGAGCCAGAGAGCCTATGCTAGCTTTAAAATGTCATCTATTCTATGACTTACATTTGATCCAAATAAACCTAATGATCCTCTTTCTAAAGCCTTTGATCTTAAGTGAAATCCACCAATTACTTTAAAGCATTCCGGACACCTACTCGGCTGCCCCCCACTTGATTCAGTACATGTATGTATACACAAGTCGACCCACTTTCCTCAACCCACTCCCTGCAATATGGTAAGTGTCCCGAGTGTCAAGAAACTATCTTCATCATCTCTATGGCTTTAATGCCTAGATCAGAGTAAATGTCCCAATATATTCACTGATTCAATAAACAGAATCCAAGCAGGGGTAATGAGACTAAAATTTTCACTCACCCCAAAATTGGTGTCAATCTGCCTCTCTTACAAAGCAACTATAAATACTTGAACTATAAACAGAGGAAATGCCTTTATTCAGTTATTGACTCCACATACTAGTATGTTCCTGGCAGTTCCTGGCTTATTAAAAATACAAAGAAAGCATGTTACATGTGGGAGTGTATGTGTTAAGTTTAAATGGGGGGCTTAAAGTTGGATTGATTTTTGCACTAATAGCATAATTCCCAGGTATTTGTTTTAATAATAAACAGTACTTGAAATGACTGCTGTTCATGAGTAAGTTTATAGCTAATTAGAGAAGCATCTCACTGATGCACGCTAATGAGAGGGAGAGCTATTACTGATCAGAGTGCGAAAGTTTCAAGGGTAATATCATAAAAATGCAGTTTGCTTACTTCTGTAAATATATGCTGTTTACTTTATTTACAACAGTCCATAGATTACTCAAGTGCATAATATGCCAGTATACTGGGTGAAATAAAAATCTCACTAACATGAGCTCTTACTAAAGTGCTCTATCTGCTATTAAACTTTTATTAAGAACTGAGAGAAAAGAATTCTCTTTAGAGTAGGAATTAGAGTGCCTGCTGATGATCACTGAAGTGAATAAGGAAGCGACAATAAGAGGGAGAGCCGTGTTCTCAAGGAAACCCTGACTGATCATGCCCATTGTGCTCTGACCTTGCCCTTACCATTGCCAGAGGTACTTCAGGTCACTTCACATAAATGGAAAACAGAACAGCTAAATGTCTTGGAGTGAGTGCTGCAGTGTGTGAAGATACAAAGGCCACTCTTGGGATGGGTGGCTGAATGCAGGTTTTGTTGTTAGGACAGAAAGCAGCTTCAGAGCCAGAGAGCCAAGTATAACATTCCACAGTGAGATGTGAGCTTTAGAGAAAGCCACGTGGTCCCCACCTTCCATGGGTCTGAGAATAGTGTGCAAGGACAGTGAACGAACAGTGAACAAGTAATGTGAGGGAAGAGTCAGAACTGGACCAGGTACTTAGTGAGGAGCTGGAACCTGGGAAGCGAATGGAAAGATATATCTTTATAACCAAAGTACATAGCCATGTCCTTAACCAAAACAAAGAGGAGATTTCTATAGAGTAATTTTTTTCATTCCAGTGGCTCATTTTCTTTTTACTAGGAATGATCTGACTGAATCAATCAGTCGTTCCAGCTTTCAAAAGATGTGAAGATGTGTTTACGTTTCTTGTTGAAACTTAGGAATAAAAACTTGAAGTAGACATTCAATTAAAATGTTCACTTTTATATGCAATACTCATATCTAAGCATTTCTTACATATCATATGTCAAAAACAGCACAATTGCTGAAAATCGAGTCCATCTAAGAAGGTATCAGCTCAGCCCCAAAGCAATGGCCTAGAAGGCCAGGCCATACAGAGCAAAGAGCACAAATCTTGAAGTAGAGGCCTCCTGAACTTAAGCTCTGACATTGTCACCAATAGGCTGTGTTATTTTCATCAGTTATCAAGCTCTCTATCCTGCTAATTCCTTATCTATATCTTTTGGATACTAAGCTGGATAGCTAGGTATTGCTTCTCTTTGCCCATTTTGACTGGTATAGCAAAATGCCATAGACTGGGAGGCATGATTTATAATTTTTGTTGACAAAGATTTATTTCTCATGGTTCTGGAGATCAGAAATCTAAGATCAAGGTGCTGTCAGATTCAGTGTCTGGTCAAGGGCCTGATTCCTCTTTGATGGCTGCTTTCTCACTGTAACCTCACAAGGTAGAGGGGTCAGAAGGTTTTCTGGGGCTTCTTTTATAAGGGCACCAATTCTCATTCATGAGGGCTCTAATACTGACCTAATCACCTCCAGCATAAAGAAATAGGGGATAGTAGCATGAATGGAGAATACTCTAAGATACCTACCCCCTATCCCTTATGACTGTCGTTATTCATTTGTCCACATGCTATCATCATCCAGTATTGTGTTACTATTATTACCTTTCACAGTTATTGGATGAATTTAGAATGAGAAAAAGAAAATACTTGTTTTGCCTTTATTTATTTCTTCTTCAATGTTCTATCTTTCTTTATGTAATAAAAATTTCTGATCATATCATTTACTTTCCTTCTTCATGAAGAATTACTTTTAACATTTCTTGCAGGGCACAATCTGTTGTGATAAAATCCCTCAATTTTGTTTGCCTGAGAAAGCCTTTATCTTTCCTTAATTTGGAAGGTTAATTTTTCTGGGAGTAGAATTCTAGATGGGTAGAATTTTTTCCTTTCCACTATTTAAATAATTCAATCCATTATTTTCCTGCTTGCATGATCTGATGAAAACACCTTGTTCCATTATATGTAAGGTGTCTCCTGCCCCAAGATTATTTCAAAATTTTGTGTTTAGTTTTGACAGTTTAAATATAATGTGTGCTATGCCAGCATGGCCAAAGATGAACCTGAGGAGGGGCGGTGAAGGATTAAAGAAGACAGACAAGAGAATACAGCTGGGGCTCGGTAGATCTCCAGTGCCTGGATGAGGACACAGAAAGACCCAGCCTGTAAGCCAAAGCTTTATTTTATAGTCAGATCAAAAACAAGGGTAGTGGTCAACATGTTTATAATGTTCTTATGAGTTTCACCTTGTTTTGGCAGCACTTGCTGCACCTCCCACAGCTCATTAGCTATCTAGGAAGGAAGTAGGGAGGGATATAAGGTTAAGCTTAATTATGCTAAGAGGGCTCTGCCCTCCAAACTAGGACTTGTTTGTGGCCCTGCCACAGGTCAATCCGAGGCTTGACCCTATAGCCACTCCCTACAATAATGTGCCTATATGTAGAAGTGTGGTTATTTGTCCTGTGTGATGCTTTCTGAACTTCCTGGGCTTATGGTTTGGTGTATGTCAGTTATTTTGGAAAATTCTCAGCCATTCTTATATGAAATATTTCTTCTGTTCCTTTTTCTGTTTCTTCTAATTCTTATATTTAAGTTATATATTAATTATTATATTACATGTATTATATATATTGCAACTTTTGAAAGTGTCCCAGTTTTTGGATACTCTCTTTTTTTTTTTTTCTTTTTTCTTTTTTTTTTTAATATATTTTATTGATATTTTACAGAGAGGAAGGGAGAGGGATAGAGAGCTAGAAACATCGATGAGAGAGAAACATCGATCAGCTGCCTCCTGCACACCTCCCACTGGGGATGTGCCCGCAACCAAGGTACATGCCCTTGACCGGAATCGAACCCGGGACCCTTCAGTCCGCAGGCCGACGCTCTATCCACTGAGCCAAACTGGTTTCGGCTGGATACTCTCTTTTAAAAAAAAAAAAAAATTGTTTTCTGTTTAAATTTCATTTGGGAAGTTTCTAACATCCTCTCTTCAAGCTCACTGATTTTTGTCTTATCTACAGATGAGTGCATCAAAGGCATTCTTCATTTCTGTTACAGTGTGTGTTTTTACTTTTAACACCTATTTTTTATTCTTTCTTAGCATTTTCCAATATTTTCTTTTATTAACCACCTGACCTTGCATGTTGTCTACTCTTTCAATTAACATCCTTATCTTATTAATCATAGTTATCTTATAATCCTGTCTGATAATTCTAAAATCTATGTCTGAATCATTTCCTTCTCTCATAGCAATTATTGTACTGCTTGAGTAACCTGACATACAGTACTGACCCCATTTCTCTACCCTCGGTTTACTTCTTTGTAAAATTAGATTAAGAATAGTACTCACCTCTAATACTTTTGTGAGGCCAAAATCAGAGAAGGCATGTGAAAGGATCTTAACACAGGAGCTTGCACCCAGGAAGCACTTGCTTAGCATTAGCTATTACTATTATTGATGAAATAATTGATTTTTCATACCTGCCAGTCCCACCAGACTCTGTACTCTTGAAGTGCCCAGCATGGTATCTGTTAAACAGAAAATGCTCAGTAAATATTTGTGGAACAAATATTGAATGTAAGTATAAATTCTAGTATTTTTTTCTTTCCCTAGATATGCTTCTCATAACATGACAGAAATAAATCCCCAGCTGGTTGGTTTAATTCAGTGATCAGAATTCACTACAATATCACCATTGCTTGCTCTCTTACTGAACTCTTCTCCACCTCAGACCTCGAAAGAAAGTGCATTTCATCTATCATCTTAGAATCCATGCCCTCTATTCCACTGCACAAAAGAAATCTAAACTGCAGAGTATATTTTTTCCTAGCCAAAGCATCTTTTGAAAGTCAAAACTCTCCTTGTACTGAATTTCTAGTTTTATGTTCAATGAGAATTCTCAACTTGCCAATAGAAAGAAATTTTTTTTTTTCTTAATGTTGGATAGTCTTCAGAATTAAGATGAATAAATTGCAGCTGTGAGATGTCTCGTTAATCTGGAATCATAAAATTTGCAAAGCAGAAAAAATTATTTAACCACACAGGATTAATTCAATAAAGTCATTGAATTTCAAGCTGAAAAGATAGACATATCATGCATAATCTGAATGTTAAATTTCTTACCTTGAAGACACCCAAGCAATGATTACATTCAAAGTCACTGTTTCTTTTATTGTTCCATGCTCCCTATCCTCTTGAACTATGGGTGATAGTAAGCCTAGATTCTAATCATTCTATTTCCTGTTCATTTTTTAAATACCAGCATAAACATAATTCCTCTAGGAAATGTCTGGTTCATGTGCGCAAACACACACAACACACTCACTCACACACACACACACACACACACACACACACACCAGATTTGGTGCTTCTCCTATGCGCTCCCATGGCACCTGTTTCATTTTTATCAATACACTTATTACATTTATTTCCATTTTTTTAATTTTTTTTAAAAAATATTTTTATTGATTTCAGAGAGGAAGGGAAAGGGGAAAAGGGATAGAAACACCAATGATGAGAGAGAATCATTGATAGGCTGCCTCCTGCATGCTAGGGATCAAGCCTACAATCCAGGCATGTGCCCTGACTGGGAATATAAAACGTGACCTCTTGATCCATAGGTCAACGCTCAACCACTGAGCCATGCCAGCTGGGCTCCATTTTATTTTTAATTGTTCATCTTATCTGCTAGAGTTTAAACTCCATGTTTAAATAACCATGTCTATCTGGTTCTTTATCGTATTTCTAGTTCTAACTATAATAAGAATGCTTAATTCAACACTGAATGAATGAATGGATGAATGAATGAATCAGTGGATGAAAAAAAAATTTTAATTAAAAAAAAAGTTTTATTTATTTTTATAATGTATTGGCTTCAGGTTTACAGTTTAGTGGTTAGAAGATCATATACTTTATAAAGTGTACCCCTCAATATTTCCAGTACCCTAACTGGCACCATAGTTATCACAACATTATTCACTATAATTTCTGTTTCCTTACTTCTATGTGACTATTTTGTAGCTACCAATTTGGGCTTCTTAGTCCAGTCACCTCTTTTAATTTAAAATAATTTTTAAAATTGTAATAAAGCTGAATACCTGGCATTAAATATGTATATAACTTTGGAGTTAACTTAAAAATGATTTCATAAAAGTGGGTACTTGTGTTTTTCTTCACACATTAAATGATCTGAAAGATAAACATGCATAAATATAGCCAAGGATTTGCTATTTCACCTCTATTTCCAATCTCCCACATTGCCAATTTATTTTAGACACTTGGTCTGGATTGCAGAACAATATTTGCTATCCACCTTTTCTTTCACTGAGGTAATTCTACAAACTGGTAGGATAGAAAGATGCTATCATTTGAAAAATTGCTGTGACACAGATTAGCTATTTCCTTTTGTTATCCCCACCCTGTGAACACAAATTTAGAAAGAATTTATTTCCAGAATATGTTTTATCCTTAAGAATCAAAGAAAAATGGAGAAGTTATTTCTCTAAAATATTTAAAAATAGGAATATCATCCAAAATGTTCTCAATAAGCAACACTATGTTAACATGTAGTGTCTTGTATTAGGAATACTGTGATTGAGACTGGTTTTCATACATGCGTGGGTGGGAAAAAAAAACCTGCTTTAAGGTTCTCATGCTGAATGAGCTGTGTATGATTGAAAAATCTTCCAAAGCTTACTATGATTTGTGGTTCTTTTTCTTCTTGGCTCTCTCATATCCTCATATATTGGTTGAAATAGTTAACCACATCCCAATATGTCACCCTCCAGTGCAGTCTAATATTTGTATATAAACAATAAGCATTACACTGCTGGTGGTATCATAGAAGAAACCTTTCCTGCAACTCAATAGCCATCATGACAAAATAAAGCTCTGGGCATCTGTATATCTTTCCTCCAAACTAAAAACTCCAAAATGTTGAAAGAGTGAGTTAGTCAAAAGTTCCTCCAGTTTCTGATATATTTCTACAAGCATTTATTATACTACAAAGCAATTATTCACATATGGACTGATTTTCCTGGTGAATTAGAGCTCCTTGCATATACATTGTAGTCTGTATCTTCTCTGTCTACATATCCCATTTTACAACAATGTTCAGAACAAACCACATTTGCAAGAAATGCTTATTGAATGAATATAGATTATAATCCTAATAATGCCTAAGTACTATACTAATTTGATAATAATAAATTACAATTAGTTTCTCTTGTGGTTAATTGTAGCTGCAATGTAATATTTCCATATGATCAATTACCTTTCATCTTCCATTTTGCATGGTCTTTCTTCTGGAACTGCCTACCGGTCATATGCTGTCATTCACCTAGTATAAGATAATTAGGTATGTGACACCAAGAAAAATTCACTAAATCTGCTAATTCCAATGATCCCTTTTTAGGGTGTAAGTTGAAAATAATTTCATGATAAAATTAAGATGTTTTGCCCAATGGAGTAACAATTTTTTCTGAAAATCTTACAAAACGATTGAAGAAAGTAAGATAGCATGAATCTCTTCAGCAGAAAAGAAGTAAAACGCTAAGCAAAATCAAAGATTCATTTTTTTCTCATCTTGATCAAACTACTCTCTACTTGAAGAGAATTAATATCTTATATTTTTTCACTTCTTTCACCGCAGCCATGAGCTGCATAGATACCTCTTGTTCATTGGAAAGAACAAAGAAGTAAATGCTGTTCTCTCTCTAATTTTCTTTCTTTGCCTTTTCTAATTATTCCTATGTGAAATTATCACCTTTAGACTTCTTTTATTATAGCCTATATAATAAAAAGGTAATATGCAAATTGACCCTCATGCCCTCATGTCACAAGATTGCTGCCCTACATTGTCACAAGATGGCCGCCCCCATGTCATCACAAGATGGCCACCCCATGTTGTCACAAGATGGCCGCCCCCACGTTATCACAAGATGGCCGCTCCCACATCATCACAAGATGACCGCCCCCACATTGTCACAAGATGGCTGGCAGGGGAGGGCAGTTGGGGGCAATCAGGCCTGTAGGGGAGGGCAGTTGAGGGTGACCAGGCCGGGAGGGGAGGGCAGTTGGGGGGGACCAGGCCTGCATGGGAGGGCAGTTGGGAGTGACCAGGCCTGCAGGGGATGGAAGTTGGGGCTGATCAGAGCAGCAGGGGAGAAGTTAGGTGTCAATCAGGCTGGCAGGGGAGCAGTTAGGGGGTTATCAGGCCAGCAGACAGGTGAGTGGTTAGGAGCCAGCAGTCCGGATTGCGAGAGGGATGTCTGACTGCTGGTTTAACTGGCAGTCGGACATCCCCTGAGGGGTCCCAGATTGCAGAGGGTGCAGGCTGGGCTGAGAGACAACCCCCACCAGTGCACGAATTTCGTGCACTGGGCCTCTAGTATATATAAAAGCCTAAGCGACTGTTATGACTGGTCAACCAAATGACCTGTCAACTGGTCACTATGATGTGCACTAACCACCAGGGAGCAGATGCTCAACACAGGAGCTGACCCCTGGTGGTCAGTGTGCTCCCACAGCCAACCTCCTGCGGCTGGCCAACCTCCCGCAGTCCCTCTCCCTGGTCAACTGGCCCCGATGGGTCCCGATTGGGACTGGGCGAGATGGCACCAATCGCCAGCCAGGCCGAGGGACTCCACCCGTGCACAGGCCTCTAGTACCTTTATAATATCTCCCTTATCAATTGCATGAATTAAGCTCTAGTGCTCTTGCAATAGCCAATTAAATCACTAGTCCTGACCCTTTACCTAAAACCCAGCACCACATTTCTATGTATCTGATCAGCACCACCTTCTGTAGTCCTTCTGGAAATTCAAGTTTATTATACCCATAATGGCACTCATCATTTTCCTCTGAAGTCTTCTCTTCCTATCATGTTCTTAAATTCAGTGTTTGATACCATCATTTGACCCATCAGCAAACTTTACAATAGGGCATTTCTCTTTTTTACTCAAATTGCAAGTTGAATAAGTTTTCAACTTGTCATTGAGCTAGTGTAGTAACTTATCCCTCTTCCCCCTCAATTTTATCCCACCTTTACTTCTCTAGTTGAGGCTTCCTTATTCCACCTATCTACTACCTATCTACCTATCATATATTTTATACATCACCAATTATTTTCTATTCCATCAGTAAAACTACCTGGGGGGGCGGGTGGGTGATTCTAAGAAGACGGTATACTGAGTATGATTTGTTGCCTTTGGCAGACAGAGTTAGACTCACTAAATCTAATTAATTGATTTACTGGGTTGACAGGAAGGCTACATGCCTCAGCCTAGGCAGGGTTAAGTTAAAGACACATGAGTAATTTCTGGCCAATGAAATATAAGTCATTATGATGCATGTGACTTCCAGATTGGCCTAAAAATCTCTTATACAATCATCTACTCTTTTTGCCTTCCATGTTTGGTGGTTGACACAGAAGAAAAGATCTCAGGTCTCTCAATGACTGTATTGCACAAAGCTCCCACAGTCCCTGGTGACCACATAAAGTTTCATATAAATGAGAAATACACTTATTGTGCTATACTTGTAAGATATGGCATTTAGGACTGTTTTCAAGCATTTGCCTACCCTGATACTCCATTCCTCCACCCCCATTCCCAATACAAAGACTACTTTGTAGCTAAATGTCTGTTGGGCAGAAGGACTGCTGGATGTCAGTGAGAATTTGGGCACTATATATGCCTCAACAGAGAGAACTTGTACAGGCCTTTCTCTCTCGTAAGTTGGGAAATGCTCAGGAGACCAGCAGGAGAAAGTGTCAAGGTAAGAATAAGATTCTGATAAATCATTCTGATAAATCATCTTGACCCTGAGAGATGCAAAGGTAACTGGTGGAGGAAGTCAACATCAACAAACATTCCTGGACCCAATGACAGGGACTGAATACACCCACAGTGCTTAAAGCTGGAAGAGTGTAAGGAAACCTGGGAGCAGAGAGACATTTCATGGTGGCTCTTAAGAAAACTGGCATTCTGATGGCAACTGTACCTCCAACCCAAAAGAGTAGAGACTGCTGTGCCTTTCAATATGCTAAGAACTAAGTCACTTGGGGAACACAGTCAACTAGACCTGCTCCCTCAGAGGAACATAACCACCCACCTAAGAGAGCACAGCAGCTATAAATAGGAAACTAGGTTAAAAGAAACCAAGCCCATGGTTCATATATTATAGCTGCTGGGACAGATGTACAGGGCCACTGCGTAAAGTTATTCAGGTTGCTCACTGCACAAGACACCTAATTAGTAGAGCACATAGGACCTGAAATCCAGTCCCAATGTGTTTGCTAGGCAATGCAATCAATTAGGGCCACACACACCCAGAGGAAAGTATACTTTTTTAATTAACAGAAAAAGCACTCTGCTAGACAAGTTATGTACCCATGAAACTGAGCCACCTGGAGGAAGTGTCCTTTTAACTAAGTTATAAAAAGGCACTTTTTTTGAACTAATGGGCCTCTCTGTGGAATGGCAGTGGTCCTTAAGTTAGATGGCAATTTAATAAACAACACCAAATAAAGGATAACAACATTGCCCTAATTTATAGTGCAGTACACACACACACACACACACACACACACACACACACGATTCTGGAGTAATATTATGACTTCCGAACTCAATATATTTTATATTTAAATATGCCACTGACTCTTATAAAGCAGTGACCTGAAATATTGAGTATAAGAAATACCTCAAAACACATAGCTTATATACAAGAGAACACATGACTCCCAAAACACTACACTTAGAGGATACATACTGAAGAAATAAAATTCAAAGGAGTCCATTTTATTCACTATTCAACAAATAATTTTTTATTACTTGTTATATATGAGGAACTTTCCTAAGACTTTGGAATAAATCAGTAGACAAAAACAAACAAATAATTCTTGGATCTTGGGTGTTATATGCTAGTGAGAAGAAACATACATGGAACAGTTGAAAAATAATGTATATAGTATTGTTAGTAGGGATGAATTAGGGGATTACATAATATTGGAGAATTCAAACTGACAGCTCCTTCTCTTCTGCTTCTTACATTCTTACATGCCATTCCTGAATAAGTTAATTTAAATTCATTACAATAGGGCATTTGTAATGAATAGGTAGAGCTGAGCAAGGAAATTAGATGTGCACAGGAGAGGGGAGTATACTAGTATATCTAAAAGTAATAAGCACATTTAGGATATAATCTTGGTCTCTAAGTACCTTTCTCCACTATAATGAACCAGAGGTTCTCAAAGAAATGGCTAGACCAGGCTGAGTCAAAGAAAAATAAAAACTATGCCTGAAATATCTTATTGGAAGAAAAATAAAAACTAAACAAATCCTCGAAGAACAATGAGTACTCAAAAAGGTATAAAGAAGTGAGTAGAAAAATGTTCTCACTAGCCAAAAATTAGACAATTTAAGCATCAAAATAAACAATGTTAATCAACAAATATAACCAATTCTATAAAACAGCAAATATTGAGTTCATATAAGTATAAATAAAGTGTAAAGTATTGATTAGAAAGAGGTCTTAAATTATCTCCTCAAAAAATACTTATCCTATATTATAAAAGGGAACTACCGGTTGCTATGATGCACACTGACCACCAGGGGGCAGACGCTCAATGCAGGAGCTGTCCCCTGGTGGTCAGTGCGCTCCCACAGGGGGAGTGCCGCTCAGCCAGAAGCCCTGAGCCAGGCTCACGGCTGGTGAGCAGAGCAGCGGTGGCTGGAGCCTCTCCTACCTCCACGGCAGCACTAAGGATGTCTGACTACCGGCTTAGGCCCACTCCAATCCCCTGAGGGCTCCCGGGCTGCGAGAGGGCACAGGCCTGGCTGAGGGACCCCCCTGAGTGCATGAATTTCGTTCACCAGGCCTCTAGTTAATTATAAAGAGAAAATATTAGCTGCCCAGTGAAGGAGCATGTCAAACACCAAGTGATCGACATTAACATCAGAAGGAGACAAAGCTCAGCTGTGTCCACATGACAGAATCCAATAAAAATAATATCACTACTGTGTCATTGCTTCAAGAGTCTTAACTATAATTTAATTACAAAAAAAATCAGATAAACTAAACTGAGGGACATTTTACAAAATTAATGGCCTATCTTCTTCAAAATTGTCAAGATCCTAAAAGTAAAAATAAAAAAAAAGAAAGATATGTAACTGATTCTGATTGAAGGAGATTGAAGGACACATGACAATAAATAGTTGTTATTCTGAACTGTATCTTTTCACAATAAAAGTCATATTGGGACATTAGAGAACATTGAATGAAGTTTGAAGGTTCAATGCTAGTAATGCATTTATGGTAATTTGTTGATTTTGATCATTGCATAGTGACTACATAGGAGATGTCTTATGTAATAAATAGTCATTTAAGTTTTTGGAAATAACCCTAGCTGGTTTTGCTCAGTGGATAGAGCGTCAGCCAGTGGACTGAGTGGTCCCAGGTTAGATTTCAGTCAAGGGCACATGACTGGGTTGCGGGCCTGAATCCCAGAAGGGGGCATGCAGAGGCAGCTGAAAATGATTCTCTCTCATCATCAATGTTTCTCTCTCCCTCTCCATTCCTCTCTGAAATCAATAAAAATATATTTTAAAAAAATGTATTTGGAAATAATATAGCATAATGTCAGCAATTCAAATGATTAAAAAAATAAGATATTTGTGCTCTAATTTCAACTTTCTATATATTTAAGTTTTTTTCAAAAGAGAACAATTTTAAAAACTAAAAAATTATGAAAGTGAAAATTTACAATATAAATTTAATTAAAGGTATTAAAGATATACATAAAATACCATAGTAGTTTTACATTTAACTGTATTAATCTCTGTGATATTTTTCTACCTAATTTTGCTTCATATTCTTAGACTACCTCCTCACCTAACAATTCCTTATATAATTTTAATAGAATACAAACATAAATTTATCTTCTAATAATATTGATACTTTTGTTAAAAATAATTGAGAGTAAAGTTTCTTTCAAAACTTGATATAAATAATTAGCACCCATTGTCAAAATTTTTTGACAAGAAATCTTTGATACTTTATGCTACAGTGTTTTATTTTGGGGAGTGAATTTTGGCTTTCTGTTACATTTGAATTTTGGTATAATCAATAATTTTGAGAAAATATATGCAAAAAATCTGAAATTAAGACATACAGAGGGACATTTTATTATTTTAAATATATTTTTATTGATTTCAGAGATGAAGGGAGAGGGAGAGTTAAAAACATCAATGATGAGGGAGAGTCATTGATACGCTGCCTCCTGCATGCCCCGTACTGGGAATGGAGCCAGCAACTCAGGTATGTGCCTTGTCTCAGTCTGCAGGCTGATGCTCTATCCACTGAGCCAAATTGATGAGGGCCAAAAGAACATTTTAAATACATTTTGAATTTACTACAATATTTACAAAAATATGTAATCAAATTACTTACTACATTGACTCATTAATAGAGATATGTGAGATTTGGGTCACTTGGAAATATTTTAACTTCATTCCAGTTGACTGTGTTGGTGACACTTGCATTCCATTTTATCCAGATCCACCAGACTTCAACAAAACAAGATATCCTATCTAATAAAATAGTAATATGCAAATTGACCATCACTCCAACACACAAGATGGCTGCTCCCATGTGGACACAAGATGGCCACCACAAGATGGCAGGCAAGGGCGGGCAGTAGTGGGCGATCAGGCCAGCAGGGGAGGGCAGGTGAGAGGGACCAGGCCTGCAAGGGAGGGCATTTGGGGGGGGACCAGGCCTGCAGGGGAGGGCAGTTGGGGGGGGGGGCAGGCCGGCAGGGGAGGGGAGTTAGGGGAGACCAGGCTGGCAAGGGAGAGGTGTTAGGGGAGACCAGGCCTGCAAGGGAGGGCAGTTGGGGGCAACCAGGCTGGCAAGAGAGGGCAGTTAGAGGTGACCGGGCCAGCAGGGCAGGGCAGTTGGGGGGCGACCAGGCCTGCAGGGGAGGACAGTTAGGGGTGACTAGGTCAGCAGGGGAGGGAAGTTAGGGGTCACCAGGCTGGCAGGGGAGGGAAGTTAGGGGCAATCGGACCGGCAAGGGAGCAGTTAGGTGTCGATCAGGCTGGCAGGGGAGTGGTTAGGGGCAACCAGGCAGGCAGGCAGGTGAGCAGTTGGGAGCCAGCAGTCTTGGATTGTAAGAGGGGTGTCTGACTGCCTGTTTAGGCCCGATCCCACCAGGATCGGGCCTAAATAGGCAGTCGGACATCCCTCGAAGGGTCCCAGATTGGAGAGGGTGCAGGCTGGGCTGAGGGACACTGCCATCCTTGTGCATGAATTTCATGCACTGGGCCTCTAGTGTTATATAAGCTAAAATATAATATAAAACATTGCAATGGCTATATACCCATTTTCTCACACAAACACACTATTCTTTGTAGCTCCACTATAGATTTATGTACCAAAATACAGGAATTAATAAATTGTATTTTGTGTAATTCCCAACAGGAAATAAAAGATTGCTTTATCAAGTATACTGCTCTGCTTCTAACCAAAACAACACTTCAGTTATTCCTAGGTGTTCAGGAGAAACAATTATATTTACAATTACACTTATGATTTAACCCAAATGATGATGGAAAGCAATTCCCACAGGCCAGCTCCTTGCTCTGAGGTCTTAAACATGGCTTTCCTCTCCTTGCCAACATTACACCAGTAACAGCTGTTGAAGGACACATTCATATTATAGCATGAACTATGAACCTACAACTTTGGATCACAATGATAAATAGCAGCTAATTTTATACCAGGATGGCCATCAATAATAAAACAGAAATGAAACTGACTACAAACCCCATAGATATATCTCATGAATCTCAAATTAAATGTGTCCAACTAAAATTTCCATTGGGCTGATTCCTCTACTCCATGTCATTCTAGTACCACTGAAATTGTGGATAATTTTGATGGGAGGAAAATCTTTGAGAAATGTCTACAATGCCCCTGGTGCATTGATAGATGGACATATAGGTAGGTAGGTAGTAGGTAAATAGATGATAGATAGATAGATAGATAGATAGATAGATAGATAGATGATAGATAGATGATAGATAAAAGATAGATAGATAACTGAGATCTTAAGTTAGAATAAGATAAAAAGGAAAGGGCAGAGTAATAACAATAAACTACTGGGGTTGATAATATATGTATGCAGTAATAAAGATTTATGTAATAGAACCATGAGAATACCCTGGATGGAAAATTTTAGTGATATCCAAAAATCACCACCAATTCTAGCTCAGTAAGACACAGGAGTTAAACAGTAGGGTTCAGAGTACCAGGGGAGAGGGACCTATTGGAGATATTCTACTAAAACTGATGAGAACATCTAATTATATTCTTATACAAACTATTTCAGTGAATAGAAAAATAAGAAATAGTTCTCAAATCATTTCATAGAAGCATAATAAATATGATATAAATATTAATAATAGAAAGTAACAGAGAAGAAAATTATAGTTCATTCCCTTACTCATGAACACAGAATCATAAAAACTTAAACTAATTTAAACAGAAATAATGTATCAATTTATTTTTAAAATGCATCATGACTAAGATGGGTTTATCCAATGAATATAAAATGCTTTATATATAAGAATGTCAACATAATTCACCACACTAGTAGATTAAAGGAGAAAAACTATTATCTCACCAGATATATTAAAATCACTTGTTTAAAAAATCAGCACCTACTTATGATTAACGATCGTAGGAAACTACAAATGGAAACAAAGCAATGTAATAAAGTATATCTATTAAAAGTTAATTGATAAAAACATACATAAAGAAGAGTTCTCAGAAAATTGTTTTTAAAATCAGGATTAAAACAGACATTATATATAGAAAAGATTAGTGGTTAAGGAAGTGGGGGAAGAGGGAGGAAAGTAGGGAAACAATAAAAGAGCAAGATGAGAGATACTTGGCTTGAAGAATATGTTTCTTATCTGGACTGTGCCAATGACAATATCCTGGTTGTGATATTGTACTAAGGTTTTACAAAATGTTACCATTGGGATTAGAAACTGACAAAAAGGTAAACAGTTCTGTCCATATTATTTTTACAATTGCATGTGAATTTGCAAGTATTTCAAAATAAGAGGTTTAATTTAAAAATAAAATAATAATAATTTAGTGAATCATTATCAGTACTATCCTAGATTTTCTACGAGAATCTCTCTGATGAAGTCAGATTAAATAACGGCATAAAAATAAATAAGAATTTAGAAAAGAAATAATAAAACTGCCATTACTTGATGATGGCTACAGAAAAATAACACAAATTCACAAGGGTTGAAGAACATTAATGAATAGAAGATAAATTTATAAAGTTGTACTCCCAAGTAGTACATGTTAGAAAATATAATATTTACAATAGAACACAAATAGACCATATTGAAGTAATCTAATTAAAATATAAAAGTATTATATACTTCAATACTCATACATATTGAAAGATGAACAAACCTATAGAGAAATAAACTATGCTCATAGGTATATAGACCCAATTAATTTAAAAAATATCAGTTTTCTCCCAAATTATCTATACATTCAATGCTATTTCAATCAAATTCCAAATAAGTTTTTGACTAAAGATTGAAAAATCAATTCCAAATTTTATGTAAAAAAAGGCCAAGAATAATTTTAACTGTTTTAAACATCAGTGAGGTGATTTCAAAACTTATTTTATAGTTGTAGTAGTTATGAATATAAGCCTTTTATAGGATAATATACTGAAACATAACCACATATGAAAGTAAATTTAGTTTATAGCAGAGATGATATTGCAGATTAGGATATTTATACAATAAATGTTACTGGGGGAAATGGTTATTCACAGTGGGGGAAATAGAACATAAAACTATGCCCCTACCTCACACCATACACAAAAATCAACTCTAAATAAAATATGTTTTTAAAAGTAAACCTTTAAACCTTTAGAAAATAATAAAGAATATATATTTATGACATTGTGGCATGGAAGATATTTTTTAACCAACTCCCCAAAAACAGAATTCATAAAGAAAGAGTTGGAAAAATATATCTACTGTGAAAAATGAAAACTATCACACTTCAAAAGACACTTAAAACATGAGAATATACTTTATAGGTCAAAACTAATTGATATCCAATATAGAAATTAATACAAATATGAAAGAAATTTCATTAAAAGTAGGACAAATAATACAGCGATTCACAGAAGAGGACTCCCACAAAACCAATAAATGTAGAGAAGATGCTCAACCACCTTAGTAATAAAAAAAATACAATTTAAAATGACAAGGTATTATTTCTTATATAATTATATTGGCAAAATTTTGAACATCAGACAACGTCAAGATATGGTGAGTACTTAGAACAAGAAGAATTCACAGTTGGTGGTAGTGTACATATGTTCAACTATTTTGGGAATAATTGACTATATATAGGAAAATTGAAAAAACTCATCCGTCTGGGTGGCGAAAGTCAGAATGTTCTAATAGTGAATAAGACTAAAGACAGAGGCATTTCATACATTAGTGAACACATTCCACAGCCCGTGTGGAGAATCACTTGGAAACAGCTATACCATCACAAAGGCACAGGCCTTGTGAGCAATTCGACTCCTAGGAATTGGGCCTAAGGACATGCGAAAGGGCATCTGTCCAGGCTTTCCGTGCAGCACTATTATAACAAAAGATTCCTATGGTGGATTTTCAAGTTGTCCATCAATAGAGCACATGCACACCATGGAATACTATACACCTTTAAAAAAGGAAAAGTCTCCATGTGTAAGATTCTCCAACATATTCCAGTGAGCAAGAGCCGGGTGGAGTGCAGGACACGTAAGATACTACTATTTGAGTAAGAAACAGGGAGCGAAAGTGCATGTACATACTTAGGTTTGTTCATATAAACCCTAGGAAGCTAAGGGCACACAGAAGCTAATCACAGCTCCCACCCTTCACATGTAAAGAGCGCCAAGAGATCAACAAGAAAATAACTTCCACCTGAACAGACTGCCGCTGACTCCCTAGACCAGTGGTCGGCAAACTGTGGCTTGCAAGCCACATGCGGCTCTTTGGCCCCTTGAGTGTGGCTCTTCCACAAAATACCACGGCCTGGGCGAGTCTGTTTTGAAGAAGTGGCATTAGAAGAAGTTTAAGTTTAAAAAAATTGGCTCTCAAAAGAAATTTCAATCGTTGTACTGCTGATATTTGGCTCTGTTGACTAATGAGTTTGCCGACCACTGACCTAGCAGTTTAACGCTACAGAAAAAAAATCTCATATGTATGCACAAGGAGACACAGAAGCATTATTTGAAATAAGGAAAAATAATGGAAATCACTTAAATCTTCATTAAGAATCAGAAAGAAAAATAAACCATAGTAGAGTCATGTAATGGAATACACTAGATCAGTGACATATGAGGGTAGATACAAGATCATTGCAGTAAGCCACTGATTTTTAAATTGTTTAATTTCTGAATAGATGTAATATCATAATCAGTAATTTATTTATTTTATTGGATGTTTAACTAACAATGTTGGGTTAAAAAATTTTTGTTGAAGTACTGAGCCACTAAAAATCCTTTTCACAGAAATGCCTCCATTCAAGCATTGAATGGGCAACATTATTTGGCATTGATCTTTGAATCAGATCCTGTAAACTCATAAGGAACTCTGATGAGTATGAGAAACAGTGAATGTGATTCTCAGTGAGGTGATGATATACAACATTAAGCGCTTGGGTTGCTTTCTCTTGCTAGAAAGAAGCCCACAGTTACGCTTAATGGTTTTGTTGATGTTCTTCCCCTAACAACCCAAACCCCTGCAATACAGAAGTACACACACACACACACTTCACTGCTAAAGAACCAATAGCAAATATTAAGAGCAAATCCACTAATAAGTCTGCAACCTCAAGGAGATCAAAAGAGATTAGTTCAAATAAGTATTTGAATAAAAGCTACATCCAGTTTTCCTGCATCTCCATCTGGTGTGCCAATCTTAGCATATCAAATAGGCAGCATGCATTTTGAAGAGGGTAGGAGTCTTACTTTACACTCAAGAGTAAGGTAATTTTATATATGCTCTAAGAGTGGATTAAGTAGTTACAGACCATTTAAGCTTCTAAAATAATCATGAAGAAGAATGGATGGAAGAACAGATCCTTGCAACAAACCCATGTTAATTACCCTTGCAGCTGGGAGATCAATTTGCATAGAGAGTCATTGAAGCCTGTCAGGTATGAATTGAACCACTGAGCTGCTACATTTGATAATCCAGCCCTTGAGCTTCTTTTTTTTTCCTGAAGATGTTGTTTCAGCCTACCATGCAGCTTTCCTCATATAACAGTACTCATTTCTAGTTAACTTGCTCCTATATTGAACACATACCCACCACACACATTGTGACTTTTAAAAAATTATTAACAAAATATTATCGAAAGCATGGAAGTTGTTAATTACATACATGAAAGTAGTGTCCTAGGACATGTACAGATTTACAGGTGGCTAATGATAATGAGGCTGTATTACAAAAGTTTTTTACCTATAATAACAGTCACAAGAACCACATGAAGTAGGTAAAACACTTCCCTCATTTTACCCAAAGGAAAACAGAGGTGCAGAGAACTATTGTAAATTGACCAAAATCCACTCACCTAAGAAAATGGCAGGGTTAGGTTTTGAATCCAAATAGCTGAATTCTCAGCACACACATCCCCCAAACCTTCATTTTTTTATTTTATTATTGTTTTCCCCATCACCCTTTATCCCCTCTATACCCTCTTTCACCTCCACTTACCGACATAATCATCACACTGTTGTCCATGTCCAGTTCACTCTCCTTTTGTTTTTGCTCATTCCCTCCATCCCCCACCAAAGCTGTCTACCTGCTCTTAGTTCAAATAAGTATTTGAATAAAAGCTACATCCACTTTTCCTGCATCTCCATCTGGTGTGCATATCAAATAGGCAGCATGCATTTTGAAGAGGGTAGGAGTCTTCACATTCTTTGACCCACTCTACCTTGCCTCTCCTAAAAAGTCTGCACTACTCTGCTTCTCCTAAGGAATAGAATCTTTCTATGTAATAATATTAAACAGAAACATTGGTAACCACGGTGCTTAGTAAAATTTATCCACTAATACAATTTGTCCATTTCTAGATTTTGAAAATTAAGACAAAAGGGAATAAGGGAATACAGAAAACCATGTGAGAAAAAATGACTAAGCAATTCAATGGAACTCTACTAAGGTTAATGATGTTTTTATAAAATGTATCAAAAACTGGCTTAGATAAAAATAACAATTAATGTAAACACTTAGCTAGTATTTAAAATCATAAAAAATAATACACACCTTAAGTTAAAACATGTAATCCGTAATCTTTTACCAATACTTTGTGTGCATTTGTTATGTATTTCTATGTTCACATCACCGAAACTCAACTCAAATAAGCTTAAGTGTTAAGAAAAATCTGTAACAGCAAGGAAACTAAATGGTAGGCCTGGAGTTTGCCACATAGTTGGCATAATACAAGTAAAGATGGGCAAGGATAACTCCAGCCAAGGCAGACAGAGAATAGCTTAAAATGTGGCTACATTTGGATAATTAGGAAGAATTGTTAAAATCTCAGAAAAAAAAATTACTAAGTACATTCTCTAGTGTGACCCCATGACACATTATGTCCCATAATTTACATAAAATTCTATTAAATTTCATAACTACACATGCGAGAATGTTGGCACATATGTGGGGGGAAAGTCCAACTGACTCTGACTTATAGAAGTCACTGGTTGAAGTATACACATGCAGAGCAGAGTGAGTATTAGAGTAGCTTGCTGACCATGAACACCCAGTGTCTACCTGCTGTCATACTGCAGAGAGCTTCGTCCACATGCAGAGCAACTGGGCTCCAAGAGTTTTGCCTCACATTCTTACAGTTCAAGCACTCTGAAATTTTAAGAATCCTAGAAAAGGATTTACTCACCTACTAGTGGGCTGAATATCCATCAGTAGGTCCAACACTGAAGTCTCCTGAATGGCTTTCAAGTTTGTTAGCCATAGCAAAACATCCTATCTAATAAAAGAGTAATATGCAAATTGACCATCACTCCAACACACAAGATGGCTGCCCCCATGTGGTCAAAGATGGCTGCCCCCATGTGGACACAAGATGGCCACCACAAGATGGCCAGCAGGGGAGGGCAGTTGGGAGGGACCAGGACTGCAAGGGAAGGCAGTTAGGGGCGATCAAGCCTGCAGGGAAGGGCAGTTTGGGGCAAACAGGCTGGCAGGGGAGCAGTTAGGCATCAATCAGGCTGGCAGGGGAGTGGTTGGGGGGTGATCAGGCTGGCAGGCAGAAGCGGTTAGGGGCAATCAGGAAGACAAGCAGGCGAGCAGTTGGGAGCCAGCAGTCCCGCATTGTGAGAGGGATGTCTGACTGCCCGGCAGGATTGGGCCTAAATGGGCAGTCAGACATCCCTCGAGTGGTCCCAGATTGGAGACGGTGAAGGTTGAGCTGAGGGACAACCCCCCCGGTGCATGAATTTCATGCACCAGGCCTCTAGTTTATAAATAATTACAACACATAGATAGCTATATCTCCTGCTGGGGGAAGATAGGATTTGCATGGGGAGAAAAATTAAAACCTTGCCCACAACTGAAGTTTTTTTTTTGTTTTTGTTTTTTTTTAAAGGTTTTTTTTTTTTTTAATCTATTTTATTGATATTTCACAGAGAGGAAAGGAGAGGGATAGAGAGTTAGAAACATCGATGAGAGAGAAACATCGATCAGCTGCCTCCTGCACACCTCCCACTGGGGATGTGCCCGCAACCAAGGTACATGCCCTTGACCGGAATCGAACCCGGGACCCTTCAGTCCGCAGGCCGACGCTCTATCCACTGAGCCAAACCAGTTTCGGCTGAAGTTTTAATATATATGCATAAACATAGGTAGAAGAGTTGGGAAGAGTCTAACAAAGTCAGATTAGTGGACCCTCAAGCCAAATCACCTTAAGTAAAAGGTCACACAGGCTGAGATATTCACCATAGGAAGAATCTGCTGTGAAAGGACTCATTGTGAAACTGTACTTAAAGCCACATAACACTAGCCACAGGTACCTGTACAAACTAGACTAGCAATGTGTCTGTAGTAAAGTGGAAAGAATTCTATAACTTAAAAAAAAAGTCACAATGAAGACTGAAAGCCTGACCTGCCCAATTTTCTTACAGTTATGGAATTTGGAATTGGCATTACAAACCAGCTCTCTCACATGAAATCTAAGAGGTGACTCTGAAGTAACCCAGGTAAACAATGTGAAAATTCAAGGAGAATCTGGGCAACTCCAGGGAAAGAGTGGAAGTATTAGCATTCATATGAGAAGACAGACAAACACCTGTGTGAATCAGAAAAGGAGAAAATGGCATTCTCAACAGGCTGAGATGAGGATATAATATACCAAACAATTTTCTACAAAAATAAACTGATGTTAGCCTTCTAATTTTCAATAAAATACAGACCCCATTAATCAAGATATGAATAATGAAATGATAAGAATATGGATTAAGGATAAAAATGAGATGTCTGGCCCCAACCAGTTTGGCTCAGTGGATAGAGCGTTGGCCTGGGGACTGAAGGGTCCCAGGTTTGATTCCATTCAAAGGCATGTACCTTGGTTGATGGCACATCCCCAGTAGGGGGTATGCAGGAGGCAGCTGGTCAATGTTTCTCTCTCATCGATGTTTCTAACGCTCTATCCTTCTCCCTTCTTCTCTGTAAAATTAATAAAGTATATTTTTTTAAAAATGATATGTCTGAATGAGAGGTAAATTTTAATAGGCAAACAGACATAATAAGAAAGGCTAAAAAAGAAAATAAGAATATAATGATTTGAATAATTAATGTGTGATTTAATAGATTTCTTTTTATTAAACCCTACATCCTAAGAGATCAGCCCCTAAAGCAGCCTTTGTAATATTTTCAAAAACTAATCTCTCATTAAGGCACAATGAATCATACAAAACAAAAACAAAAACACAGAAAGCAGATATAATACTAACAATAATCTTTCTCCCAAATACAATAAAATTAAAAATAATCAAAACAACACTAACAAAAAATCAACAGTGCAGATTTTTTTTTTTTAATTTTCACATAAAATCCTAGGGTCAAAGGGGAAAAAAAAAGCTAAGTATTTACAACTAGAAAGAATATCATACCTCATATTATTCATAAAATCAATTACTTTTTACCTAAAATTATTTGGTTCAATAAGTTTATAAAAGACAAAATAAATATATAAAATTTATGACTTTACAAATAATATATAGGAAATTATAATTTTAAATAATAGGCTAGGAAGAAATATTTTGAAATAGTGTTTAAACAGACAAACCTAGAAATAGACAAAAAGAGAAATAGCTGCCTTAGAACAATACTTAGACAGGAAATAAAAGCTTATAGATTAAATGTTAAGTGAAAAATAAACTGGTTATAGAAATAACATTCACATTTTAAATATATATATATATATATATATATATATATATATATATATATATGCATTAACATGGTTTAAAGTATCTATACTAATAAAAGCCTAGGTGGTCCTTGTGCCCTCTTGCAATGCACTCACACCGTCACAAGATGGCCAGCAGGGGAGGGCAGTTGTGGGCGATCAGGCTGGCAGGGGAGGGTAGTTGGGGGTGAACAGGCAAGCAGGAGAGGGCAGTTGTGGGCAATTAGGCTGGCAGGGGAGGGCAGTTAGGGGCGACCAGTCCTGCAGGGGAGAGCAGCTGGGGGCAACCAGGCCAGCAGGAAAGGGCAGTTGGGGGTAATCAGGCAGGCAGGGGAGTGGTTAGGGGGAAATCAGGCTGGCAGGCAGAAGTGGTTAGGGGCAATCAGGCAGGCAGGCAAGTGGTTAGGAGCCAGCAGTCCCTGATTGTGAGAGGGATGTCCCAGATTGGAGAGGGTGTAAGCTGGGCTGAGGAATACCCCCCACCCCCTGCACAAATTTTGTCCACCGGGCCTCTAGTTTCTTTAATAACTGATGGGATATATTTTGCTTACATTTTCTTTTTTGCATGTTTTTCTATATTTTTATGACATATCGGGAAGGCTATAATATAGCATAGATGAAAGGGCACGAATGGAAAAATAGATCAGGGAATCATGAACAAAGTCCCTGAAGCTTTGTGAACAAGCAAGCTCCCCATAGACAAGGGAGAGAGGGAGAGTACCAAGGACTAAACTGTGAGGGACCTAAAAATCAAGGGAGAAAAGTGATGAAAAGTAAGAAAGAAATATATGCAAATGATCCAGCTGTTTTGGTTATCTACTGCTATATAAGGAACTCTCACAATGCTTAGTCACTTACTAGTAAAACAACAGCCATTTCATTATTTCGCACTATTCTGTATATTCACTATGCCCAGAACTATTCTGCTGGTCTTGCTTGGGGTCCACAATGAAACTGCAGTCAGGTGGCAGATGGGGCTCACATATCTGAGACCCTGGTGGAAATGGCTAAAAGTCTATGCTCAACTGAAACATTGAACATCTATTGGCATGGCTTGGCCTCTCTCTCTTTCTCTTTATGCCCCTCTTTCTCCTTCTTCCTATTACTTCTTCCCCCAGTGATCTCTCTCTATCTTCTCCATACATGGTCTCTCCAGCAAGGTAGCCAGACTTTTTAGATGGCAGTTCAGGGTTCCTAAAATGACAAAAGATGATGCTTCCAGAACTTCCAAAGTCTTAGGCCCTAAAATGTGGATATCAGTGATGATTCTCTCTCATCACTGATGTTTCTACCTTTCAAATCTTATTTACCTAATTTTCCAGCATGCATTCTCTTGTCGGTTGGTCGTCCTACTATCCCATAAGCATGCTCAAAATTACCTTTGTGGCTCTTGCTGATGGACTTTATCTTTCCTAAAATGTCCTCTTAACCTTCTTCCAACTTTTAAATATTAGTTGTGTCAAAGTGCATTAGAGGGACATTCCACATTCAGTGACTAAGGGTGTTAATTTCAGGAGACATTGTTCATTGGTAATTGTCCTTAGAGTCTAGCTGTTACAACAAAACATAGGAAATTTTCAACACAATAAATTTTCAAATTTCAATGCTTCACAAAAGCATATGAAGGATAAATCATTTTCCCCATTTGACAGATGAAAAAACTGAAGCTGAGAATATTAAGTGGTTTGCCTAAAGATACACAGCTATCAAGTAGTAGTACAGGGCTTGTCAAATTCCTAAAGCTACAGCACACCATGCTAATTTGTAGGATAAATGCAATAAGCCAAGGGTAGGGGTCAGGAGTTGAGTGTATCATACTTTCCCATACTCTTCGTTTAAAGCAGAGTAGTGGTAAGAATAATAATCTATGGGAAAACATGCTATAATGATGCTGTAGGATTCTTAAGAAATAAAGTATTCAAAAACACCATTTCCAGCTGAGCCTTTGGGCAAGAAACTTGGTTTTCACTTTACAAATGATAGTCATAGACCACGAACACCTTTTTAAATGCTATTTTTCAAGGCTAAGAGCAAGAGGTCCAATTATAAAAGAATTGATCTTATTAAACTTATTCTTAAAATTTTTATTTCCCTTCTTGGTTAATTCAATTTCCCTTCTAATGCATGAATCATCAAGACATAATGTGAACATTCAGCCACAATCGAAGAGGATGTTACAACATTTGGATGTACCTGGTAGAATTCAGACAGAACAGATTGAGCAGGTTCAAATGAAACTCACCTACCTGCCTATCTACAGCAAACATGATAGTTATTGATTTCTTGTCAGAGAAAGACTAATACCATATGATTTCACTTATATATGGAATCTAATGAACAAAATGAACTAACAAATAAAATGGAAGCAGACGCATAGATACGCAAAACAGACTGACAGCCGACAGAGGGGAGGGGCTTGGGAGTCTGGGTGAAAAAGATGATGGGATTAAGGAAAAAAACCCTCATAGCCCAACTGGTGTGGCTCAGTGGTTGAACATTAACCTATGAACCAGGAGGTTGAGGTTCCATTCCTGGTTAGGGCACATGCATGGGTTGTAGGCTCCATCCCCAGTGCGGGGTGTGCAGGAGACAGCTGATCAATGATTCTGTCTCATCACTGATGTTTCTACCTCCCTCTCCCTTCCTCTCTGAAATCAATAAAAATATATTTTTTAAAAAAGAAAGAAAAAAACCCTCATAGACACAGACAAGAAATGTAATTACCAGAGTTAAAGTGGGTGGAGGAGGTTGAGGAGGGTAGACTGAGGATTGGATCACAGGAGGTTTGACTTTGGGTGATAAACACATAATACAATATGCAGATGATGTAGTATAGAACTGTACACTTGGAACAATTTTATTAACCGATGTTACCCCAATAAATTCAATAAATTTTTTAAAAGATACTTGACAAAAGGTGTCATAATAAAAGAGAACACACATTTATCTTTGCTTATTTAAATTTGTTACCGAAACGATAACAGATTTTAAAAGTGATGGAAGCTGACATTTATCTGTGCTTACCACCATGTGCCAAGAATTGTGCTGGGAAATTTCTCTTCATCTCAAGCAGTTTTCATGGCAACTCTGCTAGAATGTGGAATAGCAATGCATTTTTATAGATGAGAGGAAATAAAGCTCAGAGAAGTAAGGTGGCTACCAAGTTTACACAGCTGACCAATAGTAGCAAATTAAGGGTTTGAATGAAGACCTATCTGACTCCCAAGTCCTTCCTTGTTCGCTACCTCAAACTTTCAGTTTCATCATCATTTGTAACCACAGGCAAAAAAAAACAAACACCTAAATATTCATAAACAAGAATGGATCTGATAATCTCATAAAATCCACTGTGTACAAAGAATCAAAAAGGTTAGAATTTGGAGGCAGTCGGGGTGTAGAGTTTTGAGGGTAGAGGAAGTAGGGAATAAGAGTCATTTGCTCTTGTTTCTCAGAGAAGGAAATGGGAACAACCAGCCCCCAGAGTCTCCTTTTCATCAGGATTTTGCTCCTGAAATGTTTTGGAATTGTCTTATCCCTTACCCCCTACCACTTTAACCCAGAAATTTCTGACTGCACATTTGCCAAAGGGGTTTTACTATGGTAACCTTCAGGCCTACACAAAGAACACAGTCAAAACAAATAGCTCGCTTTAAATGTCATTAAGGGGAGTAAAATTCTATGTGGTGTATTAATGGGCCTCCCACAGCTAAATCCTAGCATACCACTTTGAAAAATGTCCCCTGTGGGTATCACTTAAACCAACAAAAGTGAGGGAATTTGAGAGTTAAATGACAACTCAATCCAGAGCTGGTGAAAATTAATAGAAGACACTGTATGAGTAAAGAAGTTAGGAATCGGGGAAACAAATTAAATTGGCTTTGTTTTTATCCTTTTTAAATGTTATTTTAATGTGGAAGGCCTTAAGAGAAATTTAGCTTTTATTTTTTTTACATGCAATTTCCTTATTTTTGAATTTAATAAATCACTAATGTAAGTGGAAATCTGCCTTTGGCTTAAGAAATATAAAAAAGAAGAGAAATATTTCTTCCCCAGCCCTAGACAATTTTCATAAATCACCAGAGCAATGCCCTAACTAAGTAATATACATATAGTGTTTACCCAGCATGCACTGCTTACCTCATAAATATGTTGGTTGCTCAATTTTTAAAGAACTTATTAAGGAAAAAGCTAATTTCCAAAGCTTATTAAGGAATTAGTCGGCATACCTAATAGATCTCTAGAGACCATTTGACTGATGATGTAAGTGCATCTTGAGGAGAGGACTGATGTATGGCTAGATATCTTCATGAAAATATGTTAAAGCTTTCACCAGTTCTTTATTAAACCTACAACTTATTTGCTTGTTATATTACATCTTTTTCAAGGCAAAGGAATTAGTTCTTGTTTTGCTTCCCCCTGCCTGGAGCCTGAGGCAGCTAGCTTTAATCTGACTCCCTAGGATAGCTGAAAAACTTCATCATCCATACCCAACAGGAAGAAAAACTGACATTGAGTATAATCATCACTGGCTACAACCAGGATGTTTATGACATGGCTTTAAGTCTTTAAACTATCTCTCCTTTGCTCCCACTCTTCTTTCTTCCACACATCTCTCCACAAACTCTATTTCTAAAGGACCTCTGCAAAACCAAATTAAAAAACAGTTTAACCATATAATATTCAATACAATATGGAGATCTGCAAGAGCTGCTCTTTTTGTTATTGGATGCTGAATGTGAACTTCTAAGTCTTATACCTAATAGGTCAAATAAAAAGGGAGATTTTGACTTCCTAAAAGATGGTCTGTGATTTCTTTTCTGAAACTATCACTCATTACCAATTTCTGAAAGAGAATCATCTGAGAAAAAAATAACTACTATATTATTTTCAAATTGCCTCATTAGATTAAATTCTGAAGTGATAACAGCAAGTTTAGAATCCATGCCTAAATTTTATCTACCAATAGAAACTACAATATGGTATGCCAAATGCAAGTGCCTATGAATGTTTCTTTGTAAATGTTTTGATATTATTATTTAAGAAAATATAAAAAAGATTCAGAAATAAAGCCAACTTTTATATGTTCGTCGTGCTCCTCTATCACAGTATGAAAATGAGTTAAGTTCATCTCTCGTTGAAATAAGCCTTAAAATTATGTGAGCAGGTGTTTAGTAGAAAGAGTACTAACTAGATCAATGTCTGGACTTTAGCTCTGCCATATGCTTAAATTGATTTTGGTCATTTCCTCTTAGAATTTCTTTCTTCTCTGAAATGCAATAATGGTAATATATATCTTATTGCTATTAAAATTCAATTAAATAACATTC
Source organism: Plecotus auritus (assembly GCF_963455305.1). Lineage (NCBI taxonomy): Eukaryota > Metazoa > Chordata > Mammalia > Chiroptera > Vespertilionidae > Plecotus > Plecotus auritus. The sequence continues at coordinate 28,704,675 of NC_137775.1, read as the reverse complement.
ATTTATTTAACAAATTCTTATTATATCAAGCAAGGTCCAGAGGACAAAGTGATCCAAAAAAAATCTATTATTGCAAAAATTATATTATAGAGGTGTAGAGGTGGATAAGAAAATAAAGGTGGAGGAGAGAGAGAGAGAGAGAGACAGAGAGAGAGAGAGAGAGAATAGAGAAGCTGGTAGAAAATCACATCATACAGGTAGCCAGTAACAGACCAGTGTTGAGTGGCTTTGAAATATATTTCAATGTGTTGGGAGTTAGTTGAAGTTAATAATAGCAGAAAAGTCATATGATTTCATTTACCTTTGGAAAAATCAAGTCTACTTTGCAAAAATAAGATAGGTGGATTATGTGGGAGTCTATTGTAAGAGTCCTGGCAAAATATGCTGGTGGCTTGGACTACTGTGTTAGTGCTAAAATTCTTTAGAGATTGTTAAATGTGAACTATGTTTTTAAAGGTTGAGTCAAGGATGTTTGCAGATTAATTAGATCTGGGATAGAAAAGAAAGAGAAGCTATCACTCTTGGCCTGATCAAGGGAGTGTATGCTTATGTCTAGATACAAATAACCACTGATGCTCATGAGGCTTAAGCTCCTCACTTACATACAACCTTTCCAAGGCTCTGAGGCTCTAGTCTAAAAGTGTATTCACATGGCCATATATATGTTTACTAGTGGCCCGGTGCACAAAATTCATGCACATTAAAAGGGAATTAATTAGAGGAAATATTTTAATATTGCTATTTGCCCTTTCTCTATAATATAGTGTCAGAGATGAAAGAAAATTAGTAAAATGTATATGTATATGAAAATCTTCCTCCTATCAGAGCCTGGGGCATGCCGCAGGACCCAGAGTCAAGTCCCCACCCACCCATGTGCACCTCATTGTGTGAGATCCAGACCCGGACAGCCCCACCCCATCAAGCCCATCCAGGTAGGGGGCGCAGCGTCAGGTCCCTCGGCGCAATCTCAGGTTTCCCGGCCTGGTGCTGGGGCAGGGGGCATGGCCTGAGGTCCCTTTCAAGCCCTGCTGGGCCAGGTGTGTGGCCTGAGGTCCCCCAGCCCGGCCCCAGGGCGGGGATTGTGGTCTGAGGTCCCCCATCAAGCCCTGCCAGGTGGGGCGGTGTGCAGCCTGAGGTTCCCCATCAAGCCCGACTGGGCGGGGGGCACAGCCTCAGGTCCCCCACCCTGGCCTGGCACCACGCAGCCTCAGGTCCCTGTTGATCACTCGTTACAGCTCGTTACGGGAACCCTGCCTCCACTGTGGGCACAACCATCTTGTGTTATGGGAACCCTGCCTCCGCTGTGGGCGCAGCCATCTTGTGACGGTGTGACGGAGTGAGGTTCACTTTGCATATTACCTCTTTATTATATAGGATAGTTTCCAAACTGAGATAGATTAACTGTGATTGGATAAATCCACTGTCTCCTTACCCTGGGTCACACCAGACCTTGGATCAATTGGTATGGCAGTGGTCATAAATATAGGTGTTTCTCTATTTTCCACATCCAGCATGGAAAAGGAGTGGGTCCGGTTCCTGAGTAGAAGAGCTGGGGATTGAGAAATAAAAGAAAGAAAGAGACCAGACACGAATATAGAAGGAAAAGGCTGGGAGCCGGGTGGGACCACCGTCCTCTCTGATGGAGGGACAGGGACCCAGAGCCGATGCAGCAAGTTTATTTTGTACCCCCAAATACCAGAAGGGTTCACCAGAACTTAGGATCAAAGGATATTATTTGCATTCTTGAGTAGGGCGGAGCATTCCTGGTGCTTGACTGGATTTACATATCAAAGTCACACTACCTGACACCTGGGCAAAGGTAAAAGTCAGTATTGATAACACTTCCGCCTTCTTGGGGAATGTGTATCCAAGACGGGGCTCTGCCTGTCGCCTCGGACTCAGCTGACAATAATTTAAAGAAGTGCCCATGTGCCTTCCCAGGTGCTGTCTACACATAAACATTTCTGGAATCCAGCTAAAAGGAAGTTGAGTAGGGGATTGTGATGGATTGTTAAACATGGCCCCCAATAAAACATTCCCACCTGCCCTGGCTGAGCATTGTCCTATATAACAAAAGGTTGCAGGTTCAATCCCCGGTTGGGGCAAGTACAGGAAGCAACCAATCAATGTTTCTCTCTCAAATTGATTATTCTCTCTCTCTCTCTTCCTCTAATTCTAAAATCAATAAATATATCCTCTGGTGAGGATTAAAAATACAAACAAATGCTTCTCCCTTTGTCTACACCCCTTTGCAATGTGACTCTACTGCTCTCCTTATCAAGAAGTAGAGTCTACACTGAGTGGCCAGATTATTATGATATCTGAACGCATAATAATCTGGCCACTCAGTGTATAGCCTATATAATAAAAGGCTAATATGCAAATTGTCCCCTCGACCAGGAGTTTGACCAGCAGGCAGGCCAGCCAACTGCCCATGTCCCCTCCCCCTGGCCAGGCTGGCCGGACACCACCCATGCACGAATTCATGCACCGGGCCTCTAAAAAATACACACACACACACACACACATACACACACACACTGAGTGGCCAGATTATTATGCATTCAGAGATCATAATAATCTCGCCACTCAGTGTATTTTTCTTGAGACCCCTTGAATCAAGCTGGTCTATCACCAATAGAATGTTGAAGAAGTGAAATCTTAAAGCCCTACTTTAAGATGACTTGGAGCTTCCACTTTTGATCTTGGTAGCCAGATTGAGACCACATGGAGAGAGAGACCAAAATGAATGAGATATCATATGGGAAGAGAAACCACACAAAGGACAATCAAGGTGCCCAGTTTAACAGCAACAACTAAGCACCCAATCAAATCACCCCAGATAGACACTACATGGAGCAGAGACAAGCCATCCCAAGGAAACCCCAAATATCTACCACTTATAACTGTAAGCAATAAAATGTTACTGTTTTAAGCCACTATATCATGAGGTATTTATTTACACAGTAGTAGAAAACTGATATAAGAATAACTTAGTTTGGTTTTAGTAGAATATATTTTTGTGGTTTGCAGTCACTTGAACATATTGTTAAGTTATTACTTTCTCTCCATGTGAAGCGCTGGGCTCTAGGAATACTCCTGCCACCCACTGTGCTGACTCTTCTGGCATTATGGCACCAATGCACAGGGCCAGAGATGCTACTGCACAATGACTGTCCTATGGTTCCTGGCACCCAAACCAGGTGAGCATTGGAAGAAAAACAATGCTGAAATCTACAGAGCCAGAATAAATGTGAGAGCATCAGTTGTGTAAGATTGGTAGAGTATTAGGTTCTTATTAATATCAGATCAAAATGGAAGTTCCTAAAAATGTATCATGTACATTATAAATGTACCATGTATTTTTTGTTTTTCAATTAGAATTTCACTGTAACTTATCTGTAGTTCTGTGCTTGTAGGGTACAAGCCTGTATCAGTAAAACAAAAGCCAAGTATATTTTCAAAGGCTCATATCTATACTAATAATAGCCTAGGTGGTCGTCATGCCCTCACGCCATGATGCCCTCACGCCATCACAATTCCACAATCCATCACCAGGAGGTTGCGTGTGCAGCAGGCGCACGCAGGTGGGTGAGGACTTGATGCTGCATGTGCGCTGCAGAGGCAGGGCCCAGTGGCCGCTTCGTGCAGCGAGGCCTGGGGGTCCCTACTGCGAGACCCCGGCTCCAGCCTACCTCTTTGGGGCAATTCATTGAGGCAGGGCCTACCACTTCGGGGTGATCAATCGCGGGGTTCCCGCACTGTGAGAGGGCACAGGCCAGAATGGGGAACCCCCCCCCCCCCGTGCATGAATTTTGTGCACCGGGCCTCTAGTTTTACATATACACTAAGAGGCCTGGTGCATGAAATTCATGCATGGGTAGGATCCCCAGGCCTGGCCGGTGATCAGGGCCAATTGGGGCCTTCTGGCTGCTGGCCGGGACCTCCCTTTCCCAGCTGCCAGCTGCCGGCCGGGGTCTTCCTTCATTCCGCACCGCCCCCTGGTGGTCAGCACATGTCATAGCTAGTGATCAAACTCCCAATCTCCCGGTCGAACTCTGGAGGGGACACTTTGCATATCAGCCTTTTATATATATAGATTTTTATTGAGTTCAGAGAGATAGAAAGAGGAAGAGAGAGAATCATTGATCAGCTGCCTCCTGTACACCCCACAGTGGGGATCAAGCATGCAACCTGGGCGTGTGCCCTGACTGGGAATCAAACCGTGACCTTCTGGTTCACAGGTTGATGCTCAACCAGTGAGCCATGCCAGCTGGGTAAGGCTCATATTTTTAAACAAGCCTCATACAAGTTTTCTTTTTGGGATAATAATTTCTAAGCATGACCACAATTCTTAAAATTTCTTTGCCATTATTAATGACAATTTTTAAGCTGAAATAAGCTTTTCTAAACTATAATACATTTAAGTTTATAATACATTTTAAGTTAATTTTAAAAACAAATTTAAAACTGGAGTAATTTTTAAGACTCTGATTTTTTCAGGGTAAGTTTAGGTTCACAGCAAAATTGAGAAGAATGTATAGAGATTTCCCTTGTACTCCCTGTCCATATATGCATAGCCTCTCCCATTATCACATCACTCACCAGAGTGTTGTAGTTGTTACAATTAATTAATCTACATCAACACATTATTATCACCCAAAGTCTGTAGTTTAACTTTAACTCCTGGTGTTGTACATTCTGTAAACATGGGCAAGTGTATAATGACATATATCCACCATTACAGAATTAGACAGAGTATTTTCACTGTCCTAAACATCCTCTGTGTTTTGCCTGTTCATCCTTTATCCCCACAAATCGAACCCCTAGTAACCATTTATATTTTTTACTGTCTCCCTAGTCCTGTCTATTTCAAAATGTTATATGGTTGGAATCATAAAATATGTAGCCGTATAGGCTTTAGTGATATGCATTTATGTTCCTCCCATGTGTTTTTGTAGCTCATTTCTTTTTATCACTGAATGATATCCCATTGTTTAATGCACTACCTTTTATTTATCTCCTATTTACTGAAGGAAATCTTGGTTGATTCCAAGATTGGGCAATTATGAATAAAACTGCTTTAAATATTCATGCACACATTTTTGTGTGGACATACATTTTCAACTCCTTGAGTAAGTACCAAAAAATGTGATTTCTGGGTCATATGTTAAGAATATCTTTGATACTGTAAAAAACAAACAAACAAAAAAAAAACTGTTCACCAAAGTAGCTGCACTATTTTTCACTTCCACCAGCAATGAATGGGAGTTCTGGTGCTCTGCACCTTCACCAGAATTTGGTATTGTCAGAGTTCTGGATTTTGGACATTCTCAAAGGTGTGTAATGATATGTCATTATTATTTTAATTGGCATCTTCCTAATGATATATGATACGGAGCATCTTTTCATATGTTTAATTTCCATCTATATATACCTTCTTTGGTGAGGTATTAGTTAAGGTTTTTGGTCCATATTTTAAGTCAGTTACTTGTTTTCTCATTGTTGAGTTTAATTTTCTTTTAAAAATATTTAAATGTTTAATTTTTAAAAAAGAATTAACCACACTAAAAGAATGAATTATCTTCCTAATGTCTCTACAGTAAATATTATAGACTATTAACATATGCATAAATAATCAAACATATGCAGCCAAACTATAAGAGATATGGAAATGTTTGAGGTAGCTGATTCTTAAAAATGCTAAGTTATTTCTAAGGATTTTGGAATATTTTCAGCCTTTAAAATTTTATAATTTGTTATAACATCTTCTAAAGAAACAGCTAACTTATTTTGAAAGCATAAATTGTTATTATTTTTTCTTAAAACAAAGATCTTCAAACTCTATGTAGTCCAGGCCTCAAAAAGTCAGGCTATAACTTTGGTAGTCCTGTTTGCCATAATTGGAACACTGAGGAAGGTATTAAAGGACTTTAAGAACTGTAAGGTACTATCTAAACATAAAGTCTTGCCATTTTTATATTTTCTTCCAAAAGGCACAGAATGTATCCCCAATGAATAACTGTATAAAGTGACTAAGGGGTCACAACTTTCCAAACTTTTTAAAGGACAAGTGCCCACTCCTGTATCTGCGGAAAACATAAGTGTGCTAGGCTACACAATAGAAAGGGAAAAGTACAAACAGGGCTGACAAAATCTTGGGACACAAGCAAGCCATCAATATTGTCAGATAGCCCACAGACAATGGTCAAAGAGCTCCTGTTGGCAACTCCTCCCAGCTATGATAAAAGGAGCCAGCACAGACCCACAGCACTGCTGTGACAGGTGTTCCCTTCACAGACTGATGATGGTAGCCAGAGGGGAGAGGGTTGGGCAACTGAGTCAAAAAGGTAAAGAGATTGAAAAGTATAGAATGGAAGTTACAAAATAAATCCTGAGGATGTATAAAGTACAGTATATAAAATATAGTCATTATTATTGTAACTAGCATCCCAGTGCATGAATTCGTGCACCTTGAAAGGAACTGTGGGCTGAGAAAAGCACAGGGCCGGGTCTTGGCCCATCATCTGCACCCCTACCCAGCCCCTCCTGCTGCTTCCCATGGTCCCCTGTCTCTCAGCAGCCTCACTCCTGCTGCCACCACTCCCACACATTGACAATGCTGGTCCCCCCGCTCACACCCGCTGACAGCGCAGAGCGATTGGGGCCAGTGCTGTCAGTGGGTGTGAGTGGTAGCTGCTGCCCCGATTGGCCCTCAGGAGCAGGGAGAGGTGGAGAAGCCTTCAGGGGCGATTGGGGCCGGCAGCCGCCGCTCACACCTGCTGATGGCACCGAGTGATCAGGATCAGCGCTGGTCACTGGCAGCAGGTGTGAGCAGTGGCTTCAGCACTGGCTATGAGTGCAAGTGGGGCTAGTGCTGGCAGTGGGTGCAAGTGGTGGCTCCAGTGCCAGCAGTGGGCGCAAGTGCCGGACGGGCCTGTGGCATGCGGAAGCAAAGAATTTTCAGTAACCACCAGAGGCTCTCCCTGATGACAGCGACCAGCACCCGCTTTGGTCTGGTGTCCCCGCTCACCTGCTTCACCATCCCACCATGGCAAATGCCCACCATGTTCTGCACACACCCCCTGGTGGTCAGCACACATCATAGCGACTGGTTGTTCGGTTGTTCCGCCATTTGGTTTATTTGCATATTGGCCTTTTATTATATAGGGTAACTAGGTATGATGCCCACTGGGTACTGGAAATATCATGGGGACACTTTGTAAAGTATATGATTGTCTCTAACCACTATGTTGTACCCCTGAAACCAATACAAAATAATACTGAATGTGAAAAAAAAAGTCAATAGATGGTGAGGAATAGGCTCTGCTTTCCATTATTCCCTGCTTCTAGCAATAATTACTGCTTCACAGCATGTCAATGAAGAATTTACTCCTCTCTACTTCCAATCTTGAAGTTCTCTAATAAGTGCTTCAAGAGCTTATTTGGAAGTTTGAAAACAAAAGAGGAAATCAACCAATTAACCAACAGAATAATGATTGATACTCGCTCTTTGGTTTCCTGTTAATTTCTAATTCTCCTGGAACCAAAGAAAAATGAGAAGACATAGACAAAGAAATGAAGAAGAAGAAACCCAAAGTTTAATATATCAATATAAAAAAACTATTCTAGCCCTCAGAAATGCATTTTACCATATTTAGGATACAATTTCACTTTCCATGGTTTCCCTTTCAGCAGTTTCAATTAACTACAGTCAATCATGGTTCAAAATTTTTAAATGGAAAATTCCAGAAATAAAGAATTCAGAAGTTTAAATTGCATGCTGTTCTGAGTGGCATGATGAAATCTCATGCCCTCCACCTCCACTGAGCTCTATTCTACCCAGGACGTGAATCACCCCTTTGTCCAGAATATCTATTCTATATATGCTACCTGCCCATTAGTCACTTAGTAGCCCTCTTGCTTATCAGACTGACTGTAGTGATGTTGCAGTGGTTAGCTCAAGTAACCCTTACTTTACTTAATAATGGCTCCAAAGCATCATAGTGATGCTGGCAAAGAAGCCATAAAGTGCTTTCTTTAAGTGAAAAGGTACATATGTATAGGAAAAAGCATAACATAGTTTGCTTTATATAGTTTGAAACTGTCCTTCCCTATATCCCTGTTCAATATTAACTAACTGAAACCCACAGGATAATGAATCTTTAAAAATAGGAGAAAATGAAATATCAGCTATCATTAGGAAGTTTCACTTTATTTATTGTTTTTTGGTCCATTTCAGTCATATTTTACTTCATGTTCCCAGAAACTTTCAAATATATTTCAATTACTAAAAATATCAAAATTTTATTTATGGCTATTTATTCAGCTTTATTGTTCTAAACTTTTATTTTTCAATGATATCCCCTACTTTTTTTGCTTTGTTATGGAACAATTATAACATGGGCCTTCTGTTGGTACCATCTGGGCTACCAAAATAATGGAGGCATCAGAACATGAATTGTGCATAACTAGAAAATATGAAACAGTCTGGAAGTCTCAGATTTTACTGTGAAATTTGCTCTTCCATTGTGTTTTTCTGTTCAGACTTATGGAATTATGATTATAATACCATGGCCTTGACTTGGCCAGGATTCCCCAGTGGAACAGTGGATCCCTAAGCAACTCATTGTGATGAAAATGTCATCTGTATCTGGCAGTAGTTTCTCTCTGCTTCAGCTCACATTAAGAGAACTATGCCTCAGACAAATTAATATATACATCTACACCTGCTGGCATGGTATCTAGAGGGAAAAGATGGAATAGAGCAGAAAGTACATTGTCTACCAATGAATCATTCATAATCTGTAGATGGATTTTTTCCTTTATACCTAGATTTGCATAGCCCATATTATATGACAGTCTAACTTCAAAACCTTAGTTCTTTAAACAATAATAAATGGCTTCTCTTATTTTTGTTGTTTTGTTGCAAACATTTCTTTATTCATGTTCTTTACCAAATTTCAAACTTACTTGTATGTAAATGCACATCATCGTCTTGATCCTTCAGAATTCAGAGACTTAAGATGAACACTAGATTCCAAACTTCAGTCAGATGAACAAGGGGAACTAAGGAAAAATTAAAAGGAACCGAAAGTTGGACCTCTTTCAATCCCAACACCTCAGCCAGTCTCCCACGTTTGCATTGAATCCTCAGCAAGGTTTCTGAGGCGCTAAATATACTTCCCATAGAAGTATGTTTAGGAAAAGTTGACACACAAAAACTGTTCTCATACTTCCACTTAGCGAAGTTTCTGTCTTTATTTTAAACCTGCCATTTCAGAGTCCAAAGGCAACTAAAAGAAAACGTAAATTATTTGTTCCCTTTCCCTAGTCACAATCAGCCCTTCTCTAGTCACAATCAGATGAAATTATTATTCTTCCTAAGCACTGATAATCAAGACATTAGAAATAAAATAATAATTTAATAGAAAAGACTACACATTAATTTTTGATGTAAAAATAAATAAAATTTTCACCTTATTCTAGAGACCTACTTGGAAATTTGCATCTTAATTAGTCCTGGTAAAAATCAGAACCTACCCTACCTTGTCTAGTACAAACCTGCCATTCACTTAGCTGGAACCAAACTTCACATTGTGTCCTACCCCTGATTCAAATTATTTGTAGAATTTCCAAACAACCCGGTAAATGAGATTAGCCCTTACAACAACCTACACTTACAAATAAATTAAAATATAATAATGCGTGTCAGAAATGGATTTTCTTCCCTAGAAATCAGTAGGGAGGAAAAATATCATTTTGTATGATTGTGCCTTGTTTCAAATTTTGAACTAGAGTGTGGGGAAATAGATTGGTTCTAGCTACCATCAGGACCATTCATCAGAATTAAGATCCTAGTATTACAGAGCTGAAAGCCTCTTTGAGAGGTCATCAAGCTCTGGCTCTGCCCTATTAATCAAAGAGAAGTCCAACATATGCCCCAGCATGCACTATGATTTGTAATTTGAAGTTGACATAGTATAGATTTCTGGGAAACTGTGAGTAAATTACTTTACCATTTTCTGCCTTATATCACATCTGTAAAATGAGGACAAGAATATCTTGAAGCACCACTGCAAACTGCTCAAAGACTCACAGAAGAAAAGACATATTGATAAATTAATGTAATGGATTAATTTGTGACTAATAACCTTAGGACACACAAAAAAAATGCATGCTTAAAAAGTACCAAGTGCATTTAGTTCAATATTCATAAAGAAAAAAATAAAAGCCCACAATATTTAGGAAAATATAAAAATCATATACAGAGTCTCTTTAATACTTTACCATATTTCTTGATACCTCTCTAAATTTCTTTTTCTGTCATCTTTTGGTTTCTATTTCAGAATATTCAACAGAATTAATAGGTCTCCTATTGTAGATGTTGAAAATAATATTGAGTATTGTAGAAATTTGGAGGGTGGTATTAAAAATATTGATTAGGCAAAAATTGACAAAGGGAGGTTTTACCCAAAAAGGAAGGTGACTGCAGGGCTGGTGTGGCTCAGTGGTTGAGCATCAACCTATGAACCAGGTCATGGTTCGATTCCCAGTCAGGGCACATGCCCAGGTTGTGGGCTCGATCCCCAGTGTGGGGTGTGTAGGAGGCAGCCAATCAATGATTCTCTTTCATCATTGATTTTTCTATCTCTTTCTCCCTCTCTGAAAAACAATAAAAATATATTATTTTTTTAAAAAGGAAGATGATTGTATATCAAAGAGAACATCCATACAAAAATGATATCTTGATACTTAATCCATTTATGTAGCTTTCTTCCTCCCCTCAAAAAATTGCTCTAACAGGACCTGAGTATCCCATGCTGGTCAGTATCAAAGCTGACAGCATACGCCCAGAGCAAGAACTGCTTCAGATTATCCGGGTTCCCCACTGAAAGAGAAGCAATAGCTCTCTGACAGACATGAATGGGAAAAATCTTTTCAGATTCAGAGCTTTACCTTGGTGAATTAGTTGAAGCCTCTCAGGGCTTGATTTAGCAGCATTAAAACCAGCCACTAAAGTGCATCAAAATGAAAAAAAAAGAAAAGAATGGCATGCCTTTGCATTATATTTCCAAAAACCAAGGGGAAAAAAATCTTCTGAGAACTCAGGTGATGTGAGGTAATATATTACTATTCTCCCTCCCACGGGCTCCAGAAAAGATGATTACTGTAATAATCATCATATTTTGCTGTCCATTAAATATCAAATGACTCCATGAGGTCTAAATTCTATGAAATGTGGATATTAACTCTTTAAACAGCTATACTGTCTAAACCAGCGTGGGCAAACTACGGCCCGCGGGCCGGATCCGGCCCGTTTGGCTGTTCTATCCAGCCCACAGAGCCAAAAGAGCAGAGGGTTCTCTTGCTCTCCCCTCCGCTCCTTTACTTTGAATTTATATTAGTTCACACAAACACCCCATCCATGCTTTTGTTCCGGCCCTCCGGTCCAGTTTAAGAACCCATTGTGGCCCTCAAGTCAAAAGTTTGCCCACCCCTGTTAGACAAACAGTGACCTTATCTAGCTTTATCATCTTCCAAAGGAACTCATCTACTAAAAAGCAGTAATTATAGATGCCTCCCCTACTGTATCTCACCCCCCCAAAAAAATGTAAATATAATTCAAAACTGTAGTTTTTAATTTTCTTCATAATTTTCATTTATGTCTAAACTTCTCTGTTTGGTCAAATAAAAAACAAGAGAATTAAATAAAATAACTATAATTCCAACCAAGGTGATCAAGAACCCATGAACAATTTGATTCAAACCCAAAAGAAATTTTTTGAATTAAAAAAGTGACTCAATTCAAGGTCAACATACACAAATGTCTGGCCACGTGCTACTCTTCACCCAGGTAGATATCACTGATCAATCACAAAACACTCTCACTGCAGAGTTCTACTTCTCCTCCTGAACCTGTCCTCACCCAAAGCCTTGTGATTTTTTTTTTCTTATTCTCAATCCAGCAATCTGCGTAATTACTATTAATCTTTGAGGTGGTTTGGAAGGGAAAACCAATGTGAACCATTTTAGAGTTTCTTGACCACCAAGGCACATGGGCCAAGTGAAACCTAAATGGTTCTTTATGTCTTTCAAAGGAATTAACAGTTTTTCCTGTTCTATAGGGATTTTTTTTTCTAATGTCCTTTGGATAAAATGCTGACCCAGTGTATTAGTTTTCTAGGGCTGTCATAACAAAGTGCCATACGCTGGGTGGCTTAAACAACAGAAATTTATTTTCTCACAGTTCTGGAGGACAGAGATCAAGATCAAGGTTTTGGCAGGGTTGGTTTCTTTTGAGACTTTTTCCTTGGCCATCTTCTCCCTCTCACTTCATATGTACTTCCCTCTGTGCATATCTGTGTCCAAATTTCCTATCATGTTAGATTAAGACCCACCCTACTGATTTCATTTTACCTTAATTACTTATTTATAGATCTCATCTCCAAATACAGTCACATTCTGAGGAACTGGGGCTAGACATTGAACATATGAATTTTGGAAGACACAACTCAGTCCATAATACCCACATTACTTGAAATTGAGTTATTCTTCAAATTTAATCTAGATTTCAGAAGATTATCAAGCATTTGTCTTTATATTTCAAACAATAATACATTTATATTGGTACAACTGTATTCTTTCAGTCAGATGCATCATCCTGGTGTGGCATCTATGGTAAACTGTATATTAAACATTTGTACTATTCTTTTTCTTTTGTGACTTTTAAAGAGGATGACAGGTTTGGCATTATCTTGGCTAGCTGATTCAGATTCCTATATTGTAATGACCTTTGACCTTGAATTTCTGCCTCTAAAGTTTCTTCTTTCTTCCTGATGTTCTCATCTTTCCATGTATCTAGTTTCAGTATAATTTACACTATTACCAACCATTCTTCTTCTGTCCTCTCTTTTTTTCAATTTTGATCTTATGCCTTAATATGTATCACTATTACTAATAATCTCTCTTCTTTAAACTGTGTTCAGTAAGGAAAGTCTTGCAGGGATATAAAATACTATTCCCTGAGAACAATAGAAGAACTTCAATGAAAGTAGTGAACAATCAAGTCTGTCTGGATAACTGGAGCAACAAACCAACAACCTGGGAGTTAGATGTAATAATTAATTAAATAGTAGATGAAATCTAAAGTAACCCTTAAAAATAAATATTCTAAAAAACAGAGTGAAAAGCTCATGTGATTGGCATTGTAAGGTACATTTTATTATATTGCTTCTTCTTAGAAATAATTCCTCCTGTACTAAATCAATTCAGTAGTAGGAGATATACAAATATTATGCCGGTCTCTAAAACTGAGGAGTAGACTCAGAGTAGTTACTTTTAATATCTAACTATTGGAAATATATTTTTAAAAAATTAATTCGCTTGGTTACTCTTCGTCTTTATTTTTTAGCAGAGAAATCAATTGTTAAAGTTCACTCTTCCCATTTGTAAAGTAGTTTTTATTCTTTTCTGGTAACAATATCCAACTCACATAAATGTACCAGAACCTTGGAGTATTACTCAGAAAACAAAATGCAATCTTTTCCTGAGTCACCTTGTACTTGCACTGACAGATTGACTCACAGTTAGACTTGATGCTTTATGGTTTTGTTGGCCAGACTTCCATCTGTACGACTGTTTGGGGTATAAAAATATCCCTGACTTGGCCACTGTTCTTTTCAGCACAGTTTTACTTGTTAATTGCCCTTTATTTAACCTTGATTTTTAAAAAACTCATTCTTAGGCATTTGTCCTTTTACCAAATAAAATTTGATTAAATATGTGCATACATGTCTGTGTGTGTGCAATTGGAACAGCCTCGGAGCAATGCCAAAAGGAAGAGCCACAACACAAGTTTGAACAGCAAGTGTCTTTGACTTATTGCTGTGATTATACTAATTGCTCATCTACTTGGTGGGAGGCTGCAGGAAGCTGTTTTAAAGTAATCAAGCTGATCTAGGCCCTTCTATTTATAATAATTCTGAAAATTCTTATATCCCAAAAAGACATAATTGCATTTTTCTTGTTTTAAAAATAGGCTTATTTCTTTCTTCTCACCCTTCTCATTGCCTCAATTCAATAATAAATATTTGATAGCTTCTTAGTCATTATAAGAGTAAGCATAAACTATCCTTCATTTCATACTTCTGAATACAAAGCCCTCAATATTCATTAATGGATTTGAAGTGCAAGACAAACATTCTAGAAAATAACAATATTTATTTAGGTAATGTCTTGTAGAGGGTAAATTTTATGTACATATTTGTGTGGAAGCATTTCTGTGTAATGAGAAAAGACAATGATGGCCTTAGCTTAAAGTTTGGATCCTTATTTATTCAGTCAATATTTTAGTATTATGATTAGCATTATTATGTCAATTACTACTATGGAATTAACTAACACAAGACTTTTGGGTACCATATATGAATTTATATATTTTATTTTAATTTGTTCTGGAAAGAACATTTTTAATAAAAATTCAAAAGTTAATAAAATGTATCATTGTTGAAACTATTTGGGAGCCTGGACATAAAAGCTCTTTATTGTATGTGCTATTCAACTTCTCTTCTGCTATTCCGCACTCATAAACAAAGATCCCTTTGTGATCTGGTAAGAGCATGTTAGCATCTTGGAGTCACTCAAATCCAAATACACCAGTTGCATTACTTCCTAACTCTATAAAACTTAGGCTCCACAGAGCCACAGTTTACCAACGTATAAACTGGATATTAATACCTGTCTTACATTGTAAAAATTAAATAATTAGCACACATAAAGTGCATGCCACAAAATAGAGACTAAATTTTTCAGTAAGATTCCTGTTCCTCAAATCTCCCTCAAAAATTGTATTGCCTAAAATACCTTTTAACTCTTTGGATTCAGGAATTATATCTTTTATTTTTTTAAATATATTTTATTGATTTTTTACAGAGAGGAAGGGAGAGGGATAGAGAGTTAGAAACATCGATGAGAGAGAAACATCAATCAGCTGCCTCCTGCACACCCCCTACTGGGGATGTGCCCACAACCAAGGTACATGCCCTTGACCGGAATTGAACCTGGGACCCTTTAGTCCACAGGCCGATGCTCTATCCACTGAGCCAAACCAGTTAGGGCTATATCTTATTCCAGCCTCTTGCCCATTCTCCTCTGCCTTTGTTCTTCTCTGAATGTTAAGGAAGCATAACAAAATTCAGGGTGCAAAACCATTTTTAAAAGAGACTTTATAAAAATATGTAACTTTAAGCCCAGCCGGCATGGCTCAGTGGATGAGCATCACAGTTTGATTCCTGGTCAGGGCACAAGCCTGGATTGCGGGCATGCAGGAGGCAGCCAATCAATGATTCTCATCATCATCATCTCTCTCTCTCTCTCTCCCCCTTCCTGTCTGAAGTCAATAAAAAAAAAAAAAAAGTAAAACAAATATGTTACTTTAAGTTGAAAAATTAAGAATTAAGATGTGATAAATTTCTTAAAATGAGTCACAAAAGCATTCAATATTAGAACTTGAAGAAACACAAAAGATATCTAGCCTAGCCCCCTGATTTTGCAAAAGAGGAAATTACAGAGTTCATGAACTTACTTAAGAATACAGAGTTGCAATATACATATGTATGCAGAATCTTCACTGCTTATATCAAATACTTATATTTCTAAAATTTAACTTTTTATTGTGTTTAGAAAAAACTAAAGTACTAGATTTATTTTAGGCATAATCCATTTAGTTATAAATTGTTATTTCTATATTAGTGGAGTTTTAAACATAAGTGCATTGTTTTACCTTCACAACACTTTCTAAACTTCACTGTACTTTTTAGCCTGTTCTTCTCAATACACTTTTCTCCCCAAAATAGACACATGCATACACAAAGTTTAACTCTACCCTAAGGTTTTTGAATGATTGCTCTGGGTAGAGCAAAACAGATATGTAAACATCTTAATAAGTCTTGAATGGAAGCAAGCCTGGTAGATGGGAAAATCTCCCAAGGTTAAACCCAGTCTTAGAAAAAAAAGAAAGAAAATGTATTTCAGTAGATGAAAAATAGTATCTGTAATGAATAATCTGATTGAGCAGAAGTTGGGAGAAAAGACAATTATCTATCTTTTATCTTAGAAAAATATCATCCTACTTCCCCATAAGGGAGTTCCACTCTTCCAAAAGGGATCAAGAGCAACACTTCCTAATGAGCTTGATGGAAAGTTCATGTGTTAACACCAAACCCTTCAAATAACTATATTACTGAAAAAAGTTTTGGCAATATTTCTCAATGGACAAAAACTTGGTGAAATTTTCCTTAAAACAGTATAAACATTAAAGTCTAATAGAGTCTAATAATAAAGGGCTGTTCCAAAGATTT
The DNA here is from genome assembly GCF_963455305.1 of Plecotus auritus. NCBI lineage: Eukaryota > Metazoa > Chordata > Mammalia > Chiroptera > Vespertilionidae > Plecotus > Plecotus auritus. Next base: position 28,688,314 of record NC_137775.1, on the reverse strand, counting down.
GAGACATCTGTGGCTGAAATATAGTTAAATAGCTATACTAATCTTAGTTCACTAACATAATACATTTTAAATAGATTTGAAGTGCAATCTACACCAATAAAAGAGATTATGCAAATTGACCATAACTTCATGGCGCCCGCCAGCCAATCAGGAGTGAGTATGCAAATTAACCCAACAAAGATGGAGGGTTGATTTGCATACACAGGCGCTGAGCGGAGCAGCCAGAGGCAGGGCGGTGTTCCGCTCCACCCCAGCCGCTCCAGGCCTCTGGGCAGCGAGGGAAGGCAGAATGGCGGCTCTGGCCAGAGCAAAGGCAGAAAAGTGGCTCCAGGCTGGAGCAAAGGTGGTGCCGGCAGGAAGGCCCATTCTTGCACAAATCTTCCTGCATTGGGCCTCTAGTCTACACTAACAAAAGAGAAACATGCAAATTAATCATCACTCCGCTATGCCAAGCCACATCCACCAGCCAATCAGAGCGAGTATGCAAATTAAGCCATCAAAGATGGCAGGTAAATTTGCATATGCAGGGGGCTGGAAGCGCCATGGCCCACCCCTGGGGATCCAGGTCCATCGGGGCTGGGGGAGGCCTGGCGGGCAGCGCCAGACACTGCTGGCAAGGTACCAGTCCATCAGGGCCCTGGGAGGCAGGGTGGGCAGCACCAGACACCACCCATGGGGTCCGGGTCCATCGCAGGCCCCGGGAGGGGGAGGAGTGGCTGGGCCTGCTTAGCCACTCCACTGAGGCCCCGGGAACATCGCAGGCATGGGAAGGCATGGCCGGCCCACCTAGCCACTCCTGTGGGGCTCCAGGAACATTGCAACCCAGGGGAGGCATGGCCAGCCTGCCTAGCCACTCCCATGGAGCTCCGGGAACAACCACCCTGAGGAGGAGCAGCTAGGCCTGCTTAGCCACTCCCGTGGGGCCCAGGAACATCACAGCCCAGGGGAGGCGAGGCTGGGCCTGCTTAGCCACTCCAGTGAGGCCCCGGGAACATTGCAGGCATGGGGTTGCTGAGACCCAGAAAGGGCCTCTGGCCACAGATTCACAGCTTCGCAGAGACCAACTCTACCAGGCCGCCCAGTGGTCATGTGGCTTACCATTCAAGATGTGACACAGAGAGGAGGTGCGGGAGGAAATCCAGAGAATGGGATGTGGGGGTTCAAGACTCACTTCCTTTGGGCTCTGTCCTTCTTGGTCTTGGTTCTTTTCTTTCGGGCCTGGAGCCCAAGCACTGCAGGAGAGAGGGATGGATGAAGGCCGAATGTGGAAGAAGAGGCACAAGGCCCAACTGCAGGGCTGCCTGAGGGGCGGCTCCAGGGCGAGTGCCACAGCTTTGGCAAAGCGGCTGGCCAAGAGGCGGGTGTTCCAAGGGGCGCCGAGCAGCGCCTCACCATCCCTCTATGAGGACACCCCACACAGGCGCTGCCTTCGCCAGCAGGCTCTGGGCGACATCTGCAAATGCTACTGCAACCTCTAGCATTCTGGGCAAAGAACTGACCCTGTGCCCCTCTGGGTACCAGGCTTGCTAGGAGTGTGCTGTCACCAATGCCATAGATCAAAGGCAAAAACCTGGCGAGGTGGGGTGCACCAGAGGGGGCTCAGGCTGGGGCAGGGGACTGGTGGGCAGGGATCTGCCTCGCCTGCAGAGAGAGAGGTTCTGCAGTGGCCCGAAGACGCAGGTGGGCCTGGCCTGGGATCAAGGGGCATGGAAGGACACTGAGGAGGAGGGGCAAGGACCCGCAGCCCTGAGGTGGGAGTTGAGGGGCGGTGCCACCTCAGTGGAGGGGTGTCACACTGCAGGGTACAGGACTGACTGACGTGATTCAGAGAAGTTCCCAGTGCTAACCGGCGTGTCCCAGTGCCTTCACTGAGCTTTGATGGCCAATTGAGATACTATATAAGGAAAATGAGGAAAGAAGTGAGAAAGAAAAGGAAAGGTGAACAACGCAAAAGAAAGACTGGAAGGAACCTGTAAACCCATTATCACTTAAATAGGGAATATAGTCAATAGTGTTGTAATGATGGTATGATGCCAGGTGGGTACTGGAAATGTCGGGGAACACTTTGTAAAGTATATGATTGTCTAACCACTTTTCTGTAACTAATATAAAACCTGAAACCAATATAAAATAATATTGAATGTAAAGAAATGAAAATTGGAGTGAAATTCTTATAAATTTCAAAGTTTAAATAAAGGCTGTCAAGGAAGGAAGGGGGAGAATAAAAATAGTGTTTTTCATTTTACCACTTTATTGTCTTTTCAGTACATGAAAAAGACAGTTGTCTTTATATGTTGCTTTTATACTTTTCTAAGTCATTATCTCATTTTAATTTCAGGGCAACTTAAAGACAAGATAATTATTCCCTCCACTATTCAAAGAAAGGAAATCTTGGTGTCTGGTCCCAATGATTCAATCGTCAAGCCCTTATTGTAAAGCAGGGTTAGTAAAATTTTCTGTGAAGGGTATATCTATACTAATAAAAGCCTTGGGGATGATCAGGACAGCAGGGGAGGGTAGTTGAGGGCAATCAGGCTGGCAGAGGAGCAGTTAGGTGTCAATCAGGCAGGCAGGCAAGCAGTTAGGAGCCAGTGGTCCCAGATTGTGAGAGGGATGTCCCAGATTGGAGAGGGTGCAGGCTGGGCTGAGGGACACCCTCCCCAGTGCACGAATTTCATGCACCAGGCCTCTAGTAAAAATATAAAATAGAGAAGATAAACTAAGATATATCATTCATATAATAATATAAGTTTATATGCTTCATGACCACTAGGTATGATATTTAATTGGTCTTTAGAATAACTGCATATCAAACCATCTAAACCTGATGACAAACCTTTTGTTCAATAATAATTCTCCACATAGCTCATTGGTCTTTTGACCAAATGGCACTCCTTTAAAGTCAAGAAAAGCTCTGAGTTTAGAGGAGGGAATTGAGGCACAGAGAAGCAAAGTAAGTTCCCTTTTTTAAAAAATTTATGTTTACCCTAAATTCATCATTTTACCTTTTGGATAATAATACTCTTTTCTACCGTACTCCCATGATATCTTGGTCAGAAATCCCCAGAGTGGATACTCAGAATCTATAACTTGGGTTATTGGCAATCTATTTCTTCTTCTTTCTTCCTAATGGTGCTCAATAAATCATAGAGTAATTACTATGGTTGCTGTATTGAAATAGTCAATTGAAAAATAATATTGTTTCTCTCTTAAGCATTATTTTTTGCTAACACACCACAATTGTCAAAGTCCCTGAGTATTTCAACAATAGGCATAATGGAAACATAAAAATAGCTAAATATAGCATTATGCTAAGCGAAATAAGCCAGTCAGAGAAAGATAAATATCACATGATCTCACTCATTTGTGGAATATAATGAACAACATAAACTGATGAACAAAAACAGATCCAGAGACAGAGAAGCATCAATCAGACTGTCAAACTTCAGAAGGAAGGTAGGGGAGGGTGGGGGTAAGGGGAAGATATCAACCAAAGGACTTGTATGCATGCATATAAAACTAACCAATGGACACAGACAACAGGGGGGTGAGGGCATAGTGGGGGGTGGGGAGGGCAACGGGGATAAGGATGCATATGTAATACCTTAATCAATAAAGAAAAAATTAAAAAAATAAAAATAGCTAAATAACTGACAAAACATTCTGAATTATTTGAAAATAAATGTAAGCACACTACAAATCACAAGATTAATACTTAGCATTTTTAGAAGATGCTCCTAAGCTAAGAAGACTATATCATTAACATGAGCTTGTGGAGAAGGATTTTGTATTATTTAAAAGTTCTTGTTGGTCAGTGACTATTTTCTAATTTCTAAGTAACAATAATAATATGGCATGATTCAATTCTGTAAGACTAATTAAATAATTATCAGAATCAAAGACTCTTCTATTTGTGTTATAAAAAAAAAATTTAGGTTTCCCTGTAAATAAAAACTAGAAAAAAAACATCTAAAGCTCAATTAGCAACCCAAACCAGTGGAGTATCATTGTTGGAATGCTAAAATGATTGAGATTGAATATGAAAATCAGCATGCCTAGTTTTCTCAGACAAATGCTATAGGTGTCATAAATAAGACAACTATGACTCAGGAAAAAAAATGATCAAAATAAAAACTTGGTCCCTGAATCATGACAAGTCAATGCCATAGTATGCTTTATATTGGAGGGGTAATTCCATATGTTGGTAGACCAGATTGGTCAGGCCATAGGCAGACTATCCTGCTGTGCTTATCCTCAGTGGGACACATACCATGCAGGGATTATGATGTATGAAAGCCAGGAATATTTCCACTATGTGTCATGATCCTGAGGAAGGCAAAGCCTGGCTGCTGACAGTCACTGATGGTATTAGCTGGCCTTCTGGAATGGCAGCAGCAGAAAATTCACTCAACATATTTTTAACCTTCAGAGTTATTCAAGCACATTCTGATCTCACCAAATGGACTGATAAAAGTAAAGTACAAACTTGGCCTCAAACAGCTGTTTCCAAACAACCAACGGGAGGCGGGGCAAAGGAGTTTTTCTTTTTTTCCCCTCTCTTTTTAGGTACAGTCAGTGCCTTTCAAGGCTGACTTCAACAGCATTTTTCCATTGCCTAAAACACAAAGAGCTGTCCTTTTAAATGTATCAGAACACAGCAGGCCAATGAGGAAAAAAAAAGAAGAAGAAGAAAAGAAAGAATAACAGATGCTATGGGGTGAAACCAACCAGGATCTGAGGCCAAAGCACTATGTGAACATTACATTATGCAGTTGATTCAATTCTAATTCAAGTCAAACTGGTTCAATGTTTCACTTATAATCTTTTGTCCTTTTTTGCTTGTCCCTTATCATGAAATCTGATCTATTTGTAGGTTTAATGCAGGGCACAGGGAAAAGGCTGACCTAACCTTAGTATTATAGAGGATTGCACTAAATGTGGGAGTGAGAGCAATAACTCCACAGCTTCCTACTTGGAAATGGGCCCAGCTTGAAGAAATAAAAATAGAAGTGTCTAAATGCAACTGAATAGCTCAGCCACATGAAATTTAAATGCCAGTTCCCTTTAGCCTTTCTTTCTTTTTCTTTTTTTTCACCCAGTCATCAGAATTTGAAAGCCCACAAATTAAAAAGCTCCTGCAGTCTGGTATCTTTTTGATAACCCATCACTTGAAGTTACACTGATTTAAAATGACTCCATATACAGTATGCAATATGCTGCATATACAGTGGTTTCAAACTGGCTGTTCTCATTCCCTTAAAGAATTCATCAAGTTTAAAATGTCAATAAAATGCCTAAGGGGCAGTGAAACTCTAGGATAATAATTGATTAGCAGATGGCCATCCTTATGATTCCAGTATGCACTTCTATTAATTTTCTTACCCTCTAAATAAACACATTTTTAACTGAAATAAGAAAAAAAATATTTTCCTAATATTTTACCAATCTCTGTTTCTAATTTGCCCAAGGGCCTCATTTAGCATATTTTCAATATCATATATTCATAGTGGAAGAAATGGAAACAAAAAACAGATTTAGAAAACCAAGATTTACCACTTAGAGGAGATGATAATTTATTGCATCTCATCATCACTATACACTGTACATTAATTGTTTTTATGAATACATTCATATTTTAACTTCAGTCTTCTAAATAATAGATATGTCTTGATGTTCTAAAGGAAAAAAAATATTTCTCTCTCTCTCCACTGTTCATTGGTGCTTTGCCTGAATGTGATTTCTTTTAAATTAAGGGGGACACTTTGTTTAAAAGAGGTATTTAGGTTGCAAGGAGGAATAAAAATCTGTACCAGGGCATTTTAAACTCATATTTACCCAGTCTTCATCATTTTCTTTTCTAACATGTGAATATAGTTTCCAAAAACCACAAACTTCACAAATGTTTAGATCCCAGACTTGTAAACAGGTTTGATTTCCTTTTATTGAGCGTCTTCCTTCCTCATCCTTTATTGCATTCAGATGGCTCTAATTCCTTTTCATGTACTTAAAGAAATGAAATATTTTGTCTGAATTAAGAATAATCATGTGTTTGAGAAGATCAATCGTGAAACAACAGAAAAGTGAATTGTTTTCAATGGATCTGTTTATAGTAACTGAGCAACTAGGGTTTAGATGAATAAATAAAAAGACCAGTAATTTTATTGAATTATATTGTTCAATTTCAATCGTGTCTCTTAATGTAAACAGCTCAGTGATAGATGTATTATTGAATATGTGTGGACTGTTTCTGTAATGAATATGTTTATGAATGACCCTCTGAGAGTAAATCAATGTTAGAAAGAGACCTCTGTTGATTTGCAGTTCAGATGACTGCAAATCAAACTTTAAAATGTCCAGCTTTTAACATCGTGTACTTCAAAATTTAAGAGGAAAAACAAAAGTACCCAAAAAGCAAAAGAGCCAGTGATTTATGAGGAAACATGGAACTCTTATTAACCTTTCTTATTATCCAAGGCCATTATTCTGAAACATCCTTAAGAACATCATAACATCACCATGACATAGTCAAATAAGCTGAGATGCCTTGATGTCAAATGAGGATTTTATGCTCCAGCAGTGATTCTCACTCCTAGCTGTGCCTTAAAATCATCAGTGGAATTTTAAGGAAAATCTATAATTAGTCCCCATATCCAGAGATGATATTTAAATGATCTGTACGTGAGGACTGGTCATGTTATTTTATTTTTATTTCCCCAGGTAATCCTAATGTGTGTTTGAGGTTGAGAACCATTGTACTATGCAGTGAGCCTCAAAATGCATCACGAGTGAACTTGTAAAATGGCAGACTGATATAGGAGGTCTGGGATGGAACCCATGTGTTTGTCTTCCTAACAATTCTCTAGGTGATGATGATGCTTCTGGTTCAGGAACCACACCTTAAGTAACAAGGCAGTATACACATTCAGTTTCCATTTTTGTGTTCTCTACCTTCCAAATGACCCTTCCTTGTGTACAAATATGGAATTCTCCCTTTAAAGGATTCTACTTACATCTTATATACTTTATCCATTAATTCAACGAATATCTAATGAGTTCCTACTGTGTGCTAGACATTGTTATAAATAATATCTGAAAAGGCTATAACTTATTACAATCAGCTTATTTTATTTAAAAATAAGTCAAACCATTAAAAACCAAGAAGTTGATATCAGCAAACTATCTTGAAAATGTACAAATCCATGGTTGTCTTGGAAATGAGCACCAAGGCAAAGGGAAGATATGTGGATATAGTGAGAGAATTATGTAATGCAAAGGGGGAAATCAGAAGCCTAAGGAGTGTATATCTGAGTCTCTGTTATCTCACCTCTAAATAAGGATGATAATATTGGCAATGTCACAATGTTGTGAGTCAATGAGCGTATGCATTTAACAGTGCTTTATAAACAAAAATGTATTTTATTATTGTCATAAACTGGCTCTTGACATTGAAATACTAAAATTTTTCCAAAAGATTAACTTCTCATTTATGTGTAATTCCTCACAAATAAATTCTGCAAATATTTCTTAACCACTTAACAGCTTTGTAAATTTAATCTAATTTTAATAGTAGAGGAAAAACCCATAATAATATATTTTCCTATAATAAAGCCTTCATAAATATTCAGATTAGATAAGAAGATCCTTAAATATATTCCAAATAAGTTCTTCATACTTTCTTAGAAATGTTATAATAGCTTCAAAGCAGTGAGGGGAGGTAATAATATATGCAAAGCCCTACCATATAGACAGTTACCAAATACATACTTATGAAAAGATAATCTCTTTTAACTTAGACACATGTATCCTATTAAGTAAAAACCTTTACAAGTGGTTTCTTTACATCTCATTATTATAAAGAAAAGGGGATTGCCATCATACCCATAAAAAAACACTGATGCTTCTTGTATAGATCATCAAACTTGCTGTGAATATATTTATCTCTTTAGTCTGAGAAATTCTCCAACATACAAAGTTTATCAGATTTAGTAGTAAGTTAAGTCATTTCCCCTTTCTTCAAGTTTAGCAATAAAAAAAAAGTAAAGAAGATATTTTTAAATACTCATGTTTCAGTCAAGGTTAACTCTATTCATATAAAATTTCCCATTTGTATTGATTTTTCTCATCCCTCTGCATAATTTGACTATACTTGCACAACCTTTATTCTAAAATAAATTTTGGTTTTAACTCTTCAAAAAAAAATTCCAAACAACACAAGTTCTAATGTTTATTAGGGTCTTGATAATACCCAGCTGGATATTTCTGTCCACTTTACAACTTCAAATGAGGACATGTGGGTGCTTTTTAAAAGATTTTCATGCTTAGTCTTTATGTTTTGATGAAATAAATATTATCTTGCTATGTCATTAAAAAAAAATACTGGTGACAAGTAAACGTTTCTCCTTCAAAATAGTCTCAAAATAAGCAAATGAATAATATAAAACTAATGGAAAATAGAAACAAACAGCTCTGAAAAAGACAGGTGTCAATCAAAGCTGTCCATGTTACTGAACCATGTTTAGTTTGAGAGGAATAATGTTTATGAACGAGAAACATATTTTTGCTACTGATCAAAATCAAATATTCTAGAGACTTAGAATTATAAACATTTGCTTTTCTGCATGCCAGGGGGCAAATACAGGCAACAGCTAGAGAATAATTAGTGGAAATATGATGCCAGGGAGTAACATCAAATATTATAAAATCCCTACTTTCTCTAAAATAGTCTTCTTGCTTAACATAACCTGTCATGGATACAGGTACTCTTTGGTTTAAACAGAGTTGACAAAGGGTCTATTTCCTATGAATATTCATATGAAAACATTATTTATGACCTGGAAGGGAATAAAATTTCTGGAAGTCTCTGCTAGCCTTATCTCATTAGTTTAAAGATGCAGATTAATGTAATAAATTGACTAATTTTCACTTTGGTTCAATACTGGCCCTAAAAATAAAAACTACAAAGCAAAGAAATGCTTATTGAAGACAGGAGTAATGAGGACATAGGAAGACAGCAATAATTAGCCTGACAGAATGAGAGACAAGAATGAGGCAATCAAATATGATTCAGGATACCTGAGAATGAAACAGGGGATGGCGATGGGGTTGGAGAGAGAGAATGAATACTCATCATTCATTTAACAGTTTCCACAAGACCAGCACCATAATATCTTGGCCTCCCAAAATGATATCTAAGTCTTGTTGAAGTGCCACTATGTCATAATTAGATGATTGCTTAGTTTTTCTTTCCAGTTAGGAGACCACAGTTTATGGAAAAAGAGAGAGATGGTGGACTCTTGCCATTTATGACAAATACATCTTGAAACATCTATAATTTTCCAATTTCTTAAGTTCTATTTTATAACTAATCCCATTATAAAATAGAATAGAATTCAACTAAAGAAATTTAAGCAAGCCCTTCAAACTCTTAATGAGTCTAAGAATATAGGACTAATAAAATACACATGTTTTTCTAACTAAAAATGATCACAAAGATTTTTTTTTCATTTTCTCTTCTCTTTAATTCTCTAGCATTATCTTTCTATTTCTACTCCCATGTCTGAGCTGGGAAAATTTAACAAAGAACTCTAGTGCTTAACACTTCAGGCTAGTTAGAGTAGTGTTTCAAACAATATGGAGGGAAAGAGGAGGCCTGGTGAGAGCCAAGTCTGGTCAGAGATACTTTGTAAAAAACAGTCTTCCTTAAATTAAATTTATTGGGGTGACATCTATACTAATAAAAGGGTAATATGCAAATTGGTTGGGACACCCTCACGCAAATGACTGAACATCAGGCTATGTGGGGTGACCAGGCCAGCAGGGGGAGGCAGTGAGGGGTGGCCAGGCCAGCAGAGGGGGGCAGTCAGGGGCAACCAGGCCCAGGGGGGGGGGGCAGTTGGGGGCGACCAGGCCAGCAGTGGGGGAGTGAGGGGCAACCAGGCCAGCAGAGGGGGGCAGTGAGGGGTGACCAGGCTGGCAGGGAGGGCAGTTGGGGGAGACCAGACCAGCAGAGGGGGGAAATTGGGAGTGACCAGGCCAGCAGGGGGGGAGTTAGGGGCCACCAAGCTGGCAGGGGGGGCAGTTACGGTGATCAGGCCAGCAGGCAGAGGTGATTAGGAGTGATCAGGCTGGCAGGGATGGCAGTTAGGGGCGACCAGGCTGGCAGGGGGCAGTTACGGCGATCAGGCCAGGAGGCAGAGGTGGTCAGGGGTGATCAGGCTGGCAGGGGGGGGACAGTTAGAGTTGATTAGGTAGGCAGGCAGGTGAGCGGTTAGGAGCCAGTGGTCCCGGATTGTGAGAAGGATGTCCGACTGCCGGTTTAGGCCGTATCCCAGGGATTGGGCCTAAACCGGCAGTTGGAAATCCCTGAGGGGTCCCGGATTGGAGAGGGTGCAAGATGGGCTGAGGGGACCCCCTCCATACACAAGTGAATTTTGTGCACTGGGCCTCTAGTTGGTTAATAAAAGTATATAGGGCCGAAGCCGGTTTGGCTCAGTGGATAGAGCGTCAGCCTGTGGACTAAAGGGTCCCGGGTTCGATTCTGGTCAAGGGCACGTACCTTGGTTGCAGGCACATCCCCAGTGGGAGGTGTGCAGGAGGCAACTGATCGATGTTTCTCTCTCATCGATGCTTCTAGCTCTCTATCCCTATTCCTTCTTCTCTGTAAAATATCAATAAAATATATTTTTTTTAAAAGTATATAGGTTTCAGGTGCACATTCTGATTACATCACCAAGGTGAGTATATTCATGCCTCAGTAACATGCATATCATGACAAGTACTGTCTAACATGGATTTGATTTTGCTCATGAAAAATAAAATACATGTTGAATCTGTTAATGCCAGCCAAGAGTCTACACAGCTTATGAAACACTTTGCATAAACTTTGTTATTCTCACTTACTATCTCTCTCCTAACTGGGGAATTTGGGAAACTGGTAGCTAATGAAGGTATCTCTTTTAGACCTTCATTTTAAATGGGTATCCCATGCAATCTATACCCACCAGTTTTCTATGAAGTAGGTATTGCTTTTGCCATAGTGTCAAATCTTTATTAGGGATCATTTCAGTTCCTGTACTCTCAGTCCTAATTTATCAAACTGATGCTTTAAATAAAGAGTCATCACCTTTTACATTTCTAACCCAGTTTTCCTTTACCAGAAATGGCAGCTGCCAATTCTTTCCTGGCATTAATTTGCATAGCACTTCAGCTTTCTGGTTATGATATAAACAATTTCTCATGAGCACCTCTGTACCTCTCCTTTCAGTGCTATCATCTCTCTAATATACTCCTACTATATTATAAGAAGAGCTTTTTCTGAAAACCCCCGGCCACAAGGGGAAAGAGAACGCATTGAGTTCAAGCTAGAGAAAGACCACCCTCATTGAACAGAAATTACTCATTCTCTGATTGTTACCATCTGATACTCAAAAACCCTGACTCTGGTTTTCTAGCTGCCTAATGTTTACTCTTTAATTATGTTATGCTCATTATCATGTAGTCCAGAATAGTACTAATGAGAGCAGAAAACACAGACAAATTTAGAAGTAATGCCTGCCTTTCAGTATAATTAATGGCTAATTTCCTCTATCTAAAGGTAAAAGTAAGAGCAGAGCCTTTTTCTCTAACCTAGTAAGTCCTTCGTAAATAAATAAAAAAGCAAGTATTTACACTTCCTGCCACTGGAGTCTAAGAGATGAGACAGAAAAGTGTCAGCTTTGTGGATCCACCACTCCAGGAAGGCGATAGCCACCCTGAAACTAGCTGGGTGTTCTGGGTGCCAAAAGAGAATATTCCCATTTTAATTTGCTGCAAGAAACAGAGGTGATTCCAAAATGTCTATAAGGCAAACTGCTTTTATAGTGAACCATCTTTCAAAGGCCTCCTAGAGCTACAAATTTAAATCTCTTTTAGCAACCTGCTCATCTATCTTTTCATTGCCAATTTCTTTGGTTTATGATGAGTCCTAGATCAGAAATGGGTTCACTGAGGAATAGCTAACATCAAATAACTGATGTTTTAATGACATACATATTATTTATAGGTGTTAATTTACCTCCAAGCAAAATTCTACATAGCATCTGTCCTTATGAATTGAGAAAACAACTATTATCCAAATTCAATTATAATGGACACAGACATCAGGGGAGTGAGGGCATGAGTGAGGGGGGCGGGGGAGCGGAAAATGGGAGGATAAGGACACATATGTAATACCTTAATCAATAAAGAAAAAAAAAATTTAAAGAATTTCTTGGATTGATTCTGAAGGAGGCACTTCCAGCCTAAGTCACTTTTGATTGTTGAGTAGAATTATAGGATCAGCTTAAAAACCCAGTGGAATTTTTCACAATTTAAAGCAGATTCTCTGGTTTGGAAGTCCAGGTCATGATTTTGGCCTATAATACCATGGGGCTTAACAACTGAGTTAAGCTGCTCAGCTCTCTATGTTCTCTTTTGTCAAACTCTAGATATATAAATATTTACATAATGCCAAGTTTAGGATTCACAGGAAGATCATTTACATGGGGTTTTGATTCAAGTAGAACACTGAACTTGGTGTATACCTCTATTATTTTACTTAAAACCCTGAAGAATGGTGGGGTTTTGTTTGCATGTCAATCACCTACATCTAGACTTTAACTTCAATGAGGATAATAACAGTTCCTTGCTCATTTCTCTCTGTGTGGCTCAGTATGGCCCAATAAGGCTTGTTAAATGAATAATTACTGCCAATAAATGCCTGTTAAATGAATAAATGAATCAATCAATCACTGAAGAGTCACTGAAGAAAAATCTTCCCCACAGAATTCTCTCCTGAACAAAGTACACAATTGCAACAACAAATTAATAGCTAACAGCTTGAACTCCTATATAGAACCAAGGAACTTCTTTGAATAAAGTAGCCTTCTACTTGAAACAGCAATGTAATAGTTAAATCTATTTTATCATAAGCATGTAATTATCCATTACTATCTACTCATTTAGGGAGGTGCTAATCTTGCTGATTGCATTACAATTAGAAAAGAGTTCAAACTTACATAGAGAAATTTAGGCTTTTAAAAGTAACTAACATTTTGTGCAGACACACAAACCTCTCAGCCCTATAAAAATCACTGATAAGCAATCTTGGAAAAACATTCTCCAGTAATGGCTAGCTGGGCTCTTGCAGCAAAGCAAATTGTTTTTTCTTGGCAAAAGTCCCACAAGCAATAGGCAGCAAGAAATTGTTTGTTCTACACATACAAGTTCTCATGTGTATCTGCAATTCTAATGCCAAATTTGGTTCAATCTCCAAAGCCACTTTCACTGCAAAGAAAATTGCCAGAAACTTTACTAGGATCAAGAGTTGACCCTTTGCTGAGGCTCCAGGGCCCTCAGAATGAATTCCCCCTGGTGTTACTGCGATCAGTATAGAAAATCACTCTTGTCCATTTGGCTAAAGATTTCTACACATTTTCTTCCCCTTTCCCCTGGCAAAGATTTTTGTTTAGTAAGGGACATCTGGTTAGTATGTAGCACACAAAAAACATACTGCTTACCCTTCAGAAACTTAAAAAACATTACTATCAAGTAAAAGGGAGAACAGAAGTGTGCATTGGTGCATTGTGATGGAACAGTGCCTGGCTTTCAGTGGCCAAGCCAGCTGGGCTAAGCTACAAAAGATCCATGAAGATCAAGAATTTGAAGCTACATTTTGAATAAGAGACAGATATAGTTGAGCCATTGGAATTTAAATAGACATTTCTTAAAAAAAGGAGTTCTATACAATAACTTGGCAGAGAGATGAATATTACCACATATAAGGAAGGTGCTATAAGTATTGCTGGATAGCTGTGTGTGCGTTACATACACACTCACATTAACACAACACTATATTTGGTAAGAAGTGGCCTTCAGCTGTTCTGATTCACAGAGATAATTTCTGAATTCTTGAAAAGACAACCCAGTGTGTCTGAAGTTAAGTGAAACATACATAAAAATTTTCAGGACTTGTTACCTTTCTAGATAATACTTATAACTTGAAACTCACTCTTTTGTCTACTTTTATGAGTAGACAAGAGTTAGGCAACAGAGAAAAAAATAAAGGTTGGAGAGGGGTTAGAAAACAAGGCAGGAATGCCATCAGGATCTATGTATCTGCTCAATCGCATGGGTTCATGGGAGATCATGTAAACAAAGTAGTCGCCAAATTTGACAGTTTATGTCAAGCTGCCATTTTCTACTGACATCCACCAAATTATGCTACTCCATCACTTTCATATACCTTTGCTTCTTCTGTGTCAGAAATCCTACTGAAGAAAGAGCTTTTCTTCAATATTTATTTATTTAGTTAGGCTATTAAATGGAGGTTTATGTGGTGATAAGGCAAGAAAAATGAGAACCAGATTGGCACCGTGTTTCCAATAATTCCTGTGAAAAAAAGAAGCAAATTAAGCAAAAGTTCTCTTCAATTTTAAAAATCATAAAGTTTCCTTTATATGAGTCTTCACATTATTTTAATTCTTTTTTGTCATTTTCTTGCAATATTTTTAGTTACAGGGCATGTAGTTACACAAAATACAAATCAAGATATAAAACAGAAAATATATTTAAAGAATAAAGGTGAGAATATTATTTTGAGGTTAATAAGGCTATACAATAGCAAAATATCCAGATAAAATAAAAGTAAAAATTTTATTGGTGACTTGTCTACATGGCATATTTTACTATTTCCAGCTTTCTTAGGATTGCCAAATTCTATGTTCAAATGCTCAGCATCATGGAGATGTATTGTTTTTCTCTAGTAAAGGAAATAGGAAAATTATATTGATTTATAATGATTTTGAGACTCAAACTCTCATTTATACTTATTCCTGAATGAATTTTATTGTCAATTCACATCATTCTTATATTATAAATTTGGGATGGAAATTAACAATTTAAGGTCCTGAAGTTCTAAGTGTTCACTGCTATACAAAGAATATCTGGTAGAACTGGTCACTGTTTCAAACCAGCTGTATTAGCAGTTTACAAATGCAATAGAATCAAAGTTGGTATTGGAAGAAAATGCAGTTCTTTGGAATATGTCAGCAGTTAAGGGAGTGTAAAAAAAATAACATTCCATGAGCTATATGTAGCAATAAGGAAAGTTTAAAAGTGGAAAAATTCCAAGGAATAAAATCAGAGACGAGAAGTAAGAAACATAGTGCCAAAATATCTTCAAAAGAAAAACATCCATTGGATACTATAATGACTAGCAAGCATAGTTTGTAAAATTCCATGCCATGCTGTGTATACCCTCATGACCCCACAGATTTAGTCCCTTTTCCCAAAAGCATAGCTGATTGCTAAATTTATTGCATGTTTTCTCCATGTGAACACTGATCCCATGTTATCATGGAAGAAATACAAAAATAGAATTAGGTGCTTGGAGATTCACTTTGCAGTAAATAACACCCTACTAAGCTATCACTGGAACGCTGAGTGGACATTCTGTACTAGTAGTTCTGACAACTTTGTTTTTTAGTAAATCAGACTGTCACAGTGCTGACCAGCTTTATCACAGAGACCAGGACCTGGGGTTAGGATAAAAGCAATTAGATGATTAATGTACTATTGTTGGCGTTGCTTCAGTAGGATCCCTGTCCAAACCTATGAGGGAGAAAGGATAAGGAAGATTGGAGTCTGAGCTCTAGGTCTGGGCTTTCAGTGAAAACTGTTGAGGCTCCAAGAGTGCAAATTTTTTTCAAAGACAAAATCCTGCCCCTGACACAAATAATGAGTGTGTTTTCCCAGACCCCAGGTAGGCCAAATATAATCTGAGCCTCTAAATAGGCAATCTACTACTTCTGTCTATAAAAGGAGCAAAAGCTTTCGCTGTTATCAAAACAACTGTTCTTTGATGAAAAAAAAAAAAAAAAAAAAAAAAGATCCAGAAACATGGAAGCATGCAACAGACTTGTATATTTTGAAGGGAAGGGGGTGGGGTAAGACAGGAAGATTTTAACCAATGAATTTATATGCATATATGCATAGCCCATAGGCAGGCAATATTATGGGAAAGGCCTGGGGAGGGGATGGGAGCAGATTGGAGCGGTTAAATGGGGGTGGGGGGGGTGAGGGAGAAAGGAACATCTGTAATACTTTCAACAATACAGATAAATTAAAACAAGAAAAATAAACACAAACCTCTCATTCTTTAGGAAAACCTGTTCTTATATCCTTGCTTCATATTCTGGCTTCCTGGCTTGGTTCTGTGCACTTAAAATATTGCCTTAGATCTTCTTTATTCATTCACCTAAAACACAGATTGGAACATTGGCTAAGTGTACTATTGGTTCTGGGTTCTGACCACCTGGGTTGAAAATTCACTTACTAGTTGTGAGACTTTGACAAATTACTTCACCTTTCTTTACAGCTGACCCTTGAGCAGCGAGTACCTCAGTACAGTCAAAAATGTTGACGCTACAGTTGGCCCTTCAAATACATGATTTCAACCAATTACAGATTGGAAACAGTTTCGATCCTCTGCTGGGAACCCCTGGTAAGGAAACTGCACTTGGGCATGTGAAAATACTGTTTTTGATCCAGGATTGGTTGACTCTGAAAATGAAGAAACCCTCTGAGATAAAAAGATGACTGTATTTATTTAAAAAAATATATCTGCTTATAACTGAACCTTGTAGTTCAAACCTGTGTTGCTCAAGGGTCAACTATCCTTTAATTTCTCCATCTGTACAATGGAGTAGAAATTGAATCTTCTTAAAAGCATTGTTATGAAGTTAATTTAGTTAATATTTATGAAGCTCCTAGCACAGTGTCAGAAATACGCCAAGTGCATTGCAAACTGGTACAGCCACTATGAAAAACAGTATGGAGGTTCCTCAAAAAATTCAAAATATAACCCAACACTTTCACTTCTGAGTATCTATAAAAAAAAAACAAAACCAAAACACTAATTTGAAAAAATATATACACCCCTATGTTCATTGCAGCATTATTTACAATAGCCAAGAGGCTATCAAAGCATCCATAGATGAATGAATCCAGAAGATGTGGAATATATATACACACAATAGAATATTAATAAGCCTTTAAAAAAACGAGTGAAATCTGGCCATTTGCAACATTATGAATGGACCCATAGCATTGTGCTATGTTCTATGTCAGACATAGAAGGACAAATATTATATGATTTCACTTGTTTGTGGAATCTAAAAAACAGACCAAAAGGATAAACAAAACAAGACAGAAACATACTCATGGACATGGAGAACAAACTGAGGGTTGCCAGATGGGAAGAGGGTGGCGGGGAGGGCAAAAAGGTAAAGTAGAATAAGATTTATAAACTTTCAGTTATAAAATAAATAAGTCACAGGAATGTAATGTACAGCATGAGTATAGGCAATAATATCATAATAAACTTATGCAATGTTACAGGGTTACTAGATACTATGGTGATCACTTTGTTAGGAATATAACTTTTGATAACTATGTTATATATGAGACACTAACATAATATTGCATATTAACCATAATTTAAGTTTAACAATATGAGTGTACGTACTAAAATTTAGTAAGTGCTAATACGAACACCGCATTGTGAACTACTGAGAGTTTGGACATCACAGCTGTCTTTGCCCTTCCACCTTGTTATCTTGTGATTCTTAAATGATGAGAATTGCTAGATTGGGGCCTCGGTTGTCTGTGTCTGTACTCTGGGGACTCAAGCAATCAAACATGCCATAGACATCCCAGTTACATTCCATTAGATTTCTACTCTAACCTTACTATGTGATCTCATTTATCTCCTGCTTTATTGTTGAGCTGCTCCAACTGTGAAGCAGTTTGAGATTTCAAAACGTCCCCCCAGAGCAAAAACAGACATATTGGTATTTGTACTTCAAAGTGTTCTTAATTATAGTTTTGGAAACAATTTTGAAGCAATAAATTTTGAAATATAAGAGACTACTTCAGATATTGCTGTATATCATTCTATAATTCTGCAATTTCTAATTAGCCGGCTCTTCGGTTCCCAATTTGTCGTGTGTATAAAATGTCCAAGTATCATGTCCAAGCTAAAATAAAAGTCTATAAATGAAAATGTAGAATCACCTTTATGTTTAAAACATATAAACTAACCTTGCTGAAGGGAAAAGGTTACATATTAAGAATGGAGAGAATTTCTGCTGACAGCCAGGTTCTGGAGTTACGTTTCAGTTACAGTTTGCTCACAGTTCACAACAGAAAAAATAAAATAAAATAAAAGGTCATATGCAAGTTAGTTAATATTTTAACAGGTCTAATTTTAACTTTGAACTTAGAAAGACTTTGAAAGTTCTCAAGGAATATGATATACATAGTTAATGATCGGTGCCACATGTCTGCAAATCAAGCTCCCAGGCTTCTGAGCTTGGTCTGGAGAAAGAGAAAATTGAGTACACACAGACTTTGACCATGGCTTCACCAATGTGCTTTCCCATAGGTGTCCAAGGCCTGCAGATCAACCTTTGTCAAAAAAGAAGGGTTTGAAATCTGAAGCTCTTATATTCCTTATTAATGCTAGATATAATTCACTGCTTGCAAGAAATGTCGTCTATAATATGCATCAGAGAGCCTGTAGTTTAGAGCTTCTAGGCAGCAAAAGATACTACAGAGCAGGGTACATGTATAAACCAAGAGTTTGGTATCTAGTGTGAGCATACATCGCAGTTGTGTAGTCTGACTAATAAAATAAATATGCCACTTCTATCTTTAAAACTTTATCAAAAACACGTATCTCCTGAAATCCCCAGTAAAAAAGCCTCATGCTGAAACCTTGGGTCTTCTTCTATCCTCTACAGGAAAATAAAAAAGACTGAAGAGATAAAAGAGGAGAGAGAGAAGGATGAGCAGGAGAGAACATAATCCTTTTTCCTGAGCATACTAACAAGCTTTGCCATGGTGGACTTTCAAATATTTATATTTAGATGTTGACAAGTTCACTAACAAATTAAAGAGCTCCATTTGGAACTTATAGGAAAAGCCAGCAGTAACAAGTAGTTAATTGTCTTTAATGCAAAAGTCAAATTTCCTGAAATCTCTTTCCATCTCTTTTCCAACTTAAGTGTGTTTAGAAATCACTTTGCCTGCTTCAGCTCAGGAAGAATGGGACAAGAGAATTCACATTGTCTTGTATGAAATAAGAATCCCAAATATACCAGAACAGTACATATTGTTAGGTGCAATATAAAATGCACCATATATGCCTGGCAGTGGGGCTCAGAGGTTGAGAATCCACCCATGAACCAAGAGGTCATAGTTTGATTCCAGGTCAGAGCACATGCCTGGGTTGTGGGCTTGATCCCCAGAGGCAGCTGATGAATGATTTTCTTTCATCATTGATGTTTCTATCCCTCTCTCCCTCTCCTTTCCTTTCTGAAATCAATAATAATATATCTTTTAAAATAAAATAAAATGCACCATATAGTGAAAAATCAACTTTTTACTCTGTTCAGCACCAACTATACAAAGCCTTGCCTCCTTTCCCCCTGAGCTACTTGACCAACACATTTTGTCTTTGATCACATATCTCCTTTCTTCTCCTGGAAAACCCAATACCCCATATCTGTTTTCTACAATTAAGAAAATTTCCATTTCTTTCCTTATAGGAAACACATTTAGCAACCAACTAGATACTACACCTTCTCCCCAGCAATTAGAATTTATAAAATTTAAGATTACCTGTTGATAAATGGAAAGGAGCAAGAAAGATTTTGAGTTAGTAAACATATGCTTATTTCATCATTGCTGAGTTTTCCACAGATAGAAAATTAAAATTGCATATTCTTGGGCATTTTTTACAGATGGAAAGTGATCAACTATTCCAAAAATATTAGGTAGCCAAAGTATATAAATATATTAAAATCTGAGGTGATTGAGGCTCATTCATTTATATGGTAAAAAAAAAAAAAATGGCATTAGAATACACTACCCATAGGTAAGACCCATATTGATAGGTAATTGTGCATGTCCCTTCTGCTCTTAGTTCCCCCGAAGTGGTTATTAGAAGTTCCTTCCTCCCTCCCTCCCTCCTTCCCTTCTTCCCTCCCTTCCTCCCTTCCTTCCTTTCTTCCTTGTTCCCTCTTCCCGTTCTCCTTCCTTTCTCCCTCACTCCCTCCTTTGTTTCTTCCTTTCTAACTTTCCTCCATTCTTTCTTGTCTGCAGTCATGTTTGGAATTGTTTTTCAGAATGTTTAGACTATTTTCCTCACATTGTCACCAGCTCATTACCACAGAATTACACTTCACAAACAGGAGCCAGCTGGAGAGCCAACTTGGCTTAGCTGTGCCATCTAAGGGGTTGTTAAAGGGATGAATTTCATTCTTTTTGAAAACACAAGCACACTCCGATCAGCAAACAGGAAAGGCCACTGCCTATTTCTCTCTTCAGTGCTGTCTCCTGGCCTTTTCCTTCTCTTAGAGTCACTCACTGATGAAGTGAATAGCAGCAGTTGTTTTTCACTCAGAACCAAGATCCCATGTGCTTTGTTGCAACCACACATTCTTCACAGCTTCATGGTAATTGGCTTTATAATTTCTGCTGTTGTTATATGTACTAACAACTATAGGTCCATATTTCACACTAGTGATAAACACTGAACTTTACACACACACACACACACACCAGGGAATAAGAATTGCCAACACACATTCTTTTACATAAAAACTGAAATGCAATTTTCATCATGTAATATTAAGACTGTTTCTAAAGCATGGTTCTATACCATGATTTTAGACATAGCATTGCTTTCCTGTTCAGATAGCTTTCATTAAGAAAAAATCATGGATAAATAATAACTTGAGGTATGCATATAAGACAAAAATCATAGGAGTAGTGATTTAGAAACTCATTCAATATTTTTTTTTATATTTTTGGACATATATTTCCAAAGGTACAAAATAGAGAACCTATAAAGTTTAGAAGGGTCATATATGTCTTACTCTGTTTTTCATGGTATTATCACTGAACTTTTGACAAGAGGCTATAATACCATCTGTGATTGTTTAAAAAAATCTGCACAATTCTAACAAGAGTCAGATTATCCCCTTAAAGAATCAAGGAATCTGGATAGATCTTTTATTTTAGAGAAATTATTTTATTTTTTGTCAATAAAACATTTTTAGTGGCTGACTTTCCACCTCCTTGGAGATCCAAGAGCCAGTGGTCAGAGTGGGACCATCCAGATTACAACTCCTCAGATCCATAAGAGACACACTCAGGGGGCAGACTCAGTGAGCGTCAAAGCCCCACTGAAGCAAGTCCTGCCCCATAAGGGTGTCTCCAGCACAGAAGTTCTCCCATCTTAGACACAGCTGATCCTCACAGCCAATTGTCCTGGAGGTCAATTCCTCCCAGTGATACCAACAACAATCAAGGCTTAACTACAACAAGACTGTGCACACAGCCCACAAAGGGGTGCATTAAGAGTGTCCACCTCAGGTAATTGTGGAGGCTGAGCCACGGGCCCTATAGGACACCTAGCACACAAAGCCACTCTATCAATTGAGGGAAGCAGCCAAAATGCGGAGACAAAGAAACAGGTCACAAATGACAGAAATGGAGGAAAGCAAAATACTGGATATAGAGTTCAAAACCACGGTTATAAGGTTACTCAAGAATCTTCTAGAAACCACCAAGAAATTTAGTGAGACCCTCAAGGATAAGAAAAAGGACCAACTAGAAATTAAGCATACACTGACTGAAATAAAGAATAATATACAGAGATCCAACAGCAAAATAGAGGATCCCAAGAATCAAGTCAAAGATTTGAAATACAAAGAAGCAAAAAAACACCCAACTGGAAAAGCAAAAAGAATCCGGGGGGGCGAACCAAGATGGCGGCATAGGTAAACACCTAAACTGCTGCCTCGCACAACAATTTCAAAACTACAACTAAAAGACAAAACGTCTACCACCCAGAACCATGGGAAAGCTGGCTGAGTGGAAGTTCTACAAGTACAAGGAAAGAGAAAAGAGCATTGAGACATGCACAAGCACTGAAAAGCTGAGATACGGAGGCGCGCAAATCGGGCTGGCGGCGGGCGACTGGGTGCACTGCTTTTTTCAACCCGAAGGGAGACAAGCTCCCGATTACTCTGAACTCCAGTTTCTGGGGAGACACTGGGGACCCAAACTCCTATGGGGAGAAGCTGGACTGTCTGCCATTGGGTCGGAAAGTGAGGGTGACTTTCTTGCAGAGGTGTGCCCAGCAATTATTGTTTACTGCGCTGGGGCGCGGGACACGGGGACATGGAAACACGGAGACGCAGAGACGGCTAACTGGAAGCCATAATTGTTTGCCATGCCCTAGCCTAGTGACTCCCTGAGACCCCGCCCCGCACAATCTACAAACCCACACAAGCTCCATGCAGTGGCTTTTGCATATAAATGGTCTGCCCTATAGTGGCTTAACTTAACAAACTGCAGCTCTGGTCAGACAGCTCCAAAACCTCCAAACCCCAAGCAAAGAGGAGAAAACTGTAGTTCTTGCTGTAGCTCCTGCTGGGTGGCCTCAGACAGTAGCTGACCTGCACCCCATTGGAGATCCAGAAACTAGTGTATCTAGTGGTCAGTGTGAGACGACACCAGATTTCAACTCCTCACATCCATAAGTGACACATTCAAGAGGCAGACTCAGTGAGCACCAAAGCCCCACTGAAGCAAGTCCTGCCCCATAAGCGTGTCTCCAGCACAGCAGTTCTTCTATTATAGACACAGCGAGTCCTCACAGCCAATTGGCTTGGAGGTCAATTCCTCCCAGTGTACCAACAGCAATCAAGGCTTAACTACAACAAGACTTTGCACTCAGCCCACAAAGGGTGCACCAAGAGTGTCCACCTTAGGTGATAGGGGAGGCTGAACCACTGGGACCTATAGGTCACTTACCACAGAAAACCACCCCATCAACACAGGGAAGCAGCCAAAATGCGGAGACAAAGAAACATGTCACGAATGAAAGAAATGGAGGAAAGCAAACTACTGGACATAGAGTTACAAACCACATTTATAAGGTTACTCAAGAATCTTCTAAAAACCTCTGAGGAACTTAGTGAGACCTTTAAGGATTTAATGAGAATGCCAAAAAAAAAAAAATGGAAAAGGACCAGTCAGAAATTAAGCACACACTGTCTGAAATAAAGAATACACAAAAATTCAACCATAGACCAAAGGACCCAAGAATCAAACCAAAGATCTGAAATATCAGGAAACAAAAAACACCCAACCAGAAAAACAAAAAGAAAAAAGAATCCAAAAATATGAAGATAGTGTACAGAGCCTCTGGGACAACTTTAAGTGTACCAACATCCGAATTTTTGGGGTGCCAGAAGAAGAGAGAGAGCAAAATATTGAAAACCTATTAGAAGAAATAATGACAGAAAACTTTCCCTACCTGGTGAAAGAAAAAGACTTACAAGTCCAGGAAGTTCAGAGAACCCCAAACAAGAGGAATCCAAAGAGGACCACACCAAGACACATCATAATTAAAATGTCAAGGGCAAAAGACAAAGAGAGAATCTTGAAAGCAGCAAGAGAAAAACAGTTACCTACAAGGGAGTACCCATACAACTGTCAGCTGATTTCTCAACAGAAACTATGCAGGCCAGAAGGGAATAGCAAGAAATATTCAAAGTGATGAACAGCAAGGACCTACAACCAAGATTACTCTACCCAGCAAAGCTATCATTTAGAATTGAAGGTCAGATAAAGAGCTTCACAGACAAGAAAAAGCTAAAGGAGTTCATCACCACCAAACCAGGATTATATGAAATGCTGAAAAGTATTCTTTAAGAAGAGGAAGAAGAAGAAAAAGGTAAAGATAAAAATTATGAACAACAAAATGACAACAAATACATGCCTATCAACAAGTGAATCTAAAAATCAAGTGAATGAAAAATCTGATGAACAGAATAAACTGATGAGTATAATAGAATCAGGGGCATAGAAAGGGAGTGGACTGACAATTCTCAGGTGGAAAGGGGTGTGAAGGGTGCGGGAAGAGACTGGACAAAAATCTTAAACCTATAAATGAAGACAGTGGCGGGGGGTAAGGGCATGGGGTGCAGTGGGGAATCAGGTGGAGGGGAGCTATGGGGGATAAAAAGAGGAACATCTGTAATAATCTGAACAATAAAGATTTATTTAAAAAAATAAAAATAAAACATTTTTAGTTGTATTATTTTTATTGCACTTTCTAGTATTTTTATGAGACATTCAAAAAAGAATCTCTAGTTTTACCTGGAGAAAGAAAAAGAGGATATAAATCATGTTAGCAAAATCACGGCAGATTGTGGTATAGCAACTGTGCATTCTAAAAATTGCTGTGGAAATACTGGGATAAATGTCAGAGGAGGCAGGCCCAGGAATGAGAACACAACAGGGGATGATCTAAGTCAGCCTTTTTATAGACCTGCACTCATTACCACTGTGGCACATAAAGAATTCCTTCACCTTCTACCCATCTCTCCAATCCATGGTCACATATGGCCATATCTAAAAATCTAGAACTTAAGTGTGCATTACTAATCACCCTTGTCTTAATTGACCCTCTCTCCTAATAACTGACAGAATACTTCCTCCTCCTCTTCACTCATTCCCAGTTCTCATTAGTAATTCCTTCTCCTGGACTCCATTTATTATAAACTAGAGGCTCAGTAAACAAATTCGTGAATGGGTGGGGTCTGCCCCACCCCGCCCAGACCCAATCAAGGTGGATCAGGACTGGGCCTGTCAGGAAGAGGAGATTGCAGGAGGTTAGCAGCAGGCCTGCCCTGATTGAACCTGATCAGGGCTGGGGTGGCTTATGGGAGTGGCCATGAGCAATTGGCTGGTGGGCCCCGCCCCCAATTAGGGTGAGGGGGCCGATGGGGGGCCAGAGGTCTGGGGGAGAGGTTATGGGTGGTTGGACAGCTGGCTCCGCCCCTGATCTGAGTGGGAGAGCCAATAAGGGGTGGAGCTGGCTCAGGGGAGGGGCTGCGGGCTGATGGGGGTGGTCGGGGCCCATCAGGAGTGGGGCCGGCTGGGGGGAGGGACCATGGGAGGTTGACCGTTGGCCCCACCCCCCAATCAGGCCAGTTTGCTGGCCACAGTGGGTGTCAGCGACTGGTTGTTCTGGTCCTTACGGCATTCTGGCCACTGGCTTTTTATATGTGTAGATTGCATCACTCTGACCAGATATCTGCTCTCTTAGGAATGTTAAAGCTTCCATTTCTAATGTTCCTTCTATAAAAGACAAGGACATTATATGCTCTTGACTTCTGTGATCAAAATGCCTGGGCAATTTAAAATATATATTATCAAGAATATGTGATAATGTGAGTTAAGTAAATGTGCTTTGAAGCTCTGAAACAAACCAATTGGAGGCTACAGAGCTCAGCTTCCCTACCCCATATTTGTGAGCAGGAAGCGCCTGCCAGGTGTGGCCTACTGACCACGGAGGGATAGAAAATGTTATTCTTCCTAGAGAACAGAATTTCTAAGGCTGGCATCAGGACCATGATGGGGCTACTGCTGATAAATAAATGATTTCTATTTGTGACAGTAATTGGCTCTTCCTAGACTAGAGGAAGTGAGGAATAAAATTCAGTCAGAAGGACTTCTTTTTGCTGAGGTCTGTGAAACACCTAATAAAATATAAAGTCCAAATAAAAATTATCTCATATTTTTACTTTGGCACTTCCACACAGTATTTATTCATATGTCATTTGTCATACCTTAATAAAGATACCAGTTACTTTTAAAATAGACTTTTGTCAGTTGCCAATATCTTGAAATCTTAGAAACCTACTGCAAATATGAGCACAGATTTTGAACAACCTGGCAGCTGGCCAACCACTGAAGATCTTTTAAAGCAAGAGTAGTCAGCCATCCCATTTAATGTTTTAATTTTGTGCTTGAATAAAGAAGACTTGACTAGATAACCTCCCAACTTTAAGATTCTTTGACTCTATTTTTCAAATACCTCATCTTCCAAGTATTCTATAAACAAATATTCTACAAGAGAAATTTTAAAACAATTGTGGTTTGATTTGTTTGCTTCTCTCTTTTTCTCTCTCCCTTTACTCTTTTTTTTACACCCATGTTATCCCCAAATATGGTGCAAAAACAAATGTCTTCACCAAAGCAACAGAGTTGTTAGTGATTACAATACATGTTTTTCAATTCTCCACTCACTGATAAAAATATGTGATATGAAATACTGAAGAAACCTCAGGGACATTCCAAGCATTTATGGACAAAAAAAGTCAAGACTTGTGGTATTTTCCTTCAAAATTCATGTGAACTGAATCAAAGAGACGTAAGAATTTATATTTAAAACTTCTTAACCAAAATTGATGCATTCTGTTGTTGGCAATCACTGAATACTGTGACCCTGAAATAACATAAATCTATCCAGTCCTTTCCAACCCCCTTGGCATTCCTCTGGTGCAGGGACTTTTAATCTCTATTCTAGACCATGAATGTAGCCTCCAAATAGATCTTTTTCCAATAGTGCTCTAGGCTGTCTTCATACAATCACCAGGTTAGTCCTCCCTGAGCCTATTTTAATCTTGTCATAAATTTGCAAAAACTACCTACTAAGTAAATGACTGACATTGACATATAAATATTTCTATAGTTATGCCTTGCCTTATTTTTTAGTCTTATCATCTGTAATCTTTCTATACTATATTCTATTAATCCATAATTTATCATACGCATAACTATTAACATATGGGTCCGGACATTTTTTTTTTCAGATGGATTGTACTTTGCACTGAGGAATGTTTAATGGCATCCCTGGCCGCTATCCAATAGATGTCAGTAACACCCCTAGGTTGAAGCAAACAAAACTGACATTACCAAATGTCCCTGGGGGGCCAGAGAGGGAAGAGGCAAAATCACACCTGGTTAAAAACCACTGATGTAATCAAATCTAATTGCATTACTTATTGTTCCTAAACCATACTCTCCTCCTAACAATTTTAATTGATCATTATTTCTCCTAAAATACTTCCAGAAGCACACATACACACACACAAACATGCCTTAGTTTTATGTGTTGATACATCAGGAGCTGTCTAGAGCTTCCTCCATGAAATCTTTCTCAATTCCTACATCCTGATGTGACCACTCCTTCAAATCCATCCTTTGTGGCCATCTCATTCATTACACATTCATCCTCTTTGGGCTTACACTACTTCTATTTGTCTATTTGTCAAGTTATCCTGGAAATGTTTTAATTAATTCATTCAATTTACAAGTACTGTGCTCTACAATGTGCCAGGCATGGTTGTGTGCACTGGGACTAGAATCATACATAAAGCAAGTTCTCTGCTTTGTGAAACTCACAGGTCAAGAGAAAGGTGGTAGGTAGGTATAATGAATGGGGTAAGGGACTAATAAATGATAATTTAAATAAAATATACGCTATTTAAGAATTTCTATGATGTTTCTTAACAAACATATGGTGCAAGAGACTATAACACATAGAAACTCCTGATATAAGGTAATCAGGGAAAGCTGTACTGAGGTGTGATATTTAGCAGAAGATTGAAGTGTGAAAAAGAGTCATGATTGTATCTTTGCCTTTGGAGGTAACTGTGCAAAGACCCTGAGGCAAGACTAATTTTGGCTTATTTGAAGACTTGAAATAAATTCCTGGGGCTGGATTACTGTGGTCAAAGGGGAAAGACATAGGAAATTATTGGGAGAGGTAAGCAGGGATTCAGCTGTTTAGAGCCTGTTACTTCAAGGAAAAATTCTGGATTTTCTTTGAAACATTTTATAAAGCAAGTAAAATGATTTATGTAGAGGAGTGACATGATATGATTTGCACCATTACTACATTACTCTGGATTCTGTATAAAGAATGTAGAAAAGGAGTTTTTTTGTTTAAAAAACCTCAAGATTAGACGATATCTTAATTTTTCCTATAGCTAAAAAGTCCGGAGGGATTGAATTTCCCATCCTAGAACATTCCACTTGTTGTGCCCCCCCTCCCCCCAAAAAGTTAAGAGAGAATCAGATACTGATCCCTGCAGCCCTGAGAACATTTTGTCTGGTTGTTACCTCAGATGCCATAGAAATAGTAACGTTTTCAATGCATGCCAAGGCACAAAAAAAGGAAGCATTGCTGTAACTTGGACTAAATTAGTCATGCACACAATGGTTAAACACCCCCAAAGGACAGGGAACTGTCTACCTCCAAAGAGAGACTTTTCCAGATTTGGAAATGTCTCACAATTAGAAAGTTCTGCTTTTCATTGAGTGAGTCAGAAATGTGTGGGATACATTGATGCGATCATAAGTAGACTAATTTGGCTTAGCCAAGAGTTCTTTTAGAGGAGGCTCATCTAACTCAACAACCCTTATCCCTCACCTACATCTCAGCAAAAATACCATGTTATCATTTAGATTTTGGAGTGAAATTTTCAAATATTAATTCAACCACTCACTAGTTATAGGGGTCATTTATTCAAATATTTGCTCAATGAATATTACTGAGTGACCATGTGCCCAACAATGGAAATGCAAGGTCTCTACCTCACAAAGTTTATGGTCACTAGATAGAGAGGCAAACACAAAAAATAAGAATTACATAGAGAGAAAATATAGGGTTCCACAGGATATATATCAGGAAAACCCAATTTTGTCTGGATTCTCCAGAAGGCTTCTTTGTTCTGGTATGACTGAGCTAAGACCTAAAACAAGTAAATCTTGAGAAATGTATTTAAACTCTCTAAGCCTCAGATCCCACACCAGTGAAAAAAGGATAATAAGGCTTTCTCTTTAGGGTCCTCCCAAGGATTAGTTAGTTAACTTATGTAAAGTGCCTGCCACAGAGAAGGAATTCAATAATTGGCATGTTCTTTCTCCCACAATAAATGAGAAATGAAGACAGGTTGAACTGGCAGGATTATAAAAGGACTTAAAGTCCCATGGAAATGTTGACTTGTTTCCCCCAAAAGCTGTATTGAAGTCCTAACTCCCAGTTCTTCAGAATGTGATCTTATTTGAAAACAAGGTAAAAAGAGATGCAATTAGCTATGTTAAGATAAGGTCATAGTGGAGTGGAGTAGACCTTTTATCTAATTTGACTGGTGCCTTTATTAAAAGAGGTAGATTTGGACACAGATAGAGGAGAGAATACCATGTGATAAGAGAGGCAGTGATTGAAATATTGCAGCTGAAAGCCAAGCAATGCCAAAGATTATTGACAAACCACCAGAAGCTGGGAAGAGGTAGAGAAGGAAGGATTCTCACTGACAGGTTCCAGAACGTCTAGCTCCACAACTGTGAGACAATAAATATTTGTTGTTTGAGCCATCCAATCTGTGGTACTTTCTATGGCAGTCCTACAAAACTAATACATGTTGTAAAAGTGCTTTGATTGCATATCTCAGGCAATGATACTGACTGATTTGGAAGACAGGATTTGAACAAGAAGATGCATTTCAACAGATAAATCTAGAGTCAATGTTTACCATGTGAATGTATTTTCTGTTTCTACTGAGTCCATAGCTCCTTGAAGGCAGAACCTGTGCCTTCCATGAAAGGCTGAACTCAATAAGAACTTGTTAAATAAATTATTTCAAATAAACATGTGGGTACATTAGTCATGTGTGGAAAATTTAGAGGTAAGACATCTTAACACATTGAAGTTTTACTCTTCTAAAGTAAAAATCATCTTCTCATTTTATTTAATTGAAGAGGCAAAGCATGCAGTAAATTAAATCCAATTTGCATGCAATTGTGCATGCAATGTAGATCTTGGCTCTAACTAGGGAGCAAGCTCTGTATAAACTCAAACACTGTACGTTCAAAGTTAACAATTCTTTGCTTAAATTTTTCAGTAGCTTTCTTCCCTTGCTTTCAAAGAAAAATATCATAGCATTTCTCTTTCTAATTTAAAGCTCACAAAATCCATAACTGATAATAAGAATGCATCCCCTGGGGGCAAATACATTTCTCTGATGTTATACTACTAATGCCTTCAAGCTTGGTAGCAAGCCTGTAATTCTATTTTTTAAATCGTCATGGCTTTAATTCGTAAGGCTTTGCTCTATTTAATTATATTTATCATCTAAAAATATTCTGCACTTAGAAAAATAGTGAATGGTGTATAGAGGAAGCAATGTAGTGCATCGTATTTTATGGAATTTCATATGCCATGTATATTGATCTGTTATAAACTAGAGAACATAGTTTGTTTAAATTAAGGCTTTTAATTCAATTTTATACCAATTCCTTCAACTCATTATCCATAATATATTTGTTTACATCCATGTAAATGTTACCTGGTTAAACTAGGCAATTTTGCCTAATTCAGATTGATTTGTATCTTCTCTCAATTTGTGCAATTTCATATTGTAACCATTACATAATGAAAGAGGGGCCCTTACTTTGATAAAATTAATATTTTTGCCTATGGATATTAAATATTCAAGGAAAAAAAGGAAACTAAGTAAAAGAGAATGCAGGACATGCTTGAGGATACTAGACTGATCCTATAACAGTTTTCAATAGAGGCAGTTCTCAGGGGTTTCATGTACCCACCACTTCTGGGGCACAGAAATCACTTAATGTACTTATTATATTTAGCATCAGTTTTTACAATTTCCCCTCAAGTTCCTTTTTCTGGGAATTATATCCTTCTTTAGACAATCACAGATTTGCCCAATACTCCCCATTAGTAGTGCTTAAACTTGAATGGTAAATACAAAGATCCCAGTAAGACCTACTGAACTCAGATTATTGAAGGGCAAGTCTTGGAAATGTGCATTTAAAAAATATATTCCAGAAAACCCTGCTTCACAAGATCTAAAAACCTCAAATGCAGAAACAGTCTCCCAGCATACTTTACTTGAAGCTGCCAGATGCCCCTCCTTCCTCTTGTGTTCCAACATACCCTCCTATGCCCTTTCCTCCTCCTAAATGTCATGTAATCTGGATATCTCAGGCTAATGGGAGAGTGCTGGAAGAACTTCCACATTCACATAGATATATCTCCCTAAAGGCCTTCTGATGGCTGTGGCCAGCAACACTGGAAGAAGTTATGTCACCTGAGCCAGAGACTCTAATGCTGGGAATACCATCCAGGTAGTAGTTAGGATCTCACCATGTTCCCTAAATAACATTTGTACATGAGTTTCATTTGAATAGTGGTGAAGAATGAGTATCTCTGAGACAGGCATTTCTACTGGATAGACCTCAGCTTGAAACCCAGGTCTGCTATGTGCTGCCTATGTGGCCTAGGGCAAGTCATGTGATCTTTCTGAGCCTGGCAAAAGGAGATAATAATTTATACTTTCCAGAAATATTTAGAGTAACAAGAGTATATGAAAAGTACCCATGAGTACACAGTATTTAATAAATGGCAATAAAAATATATACAAAAGGGTATAATTTCTATAAACACATTGGTCTCATTTCCTTTAGTGTCCCAGGAACCCATGCAATCCTTGCACTTTGAATGAAGTCCGTGATGGTGGGATTTGCTCCAAGTTCTCATCTGCAACCCCAGGATAAAAGCTGAAGTTTAAGATAAGAATAAAGGCGAGATCATTTAAACAAGTTGAAGTTCCTGGATTTCTTCTCTTTGGGGCATAGAGTTGGGAAGTGCTCAGAAACAAGGATGTCTCATTAAAGTGATCTTTAAATGGACAATAAAATGCCTTTGGTTAGTACAGTGGTTCTCAACCTTTCTAATGCCGCAACCCTTTAATACAGTCCCTCATGTTGTGGTGACCCCCAACCATAAAATTATTTTCGTTGCTACTTCATAACTGTAATTTTGCTACTGTTAATGAATCGTAATGTAAATATCTGTGTTCTCAACCTTTCTAATGTCGCGACCCACAGGTTGAGAACCGCTAGCAGGGTCACCTAAGACCATCGGAAAACACAGATATTTACATTACGATTCATAACAGTAGCAAAATTATAGTTATGAAGTAGCAACGAAAATAATTTTATGGTTGGGGGTCACCACAACATGAGGAACTGTATTAAAGGGTCGCGGCATTAGAAAGGTTGAGAACCACTGGGTTAGTACCAAATGATGGAATTCAAGGTGAGAAAAAACATTTATTTCTTTATAAATATAAAAAATCATATCAAAAAACATGTTAATAATCACCATATATTAGAGCCTATTCAATGGTAGTTTTCCATTATCTCAGTTTCAGGGACTGAGGCTGAGGGCTTGGACTTCCAGTTTGTTTACTTGTTTGTTTAATTTATTTGTTTAACTTTCCATTATGAATCGGGCATGAAATGCATACAAAATTCATGCATTAAGTATCCCTGGCATAAAAGAAATGCATTACATACCCCTGACATAAAGGACATCCCAATGTACTCAATCATTAATGAGTTTAGTGCTGAGTTTCAATTGCCAAAGAGCAGTGGCAAGTTTCACTATGTCCTACAGCAAATGCCTGAAGGTTTTAATCCTCCTGTAACATGAAGAAAGTACCAGTCAAGTTATCACCTAGCCCTGGAATTAACATGTGAGTAGTTTCTGTGTCTTAGGTGCTACTGCCCTGAGGTAAAGGATAAAATTACAGAATAGGTTTACAGCCTAGGATCCTGGGGAAACTTACCTTAGGCTTTTGTGAATTAATGAGATCTTTAGAGCATTTCAAATACATATTTTCAAAGCTTTGATTCCTATTTTATTTAAAAGAGCATTTAGATACTGCAGTCAAAATATCTAGACATATCTTCTACTGGTGAAAGCAATTTAAGTGGAGTTTTTTGTTTTTTTCTCTCTCTCTCTCTTATAACTCTGCAAAATACAGTAAAAGAAAATAGTGACTTTTTAATTTGGGGGCCAGCTAGAGAAAATTGAGCTATGAAAACAGTCTAGAGTAGAGGTCAACAAACTCTGGTCCATGAGCCAAATCCAGCTCACCACCTGTTTCTTTAAATAAAGTATATTGATTGAAGCACAGCCATGTGCTTAGGTAATATCCATGGTTGCTTTGAGTAGTTGTGACAGACATTTATGATCCAAAAACCCAACAATATTTATTATCTGTCCCTTTGCAAAAAAACTTTGCCAGCTTCTGGCCTAGAGAACAACCCTAAAAATATTGTAAAGGCCTATGTGGTCTTCTACAAATTTTCATTTGTTGTCAATCCCTGGACAGTGGGTGGAGTTTAACCAATCTGGTTATGCATATGTTCTTAAGTATGAGACATTACCTTAATTTTGTTTTCTTAAATGTCAGATTTCTACTCAAAACATATTTAATTATTTATAGCATATGATTTTGAAATAGTTTTCTGAAAATTAATATGGCAGTCATACCTCTTAATACCTCTTTGAGCACACTTCCAAATATAGACAAAATAAAAAATAGGCATTGAAAAGTAGTACTTTGACAGAAAATGTATTATTGAAGTAGTAGTTATAAGAAAATAAAAGGACAAGAAGGCAATGCACAGAAAATGGCTCCAAGTTTTTAAGTAACATACATATACTAGAGGCCTGGTGCACGAAATTCGTGCACAAGGGCAGGGGTGTCCCTCAGCCCAGCCTGCACCCTCTCCAATCTGGGACCCCTTGAGGGATGGGCGGTCGAACATCATCCTCACAATCCAGGACTGCTGGCTCCCAACTGCCCTCCCCTGCTGGCCGGGTTCCCCCCAACTGCCCTCCCCTGCTGGCCTGGTCTCCCCCAACTGCCCTCCTCTGCTGGCCTGGTCACCCCTAACTGCCCTCCCTGCTGGCCTGATAGCCCACAACTGCTCTTCCCTGCTGGCCTGGTCCCTCCCAACTGCCCTCCCCTGCTGGCCTGGTCCCCCGAACTGCCCTCCCCTGCTGGCCTGGTCCCCCTCAACTGTCCTCCCATGCAGGCCTTGTCCCCTCCCAACTGCCCTCCCCTGCAGGCCTGGTTCCCCCCAAATGCCCTCCCCTGCTGGCCTGGTCCCCCTCAACTGCCATCCCTTGCTGGCCTTGTCTCCCCCAACTGCCCTTCTCTGCTGGCCTGGTCACCCCTAACTTCCCACAACTGCCCTCCCCTGCAGACCATCTTGTGGCAGCCATCTTGTGGCAGCCATCTTGTGGCAGCCATCTTGTGTCCACATGGGGGCAACCATCTTTGACCACATGGGGGTGGCCATCTTGTGTCTTGGTGTGACAGTCAATTTGCATATTACTCTTTTATTAGATAGGATGTATGTGTATACATGTATATATACACACATACATATATATACACTCACACATACATATATATATATACATATATATATAAAATCTGAAAGATCAAATCAGAATCAGAAACAATAAGATTATATATATAATACATATATATGAAATCATATCGCTTCTAGTCCTGATTTGATGTTTTTAGATTAATAATTAATACAGATAATTGCAAATTACATGTCAATGTTTTTAGGTAAATACTAACTTTAAAGCCTAACCTCATATAGTAAAGGCTTATAAAATCAAAATTGGCAATTTGGTATGATACTGCTTTATTTGTAATTTTTTAAATTTATCTTTATTGTTTTAAGTATTACAGATGTTCCTCTTTTTGCCCCATTGACCCTCTCCACCCTGCACGCCCCCCCCCCCCCCCAGTACTATTGTTCATGTCCATGGGTTCAAATTTATATATTTTTTTGGTACAAGGGTCAAAGTATTCTTAATAAAACAAAACTAAAACAAAAAAAGAGAACTTTCCTCTCCTCTTAGCCTGCCACAATAGTTACAGGCAACATTTTTTAAAAAGACAAGAAGTTTGAAACCTATTTTTCAAACTTCTACTTGTCCTTGCAAAGTGCCCTGGCTGAGAGGTGTATTGAGCAACTTCATCTATTCTTAATCCAAGGACAAAGCAAAATAAAAGTAATAAAGAGGGATTAAGACTAAAGCTACTACACAGAGTTGATCAACTCATGCAAAAGACTTTCACAACATTTCTGACTCCATATCTATGTTCTCCTAAAATAGAAGCTGTTCTTGCACTGACCTGGAACAATGACACAGGGACAAATTGAGTGACTCAGAATAAAATTACACTTGCTAAATGACTAAGGGGTCAGGCACTATACTATGCACTGAGGGTTCAAAGTCAGGAACCCTCCTTCAAGAGCCTGCCTTCAAAGAGAGACAAGTCAATCTAAAAGAGTATGGAGAATACTGTACTCTACTAGAGTTCAAAACCATGAATCTCACCCACATACAAAATCAACATCTTTTATTCAATGAGTGAGTCAGGTGTTATGACCAGATCAAAGAGCATTTCTGAAGCTAGTTAGCTGGAAGCAATCTCAGGATAAGATTGATGGGTAGATATAAACTGGTTCATGTCCAATAGAACCATAAGCCTTTGGAGTTACCTGTTTCACTTGGCAGAAATTATTTGCATCTCTACTATGAAAAAAGCTAGCTAATGTGCAACCTCACAATGTCAGAAACGTTTCATTAAGAGTAAACAATGAGGTGACCTAAGTACATTCTTCTAAGAAATCCTTAGGTGGCCTTACCTTCTAAGACATTTTTGCCTTACTTCTAAGCTTCAGCCAAAGAACACTTTCATCAGTTGGGGCAGTGATGGGGCAGGGTAAAATATGGCAATATTTGAGCTGAGATTTGGAAGGTAAGTAGGGGCAAAATTAGACAAGAATGGGAAGATGGGCATTCTAGGAGGGAGAAAAACATGACAATTTTATGTTCATTCCAGTGTTAGTCTATGTAATTTACTCACAGACTGCTATGTCACAAAACCACTCTGGATAGAACATACAGAAGTTGTTTGGTCCCACTCCCCCTTAGAATTCAGAATAAATTTGCATACTTTCTGTAGGCATGGGTTAAGGAATGAACTCTAAGAGTGGCATTATCCAGAAGGACCAAGAAGTGCCCACAAAGTCTATGGCATGCCCTATTTTGGACATGAGCTGAGTGGAAGACTAAGAGAAAGAGAAAAAACCTGTAAATCGTTTGTTTACTAGCCACATGTGCTGCTTGTCTGAATCAGTTTGTGGTCTCTCACTCTATTTAGAATTCTGTACATATGGGTGTATTTTTTCTAGTGTTTCCTATCATATCAGTGACAGAATTGCCAACACAGAGGTATTCATAAATTATAGTGAAGTCTAGTATTTCTAGTGTCTGGGAAGCTAGGAACAAAAGAATCTAATGCAAATGTGAGCTGCTTAATTCAGTGAGTATTTGTGGTGTTACCCAGGTGCCAATGACATCTTTTTGACCAGCTCAGAGGCACCAGGGACCAACCCAACATACATTTTTAATGTGCTCAGCTGTGGCAGCATATACACACAGAAGACCTTACGGCCTTAAAGTCATCCTCTTGGAAACCACTGCACTTTTAGGGACTCAGAAGAAATGGTTTAATTAATCTTCTTTTCCAGGATAGCTTTTATTGATATAAATTATGTACACTGAAAACCTGCCAATTATATCAAATTAAGGGACTTGGCAAGTGCATCCCTTGGAGGCAGATGGTAAATAATATCCAGATTCTGACTTGAAATAGGACCAGAGATTAGCTGGTGGAGAATATAAAAGCAATCCAGATATGAGAAATAAACAGAGTTAATGTGAGCTCAAGAGGAGGGTTTTGGTTTAGGATGGCTTTAGTGATGTGATTAAAACAGATGACTCATTATCATTATGCAGGTTTTCATGTGATGAGCGTGTTCTTGGAGTTTTTCTTTCTGTGATTATTTGATGAAGGATTATTTATTATTCTAGTATAACTGGGATTACCCAGATGCGTCAGTCTCCTCACCTGTGCAGTGACCATAGAGCAGTTTAGTGAGAGCTTTTAATAACATCTCATCACCATATACAGTTGATCCTTGAACAACCTGAGAATTAGGGGACCCCACCACCCGTTCAGTCAAAAGCCCAAGTTAAGTGGGTAACTTAAGTTGGCCCTCCATCTACACATATTCCCAGCAGAAGATCGAAATTACAAATACAAATCCATGTATAAATGGACGGGTGTAGTTCAAGTCCATATTGTCAGAGGGTCAACTCCAATGTGTTTAGCACAGTACTTGGCAAACAGTAAGTAATTAAAAGTTTTAACTGTTTTGGGTATTGTTGTTATGACAACCAAAATAATAACCCTCACACATACCCCCACACACTCTTATGTTTTTGTCCAAGATAAATAGCTAATGCTTATGAGTGTTGATTATATGTCAGGGGCTATCCCACAATTTTTATTTTACAGGTAAAGAATTGGAGGCTCTGAGAGTTTAAATACCATGCCTTTGTCACACAGATAGTAAGGGGCAGATCCTGTATGCTTAATGACCTTGACACTGTGTTGTTACTCAAAGACTGACAGCTGCTTAAAACCCAAAGAAATGAAACTTTAGTTGATTTATCCTTGAACTTGCCAGAAGAACACTGTGTATATCAAAGTTGAGGTGATTTTCTGGAGATAATGTATGACAGTAAAGGGTTGGCTATTTGCTTTATCACACTCCTCTAAATCAGTTTGCTTCTGCTGTTGAGTCTCTATAAAAGGTATTAGGGGCCCAGTGCATGAATCCGTGCACCTTGAAAGGAACTGTGGACCACGAGGCTGCGGTGGGCACAGGAGCGGGTCTCAGCCCATCCTCCACACCCCTGGCCGGCTGTTCCCACCGTGGCCCCTGATCCCCTGTTTGCTGGCAGCCCCACTCCCGCTGCCGCAACTCCCACACACTGACAGCGCCGGCCCCACTCACACCTGCTGACTGCGTGGAGCGATTGGGGCTGGTGCAAGCAGCAGGTGCGAGCAGGGCCAGGGCCATCAGCAGGTGTGAGCAGCGGCTACTGCCCCGATTGCCCCTCAGGAGCAGGGGGAGATGGAGAAGCCCTCAGGGTTGATCGGGGCCAGCAGTCGCCGCTCGCACCCACTGACAGCACCAAGCAATCAGGACCAGCGCCAGGCACCAGCAGCAGATGGAAGCAGTGGCTTTGGCACTGGCTGTGGTGTGAGCGGGGCCAGCACCAGCAATGGGTGCGAGCAGCAGCACCGGTGCAGGCAGCAAGTGTGAGTGCCGGGCAGGACCGTGGCGCGCGGGAGCAAAAAATTTTCAGTCACCACCAGAGGCTCACCCCGATGACAGCGACCAGTGCCCCGCCTTGGTCTGGCAGCTCCACTCACCTGCTCCACCATCCCACCATGGCCAACGCCCGCCATGTTCCACACGTGCCCCCTGGTGGTCAGCACACGTCATAGCAACCAGTTGCTTGGTTGTTCCACCATTCGTTCTATTTGCATATTAGGGATATATATATATATATATATATATATATATATATATATATATATATATAGATTCTCAGCTCATGCTATGGTCCGAATGGCTGTGTCCCCAGAATTTATATGTTGCAATCCTAACTCCCAAAGATGGCAGTATTAGGAAGTGGAGCCTTTGGGAGGTGATTAGGTCAGGAGGGCTCCACCCTCATAAATGGAATTAGTGCCCTTATAAAAGAGCCCACACAGTTTCATAACCTTCCACCATATTTGGTTATGAAAGAAAAGAAAAGATGGTCTTATATGAAGTGGGCCCTCATCAGACACTGAATCTGCCAGCACCTTGATGTGGGACTTCTCAGTCTCCAGAACTATGATAAATAAATTTCCTTTGTTCATAAGCCATGGACCAGGACAGTTTATTTGCCTAATAACTGGACTTATTTTTCATTAATTCACTTCAGACATTATTTAGATAAATTACTAGACTCAATTACAGACTTTACACTCTGGAAAAAAAAAAGCAGCGGGGGTGGCAGGAGTAAAAAGTGGGGAGACATCAACCCAATGACAAGGCAGAAAAAGCACCAGTTTGAAGTCAGCAAAGCTCTCAGTACCTGCTTGTACAGGGCCACCCCCATCCCTGCAACTCTCAGAAAATACCTCCAATCTCAGCCAGTCTGACAACTGGCATCTTCCTGGAATCTGAAGACACAGATAGGACAAACCCAAGTGCCCGCTCACTGTATAACTCATGTTCCACCCAGGTTGCTAAAATTAGGGAATGACTCAGTGCGCATACAGCATTACAGCTATTTTCAAGGCTGTAAGTGATGTGGTGCATCTGCGCTGATGCAAAAGCTTTCCCCAGTTAGCTTCTGCAAACCAAACGCTCTTCCTGCAACAGGCCTCTGTTTCCTAGGAGCCTTCAATCTAATTACAAGGCTGATTCCCCTGCTGCGCCTGCCTGGCCAGATGATTTCATTTTACTTTTAGGCTAACCTTTGCCATCAATGACATCATTGGAGTGTTCCTTCTCTTAAGAGGCTCCTAGGAACATGCTAAAAGGTTCATTTGTTTGATATTTGGTTAGAAACTTCCCTACTGGAGGGGCCTTATTTTGCCGGAGGCAGGTAATGGTACCTAGCAGGCATCTTCAGAAGAAGGCAATTTGCCCCCAGCCAGTACCAACATAGCTTTATGCACTAACTACCCAGGAGCCACTCAGATGGAAAATCACTGCTGAGAAAGAAGCCAGTGGATCCTTTCTACAATTCAAACTACTCACTCAAGGAGACTGCACATTTCCTAGTGTTTTTCCTCTTAAAAACAGAAGCTACAAAGCTCAGTTTTAAAAAAATGTAACTAGCTATGCCACAGAAAAAGCTTGTATTCAACCATGTTAACCATCAGAAAAATAAAGAAAAAAGCACAAGTAACTTTTTAGATCATAATTATTCCCAGACGTGAGGTGTATTTCACTACCTGTGAAGAGCCTTACTACATCACTGTGTCCTGGCCATGGTGAGGATGTTCCTGGACCCTGCCTGTAGCCCTCGCCACAGGGAGGCAAGGCTGATGATGAGGGTGCAAACACAGCCAAGGCTTTGTTTGAGAAGCTAAAAACCATGGCAACCTGCCCTGGCTGGGTGGCTCAGTTTGTTGGAGCATTGTTAGTGCACCAAAAGGTTGCTGGTTCCATCCCCAGTCAGGGCACATACCTACGTTGTGGGTTCAATCCCCAGTCAGGGCATGTACAGGAGGCAATTGGTCAATGTTTCTCTCTAACAATGTTTCTCACTGCCTCTCTCTCTCTCTTCCTTTCTCTCTACAATCAACAAAAACACATCCTCAACATGTTTTATGAGCTACACAATGAAAAATAACAGATTCTCCTAATTTTTTTTATTTACTAATACCATTTAAAATAAACATTCTAATATTAACTTTATCTTTTCTTCTTAAATCAATGCTTAGCATTTCTTTTAT
Source organism: Plecotus auritus (assembly GCF_963455305.1). Taxonomy (NCBI): domain Eukaryota; kingdom Metazoa; phylum Chordata; class Mammalia; order Chiroptera; family Vespertilionidae; genus Plecotus; species Plecotus auritus. The sequence goes on along the minus strand of NC_137775.1, from coordinate 28,648,088 downwards.
ATTAGCGCTTCCCACAACATCCCTCTCTGCCCTTCAATAGCATGGTCTAAATCATTATTTTTGTTTAAATAAAACCACATCTCCTCTCTATCCACATTTCAGTTTCTATTATTTCACAGAATAATAGAAAAACCTTTATAACATAATGAGAGAGTGTGAAGCACGATATGAAATCGGCATATGAAAGCAGCAAATGAAAAAGTGCAGGGCTTTTAAAACAAAGAATAACAGTGTCTATGATCAAATTTGGAAAAACAAAAAACAGACTACACAGACATATAAATACACCCTGGATACAACAATGTAGCTCACATAAAATTAGAAACTTGTAACACAAGAATAAGTAAAAAGGAAAAGTTACCTTCTTCAACAGTAGGTGACCTGTTGTATAAGTGGTATATTTGGCTGAAGTTTAAAAAATAAGTACATGTTTAGATAAATTTGTAAATAATAAAGTAAAAGTGGATTACTGAAAGTTTGTGTAAAGGTGGCAGATGGCAAAGAGAAGCCAGATCACATAACTCCCATTTTCCATTCCTCCTTCTTAAGTGAACAAACTTTAAAAAACAATTTTAATGAAATAAAATAGTAGCAGCAGTAAGAAAATAAAAGATGTACAATTGAAAGCAATAAACATTGAAATGAAACTAGAATGAAGCAACAAAAGTTTCTACAATAGAGAAAAACAGTGTGGGTAACTTAGTTGGCTTCTAAACTTTCATTAATATCTTAAAAAATAATAATGCTCAGTCAATAGCATACTGATGATATTCAATAACACTGCCAAATTTTGGAGAAATAATTAATATTGTACCTTTGAATTTTTCTTTTTCTAACTGACAAGTAGTGGAAATCGACTCTGGGAGGGAGGATCAAAAAGGACATGTATAAAATGAGGATAGTTAAGTTTACAGGCTTCACAATGAATACAGGATAATCTGATTGGAAATAAGATGAAAACCCTACTCTGTAGAGAAAACCATGATTTAAGGTATCCAACACAACCACGTCTTAGCTCATCCCCATCTCCCACACTCGCAAATTGTAGCTCCAATGAAAAGGAGCCAGAACAGATGTCAACTATGGTGGGGAAAGAGCAAAATATAAAAAGTAAAAGAGTGTGCATTTTATCAACAAATCAGATTTGCACCAAATAGTTCACATTAAATATAAGCAAAATTAAATGAGCCTGTGTACAACTCAAAAACATTAAGGGAGGATAATCAATCGATAAGCAATAAGTTAAAAAAAAAAGTGGGGGTGGGGGGACATGCACAAGTCAAGAAAAAAATGTGTACAAAGGAAAGCACAGCAGAATGAAACAAAAAAATTTCACCATAAATGCAGTGGTATTACAGAACAAAGTAATAAAATGAATGTGATTTTAAAAAAATATATTTTATTGATTTTTTTACAGAGAGGAAGGAATAGAGAGTCAGAAACATTGATGGGAGAGAAACATCGATCAGCTGCCTCCTGCACACCTCCCACTGGGGATGTGCCCACAACCAAGGTACATGCCCTTGACCGGAATCGAACCTGGGACCCTTCAGTCCGCAGGACGACGCTCTATTCACTGAGCCAAACCAGTTAGGGTGATTGTGATTTTAAAAGGAAAATGAAAGACATAAAAATAAAACATCCAGCATTAAGAAAAATTGATGTCCAAAGCAATAAGTAAAACATTAATAGATTTTAGACAAAAATAAATAGAATACATGAGACTAAATATAAAATTACTACCCTAAATTAAGAGGTGTGGGGGTTTTTTGTGTGTGTTTTTTTAAATAATCACAACAAACATAGAGAATGCAGAAAAATACATAAAGATGGAGAGAGGGAGAAATGAGTAAAAAAAAAAAAAGAAAAATAATGAATAGATGGATGGAAGGAAGGGAGGAAGGAAGAAGGGAAGAAAAGAGGGAGGGGGGAGGGAGGAGGGAGAGTGAAAGGAGGGAGGAGACAAGACAGGAGGGAGGAAGACAATGTTCAAGGCAGATAAAGATGACCCCACATGAGGTAACTGGCTTCCCTGAAGTATAAAGTCCAACCATATGATCAAAAACATATTAGAGGATATAAAACAAAAAGTTTCTATAAAGTGATGGGGGGGGGGGACTAAAGAGAAAGAGAAAATGTTCTGGCCCAAGCAAAATTAATTCAGAACACTCGAGGCTACCTCCAGATGACTCAAGTCACACACCAAGAGATAAAAAGCAGTGCCCCCTGAAACTTCTCCACAGCAACATTTAAGGCTAAAAGATTAGAGGGGAAAGTCTATAGAGTTCTGATGAAAGAGCAAATGTGTCAAATGAAATGTGTATCCAGCCAAGTTTCAGATACAAAGGTAATAAAAAGGATATTCAGAACCATACAAAAACTCAGAAAATACAGTATCTGAATAACTGACGAATAGAAGCTACAATAAGCCATTGGAGTCCACTGTATTTTTGTCATTTTTTAATAGGACATTATTTTAAGAGGTTGAGATTAAATTGAGTTGAAGAACCAGAGAGAAGTTGGTTGTAATAAGAAAAATGGATAAAATGGAGGCACTCTATTCTGATGGCAATAAAATGGAAGGGAAGAGACACAGTTATGCATATAGCTACAAAGTTTGCAAACAATAGCAGCTAAACTGGAATTGTCTTTCATGCACACATCTCTCTGTTTCAAAGAAGATTTAGCTATCCCAGTATGTTAAATACACTTTATATTTGTATACATTCTATTCTCATTTTTGTCATTTTCTAAAGCTTGTTTTGTTTCCTAAAAATATTTGCAAGTCAAATTATAACACTTTTCCTTCTAGAAATCTAAAAATTTATGCAACTTTTAGAATTGGTAATGTAATTTATACAAACTAATTGGAATATCTATTACAAACTGAGAACACTGATTTTAAAAAAGTTTGAGTATTATTCCATATCTATTTATGCTTCAAGGTTTAAAATTGCATATTTTAGAATGGAAATTCTGGTAACTTTATTGCCTAATTATTGTATTTCTAATATAATGCCATAATAACCAGGCCCCTTGGGAATTAGCCTAATTTCATATCGGGTAAATAGGTACTTTAACAGTCTCTGTAGAAAAACTTACTTTCATAAGAGTCTATGGATTCAGTGTTTGAACATCAATAAGGTACTGACTAATGCATTCAGGATCCTTATACAACCTAACTTCAACCACAGCTGCCTTTATGCTGTAAGGCTACTTTAGCCCTTGACCCAGAATGCAGAATTCAGCCCTGTCACTAATTCTATAAGAAAGTTATTCATACAAAAGTATTTCTCAGCACTGTAGGCTTCATCAAAGATCTGGATGATCGTGGGAGGGTATGTCACATCTTACAACACTAAACATTCCTTTCTCTTGATCACCTTTCTGGCATTCTCTCCTGTCCTACTCTTTCCCACAGATTCCCAATCTTTAACCTATGCTTTATATAGAAGGACTCACTTTGAACACTGGAGCCCACCTGTGAGCCAAATCCAGCCCTGAGAAATGTTAATCAAAACATATTCTTACAAAGGTGGATTCTCGCAGATTTCTCAGGGACCAGAGAGGAAAATATCATTTTCCCTCTAATGTGGCACAAAGGTAAATGTGAAGAATTTCTATGGTTAATATCCAATACATTCTTTAGTAATTCATTCAATAAATATAAATTGAACCTCTACTGTACACCAAGCCAATTACCATAAATTTAGTACAGGCCTCTATTTGGGGACCTTCATTTCTCTGTTCTTCTGTTACTCAATTCTGGGTACACATGTGGGGTTCGTGCATGGTGTGGGTGTGAATGGGGTGTGTGTGTGTGTGTGTGTGTGTGTGTGTGTGTGTGTGTTGTGTATTTAGTCCCCCAAGTGATCATACTGGGCAAGCAGTGAGGAGACCCACACCACCTGGGCAGTGTATGATATGGACTCTCTTCTCACCCTTACTCACCCCTCACCACGTTGTAATTTATTTATGACAGTGTGACTTGAGATGAGGGAGATCAGAAAATTCAGAACACCTGTGATACAACCCCTTTCTTTTTCTTACTTTGGATTTTTCCTCCCATGAAGAGATACCTCCTGGAGCTCATGCTTCCAATAGTAGGCACACCTGGTTCAGGATGAAGCATATCCCCTAAGGATACATCTAGATACTAGTGTCTCTCTCTGTCCCAAATTTGTCAGAGTCATAAGGCAGCAAATCTGGGTAAGTATTTCTCTTCGAAAGAATAAAATCCATCCCTTAGTTGGGTCATATCAAGATCAGGGTTGAAGAAAACAATTGAAAGTTATTCTTCAATTCAGCTTTGACAGTAAGAAATCTAATAATCCGTCTCTATTTTTTAGTATCCTTTGTCTACTTGCAAAAATTGCTTCCTAAAACATAGGATATATGTGATTATCATTCCATAAAACACCAACAATCTCTAACTCTGTTGTGCCAAGAAAGTGTGCGTGTTTTTTTAAAAAGGGACACAACACTTTACCTAAATGATTTTCACATTGGCATGAGAAGTCCATAGAGTTGGCCAAAATTTCCTTTCCTTCTCTCCTTCCTTCCTCTCTCTCTCTCTCCTTTCCTTCCTCCCTCCCTCCCCATTTCCCTTCCCCCCTCTCTTCCTTCCTTACTTTATCCCTCTTTCTCTCCTTTTTCCATAATTTTTAAATTCTTAGATTATATAGGGAGGCACAGGTTAAATAGAGCCTAGTCCTACTATCTGACTAGAGAGTGACAACTATCCCAATCACACAGAAGCTGTCCTGGGATACCTCTGTGTAGCTGTTCTGGGACAGCAATGTGTCAGCCTGGAATCAGAATGAAAGCCTCCCCTTGAAAACTAGCCTCTTGCTTCTCATTTGCACCTGCTCAGACAATATCAGGTCATACATACATTAAGAGCTATAGTTTCCCACACTCATATCCCCAATTAGGATACTTTTAACATTCATCAACTTGTGTGCTCTGTGGTAAGAGACCTCTCAAATGTATGATTTGTTTTATCTAACTGACCAGTGACCTCATTGAGGACAGAGACAAGTGATTGCTTCTCTTTTTCTTTGATGTCTTGCCCACGCTTCACAAAATATTCTGACTACAATTGATCCTTAATAACACTTGCCATCTGATTGATAACCAGGCTAAACCAAACCCCCTCCTGAGTTTATATTCTAAAATAGAAGAACTAATGCAGACATTGACATTTACAAAGAAGCCAAAATGATACGTGTTTAAAATAATTTTCAGGAAGCTGAAAGCTAAATTTGATGCTCAGTTTCAGGAGCTATCTTTAGCCTATAAATTCTGGTATAGCTATCTTGACCTAGCTTAGCCCATCATCACATTCATCTGCCCTTGCTTGAATAGTTTTTAGCGTACATCTGTCTTTTATTCTAAGCTGCCTCAAATATTTTTGGAGGAAAGAGGGTTATAAATAACAAGTGTAGTTTATTCTAGCAGAATACATTAAGAGTTAAAAATATAATATCTGCATTATTCACATGTAATGAATAGGGTCGAGCACACATGCAGAAAATAAAAATAATGAATGAAGATGAAAAGCAGTTTTGTAGCTCACACCTATTTTGGGGAAACAGAGATGAGAAGCTTGACCACCTGAACTTACAAAGGACAGAACATCAAGGTTATCATCATAGCTGCTTGTGAAAATGATTGCACAATCTATAGCAAGTAGCCTGGAGCAGGATCTGTGTTCAATGACTCATTCAAGAAGTGGCCCTTCCATTAGTTCCCCATCTATAAAACGGAGACATTCATTTAATTCTGACTCACATTGTTAAATGCCACACACTGAATCACCAATCCTACTACATAAAGCACCTGGATCAAATGTCTCTATGAAACATTTATTCAGCCTGAAAATCTCCACTTAGGCCCACGAGACTGCGGAAACTGTGGTTACAGCTAGTTGTCTTGGACATCGCATATGAGTTTAAGTTCACTGGCTCTCTGGATGCAAGATAAAGCCCAAATAGACAGTGGATGTTATTTTTTTTATGATGCTTTATGAGACCACTTTTATCTTTAATGTGTGCAATAAAAATTCTCATTGATAAACCTATTTCTAATAATTTTGGCTTTAAAAATATTTCTCTTTTAGTGAATGCTGTTTTCCTACTTATGTTATTTTCCAAAGGGACATTTCAAATATGAAAAAAAAATCTACAAGGGCCTCCAAATGAAATGCATTTTCTAACTGTCCAGATGTTCATTTCAATGCATGCATCATATAAATCTAAATTGATGAGAATGGTAATGGTCCAGCTCAGTCTGTCTTAGTTAGTGAACTCTGAAATAAGAAAAATAAGAAATATGCTATTTTGGAAGTTAAGAGTTTTAACAATTCAAGAAAAGAAAACACTTCTTACATTTTATTGTTCTGATTTTATGGACAATAAAGTTGACTTCCCATAATGGTCTTCTAACTAGGTAACAGACAAATATCTCTGTTTCAAAAAAATGATGTCCAAAAGTTTCTTCTGTGATGAAGTTATGTTTGTAAAAAGACAAATAAAAACCAAAAGTAATTCCAAAACAAATCCTAAAATATGACCACAGTTTCCATTGCTTTTCTTTCTAAACACTTTAATAGATACTCTATTTTTTTCCATTGTTACTCATACCCCTGAAGTGTGTGGCACATGTGATAAACAATTATTCAATCTTTGAGAATTTATAATAAAATTACACAAATCCTATATAATAAAAGGCTAATATGCAAATCAACTGAACAGTGGAATGACCCGTCGCTATGATGCGCACTGACCACCAGGGGGCAGACGCTCAACGCAGGAGCTTTCCCCTAGTGGGCAGTGCGCTTCCAAGGTGGAACGCCACTCAGCCAGAAGCCCTGAGCCAGGCTCATGGCTGGCGAGCAGAGCAATGGTGGTGGGAAACTCTCCCACCTCTGCAGCAGCACTAAGGATGTCCAATTGCGTGGAGTGGGCCTAAGCCATCAGTCAGACTCCCCCGAGGGATTCCAGACTGTGAGAGAGCGCAGGCTGGGCTGAGGGACACCCCCGAGTGCACGAATTTCGTGCACTGGGCCTCTAGTGTTATATAACAACTTCACTGGCCATTGACATCCTTTGAGAGACTGGAAGAGGACTTCAAACAAGGCCCAAAGTCAGGACCCCAAAGCACCCTATTGCTGTGTTATCTACAAAGCCATTTCCTCAGATTCACAAATAAAGCTAGGAATCCTCAGAGGCGAATTCCAGAAGGGGCAAGTGCCCTTGATGATACAAGTTGCAGCTGGTCTTACTGTAGTTTTCACTTTGGGGAGAGAGATACAGAGCAGCATGCACCTGCCCACCACTCCAGTAAGGCAACCCTGAACATTTACAGGTGTCCTTCAAGCCACATGAGTTCCTGGGCCATCTGAACTGTGTGTTATCATAGAGGTGTGGTGCTGCATTGCTGATGTCACACCCACTTTTCCCAAAAATATAGTACTTCCTTAGGATGTGCTTGAGTGAGGATGTTTCTAACCTTATGACCTTATGTGTGTATCCACTTAAATTATCTCCAAAGTAACAGCAAGAGTGAGCATCTACTCTGACCCACCAAGCCCCACAGCTGCAGGCTACCATCATACCCTAAGAAAAGGATATTTTCAGGGACCCTTATGTCTTAGTCCATTCAGGATTCTACAACAAAGTGCCATAGACTGGATGGCTTACCAACAGCAGAAATGTATTTCTCATAGGTCTGAAGGCTGAAGGTCTGAGATCAGGGTGCCAGCACTGTTGGATGAGGGCTCTCTTCTGGGTCTGAGACTTCTCTTGGTATCCTCACATGGAAGCAAGGGCTAGGGAGCGCTGTGGGGCCCCTTTTATAAGGGTATTAATCCTGTGCATGAAAACTCAGCCTTCCTGACCCAAAGGCTCCACCTCCTAATATTCTCATCTTGGAATAGGATTAGAATTTCAACATACAAATTTTGGGAAGAATATAAACATTCATATCATAACGCCACCTTACATTTATCATCAACAACAAATACTCATTCATTCCAAAATTATGACAGACACTAAACTCAGCCATCATTTGGAATACTATAGGAACATACACCCAACTGTAAGATTAAATTCAGTTTTCCATAGACATGTTCTTAAGGCTTTTCATTTATATTTCCTCTCTGCAACCCCACTACTAGATTATAAAATCCCCAAATGAAAGGATTGGCCAGAATCTATTTCTCTTATAACCTTCTATGGCCTTTAATATAGTGCCATGGATGGCTTAGAATGCTGATGGCAGACAGCTAAGTCAATAGAAATAAAAACAAAAGAATATTCTTTTCAGTAAGAACAGCTAGTACTTTCTTGGCTCAGGGAGAAGCAATAAATTCAGCATTTATAATAGTAAAGATTATTTACCATAAAGTGCATTCATTGTCATAATATAACTTGATTTAATTCAGAAGTTAGTAAGTGAAAGGACATTTATAGCTGTGTATACTGCCAAATTAGCTCTATCATTAAAAAATTTAACTAAGGTCTTGTGAAATTCCTGAAACCATAAATACCTTTAAAGGGTGTAAGAATGGAGTTAGTAATTTATCTTGTGGCATTAAAAACTTGACATACGTGGTCACAATCTGGCACGATGATATTACCCTGGATTAGTCTCTACCTTTTTGGGACAATTTCAAAGGGGACTGCCCAAAGACGCGATGGACTAGCAGCTCATAGAGTTTTCTCTAGCCTGATGACTATGCAATTTGCAAATGCTGTATAAAGATTGTGGTCTTGAAGTACTCCAGCAGAGCTTGGAATTCAAGAGTCTTCTTTCACAGATCCACACCCCAGTGGCCATTACCTTTGCTCTTCCCTCAGGCACCATTTGGTCTGCAGAGACTGGCCACCTCCAGAGCATCACCAGCAGCCCTTCCCACGCCCCTTCCTTGATGCAGTGGAACATTAGAATGACTTCGGCATTTTCACTTTAGCACCTTCCTCTACATGTCCAATGCATGATATTTTATTTTAAGTGTTTTTAAATCTCCGAGTCTATTTGTATTTCACAAAGTCATCTCATTAACACTTTCTTCTGACAACTCTCCATATATACATGTACTACTTAAGCAAAAGGCGCCATCATTCATTTTCACATTTTTTCATGGAGCGATAAAACCTATCCCCAAATACTCAGATTTACTCATGAACTTGGGGAACATATTTACCTTCACAATTAATAATACTTTATTATTTTTGAGATAACATCCTGTTTACTATATAGAATACTGCTAGAATACACAGTCTCTCACCAGTATGAGTGAAACAACTACTTGATGTGCTTCTGGAAAATGCCATGAAGAAAAAAATATTGTCTCTCTTCCCTGAACTGACCAAGATGTTATCCTCTATGGTCCAGAGGTCTGTGCACATACCTCAAGGGGAAAAGCTGGGTCTATTTGCAATCTGTCTCTATAAATATTTAATAAAGAGTTTGAGAGGAGGATGACTAAGATCCATCTGTTAAACTACTGGAGACATACCAGGCACTGTGAACTAAATACAGAATGGGGCCAATATATTGTCAAGGTTCGATAGAGGGCCAGAGATATGCAGCTGATCCCACATTCCTAGTAGACCAACATGGTGATAGGAATGAAGCAGTCCAGAGTGGGTGAACAGAAATTCTGCCACCAAATGAAGCTAATTCCTTGTGAAAAAATCAGTAAACAATGCTCCAGCGAGTTTAAAACAACAGAATTGACTCTGCCGTATATACAAAATCTCTAGCTCTCAGAGAAGCCAAAGCTCTCAAGGTCTGATTATATTTGCCAGTAGCTTCCTAATATTGTCATTCCTCAATAAATGAAAATCAAATCGGGAGAAATGCAACAAATATAAGCTAGATGTATTTGTTCTTTGACATTTATTCAACCCACGACACTTTTATAAAGTTAATAAGCACAGGGTGTACTTCCAAAAATGTATACACATTATACAGTAGTGTTTATTAAAATACATTTCATTTTCAAAATGTAATAGAATCTACAGCTATCAGCTGTTAAAGTATGTATACACTTTTGGGGCACCCTGTATAATTTTAAAAACCAAACACTCAAAAAAAAAACCACAAATGAGATTGCCATAGTGTTTTTGTCACTCTCTAAAAGAGGCTGTTTTTTTGAAGAATGAAGAATGTCAGGATTTTCAGTAAATGATTTCTAGTTCAGAAAAAATTCTGTCAACCTCCTTTAGAGCAAACGGGCCTATATTAACATGTAGGTGAAGAACAGAATACACTGATGGCAAATTCTATCTCTTTCAATCTTTCTATCCAGGGACAGTTTAAAATTGAAGTAAATTAGTTCAAATAAAGCAAATGGAAGTTTTTGTGCATGCACAGATTTTTCCCCCTTCACACCCTCACTTCTCTTCCTGCCTCCTCTCTCAAAGATTGAAAAAGTACTGCAGATAGAGGGGCTGCAACAGGTTCCTAGTTCTGACCAGGCCTTCCATGGCTTTGCTGCTATATATATATATATCAGCCTTGCCCTTTAGACATAAAAAGGAGTAACATCTATAGAAGAATCCCCTGAGGCAATTGTGTCAGTGGAGGAGGAAAGGAGGCAAAAAAGTGCTTGACACCGAGAAAATAAGGAAATGATTTGAAGCTCTTGATTGCATTCAGATTCACATGCCAAGAAAAACATATTTGCTTCTTCCTTTCCACTCCCACCGTAAACTTAACACGTGTGCACGCACAAACATACACAAACTCATGTTGACAGGAACACACACATTCCTGTGCTGTTTCAGGTAAAAATATAAGAAACCTATGCATCTCAGACATATAGTGTATAGAGAGAGAGATGGAAAACCTTATTTTAAATGAGTAATTCTGTGTCCCCACGGCATCATTTCTTTGCTGCTCTGCTGGTATAAGTCTAACCAAAGCTCCATCAGTAAACAATCTATTAGCATTTTGTATAGTGCAGTAAACACACTTTTTAATGCCATTTTATGATCTGATATGAAGACAATGGAAGACTAGGATTTAAATCTAAATAAAAATTGTCTACACAGCCCTGGCTGGGTGGCTCAGTTGGTTGGAGCGTTGCCCCATAAACCAAAGGGTTGTAGGTTCAATCCCTGATCGGGTTGTGTATGGGAGGCAGCTGATCAATGTATCTCTCTCTTTCTCTATCTATCTACCTATCTATCATCTACCTCTATCTCTCTGTCTCTTTTCCTTCCTCCCTCTCTAAAATTAATAAAAACATATCCTCAAGTAAGGAATAAAAATTTGTCTATTTACAGCTCTTGGATATTAGACACTTAAATGTGCTATTTTAATAATTAATGTTCTACATTATATATGGAAATATTCCCACTGTTAAGGAATAATTATGGCTTCATTTTGGTTGTGGTTCCAAAGGATTATAACAATTCCCTTCTCAATTTCAGATTTTAAAAAGGAAAGCTTACAAGTAGGTACAGATCATATAATCAGAAAAAATACCTGATTCTAAAACACAGACTTGTTTACAGGGCAAAAGAGATTAAAATAAAAGCACAACATTAACAGATTATAATTTTAAAATTATTTGCTATTGTTCTTAAAGAATAAATGAAATAATATTGCTATGATTAAAATGTTCCAAATCCAAGTTCGGAAATGCCCAGGTTTGGGAAGTAAATTTGTTAATGCATTTTTTCATATGTAAGATAACTCTACAAATTCATTATAACATAGGTGATGTGTGTAATATGTAAGGTAATAATACAAAGTAGTCCTATCATGTCACTAGACCTGTTTTTGCCCTTTGCACTGGAAGTGGGTTTCCTGGGAAAAAGAGAAAGCCTTAAATTTCTCTTCCTAATCAAAAAGAAAAAATGAACTTTCCTTAGGCATCAGGTTTCTAGATATAAAAAGTTATCAGATGAAAAGCCGCCCATACTACTTACAAATGTCCACATTGGAGGGACAGCACAAGTAACCAGGCCCACCTCTCCAAGAAGCCATCCATGGCAGCCACACACCTTTATGTACTTCTGGGATAGGCCCTGCAGCCAGCTCTAGCCGCTTGCTGCTTTCTCACCAGGGCCTCCAGCCAGAAGAGATAAGATCACAGAGTTATAATGTACAACAGGTCCTCAAATAATGTTGTTTCCTTCAATGTCGTTTACTTATAATGTTCATGAGAAAAACAGATTGAATTCCTGGGCGGGGCGACTGTGTGGAGTTTGCATCTTCTCTCCTGTCCTCCCCATGCCTGCACAGGTTTTCCTCTGGGTACTCTGTTTTCCTCCCACCTTCCAAAGCTGTGCACGTGAGGTGAACTGGTGTGTCCATATTATCCGTGTCTGAGTAAGTGTAAACGTGTGTGTGAGAGGCCCTGTGATGGAAGGGCATCTGAGCTACAGGAAAAGGCTCCTGTCACCCATGACTGGAAACTAGAATCAGTGGGTTGAAAAATAATGATCTTCCTTGTTTTAATTCATCTTTCTTATTTAATTTTTAAAATAGTTTTATTGATTTCAGAGAGGAAGAGAGAAAGAGATAGAACATCAATGATGAGAGAGAATCATTGATTGGCTACCTCCTGCAGGCCCCCCATTGGGGATCAAGCCTATAACCCGGGCATCTAACCTGGCTGGGAATGGAACCATGAACTCCTGGCTCATAAGCTCAACCACTGAGCCACACCAGCAGGGCTATTCATCTTTCTTAAATGTACATATAGTTCACATTTATTTCAACATTTAATAGCAGTAATGTTTTGGATCTTTATTTAGATGTTTGATATTGTTTCTGTGACCAGAAATATGCCATAGAAACTTCACTATTCTTCACTATTATTTTAACTAGACCCCCAGTGCATGAAATTCATACATGGGGGCAGGGGGACGGGGTTTGTCCCTCAGCCTGGCCTGCACACTCTCCAATCTGGGACCCCTTGGGGGATGTCCGACTGCTGGCAGTTGGACATCGCTCTCACAATCCGGGACTGCTGACTCCTAACCGCTCGCCTGCCTGCCTGCCTGCCTGCCTGATTGCCCCTAACCGCTTCTGCCTGCCAGCTTGATGGCCCACTAACTGCTCCCCTGCTGGCCTGATTGATGCTTAACTGCTCCTCTCCCAGCCCGATCACCCCCAACTACCCTCCCTTGCCATCCCATTGGCCCCCAACTGCCCTCCATGCCAGCCCAATCGCCCCCAACTGCCCTCCCCTGCTGGCCTAATGGCCCCCAACTGCCCTCCCCTACCATCCCAGTCACCCCCAACTGCCCTCCCTTGACAGCCTGGTCACCCCCAACTGCCCTCCCCTGCTGGTCTATTTGCCCAAAACTGTTCTCCCCTGCCGACCTGATCACCCACAACTGCCCTCACCTGCCAGCCATCTTGTGGTGGCCATCTTGTGACAATGTGAGGGCGGCCATCTTGTGGCAGCCATCTTGTGGTGACCATCTTGTGACAACGTGAGGGCTGCCATCTTGTGGCAGCCATATTGTGAAGAAGTGAGGTCGTTGCACGAGGGCACGGGACCACCTAGGCTTTTATTTGTATAGATAGGTGTGCCAGTTAATGTGGATTTTGTAATCAAAGAAAACACGATAATTTCAAGAGAAAGATCAAAAGTGCTTTATTCAAAGTAATGTCCACCGCTAGCTACACATTTCCCCCATCTTTCAGGTAATTTGTGGATACCATCCCAATAGAACTTTTCTTGTTTTGAGGCAAATCATTCAGAGACCCAGTTTTCCATTTCTTCATATGTTTTTAAGTGCTGCTCAGAAAGTGCATGTGCCATCAATCAGAACAAGTGGTAATCTGAAGGAGCAAGGTCTGGTGAATATAGCAGGTGGGTTAATACTTCCCAGGCAAGATCATTTAATGTGTCTTTAACTGGTTTTGAAGTGTGTGATGGTGTGTCATCATGAAGCGAAATTACTTTGTCATGTCTTCTGGAACATTCTGGTCATTTCACGATCAAAGCGTGGTTCAAATTGATTATTTGTTGTTTGTAGTGATCCATATTGTTTCACCTGGTTTTAGAAGCTCATAATACACCACACCTTCCTGATCCCACCAAACAGAGCATTTTCTTCTTTTTGAAGCAATTTGGCTTTGCAGTCGATGTTGATGGCTGACATGATTTTGTGCATTTGGGATTCTCAAAATAAATCCACTTTTCATCGCCAGTCACAATTCGATACAAAATAGACTTTCTTTCATGCCATTGAAGCAACATTTTACTGATGAGTTTTCGGTTTTCCATTTGTCTTTTGTTCAGTTGATGTGTCACCCATTTTCCTTCCTTTAAAATCTTTCCCATTGCTTGTAAATGATCGAAAATTGTTTGCTGAGCAATGTTTAATCTTTCTGCAAGTTGTTTTTGAGTTTGACATGCATCTTCATCCAATAATGCTTGTAATTGTTGGTCTTCAGACTTTTTCGGTTGACCTGGATGTTCTATGTCTTTCACATCGAAATCGTCACTTTTAAAGCATTTTAACCAGCGTTCACAAGTATCTTGAGATGAAGCATGCTCACCATAAGCTTCCCAAAGTATAGGATAACTTTCAGCAGCACTTTTCTTCAAAATAAAGTAATGAATTAAAACTTCCCACATATGCTCTTTTTTTGGCACAAAATTCAACCTATTTTAGCATAAAAATATCTATGTTGTTAACCCCTTCAGCAAATTTGACACATGAAGTTCTGAAGCTTGTTGTCAATACAACAAAATAGCATACATATCAAATCGCATATATATCAACATATGTGTAACTCCATCTATTGAAAAAAATCCACTTTGTAACCGGTACACCAATTATCCTATAATAAAATTTGTTTTCTTATACAACCTTTTGCTTAAAATCACAGTTTTCAAGAACCTATAGATGATGATAAACGAGGTCTTACTGTATGAAAGCTGATAGGGGATTCAGAGGTCATTTAGGCCAACATCCTCACCTTAGAGATGTGGAAACGATGTATGCATTCAATGACATGCCCAACACAATAAATTTTGTCAAAGTCTAGATGGAAACACATGTTTCCTGATTATCTTTTTTCTAGCATCTTGCTAGGCAAAGCACAGTGTGTAGACCAGCAGTATTGGGAACTCATTAGAAATGCAGAATCTTGAGACTGGCTCCAGACCTACTGTATTACCCAGGGTTCCTCAAAGAAACAGAATTAACAAGATGTATGTGTGTGTGTGTGTGTGTGTGTGTGTGTGTGTGTAAAGATATATATTTTAAGGAATTGACTCATGCTATTGTGAGGATCAGCAAACCTAAAGTCTATAGGAAAGGCCAGTGGGCTGGAAACTCAGGCAAGATATCTAGGTTACAGTCTTGAAGCAGAAATCCTTCTCTGAAAACTTCACTTTTATCTCTTAAGGCCTTGATCTAATTAGATAAGCCCACCCACATTATCTATGGTAAATTTCTTTATTTAAAGTCAACTGATGGTAGATGTAAACCACATCCAAAAAATTACCTTCACAGCAACATCTACTCTACTATTTGACTTAACAACTGGGCACCATAGCCTAGGCAAGTTGGCACATAAAATTTACCCAGCACAGTTCCTGAAGCAGAATATGCATTTTAACATGATCCCTGGTTGATTCTTATGCACATTAAGGTTTGAGAAGCTCTGATTAGTTCTTTGTAAATTCAGGGGATATCACAGTCCCAATTCAATAACAAAGAGATCCAATATAACATTACATTAAGTGATTTAGACATTTATTTCTTTTCTGTGGAAAGCTTGAGCATTACAACCTGGGACAAAGACAGAGACATGACAAGCAGGAACCCAGGCCTCTGCTAACTTGTTGCTCTGCCATCTTCAACACATGGTTTCCATCTCATGGCCCAAGATAACTCTTTCAGCTCTAGCCATCATGTCTTTGTTCTTATCAGCAGAAAGAAAGAAAAGGGCAAAGGAGGAAAGATCCCCTTTCCTGTAAGGATATGACTAAGAAGTTACACTCATTTGTGGTCAAATCCCATTGTCCAGAACTTGATCATATGGCCACTTGTAAGCTACAAGCTAAACTTGAAAATGTGGTCCTTTTACAGGGTCATCAATCTATATATATATAAAAGCCTAAGCAACTGAATGACCAAACCACAGAAAGACTGGTCAACTGGTCACTATGATGTGCACTGACCACCAGGGGGCAGACGCTCAACTCAGGAGCTGCCCCCTAGTGCTCAGTGCGCTCCCACAGCGGGCGTGCCACTTAGCCAGAAGCCGGGCTCACAATTGGTGAGCGCAGTGGCGGTGACGGGAGACTCTCCTGCCACCGCTGCAGGCAGCGGTAAGGAGCGAGGGGTTCTGGACTGCAAGGGGGATGTCCGACTGCTGGCTTAGGTGGATATCCCCTGAGGGGTTCTGGACTGTGAGAGGGCGCAGGCCAGGCTGAGGGATGCCCCCCTCCAGTGCACAAAATTTCCTGCACTGGGCCTCTTATTTTATATATTTTATATAAAATAATTTGATACCTTATTTTATATAAAATAATTTGATACCTTTCTTGCCAAACTTGACTCATTAATAATGATCTGCCATCTACTTCTACGTTAAAATAGAATGACAATTTTATTCTATTGAATCTTATGTACCCTTGTAAAAGTATCATGCCTCTCAAGTGCTTATATACACACCTTTCTAAAGTACTCTTTTCAAAGTTTTCTTTTATATAAGGGTTTCACTTAGATGTTCAATGTTGCTCTACCATCAAAACTTTTTTGATATACATAACAGCAAAGTTCAGTAGCATTCTAGCATTCTGTGACATCACATGCTCCCACTAAACTTATGGTCTCAGTTTGATATGAATCTCTGGGGTTAAAACTCTGGAATTAATAAATATTATCAATAGTAATAGCAATTGACAGTTGATGGTGTAGCTGTTACCAAGTTCCTAAAAACTTTTTTTACTACCTGTGTCATGTGTGAGTATATGAGTGAGTGTGGAGTGTGTGTGTGTGTGTGTGTGTGTGTGTAATTAGCAGGACTTAAAATTTATTATATCATATAATTACAAATGTATATTATCAATAGCACTACAGCAATGATTGAGTTTTCACTTCCATTAATTGAAACTATGGCCATTTTTCCTTTGGATATTATTTCAGTTATAAAAGATTTTGCTACCAGCTACAATTTGAAATTAAAAAAAAAAAACATTCAAAAATAGAAAGAGGTCTAGTCAAAGAATCTCAGACCATGAAAAGAAACTTTTCTTCTGTATTTCAAAACAAATAAACATGTTCTTACAGTTTAATGAAGTAAAAACTAAGTTGTTATCACAGTGCTCACAATTTCCTCTGGGAGCATGTTTCAGTCAATCTGCTTCTCATATTTTTCTTACGTTGTGGAGAAATTGCTGCTAAGGATCTGGATTTCTATTCCCTGGGACTGTGTTCCCCAGATGACTTAGTTTGATGAGAATAATTTCCACTCCCAGTCAGGAAATGAAAGCATAGGGCAGCTTAATGAGCATGTGATTGAACTTTTCCAATAGTATAGACTTATTAGCTCTAAGAATTTGTAATATACACTAATTTTCTCCTACCTCATGAAATTTGCCCTGTAGCTATTGCAATATATTTCTTTAATCCAACTTCACAAATGTCATTTTGGTTTCAGACTCAGACATCTTCTAGAGACTCAGCATAGGAGCTACATTTATATTCTTAAAACAGGAATTTTCATTCAATTTTTTTTGTTCTTATTAGCTTATTTTAAGAAGAGATGCAGTCACAGTATGTTTTAATCTATTTTTTCAACTATTTAGAAGAAAACATTAACAATATCAAAGAAATATTTCTAAAAATAGAACTGCTTAATGGTCTCTCAAAAGCATCAAGTATTATCAAATATATTATAGTTTTGACCTGTATTATAAGCAGTGGTTAATAATTTTCTCATTGATATTAAGGGAGAAAAATGCATGTTTTGATTTATAAAAACAAATTACATCCAGTTCTGTGCCCACCAGCCTGGATAGCAAAAATACTGTCATTTGGGGGAGGCATATGCACCTATATACTAGTCCCCCCACTTTCGCCATCATGATCTAGGTCTATGCTGGCAGCTCCAACATTCACAACTTCTGTTCTTTTCATAGCCATCTTGACCCCGGGACCATTGCCCAGTTCCTAAAACAGTGTCACTGGGAGATTGTTTCAGGCCACTCCTCCACCCATATCAAAGTCCTACCATCAAAATAGCCTTGCTATGGAGACATGAATAGACCATGTTTACATACTTTCCACCCTCTTTACTCCTCAGAACCAGGGAGCCATACTCCCACAAGTGAGCCATGTTCTAATTATTCCACTCCTTCCAACAGGTCCCCACCATCTTTCAAAGTTAGAAAACCTAGGCTGTAAATTCAATGATCCCAGGGGTTCAAAAGTACTACTACTACTACTACTACTACTACTAATAATAATAATAATAATAATAGCAAAGCTTGAGAATGGTACTTATTATATGCAGGCACTTCAAATGCATTAACTTATTTGGTAATCACAACATGAAAATGTACTACTATTGTATCCACTTAACAAATGAGACTGTTGAGGTACAGAGAGGCTGGTGATTTGTCATTAAACCCAGCAAGTGACAGACCCAGAATTCAAATCCATGCACTCTGGTCCCAGAGTCTATGCTCTCAAGACACTCCATTCCACTACCTGGCTGTACGACAATCTCTTCATTTCTCCTAAGATATGCAATTTGTTTCTTTAGTCTACATGGACTAGATTGTATAGAATGGTGACTGAGGTTGTGAAAAAAAGATGTGTGAACAAAAATACCTGCTATATGTATTCCTTCATAAAATATCTCCAGGAAAATGTAAACCACTGCTAAATTCACAGTCATGTTATTTTATCTTATGTATAAAGCAAATATATATTCAAGTATACTCACGTTATAACTGGGATGTACAATAAAAAGATAATTTTATATATTAACTAGAGGCCCAGCGCACGAATTTGTGCATGGGTGGGGTCCCTCTGGGTGGCCTGCAGGGATCGGGCCGATACCCACAGTCCAATGCTGCCTGCAGCTCTTACCTGCCACTCCAGCTCATCCCAGCCCCACTGTGCCTGCCACAGGCTCACGCCCAATCAGTCCCAATCGGGAGAGACTCACGCTGGTGCAATAGCGCTTTGCCAGCCATGAGCCCTGCATCTGGTGTCCTCCCCATGGGAGTGGCCTGCGGGATTGGGCTCAAACCTGCTCTCTGACATCCCCCGAGGGGGCCCAGGCCAGGCTGAGGGACACCATCAGTGTATGATCAGGCTGGGGAGGGACCAGAGTAGGGCTCCAGGGCTTGTCGGGCCCATCTCACTCAGTCCCAATCTGCTGGACCCCAGCAGCAAGCTAACTTACTGGTTGGATCATCTGCCCCCTGGTGGTCAGTGCACATCATAGTGAGCGGTTGAGCAGCCTTAGCATATCATTAGCATATTACGCTTTGATTGTTCAGTTGTTCTGCTGTTTGCTCTATTTGCATATTACCCTTTTATTATATAGGATATCTGATCTTCCAAATGAGTCCCATCCATTAGATAATGTGCTGGGAAAATTACCAATATCCAATATATATATCAATTTAGTTTGATTTCATAGTTTAAACCCTGTAGATGGCCCAACCTATTAGGGTTAATCAGCCAAAGTATCTTCATTGTGAATCATCCTTCTTTGGCTCCTTTCTAAAATGGGGTCCAGGTATATGGGAAAGGAACTTGCATAACCTCTTGTTGTAGAGGGCTTAGAGTCCTGTATCATTGCCTTTACCTTGTGTTTGCTATTCAGTAGCTAATGACCTTTGAGATGGTACTGGTGCCATACCTGAATTATATTCTCTCTCTGTTATAGGCCAGCGCAGCTTCCTTAATACCATGGTCTCACATGGCTCTTTAAGCTCCTCTGAAACTTTATCCCATTTCCCATTATATCCTTGGCCTAGGTGGGCCACCCTTAAACTCTACTCTGGTATTGTCTTGCTGTGACCATTGTGGACTCCAGATGAGTCCTGCTGATTCTAGCTTCAGTGGTCAGGCTATACAGAAAAGAAGGTGAAATATAAGTATAAATTAGATCCTCTCTTTCTCTTTTACTCTACTAGTATACTCTCTTAACCCCAGTGCTGAAGTGAAATCTGCCCAGGGCCTTCTTCATAAGGCATCAAACTAATAGTAGAACAAAAACTGCCATCCATGTGCTCAGATCTATGTCCCCTTATTACTAAGCCAAACTATTCAAGGATAATTGGAACAAACATCTGATCACTTTTCTCTCCTTCTATCATTACATCCCTCCCCCTTTTTTGCTCTACTATCCCCAGGATGAACATTTTCATTCCTCAATATCATAGCCACTTTCTACCCAAGATAACAAGTTTAACTTACACAGACTTATTTTTAGGTTATAGTTTTGCAATTCAATTTTGTGGCTATGAAAATCTCACTTGCTAGATAGATGATAAATGGATATTATAATAACTGATCTTAGCTTTAAGCCCCAACTCCCATTCCTCAAGAAGGCAGAAAATTAATGTTCCAGTTATTTATGGCTATGTAACAAACCATTCAAATACTTAGTGATTTAAAACAACAATCATCATTTATGTTGCTTACAAATTTACAGATTGGGAAGAATTTGACAGCAAGGGTTCATCTCTGCTACAGACTGAGTTAATTGGGGGTAGTTCAGGTGGGCCGAGATAATGCACTTCCAAGATGTCTTACTCAGTTGGCTGGCAAGTTGATGCTCTGCTGAGGCTATTGGTCAGGTGTTTTAGTGCCTTTCCACCAGATCTCTCCACAGTGCTACTTTTCCCTCACAGAATAGCAGCTGTGTTTCAAACAAGAAATGAGATCTGCTAATATCTTAAGTCCGAGGCCCTGAACTTGGCTGAGTCACTTTAGTTGTATTCTATAAGTCATCATTCTCAGAGAGCCTTCTAAATTTAAGAGACTTGGCAGGGAAGGGAGTGAGGAGAGGGTGGGAAAGTGACAAAGACTCCATCTCCTGATATACCAAAATACAAATAATCTGTGGCAACTGTTAACCAACCATACTTAATTCATTAATTTTCAAGTAATTATCATTCTTAGGTTTTTGAAGTTAGTTACTGTTTAAAAGCAAGTCAGGTGTCAGATCTTTTAGGGATAGTAGAATAAAAAGGTCAGCAAGTTCTCTCTCTCAATTAAAAAAATAAAATAAAACTGACAAAATTTTCAAGAACAAACAGACTAAGGGTTATGCATATCAACCAAGGGCACAAAAATATTAAGAATTGTTTATTAAAAACTACTGGCCATCCAGTAAGATTGGGAATCTGTAGCATTCTTGTCTGGAGTTGCCCTCATCTCCTTCTCACAGCTCTAATGGTGTAATACCAGGGCAAAGTTGGCCATGAAAACCAAGAACTTCACTGCTGGCAGGGATTGACTTGTTTTTAAACAGGGCAATAACTCCATTCCCAGTCGCACTATTCATAAAATTATCAAATGTGGTAGAAAATGAACAGGAAAAGCACACAGGTCTGTTCACCTGACTCATGATTCCACTTGTTGAAGGCAGTAGTTCAAGGGACTAGAAATTTAACATGGAGATCCTAGAAGTGAGAGAATCAGAGATGCACTACGGAATATTGAAATCCATAATTTCTTGAATAATATCTAAAATGTCCAGTTTCAAACTAAAACAATTAAAACTTGCAAAGAAACAGAAAAATGTAACCCATATGCAGGAATTAAAAAGAAACTAACTCCAAGTGAGCCCAAATGTTGGATTTGGCAAACAGAATGATCAAAGCAGCTATTATAAGTATTTTGAAAAAAATTAAAAGAACTCTTGTTTAAATAACTCAAGAAAAATATCATGACAATGAGTCAGCAAATAATAAAATTCAATGGAAAAATAGACACTATTAAAAAATAAGAAAAACCTAAATTTGAGAGTTGGCACAAATAAGAAATAACCAGTGAACTTGATGATAGCTAAATAGAAAATACCAATTGTGAATAATAAAGAGAAAAAAGGTTTAAGAAAATTTAACAGATCCTCAGAGACATGTATTACAACATAAAAAATATCAAAGTATTTCTAGTGGGAGTACCATAAATGATATCATTGTAATTAACTAATTATCAATAATAGAAAAGGAACAAAGGGAAGGCCAGACATTATAGGCATGTTCCCTGCAAAACTTTGGGGGAAGGGAACTGGACAAAGGGAAGACAGATGCATGCCCAATAAAGTTGGGATGACACAGAGAAGATACTTGCCTGTCAATCAAGCCAGGGACAGACATGGTTGGCCAGAATGGGCGTGGCCAGTGCAAGCATGTAGAATTTTGGAATATATAATCCTCTAAACCAGTGGTCAGCAAACTCATTAGTCAACAGAGCCAAATATCAACAGTACAACGATTGAAATTTCTTTTGAGAGCCAAATTTTTTAAACTTAAACTATATAGGTAGGTACATTGTTATTAACTTAATTAGGGTACTCCTAAGCTGGCCTTTGCTAAAAACGTCCTCAATCTGATTGAGGTACATTCGTTGAGGTCGACCCCTTCCAACTCTCCCATCCACACTCGTCTTGTATACTTGTTTCATCTATCTCCTTTCATTCATCCTCTCTATATGTCCAAACCATCTCAACATACCTTTCTCAGTCCTCGACACTACATCTTTCACTCCACGATGTTCCCTAAAATTAACTTAATAAACTTTACTTAAAGTTTTAAGTCTTAGTTAAACTATAGGTACATTGAATAAAACTTGATATCATACTTAATAACAATATTATTTATTGATAAAATTAAACTCCTTACAATTTATTTTACAATATCCATAAAATTAAATCATGATAATGACTGACAAACACTAATGTGAACAATGGCCTTGCATCTCCTTGGAAAGTTTGGGTAAGTCAGGTTTGTATGTTGTTGTTTTTAATTTTAGGCACGATTCCAGTTTCTCATCAATAAGACAACTTCTCAATTTACTCTTGATAAGGTTCATGCTTGAAAATGATTGTTCACATAAATATGTAGACCCGCATAAGGAAAGAACAGCAAACGCTAGTTTTTTCAGTTGATTATATGAGTCAGGAATACTATTCCAGGTGTTAAAAATCAACGTATCTTCCTTCTCCAGGTCTTTCAAAGCAGACCACTTGTGCTGTGAACTAAGTTCACATTTGTTTTTCTCCAATATTTCTATATCAGCACAAAGATGTTCAAATTTCGAGTTCCACAATTCTTTGTTTTTTAAATCCAGCAATTGCATTTCAAAGTTGCCAATGTCAATATTAAAGGGAGAAAAATTTAATTCTGTTACAGTAGCATTAAGAGGTTTTTTAACAAAGGCTAACATCGCTTTGCTGTTTCTGAATTCCTGAAACCTGTTGAGAAAAGCTTCCCTCATATTTAAAAGTAACCCATACTTTTTGTTGTTTTGAAATAGCAAATGTCAATATCAGAATTATTTTCTTGGCGATGTTTCAACAGGCTTGAAAAGTGAATCAAAGTTTCTCTTTCAAAATCTTGAGCAAAAAGAGATAATTTGTTTTTGAATGAAATAACTTCTAATATTGAAAAAATAGTGTTTCCTTTCCTCTGTAGTTTACGACTAAGCTGACTTAGATGAGACGTAACATCTACCATGAAATAAAATTTTGGGATCCACTGATCGTTCGTTAGTTCTGGATAGTGAACACCCTTCTCAAGGAGAAATGCTTTAATTTCTGTTAATAAGGAAGCGAAACATTTCAAAACGTTTCCTCTTGATAACCAACGTACCTTGTTATGCAGCAGAAGATCTGCGTACTCACTCTCCATTTCAACTAAAAATTCTTTAAATTGGCGATGATTAAGAGCTTTAGCTATAATGGAGTTGATAATGTTAATCACCAATTCCACAACTTTGCAAATTTCTTCTGGAAATGTCTGCGCACAAAGCGCTTCTTGATGAATGATGCAATGGTAAGTAAGTATCTCGTGATTAATTTTTTCTTTCAAAATAGCAACAAACCCGTTTCTTACGCCAGTCATACTTTTTGCCCCATCTGTTGAAATTGAGACAATTTTATCGAGTGGAATATGATGTTTTTCAATGCACTCAATTACAGCATTTGCTATATCCTCTCCACGTGTTTGACTTTTGAG
Source organism: Plecotus auritus (assembly GCF_963455305.1). Lineage (NCBI taxonomy): Eukaryota > Metazoa > Chordata > Mammalia > Chiroptera > Vespertilionidae > Plecotus > Plecotus auritus. The sequence continues at coordinate 28,623,889 of NC_137775.1, read as the reverse complement.
TGGTAATAATCCTAAAAGTTCTTCTTTAGGACCTATAGATGAAATAAATCGTACAAAAAGTGAAACATGCGCTGTATCATTTATGTCACAAGACTCATCAACTGCTATTGATAAAGCTGAAACCAATTTAAGATCTTCGACTTGTATATTCGAAGACATTTTGACTGTTCTTTTTTTTTTTTTTAATATATTTTATTGATTTTTTTACAGAGAGGAAGGGAGAGGGAGAGAGAATCAGAAACATCGATGAGAGAGAAACATCAATCAGCTGCCTCCTGCACACCTCCTACTGGGGATGTACCTGCAACCAAGGTACCTGCCCTTGACCGGAATCGAACCTGGGACCTTTCAGTCTGCAGGCTGACACTCTATCCACTGAGCCAAACCGGTTTCAGCTTGACTGTTCTATCTTTCACTGTTTTAGCAGACAATGGTAACTCTTTAATTTTTTTTAGAATATCTGCTTTGTTCTTAAAATCCGGAAATAATTCTTCGGATGCATTTATAAAACTATTTTTTATGTATTCGCCGTCTGTATATGGTTTTCCTCTCTTAGCAATCTCTTGATTAACCACAAAACTTGCAATATTAACATTGTTGGAAGATTGCATCCAGTAATTAAATACAGAACTTGATTTTTCTTGACTCTTCTGAAGTTCCTCAACTGCTTTCTTCCTTGCATCACCGACAGGATATTTACTACCAAATGACACGTGTTTAGTTGTAAAGTGTCTCTCCAAATGTGATTTCTTGTTATGCGCCAATTTTTCCTGACAAATGAGACAGGTCGGAAGGCCATTTAAGTTTTGAATAAATGCGAAAGTCTCAGTCCATTCAACTTTAAATTTACGGTTTTCGTCTTCCGTTTTTCTTTGCTTCTTCTTTGTAGCCATGTCAAACAGGGCACCTAAAAAAAGTTTCATTTTATAATAATAAAGCCACCAACACAAAATAATTACAATTCTTAAATTGATGACAAAAATACCTGTAGGATTTGCAGCTGGTTGGAAAAATACAGGTAACTTTATGCTTCGAGGAGGTACTTTTGTCACCCGCACATGATTTGCGGACACGACGAGCACTAACCACTGCACAATGGACTGCTGACTGACTGGCTCACTCAACTCGTGCATGAATCGCGTGCACCTCCCCCGCGCTGCGTATCCCACAGCCCGCCTGCACTGCGTCTCCAGTCGCCTGACCAACCGACACCCCCACTTCTAACGCCACTTCTTCAAAATAGACTCGCCCAGGCCAAAAACCGACTTCTGCGCATGGGCTACGAAGTTTCAATCGCACTGTACGTGCGCGCCCACACGTGGTATTTTGTGGACGAGCCACACTCATGGGACCAAAGAGCCACATGTGGCTCGTGAGCCGCGGTTTGCCGACCACTGCCCTAAACAAAGAAGCTTGCTCTCTTTTGATCTTGTTCCTCTTGACTCCTAGCTTGTGGGGCTCTTTTAATCCTGCTTCCTTGCCTTTGCCCACTTGGGCGATGGCCATGTGGACCCCACATATAATGAACTAATGGACTATAACTAGTCTGATGCTGAACTGGACCCAGCTCCAACTTGGAAAGGAAACTCTGGACACTGGCCTTGCTTCTAGCTTTACTAAAACCCCAACTATACTTCTTCTATGGCTGGACTAAGGGAAATGGGGCTTTGGAAACCCAGGGGTATAATTCCATGGAAATAAAGCTTTCCATTATATCTCATCCTCCACTGGGGGCCACTGGTAATGCTTCTTCTAGTGGTACCCCAAGGGCCTACTCCCACTAGAAATGGGGGAAAACAAGGCACGTTTTTCTCTGATAAGAGTAGAGAAGATATAAGGTAATAAAAATATTTAAAGAAATAATGGGTAAAAATTTCCCAAATTTTATTTTAAAATATCAATCTACATATCCAAGAAGTTCGAAAATTCCCAATAAGGATCAATACAATGAAAGCCTCAATTAGACCCATCATAGTCAAATTGTAGAAAGCAAAAGAAGAAAATTTTGAAAGCCAAAGGAGAAGACTCATCACATACACAGAACAACAATAAGATTGGTAGCCTCTCAACAGAGACAATAGGTACTAGAACGGTGTGGCTCAGTGGACCTAAGAACCAGGAGGTCAGGGTTCGATTCCCAGCACATGCCTGGGTTTGTGGGCTCGATCTCTAGTGTGGGGCATGCAGGAGGCAGCCAATCATTGATTTTCTCTCATCATTGATGATTCTATCCTTCTCTCCCACTCCTTTCCTCTCTTGAAATCAATAAAACATATTTCAAAAAATAAAAATAAAATTGTTGAGGGAAGCAGGTGATCACGAAAATGAGACCAAGACACACAGTCACCAGCTTTGAATGGCAGAAATGGCAGCAGCAGTGGTGAGATTAAAATGAAGGATTTATTCCAATTGTCTTTATTTTTTAAATATATTTTTATTGATTTCAGAGGGGGAAAAAGAGATAGAAACATCACAAGAAAAAAGCAGACCAATACATCTTTAAAAAATGAATACAGCAACATATCAAATGGATGAATATTAACCACATATACCAGTAAAGATAGTTAATACCAGAAATCATTTTGGAAATGCAAGAAGATACTACTACATTCCTACTAGAATGGCTATAATCTAAACAAATGTCAGTATCAAGTGTGGGTAAGGGTATAAAAAAACTAGAAGACTCAGGCATTGCTAGCAAAAACAGATTACTAACTTCTGAAAAAGTTAAACATATTGTTAGAGTCAACAATTCCTAAGTATCTACCCAAGAGAAGTAAAAACATACACTCATGCAAATACATGTACATAAATGTTCATAGCAGCACTATTTTTATAGCTAAAACTTGAAGCAATCCAAATATTCATCATATGGTGAATGGACAAAGAAAATGCAGCAAATATCTATTCAATGAATACTGAATAAAAATGAATGAATTACTGAAATATCTACAATATGAATTATGTCTAAAATTATGCTAATTGAAAGAATCCAGGCACAAAAGACTATATATCATATCATTCAACTTATATGAAATTTCCCCCAAATCCTACTTGAATCTCTAGATACCAAAAGCAGCTGAGTGGTTGCCTGTGGATTAACTGCAAACAAGTAGGAAAGAACTATTTAGGATGAAGAAATTTTTCTAAAACTGGACTGTAAAGGGTTTCACAGCTTTATAAATTGACTAAACTTAATTGCCTTGCACACTTAGAAGTAATTACATAGAGAGTCAAGGGGAAGCAGGCCTACAACAGGATAAAGAAAACTGAATAAACCAGGTTGGTAGTCAGAGACATTTCATTTTCGTTAATGCATGAGGTTGACTAGGATGAGCACCACAGATGAGACTGGCTGGCCACAAACTCCCCACCTTTCTTGTAAAGTTTCCATGGTGTTAGAATAAGTTGTGGGTAGGTTAGGGTTTGTGTCATTTTAAATTTTGTCTCCTCAGATGCCGCCTACAAATCTGTCTAAGTTAATTAGAACTACCCTGAGGCTAAATCAGGGTCATGGTGAGGTCTCTGTCAGGGGAGCCCTGGGGAGAAGCGCTGAACTGGCTCACCGAAACAGTGTCTGTGGTTGCTTGGAAATCTAAGATCATGTGTTTCTAATATCTTTAGAAACAGAGAAGGAAGAAGTCATCTGAGACTACAACTGCCTTAAAAGAAAGCTGTAATCTCAGGACTCTTCCCTTCCTTTCTGGTTCTAAGGAATACATTCCCTATTTTGTTCACTGAGCACCTTGACGGCTTTGTATATGGAAAAGCATTGTCCCCATGGACCTGGAGACACAGGACTTCTCACCCTGCGTCTTGGATCTTCATGTGCCTTTCTCTACTTTTCTCATATTTGTTCCTTAATTTCCTGCCCTTTTTCTCCCAGGAGTCACTTATCTAATTAAAAAAACAAAATAGGGAATATAATGAATGCAAAAATGTCATTAAAACCCTCAGCCTTTTCAATATCTATTATTACCTTTTTCACTGTAACAATCAGAAACATTTTTTTTGTCTTACATAATGGAATATTCATGCCTATTCTTTCGTGTTTGTCCCAGAAAATCCTATAAAGTTATATTTCTATTTCATTATCTGTTAGGAATAGCCATAAGGAAATGCCACCCCTCGCCACATCTGCCCAGACACTGCAATAGAGCAAACAACCTTGAAGAGGAAAAAAGGCCAAGGCTCGGAACTACTTACTAGGCAGGCTTACACTGACTGCTTGAGATGAAAAGACATTTAATGTCCTCACTTTTGGCTGAAGATGATTCTTTATTCAAAATGAAAGATTTAAAACTGGACAGATACATGCAAATAAAAAAGAAACTGGACCATCTCCTTACAGCATACACAAGAATAAACTCAAAATGGATTAAAGACTTAAATGTAAGTCATGAAACCTTAAAAATCCTAGAAGAAAACATATCTAGGATATTTCTTGCAGTCATAGTTTTTCTGATATATCCCTGTAGGCAAGAGAAACAAAAGAAAAGTTAAACAAATGGGAGGACATCAAACTAAAAAGCTTTTGCACTGCAATGGAAACCATCAACTAAATGAAAAGACAACATACTGAATGGGAGAACATATTTGCCAATGATACATCTGATAAGGCTTTAATTTATAAAATTTATAAAGAACTCAAACAGCTCAACACCAAAAGACAGTCCAATTAAAAATAGGCAAAGGCCTGAATAGATACTTCTCTAAAGAGAATATACAGATGACCATAGACATATGAAAAGAAAATGTTCAGTATCACTAATCATAAGAGATATGTGATATCACCTCACACCTGTCAGAATGACTATATATCCATAACAAGTGTTGGCAAAGATGTGAAGAAAAGGGAACCCTCATGCACTATTGGTAGGAATGTAGATTGGTGCAACCACTGTGGAAAACAGTATGGAGGTCCTTCAAAAAATTGAAAACAAAACTGCCTTATGACTCAGTGATTCCACTTCTGGGACTATATCCAAAGAAACCCAAATTATTAGTTTGAAAGACTATCTGCATCCCTATGTGTTGCAGTGTTATTTATTATAGCCAAGATCTGAAGTGTCCCAGGTGCCCATCAGTAGATGAGTGGATAAAAAGCTGTGGTACATTTACACAATGGAATACTACTTGGCCATAAAAAATAAGGAAATCTTACCTTTTGTGACTGCCAGGGCTGACCAGCAGACCCTGAGCAATGGATGAACAGATTACTCCGACATAGGTTTCTGTGAAAGAGAGGGCTAAGGGACTCTTTTACTTCAGTAGTAAAAGCAATCCTGTTTGCCTGCCTAGTTGGCTTTTTATTGTAAAAACAGCTTGAACTCAAATTAACCTCAAGATACAATCAGCAGGGCAAGTATCCTTGAGAAAGTATATGCTTCTACAAGGTCAGGTCTTTAAAGACTAAACAGAGATTCTAGCAAAACACCCTGGGGGATTGGACTTGTTTGGAAAAGTCAAGGTAGGGGCTGCCGCCTTCGGCAAGGTCCACTCAGAGGCCCCCGACCTTTCAGAGAATCCTCCTTACAGACCTTCCAACCAAGTCCCATGCTTCCCCACATGTGATAGCATGAATGGACCTGGAGAATATTACGCTAAGTGAAATAAGCCAGTCAGAGAAAGACAAATATCACATGACTTAATTTACATGAGGAATCTAATGAACAAAATAAACTAACAGACAAAATAAAAACAGACTCATAGATACAAAGGACAGACTGACAGCTGTCAGAGAGGAGGAGGGTTGGGAACTGGGTGAATAAAAAGGTGAAGGGATTAAGAAGAAAAAAAAATAGACACAGATGATTGCAAGAGGGAAAGAAAGGGAAGTAGGGGGAAATGAAAGAAGGCAAAGTAGGGGTAAATTGTGGCAGAAAGAGACTTGACTTTGGATGGTGAATGCACAATGCAGTATATAGCTGATGTGTTATAGAGTTGTGCACTTGAAACCTTATGGTTTTATTCACCAATGTCACCCCAATACATTTAATAAAAAATAAAATAAAAATGAAAGATTTTACAGTTCAGAAAGAAAAATGAAACTGCAAAGGCTATAGGTGCAAATACCTGAAGTGATGATGTTTGGTAAATAAATTCATTTACATTTCTTCTCCAAGGAATTATCAATGGAGTAGGGAATGCAGAGAATAGGCAGTTTTCAAAGCAATGGTTATAAATAAATAAGAAAATTAAAACAATATAACCCTTATTCAATCAGGAGGGAGATTATAAAGCATTGCATAGAATGTGGTTTCTCTTCCATATTAAAATTCATTCTGTTCTTTGCCCTGGGAGAAAAGACTAGTTGGAAATACGTAAGAACGATGGAGGATTTTTCAGAAGTTAGTACACACAGCTTTCTTCAGCGTTATATAAAGTTAATTTCCCACAAAGTTTTAAGAAAGGAGGAAGGAAAAGATGAGACAGGAAATACAAGTCCCTAATGACTTCTCTTTTGACCCACAAATACAAGGAGAGGATGAGAAAACACAAGTGCTGCTCAAAGTCAGATCATCATAGCTCAACCTTCCGCTGGCATTAGAAGCTCCTTACTTAATGGAAAAAAAGGAGAGCTCCGAGATGAGGGTTTATATTTAGTGTTCTGAGAGCCTAAAGAGCCTAGGAAGATAACGTTTGTTTATCTTCTTTTTCTTTCTTTCTAATTTTTTTGTAAATATAATTCAGACTCATAAACTTTCAAAATAATAATGTCTTTTTCTTTCCTCCTTTTTTTTTCTAGACATAGGAAAAAGAGCCCACTGATAAATAGTTGATACAGTTTCTCCTTCCTTTAAAAGTTTAAGGAAAGATGTTTTCCTTGTGATACAAAATTTACTTTCTATGTTAGATAAGTCAAATTAAAACCGTGTATTCCCTATGTGTGTTACCATCCTCTTAATATTAGAAATTCAAGAGATCAAAACAACCACCTATTTTCTCCACTAGACACAGAGGTCAAGATCCAATGGTGTGTCACAATCTGTTGTGAGCTCTGTTGCATGCAACTTGTTACTATTCATAGTTCAAAGTTTGCAAATGATTTACTTTTGTTTATAAGTTACAGAGAAGTCAAGGTTATCCTGAAATGTCAGTCTTATTTAGGGGCATTCTGATCTTCTTCTCTGAGTGGGCGGGGAGGGGAGGCTTTATAACCAGGATGCTAATGATTGAATATCACCCACTGTTTGGTTTCAGAAGTAAAAATGTTGAAACTACTTCAGCAGACGAAGGGTAGAGATAGCAAAATAACCCTCACAGATACTGGAAGCAAGGTGCCATTGAAAGTTTAACTAGAAAATCAATGCAAAGCGGCGATGATCAGAGATGCAAAATAATTCTTAAGAATTAGGAAGTGTGTGGGGTCAAGCACTGATAAAGGTTCTGGGAACCTCTCTTATGGGGTTGAGTGCATCAGGCCTGAAGCCAATAAATACCTGAATGGCTCAATGTCCCTGCTCGGAATGGCATGCTCAAAGAGTGTCCTTCTGAATCTTGTTTCATTTCACATGTTTCTTTTTTTCAGAGATTATAAAATCAAGACTTCTGACATTTATCTTACCTAATAATAGACAAACATGTAAATTAACCTTACCGCCACTACTCCACCAGCCAATCAGGAGTGATATGCAAATCAACCCAACAAAGATGGCGGTTAATTTGCATACACAGCGCCGAGTGATGGAGGTGGGATGCTTGCGTCCTTGCGATGGCAACGACGCAGGCGTTCTGCCCCACCCCTGGTCTCTCAGGGCCTCTGGGCAGCGTGGGAAGGTGGGGCTGGAGCAGAAAGGCGGTGCTGGCAGCCAGGGAAAAGAAAGCCCATTCTAGCACGAATCTTCATGCATTGGGCTTCTAGTATTTTTATAATAAACTAGAGGCCCGATGCATGAAAATTTGTGCAAGAGTAGGCCTTCCTTTCCCCAGCTGCCAGCACCGGCTTCCCTCTGGCACCCGGGACCCGAACTTCCCTCCTCTGGCCATTGGCAGGCACCCGGGACCCAGGCTGGCTTCCCTCTGGCCCCAGCTTCGTCAGGAAGGACATCCGGAATGACATCCAGAAGACCTCTGGTCTAATTAGCATATTACCCTTTTATTATTATAGATTAACAAATTACCATAATGGCCTTAAGAGCAAATGAAATGTATTGACAGTTTGTTTCGTTTCAGGTCCTATGCCAGGCACTAACTTTATTGAGATATTTAAGAAAGTCTTCTTCTCAAAAAACTTCCCTATTGAAATTAATTAATGTGAATTTGTTTCTGAAAGGCTGATGTACTCCAGGTGCCCAGAAAATCATGTTTTATAGGCCTACAAACTGGGGAAGCAGACTGGATTGTGGTGAGTCCATCAAGTGAAATTGCATTCTATGAAACCTCAGGAGGACCAAACAACTGATCTCAACTACAAAAAACCTCACATCACAGTTCTCTTTTTGTGTATATAGTTCTAGTCATCATGGAAAGTCATTGTCACGGAATTAAACGTCAGATGACCAAAGTCCACCACTTGTTAGCTTTACTGATTGAGACTCAGTTTTCCTACCTACAAAATGAGACTAATCATTCTTCCTGGTACCCCACAGAAACATTGTGAGGATGGCATGGGTAGGCAGAAGCAGGCCACCTACTTCTCTACTCAGCGACTACTTTGAGCCAAGTACAGTGTTAGGCAATTCCCCCATGCTCTCTCCTTTAATCCTCACAACAACACTCACTTTAGGCATTACTACCTTAAAATTTGACTCTCTGGGTCACATCATGTGGTGGCAAAGCTAGGATTTTGGCTGGCCTGCAAGTCACCACAGACCCCTCGCCCAGGCTGCCCCACACCCCAAGTGAACCCCACCCTGATCCAGGACACCTTTCAGGGCAAACCAGCCGGCCACCACCTGTGCACCAGACCTCTATACTATCTAATAAAAGAGTAATATGCAAATTGACCATCACTCCAACACACAAGATGGTTGCCCCCATGTGGTCAAAGATGGCTGCCCCCATGTGGACACAAGATGGCCACCACAAGATGGCCAGCAGGGGAGGGCAATTGTGAGGGACCAGGCCTGCAAGGGAGGGCAGTTGGGGGCAATCAAGCCTGCAGGGGAGGACAGTTAGGGGTGAAGAGGCCAGCAGAGGAGGGAAGTTGGGGGCAACCGGGCCTGCAGGAAAGGGCAGTTGGGGGGGACCCAGGCCTGCAGGGGAGAGCAGTTGGGGGGGACCAGGACTGCAGGGGAGGGCAGTTAGGTGTGACCAGGCCTGCAGGGGAGGGCAGTTAGGGGTGACAAGGCCTGCAGGGGAGGGCAGTTAGGGGTGACCAGGTTTGCAGGGGAGGGCAGTTAGGGGCAAACAGGCTGTCAGGGGTGTGGTTAGGGGGTGATCATGCTGGCAGGCAGAAGTGGTTAGGGGCAATCAGGAAGGCAGGCAGGCGAGCAGTTGGGAGCCAGCAGTCCTGGATTGTGAGAGGGATGTCCGACTGCCCGTTTAGGCCCGATCCACCCTCGAGGGGTCCCAGATTGGAGAGGGTGCAGGCTGAGCTGAGGGACACACCCCACATGCACGAATTTTGTGCACCGGGCCTCTAGTTATAAATAATGTTGCAATGAACATAGTGGTGCATATATCCTTTCTGACTGGTGTTTCTGATTACTTGGGATATATTCCTAGAAGTAGGATCACTGGGTCAAACTACAGTTCCATTTTTAAGTTTTTGAGGAAACTCCATACTGTTTTCCACAGTGGTTGCTAACATTTTAAATATCCATAAAACTCTCATCTTAATAACTATTCTAGTTTGGAAGTTTCTGTGTAAAAACAGTGTCAACATTATTATTGAATTCCTAAAGAAGCAAAAAAAAGTAAAAGGTAAAATGAACTGGAATAGGTTATTGACAGGAAACATTCTAAATTTTGTTATATGAAATTATACTTTCTCAACATTTTGTATAACAATTTTATTAAAATGTTTAACATGTGCTTGAATTTAGATGGTTAACATTTATATTAAAAGGTATAAAGAGTTATAACGAAGTTATCAACAAATTATTCTTCATCTTAATAAAGAATTAAATAAAGAAAGGGGAAATAAGCTTAAATCACAGTAGGAACGATTTTTTTTTACTTCTCTTTTCAAGGGTGGGAAAAGAATTAATAAAGAATATGAGATTAATTACTTGCAACCAATTGCTTAGGAGTTTATTGTCTTGCCACCATTAAAGCTCTTCAAAATAGTACATTCAATAGTCTAACTTGCTTAAGGTTTTCGCCTTAAGCCTAAAGCTTCTGCCTAGAAACAAAGGAATAAACAGAATGACTTGTCCTCTCCCTTAGAATTTGTAAGTTAATACATATAACACATTGTGTAAAAAAGAGTTTAAATAAATAACACACAAGATTTTAGTCTTTCAAAACAGGAAATGAATGAAGCATTAGAAAGATGACAAGTACATGTTAGACTGATTACTTTTAATTTCATATCACATCTCTGAACAGTCAACCGCAGTAGATGGCCCATACCTGAAGGAGATTTGAGGGAATAGATATGAGACTTGTGGGTGGGCCTTGCAATTGTTAAACCATTAGTGAATGGATCTTTTTTCCTAGCGGAGAAATGCAATTTTTCAGGAGAAAGAGGGAACTATTTTCTCTTTTTATGAAGCAGAATTCCTTTCTAATTCTCTGAGCCTTTTACTATAACTGCTGTGGCATGTGTTTTAAATTATATTGTATGCATGTGTTCCCCATAAAATTAGCCATCATGACCCATTGTTCCACAGTCTTTGCTTTCATCACATTTGAGAGGCCTGTGTTCCATATTAGCAAATAACCCTTAGGGGAAATTATGCATTTTCCATACACCAACTTTGTTATATATTTGATAACACTTATTGTATATTTAAGGGTATGGGTCAATGTATACAATTTTTAAAATAATAAAACAAGTGGCTGATTGTTTCCTCCTGGCAAACAAACTAGGAAGTTAAAATGAATATATCTAGCATCAATATCAAAACAGAATTAACAGCTCCATTTTTTATCCATGTGTTTGTGAATATATAACTCCATCAATATGTTAACTAGGGTGAAGGCACATTGCCAAGTTTAATACCCACTCAAATTCCTTGGGTTCTGAGTTTAAAATGAAATTTGAAACTTCCCAGATTTAAGGTCCTTCTTGGTGCTATAAAAATGTGACCTCCTGGATGAAAAAAACTAAAAGTTTTTGGATACCAACTTGCTCACAAAAACAATATGATAACTGTGAATGAATCAGTAACATATGGATTACATTTTCTTTTTAAAAATCTGATTTTTTAAAACTTTTTAATGGAGAATGCATGGTAAAAACATGCATTGGATTTAGCCAACTCTAAATCATTTGAAAAATATGTGTAAGACTTTTTTTTCTCAATGGATATGCAGCAGAATTTCCAGCCCATGAGTTAATGTAACTGCATTCTTTTCCCCAACCCTCCCCCAAGACCCTCAAATTAATACACAAGAGAAAACAAACTGCTAAGTTCTCCTCTGTGTTGCTCTTTTTCTCTCCTACTTCCTTGAGTGTGTCCTGGAAAACTTTATGTATCATTTCTATTGCAGTAGCACAGATGTTTTTTAATTAAATTGTGCTCAAAACTATTTTAAATGTAAAGCTTTAGGGATTAGCAGCAAATGATGAAAAGAAATACATTTGTTTGTAATTCAGAATGGACGTCTTAATGATGAGCTGTGCTCTTGTCCTCAATCAACAATCTATTAATTCATTAATCAAAATTAACTACTACAAGGGCATTTTCTCAGAATGACCTCTGAATACCCAAGAGTGGTAAATAAAAATGCAAGAAAATAGTAGGGTATCACAATATCTCAAACCTCAATATATTGTTGTAGTGTGTGTGTAAAATGCTATTTTCTGTATTTGTACCTCCTTATTTAAAATGTTTTCTGTCTTAAAATACATAGAATATGGCTTTGACACTAGAAAAATTTTAGGCTGTAGTCAATCCCACATGTAAGCTCAATTAATTGTCTACCTGAATTGTTTCTTAAAACAAGATTATATTAGCCATGTGAACTTATGATTGTAATTCTGTTCAGTTTTCTAGAATTCTGCACGTTCATTCCCCTGAGTTGTACATGTTTTCTAAATTTGGTCAAGGCACCTTGCCAACTGCACATTTCAAGCATTATGCTATCTTACTGCCTTAGTTCAGTCATTGCCGAGTCTGAGCAAGGTTTGGACTACTGGTCAGAATTTATCACTTAATGAATTTATAATTTCACAGTATAAAAAGCAATATTCTATTTATTCTAAACAATAATTATCTTAGAATAAATGTGGCAGACCACCTATTTTTTATATTCCATTCAAATAATATACACTGAGTGGCCAGATTATTATGATCTCTGAACGCATAATAATCTGGCCACTCAGTGTATATCCTATATAATAAAAGGCTAATATGCAAATTGTCCCCTCGACCAGGAGTTCGACCAGCAGGCAGGCCAGCCAACCACCCATGTCCCCTCCCCCTGGCCAGGCTGGCCGGACCCCACCCATGCACGAATTCATGCACACACACACTGAGTGGCCAGATTATTATGCATTCAGAGATCATAATAATCTGGCCACTCAGTGTATATATAAATATATAGGCACTGGGTTAGAAATACTACTATAGTGTGTAATATCCATTTAAGTTATTTGCATAGAGCAAAAACCAAGGAAACTGTGAAAAAAAAAAACAAGAAAACTATAACTTGTCATATTTTATGTGACAGTATAAATTTTGTAATATTACATTATATTTATCTAACATTACATTAACCTAAACTCTAAAGCCATGGATAGTTGCAATTCTCTGAACTGTGGTAGATGAATTCATGAAGGCTGACCCCTAACTCTCAAATTATAATTAATGAATCCAATTACTGAGATGGTTTGAATATTATACTTTTGTCTTAGAAGCTACTGTCTGTCTTTCTGTTTCCCATGTAAAAGAATATCATCCCATAATTTCCAAGAATGGTGATATCACCTTCAGCCCTGCCTGTTTCACGGTGAAAGTGCATGATTTTAAGAGTATGGCAGGCACTCTGATACTGGAAGCAAATCTACAGAGACAGGTACACTGGTGCCATTGGTGGCATTTGGGACTACCTGACCCCTACCCCCTCTACACACACACACACACACACACACACACACACACACATGTACAAAAATCCAACAGGAAAAATTTGCTATTAATGGTTTCTATGCCAACATTCCCTTTCTCAATCAGCCTTCTAAAATATTTAAAATATTCTCACCTGTAGAGAAGAAAAAAATCTACAACACTAAGACTTTCTTTCCTTCATCCTACAAGTTAGCCAAGAGATGGGAAGAGTCAATGAGCTTCACACAATCCGAGTATTTCTTTACTGAATGTTGAAAAAAATCAGAAGCCACTTGTGTGGTTTTGTTTGTCTGTGTGTGTGTTTCTAAGCCACAGGTCCATGAGGTGGGGCAATGGGGATAGGTAGCTCAGCCAACTAGTAGGCATTCCTTAGCCAAACAGAAAACTCTAGATGGCAGCATGTCACTGAGTAGGGTTAAGAGCTAGTTGGTAGAAGGTGACTCACATTGAGCACAAAAACAGGTAGAGATGGTGGTTGCGATCACGATTATATAGATAGAGCTTGGCACTGCTTACCTAACTACAACAGTAGGTGACCATGGCGGCAGTGAACATTCACAGCTGCACTCCCTAGGCCTACAGTGCTGAGCACATGAGGGTCTCCGAAGGGCGACAGAAAGCCTAGGGACTTGAGTGAGTAGGAAAATGTCAAACTAAGAGTTGATTGGAACATTTCAAGAATCTCTTCTGGATGTGTACACATGCAACTGCGCACGTTAACAACCACAAAATATCAGCTCTATATCTCACAGACCAAATTTCTGTGTCCTCATTGGGCAACTGAGGAGACATATTAACTAAAACACAGCTAGTGGAAAGAGACTGGATTTTGGCTCAGAGAGAGAAGAGAAAGAGAACATATCAGTCAGCTCAAAAAGTTTGGGAACATTGGGAAACATTAAAAGAAAATACACTTGAATTGGTATAGGTGCTCAAATGAATGATGTTAAATGACTACTAGTAGGGAAAAAAGTGCAAAATCATTTACAATCACCTACTGCTCCCAATTCCTTTTTTAGCCCTCTATCTCTTGCTCTAATTATTTTCCATAGTCCCTTCACATTATAAGCTCATTTAGTTTGGGTCAACTAAAATTCTAAGACAGATTTCATATTCATATGAATTCTCTTCTAGATATGTCTCTTCTCTCCTATAATATGAAGTTAATAGCATGAACCTAAATGCAGGTCTCGGCTTTGATTCCTTTTAAATTTTATCTTGTTCATTTGGATCCATTATTTAAGCCTATTGAAATAATTTTTCATCTTGATTCTCTCATGCATTATATTATATCTCATTTTCATTATTGTATAAATTAGCTAATAAGTAGTATCCTTTATCCTCGAAGTCCAAATGGGCCAATAATAAATAGAAAGTGTTCCTTAAGAAGTGATTTTATTCAGTCTATTGATTCTTGAGTGCAATCCATTTGCCTATTTCAGATTTAATAAATGTACAGGTTATGAACTGAGGCTATGCCTGAAGGCTAATATATATAGTTTTGGGACAAAGCATCATTAACCATGATTTTTAGAGTGATCATCAATCAAAGTCTTCTCCTTATTTACTTGCATTTTTATTAATGGATTTAAATTTTTATTATTTTTTCTTCATGTACTTCCATTCTTCTATGAGATACTCTTTGAAATGTTTAATAGTTAAATTCATTTAAAGGGGAAGACAGCTAAATTTGAGATACCTCCATACAATCTAGGCACTTTGCCTGACATATTATACTTGGCATCCTTCCTCCCCACGATCCCATGCATAATATCTTACTCTCATACTTATAGATAGGGAAACTGAGATTCTAAAAAAAAAATTATGTGCATTGGCTAAAATCACAGAGTGGGTAAATGGTAATTCTGTCACAAAACTAGGTTGATATGCAATGTGGCCCAGCACAAGACCCCCTCAGGCCTTGGCGCCCAGACCAGTACAACCTCTTAAATTTCTGTTACCCAATGAGTTTGTTTCCAAGGTTCACTCTGGATGTCCATGGATTTTCATTTTATCTGTTCCCTTTGTTCCCTAATGTTGGTCCAATGTAAAAAATCAAATGTCTACCTTAACATTTAGAAAATCCCAGCATTCTAAGCCTGCTTGAAATCTACCTGCCTTAGGTATAAACTTCTGCCCTTGGTTTCTTTGCTGGTCTTGCCAGTTATGCTTTCCCAAATTAAAAATAAAAACAATAATAATAATAATAATAATAATAATAAACCTCTGGTGAGTGCTCACCTTGTTTTAGGATCTATTCTAAGAATTTTCCATGATTTACCTCTTTTAATCTTCACAACAATCTTATGAAACTTTTTAAGTGGCAACTGAAGCCACAAAGGATAGGTAGTAACTTTGTCTGGGTCACATAGCTAGTAAGGGAGTAATCCAGGACCGAATGCAAAGCAAGGCAAACTATCTCCACAGCTTGTCCTCTTAGCATTACTCCAGAATTGAAAATTGTGCTACTTCATACCCATCAAAGGAATCCCTGAAAGGTGATCAGCTTTGTCAGGCTGGACTGAATGCATGATTAAAGCCTAGCTTACTTCATCTTTCCCAGCTTAAAACCCTTGATGCCAAACTTGGGCCTCATGCACAGGCTCTACCATTGAAGTTAGCTCCTATGACAGGGTTAGGCCTCCGTGTCTGGCAAACCCAATTGAATAGCTCTGTGGCAGAGTTCAGCTTGGTCTGCCTCATGACATGAAAAGGTAAAATCTTAATTAAAACATAAGTTTATGCAGCCCTGGCCAGTTTTGCTCAGTGGATAGAGCGTCGGCCTGCAGACTCAAGGGTCCCAGTTTCGATTCCAGTCAAGGGCATGTACCTTGGTTGCGGGCACATCCCCAGTAGGAGGTGTGCAGGAGGCAGCTGATCGATGTTTCTCTCTCATCGATGTTTCTAACTCTCTATCCCTCTCCTTTCCTTTCTGTAAAAAAAAATTAATAAAATATATTTTAAAAAAATAAAACGTAAGTTTATGCAATCTAATGTAATGTATATTAGAAATACTGAGTATGAAGTAGGTGATTATTTGATGATCATTTTTCAAAACTAATAAGAGAATAAGAATAAGTAGCCATGGTAGCAACCATAACCTCAATCCATCATTTCTATATAAAAAGCTATAGTGTCATTTCATGTTCTATCCATTCCCTGGAATGCCCACATTAAGAAACAGCCTGGCAGGTGTTTCTCAGTGGTTAGAGTGTCGGCCCACGCACCAAGGGGTCACAGGTTTGATTCCTGGTCTAGGGCATGTGCCTGGGTTGCAGGTTTGATCCATGGCCCTGGTCGGGGCACATGAGGGAGGCAACTAATTGATGAGTCTCTCTCACATTGATCTCTCTCTCTCTCTCTCTCTCTCTCTCTCTCTCTCTCTCTCTCCGCCCCTCCCTCCCTTCCACTCTCTCTAAAAAGCAATGGGGGGAAAAATCCTCAGGTGAGGATTTAAAAAAAATACAGAAAATAATAAGTTTTGTCTCATACACTCAACTACTGGCATCACATATGGGCATGCTTATACACATGCATATCCACAAACCTGTTAGGAGTAAAATCTAGTCTTCAACTGGTTTTAGGAGAGTTGAAAGAAAAATGTTTGTAAAATAAAAGGAACTTAAGAATCAGAAAAAAAAAATCTGAAGATATGATGAAGAGATTTAATCCATGACCAAGAGTGGACTTAACAAGGGACACTGGTGTCACCTCTTTTGGCTATATAATTCTGAGCAACTGTACCTCAGTGTTCTCAGCTGTAAATTGGGAATAATAATTTATACCACAATGCCTCATGGAAAAGATAGAAAAGACAAAGCAAATGAAAACACCTATTACTTTACATTGCTATATAAATGTGTCTGTTGAACCTTTGCTCAATTTTATTTGCACTGCAAACAACCCTATTGAAAATATCACCTCATATTCCACAAATTTAACCAATCTAAGATATATAGCTGTTAGCTACACATACAAAGTTAAATAACCCAGTACAGAAAGGTTGTTTTGTTTGTATTCATTTTTCAATTACTTTAAAGTTTGTGTGAGGCAGAAATAATTGGTGAAATATTCTTTTTGTTTGCTTACATAGAGTCACACATAGTCAACTCTCCCAGCCCAGACCACAGTCCCCAGTTCTCAGTAGTTCTTAAGACACAGTATTCCCCCTGTGTGGACAGTCACCTGAGAAAAGTACACCTGGTCACATCTCCACCCCTAGGCTAAATCTGACAAGAGTATCTCCTCAAGTCCCTTCATTTCACTGCACAGAAATTCAGTCTATTAAGCCACACATTAAAAAATTCAAGCAAAATCAGCATTTTCATGCCTCATCCTTAAATACATCAACATTAGCTTTTTTCTACTGTTTTTCCTTTTTAATGCTAGAATGGTCCCAAATACCTGAAAACAGTACTACTCTGACTACTAGAATAACTTACTGTTTTATTTGTTTCCATGTGATACAGGGCTAGGATTCCATCTTGAGTCTGGAATAACTCTGTCGTGTGTTATATAAGCATAAAAGCACATTGTCATCATTTGCTTCAAAACTTCATTTCAAAACGTTTTAAATCCTAGAAATTCAGGGAAGTGTCAGCAAAAGCTAAATTTAGCATGGCATCTGAGAATCACAAGACTAGAGGCCTCTCTTGAAAAGACTGAAAATGAGGTTGTGGAGAGATGTATGTGCTGTGAATGTCATAAGAGGCTCCAGCAAAGGGCTTGGCCTTGATGAGGAAGCAGCAGAAAACATGAAATGCCAAACAGGTCTGTGCATTCACAGGACTGGTTAGAATTAGGAGATCATAGGCAAGGCATTGTCATCTTGTTTGGCACTTGAGGGTACTAAATAAAATGAGACTTAGCAAGGGGGCCCAAGTATAATAATTGAGGAGCAATTTCATTAACAAGTACCTATCTGGCCCTGGTTTGGCCACATAGAGATAAATATTAATCAGAATCCACTTATGAGATATTCCTATCAAGATAAGCAGAGGCATAATTCAGTAATGAGGAAGTTTTGCAGAGATAGCAAGGAATGATTTTTTAAGCAGTAAGCAAATGTAGGCTCTTGTTGCCAAAAACAGTTCATTAGAACGCACTAGCCCATTTTCAACCTCCCTGGCAGGTAGGGGGCAACCACAGTCACCATGAAAAGACAGAAGAGCCCTAGCCAGTTTGGCTCATGGGATAGCATCGGCCTGCAGACTGAAGGGTCCTGGGTTTGATTCCGGTCAATGGCACATACCTCTGTTGCAGGCTCCAGGGTGAGTGCAGGAGGCAACCAATCAATGTTTTTCTCACATAGATAATTTTCTCTGTCTTTCCCTCTCTTTTCCACCCTCTCTAAAAATCTATGGAAAAATACTGTTGAGTGAGGATAAAAAAAAAAAAAAAGAAGAAAAAGACAGAGGAGATGGCTTGTATTACTAAAAACTTATTAATGAGGAATGGCTATGAATTACAAAAATGATACAATCCTATCACAATGTCCTATAATCCATATGACATCACGAAGGGCTATACAAGGCAGCCTTTATGACACCAGTCATAAACTTTGGATTCAATTCTCTTTCTGACATAAGAAACACCCACATGAGAAACACCAAAATGTTCAGTCCTATCTTATGTGAGAGAAAAATAAAATAATAGGAAACAAAAGTAGCTAAGAATTGTATCTGTGGACTTTTATCTCTTTCATGTATAACAAAAATGAAGTAGGCCCTCAACTCCTATTATAAATTGAACCAGAATATAATTTGAAAGAAAATCCAGTTAGTTATGAAAATAAAAGTGTCGTCATCCTAAACCTGTTCATGGAATTTCATCTCCAAGATATTTCTTTCAAAAAAGATTTAATTGGAAAATAGAAGATGCTGTTTGGCTTCTTAAAACAAAATTTAAAGACACAGACACACACACACACACACACACACACACACACAAGTAGTCTACTTTAATGAGCTAAAACTGTTGGCTTTGTAATGTCACCATCTGGATTAAAATCATAGGTGCTTTGATATGTGACAATGAGCACATTACCTAACCAATCTATACTGGTTTCTTCATTCAAAAAGGGGGAGATAAGAGGAATTAATTCAAAGACTGGCTGTGTGAATTAAGTGAAATGCTGTATGCAAAAGTGATTCGAGTGCTTCCCAACATGTTACTAATGCTTCATTCATTTATTTACTTAGCACATATGTACTGAACTCTATGCAAGTACCCATACCAGGTGCTTGGGTTTCAGCAGTGAACTGAACAATGTTTCTACCCTCATGAACTTCATATTCTTTTGGAATTTATCTGTTATGTCAATAACTTGTTACCCAGTAATCTATGAAAGACATTTAATTTCAACAAGTACCAATACCCTAATGTATTATAGACATAAGACAGGCTCCAGCACTCACTTTAAAGTTGTTGAGGCCTAAGTAGGAGAAGTGAGAAAAAATACTCTAAAATAAAGAAAAACAACTGCATAGATACCCTAAAAGAATTTTAAAAAATTTTATATATAAGGATACCTTTGAGAGTTTATTAAAAACTTCAGATCTGTTTCTAATAAAGTTAAAATGTATACCTAATGACCAAGCAATTTCACTCTTAGTATTCTCACAATCAAACATGTTCACAGAAATACACGTACCAAGAAAGTTCATAGCAACCTTATTCATAATAGCCAAAAACAAGTCGAAGACCCATTAATAGAAACAAAGACACTCAAAGTGTGATCTAGTCATAGAATACTGCTCAATAGTGATGAGAAGATAACTATTGATAGATGCAATTACATGATGATTATCAAAAACATTAAAAATTAGACACAAATGACTGCTAGTATATACTGTATAATTCCTTTAAGGTGACTTTCAAGAATGGGTAAAACTGGGGTGGCAAAATGGCGGCAGAATAGACAGACGTGTCCCGAGCCTTGTCCCGGAGCAGATAGAAAGAACAGCTGAAGGTCGCATGGGGAGTGTCTGTTGGAGAGTTAAGGGACAGCCTACTCCAGGAGAAGGTGGGGGATGGCTGGATGGGGGTCCCCTGACTGGGCAGCCCTCACTGCTGCTGGGTTCCCTCCCAGAGCCACCGGCTCGGATGCGGAGACCGCGCCATCTTGAAGGGGAAAGTGGATGTTATCTGAAACCTGAAAATCTACAACTGTGGCACCCACTGAACAGCTGCGAACCCCAGAGCACCAGTCCCCAATTGGTGCAAACATGCTGATTCAGAGGAGCTCTACACTCCACCACGGAAAGGTCAGATTTCGCCTGGGATAAGGTGAGGTCTCTGGTCCCGGCAGGACAGAGAAACGCGCGCACTGCGGGAGCTGGAAGACCGGGGGAAGTCTGCACCTAGAAAAATCCGTGGCTGTTGGGGCTGGCGTGATCCGTGAATGAAGAAGGGGGACCTCAGAGCTGCCAACAGAGGGGATCTCTAAAAAGCAATCCATTTTGATCTGATGCAGAAGGACAGCCTAAAAATTTGGGAGTGTTCCAGCTGCTTGGACACAATGGGGAAAAGGGGGTTGCGCAGGCTTGCACACAGACCCGGAGTTGGCACACTTGCGCTTTCTCCTCTTTGAATCCTTGCTTCTGGTTACTGAGCCCAATACATAGGGTCACCCAGTTGCGGACACCCTAGGAGACTGCAGGGGAAAGTTGTTTTTCTGGAACCTGGGGATCAGAGCAGGGAGTGACCATAAGGGAACCAGCTCTGGGGCAGGCCACTCCCACAAACCGGTATTGCGTGCCACAGGGAAAGCAGGATCTAAGCACAGGTTAGAGAGGACCTATAGACCCAGAGGTCAACCCAGAAACACAGCCACTGAGGGGCTGAATCACAAATTGACTCTTGTGTAATCACAAATAAAGGAATACAAGAAAGTAAGACACACCGCCTGCTTAAAAATCAGGACTGGCTTACAACAATGAGGAGCAGTGGAACGCAGGGAACTACAATACTGTCCTGACTGGGAAACAGGCATGCCAAACAGAACAATAGAGGAAGTGAATGACCTTCACTACTGCACATTTTATTTTTATTTTTTTAAATTTTATTTTTTATATATTTTTTATTATTTTTTTTCTTTTTCATCTTTTACTTAAGAAACTAAATTTTTCTTTTTTCCTCACTTGATTTTACCTTTTTAATTATTACATTTTTATTTTCAATCAGTATTACTACTACTATTTTACCTTTTTTTTAAAAAAGTGTCATTTTATTTTCTCTTTATTTGACTTTGAGATTAGTGTTCTACATTCTATTTTCATCTTTCCTTTAGCATCATTCTACTCTATATCAACTCTACCTTTATGCCATCACTCTCTTCCTAACTTTTGCCCTTTTGTTGTCTTATTTCTCTACCCTTTTCCTGCTTTACATTTTCCCTATTCTTTCTTTTTACTCCCTGTTAAAATTTCACCCTACTTATATATCTAATTTCCAATCCCCTGCTCAGAGTTCATACACACCTCTCTCTTCTCTGTCTTCGCTATCCAAAAAATTGTTTTTCTCTCTGTCCTTTTGTTGTTGTTTGCTTGAATGTTGATTATATCAATTTTTTATGCTTGTTTGTGAGATTCTTTTGCTTATTCTTTGTTTTGTTTTGTTTTTTTGTTTGCTTTGTTTTTGTTTGTTTTTTTTGCATCTGTTTTTCCTCACCTCGCTTGATATTGTTGTTTGTAGTTTGTATTCATCTCCAGGTACTTGTGGCTGGCATTTGCTGGGATTAGTGGCTGTTCTATTGGCGTTTTCTCCCCATATATATAGTTTGTTCCCCTTTTCTTTCTTATTCTCTTTCTTTTCCTTCTTACTTTTTTTCCTTTTCCCAATTTCATTTTGGCACTCCTTTCTTTTTCTTTTTTTCTCTTCTTCTTTCTCTCCTATCCCCTAATTTGCCTTTCTCTGGTGGTCACCTTTATTTGGGGTTATTAATATCATGAATACATTTCTGTTCAGTGCCTTGTGTGTTGTACCTGGTTGTGTTGTATTTTGTGCCTTTAAATCAACGCAGGAGAGAGAGAGAACTACATAACCAGACACCGGGAGAAGAGAGACCATGGGGAGACAAAGAAACAGACCACATATGAAAGAAAAGCAAGCATCACCAGAAACGGAAGTAAATGAAATGGAGGCAAGCAACCTGTCAGAGAAAGAATTCAGAGAACTGGTCATAAGGTGGCTGAAAAGAATGGAAGACAACTTGACAATATGAGTAAGAATGAAGAGGAAATGAAGAAGAACCAAGAAGAAATGAAAAATGACATTGATACTGTAAAGAACTCAATAGAAAGTATCAAGAGTAGACTAGAAGAAGCAGAGGACCGCATCAGTGAGCTAGAAGATAAGGTAGGAAAAAATACCCAAGTAGACCAGCTTCTAGGAAAAAAAAATTAAAAAGCAGGAGGAGAGCCTAAGGGAATTTTGGGACAACATGAAACAAAACAACATCCGCATAATAAGGGTTCCAGAAGGAGAGGAAACTGAGCAAGGAATAGAAAACCTGACTGAAGAAATAATGACAGAAAACTTCCCTGATATAGGGAAGAAAAAACCCACACAAATCCAAGAAGCTCACACAGTCCCAAGCAAAATGAACCCCAAAAGACCGACACCAAGGCACATTATAATTAAATTGGCAAACACCAATGACAAAGTAAGAATCTTAAAAGTGGCCAGAAAGAGACAGAAAGTTACATACAAAGGAACCCCCATCAGACTAGCAACTGATTTCTCAACAGAAACTCATCAGGCCAGAAGGGAAGGGAATGAAATATACAAAGTCATGCAAAGGAAGGGTCTGAATCCAAGAATACTGTACCCAGCAAGGCTATCAATAAAAATTGAAGATGAAATCAGGAGCTTCACAGACAAAAAAAGGACTAAGGGAATTTATTACCACAAAACCAGCAATGCAAGAAATGCTAAAATGTCTGCTGTAAAAAAAAAGAAATAGGAAGCGAAGAACAAACACAGGGGTAAAGAATAAAAATGGCGACAAGTAAGTACCTATCAATAATAACTTTAAATGTAAATGGATTAAATGCCCCAATCAAAAGACATAGGGTAACGGATTGGATTAGAAAAGACAACCCATATATCTGCTGTCTACAAGAAACCCACCTCAGAAAAAAAGATGCACACAGACTGAGGGTGAAGGGATGGGAAAAGGTTTTTCAGGCGAATGGAAATGAAAAAAAAGCTGGGGTAGCAATACTTATATCTGACAAATTAGATCTCAAAGGGAAGGACATAACAAGAGATAAGGAAGGCAACTTCATAATACTAAAGGGAACAATCCAACAAGAAGAAATAACTCTGGTAAACATATATGCACCCAATACAGGAGCACCCAAATACATAAAAAAAAAACTCCTGGAGGATATCAAGGGAGAGATTGACAGCAATACAATCATAGTAGGAGACTTTAATACCCCACTCTCACCATTGGACGAATCCTCTAAACAAAAAATCAGCAAAGAAACATCAATCTTAAATGACTCACTAGACGAGATGGAATTAATTGACATCTTCAGAACATTTAACCCCAAAGCCACAAAATATACATTCTTCTCAAGTGCACATGAGTCATTTTCAAAGATAGACCATATGTTGGGACATAGGCAAAGTCTCTTCAAATTCAAGAAGATAGAAATCATATCAAGCATCTTCTCAGATCACAGTGGCATAAAACTGGAAATCAACTACAATAAAAACAATACAAAAAAATCAAACACATGGAGACTAAACAGCATGCTATTAAACCATGACTGGGTTACCAGAGAGATCAAGAAAGAAATAGAAAATATCATGGCAACAAATGACAATGAAAACACAACAATCCAAAATCTATGGGACACACCAAAAGCAGTCTTGAGAGGGAAGTTCATAGCTCTACAAGCATACTGCAAAAAAAACAAGAAACCATGGTAATAAATTACCTAACCCTACAACTCAAAGAGTTAGAAAGAGAGCAACAAGAAAAGCCCAGTGTAAGCAGAATGAAGGAAATAATAAAGATCAGAGTGGAGATAAACGACATTGAGACCAAAAAAAAAAAAACAAACAAACAAACAATACAAAAGATCAACAAAACCAAGAGCTGGTTCTTTGAAAGGATAAACAAGATTGATGAACCTCTAGCCCGGCTTACCAAGGAGCAAAGAGAGAGGACCCAAATAAACAAAATCAGAAATGAAAGAGGTGAAATAACAACAGACCCCACCGAAATACAAAGGATTGTTAAAAAATACTATGAACAACTCTATTCCAACAAACTGGACAACCTGGAGGAAATGGACATATTCCTAGAAAAATACAACCTTCCAAAACTCAATCAGGAAGAATCTAAACATCTCAATAGGCCAATAACTATGGAAGAAATTGAAGCAGTCATCAAAAAGCTCCTGGCAAACAAAAGCCTGGGGCCAGATGGCTTCACAGGGGAGTTTTACCAAACCTTCAAGGAAGATCCTATCCTCCTCAGACTATTCCAAAAAATTCAAGAGCAAGGAACACTTCCAAGCTCCTTCTATGAAGCCAGCATCACCCTAATACCAAAACCAGATAAAGACAACATAATGAAAGAGAATTACAGGCCAATATCCCTCATGAACATAGATGTCAAAATCCTCAACAAAATTCTAGCAAATCGGATCCAGACTACATCAGGAAGATCATACACCATGACCAAGTAGGATTTATCCCAGGAATGCAAGGATGGTACAATATCCGCAAATCAATAAACATGATACATCACATAAACAAATTAAGAGATAAAAATCACATAGTCATATCAATTAATTCAGAAAAAGCATTTGACAAAATCCAACACCATTTCTTGATAAAAACTCTCAACAAGGTGGGAATAGAAGGATCATACCTCAACATAATAAAAGGTATATATGATAAACCCACAGCTAACATCATACTCAATGGGCAAAAACTAAAACCATTTCCCCTAAGAACAGGAACAAGACAGGGATGCCCACTCTCACCACTCCTGTTCTACACAGTACTGGAAGTATTAGCCATTGCAATTAGACAAGAAGAAAAAATAAAAGGCATCCAAATTGGAAAAAAGAAGTAAAGCTTTCCTTATTTGCAGATGACATGATATTGTACATAAAAGAACCGAAAGGCTCCATCAAAAAACTAATAGACTTAATAAATGAATTCGGCAATGTAGCAGGATACAAAATTAACACCAAGAAATCTATGGCATTTCTATACACCAATAGTGAACTTACAGAAATAGAGACTAAAAAAGCAATCCCATTTACCATCACACCAAAAAAATTAAGATACCATGGAATAAACTTAACTAAGGAGGTAAAAGACCTATACACGGAAAACTACAGGACACTGAAAAAAGTGATAGAGGAAGACGTAAACAGATGGAAGAACATACCATGTTCATGGATTGGGAGAATCAACATCATTAAAATGCCCATACTACCCAAAGCAATCTATAGATTCAATGCACTCCCCATTAAAATACCAACGGCATATTTCACAGACCTAGAAAGAACTCTCCAAAAATTCATCTGGAATAAAAAAAGACCCCAAATAGCCACAGCAATCCTGAGAAAGAAGAACAAAGTAGGTGGTATCTCAATACCAGATATCAAGCTGTACTACAAAGCCACTGTTCTCAAAACTGCCTGGTACTGGCACAAGAACAGACATATAGATCAATGGAACAGAATAGAGAACCCAGAAATCGACCAAAATCACTACACTCAATTAATATTTGTCAAAGGAGGCATGAACATACAATGGAGTCAAGACAGTCTCTTCAATAAACGGTGTTGGGAAATTTTGACAGATACATGCAAAATAAATGAAACTAGACCATCAACTTACACCATACACAAAAATAAACTCAAAATGGATCAAGGACTTAAACATAAGATGAGAAACCATAAAAATACTAGATGAATCCACAGGCAGAAAAATCTCTGACATATGCCAAAGCAATTTCTTCACTGATACTGCTCCTAGGGCAATGGAAACTAAAGAGAAAATAAACAAATGGGACTACATCAAAATAAAAAGCTTTTGCACAGCAAAGGAGACCATCAATATAACAACAAGAAAGACCACTGCATGGGAGAACATATTTGCCAATGATATCAATGATAAGGGTTTAATCTCCAACATTTACAGGGAACTCATGCAGCTTAACAAAAAGAAGAAAAACAACCCAATCAAAAAATGGGCAACTAATCTAAATAGACACTTTTCGATAGAAGGAAGGCCAAGAGACATATGAAAACCTGCTCAAAGTCACTAATCATCAGAGAGATGCAAATCAAAACGACAATGCAGTACCATCTCACACCTGTCAGAATGGCTATTATCAACAAATCAACAAATGACAAGTGCTGGCGAGGATGTGGAGAAAAAGGAATCCTCGTGCACTGCTGGTGGGAATCCAGAATGGTGCAGCCACTGTGGAGAACAGTATGGAGTTTCCTCAAAAAACTAAAAGTGGAACTCCCATTTGACCCAGTGATCCCACTTCTAGGAATATATCCCAAGAAACTAGAAGCACGAATCAGAAAGGATATATGCACCCCTATGTTCATAGCTGCACAATTCACCATAGCTAAGATTTGGAAACAGCCTAAGTGCCCATCAGCAGATGAGTGGATTAAAAAACTGTGGTACATCTACACAATGGAATACTATGCTGCAGTAAAAAAGCGTTCTTACCATTTGCAACAACATGGATGGAGATGGAGAGCATTATGCTAAGTGAAATAAGTCAGGCAGAGAAAGATAAATATCACATGATCTCACTCATTTGTGGAATATAATTGAACAACATAAACTGATGAACAAAAATAGATCCAGAGACAGACAAACATCAATCAGAACATCAAACCTCAGGGAAGATAGGGGAGGGTGGGGGTAATGGGGAGAGATCAACCAAAGGACTTATATGCATGCATGTAAGCCTAATCAATGGACACAGACAACAGGGGGGTGGGGGCATGAATGGGAGGTGGGGGGTAATGGGGGAATAAGGACACATATGTAATACCTTAATCAATAAAGAAATTTTAAAAAATAAAATAAAAAAATAAAAAAGAGGTGGGAAAAAAAAGAATGGGTAAAACTAAGTTATAGCATTATAATCAGTAAATAGTTGCAATGAGTGGTAGATGGGAAATTGACTGAAAAGCCACAAGGGAACTCTGGGTATGAAAATCTTTTGTGTATTGTTTTAAGTGGTAGCTGCATAAGAATGTACAATCAATACCCACAACTCATAGAAATTAAATTTTAAGATCTGTAAAAAATAGTAAATCATTAAAAGATGTAGACATTTTCTCTAGATATCCATACATTTTGCGTAAGGCTTCAGATGGTAAATGTATACCAGTGCAAAATTTCCTGATATAGGAACTAGTGACAATTAGCTAGTTTACATGTTACTGTTAAAAATGTATAAATAGATAATTCAGGTAGAATCTTCTAGAGAAAAAGTTTGATCCAATTCTCTGACATTTTCTATATATCAATTTTATTTTGACATGCCTTCCCCACAGATAGTCAAAATAGAAGGTTGTACTTGATCAGGACTTATTATCAATCATTACTTTACCATTAATTTTGAAAGGCATGGATTTTGGAGTCATTTACTATTTCCTTGGGAAGTCATGGCCAGTTAAAAGGAAGGTTGTTAAGTGCACTAATGAAGAAGAAATCAATTCATACCTGCTTAATATTTTATTAAACAATATTAAACATAGAATATCCTTCTCTGAACAATATTGCATACTAGAGGCCCGGTTCACAAAATTCATGCACGAGGGGGTGGGAGGATCCCCTCAACCCAGCCTGCACCCTCTCCAATCCAGGACCCCTTGGGGGGTGTCCGACTGCCATGGGATCAGGCCTAAACTGGCAGTCGGACATCCCTCTCACAATCCTGGACCACTGGCTCCTAATCGCTCACCTGCCTGCCTGCTTGGTTGCCCCTAACTGCTCCCCCCTACCGGCCTGATCGCCCCTCACTGCCTCTGCATGCTGGCCTGATCGCCCATAACTGCCCCCCATTGCTGGCCAAGTCGACGCCAACTGCCCCCTCCCTGCCAGCCTGGTCACTCCTAACTGCCCCCCCGCTGGCCTGGTCGCCCCTAACTGTGCCTCCCTGCCGGCCTGGTCGCCCCTAACTGCCCCCCGCTGCTGGCCAAGTTCCCCCAACTGCCCCCTCTCTGCTCGCCGGTCACTCCTAACTCCTCCCCCGCCCCCGCTGGCCTGGTCGCCCCTAACTGCCCCCTGCTGCTGGCCAAGTTGCCCCCAACTGCCCCCCTGCCAGCCTGGTCGCCCCCAAATGCCCCCCTCTGCCAGCCTGGTCACCCCTAACTGTCCCCCTCTTCCGGCCTGGTCACCCCACACAGCCTGCTGTTCAGTCATTTGGTCGTCCCTCACTAACCCCCCTGCCAGCCTGGTCATAGGCAGCCATCTTGTGAGGGCGTGAGCGTCAATTTGCATAATACCTCTTTATTATATAGGATGTTCTAAAATAATAGGTGCTTGGGCCCTTTAAAAAAAGAAGCAATTTTCTGTCAGGGACCTGTAACCCAGGCCAAGCTATACATCTGAAAAAAAAAAAAAATGCCTATAGAGGCTAATAAGGAACCCGATTGTATACTAATTTCAAATTAACTTTTATACTCGCTTCAGGCTTCAAAGGGTGCTAAGAGAAAAGAAATAGTTATATGGAAGGAAATTACTCTTGATTAGAAAAAGACCATCATGTGAGATCCCCATTTCTCTCTCACTTCTGATTGGAGCAAGAAGCCATGGGCAATAAAACAGATTTTTTGAGAAAAGGGAGACAGAAGAAGAATGCTGAATAGGAAAGTGGCAGGAAGTCTCAGAGGATGTAAAAATGATACAGACTGAAAGCTTTTACTTAGATTTGTAAGAACGAGTGAGGATTAGACTAAAGAATGATTGAAGTTTAATGAATAGGAATTAACTAATTATACTGGTATATATATTTAAATATTTTCTAATTAAGCACTATCTGTATGATTTGTTAGTTACTAGTGCTGTTCACCAACTTAACAAAGAGTTGGGTTTTTGCAGGAAGAGCATGATGTCACAGGGTAAGTATTCTATCCTATCCATGCCTATGGGCAATTAAGACATTTAACTATTTGCCTTAGTCTACCAGCCTTTGTGCCCCTGGAGGAAGCTAGCCTTTATTGTAGGCATAGAACCTAAAAGATAATAATCTGTACTCTTTTCATCCTATTCCTCTAATCTAAGCCTACAAAAAATGACTAATTTGATACATCTTACATAAACCATTAGTATAAGCCTATACTTTGGACTAAGACCCTCAGTTAGAGATACATTTTCTATTATGACCCATAATACACATCGATATCACTGAAACAAAAGTCCACAAAATAAATCTAATCATTTCCAAACGTGATTCACTTTGACATATTATATTTCTGTTCTATTTTAATTTTTCTATTCCATTTTTAATGCTAATTTTTATCCACTAAAATGATTTCCCTATCACAGCTGAAAAAGCACATATTACAAATGAAATGCTTAATGTACTTCTCTTTGTCTAAATTGTCTCTATGATTGGTAAAATGGCACTAAACTTCCTGTGGTGATGAGCTAAATCCAACGGTTTTAAGAATAACTGAGGCATGACAAGGGCAAGAAGGCTTGGATCTTCAAAAGAGACCTCTGGAAAACTTGTCAAAAGCAGCTGAAAAACTAGCAGTAAGCTATCTTCCCTTTGCCCTTTCTTCTGCAAATTCCAATGCTCATACTGTCCCCCTCTGAAATATGATCAGTCTCCATTCCTCATGTCCAAGAGCAGAACTCAGCATCCTGCTTTTTCTTACCTGGGTAATTCAACCTTGGCCTACTCAGGAACTGAGATTTACTGATTACTGTATATGTCTTAACCAAATTGTTATAGCTTTTAGCCCATCAACAAAAGATGTATTGTGTCGTTTTTTTTTTTTTTTTTTTCATTAATGGTGTTTTGCCCTCTGAACCCCATTACTATCGTAAGTTAAAATGGTGAAGATGGCAAAGAAAGGAAAGGAAGGTTTTTCCACATAGAACCTATATGTCGTGAAAGAAAGACAAAGCACTGTCTCTGAAACAAGCCTAAGCCTCTAGAAGTATGTCTAAGAGAAGAAAGCTCAATATCCCATTGTGATCACTCACAGCGGTGCAAGAAGGGTTTATGACAGTGGGAATATAGAAGGAGAGATAGGCAGACAGCCAATTAGGTGATTGTTGGTGAAGCAATAGGGGACAGGATGCCCTTTATGGACACAAGTTCCAGTCCGGGGATTCCACTGAAGTGAGCATTAGAACCACCTGAGTGGTCTACTTAAGCCACAATTAATTGCTCAGTGTATGGCACAATCCTAGACCCTAACATTGAGTGAAAGGCAAGTTGGGGAAAAGGCAGCTCTGAGGAGCCTAGAAAAACAGAGTGCAGTTGCAGGTAGACAAGGAATGCATGAGCCAGGGCCCAGCAATACTTTCCCATGGAGACAGTTACTGCCCCAGGATCACATGCTGAACAATGGCAACGTAGACCAAACAAAAAATGTTAACTCTGAAAGACTCTTATTTAAATCTGTTTCTTAAAAAAAAGTGGGGAAAGTTACCCCAAACCACATGACCTGATACTTGAGCAGACTATGTTCATCATTACAATCAGATACTCCCCTAATTCATATGGCCATGTCACAGTCCTTACTCCTTATGTGAGAAGTAATGAGAAGTTGTCATTGCAGTTGGCTGGGTTATACTATCATGCTTGTGATGCTACCCAGTAGCCCTAGAGCTAATGTCCTATTCCGTGATGGAACCATAATCGTGTCCTAAATTACCACAGAACAGTAGGAATAATACGGTTCTACAGTCCAGTTACTTCACAGGCCACATGGCCTCAAAGCACTGACCTTAGAACTTAACAATCATTTATAATGTTTCTGTGAAAAATATGTTCCGGGCTTTAAACAGCATTCTTTCAGGCAAACACTTAGAACACAGTCTGCTGGGAACTGTCTCTACTAGTCTGGGATAGGTTTGTTTTGCACATGAAGTTTGTCTCAGAAACTTTTTAGAAAGAAATTTCCTGCTCTTAGAAGGTGACTTCAAATAATAAATTGACACCAAAAATGGCCATGGAACTTTTCAAAAGCAGTTGGGATGTGGAAAAGATGAACAAGCTGAAAACAAGTCCATTTTGGGAAGGTTCTGGACGTCCTGTTTAAGGGAGCTTTCCACTTTAATGAAAAAAGTACTCATCTGGCGTGTGTTTCTTTGTCCATGGCATTTAATATAGATTCCTACCATGTGAAAATAGGAAGTTGGATTTATGTGGCTTTTGCTTTAATGATACTAAACTGCCTGGAAATAGCAGTACATGCTACAGCACGTTTCAGGTATTAAAAGAAAACCTACAGGACCAAACCCCTTCCTAAAGTTTTATAGGAAGTCCCAGGTTTTGTGGGCATTCAAGAGCAAATCAGGGCAAATACAGGAAATTCATAGATGATTTAATGGCCACCAGCTTCCCAATTATATTCAAAAGTTGAAAAGATACTCTGGCAGATTCATTCCCTCTCCTTTTAGTTTGTCATAAATTCCAAAGTGTTGGTGTCAAATTGTGTCGATTGCACTCGTTTATTAATATTTGGAATTCTATAAGTGAGCTTACTTATCTTTAAGCATTACCCATTTACTCCTTCACGGCAGTCTAATACAAACAGCACCAAGTACAGTTCTCAGTCCTCTCTGTGAAACCATAGAAGCATTGCCTCAGGGAGACTTACATAAGCCTGCATCTGGGGAGAGGCTGGGAGGAGGAAGCAGCAAATTGCAGGATCTGCTGATCTGGATATAGGTCTCTGCAGGAGCTTCCAAATGTGTCTTTGTTTATGTTCTGGGCTCTGGGTTGTTGTGGGGCACAGATCTAAGAAGGAAGGAATTTGTTGCCTCGATAAAAATAAAAAAAATAGTGTAATTAAGATGTGGAGAAAGGTTAGGTAAAAGAGAGCAAAAATACTATCTCAGTATATTTTAAAACAAATATTTACACATTCATGAAATTAAATGTCATCATTTTGCTTTTTTAATGGCTGGTCTTCAGTCTTTGATATAGAGGTTAATAAATCCCAATGCCTCCACACAAAGTAAAAAAATATATGGCAGTGAAGCATATAATTCAAGTAGAAAGATCACTGGCTCTGGGTCAGAAAGGCCTTCATTCTACTTCCTAGCCATGCAGTGTGTGCAAATTAGCCTCTTTGAGCTTCAGTTTTATTTTCTTTAAATGAGAATTACAAGGAAATATTATGTGTGATGATTCAATAAAAGGGAAAAAAATAAAGCAACTAGCATAAGACATCTGCAATGTGTTCTTCTTCCCTCCTTTCCCTTCTCTTTTCTCTTTAAGGGCTGTGTACATTTTTAATAAGAAATGACATAATTGACCAAAACAATTATCCAGAAAGCCTAATATTCATTGCAGATACTGTACTCCACTCTACATACGACCAGGCATGAAAGAGTTAAGTGGGAGCACCACTTTTGCAGCTAAGTGGAGAGTGGTGGGAGGGAGGAGGGTAATAGTGGGTTTAATAGTGTCACACAGGCAGTCTGGTGCTGTGGGAAGCTCCTTGGTGTTTCTTCTCAGACTCCACGAGGCCAGGAAGTGATTTTCTCAATCCAAAGAAGATTCACTTGCCCTGCTCTCCTTATACTGCTGCACAGTAGGAAACCAAGGACACACAAGGTTCACAAGAAAGAGAACAGCATTTCTCCAGATAGTATGGAAAGCAAATGAGCCACATGTCACACAGCACACTGGAAGGAAGCAAAGCCTCCTCAACACATAGCATTAAAAGGACTCAACTTATGTTAAGCCTTGAGCACTTGCAGAAGTGAAGACCAAGAAAGTGGCACAAGTAGCAATAAAAAACTTCCAATACCTGTTCAGTTCCAGTTCATACTATGAAATACTTAAAGAATTACGCAAAAGCGCACTTGCACTCTTTTCTCGCCCTTGTATCAAGTTGGTAGATCTATTGGACAAGACAAAAAAAAAAGCTTAGACTATATCAGAACACAGACAGGATTAAGTGTCTTCACCATAAGCTTAGTGGAGATAAATAGATCAGTATACATAACTTCTTCACATAACGTTCTAAATCTGTTACATATATGTATGCTTGTCAAATTTGTAACACACATGTAATTATTTTATTCTTTCTTTTTATAATCTTTATTGTTGATGGTATTACATATGTCCCCTTTTTATCCCCATTAATCTCTTCTAGACCGCCCCCACCCCCCAACCCCTCTCTTTTATTCTTTCAACCAGGATTTATTTTCTCTTAGCTAGAGGGAGGACATGGACTTTGTCTTTATAGCTCACTTGTGGACTTATGACTGCTTAGTATGCAGTAGTTGCTCATAAATATTTGCTGAATGAATTAATGAACTTTTCCAGGTCTAAATAAAACTGCCATTTTAGATAAGCAATTATAATACAATATGTTAATTGACATGAGAGTGGACATGTGGTAAAAATGGGGCTCTTTCACTGAGTTGCAAGGAAAGTACTTCCAGGAGACTCCCGTATGGGAGGATGTGGTCTACTTGGAAGATTTGGGTGGAAATAGAAGGCTGCCCCCAGGTCCCCTTGTCTCATCGCCATCAGTCCCACTGTGAAAGAAGTTCAGCCTTGTTTTCATCAGGCCCAGAAACGGGGCCAATGTCCAGATACTTTGTGTCACTGGTTCAGTCCACATCTCTGTCCACCCAGCTAGCTTAGATTGTGTTCCCAACACACTCTAGGCAGCTACTGGGGCCACATGGCTGCTATAGAAAGAAACCGCGTGAACAAATGGGGCGAACATTACTGAGCAAGAGAGAGCAAGAATGAGAGCAAGAGCAAGAGAGAGAGACAGAGACAGAGACTTAGAGAAAGAAAGGAAGCTCTTTGTGAAGCTTGGGTTATATTATCCTGGGTTTGGGAAGGGCCAGGCTTTTTTTCAAACTAACCAATCAACTTCTCAATCTCTTGAGGGCTTGCGCTGGGCCCGCCCCCTAACCAATCTATAGCCTAGATATTCTGGGGTTCTGTGTCCGTTTCCCAGGTGAGGCAGACAGGCCTAACGTCCCAATCTTGGTTCCTACTGCACATGCCCCAGAGTAGAAGCCCCTCCCCCAGCGCCATCACGACTTCACTGTGCATGTCCCCAGCAGAGAAATGTCCCCTTTATTGTTTATTCCTTCTCCCCATAGACTGGGAGAATGAAAAGTGGTCCTTCCTCCTTACATAGCGTGTGTAGGGGGAGAGAATAAGGGGGGTTAATCTCCTTGGTGGAGTGATGCTGCAATCCTCTGGGGTATCTATGAATTCTGCAACTTCCTAGCAAAGCAGGCTTATGGTCCTTAGTTGATTATTCTTAATAATGTCTGATCCCCTTGGCTCCCTTCCTTTACTAATATCTAGCTACCTAGGGCCTGGCCAACAGACTCATAGAGTACTATCAGATCAAGAATAAGGAAGCCTTGCAGTATTCCATATTGCATTTAATCTTTTTGTGGTTTTCCATAGTCATTAATTAAATATTTCTTTTAAGTTTTGATTTAAGTGAATATATAATCAGTTTTTCTTACCCATTTTCATCAATATTTTGTTATCCAACCCAAACCTCTTTTATTACTAGTTCCCTTTTTAGTGCCCGACTTAATCAGGCATATTTCTATATGGCTTTGCCTGAGCTGACTCAGGCAAGGTGCATTTTGTAAGTTAGTGTGGTAGCCTGTTGAGTGGTATATAAAGGAATCATACAGATATTGGTTATATTTGTACCGGTATAAGTGAGCAAATCTCCATTTTCTATATATCAATATAGATCAGTAACTTATGACTTTTCCTAAATTGATCTTATACTAATTTATGTTTTCAACATATCATTCTTCCAGGAAATGAGTTTTGTGCCATATTCACTTTTCTCCAAAATAATATATTCACCACAAGCAATTCAGTAAAATGTCATTATCTTTTTCTACAAATTACCATAACATCAAAATGTTATCTTCATTAACATAAATGTTTTTTTTAATTTTCTAAAAATTAAATTTTATCTACTTCTTCTACCTTTATCATGACCTTACAGAGAACCATGATAGTCTAGTCATCATAATTTCCTCTTACAGATACACATTTTTCCCCATTAGTTCATGCATGTTTAACCACAAAGTGACTTCCTCATCATTACTTCCACCAGGTGGTAGAGGACTTGAGGGAGAACTACCAGTGGTCTTACAGAGAGGAATTTCACTAACAATCCCCTGAATATCCTTCTATTTGTAAGAAATGTGTCACAATTTAATCCCTAAGACCCAGACCACTCTTTATTATTAAAATACATGCCATTATACATATACCAAAAGCCACATAATGTGTAGACCAAGAGTGAACCCTAATGGACTTTGGGTGATTATGATATGTCAGTGTTGGTTCATCAGTTGTAACAAATGTACCACTCCAGTGCAGGAAGCTGTGCATTGGGGGATTGCTGAGGGTTGGAGGGTGTATGGGAACTCTCTATACTTTCCACTCAATTTTCCTGTGAACCTAAAAATTCTCTACAAAAGAAAGGCTATTTAAAAAAAAAGACTTACATAAAACATAAACATCAGACACTGGTCAAAGCACTTTATATATTTTATGGGGGTTAATTTATTTAATTATCATAACAACCTTATGAGAGGGATATTAATACTATTGTCCCCTTTTGATAATAAGACTTCAGCAAAGGAAGGTTAACTCACCTGACCCCAAATAATAGCACAACTGAAAAGTATCAGAGCCAACACTCGGCTTGTGTGCCCATCATTATTCTACTGCAAGCATGTCAAACTCAAAGGCTAACACGGGCCAAATAAACAAGGTTTAAGTTTATGTGGGATGCAAATAAAAGCTTCAGTTTTCATAGAAATGTGGGTTTATTTCTATAAAGACATGTTCTCACACATTCCTCCCCTTCTTTAAATCATTAGCTGCAGTTGGTTTCACAGAAGAATATATATTTCCATAAATATATATTTTTAAATCTCTGCATGTTTCTCTCTCAAAGATATGCTTCATCAGGAAAAGTGGAAGTGAAATAGCCCCTAATGGTTTTCTTAGTAAAGATAAATACAAAAAGTCATTCAGATTTTTCATTTGCATCATCAAATTGTCTCAGTGATTCTTTGGCCTGCTGCCTAATACTGAAGTATTCTGCAAGTCTGTATTTATTGATTTGGCACTTACTGCCTTGGTTATCCCATGGTTATTTGAGGAAGATTTTGTTTTCTTCTTTTATATTTCCTGGTTTACAAATAATCTTGACAACTTGTATAACTTATAAAAAGAGAAAACAATCAACATTTTTTAAAAGTTTAGTCGAGAAGGACGTCTAAACTGTTTAGATAACCATAATGACATAGATGACAGAATTTCCAAAGGACTGAGCTTTTTGTTCCCAAAGTTCAGATTCCTTTTTGATGAGTTAGTTTCATGAAAATCATATATATATATTCTGATTGCTTTTCAGAACGAGTTTCTTAGATACAAGAGGAATCTTACAGAACACATATGAACTTGGAGGAATTAGCAATACTTTGAAAACAACACAGAAATGACACTAAAAGTTAAAGAGGTCATTGAAATCTGCCTTTGATGGAAACAGTATTTAAAAGGAATATTATTACAAGCATCTGCTGGAAGCTTTTAAAAATATTAATGATTATTGAAATGGAAAAATGTTAACACTATGGAATAAAAAAACAATCCTGCTTCCCTAATGAGGTTTCTTAAGGATGGACATTAGTTTTGTATATTTCTAACCTTTATTTTTATATTTATCCTAAGTATTAAAAATATAACTGTGAAGAGTGTTTAACTATAAAAAGGATATTTTATGGCAAGTTCAGAATATAATTGACCATTAATATAGAAAGGCCCTCTCTTCTCAGAAAAATGAATAGGGAAATAATAACCTGCATTTTCTATGAAATTTTTACTTGAAATACTGTTGGTCTTCAATTGTATTTTGACAATTGTATTTTGTAAATTGTTGAAATTTACAGAAGAGAAAAGTATAGAAATAATGTGTTCATAGATAGTCCTAGGATACACAAAGTGAATGCATTGTGTTCTCTTGGGTTGTGTAACTACTTTGAAAGAAGTTTTCTTTTCTGTGTCATTAAAGAGGAATTTTTGGCACTATCAGGATACTCCACCATTTGGCCCTGTAGACGCCACACATACCTAGAAAAATGTGCCAATTGGTTGTTGGTTTTTGAAGAGCACTCTGATCTCTGCTGAGTTATCCCACTGGACTTGGAAGTGTCTGATCCACATGTCACAATCCAGCTGTTCACTTGTTTGTTTTTAATCCCAATCTAGTTTAACTAGAATAAGGTGAGTCACCTTATCAATCTACTTTAATTGGGATAAGGTGAGTCACCTTGCATGGATATCAGCTGACATTTGTGTCATGGAAACTGATGGAAGGGGTTGAACTTCAAATTGAAAAGTTAAGATTGTGTTTAACGGTCCTCATATGAACTGTGTTTTACTCTTGTTCTTTCTTTCTCTGCTTACCTTGTAAAAAAGTTCTTGGAAATTAAACTAAGAAATCTTAATATTTAGCACTTATAGGGTCTTTCTTCTGTAAAGCTCAGTTATTTGGGATGAAAAAAGTACCTGAACTCCCAAATGAAACTGTTGTCATTATCATCATCATCATCATCATCATCATCATCTTAGCACTTACTATGTGGCAGGTAGTATTCAGAGTGCTTTCATATATTATCTCAGGTCATCATTGAAACACACCCTATAAACTTGATACCACTCCCCTGCCAGCCTGATTGATGCCTAACTGCTTCCCTGCCAGCCTGATTGCCCCTAACTGCCCTCCCCTGCAGGCCTGGTCACCCCTAACTGCCCTCCCCTGCAGGCTTGATCACCCCAAACTGCCCTCCCTTGCAGGCCTGGTCCCTCCCAACTGCCCTCCCCTGCTGCCCATCTTGTGGTGGCCATCTTGTGTCCACATGGGGACAGCCATCTTATGTGTTGGAGTGACAGTCAATTTGCATATTACTCTTTTATTAGATAGGATAGAGGCCTGGTGCACGGGTGGGGGCTGGCTGGTTTGCCCTAAAGGGTGTCCCGGATCAGGGTAGGGGTTCCCTTGGGGCATGGGGTGACCTGGGCAAGGGGCCTGTGGTGGTTTGCAGGCCAGCCACGCCCTGCGGCGACCCAAGCGGAGGCCCTGGTATATGGGATTTATTTA
This sequence comes from Plecotus auritus, assembly GCF_963455305.1. Classification (NCBI taxonomy): domain Eukaryota; kingdom Metazoa; phylum Chordata; class Mammalia; order Chiroptera; family Vespertilionidae; genus Plecotus; species Plecotus auritus. The sequence continues at coordinate 28,585,329 of NC_137775.1, read as the reverse complement.
TCTTCTATAATTGAAATTTTTTGTAGCCTTGAGGGGAGGCCAGGGCCCATCAGAGTGGGTGGGAAGCTTTGCTTCCTCCATTGCCAGGGAAACCCAAGCCTCCTGCTCACTCCATGGCCTCAGCCATCTTGGTTGGGTTAATTTGCATACTTGCTCCTGATTGGCTGGTGGGCATGGCTTGCGGGAGTAGTGGAGGTATGGTCAATTTGCATGTTTCTCTTTTATTAGTGTAGACTGCTAATACTTGAATGAGTAAATAAAGATAGCAGGAAAAATATGTATATATTTTAATCATTTCTGCCTGTAGTCTCAATTTCATATGTCATAACTAATAATATGTTGTGCCACATTCACAGTTATTAGAGAAGTACAGGATGACTGGACAAAAGATGAATATTTCATAATTAACAATAGAAAAAACAAATCAATTTCACTCAAAACAAATATTCTTTCTTAAGATTTCACTGTACATTTTAAATTTTTTCTAATTAGAGAGATGTTCCATTTTTTAAATATGGAAGTAGAGCTCCATTGAGATTAATGAAATCATGACCAAAAAAATGAAGCCTTATCTTTGGTACTAAAGAAAACACTTCTTCTAGGAAACCTTTTCAATTTAGTCAGGATTTATGTAGTAGTCAGACCATGCTATGATATGAAACTGATCTGAGGGTAAGAAAAAAGACCCTTCTTTTAGACCTTGAGTTCACCATGGAAGGACCCAGTAAGGTATCTACGAGGTAGAGGAAACTAAAAAACTAAACAGCAGCAAGCTGCTGGAGGGTCACACATAAATCTCCTTACGGGGAAACAAGACACAGTCAGAGAGAGGGAGAAGGAAAAGTACAAGGGAGGGTGAAAAGTAGGAGTGGGGTTTGAGGTAGGAGGAGGAGGTGAGAAAGGGGGTGACCAAAGGGGAGGGAAAGGTCCAAAGGAAGAGAAAAGAAAGAAGGTGAGAGAGCAGAGCATAGCTTCATTTTCTTACCAGTGAGCTTTAAAACCCTAAACTGAACACTTTAAAGATAAAAACTGCAGGAAATGAGGAACAAACTTATAGTAATTTAAAAACAATAACAGCTTCCTGCCATGGTAGCAGAGGTGATAGGTCTCAGCTATCTTAAGTAATTTCAAATGTCTCTTTTTAGAGAGGGAGTGAAAATATCTATCTTCCCATGTGAAAAAAAACTCAATCTAACGAAACTGAATGGGGTTGAAGACTTTTATTGTGCATTCTACCTTCTTTTAATCTTCCCCTTCCCGAAACTACAAACCTTTAACAGAGGCTAAGAATTGTGCGACTGTGGCTTGTCCCCTATAACCTACTTTTCACATGTGAGTGAAGGCTAGTATACTGTTAATGGCCACTTGTAGACATAAAGAATTTATCCAAGAAAAGGCAGCCAAAAATATGTTATCATGGTAATTTAGGTGATAGCAAATAAAAGTAGTGACAGAATGTGAGTGTTACATAAACACTAAACAATGTAATTCTGGTGACTATGTGTACAAGTGATATGTATATATGTATGCATGTATGTATGCCACTTAAAAAGAAAGATCAAAAGAGCTAAAAATAGCCTGACAATGACAGAAGAACTGATTGTTGCCTTCCAGGCTGGCAGGGGTGATCAGGCAGGCAGGCAGAGGCAGAAAGGGGCAATCAGGCAGGCAGGAAGAGAGGTTAGGGGCAATCAGGTAGCCAGGCAGAGGGGTTATGGGTAATCAGGCAGGCAGGCAGGTGAGTGGTTAGGAGCCAGTGGTCCCAGATTGTGAGAGGGGTGTCCGACCGCCGGTTTAGGCCCGATCCGGATCGGGCCTAAACCAGCGGTTGGACATCCCCCAAGGGGTCCCCAATTGAAATGGGTGCAGGCTGGGCTGAGGGAACCCCCGCTCCATGCACGAATTTCATGCACCGGGCCTTAGTATATATATAAATATATATACACACGCATGTGTGTTTGCATGTACATGCATCATACATACATAGAAATATATAGTCTAATATTCCTTGAGCATATATGTGTTTTAGATGTGTTATATACATGAATATACAGGGTGAGGCAAAAATAGCTTTACAGTTGTGAGTATGTGGAACAAAATTTATTCTTGTATTTTTTATTAATGACTGTATTAGTTTCCATATAAACAACTGTAAACCTGCATTTGCCCCACCCTGTATGTTATAGAGTTCATGTGTGTATATGGTATATATATACAAACATATAGACTATATTTAGTTCATGTGTGTATATATGTTATATAGTTCATGTGCATATGTTATATATATATACATACATATATAATCTCCCTATTTGTAGTACATATGTGTGTTTGTATTCATCATACACACAAACTACATACATATATGAGAGACAACTTTGAGTTTTAAGTTGCTTTTACAAGTCTAGTTTTTTTATATATTTTTATTGATTTCAGAGAGGAAAGGAGAGAGAGAGAGAGAAACATCAATAATGAGAGAGAATCATTGATCAGCTGTCTCCTGCACGCCTCCCACTGGGGATGGAGCCCACAACCTGGGCATGTGCCCTGACCAGTAATCAAACTGCAACCTCCTGGTTCATGGGTAGACACTCAACTACTCAGCCACACTGGCCCGGCTTTAAGTATGTTTTTAAACTTGCAGTTCACAAATGAAAACACTAAAAACTGTGATTGATAGATATTAAAAAGTATACTAAGATAACAAGCCCCTCCATTGTTCTTATTACACTAATAATAGCCTCAAGCGTCACAGCTACCAGGGATGCATTTTTCAGTCAGTACTTGCTGCCTCTGAGAATAAAATAAGCCCAACAATTAATCTAAAATCCCAATAAATGCAACAGAGAAAAGTACAAACAACAAATTAAAAATGTTCAAACTCTCACCGAGAACTTCAAGTTCAATGACCTAACTAACTTTTCCTTGAGAAAAGAACAATCGCATTCAGAAAACCTATGCCCCCACGGAATGACGCATCCACTTCCTCCTAAACAGATCACCACATTATCAGTGTTGCCAAATATATCAACAACCTCCTGGCTGCTGAACACCATGTTTATCTAATGGACCATAACAGACAGCGAGAACAAGCACAGTTGGAGACAGTGATCTGTAAAAGTATTTTCCAAACCAGTACAGTTCTTTTTTTAGTTTTTATTTTTCCTTTTTCAATTAGGGGAAAGAGGATTATTAAGCAAGACAGATATGAGAACTTTGTTTAGATAGCTCCACTGAAACCATTTCTTTTGGCCAAAATAATTCTGGAGAGTCACATTCTTGTCTTCACATAGAAACTAGACTAGGAGTGAAGTTTATATTGGACACCCACCATTTTCTCTATACAAATTGCATAGAGAAAATGACCCCAGAGATAAATTCTCAACTTGTCCCCTCTACATAATGAAACAATTCAAAGCAGAGGATCAGGATAGAGCCAAGATGGGCTTTATGTAACTATTTGTGAAAAAATAATAGAATTATACAAATTGTTTCACATTGTTTAATTTTAAAAATAACACAATTTTTGTAAAATATTCAGAAAACATGGGTAAATCGAAAGGAAAAAAATCACTTATAATCTTTCAGTGCAGAAATCAATGTACATTATTTGATTTATATTCTGATTCATATTTTTTCAATCTATATCCTGAAAACATATTGTAAAAACAAAAATAGAATCATTTTTACATATAATTTTGCACTCTGTTTTTCATTACATACTGTATTTGCCCATATATTTCATGGCAGAAAGTATTTTTCTATAATACCCTTTCAATTGCTATGTGATACTCTACTTCAGCATTGTCCATTCATTTATCCAATCCTCTATTGTTGTTTCCAAATGTTTGCTCTTATTAACAGGATGTGATGCATACCCTTACGTTACCCATTTATTGACATCCATAAATAACTCCCTAGAACAATTTACTTAAAATCTGTCAAAAGATTTAAAAAATCTATAATACTTTGTGATGTAAACAGTTAAAAGATCCTTCAAGAAGTTTGTAATAATTTTTCTTTCCACCAGAGAGTTTGTTTATTGTGGTTTTTGACAGAGTACTCATTGTGTATTTGTTTTGATTTTTTGCTTACTGAAACCTGTCAATCTTTTTTTATGGTTGGCTTCATGGGTTCATGTTTAGAAAGGCTTTTCCCATCCAAGATTATTTAAATACTTTGGAATAAATACATCCTAAAAATAAACAGGAATTTTTAAGGTGAAACTTTATTTTCTTCAAATCACCTTATACAATTTTATACATCTACTAGAGGCCTGGTGCATGAAATTCTTGCACTCGGGGGGTGAGGGGGGTCCCTCAGCCTGGCTTGCACCCTCTCGCAGTCTGGGAGCCCTCAGGGGATATCTGACTGCCGCCATTACCGGTGCTCTCCCAGCCGTGAGCCAGCTTCTGGCTGAGCAGTGCTCCCCCTATGGGAGTGCACTGACCACCAGGGGGCAGCTCCTATGCTGAGCGTCTGCCCCCTGGTGGTCAGTGCATGTCATAGTGACCAGTTGTTCCACCGTTTAGTCAATTTGCATATTAGCCTTTTGTAATATAGGATATCGATATGACACTTAGAATGTAGGTTGATGTAGTATATGAGATAACATAGTTAACCCAATTTTTCACTACATTTATTAAATAAGCCATCTGGCCTGCACTGACTTGATGTGCTACCTCATAAAATTACTTTACACACACTATTTTATTTTATTTAATGTGTAAATTATTATAACCACTTCTTCCCACATCCCTAAAAGATTCAGGGTTAGCAATTATTTCACCTGTGTAGAAAGAAGTTAAAGCTGAGCAAAATTTCATCTCCTATGTTTATGTATTTTTAATTTTAAAATATGCAAATGTTAATCTCTCAAAACCCCAGTCCTATCCAAGAATGAGATGACTATTAAAATCAGTAAATCAAATGAAGAGGAGATATGCAGCAGCCTAACTAGAGTGGAGAGCCAAATTGCAGGAGAAAAATATAGCCCTTCCTTAAGGTCTAATAAAGTCTCAGTTCCCCTCCCTTTCTCCATGTCTTTTTGTGACATTGCATTTAAAGCAGCAGTTATCAAAGTGAAGTCCCCAGACCAGCAGCATCACCTGGACACTTGTTAGAAATTAACCATTTCAGACCTACTGAATCAGAAATTCTGGGTGTGGGGCTCAGCAACCTATGCTTTATTAAGCTTTATTAAGTGAAAATGAGTTTGAAAGCCACTGATTTAAAAAAAAAAAAACTTCATTAAGAATCTCAATAGAACCCACAAAAAACTTCATAATACTAGAGGCCCGGTGCACAAAATCGTGTATGGGGGCGGAGGGTCCCTCAGCCTCGCCTGTACCCTCTCACAATCCGGGACCCCTTAAGGGATGTCCAACTGCCAATTTAGGCCTGATTCTCCCTGTGGGATCGGGCCTCAACTGGCAGTTAGACATCCCTCTCACATCTGGGACCGCTGGCTCCTAACTGCTCTCCTACCAGCCTGCCTGATCGCCCCTAACCATTCTACCTGCCTGCCTGATTGCCCCTAACCACTCACCTGCCTGCCTGATTGCCCCTAACTCCTCTCCTGCCTGCCTGATCACCCCTAACCACTCACCTGCCTGCCTGATCACCCCTAACTGCCCGCCTGCCTGCCTGATCGCCCCTAACTGCCTCTGCCTTGGCCCCCACCACCACGACTTCATCCGGAAGAACGTCCGGAATGACTTCTGGAAAGTCATTCGGCTGTCTGGTCTAATTAGCATATTATGCTTTTATTGTTATAGATGTTTATGGGATCCCAGCCTTTACTGGGATCTGTAATACTAATTTTCCCCATTTGCCTTTTTCCCATTTATTATACATTTAGTCATTTATTAAATATACTTCATGGGCCAAATTGGGAGAAGGTATTGAGTATGGACATTGAATATGCCATCCTTTGCCTTCAGAAAGTTCACATCTTATATACATTTTTGTTCTACCTAAATAAAAAATTTATCTATTAAAAAATGAAAACTCATCTACTAGTTTCTCATTTGTTTTTTTTAATCTATGTGACTAGTTAAAATAAATGGAGTTATTCTGCTTCTTTGAATATATACAAGTTTGTTGAAAGAAAACTTGCAAGGTGAGATCCTACAAAAATAATACTAAAAGTATTTTGAGTTGAATTAAAAGGAACCAGACTTGGAGTCATAGTAAAACAATCAGGAAGAAGCCCAAGATAGCAGGAGCTCTTTGAAAGAGTAGATGACTGAAAAAACAGAAGCTAACATGGTAGTTTAAAAAAATAGTACAGTTGATCCTTTAACAACATGGGTTTAGGGACGCCAACCCCCACAAAGTGAAAAATCCATGTGTAACTTTTTTGACTCCCCCAAAACTTAACTACTAATAGCCTACTGTTGGTCATAAGCCTTACTAATAATACAAACAGTTGATTAACAATGAAGTAAGCTGAAGAATAAAGAAAATGTTATTGAGAAAACCTTAAGGAAGAGAAAAAAACATTTACAATATTTGTTGAAAAAAAATCCACCTATAAGCGGACCTGCATAGTTCAAAACCATGTTGTTCAAGGGTAAACTATAATTACAATGAAGACGAACCAGCGTATAACTGAAAAGTTTATCTCTGGGAAGGGAGAAGCTATATGTAACATAAGAGAGTAAAACAGCAATAACTTAGGAGGTTTTAGAAGTGGAAATAAGTAATAGATGCAGAGAGAAGATGATCTTGATCTTTGGCATTATAATTGCTAAAATATAACCCAAATGTACATTCTTGCATCACCAATCTGTTTTTAAAACATACAGAGTTATGTTTAAATGATGACAGATAAACACTAATTTAACAAACTCAATAAAAGAACTCTACTATCTGAGGAAAAATCATTCACCAGTTGCTTGGTATTATGAAAATAAACTATTTTTTTCAGGAGATAGAATCACCATTTCCTGTAGAAATGATCTAATAAAACATATTGGGTTGCTTACATCAATGTAAATCCATTGTTTAATAAAACATGTCCAGATTTGACCATTAAAAATAGTGTTTTCAGGGAATGAGGACAAGCAGTTACATTCCTACCTCCAGAGAAACTTATATAACACTAGATATACATTAAAAGTCCATCAAGTAATACTTAATTAAAAAGACAAAGCAACCCACTGTAATTTCACCCATGAAAGAAGAATTTGACAACTTAATTTAATGCCAAAATATAGAACTTTACTTTTCACAGGCTAGTATAGGAATTTAGGAAGGACATAACGAACAGAAATCAGGATGTCTATCATAGTGGTAGGCAATAATAAATTTTTACAACATTCTGCCAGCATGTGCACCCTGAAAATAAATTTGATTAAACTAGTAAAAGGCCTGAGTTTCAGTTCTTGGGAGAAGAAAATTGGTTATTTAAACCATGAAAATAAAATCATATTTTATATTTTTCATTATGAAAAATTTTAACACCTATAAGTATGTAATTTCTAATCTGCATTGAGTTATATTTTACACAGTAGCACTAAGTAAATCTGGTTTCTAACACTTAGCAAAATATGCACAGATTATGAGTTCTGCAGTTAAATTATTAGATAAATAACATCTTTCTTGAAACTTAAGCTACTATCATTTAGTATAAATCTATTACCACTTACTGAGTTGATACACTTTGAGGGCAAGTATCACTGCATTTTATTAATATAAAAGGGATTAACCAGGGCCTCGGATTCACAGATGAGTATTTCTGGGATAAGAGTATTCTGGGATAACTCTTCAGAGCCAATGTGTCTTCAATCTGTGCAATGGGTATAATTATACTTTCCCTATTCAGCTCACAAGAAGACAGAAAAAGCGTTATACAATTGTGTTATGAGTAAAAACTCTGAGACAAATACTAAGCAGATGCTCCTAATAAGGTATATCATGCTGGGCAAATAATTCCATCTTTTTGGAATCAGTTATGAGATGTCCAACAAGACATCACTTAAATTGTTAAGTGACGAGCACATGAGAACAATAATAGTATCAGAGATGTGTATGTCACTAACTGCATGCCAGGCATTATTGTGTGTGTTTCAAATTAATTAATCTATTAAATCTCCCAAATGCATGTAAAAGCTATATCCTCAATGCCTAGTACATTTCCAGACATATATAAAGCAGTCTGTTGAATAAAAGTTGGACAAAGAAAATGGGAAAATAATTTAAAATGTAAGATTTTGGCATTATTGCTATGTGAGTGTAAATAGGTAAATTTTCTTAATTTACAAGAAAGGTAAAAAAGAGAAAGTAAAATGTCTGTATAGGTAGAATGAACGTGAAATGTTGTTTTATCCTTCTAATACTCTTTGGGGGAAAATTAGAATTAACAACAAAAGTATGTAGAAAAGAAACAGGATAAAAGGCTACTGATAAATATATGAAACATATTGCTGCTAGAAATGTTATTAAACTTAATCTGAAAATATAACAAAGCTTAATATATGATTATAGGAGCTTTCCAGTTAAAGGCTCCATTCTAACTTCTTTTATTTAGTGGTGTCTGGTTGCTAATTAGTTAAAGACACTCTGGGAGTCATTTACAGCTGTGACTCTGTACATTCAGAAGGGGGCAGTTAACTGCAGGGCAAATTATATACTAATAACCTAGGGAGAACATGATCCATTTTCAGGATTTAACATCAAGAGTGGCAAGAAGGAATAATTATACTGAAATAAACACACACACACACATAAATGCACAGAGATAATGTTAAAACATGTAATGGTAGTGAAGAGTAAATTATTTAACTCTAACCAGGGATAAGAGCCTTTGGTAGCTATCACTTACTGCAATAAATCTGCTGCATTTGCACTTCCTGGCTGCTGGCTCTGTTTATTTAAAGTCATTCTGAATGCTCTGCTAGAAAGGACTTCAGTGGTGCTGCCAAATTTTCACTAGATTGAAAATGTGCATTGCTGATAATATTTTTACAAACACTGTACACAAAACAAGAGCGATGTTCTCTAGATATCAATTCGCTACTCTTCTATAGCCAGTCTTTCTCTGAGGTCTTCTCACTGGGCAGAATCTGTTCAATCTGGTTACTTCTTGTGAAATGTACTAGAAAACTTACATCAAAGTTCCTTTGTGGGTTAGGTGCTGAAGGAGATGTCTCTCATTAACTGGTGAAGCCATAAGGACAATTAATCAGTGTGAATGTTGGAATGTCTAAATATTTGTTAGAAAAGTGTCCATGAAGCAGTCTTCCAATTCTAGAAAAGATAAGAAATGGTGTAATATCAAATGTGACTTGTACAAAAGTACTTAGATTAACTATCTTCCCTCAACCCTAATGTTCATGTAGAAGCTTTTACTATTATTAAAGGAGTCATAGATAAGGAATTTTTAGGCTTTCTATTATCTTCTTAAATTTAACCTGGAACAAAAACCACAGGAGTTTTATTAAAACAGAGTTTGCACACAATAGCTTTCATGAGTGGCAGAAATGAAAACTGAAAACTCAGGAGTCAGCAAAAGGTAATGGCTAGAGAAAGGAGGAAGTCAAATTGTTAGAGAAGGAAAGCTTTGACTAAGGAGCAGCAAAAACTAAAGACAAGAATAGAAAATGCCCAATAAGAAACAGAAATATATTTCTATAGGGTCAAAGGTAATAGAAATTCAAATAAAAAGGTCAAACACAAGAAGCAAGAAAGAAAAATCTAGAGGAAAATTATCAAAATAGGTAAATGTGGAAATATTTATAATTTCTCCCTGGTTACTCTATCTTTAGACCTCCTCCTTCGGCTTAACTAAAATTAATTTTCATCTAGAACCTCTGTACCCTTAAGGATATCCGAAGCCTTGGTGTCAGTACAGGCCAACCTATCTGAATCATAAATTTTGCTTAGCGGTGGAAGAGCTTAACATTATTTAACTTTTTTATATTTTTAAAAATAAATATGGGCTAAGGTTATGGAGCAAACATGTGATTTTTAAAATTAAGATAAATTTAGACTTGCAAGGTTGTACTTTATGCTTTGAAGTCTCCCGTCATCACCCCCATCTAGTTAGGGGTATTTTGAATAGCACCGAAGGGTAATTAAATTCCAGCCATTGAAAAGGGAATGAGCTTTAGAGTAAATTCAAGAAGTCTCTTAATTCTTCCCAGGTACTTAGACTTCTCTCTGGTAGCTGCTACCAGCTTTTTAATGGGACCTCATTAGAGTAGACCAGCCATGGCCTTTTGACTTTCAGCAGAGATAACTAAGAAACAGACACATGTCAGTTGTATATATATAATATATACATGTATACATAGAAATATATTTAGAAAGCAAGTAAATTTCATTGTTCTAAATGTAAAAGTTGTCATGTAACAGAGAGTAAGTGTTAAAATCAATTCAGAGTGGCAGCATTTTAAATGATATTTTTCTTTCTGATTTAGTTAGTATTAGTATATTACAAGTCACCCCTATTGAGCTTAAGAAGATTGAATATGGGATGTTGATACTATAATATCTAACTCCAACCAAATTTTACCACTAGCATTGACTTTTTTTGGTGAAGGCTATACACACCATCCTTAGAAAAGAACTTGAATGATACTGATTATTATTAGAGTTCAGACATGTTTATGTGACTAGAAGGAACTTAACTTGGCCAAATGCCAAAGGTGAAAGTTAAAGGAGAATGGAGCAGGCATTTTTCTGAGGCTCCAAGGAGAATATTCACCATGAGGAGGCCTAGCACATTGAGTTAGATTCTGGAATGAGAACTGAGGATGGTAGAAGTATAGGGTACAAATAGCTGTTACAAGAACCCTGATATATCTGTATCATATAAGGCCAGGTGAGGAGAAAAACTACATATGGATAAAGCTTAACAAATAAAATAACACATTGAGGTTCAAGCTATACTGTAATGGAGACCTTTTGAAAGAGCCTAAGACAGAGCTATTTCCCTACTCCTTTTCAGTCCTAAGCAGGTCACAGAAGCACTTCTTCGAGTAGAGGCCCAAGCCAAGCACCTAATATTCAACCTTGAGTAGCATGCCAAGTGATCACAGCAGCCCTGGTAAATAAGAGAACATCACCCTAAATCTGTGACAAAGTGACAGCAATGTGAGTGGCAGCTGCTTACACAGCAGACTAGACTACAAGATGGAGAAGGGAGCAAAAGTGATGGGTGGGGAGAACCCAAGTACTGGTGCTTACACGTGTGAGAAAGAGCCAGATAGGAAAAGCTGGATATGCATATCTATGCCCCACAGTACCCACAACCAAGAGAGGAATGGGAGTGAATATTCAGAAAGGAGACAACAGGGAGGGGAAATCATGACAGTGGAATTGCAAGGACTCAGGAAGGCAAAGGAGGGAGAATGGGGAAAAGGAAGGAATAGTCAAAGATAATAATGATGTCCTAAATCTGAGTCTCTGATGGAAAATTATTTTTATAACAAATAATATTAAAAATAAATATAATTACTTATGGATTTCAATATCATCTGTTTTTCTGTTTTGGTAAATAACGTACAACACGTCTCAATATCCACAAACTAATATCCACATTTTCCATCTAAGATCTATGCTCTCTTTGCCCTTCCCTCTATTCTCCTGAGCATGATATTGTCATCTTCAATTAGGTCCCCTTCCTTGCATCATATCCAATATCTGAATTCTCTTGATTCTATTTCAACAATGTTTTATATGTGTCTATTTCTCTCCATTCTTACTTCTCCAACATAAAGAATATGCCATCAGCACCTTTTGAGTTGCTTTAATAATTACCCACAAACTTCACTAAACCCTCACACAGCACTCACCCTTCTAATCTCCTAAAATGTAGTACTTTATCTATACCTCTTTTCTGGCCATCATGTATTTCTACTTAAATTAATTTTATGGAGATTTCATATCCCCTATTAGAATATAAGCCCGTGGAAAGAATATTGAATTATTCATTTTCAATGAGCTTGCACGTGGTAGCTATAGAGTAAATATTTGTTTCATTGATGAATGGATAATTCTGGGTTGAAAAATAACTAATGGCATTCTAATTATATGCAAGGTTAAATATTAGGTAATGTACTAAAAATAACCAGTGTCCATTTTTAGGAAACCATTTCTAATATTTGCATTGATATTTACAAGCCTTTCATATAAGCATTCATTTCCTTACCATTCTCCCACTTATAGATGTCTAGAAGAATCTATGTACCTATATCCACACATACATATTTTGCTATGCTATTTTAACAAAGCAGCATTTAATGTGTTAAACTTAATTAAAATACCCTGAGTTTTAGTTCAGCTCTGGCAATCACTAGCCATATAATTTAGCTAAGTTACTTACCTATCTAAGTCTCCACTTTTTTTATATAAGTGATTTAATTTATAGATTTGGTGTGAGGCTAAAATGATAACGCAAGTGAAAAAGTATAGTCTGTTCAGAATAGAGCTCAGTACTAATTTGAGGTCCTAAGCAATAAATGTCCTCAAAGTGGAAATTGAACACATAGTTTCCCCTTTCCTTTAATCTCTTCATTTTATTGTTTCCCTTTTTCTTCTCACTCATACTCTGTCTATTTCTTCAAACTACTGTTTAATGTACTAGAATAAATAACTGGACTAGGAGCCAAAAGACTTGTGTTTTAAACCTTAATAGTTAAGTGACCTTGAGAAACATAGTGTTTATAAATCTGTTGTTCCCTTTTCTATATAATAAAAAAATGGATGTGAAAAATGCCATGAAGGTTATAAATCTTTATTAATCAATAAGGTTTTTATTAGATTTAAGGAAAGTAACATGAGGTCATTATGACTGCCCTAGTTGTTCCAAATACCATCCCTTGAGATCATGCTCTTGACCTGGAGTGTAATACAAACTGGATTTTTAAGGGGGGAAGATTTTAGTCCTTCAGCAACATATGAAATTGAAGTTTAGTTTTAAATATACAGATATAAGGTAATTCAATTAATGGAGCATGCATAAATTGGTAAGACTAAGATAAGTTGGTTTCAAAGTTATTCTCATTTGCCTTTGTAATGTTTTGGGTGACTATACTTGGACATTGATACATATATATTTTGAAACATAACAAATTCAGACCCTGAATAATGAATGTACCTTAAGACAGACTGGCTGAGAAAAAAATCGCAAGGTTTCCCCATTACCCGTTTCACTCCGTAGTTCAGAATTTTCCATGTTCCTCATGTATTCTTGAAACAGGTGAGCCTATGTGGCATATGGTAAGAGAGCACCACCCTGGTTGAGCCCCACTTTTGTGCAGTCTCAGAATTATTATAAATGTTCCCTGCTCATGGATGATCCTATGGAAGAACGAAATCAAATAAAAATTAGAAAAGAGTTCCCAAAGTACTTTATTACTTAGTATATTTAATCTCATCAATAAAATCTTGAAAATAGGGACTATCAGATATGCAAATACTCAAGAATTGGCTAGTATTTTGCTTAGCTCTTCATTATAACATTTTTGCATGTTCTGGCAAAGGCTGTCAGATCATCCTAGCTGAAAGAAAACTAATTTCCACAAACTGTTATTTGCTATATTCTTCCAAAAATCTGTTATTACCACCTGTACACATTAGCTAATTATCTCCTGTTTGTTGTTTAAATAAATGAATTTTGTTTACAATTGTCTGCACCACTAAGCAAGAGGTCTTTAAAAATAATTGATCATGTAAAACTTGAATATGAAAAATATAATTAAAATATGTGGAAAGTAAATATAATTTAAGGGAAAGATGGTAGCTTAAATAACTATAAGGGGAAAGACATGGAAGAGGAGCAAACGAGAGGGAGAAAAGATACATTCACATATTATTTATTTAACATACTCAGCCATTATTAAAATGTTGAACCAGTCTCACACAGAAAAATGAAAACATATTTTATCAGGTTATGACCAGTCAGGAATTCTTTGAGAAGAACAAAATTATATATATACAATTCTGAAGGAAAGTCCTTAATCTAAATTTGACTGCAATGTGAGTAGAAAGAAAAATGTATTGTATGAAGGCACTGAGGTATTTTGTTGTTTACTTTTCTAACACAGCCAGAATTAATTACCCTGAATGCTATTCCATGAGGTGAAAATTTTAACTACTATAAATTGTTTTAAAAGATGGATATCTGTTAACATCTAAACATGAGCCCTAATACTCCATAGTCCTATTCCTTCAAACCATGGTTTTAAATGAGTTGAAGCAGTCAGGTGAAATAAAACATGGAAGAGGAACAAATCACGCCTAATTTTAGAGATAAGCATGTTGTAAATAAATAGGAATATGGGTATTTATCTAAGTATATTGATTTGCTTTAAAAAAAAAAACTTTGAGCCCTGGCTGGTTTGGCTCAGTGGATAGAGCATCAGCCTGGGGACTGGAGGGTCCCAGGTTCGATTCCAGTCAAGGGCATGTACCTTGGTTGCGGGCACAGCTCCAGTGGGGAGTGTGCAGGAGGCAGCTGATCAATGTTTCACTCTCATCGATGTTTCTAACTCTTTATCCCTCTCCCTTCCTCTCTGTGAAATATCAATAAAATATATTTTTTAAAAAAACTTTGAAAATAGTATGCCATTAATTTGAAAGGTAGCATATACGCAGTCTCAAACCTGGGAACTACGCTAATTCTTTTGAGAAAGATAAAAGGCAAAGATGTCGGGATAAATAAGATGTTTGCTTAGATTATGTTAGTGAATATAAACTTGACTTGTAGGCTTTGGTGGGCAAGTATCAAGCATTTCTCAAAGGAACTATTCCAAACTGCAGCTATACTAGCACAATTTCTGAACCATCATGGATGACCAAGATCATGCAAAAAAATTCATTGCAAGCAGCTCTCTGAAAATATCAAATCTCTGTGATACTCAGTCATTTCCAACAGTGACCATTTATTGAGTGTGAGGATTTTTAAATGAATCCTCCATACCAGAAATCAGTATTAATTGAAATCAACATTATGAAATCTTCAGATTTCAGTCCATAATCATAATTCTATCCTCAGGCCCCTCTCTCTTCTTCCACTCCTTCCACAGATTCTTAACTCCTCCCATCATTTTGTGTATATGTCTACTATATAAACTATATTTTTGTAAACATTTTTATAGGAGTATAAGTCTATAAATCTTACATATACAGCCTGAATAATGTTTATCAATTAACATACCACAGTAACCACCGCTGAGATCAAGCAATAGAATAGTACAAGAACCAAAGAAGTCTTCCTCATGTCTCTAATGTGACCACTATTCTGATGTATATCATGAGAATTTAGGTTTGCTATTGATTTTTCTATGAATGGAATCATACAGTGTGCATTCTTGTGTGTCTGACTTCTTTTGTATGATATTATGTGCATGAGATAAATCTATGCAGCATTTTTCATTGTCAGATTATACTAAAAATATTTATCCATTCAACTGATAAGTGTATATTGGTGTTGACCCCAGTTTTCAGCTAGTAGGGTTAATATAGCCATGAATACACTTCTCTTAGAAATATACCAGGAGGTGAAAATGCTAAGTTGGTGATGTGAGTATAATCAGCTTTGCTAGATATTGTCAAGGACTTATCCAAAGTAGTTATGGCAATTTAAACTACCATTATCTATTAGAATTACAGTTTCTCTATATCTTTGTTTATATTTGGTATTTCAGGACTTTTGTTTGCTTATTGCAATTTCAGCCATTTCGGTGGATAGGTAGTAGACTCAAAATGCTTATTATTTGCACTAATAATGTTGAAGAGCTTCTTCTATGCTTACTAGTCAACTGTATGTTCTTTATGTAAAGTGCTTCCTGAATATTTTACTGATTTTTAATTGGATTATCTGCTTTATTTTTTATTTTTTATTTTTTTTTTGGATTTCTTAATATGTTAGGCATATAAGTGCTTTCTTGGATATAAGTATTGCAAATAGAGTTTCCCTCTCTGTGCTTTGCCTTTTCATATTCTGATAATTGAATTCTAATTAAAATTCTTCTAACCATAAAAACTGCTTTTAGATTCCGCATGACCAGAGAGGCAATGAGACAGGGTCATGTGGTAAAGACATGGCCAATGATCTATATATATAAAAGCATAAGCGGCCGAAACCGGTTTGGCTCAGTGGATAGAGCGTCAGCCTGTGGACTGAAGGGTCCCGTGTTCGATTCCGGTCAAGGGCATGTACCTTGGTTGCGGGCACATCCCCAGTGGGAGGTGTGCAGGAGGCAGCTGATTGATGTTTCTCTCTCATTGATGTTTCTCTCTATCCCTCTCCCTTCCTCTCTGTAAAATATCAATAAAAATATATTTAAAAAAAATAAAAATAAAAATAAAAATAAAAGCATAAGCGACTGTTACGACTGGTTGACCAGTCACTATGATGCACACTGACCACCAAGGGGCAGATGCTCAATGCAGGAGCTGCCCCCTGGTGGTCAGTGTGCTCCCACAGCCAACCTCCTGCAGCAGGCTAACCTCCTATGGTCCCTCCCCCCCTGAATAGGCGAGACGCCTCGATCAGCTCCCATGGCCAGCCAGGCTGAGAGACCCCACCCATGCATGAATTCATGCACCGGGCCTCTAGTAGATTTATAAGGAACAACCAAGAATATATTTCCTCATTAAAAACAAACAAGAAAACTTAGGAATAATCTATATATATAAAAGCCTAATATGCTAAGTGTCCGACCATTAGGTCAACAGTTGGGTCAACCATTGGTTGACTGCTCAACCAGTCACTATGATGCACACTGACCACCAGGGGGCAGATGCTACAACTGGTAGGTTAGCTTGCTGTTGGGGTCCGGCCCATCAGGACTGGGCAAGATGGGCCTGACATGCCCTGGGGCCCTCCTGTGGTCCCTCCCTGGCCGGACGGCCCTGATTGGCTCTGATGGGGACTGGGCAAGACGACCCTGATCGGCCCCGGTTGGGACTGGGTGAGACAGGTGGACATGCCCTGAAGCCCTCCTGCGGTCCCTCCCCAGCCCCAGTTGGCCCCAATTGGGACTGGGTGAGACAGGCTAGACACGCCCTGGAGCCAACCTCCATCTGCCTCTAAAATATTTCTTTAATTAATTTCCTTTTAATGTGCACAAATTCGTGCACTGGGCCTTTACTATTCTTATAATTGCAAATTATAATACAGATACTTCAACTTATCCATCCATTACAATTACTTGTATTATAATAGAAAATTCACAGAGAAATCATCTAGTCCAGCATCTTCATAAAATGCTAACCTTTCCTCCCCAACATCTCTCATAATTCAACATGAAAGCTTCACTTGAGCACTTCTAGGGATAAGAAGCTACATTTTATTTTTGTACCTTTTTGTTAGAAAAACATTCATTAAATAATTCCAAAATCTGCATGTTCCTCTCTTATCCAAATATGTAGTTTTTCCTAGGCTCTCCTCCAACCACATGCATTACTTACAATTAGGTTCGGTTGAGTGAAAGAATCAGAGCGGGGGATGCGGGAGGAGGCAGTGGCATAAACAAAATAGAATTTGAAGTCTCCATTCAAATAAATATCTGGGTAGGTGGTCCACAGTATGAGGGACTCAATCTCCTTATTTCTCATCTTTCTTCTTTCTATGAAGCATAACCTCAATGGTCCAATTGGTGACATCTATAGCCAAGGTATTTAGGCTGAAGAAAAGCTAGTATTTCACATATGTCATCTCATAGGGAAACTTCTCAGAGGCTGCCACATGACATTTTTGCTTAGATCTCAACAGCCAAAACTTACACATCTGGCCATACCCAACTGCAAAGGAGCTTGGGAGATGTAGTAAGCATTTATTTTGTAGTACTTCCAATATGGCAATTATTACCCTTGACTCCAGTGACCTACTATTATGTTACATCTATCCTCCTTTTCATCCTACTGCCTTTTCCACTATTTCTGCCACAACTAATCCCTCTGTTGGCTATGGCTGCTGAATACCCCCAGTATCTATTGCCTTATGATTTCTGTTTGCTGCCTTTCCTCTGTAGCTCTGTGTGTCAATCTTGCTGCAATACTTTTCCTCATATGCCTGATGGGAACTCCCTAAGAAAATGGATTTTGACTGTGTTATATAATTACCACCCTCTACATTGAATGCCCCAGCTAGGCAAAGCTGTCAGTCTAGTCTATGCCCCAGTATCCTGGCCAGCCAGAGAGGGCTACTTACAGACTGAATTCAAATTTGAATATTGTCAGACCATAAAACCTGACTTTATATTCCACATGTAATACAAAGGACATATTAAGAAGTACATGTAGAATGGTTTTGTTTGGTTTTCTAGACCGCAGGTAATCTTCATTAATAGTTTTAGCATAGAAAATTGAAAAGAAAAAGACACTAATTTCAGCCTGTTAGAAGTCACTAGCCAGATGTTGTAAAAAGAACCACTAATGAAAGGTCTCCCTGGAGATTTTAAGTTTCTTTCTATTCAGCCTAATGCTCTTAAAGAGAATATCACATTTCATTTACATACAAGGCATGCAAGTTAAATTAAAAGGTTTGAAAAATACCCTTCTCTGAATTAAAGTCTAAGGGATTGGTTTTGAAGTTTGCCTACTTTCCTAAAGGACTTTGACTTCCCTCTGTCATAAATTGAGTAATTTTTCCCAATTTGACTTGATGCCATTCAACCTTTTAAATTAGACCTATAGTTGGATGTTCAGTTCAGGTGAAGCTGAGTCAACAGTCACACTTCAAGTCTGTTGGGGCATAGGAAGCAAGCAGTTAAACTAGAAGTGAATTTAAAAGGCAAAATAAATGTTATTTTTTTTCCAAAATCAGGAGGAGGGAAAAGACAAGGTAATTAAATATTTTGTTTGGTAGGCCTCACAAAAGTCAGTGGTCAGTTGTTTTCTATGTACTTGAGTCAAGAAATAATTTATAATAATCTGGGGAAACCAAATGTAAGAAGCAATATATTCAATTTGTTTTAAATAGATCTGGCATAGTTGCAACCTTATCTCCACAAGAAATTCAACATCTCTTTTCCATTTTTTTTCTAAAACCAACTAATTTGCAGTTAGAGTTTTCATTCTGAACTGGTGCCTGCAAAAACTCACTTCCTGGTTATTCCTAGCAAAATGATTCCTTTCCCTGCCCCCATCTGATTCTAATGTGATGAGGTAACTTTGAACAGTTGTGTTCATAACTCATTTTCTTCACTGCTGGGAAAACATGAGTTGCTTGGGGAAGGGGGAGCTGCTCTTTTTAAAAAAACTCAACAGTCAATCTGCTGCAAGTTCATATGTTAAAAGAAAATGAAACAAAATTTAAATTTTCTTTCTCCTTTGTTCACATTCATTTCACAGAAAAGGAGAAAATTTGCTAATTGCTGTGGTAAGCATCACTTTAAAAGACTACTATATTCATACAGGAATTTGGGAGATGAAATATTGGAGAGACTATAAATATTTAGAAAATTACAAAGGCAGTCAGGCTGCAGGAGACAGAGAACTTGAAGCTGAAATCAGAGAAACAGCAAGTTTCTAAAGAATACAGTACTGATTGCTTGGGTGACTTTTACATATAGGCAGGCAAATTCTGCTAACATAGGAAATAATCACTCTTGGTAGACATATCGTTCCTTTTCCTGCACTCTAAAATGAATCCAGCTACATAAGTAAATGACAGTAATTAGGATATTCAACAGGAATTACCTGAGCTGACAACTCCCACTGGGAAGGTGGCAAACGGCAGAGCAAAAGCCAGAAAGTTACATGGTTCTATGCAGAATAAATTGACCTTCGAGCCAGGCCTCTGCTGATCTCATTGAGAGGAAAATCACTGAGAATCCAGGGACTTTTACACGTGAAAGTCCATGTTTGTTTCTGCGAACATTTATATTTCTGTCTGTGAACCATTATGCGTACTCCCTATCCCTCTTCCTTCACACTTCTGCCCTGTCACCCACCTGCTTGCTTATTTTAGTTTGGCCTTTTCCTCCACTTCACTGACTGTTTTTCTAGTACTTTTATGTATCTCATCATCTTAGGTTTTCCATCTTGCCTGTGCACTTTGTGCTCTATAAATGTTTCAGTGCTTACAAGTAATATGAGGAGGAGGAGAGTCCTGGGACATACAAGTAATCTAACTCGGTACCTCTCATCTTCCCCGAACTAAATGACATGTTCAGTGGCCCCTAACACTGGTAGAATTACATGCCTCCCAAATCAGGGGGGATGAGCCCAGGCAACTGCATCTGACGAGTCTACTATTTCATAAATTCTAAAACAATACTAATTGAAAGAGAATTTTTTAAAGTGTATATAGCAAAAAGAGTCATATATGTAGTTGAAGTCATTTATATAGTCATTGAAGTCATTTAACTACCCCTCATTTAAACCCAGTAATCAATAACAACACAAAAATACTAGGATAGTGAAATCTTATGTTATAGAAGAATTGTTATTTCTATCCTCCACAATTACAAATGTCAGTTTTGGTTTAGGATATTATATGCTAATAAACTTCAGACAAAATTTACAACTTCCATGCTATGGACCTTTACGTTAGCTTATTGTAGCATTGCCAATATACACATGTAATTATTGTCAATTAATGCTCAACTCATTTAAAAGGGTTTTCCCTAGCTTTGTCTCCTAATGTAACCTTCTACCTCTATGTATGTTACTTTGCCAAGCAGCAACATAGTAATTAGATCTGGCATAGTTGCAACCTTATCAATGGTTAGCAATGCTAAAATAAAAGTTATGTTGGGCTAAATTATCCCCAAGCCTTTTATTTCCCCCTTAACAAAACATTGCCACCACTTCTGCCAAGGATTTGTGAAGAAAAGATGGTGAGAGGGGGTGGAAAACAGACATGAGGGACTTCAGACCAGGGCACAACCTAAGAGGGGAGGACTTTTATTCATACTTGCAGTATAAACATTCTCTAGGAACCTCAGCGGTCAGGATTATGCATGTTAAGGGTACATACCAAATGTAAACACATGAAGATTACCAGAGTCCTGAGGAAAAGAAAATCAGTCCTGACAATGTCAGAATTCCTTCTATTAAAATTATGGCTCCCAATTGTGTTTCCAAAACCAACAGTGTGCCCTAGGGTGCAATTAAATATTCTGTGGCAAAGAAGAAAAATGTGATGGTCAAAGAGTTTGGAAACACAGGGTTAAACAGATCTCTACTGTAGAACTTCTTTGTGCCCTTAATATGTAAACCCATTTTGAATCACCCGATGGTGATAAAAATGCAACTTTTACTCATCTAATTGGACTGTAAAACTCTTTGATCATAGAAGACATTAACATTGCTCAAAACACTTATTGTCCAAAAGGAAAAAAAAATTAAATTTTAGCAGCCTCTATATTAGACAGACAAGAGAGAAGAGGATGGGGTATAAAAATAGGAGGAAGCAACCTACAGAGATGGTCACATGTTCTTAAAAAAGGACACTTCTGCAACTGTAATTAAAAATTAAAAAATAATAATAATAAAATTTTAAAGGACACTTCTACACCATACCTCAAAAAGTATCTTTTGTACTTTAAATTTCTGCCAATTATTTATTTATTTATTTTCAATTACAATTGGCATACATTATTATATTAGTTTCAGGTGTACACTGGAGTGTTAGACATTACATAACTTACTAAGTGATCATCCTGATAAATCTCACACCCATCTGAAACCATACATAGTAATTAAATTATTATTGACTATATTCTCTATGCTGTACTTTTTGTTGTTGTTGTTAATCCTCACCAAGGATATTTTTCCATTGATTTTTTATTTTAGGGAGAGTGGAAGAGAGAAGGAAAGACAGAGAGAAATATCAATGTGAGAGAAACACATTGATTGGTTGCCTCCGACCAGGGCCAGGGCCCAAGGAGCCTGCAACCATGGCACATGCCCTTGCCCGGGATCGACCTGGGACCCTTTGGTCCACAGGCCAACACTCTATCCACTGAGCAAAACCGGCTAGTGCCCTATGCTGTACTTTACATCCTCATGACTATTCTGTAACAACCAATTTGTACTTCTTAATCCCTTCACAATCTTCACCAAAGAACAATTTAGAAAATGCTGTATTTCAATCTAAAAGCCCTTGAAATCAAGGTCTTTATTAAACACTGTGGCTATTCATCAAAATGATGAATTAATATAAGGAGTAGCTACCTATATAAAAAATAATTTAACCATGACTTTCCTAAAAGTATAATCAAATTATCAGAGTACCAATCTGTTACCGTGCACATGCATTCTGTAATATAATAGGATGATCATTTAAAGTTCATACTAATTTTTAAAATTTGCATTGTACTTTAGGGGAAGATTTGCCTTTATTTCTTCCCAGGTGCTTGTTTTCATAACAAAATGTAGTGTGAACAATGAATTCATTAATTATAAAGCCTTTGCACTTTATGGTTCCATTTCTCCTAATACTTACAAAATATTTTAGAGATTTTTCTCAGTTCAATGAATGGATAGAGTGGCCCAAAATGGAAAGACTGTCTTGTGTCCAAATATTTATTAAGAAGCAGCTCATAAGAGTAACCAACGGATGCAAAACATTGGGGGGTGAGGGCATGTATGGGAGTGGGGTGGGGGTGGGGGGCAATGGTAAGATATGTACACATATAATACCTTAATAAAAATTTGAAAAGAGAAAAAAAAAAAAAAAAAAAACTCTAAAAAAAAAAAAAAAAAAAAGAAGCAGCTCAGATTATTGCCTGTACCATTTGAAACTGGAGATTGAAAAATCACCCATGAATGAGAAGGAGCTTCCCGCTCATGTTTGATGACTGAAATGCATTGTCCTACTTTACTCTGAAAACTCGGGATTTCTTTCAGATGGAGGGCTCCTTTACAAGCATTGAAATTGCTGAAGCAGCTTATTCTTACACAATAAAATCTATATAACATGTGTCATTCTATCACTCTTGTGCTAATCCAAAATAAAAAGAAATCATATATGAACTGAAATCTGACCTGTTTCTTGAAGCATAGCTCCATGGAAATGCAGTGTTCTAAGACATTTACATTTAAAATGAAGAAGATGATTATTTTACCTTAAAAAACATAGATACTTTTTGAAGTTTTGGAGACAGTTAAATTTTATCCAAAGCAAAAATGTCCACAAATATGAGTTTTCACATATCTTAAAAATATATAGATATATATTCAATAATCATTCGCTAATATCTGCAACTTTCTTTAAGGCTAAATAAATGAGGAAGCCTACTTGTTTTCCACATCACTGGCTCTCACATACTATAGAAATCACCATGACAACAGGAGCAGGTTCGCCTGGTGGAGGCAACAGTGTAGGCCTCATTTCCTAAATGCATGTTTCCACTAAAATTGAATCACCAATTAAAAGACTCCTTTCTGTCCTTGGGGACTTCAGAGATGCAAATAATATTGGAAGGCTGGCTGGTCAGCTGTACACATAGTAACCCCTCCTGATTATCCAAAATGAAATGACTCTTTAAAAATCTTTAAAGTAGGTATTTCTGAATCACAATGAATAGGAGTTAATATTCAAAATTGAAAGACTTGCTTGATATTGTGAACTACCATCTTTGTTATAACTTGTGATTACTCTTTAAATCTCTTAAAAATACTACTTTTAATGTATTATTCTATCTTATTACAATATTATGAGATACACAACAATGTTTGTTAACTCTCTGTGTCAATCATTATGCAAATAGCAGACTATAATAATGAAAAATAATATAGATTCTTCAAAAAGATATGAAAATGTGTGATAACAGAAAATTAAATTTGATTTCATTCTAAATATATTCCTAAATATATTTACATGCCTTTTTAAATTAAAGCAAGAAAACATAATAGAGTTTTTAAAAGACCCAGGTTCATAAAAGAGAATTTTCTTGACATTTAAATACAAACTACAAATGTCATTAATGAGATTTGATTTTAAGAAAAGAAATGCTATTTCAGTGAATAAAAATAAAAACATAAAAAGTTTAACGGAAATTTTTGATTTAGTAATTTTAAAAATATATTTCAGTATTATTCTTTGCATAATAAATGAAAGCTAATGTTTATCATTTATCTCCCTAATGTATACTATTTAAGAAATTTCTTCTTTCTGTATCAACCTGATGAATACTTATTTCAATTTTGACATCTTATTATCCTTATTTACAAAAGAAATACAAAAATATCCCAATAATGTTACTATATTTATTATTTCTATAGTAAGAAAGGAGCATATGAGTACTGCAACAAAATTAATTTTCAAGTAAAATTACACATTTCCAATAATTAGCATGTAATAAAGACATACGTTATTAAATGGTGCTATTAAGGAATTATGTGAACAAAATTAACAATACACAACTAGCCAATTTTCTGTAACGTGTGTTTGTATGTTTAACTGTTTCTTTGTACAGCTAATTAAATGTTTGTTGCAAAGTCTCATGGGAATCTCATTTGCATATACCTTGTTATAATGGCTAAACACATTCTAAGTATTGCCTGATGAATAGATATTGTACAAATGCCTGGCATAGACACAACAAACAACTATAGGCACATGTCATTATTATTGTAGTTCATCAGCACAACTCTCCATAGTTCTCTCTGAATAATTAGCCTCATTTAGGAATTACTCATTTGCTTATGAGTGGTTAACTAGTGTAGCATTGCATTTCAATTTAAAAAGTTCAATTAAGATAAAAAGTTGTTCATTTTTTACATATTTTAATATGTATAGGTATTTTAATGTGAGTTCATACACAAGTCTGATTTTAGGAGAAAATATTGCATCAGAAAACAAATTGTCAAATTCAGATATAAACTGCAATAAAAATGAACAAGCAAAAATATTAATGTATCTTCTTTCACACCCTTACAATAAGAATTATGCGATAATAGATTTAAATGAAATGACCTTCCACGAGTTTACAGTAAACATTGATTTTCTTCTAGTTTTTGCTCTAGAATGAAACAACTTAAAATGACATTTTAAAAGTAGGTAACTTTTAATTATTCTGAGACTCATGAGGTACACTGGCGTAGAGATGAACGAAGTTTTCTTGGTTTTGGAGTGATCATAGTTTTGCAGGCATCCAAAATTATAAAAGCAAAAGTTGTAGGCCTTCTTCCACTTCCTATGAGTAAATGGTGGGCTAATAAGCCTTTAACACATTCAATTAAATATTTTGCAATATAAATAGCATATTGCTATTTTTTTCACATATTTCTAAGTGCTATAAATATCTGTCCTCATGGATTTTCTTAACATCTTCCCATGTAGCATCACCTGTAAATTTAATTGTTTTATCTGTCCCTTCTTGTAGATCATTAAAAAGCGTGCTAAATTAAACCATGGCAGGTGCCTACCAGACCCCACACTAACTTGTCATGCAAAACACTTTACCTCACAAAGAACCAAGATTACCTATACTGCTTTACAAAACACATGAGTCATGCAAGTATTCCATTTTTGCCAATGCAAAGAACCCTGAGCATTTTGGCTAGGAAACTACTAAATTTTGTAACAGTATGGCAGCCATAATTTTATATAAGTCATATCAAATTAACCTCACTATACTTACTAAAGACATTTAAACTAACAGTTATATATATATATATATATATATATATATATATATATATATATATGTGTGTGTGTGTGTGTGTGTGTATGTATATACATGTATTTATATATGTAAAACTATTTTAAATGTACATATGTGAATAAATTTATGAATCAATGTCATGTGTCAATGCAAGTACTCAAATGCTCAGAGGAATGGAATTGGAGAGGATTTTCACTCACTTTTTGGGGGGTATTTTTAACAATTTTTACAGTGAGCACAACATACTTGTATATTAAAAACTTAAATCTGTCCTTATACATTATAGAACATACTTGCATGATCTACCCTCACCATCCTAAATGGGCACTTAGAATCATGTAGCATGAAGTCACTGAAAGAAAGAGGTCACTTTTACAAGTTCAAGCAAATTATAATTTTAAAACATCAAATTTTGTTTACTCAGTCTATCAACAAATCTAACTGGAGAATTTATGACATGTGACACATTTTGCTGGGCAGTACATGGAATGAAGAGTTCATTCATCAGGAGGCAGTGTGGCTTAGTGTTCAGGATGAAAGTCTATAGTTGTAACACCTACTAGCTATGTGGCCTTAAGCAAATTAATTGACATCTCTGAGCATCAGTCTCCTCAACTTACAAATGAGCAGCATAATAGTACCTATCTCATAGGATTTTTGTGAGGATTAAATGAGGTAATTTTTGTGAAACCCTTAGAACAGTGCTTGGCACTAAGAGAACTATCAATGTAACATTTACTTTAATTAATGAATTCGGTACAAAGTTAAGAGATAGTCCCATCTGTCTTAAATCCTTTTGAAACAGGGAGAGTTGGAATGCTATAGACTAAATACCTGTGTCCTCCCCAAATTCATATGCCGAAACCTAATTCCCAGCATTTAGAGGTGGGGCCTGTGGGATGAGATTAGGCCATGAGGGTGAACTCCTCATGAATGGGATTAGTGCCCTTAAAAAAGACCCCAGAGAGCTCTATTACACATTCCCCCATGTGAGGATACAGAGAGAAGACAGCCATCTATGAAACAGGAAGCAAACCCTCACCAGACATCGAATCTGCTGATGTCATCTTGGACCTCCAGCCTCCAGAACTAAGAAATAAGCTTCTGTTATTTCTAAGCCACCCAGTCTAGTATAGTGTTTTGTTATAGCAGCCCAAATGGACTACGGCAGAGGCCAATAAACAGAGAAAATATTCTATCTAATAAAGAGGGAATATGCTAATTGACCATCACACTCTCACAAAGATGGTGGCGCCCACAGCCAATAAGGAGGGAATATGCTAATTGACTGCCATGCCCTCAAAGATGGCAGTGCCCACAGCCACAAAATAGTGGCACCCAGTCTCCTCAGCCCCACCGTGGCGGCAGGCGCGTGGTACAGCTGGACCCGCCCCCAAGCAGGTTTGCCTGCTCCATGTGCCTTCCTCCAGAGTCCCCCAGTCCCCTCAGCCCCACAGCCACCCAGGGCTGGCCCGAGGCACAGGCAAGCCTCAGATGGCAGCTGCCCAGCCTCCCAGGGCCACCTGAGGCTCAGGTAACCAGGGCTAGCCGAGGCTTGCGCTGTCGGCAGTGGCAGCAGCAGAGGTGTGATGGGTGCATTGCCTTCCCCTGATCACTGGGTTGCCTCCTGCCCCTGAGGGCTCCTGGACTGTGAGAGGGGGCAAGCCAGACTGAGGGACCCCCCCGGTCCAGTGCATGAATTTTCATGCACCGAGCCTCTAGTTATAAATAAAAAAGAGCAGCTGAAGGAATTGTAATAGTTTCTTGATTCTATTTTATGTTCTTATTAAATGGAGAAACAAATGAAGCAAGCTATGTTTATGTGATACAATGTGCTCCCTTACAGTGATCCTGTGAATGAAGCCATGTGGAAATAGAAGCAAGTGATCAGTTCCACCTTTCTACTGCAGAGAAAGTTTCAAAAAGCATATGTCATTCTTGCTAAATTCAAAAATAAGAATATAAGACACAGGCTTTAAAAATCATGTTAAGCCAGACCTTGTCATGCATGCTTCTTCTCATGTTTATAGGTTTAAGTCCAAATTGATCAGCCTTGAAATAAAATATCCTACTTAGTTGGATCCAAATTATCTTTCCAGTTTCATCTTTTTCATTTCATCTAACAACCAATAGACTTTCCTCTTCTATCCCCATAATCTCTTATCCAATAGGGGTAGAGACAGATGTGTCTTAGAATTCAGAATTTTTCAGATTTTAGGAAGGAAATTCAATACCCATCCTTAGGTTATCAAATTTCTGAAGTAACACCACATAATCAAACACATCTATATCTCTGCAACAAAGCAAAATTATTCATCTCATGCAAGTTCAGGTGAGATTCTCAGACAACTGAGATCAGATCAGATCAGGATCAAAAACAAAAGAGCTAAGAAGAACGCTTTGTTTATGGAATATTTTGGACTTTGGAACCGTGAATAAGGAATTGCTGATTTCTGTGGCTCAACTATGCCATGCTCTTTTCTTCCTCTTGTGGACTAAAGGGGCCACATGCTAACCTGGCAAGCTCAGGGAGGGCCTGCATCATGGTCTTGCAAACTCAGAGACCTAAAGTAACCACAAAGAATGGTCTGAAATTAAACTTTAACTCAAAGCAGTTATGGTGGGTAGTTACGTCCTAGGCTGTATCTTCACTGACAAGGTCAACCTTTACCTTAATTGAGCCTATCTGTCTTTTTGTATCTATGATAACATATCCTTGAAATGTCTGGGTAACTTGTAACTTCCCTTTTTCCAGACCCCTTGGGTTCCTTCATTGTTATTATTATCATGGTAATTGTTGACTATCCTCCACCCACCTAAGTAGGTGGCTATCATTTTACTTTTTATCCAATCCCAGGGTTCTCCCCCCCCCCCACCCCCACTGCTGCTTTGCTTTCTCCCACCTCTCTAATCTATCACCAATAGATTTCATGTAACCCACCTATGTCCCCTCCTTTAATTGCAATGAGGTGGGGGAAATAAGAGATCAACCGAAGGACTTATATGCATGCATATAGGAATAACCAAGGGATGCAAAACATTGGGGGGTGAGGGCATGTATGGGAGTGGGGTGGGGGGGCAATGGTAAGATATGTACACATATAATACCTTAATAAAAAATATATTAAAAAAATAAAATAAAAAAGTAGATGAAAACCTGCCATCTGGAGCACTATCCCAATCCCTTGACATACTGCTTCCCAGCAACTGTGGACAGTTTGGCTCAAATAAATTCACAAAAATTATTTACAGGTTTCAATGTTTTTATGTTAACACTCTGTAAAATTTTTCTTACTAATCTACTTCTGCTTCCAAATAATTTATCCTTCAAGGCCCAACTCAGCATAATCATTTTTTAAATTTATCCTTATTGTTCAAAGTATTACAGATGTTCCCTTTTTTACCCTCATTGTCCTCTTTAGCCCACCCCACACCCTGCCCCAGGCCTTCACCATACTATGAAGATTATCTATGATATCCAAGATACATCACTGGGTCTCATTAGTACTCTGTGAATCCTTCTCTTATTGTTTTGGTGGCACTGCACTTTAATTATTTTCTTAAATGTTTGTCACTATATCTTAACTACGAGTTTCAAGGACAGGGATTATGTCTTACTGTTCTTAGTATCTTCTGCTCATAATACATTACCTGGCATATGGTATATGCTCAATATTAGTGGTGGAATAGAGTGAATTTGTAACTATTTACATATATAACACATTATACAAATGTACAAAAATCTACCATCAAGATTTCAAGTGACAGAAGTCATATGAGTGGTTCAGACTAAAGGTTATAGGAACGCAATCATAAAAAGTTTATATGTATATATAAAGTTTATATGTATATATGCACTATTTAGAAGACAGTAGCTGGAGAAATGTGTTTATCAAGGGGATATAGGCTTTAAAAGCATACTGAGGAAGAAGTCCAGATGAGCTAGAGGAGATGATTCATATTGGGGACAAACAAGAGATAAGGCTACCAAAGGTGAATGCTGCTAAATTGAAGAGAAGTAGGAACTCTGTATTAACACAGTCTGTTCTCATTCTATCAGACATCAGACACAAATATTTTTATACTTCTGTATTAGACAGGGGAACACCCAGTAGAATGAAATTGGGCAATAAATCCTTCCACTCTGATTTGTTATATTTTGGTAGGAAAACAATTTATACAGACTAAAAAGCAAAACAATTTTAGGTGGATGGCTGATGAAGAAAATCATTGCTCATTTCTGCACACTGAACCATGAAAAACAAATACAGGTATGTTGATATGACTGTGAGGCAGGAAAATCAATGAAAAAGAGGTTAATAGTTTTCTAAATAAAAAAGGATAATTGATGGGTGAATTTTTAAAATGCCTTCACATGCTACTCCAACTCTATGAAGAGGAAATATATTTGCCATTTTGGTAAAAATAAAGAGGGTAAAGAATTTTCAAATTTTAGGGGAGAGAAAATATGCAATTGTGCAAAATGTTTATTGGTAAGTCTGGTTATAAAGTATTTTTTAAAAGAAAGTATATGGTGCTTGTAAAAATACATTATTTATTAAAACTGCTATTATGTATTTTGTGACTTGTTTTCCAAAATATGGCATTTCTAATATTAATGGTTTTCTTTCACTAGGTTAAAGGTTAATAAAAATGAATATTTCCAGAAGGACAGCCCTGAGAGCAGGTTTGGACATTTCTGTGATGTGATTTTGATGACTCCATCATAGAAATCTCTCTCAGTTCAACTCAGCCTCTGGCCTCCCATGGAGACTTAATACTAATCATGAATGATCATTCCATTGGGTCATGAAGAGTTTCCATTTATTGGGGTTTCCTATTCAAATGGAAATACTCTCCAAAATGTAATCCTTTTTAAACCCATGTCAGCTGGGATATTTTAGCACCCATTCATTCAAAGCCAGTTGCAAAGTTGAAGGTAGAGGATATGTAGGTACCTCATCTAAAATTAAACAAAAGGTAAGTGGAAGGGTACAGCAGACACAGACAAACTTCACAGTGTTTAATGACCTTGCACACACATGAAAGTGCATTCCTGAAATGCCAGCTCCTCTTCCCTTCTTGCAGTGTCTAGTTTCACAGCAAACAGTGTTGACCCTCAGTTAATCATAAAACGGCACAAACCAGAAGCCCGGATCCCTCAACCATGCCTGTTAATTCCAGTACTGCCCAGCCTAATCCTATTGACTCTTTGGATTCTCTCCCTTTTAAAAATCATTTTAGATTCAAGAGATTAAATTGTGGAGACTCTTACCAAAAACCATATACCACACTTACAAAAGAAGTTATTTGTAACTAAAGCCATACTAAACATCTATAAATATATGTTTGCATTGAATTAGAAGAGGTGGTTCCTGGAAGTAATAACACCAATAGGTTAAGGCTCCATTAATCTTTTAGCCCTATCCATGTTAACATGAACTTTATTATAATCTAATTATATGTCAATTAGATATTTAGTATTAACGTAACTGCCTCAAATCCTTTTTGAAACCAAGAGGAATAAAAGTAAATACATTTTGCTGTACAAAATTAAATTGAAAGATCACTCAGAAAAATATGATCTATGTGTTAGAATAAGAGACTGGCTGACCTCTCCAATCACTTTCTTATGTAACCTATGAAAGGCCTTGAAAATTCTTAAGTGAACTTGTACAATTTTCAGTGTAAATGTATTCTCCTGGCCCTCCATCTCAAAAATTTAGATGTTCATTATATTTTCTTCTGTGAATGTTTATCTAGCGAAATGTCATGCTCCCCATGGAGTCTGAATAATTTTGTGATAATTACATGGGAATAAGTAATAAAATGCAGTTCATAAATCTTGGGAAAACGTATCTGTTTCTCTCTCTCACTTTCACACATACATACACACACACACACACACACATGCAGCAAATACAAAATTCTGTTAACTCATTTACACCCTAACCTAATCCCAAAAAGAAATAATGATGTGTTATTTAAAAATGCATAGATATGTGTTATTTTAAAATGCATAGCAAGATCAAAAACTGTTGCAATAAAATAATAGTCAAAAATTAATACTGAAGGGGAAAATCAGAGGAAGAATATAGACAGGAAACCCTACCTGAGGAACACTGCCATTATTGGGCCATGTTAGTGCATCATTTCCTAAGAGCCTAAGCTAAGAGACCACATGATGGACTATAGGGCTATCATTTTCTGTGAAAAGAAAGCACACCAGTTCATCGACAGAGGCAAACTTTCCTATCCCCGAGTTCAAAGATGAATTTGTCAAAAAGATCTTTATGTAAGGGACAGTGAGCTCCATAATGCCCCCATAGCAATTTTATAAGCAATATAGAGACTTTCCACATGGCTATTCCTTATAATGCTGTGATACTGAAGCCAGATGCATGTTAAAAGTTAGGGATTTATAAAGGCAGTGTGGGAGGTGCAACTGGGAAATGGAGAGAAAAGGGAGAAGCTGGGAGAAAGAAGAGGCACAGATATGCATGTCTCTGCTACATGGCTTCATGCAAATTTATGCTTTAAACAATATTGTAAACTGAATAGCTAATACTTTCTTAGAATGTCTTCTTAAGCTTCTGGTGAAAGTTATATACCAGATTATTTAGGTGTACATACTAAGTTGTCACTCATGCTACCAGATGCAAAGTTAACAAAAATGGCATATTATTATGACAATTGAGTATATTATTATGTGTTTATCATATCAGATAGCCCAATTACATGCACATGAAGTGGTCTGTAGACATCATCTATTTTGTTTTGTCTCATGTTCCTCCAGAAAATAGCTCTGTATTTTGAATAAGGGCTCAGTGGAAGCATCAAAGAGCTTTCCCACTGATGTGTATGTAGTTTATGTGGACATTTAAACTCCTGCTTTACTGGCTTCATGGAGCTTTTAGAACATCAAAATTGTATTTCAAGGTCTATAATTTGCCTAGAAGAAAGACAAACGTTAGTTATGCAACCCATAAAAATGAGTTGTTTCCCTATCACTTATAAAAGAAGCTATTAGTTTAAGATTTAAACATGTTCTTTATAATAATAAATGTAACTATACATTGGATGAGCTTTCTGGTAAGACCCAGATTTTAATCTCAGCTCTAACAATTATTAGGTAAGTGAGTTTTGGCAAGTAGCATAAGTTTTGCTGGCTTCAGTTTCTTCATCTGTAAAGTGGTGATGGTAATACCTTTTTTAGAGGTTGTTTGGAGGATGAGAGGTCATCTGGTGAATGCACCAGGCCTAAACACAATGTCCACAGTATTAAATCAGTCAACCAATCGATCAATCAGCCATAGCTATAAGCATTTTGAGGATTACAATCTCAGCTTCAGAACTGAGTCCTCCATTCTTTTCAGAGAAGGAGGGACTCAGTTCATTCGACACAGTTTGCTAAAGGAATCATGGTTTCTACCAAAAACTATATAAAAATAAATACACACCTAAATAAAGAGGGAAGTAAGTGCCTGAGGTTGCAGGCATATCTCTCAATGGATAGATATGTGTGAACCATAAAAAATATGTATTTTTTTTTCTGTCCAAAACCTTATAGGACTAACAATTTTTTAAAAATTCCAGGTAGATTTTAAAAAAGGGATTTCAGAAAGGCTATCTATAGCAATTCTATAGCAATTTCCTGAAAAACAAAAACAAAACATTGCTAATATTTTTCTAATTATTTTGTGTAGTTAATTTTTACTTAAACTAAAATCTTGTGAAACAATTGATTTAGGAGCTCATTTAGTAGATGAAATCTATTGATCTCTCTATGGCATGCTTTGCTACCAGTAACTTCTTAACAGACCACCACTTGACACTATCAGCTCACTTCCTAGCACTGGCAGGTAGAGTCTCACAATTTAAAATGCAAAAAAAGCATCTCGAAACACTGCAGATGTCCTAGGAGTATAGCACTTTGCATGAGTTTTTCATGAAATTTTGCTGACTTTGACTGTGTGCATATACCCTATCTAGTAAAGACAGAATATGCAAATTGACCATAACTTCACAACAAAGATGGTGGCACCCACAGCCAATAAGGAGGGAATATGCAAATTGACGCAACAAGGCAAGAGGTGGTAGGCGGCTCTGGCTGGAGTGAAAGCAGGCGGAAAGGCAGCTCTGGGCCGGAATGAAGGAAGGCAGAAAGGCGGCTCGGGGCTGGAGCAAAGGTGGTGCCGGCAGCCAGGGGGAGGAAGGACTATTCTTGCATGAAACTTCGTGCATCGGGCCTCTAGTACTTATATATAAATATAAATGAACAATGACTTTACCTGTCTCTGTCTCTCTCTCTGTGTCTCTCTCTCTCATAACTACATAAATGAAAAGGACTATTATTCTGCAAATCAGCTATTGCTTTCCTTTTATCTTGTTTAATATCTACAAGAAGGAGATGGCATTTATTCTTACATCTGTTTATCTTCTCTCATGGAAAGTGATATAGCAGAAAGAATGTGGCTTTCTGAGTTAGACCAACCTGTATTTTCATTCTGGTTTCTCCTATATACTAGTTCAGGAACCTTGAAAACACACAAACCTCTTTAAACCTTGGTTTTGTCATGTGTAAATAGGGTTCATAACAACTGTCTCATTGTTTAAGGCCAACTTTTCTATTCTAGGGGAAGTAAAATAACTTTTTACTTGAATATACCATTATATAGAGGCTGGTACAGACTATACATGAAAGCTCAAACAAGCTTTAATGCCATCTTTATCCTCCAACATTGAGTAGATAAGAAAAGGAATGGAATGCCTGTCAGCTTGGGATATTAAGGGTTACACATCTTTACCACTCCAAGCAGCCATGAAACACACCAAGAGCAAGGAAAAACTGGGTGTTATCTTGACAGCCACTTACGCTTAGAAACCCTGTTCTTTTCTGACAATGCAAAGGAATGGCAGAACTTCTGTCAGGAGATCCCAGAAAGGACATGAGCAGAATATGTCAAGCTAAATTCATGTCCATGACCTCACACTGTCCCAGAGAAAGGTCATAAGTAACCCCCAATCTTATAGGCCTAATGGGGCTGGGTAGAGACGGGCTCTCTGTGGCAAGGAGAGATGAGTGGAATGGGAGGCAGCCTAATTATATTTAGAGTGAGGAAAGGTTAATGAGTGGAGTTTGCCCAGGGTGGCCAGGAAGATGGGGCCTATGATTTTCCAGGCAACTCCAGTCAAACAAATCTTTAAAAACGATAGCTAACATCCAATCCCTTGTGATTTCCAAATCAAACTGTGATGTCAGTCAAATGCCTCAGATGTTTTTCTTTCTAAAGTCTATAACTTTTAAATTCCTTAAGGGCTGGTTCTGTGACCAGATAAAATCTCTTTACAAAGTGGCTTCTCCTTGGAATAGTCCAGACCCAAGGAAGAGGGACGGTCCCAGAGTCCCCTGATCATGATGAAGGGCAAATAAAATACCATATGAAAAGTGTCTGGCCCATAGGAGGCACTCAATACATGCTGGTTCCTTACTGTAGTTGGTTTCATTTCTCCAGTCTTATAAATAAATATATATATTCATTGCATGACTCCCATGTGCCAAGCATTGGACTTGATTCCAGGGCTAAGCAGTGATCAAGAAAGGCAAATCCAGACGCTCCTGGAATGTAAAATCTGGCTTTGCACTATGCTTAAACTATTTCTTCCAGACATGGTCTTGACAGTGTGACTTATAAGAAAGAGCATGTCACTGGTGTTAAAAGAGAAAAAGGGGGTTTTAGTTCTATCGTTAATTAACTATGACTTTGGAAAAGCCATGTAATATTTCTAGAAGTCAGTTTCTATAGAAAAAAAAATGTATTTGGAAAGATAAGCTCTAAAGCCCCTTTTTTCCTGAGCATAAGTAACTACATAGTTATCAAACACGTGTCCTTGGACGTGTGCATGCCATACTTCAACCAACCAAGCTCACTTGCTCTCTCAAGGGTGCTATTTTCCTTGCCTGATCTTGTTGCGACTCTCTCCTTAGGCCTAGCTTGCTAATAATGGCAGAGGGTTCTTTTTGCCCAATGTTAGCCATCTTCCTGTGGCACAGCAGTTTGCAGATCAAAGTGACCCGCAAGGCTTAAAGTGCAGCCACTGACAAACAGGTCTCAGGACACCCTCTCCAGCAGTGGACAGCTGCTCAGAAGCTGTCTACACCATGATTTAACACTGTGAACTTATTTTGAAACAGCTCTCTTTGACACCAGATGTCCAACAATGGCTATTTTCACAGGCCTTACACAGTCCCTGCAATGCTCACGCATGTCATTTTGCTCCAAAATGTGCTATATCAATAACATGTCTGGACATCATCTCCTATCTCAGATTTCACAAGAAAAGGAAGGAGTTGGGGTGAAAAACGGAGACTCTGCTGGACTGTTTGGTAAATTTCAGTCTTATCTCCCCCCCACACCCCACCCCCACCCATGTTTCAGGGTAGTTTTGTGCACTTTGGTGATGCTGAGAACAGATTGATACCAATAAGCCATTCGAGATAAGAACTAATTGGAAACAGAAGGTTGAAGAATGATGATGCTGGGAATGAGCAAAGGGGACAGACAAGTAATTATTCAGGCAGAATTTCTTTACACAAAAGGCAGATGGAAAAGGGAAAAAAAATTCCAAAGTCAGTGGCAGAAGTAAGCAGCTGCACATTTCTTTTTTTTGTGGAAAAGCAAACAGTGATTCACTGGGCTGGTAATGGGCTGGGATCCCTAGGGGTTCACAATGTGCTGGCAGCCCTCAGCATGTAAAATCACTCCGTGGTCTCAATCTCGCTCACCTCCTCAACTGACTCTAATTGTGAGGCACATGAGACGAGATTTAAGGGAAAGACTGAGGAGAAACAGGCGCCTGTTCACACATGAATCACGAAGGAGATGCACTGCGAAGAAGTCAGGAAGATCAATGCATACACATGTTCCACGTTTGTAATGAGCCATAGATCAGAATGAACTGAGCATTTCCATTCATAAACTCACTTCAAATAGAAAGCATCGGAGAGTGGGATTGTGTAAAATATTCCTCAAAATTATTAGTCATCAGGTTGCAGCTAAATAAAGCTCTGTGCTCTCAAAACTGAATTTAGAAGACAAAAGCAATAATAATTAGTAATCAGGGTGGGAAACTGAGCCTCACAACTTCCCCTAAAAGCAAAATCCATTAGCAGCAATTTTACTCAGCGGGACTAATTTAAAAGCTGTTTGACACTGGACTGTTTATAATAATAATAATAATAATAAACAAAATAAAGGCCCAAAAACTCTCCCTTAGTTTTTGTCTAGGGCTCAAACTATCTATCATCTATCTATCTATCTATCTATCTATCTATCTATCTATGTCTACATATCTATACACTGAGTGGCCAGATTATTATGATCCCTGAATGCATAATAATCTGGCCACTCAGTGTGTGTGTGTGTGTGTGTGTGTGTGTGTGTGTGTGTGTGTGTATTAGAGGCCCGGTGCATGAATTCGTGCATGGGCGGTTGGCCAGCCTGCCTACTGGTAGAACTCCTAGTCAAGGGGACAACTTGCATATTAGCCTTTTATTATATAGGATATACACTGAGTGGCCTGATTATTATGTGTTCAGAGATCATAATAATCTGGCCACTCAATGTATATGTGTATCTATATAGATATTCAAAAGTAACTTAAGAACAAATGCCTTAAGAGAATACTCTTCAAGGACATCCCCTCCCAAAGAATGATAGAGTCAAAGGGAAAGGGCAGGGCCCAGTTAGCTGGAACATAAAACCAGATCACAGGCATCACAGTGATGAGAAAAAGTTTTAATATGTAGAAATGTATAAAGAAAAAAAGAAGGAAAGAGAAATAGGATCTCCTACAAGGTATGAGTCATAATTTCGCAATAAATGATAAAAAGAAGAATAGGTACAGTTATTAAAGAAAACAAGAAAGGGTAATAACAGATTTCAGAACAACAACAACAACAACAGATTTCAGAATAATACATTTTAGGATTAAATGAGGTTATGAACTTTTACAATGTCTGATTGGTTTGGGGTATTTACTTCAAATTGAAGTTGAAGTCCATCCAACTGCAATCACTTCTCTGCCCCAACTCCCTCTTGCTTTCTTCCCCTCAAGTCAAAACTCCTTCCTGCTTCAGTACAGATCCCAGAGTTCTTCTGCTGCTTTAGTTCTTTTCAACTCTTCCCTCCAGCTAAATCACACTCAACCTTCCAGCCTCAGACTCAAAGTCTCAGAAATGCCAATTTCGACTGCCCTCCTCACGTTTACTATAGAAGCTCTAGATTATTTTCTCATCAAACTCATGAGTTTTCTTGCACATCACATAATTCAATTTGCAGTTATATATTTATTTCTGTGTGTATTTATCATCCCAAGTACACTGTGGGCTCCCTGTGGGCAAGGACTTGCCTGTTTTGCTCACCTCTGTGATATTGAGTTTCTAGCAGAAAGCCTGACACAGAGTAAATGCTGAATCACCCCCAAAATCTCTCATATGCTTGGGTGAGTTAGAAAATGGGCAGAAGCAAATATTCAAATTTTAAGAAACAAATAAAGCAGCATTTTTCTATCTGTGGCTAAAAATGATGACGATGATGATGATGATGATGATGGTGATGATTACTAGAGGCGTGGTGCACAAAATTCGTGCATGGGTGGTGGTGTCCCTCAGCTGGCCTGCACCCTCTCCAGTCTGGGACCCCTTGAGGAATGTCCAACTGCTGGTTTAGGCCTGATTCCACAGGGAATGGGCCTAAACCGGCAGTCTGACATCCCTCTCCCAATCCAGGACCACTGGCTCCTGACCACTCACCTGCCTGACTGCCTGATAGCCCCTAACTGCCTCTGCCGGCCTGACCACCACCTAACCACTCCCCTGCTGGCCTGATGGCCCCCAACTGCCCTCATTGCCCTTAACCACCTCTGCCTCAGCCCCCACCACCGTGGCTTTGTCCGGAAGGAAGTCAGACGTCCAGAAGATGGCTGGTCACTCGGTCTAATTAGCATATTACCCTTTTTATTAATATAGATATTGTATTATATACAATACTAGAGACCCGATGCATGAAATTCGTGCAAGGGCCCAGCCCCTGCCTGTGGCGGCCACCTCTGCCTCAGCCCCCACCACTGCAGCTTTGTCCGGAAGGTCTTCTGGAAGGATGTTCAGTCTAATTAGCATATAAGGCTTTTATTATTATAGATATGATAAAAACCACAATTATATCTAGAACTTATATATAGATTAACCATGTGTCAGACATTGTTCTGAGAATCTTATTTACATTAATTCACTTAATCCTCATGAGACCCCCACTGATGTGGGTACTACTGTGATATCCATTTTAGAAATGAAGATATTGAGCAATAGAGCATTAACTAATTCAAATTCACTAATAAATGATGGAACTTGTAATAGAAAATGTTCCCTCCAGAGCAACAGAACCAATAGGATGTGTATATAGAGTGAGAGATTTATTTTAAGAAATTGGTTTGTTTTTTTGTGGGGAAAGGCAAGTCTGAAATCTGCTGGAGACCCCAGGTAGAGTTAATGTCATTCATGCC
Organism: Plecotus auritus; assembly: GCF_963455305.1. Lineage (NCBI taxonomy): Eukaryota > Metazoa > Chordata > Mammalia > Chiroptera > Vespertilionidae > Plecotus > Plecotus auritus. Next base: position 28,546,192 of record NC_137775.1, on the reverse strand, counting down.
TGAAGGCATGCTGCTGACAGGATTCCTCCTTCCTCAGTAAATGTCAGTCTTTTTTCTTAAAGACTTCAACTGAGTGGTTAAGGCCCACGCCCTTATGGAAAGTAACCAGCTTTATTCAGAGTAAACTGATTTAAATGTTAATCACTAAAAAAATACCTTCACATCAACATCTAGACCACCAATTAGTAAAACTGGGTACCACCTGTTGGTGTGGCTCAGTAATTGAGCATTTACCAGTGAACTAAGAGGTCAGAGTTCCAATCCTGGTCACGGTACCTGTGGGCTTGATTCCCAGTACAGGAGGTAGCTGATCAATGAGTCTCTCTCATCATTGATGTACCTATCTCTCTCCCTCTCCCTTCCTCTCTGAAATCAATAAAAATATATTTAAAAAACAAACAACAACAAAAAACCTGGGTACCATAGCCTAGCCAAGTTACCATATTAAATTACCCATCACAGAGCCAGATTATAAAATAAAAATTTACTTTATTTTGCTTTAGTAATTTCCGTAGGTAAAAATATTCCCTCATTTTATTGAAATAGCCATTAAGTAACAAGACAGTAAAAGAAAACTGTATGATTTACAATGTAAAGATAACATTGCTTATTATCAATTTTCAAAGAGCTCAGCACTTCAAAGCAAATCTTGCACCACAGTATTCCAAGAGAGCAAAGTAACTATAGTAACAGTTATGTTTTCAAAGCACAACAGTGAAGAGAAGTGACAATCCAAGAGTTCCAGTTGTGTTTCTACCATAAGTTGGAAAGTAGTCAGCAGAGCCAACCAGGAACCCTCTAGATGCCCACAAGTCCTCCACTGTAGCATCTCCAGAAACTTCCCTTCAAGTCTAATAGAGCAAGTTTCATGCTCAGTCGTAGAACAAGGTACTGCCTCTGGAACATCTGTGTTAAATAAAAATGTGTCACCCTGTGGTTAATATGCTAGGTCATGAACATATGCTCACACAAGCAAAATATAGTTGATTATTTATAAGCCATCATAGTAGAGAGCCAAGTCCTGTCATAAAGGAGCACAGATCATTCCTGCTTTACTTTTCACATCCATAAAGTAGGGATAGAATTACCAATTATGCACATTGATTCATTATAGAATATTGGGAGAAGCAATTTCAGATGCTCACTTCTCCAAGAACAGCTTTTCCTTTAAAGCCTGGCTTTGCAGGAGATGTCCAATAGAGAAATGGAGTAAGTGTGTGTGTGTGTGTGTGTGTGTGTGTGTGTGTGTGTGTGTGTGTGTGTTGTTTTGTTGAAGAGCTAAGGATAACGAAAACTATTTGTTAAGAACTTTTATCCATTATTAAAACAGAGACCCTGAAGACTGGCAGTGAATAGAGTCCTACTCTACCTCTGACATCCCCACTTTTTGGTATAAACCATAGTATAAGTCATGAGCCAGCAGATTCTAGAAAAATAAGACTGCAGGTCAATTCCATCGGGGCAGTGCATCTAAATGCACTGATAGCTACATCATTCACCAGAAATAGATATCAGTTTATCAAAAACACTCAAGTTGAAAAGTCCAACTTGAGGAATCAAAATTTTATGCGTAACTAGAGGCATGATAATTGATCATTTGGAACACCAAGAAACAATGTTTACATTCCAAACATAGAGAGCTTGATTTTCCTGACATGGACATGAAAAAGACAAAAAGGATATGCACAGTTACACAGGAGAAAATGTGTTTCAGCTATGAACATTTCACCAGACAGGACAAAGAAAGCCTATGGGAAAACCCAGAAGACAAGAAAATTGTGTGAACACCATAGGAACTTGCACAGGGAGATAGTCAGGCCCCTTTTAAAAAATCACATTTTATAATTTCCTCTTTGCCTGGTTCCTCCAGCTCCTAAAGGCAAGAAGAAAATTTGATAAATTATTTTCAGGGTCCCCCCAAACAATGCCATGATAAGGCAATTGTGTGGGGCTAAACACCAGAAGCAATGCAGATAAGGTTAGAAAGGATATTATCAGAAGGATGTGATAAATGTAGAGAGGAAGAGGTGACTTGTGAGGCTGGTCAGTGCAAAGTTAAAAAATAAAGCAAAGACTATTTATCAAGGGACTATCTGAACAAGAAGCAGACGTGAAATGCTCTCCCAAATTCTAAGTGAGATGTTGGAATAAAAAGTCATTGCCCATTTGAACATAAAACTGGTAAGAAAGAGATGCTTTGGGAAGAAATATCAATGATAAACTGTTTTATGAAGCACCACTGTGTGTCTGGGGCATATTGACCTCATTTTGGTGTGCAGGTGGCCGCTTCTGAGAGGCAAGAGACAAAGGTAGAAAAGTGCAACAGGCCAGGGTTAGCAAGGGGGGCGGGGAGCTTAAGGGGTCATTAATATGCATGGCAAGTGGTAACTGAGTTAATAGGATCCCCCAGGTAAAATAGCAGATGAAGAAACCAAATGGGAAAGTAGAAAGGTGGGGCAGGCACTGAAATAAGTGGCAAAGTAATGAAATGAAGAATTGAATTATACAATGAATTAGAAAGAGGAAGTATTAAATTTAGTAGAAAGAAAAGAGGAAGCCTGTAAGACAGAAAATTGATGAGGAAAAGGGACCCAAGTGCAAAATATAACACTTAACTGATTTCACGGAAATTATACAAACTGAAGACAATTCAATTATCTTGGTCAGTCCAGTAACACAAATGTTAACAAGACAAAGTTTGAAAGTTGTCTCTGTCCCAGGCCTCCAATACTTACTTCCACAAAGCAAACAATTCCTGTTTGCAGAGTATTTCTACCCCGGAACAAATGGGACATGCTCTTAGTCACAGAGGAGAAGGGATACAACCTGAGCTTCATGGGGGTCTGAAAGCCGTTCACACATCTTTCTGTTCTCCAAGGCTCAGCACTCTGTGGTCATTAGCAAGTTCCTGCAACAACCTCATAAGACAGGGTATTAAAATATCTGAAGCCATGGGGATGCTAGAGCTACTCTGAAAGAATGTGCCAAAGAGGAGTAGCAGTTGACTTTCAGTTCCCATTCCCCTTTCCACATCTCACTCCAGCTCTCATCTTGATAGCTATTAGAGAAATCCCAGAACTTGTCCCTGCCTTCCACCTCATCAGCATCTTAAAAAGACACATTGCCAGTTGCCACAGTGTGGTTAGCCCCTGATGAGCCAAAGGGCATACATCTGGGTTTTTAATCTTCATTTAGAGACTTGCTTTTCAAAATTTTAAACTACCATTCCTCTGGTTTGTGACTTTTCGACATCCTAGTAAATCCTTTGCTTTCCTTGGTTCTCAGAAGGAATGGTTTGAACAACCGCCATCTATAAGTCAGAGGCAGGTTTGGGGTAGACGCATTTGTCCCTCTCCCCTGTCCATTCTCATATTTTAAATGTCCATCAGTCTTCATGTTTGTGGAAAAATCACAGAGCCACATTTCAATTTCTCCTGAATGCAATCTCATATGGCCAAAGACTTGCAATAGCTGGAGTTTAGCTTTTGTGGTGTGAAGTGCGTGTGTGGGGGGGGGGGGGGGGGCTGGGGGGGCGGGAGGGGAGGGGCTGTCCTTCCACAAGGAAGGTGTTCTTTTCACCTCTTTGGGGCTGCAATAGAGAAGAAAGCTTCTACAGTTTATGTTCACTTTGTCAGCCCGTAAGCAACCATCTGTTTCAAGCAGCTGAGTGCGATCTGTCAGTTTAGTTTTTGGTTGGGATGCAGTGGCTCATTTTTGTTTCTTCGAGAACCACAAAGTAATTAACCATTCCAGTACTGGCTACAAAAGAGATGGCCACTCTCAACATTGGGCCAGATTTCTGCTTTATCCAGTGCTGGAAGTATGACAAACACTTGAATAGCTCATTCATCGTGTTTCATTGTTCCCTAAAGAGGCAACATGCTCTTTGTTATAAAGGCAACCTGGATTTCCCGGCATACCATTTCATTTCAGTGTCTGTGTGCCAAAGATGGAACAAAGTCTGGGTTCTGTAGACAAACAATCAAAACATGACAGTGACAAACATGCTGAGAGACCTCATTCTCCAACACGTGAACAGTAACATGTTCACAAATGATGGGAGGTGTGAGTGGGACTGGGAAGAAACAGGAAAGAAGAGGGGGACAGGGGGGTGATTTTTAATATGTTTGGGAATGTAATGCTTTCCTGAATGAGGATAATTTTATAGTGCAGTTCTAATAAATCAAAGATCAGTGGAAAGAGATAAGGGCAAATTGGTTTTATGTTTCACTCAATTTTTCTAATGTCTCTGCTCCATTTTCCTTCCTTCTTTCACTTCAGTCTTGAATATGATGTTTTGACTCTTTTCCCATCCATGAAATGGGATTAACAATTAAATTTTAAACTATGAGATATTGAAAAACATCTCTCAAATAAGTATGCAAAATAGATTTTAAGAACTTTTGGAAATAGTCACCCTAAAATGCTATCTCTATTTTCAATTGACTACTTTATCTTTCCCAGCAAATTAAAGTATTATGAAACAGGTTGGCTGTCACATGAGATAAGAAAATAATGTGAACTAAATATTCCACATCTGTAGCTATTCCACATTTGTATACATACAATAGCAGGGTTTGAAAATAGGTTCTGATCTTCTGAATATGTGCTTGCAAAAGCTGTCCTGACAGCTTACTAGATGTCTTATTTTTCCTAATTGACAATATTTTGCTTTAAATAATATTTTATAAAGATATTTTACTGTGCAATTAAAAATACTTCTTATTACTTAATGACAGCAATTAATCCATGTCTGGTTGTTAATATTCTTTTTATAGTTCTGGGCAGATTTCAAGTCTTCCATTCTTTTTTCCTCTACATTCAATATTTATCAATTTTACTATTTCAAGTAGATATTTAGTTATTCATTTTTTGGTCTGCTATTTTGATTGTTTCTTTTATAAAAACTGTATACATAAGTATTACTGAAGCCTAACCAAGACCATGTGGGACAAAGTATGCTAACGTCCTATATTTCAGAATGAAAACTTAAGTTAGGAAAATTACTGATTTCAAGTTAAAAGGGTATCATTTTCTTAACTTATATATTGCATCTATGATTCTCTATATGGATTTAGATTTTTGAAGTATTTGTATATTTAATTATAATTAGGATCATACACATGTTTCTGGTACATGGATTAAATTAAGCTTTAAAGCATCATGCTGCTCCTTATAGGAAAAAAAAAAAAAAGGAATGTCCTGGACTTGACCTTGGGGCCCATCTGGTCTAGTGGCCACAGCATTTCTGAATGGACTCAACAGGTATCTTTATCCTGCTGTCTGCTTTCAAAATTATACAGATCACTCTTATCAAGACACAGCCTTCCAGGGAACACTGAAAACCCAACCAAAGAGCAAGTTCTTTGCAAAATTTCAGAGTAAGTGGTGTTTTAAGTTGTATAACTCTGCCCTTCTCACTAGAATTCAGTATCTGTGAGGGCAGAATCAATGTTTTGTGCAACCTTGCAATTCTTCCTTTCCCCCTCAGTCTCAGACTCTGTTCTTCTCTATTAGAAACAGTGGAGATACCCAGGAAGCTCCTAAGACTCTTGCTTTCTTTCTCTCTTTTATCCTTATCTCTCTAGAATATTCAAATACAATCCTACTGAAGACCTGTTTTCCCCAAGGGTGTTAGCATGCTCTTGCCTAGAGGTGCTCTCCGAAGTTGCTAATGGAGTAATTACCCCATCAACAATCAATAAAATCTTCTAAACTAATATATTCTATACAATTACAATTCTACTCCCAATTCCCATCCTCATGTGTGGGGGTTTTGCCCAACACCAAACAATTAACTCAATTCTGACACTATATATACCTGGAGATATCATCAGAACCCACTGGTTAAGTGCTCAGTCATACAAAACCATCCAATTCAGATGCTAATAGCAAGTCCAGGTTGTCACCTGGGCTTCTAACCAATGAGATTTCCAGGAGGGTCCCACAGCCTCCTCAGATTTGATTAATTTGCTAGAAGGGCTCACAGAGCTCAGGGAATGATTTATGTACTAGATTACTGACTTATTATCAAAGCTGTAACACACATACCCATATGAGGACATGCAAAGGACAAGGTATTGGGAAAGGGCATGGATCTTCCATTCACTCTCCAAAGACAACACTCTCCCCAATCTCCAGGAATGCACCAACCTGGAAGCTCTCAAACTCTGACCTATTCATTTCTATGGAGGCTTTGTTTCATAGGCATGATAGATTTAGAACTCAATCACTAGCCCCATTTTCCTATCGTGATGTCATAAGGTAGGACTGAAATTTCCAACCCTCTAATCACATGGTTGGTTCCCCTGGTGACCAGCCCTCATCCTTAGGTGACATAGGAGCATTCCAAAAGTTACACCATTACCATAACAAAAACTACCTTCTCAGCAAATTCCAAGGGTTGTAGGGGCTCTGGCAAAAATTGGAGGAAGACCAAATATGTATTTCTTACTATAAATCACAATATCACAACACAAATATAATTAAATATATATATGGTCTGTGTGTATATATAAACATATAGATAAACATGCATACACATATATATGCACATACTAGTATCTATAAATAGTTATTTCAACAGAATGAAATAAGGAAGAAATGAATTTATTTTTATATATTTTTTAAAATATATTTTTTATTGATTTCAGAAAGGAAGGGAGAGGGAGAGAGAGAGAGAAACATCAATGATGAGAGAGAACCATTGATTGGCTGCTTCCTGCACGTGCCCCACTGGGGATCAAGCCCGCAACCGAGCCATGCACCCTGACCAGGAATGGAACAGTGACCTTTTGGTTCATAGGTTAATGCTCAAGCACTGAGCCATCGCAGCCAGGCAGAAATAAACATTTTTGGCATAATTTTTATTTTTCTTATTAATGTGCAAAATATTTTTATTTCAGAAAAATATGTTATCAGTGAAGATGCTTATTTTAGGGGAAGCAATGTTGAAAAGCTTCCTTCTTTTTAAAAACCTTAGTTTAACATTAACATAAAAAGTATGGTAGTAACTTGAATTTATTTTGATCCTTGATTTTCCACAGCTGTCACAACTGAAAAAGACATACCCTCTCAAAGACATCCACACGGAAGAAGTCCACGATGGCTACACTTACAAAATGATAATGCTAATTTTTCAACCTTACCCAATAATTTTGAACAAGGTTTTATTGAAATGTGGCTGGCTATAAATTTGCATCTTCCCTAATGTCACTCATTTCTTCTAGGAAATGAAGATTGTGTAATTTTATATTTATAACAAATAGGTACAGTTGAAGTTCCTCAGCTGTAATATATCAAAACAGGTTTGGGAATTCTTTTTCCATAGTCTTTAAGTGTTCAGGCATGAGACTTTAAATAGATGACATAGTTGCATTGTTTTTAGCAACAAAATCACTCCAAATTTTCCTACCATCCATTTTTAAAAAGGTTTCTCCATAGCAAGAATAATTTTCAAAAGGCATTGCTTTCTCAATGTGTGGCACATTGTTAAAATGGCACATTTACAAATATATATGCCAGATCACTTAGCCCTGGCAGCATTCTCTCATAATTCGTATGATCAAGAGATTCTTTGATGGACACAGTATCAATTGGACCATTTTCTTGTTTCCCTGTGCCTGCCTTATTAGCAGTTTATCAGCCAGAGTTTTCTTTACAGGAATCTTATTAAGGCACTTGTCTATGTTATCCATTACCTACACTGAATGATGTAATAAATAAATCAAACTAATGTGGCTATATATTAATGAAATTGAGTGTGCCACGGTATTGAAGCAAATGAGGTTAAGAACAACAAAGAAAATTTTTACAAATCATACATCCAACAAAGGACTTGAATCCAGAATATGCAATTTTCAAAACCCAACAATAAGAAAATAAACTGTAAAAAAAAAGAAAGAAAGAAAGAAAAGAAAACAGCCAATACAACAATAGCCATCTGGTGTGAATGAATCAAAATTAAACTTATTTTTTTTGTCAGATCAGCAAAAATAAATGTTTTGGTGTGCTGCTTAGTGATTAGTTTATGTGTGCCATGAGATGAAAAAGGTTGAAAATGTCTGGATTAGCAGCATTTTGCAGTCCTCAGAAACTTACTAGGACTCTGAGTATAAATTCCAGCAATCTGGGTTTTAACAGGCCTGCTACATGGTAATGATGAACGCTAAATTTTGAGAAACACTTTCTAAGTGTTTTAACATCGTTTCCTGGGCCCCATTTCTGATTCAGTAGATCTTGTGTGGGAACTTGTTCATTTTAAAATTAACAAGCTTCTAGTTGATGTTGATACTTCTGGGTACCACACTTTGGGGACTACTGCTCTAACCCACTCTATTGCAGTAGCCATGAGCCACATGTGGCTATTTAAATTTTAATTAATTAAAATGACATAAAAATTAAAATTTTAGCTTCTCCTTTGTACATTTCAATTGCTCCAGAGTCACATGCTTTACTGTGTGGCCCTTTAAGAAAGAGTTTCCTGACTGGTAAGGCAGCACTGCCTACCTAACACAACTAAGTGATGATGGAAATGTCCAATATCTGTCCTAATAGAGCAGTCACCAGCCACATGCAGCTGTTCAAATTTAAATTCTAATGAATGACAATGAAATAAAATTAAAAATTGAATTCCTCAGTGAAACTAGTCACATTTCAAGTACCTATTAGGTACATGTGGCTAGTGGCTACCATATTAGATAGCACATCTATAGACTGCTTCTAGCATCACAGAGTTCTAATTATTAAAAAGTGCTTCTCTATATCATGAGTCAGTAAACTCATAACATTATCTAAATCATAGATAGTAAGTAATTGAGGCTTCCAGTCACAACTATTCAACTCTGCCTCTGTTGCTGGAAAACAGCCACAGACATTAAGCAAACAAGTGAGCATGGCTGTGTTAATGAAGCTATTTACAGGAATAAGCAGCTGGCCTACAGGCCATAGCTTGCTGACTCCTATTCCAGACCATTCCAATCTCCAAGCCTTCCGAGTCTCTGGGATGCTGCTTTCACACCACAAAATGAACACTTCAGATATTAACTTTAAAAAGCATGAAATGGGAGAGTCTACTAACAGCTATCTTGGCTCTTTAATCCTGGTTATACCAAGGCAATGTTTAAAAGTTGCTGCAAAAAGATTATGTAATATTATTGGAAGGGATTTAATGTCAAGAGAGAAAGATTGGCTCTGGGGTTAGCCTAAAATAAAGGTATTTTGATACAGATTAAAACACTTCGGAAACATGTTGTTCTACTGGTTAGAACAGATTAATAACTACTATGAAGCACTCTTTTTTATTGTTTCATTTAGTGCCTCACAGCACATATTTCCATATGAATTTTTTCAGTTTTTTTTACTAATTGACCCATAGTTTTCTAATTTTTCTCAGTAACATATTAACTCATATCTTTGTAAATATCTTAATTATAATACTACATTAGATTTATATTATAAATCTAATGTATATATTACAGCACACTTGTTTTGTTGTAAATATTAACACTTTTTCTCAGGTGTCTAGTAATTAATTGATTCCATTGAGCACTAATGCAGTAAATTTTAGTTCAATTTGTGTCTTTTTTACCTCCAGTTACTCCTTGTGTTTCATTGTTTCCTTGTGCTGTAGTCAGTTCTTTGGGGGCAATAAAACTGATAAATGAAAATTATCATTGTCTCATTCTTTACATTAAAAAGTCTATGTACAGAGGGAAAACAGTTAACTAATGTTTAAGAGAAAAAAATTACCAGTGTTTCCTTTCAAGGTATAAAAAGTTATTTCTAGCCGAAACCGGTTTGGCTCAGTGGATAGAGCGTCGGCCTGCGGACTGAAAAGTCCCGGGTTCGATTCCGGTCAAGGGCATGTACCTTGGTTGCGGGCACATCCCCAGTGGGAGGTGTGCAGGAGGCAGCTGATCGATGTTTCTCTCTCATCGATGTTTCTAGCTCTCTATCCCTCTCCCTTCCTCTCTGTGAAATATCAACAAAATATATTTTAAAAAAAAAAAAGTTATTTCTAGCCCAGCCAGTGTGGCTCAGTTGTTGAGCATCAACCTCTGAACCAGGAGGTCACTGACCATTTGATTCCTGGTCAAAGCACATGCCCAGGTTGCAGGGTTGATCCACAGTGTGGGGTGTGCAGAAAGCAGCCAATCAATGATTCTCTCTCATCATTGATGTTTCTATCTCTCTCTCCCTCTCCCTTCCTCTCTGAAATCAATAAAAATATATTTAAAAATAAAATAAATTAAAATTAATCCTATATAATAAAGAGCTAATTTGCTAATTAGACCAGATAGCAGAACAACCTTCCGGAATGACCTTCTGGAATGACCAGTGGGCAGGGGGCGGGGCCATGAGGCAGCCAGGGTTGTGAGGGCCAAGCCCCTTGCACGAATTTTGTGCATCAGGCCCCTAGTTTCTACATAAATTGAGTAAGTCTTTAAGTATGTATAATCTACTAGGCACTGGAAAACTGTGAGATAAATACACAATATTGCTTTTGCTAAGTGTTTAAATGAGCGTTTAGGTTTAAAAGTGCCTAGAATCTTAAAGCAGAAATGCATCAGTTGGTTTTTCTCACTTTATCTTTAACGGGTTAGATGGTTGTTCCCAGGAGCCACTGGGTTCCCTGGGGTTGTAGCTGAAAGAACAGAAAGGGGTATCCTGGCAAGTGAACTCTGTATGAATGTGGGAGGGGGAGTTGTTGATCTACTAGTAAGTGCTCAAAAGAAGGATCAAGTTCCTTTATCAGAATTATTTCCAATAAAGGCAGTTTTTAACTTTGAAAATTTTCAAAAAGCGAAAGCAAATACCATTTACATTGGCATCCAACAAAAATAAAATAATTAAGTGGAATTCTAACAAAATATGTACAAAATCCATATCAGGAAAACTATGAAACTGATGAATGAGATTAAAGAACTAAATTATTAGAGAGATATTCCATGTCCATGGACAGGTAGACTCAATAGTGTCAAGATGTCAGTTCTTCCCAACTTGATCTAAGGATTCAAAGCAATACCATTAAAATCTCAACAAATTACTTTTTGAATATTGACAACCCAATTCTAAATTTTGCAGGAAGAGACAAAAGACCTAAAATAGCACAATATTGAAGGAGAACAAGTTGGAGGTCTGACACTACTCAACTTCAAGATTTACAATTAAGCTACAGAAATCAAGACAGGGTAGTGCTGGTGAACGTATAGACAAATAGATCAGTGGAACAGAATAAAGAGCCCAGAAATAGAACCACATAAAAATAGTCAACTGATCTCTGACAGAGTCAAAGGCAATACAATGGAACAAAAATTATTTCTTCAACAAATGGTCCTGGAAAAACTGAGCATCTGCATGCAAAATACAAATCTAGACACAAGCTTCACAAAAAAATATTCAAAATGGATTGTGGATCTAAACATAAAATGCAAAACTGGAAAATAACAAAGGATAAAGTTAAATGATTTTGGATATGGTAACGACGTTTTATTTTTTTAAATATACTGTTATTGATTTCAGAGAGGAAGTGAGAGGGAGAGAGACATAGAACCATCAAGGATGAGAGAGAATCATTGATCAGCTTGTTTTCTGTGTACCTCCTACTGGGGATCAAGCCCGCAACCCAGGGCATATGTCCTGATCAGGAATCAAACCAGTGATCTCTTGATTCCTGGGTCGACACTCAATTGCTGAGCCACACCGTGCTGGGCTGGTAATGACATTTTAGATACAACTCTGAAGGCACTATACATGTAAAAAAATAATTGATAAACTGAACTTCATTAGAATAAAAAAACACTTCTGTTCTGTGAAAGACAGTATCAAGAAGAAACGCCATAGACTTGAAGAAACTATTTGCAAAAGACACATCTAATAAAGAACTGTCATTCAAAATATATAAAATCTCTTCAAAGTCAAAAGAAGTAAACCAATAGACCATTAATAAATGGTCCAACCACTTTATCAGATACCTCACCAAAGAAGATATGCAGATTATAAGTAGGCATATAAATAGATGCTCCACATCATGTATCAACCAGGGAAATGCAAATTAAAACAAGATTCCACTGCACATCTATTAGAATGTCCAAAATCTGGAACACTGACAACACCCAATGCCAGTTAGGATGTGGAGCAACTGTTATTCTCATTCATTGCTAATGGGAATGCAAAATGGTACAGCCAGCCTGGAAAACAGTTTGGAAGTTTCCTACAAAACTAACATACTCTTCCCAAATGATCCAGCAATCACATTCCCACTAATATCTACCCAAAGGATCTGAAATTTTATGTCCACAAAAACCTGCACACAGATGTTTATAGCCGCTTTCTTTATAATTGACGAAACTTAAAAGCAACCAAGGTGCCCTTTAGTAGGAAAATGGATAAACTGTAGTACGTTCAGACAAGGGAATATTATTTAGCACTAAAAAAAGCATAGAGGAATCTTAAATGTATATTTCTAAGTGAAAGAAGACAATCTGAAAAGGCTTCCGATAGTATGATTCTAATAACTATATGATCGTCTGAAAAAGGAAAACTATGGAGTCAGTAAAAAGAGCAGTGGTTGCCAGGGGGTGGGTAGAGGCGCATGCATGGCAAGGGATCAATAAACAGATCACAGATTTTCAGGGCAATGAAAACTCTCTGTATGATACTACAATTATGGATACACACCATTATACATTTGTGCAAGTTCATGAACATGTTATACTTCACCAAAAGTGAATTTTAATATAAACTATGAACTTTGGGTGACTATGATGTTTCAGTGTAAGTTTATCAATTATAAAAATGTGGTAGGGTGATAATTAAGTAGGCTGTGAGTGTATAGGAGCAAAAGGTACATGGGAAATCTATGTACTTTCCCCACAATTTTATTTTCAATCTAAAAATGCTCTAAGAAAATAAAGTATTAATAAAAATTTTAAGAATAAAATCACTAAAGGACAACAAAAAAGGGCATGTAGCAGCAGCAGGAATATTAAGAGATGTTTGCATAAATAGAGCTTTTGTAAAATGAAATAAAAAAGTGTAATGAGATGTAATATGCCAGGGCTGTCAAAGCTATGTTTAGGGTGCACAACGCAATCTGACTCAAAGTAAATATAATTAGCATTGTCATCAGTAACTGGAAGTCTTAATTTCCTAAAAAGCAAGACCATGATTATTTTTTTCTGTCACATCAGAATCTAGAACAGAGCTCTTTAAACAAGTAGGTGCTATGTAAATGTGTTTTTAACCAATTGGCAGAAGGTGTCTATGAGACTAGGCTGACAAATTTGCATACAAATATTAAGGTAGAAAAATCATTGTGCAGAAATTAGCTTCCAGGTCAATAATGAAATGCTTAAGACATAGTCAGGAACAGAAATTTGGGACATGAAAGACAGTGACATTGTGTGTCTATAGGATTCTAAGCACCATTTTATAAACCATTAAAAACTGTCAGGTCTCCCAAGACATATTATATTCTCATAAAAAGACACAAATGCAAAATTAAGTTTGAATTTTAATTAGCAAAGAACAAGAAAATCAATTTAAGTGTTCCCAGTGCAATCTCAACCCTTGCACTCCTGCTTTGCATCTGTGTATTTCATTAGTATATTTTGTTACGTGATCATGTAATATTTATGCAGTAACATAATATGCTCTGTACATCTAAGATTAGAGAAAAAGTGCAGTTCCTTTCCATTATTTTGTGCCCTTTATCTGCTGAACACTCTGTAACATTACCCGAGGTTCGGTGATTATGTAATGAGGGCTCCTATTATAATACACATTGCACAGTTGGAGGATTGCTGTGGGAACCTTAACTCTGCAAATCCCGAGTTCTGGAACAATTAAAGCCTTGGTTTTAATGTTACATTCACCTCATTCTTTTCCCCAAAATATTTTGCTTTTTTCTTTAAAACCCTTAAGTACTGCAGTAGAAGAAATGTAACAAGAATTATAGGAAAAAGTTCCACAGGAGATGAAATAACAGCTGCCATCTGGTGCATAACAGATGTGTGTTCCACGAACATTTTTTTTCTTTTGAGTTCTCCAATCCAAGTCCTGGCCAGACCCAAACGCTATGCCTAGCTTATGAGATCTGACAACTTTACAGCCCCAGGCTGGATGACTGCGGGCTAGTGATTTTCTTTGAATTCACTGGTGCCCAGGGGACTAAACTAACAGGTTCAAAAATGATACTCAAAGGTTATTTTTTTCCCCAGAAAGCTGTGAAGAACTGCCACTAAATTTCCTTATACGAAATAAAATCCAAACAGTTTCCAATAAAGGATCATTAAGGATTCTGGGCCCTGGAACCCAGATGTCCAGGACGTGGTGTCGTCAGCAGATGCTATCCCAATCCAGGGAAAGGAATCTCCTACAGGACCGCGTTGTTTCTTCTATCCAAGTAAACTAGGCTAAACCGAATCAGCCATTAACATTTGCGCAAGTACAAACCTACTGATACTGATAAAGCCACCTGCTTCCTAGCACCTGGTCACGAGTCCTGCCATTTCTAGGGCTGGTGATTTCATTCAGAAAGCACTGACACAGGTAAAAAGTAGTTAGAAGTTTATAGTACCATAATCTTTGTGGTTTCATAAATTGAGACATAAAGTAATTGTGTTTCAAAGTTCCAATGACCAAATTAAAATTAAAAAGTCTTTTATTTCACAATAGCCCATGAAAATAACATTTCCTTTATAAATTTTTGTTTGCTTCCAGAGCTCAAGAGCTTCTGACATCAGTTCTTGATTTTTGTCATGGTGCTTGTTTTGATGAGTCAGATTAGTCTATTCTTAATGCATTGTGACTGTGATCCTAATGCACTTGACTTGCCCTTAGACTTTCACAGTTCTTTGTTCTTTTCTGTGAATGTAACCTTTGTCCCTTTAGCTTCCACCTAACTGGCACTAGAGAGCTCAATCGAGGAAATTTGATGACAATAACTATCGTCTCTACTTCTGAGACAATACCAGTATAATCGCTGTAACTCGTTGCTTTACTAGCACGCTCCATATTTCTCTTCATATGGCCCCAGTGTGGCTCAGATTTCCTTCGGTGGTCATTGATTATTTCTTATCTAAAGCCACTATCATAAAGAAACCTACTTTATGTCCTTGGATGCTGTGCTTAGGGGGTTCCAGATATTTACTGACGTTCTAGGTGCTGCATAGGGGCCTCCAGTTATTTCCCTGCATTGTGAGGGATTTGTCCTCTTTCTTGCTTTATCTTTCTGCCTTCCTATTGCTTCTCATGGTGTGGGTTCATGATGCAGTGTGTGGCTTTAATATTTGCTGCACTCATCACCATCACTTCATTTCTCCTCTGACTTAGCTTCCAGAAAATAATCCCAGTTTGTGTACTTGGTAATAATAGAAAGGAACCTACAGAATAAAATCAAGATGATTTGCTACTTGGTCACAAAGTTATTATGTTTATAAAATGCAAATGTACATAGAAAGCATTACTGAATGCAAAATAGTCTATAATAAAGTTGTATGTGTATCAATCAATAAGCACTAAAAAGATATGGCCAATTTAATTGGAAGTCACTGGAATAAAGCCTATTGTTGGCCTCCAAAATAGGGTAGCTTTGAGTTCGGAGTCCTTACAACAGCCCAGTTTTACAACATTTTTATTGGACTAGTCTAGCAGTCCTATTGTCTGGAAACCTGAAGCAAGTTCCTAGGGTGGGCAGGGGTGGTGTGGGGGAATGAAAACTGAAAGAAATATAATTCATTTTCTGCCTCTTCATGAAACACTATTGAAAGCAAAGCGAATTTAACTTAGTTACTTGCTCCAGAAGAACTTATTCCTTGAGGATAAATTGTGAATCAACTAAATGGATAATTTATTAAGACCAACACCTAGATTATCAAGAGTAACTTCTATATCCTGGTGTCTTAGAGCCCATCAACCCAAAGCTATCTATATATATAAAAGCCTAAGTGACCAGCGGACCAGCCAACTGGCTGCCAGCAGCTATGATGTGCACTGACCACCAGGGGTCAGATGCTCAATGTAGGAACTGCCGATCTACAGCGACTTTGCAGCGTTCCCTCTTGCATTCCAGGACCCCTCAAGGGATATCGGACTGCTGGTTTCGGCCCGATCCCTGCAGGCAGGCAGAGGGACCCCACCTGCTGGAGGGACCCCACTCACTCCACAGATGCCCTTCAATCCCCAGCACCGCCCCAGGTATGGCCGGCCAGGGAGGGACCACAGGAGGGTGGCTCCAGGGTGTGTCCAGCGTGTCTCGCCCAGACCCACCCCACCACCACCTTCTAATTAATTTCCTTTCAATGTGCACAAATCCATGCACCGGGCCACTAGTTAAGTAATAAACTCTCTCCTATCCTAACTAGTATTCTATCTTATAAGACCTGATTATAAACTTCCCCAGTCCAGGCTCTAAAACCCTGTTTGATCTCCTACCTTGACCTTCCCTTCTGAAACATTGTCAAGATTTTGTCAAGGTGATGTTCTGCTCATCTAATAAACTTAGTTCTCCTTGAGCAACAGATATTTCCAGTGAACTTTTAAGGAGGAAAGGGTTGGCAAACCTACAGGTCCCATCAGGATCCAATCAAGATCCCTTCATTGCTCTGTACAATGCCTGGAGAAGTACATTTCCCTGAGGCTCCTGGACTCTCTAAACTGGATCTTTGAGATCCATGATGGAGTAGTCATCACATCTGCTTGACAAGCAGAAAATCCTGGGTTTGATTCCCCGTGGAACCACAAAACTAATTCTTTCAATTCAAAAGAAATACAAGAAGCTCTTAATCTTCTAAATTGGGAATGAGGATGTCTCTTTGACCCAAGAATGAGGTATGACCTAAATTGGGTCTAAGCTCCAATTTCCTTTCATCAACTCATAAAGATTAAATGTATTTTCTCAGTGAGAATTAAAGCATTTTAGGAATTCTTTGATTATGGAGTAGAAAACAGTCCACCTACCCCATCCCCTTTTTTTGTAACAGTCTGGTTCATACCTGTCTGTCCTGTTAAGAGTCTGTAAGGAAAAGTCTACAGGGAGAAGAGGTGAGTAGGCCCAATAAGTCTACCCCAGAACTGAAGCATTCAGAGGTCATGTAAGAATGGCATTCTTTGGACAAATTTTGCAGTATGCTTCTAGTGGATTCGGTTTATTGTCATAAAATATACATTAATAACATGAATTTAAAATAAACATTTATGAACTTTCCTGAAACTTGCCTTTGTGTCCCTATAAATACTTTACTTTGTTTTGCTGGTCCTGAGCTCCCAGCTATTGACCACTTATTTTTGGCCAGGTCTAGACACAAAGTATAAATGACCATCTCTTTCTGAATTTTACCAGCTGTGAGGGTCTCTTTCGAGATGTAATTCCTGTGCATGTCTCTCTAACATAATTCCACACAGGACAATCTGAAATTTCAGGGGGCATTGGAAAGCTCTTGGCATGAACAAGACTCTTTATTGAAAGAGGCATTAAAAACCAATAGATTATCGAAAGATTCTCTGACTGACTTGCCCGACTCAAAAAGAGATATCTTTGTTTAACATAGGAAATTCTCCCTCTGTCATGATCATACTTCACAGCTTGATGTACAGTTAAAAAGCCCACAGCTTGATGGAACTGCAAGAAGTCTGTATTCCTGGGTAAATCAGCTATAATAATAGTCTCTTTTTCTGTTGTGTGTGCACGTGTGTGGGTGTTGCCAATGGGCTTTCCTGAAGCTACTCTTTCTCCTCTCCATGCAGAGGGCAAGATCATTTGCCTATTACAGTGAAAATTTAATGCCTGTCTGAAACCTGCAATGTCTAACTTTTTCTCTTTTCCTCTCTGACTCCTTTTTCTGTTTATGGGGTAATTTAGAGATTAATTGATCAAAATTAATTGTTTTGTTATTTTGTACACACTCAAGGAATACCTAGTCCAAATAAACAGTCAGGGATTTCCAAAAACAAAAACAAATAGCTATTATGTTGTGTTTTTTTCCATGCCCAAACTGAAATCAGAAGAAAAGGTCTGCCTGTCAGCTTGTCTTGTTAGATAAAAAGCGAAGCTAGGCATTTAGAGCTTTTGACAGGAACTCACAATCTTAATTGGTTTCTGTGGTATATAAATACAGAGGTTAATTTATATGCTTAAGTGAATATACTATAAACTAGAGGCCCGGCGCATGAAATTCGTGCGTGGGTATGGTCCCTAGGCCTGGCCTGTGATCAGGGCCATCTTCCCTGACTGCCCACAGCCGCCCTGCCCCCTGCCACCACCCACCCCTGGTTCCCCGTTCATCATCGGTCGATCAGAGCCTGATGGCCAGAGGAAGGGACCAAGAGGTTGGCCATTCCTGCTGCTTGATGACCCCGCCCCCGCCATGGGTTGACCTCTGTGTGTTGGGTGATCAGCCAGGTGAGGGCCTTGGCCTGGCGCCACCTGCATTCCCTGCCACCCACCCCCGGTTTCCCATTCGCCATCAGAGCCTGCCAGCCAGGGAAAGGGTCCAAGAGTGGTCAGTGCACCTCATAGTGACTGATCGAGCAGTCATTTTGGCTGTTCTGCCATTAGGGTTGATTTGCATATTACCCCTTTATTATATAGGATGATTACTTAGACAAATGAGTAATTAATTTAACTTAAAAAATTTTTATCCTTTTCTCTAATATTACTACCCAAAACAGTAATATGAGAACAGTATTTTAATAAATACATGGTTTGGGTTTAATTTCTCCTGTTTAAAACTATTTAAATTACCTACATTCGTTCTATGAATCCATTAAGTTATCATTATTTTTACAAAAAGTTCAAATTACAAATAGACACTAAGACATGTTTAACTTGCCCTGGCCAGGTGGCTCAGTTGGTTGGGCATTGTCCCCTGCACAGAAAGACTGTCAGTTGGAATCCCAGTCAGACCACATGCCCAGGTTGCAGACTCAATCCAAGTTAGGGGGCATGCTGGAGGCAGCCAATGGATGTTTTTCTCTCACATTTATGTTTCTTTCTCTCCCCTCCTCTCCCTGCCTATCTCTCTAAAAATCAATAAAAAATAAATTAATAAAACATGTTTAAATGAATTTTAATATTATACTAGAAGCCCAGTGCAAGAAATTCATGCACTGGTAGGGTCCCTAGTGGCTGCTGGCTACTGGCTGGGTACTCCTTCCCTTCCCCCGGCTGCCTGCCGCCGCTGGAGCCTCCCTCCCTTCCCCCGGCTAGCCCAGTCCCCTGGCCAAACTCCCTGACGAACTCCTGGTCAAGGGAATAATTTGCATGCTATGCTTTTATTATATAGGATATTCTTTAATGCTATAAATCACAAGGAATGAAATCACAATTTCCAGATTTATAGTCAATTTAAGATCTTAGCCTAATATTAAATTACTAGAGGCCCAGTGCACGAAATTCGTGCATGGAGGGGGGATTCCCTCAACTCAGCCTGCACCCTCTCCAATTAGGGACCCCTTGCGGGATGTCCAACTGCATTTTAGGCCCGATCCCAGGGAGTCAGACATCCCTCTCACAATCTGGGACCACTGGCTCCTAACTGCTCACCTGCCTGCCTGCCTGATTGCCCCTAACTGCTTCTGCCTGCCAGCCTGATCACCCCTAACTGCCCTCTCCTACAGGCCTGATGTCGCCCCCAACTGCCCTCCTCTGCTGGCCAATTTGGTTCTGATTGGTCGGTTCCTATGCCAGCATCAAAAGCTTCACCTCCTAGGCAGCCATTGGCTCCCCCACAGCACCCAGATTTGGTTCTCATTGTTCAGTTCCTATGCCAGTCAGCGTCAAAAGCTCTGCCTCTTAGACGGCCATTGGCTCCCCACAGCACCCAGATTTGGATCTCATTGGTTGGTTCCTATGCCAGTCAGCATCAGAAGCTCTGCCTCCTAGGCAGCCATTGGTTCCCCACAGCACCTACCTTTGGTTCTGATTGGTCAGTTCCTATGCCAGTCAACATCAAAAGCTCTGCCTCCTAGACAGCCATTGGCTCCCCATAGCACCCACCTTTGGTTCTGATTGGTTGGTGCCTATGCCAGTCAGCATCAAAAGCTCTGCCTCCTAGGTAGCCATTGGCTCCCCACAGCACCCACCTTTGTTTCTCACTGGTCAGTTCCTATGCCAGTCAGTGTCAAAAGCTCCACCTCCTAGGCAGCCATTGGCTCCCCACAGCACCCACCTTTGGTTCTGATTGGTTGGTTCTTATGCCAGTCAGCATCTCCAGGCCTATCTCTGGGCCTGATCAAAGAGGCGGGGCTTAACAGCAGCCCACCCCCCCAGGAGGCCAGGAGAGAAAGAAAAGCCTGGCTGCTGGTGAAGATCAGAAAGAAAGAGGGAGGGAAAGAGAGAGGTAAGTACACTGATCAACAGCTTCCACTGAGGCTGCAGATCAGACCCTGACTCACTTTCTGGGTCTCAGCCACCTGAGCAGTCAGTGTTGGGTCGCCAGGCTGCAGCTGGGCAACCCAGCGCTGATGGTCTGCGTTTGGTCGCAGGCTCGGCCCCTTCCCAAGTCCCAGGCTTTAGGCTTGGGAAGCAACAACCCCCGCCACCCTGCCCCTCCAATCGCAGGCTCGGCCCCTCTGATGGCCAGCTGGGAGTGACCTGGGTGCCCAGGAGGTTCCTGGGACCCAGGTATGTATGCAAATTAACCTCCATCTTTGTTGGGTTAATTTGCATACTCACTCTGGCTGTGGGCATAACGGAGGTACAGTCAATTTACATGTTTCTCTATTATTAGGTAAGACTAGAGGCCTGGTCCAAGAAATTCATGCACGGGAGGGGGGTTCTCTCAGCCCGGTTTGCACCCTCTCACAATCCGGGACTCCTCAGGGGATCCGGGACCACTGGCTCCTAACCGCTCACCTGCCTGCCTGCCTGATAGCCCCTAACCACTCTGCCTGCCTGCCTGATCACCCCTAACCACTCTGCCTGCCTGCCTGATCACCCCTAATTGCCTCTGCCTGCCTTCCTGATGCCCCTAACTGCTCTCCCCTGCTGGCTTGATCGCCCCTAACTTCTCCCCTGCCTGCCTGATCACCCCTAACCACTTCTGCCTGCCTGCCTGATCACCCCTAACTGCCTCTGCCTCAGCCTCTGCCACCGTGGCTTTGTCTGGAAGGACATCTGAAAGACATCTGGTCTATCTGGTCTAATTAGCATATTACCCTTTTATTAGCATAGATAAGTAACAAAATTTTTTTTTACAGATGGACAAGTTCTAAATAAGAAAAAAATAATAAACACGTTGGTCACAAAATATCACTTTAAACCCCTTTCCTTAATTTTACATATGGAATGGGTATATATTCAAAAAGATGTACAAATGCTTTTTAATGCTATTATGCATCTTTAGTTTGCAATCTTAAAATATGTTAAAGCTGTATAAAATATGTGCTCAAAGGGAATGATTATGACATTTCTGATGTACTATCTTGTAGATTTTTCTATTGTTCACAAATGTTACCTTCTTTAGTTAAAGGTTGTAATTAGTAGAAATGATTACAGAGAAACAGTAGCATGTATACAAGATAATAAATATACTTTATCTGTTTTTTAAGGAAATTGATCCAGTTTAATAAAATGATAATGTTAAAATTATATATACATACTGATTATGTACAGGTGAGTAAGTTAATTATATTTAAAAGATGAAAAGCTTCAATGTTATCTCTTTGCATGGTTGCATAATGTCTGAACCTACATAAAAAGATATGATTAATTCAAAGATTTATGAATAACAACAGAAGACAAATTAAATGGTATACTCTAAAAGTAGAATTTCCATAACGAGAACATTCTGCTTGTCTGACAAGGGCCCTACCAAGTACTGTTAGCAACTAACAAACAGTAAAATTCTAGGGTGTTGGTTCTTAGATTCGCATTTCTCAATTGAAAAGACAAACATATTCTTTGAATCATGTTCAACCAGAAACATTCTTAGGAATCCTCCAAAGCAGATGCCATTTGGGAAGAGAAAGCTTCACTCAAAACTTTCTCATAAAGATGGCTATCAACAGCTTCTATGCAAGACCCACAAACAAGAGCCACAGATCGTCACACCTCAGTCTGAATGCTTTATTTTTTTTATTTTCTCTCCTCTTAGCTGTTTTAAGGTTCTGAATTTTTAACACTTGCTATCTCTTAACTTTGAAATTTGTAAGATTCCTATGCTTAACATTGCCCTTGGCATTCTTAGTCACTCGTTAGTAGAAATCCAATGCCTGACTGCAATTTGCTTATGATTTGTTAGAAAACAATCAAAGTGACTGTTGAGTTTGTGCTCATTTTCCTAGGTGTCAACCAGTTTCCTTTCATAAGAGTCACTGGTAAATTAACTGGTTTCCTTAGTAATTGGGCTGAGCCACTAAACAACTTTCAAACTAAAAACAACATACAGGCCAGAAAGATCGAAATCTAAAATCCTTTACCATGTCAAACCTAAAAAGAGAAGTTCTACAGAAACATCCCTTGCAAAACCTGCATAGAAGCTAGATTCTGTAAAGAGCTAAGGCACAGATAGTGTATATCTGGAAGCTATCTCACTTTTGTAGATCTTACAAAAAACTCAAGCCACTTAGGCTGTACTCTACATTTTTTGGTACATAATCTCTATATTATAAATGCATTACCTGGTAACTGTGCTTAATGAGTGGCACCAAAATATTATAATGCTATTTGAAAGCCACATAAGGATATTTTGACTGAAAACATATCATTGTGTGGTCTTCTGGAATTAGCCTATTACCCGCAAAGTGGGCAAGCACTATTACATTGGTAAACGGTCATCTCCTTTCAGTATAGCCTCTGATATCAGCAAGGGTCTTTTGGCCTGTCAATTTCCCAATCCTCCCCGCTCCCAAAAAAATAATCTTGACGTCAATTTAATTCAAAGACAAAATTTGGGACTCAGATTAAATTAAAACTTTAGCCACTGAAGAGAAAGATGGACTATTTTCTTCTTTATTAAATCATCTTTATTTCTTATTTTTCAAGAGGCCCAAAAAGTGGGAAAAATTACCCAGGCAGAAAATAGCAGGTGAACTGGACTGTCACTAAAATGGTTTCCTATTGTTTCTGTAACAAATTACCACAAACTTAGTGTCTTGAAACAACACAAATGTATTATTTTACAGTTCTGGAGGTCAGAAGTCCAAACTGCATTTCGGTAGACTAAAATCTAGGTGTCAGTGGGGCTGCAATCCTTCTGAAGTCTCCAGAGGAAAGTTCACCTCCTAGCCTAATTTATTCATGTTGAATATGTCCCAAATGAATATCCTAACCTCGCACATAATTTACAGGTTAAGAAAATAACACCTGGTTCAAGCTCAGGATGAACTATTAAATGTCTGTAGCCCCTCAAACCAATCCTTTTTATACAATGCATAATCCAAGATAGTAATTTAATATTCGAATTCATAGAAAGGATACAGAAGCAGTTCTAATGATCAGACTTTTTTGATATAAAATTGCAAATTTCAAGATTTTACTGTTGAGTACAACATGAAAACAAAAAACTTAGTGAGGGAAGTAATATTTATGAATAAAAGCTAAAAGTGCCCTAATTTCAAGATAATGATTTAATAAATAAAATTTGAAGTGCTTACCAGCACATTGTCCAATTTTGCTGTTTCACCCACTTGGTAATATCCTAACCCAACATCTTGACTAATATTTCAATGTGGGCTCTCTCTTGATAACTTCTTACCTTTAGATATATCTAAAATAAGTCATCTCACTTCCCATTCAAATTATCTTTTTTTTTTTTTTTTTTTTTTTTTTTTTAGCAAAGCCTACGTTTAAGTTACAAAAGTTCTAAACTGAAAACTAAGATTTTCTGTAAAGTAAATCTGGGACAATCTAATCCAAGAGTTGATTTTGATGTAGAACAAAAGTGATGATGGAAAAGCAAATGCACAATATATTTTAAACACTAGAGGGAGTGAAAAAAAAATTGAAGATGGAGTATTTTTCATTTGCAACAATTAAAGCAGCTATTTCTTAAAACTCTAGTCAAAATTCAACAATTAAATATTTCAACGCATGGTCAAACTTGTTATGTAACAGGAGTGATGACGTGTGTCTCACTCAGCATTGGACAGTGAAGCATAGGTAGGGACCATGTATATTCTACATTACTTTGCTGTGTGACTTTGTGCAAATCATTTAACCTCTCTGGGCCTCAACTCTCTTATGTGTTACTTAAAATACTTCCCTACATATGCTTCACTGTCCAATGCTGCAAAAAAAATAAAGTAGTTATAAAGCTACTTATTGCAAAAAAAATAAATGTTGCAAAAAAATAAAGTAGTTATAAAGCTACTTATTTTAAATTTTAAGTTGAATTACCAATATTTCTTAAAAAGAGAGAAGCTGCTGAAATTTCATGTGATGGTTAAGTGTTCATCAGGCTAACTGCATGATAACTTTACCGTGCATCTCTGCATCAACTTTGTCAAGTTTTTAATTAATATGTAACAATATTAATACATATAAGTACATAAAACAATATTTTCATCTTCATGAACAACAAAATAGATGCTAAATCTTAGATTCAATACTTATTTTCTCAAAGAATCTTTCTCTGAGATCCCCATCACCTCCTCTCTCTATTAGGAGAATGCACAGCCCTAAGAGACTAGGAGAGCTTACCATCCCTGTGTGTGATTAAGCAAAGATGTGCTAAGGAATTGCATAATTAACAGAATAGTTCTGAGAGTAAATGAGAACTGGATTTAAATCCCGAAACTAGCTAAATTCTAATTTTAGTTACTACTTCTGTGACCTTATACTTACAAAACTTTTCTTAACCCTTCTTTCCTTACTCATAAAATGCAAGTGGTCCGTGTCCCAGAAATTTTGCAATTAAATATGATAATGAATTAAATCCTAAACACTAAGCTAGCAAAGAGTAGTCATTAATACTTGGCAAATAGTATGTTTTTAAAAAGTATATTAGCAAAAGATTGGTCCCAAAATTCTAAAGGTCACATATTTAAGGCTGTAAGTTTCTTTCCCGAAACCACATAAATATATTTATGTTAATCTACGTTAATTTAAAATGGATTTTTTTCTGGACTTTCCTTGATCTTATCAGAGAGAGTAAAAAAAGAAAAGAAAAGAAAAGAAACCCCACGCAATCATTTTATACAGCTGTGTAATGGCTGCCTGACTTAAAGCTCTTGTAAAATGCCAAAGATTATAAAACACCATAGATTATTAAATGCGTTAAGAGAGATTTTCTAATTTAAAAAAAAAATTCAATTCTAGAATCAATGAAATAAGTATCCTTAACCATTCTTGACCTTTTAGGACTATGAATTGGTACCAATTCCTCTTTCCAGCCACTAGTCCATTAACCTTCCTGCCTTCACACATGCTTGCCCTCTCTTCAACTGCCCTCCCTCCTCATTAAATCCCACCATCTCTTTGAAGACTTCTCCCATCCCTCTCACTTCAGAACACCTGTAATCCTTTATTTATTTCCCTCAAATTGGAGTTAACACTGTTTGCCTTGCACAATGTTTATTTTTGTTTTATCTCCTGTACTAGAGTGCCAACTTCTGAAAGCACAGAAAGCAATTATTTATTTTTGTATCCCTCACAGCACTTTCTATAAGACAGAAACTCAGCATCCATTGCCTGATCAGATAAAGGTAACAGTAGCACCAATATATACATTTCAATGAATCATAAGTTATTTCTAAGAACTTTAAAAATAATCAATTACATATAGCAAAATAATATTAACCTACATAATTCTCATTTTAGGTAATGTGATAACAGAGTTATTCACTTAATCAAGTAAAATGAAAACAAGAAATATTCCCACCCCACTTTTTGACCACTGAAGAAGTAAGTTCTTAGTTCAGGAGTCCCCCAACGCACCCCTTTATTTCCTGTTATGGGATACATCATCTTTTAAAATGGAAAAAAAAAAAAAAGAAAACCAACAACACAGTATTTAATGATTGTTATCTTGGCAATAAGATCCTTAACTATATTGAATACTAAATTTTATGAAGATAACTGTAAAACTGCAACATCCCACAGAGTATTGTCGAGAACTGTGAAGAGTCTACGATATTTAGTATTTACAAATCAATTTGTTAATCTGTCAGTTTCATGGATGCTGACAAGAGACAGAAACCCCATGCGTCAAAAACAAAGGAAAGTTTATTACTCAAAACAATAGCAGCCACCAGAGAATTCTCATTTCTGCACTAGTTCTCCAAGCCTCAATTCCCACTGGGGGGTACAAAGAGGGTCAAGTAAACAGTTGGTTGCAGAAAGAAAATCTTGGGCTTAGGGACCTAAATCTTCTGTACTGGGCAGTAAGCACACCTCTTCGTTGCTCTGGAAGGAAAATACTTTATCTTTCAAGACTGTAAGCAAATGTGCCCTTGCCTCAGAGGGAGACCATTTCTCTAACTGCCAAGGTCATCTGCTCTACACACATCTTGAAAAGATTATCTGAAAGGCACTTTGTGTCTTTACTCAGAAGATGGACAGAAAAGTGACAAACTTATCGATAATTTTCTCCCAACAAATGCCACTCATTGGCTCGCATCAAAGCAAAATACCAGGCTCCAAGATTCACTGGTCTGTCAGGTAGAGAAAACAACCATTTCTAAAATAATGCCACATAGCTACTTGTAAAAAGTGCCATACTACAGGGTGTGGCAAAAGTAGGTTTGTAGATGGTGGCTCTTCCATGGAATCACGAGGAAAGCATTCCAAGGACCCACACATGGGAGATTGTGGTGTTGCATAATTTATTTGTGATGCAAAATCAAAGGAGTTCCCCTCCTGGGTTCCCAATGTCCTATAGGGGCTTAATCACAAGGAACAACAACAGCCTGTAATTATTGGAATCCAGAGTCCTATCTCCATTTGTCTCACCGTGGAAAAACTCCAACCATGTCTTCAGCAAGGCCAAAACAAAAACCAGTGTCCAGAATTTCTATTTCATATTAAAGCTTAATCTCTTGGAGCCCACACAGCCTGCTTTGGGTTAGGTCCTGCATGGTCACATATATGTTCCTGGGCAAGAGAACATGGGAAATCAAATGGGCAAGTGCAGGTCACTGAGGAGAGGAGAGAGGAGCTTCTTTGTTCCCCTGGGGTTTTAACCAGGAGCTTTTTCTAAATAATCAATCAAATTCCCTAGCTTTTGGTGCTTCTGATGGGTCCACCCCCTAGCCAATGATCCCTTTCCAAGGTTAGACTGATAGGCTCTAGGGTCAAGCACCACCCCCTGTGCCATTTTGACTTCTATTGTGTATGTGCTTACCTCCCTCTACTTCACCCCCCCCACACACACACACACACAATCTGGTACCAGAGGGGGAAGGGAGGGGTGTTAATCCGCTTGGCAGTGCAATGCTGTGATTCCCTGGGATGTGTGTGAAGCTATAGCTTCCTGATGCAATCAATAGGCTCATGCTCCCCAGGTGATTATATTCAACTAGAGGCCCGGTGCACGAAATTCGTGCACGGGGGAGGGGGGTGTCCCTCAGCCCAGCCTGCACCCTCTCCAATCTGGGACGCCTCGAGATCGGGCTTAAACGAGCAGTCGGACATCCCTCTCACAATCCAGGACTGCTGGCTCCCAACTGCTCACCTGCCTGCCTTCCTGATTGCCCCTAACCGCTTCTGTCTGCCAGCCTGATTGATGCCTAACTGCTCCCCTGCCAGCCTGTTTGCCCCTAACTGTCCTCCCCTGCAGGCCTGGTCCCCCCAACTGCTCTCCCCTACAGGCCTGGGTACCCCCCAACTGCCCTCCCCTGCAGGCCTGGTCACCCCTAACTGCCCTCCCCTGCAGGCCTGGTCCCCCCCAATGGCTCTTCCCTGCAGGCCTGGGTCCCTCCCAACTGCCTTTCCCTGCAGGCCTGGTCATCCCCAACTTCCCTCCTCTGCCGACTTGGTCACCCCCAACTACCCTCCCTTGCAGGCCTGGCCCCTCCCAACTGCCCTCCCCTGCTGGCCATCTTGTGGTGGCCATCTTGTGTCCACATAGGGGCAGGATCTTTCACCACATGGGGTCAGCCATCTTGTGAGTTGGAGTGATGGTCAATCTGCATATTACTCTTTTATTAGATAGGATAGAGGCCTGGTGCACAGATGGGGGCCAGCTGGTTTGCCCTGAAGGGTGTCCCGGATCAGGGTGGGGGTTCCCTTGGGGCATGGGGCGGTCTGGGCGAGGGACCTGTGGTGGTTTGCAGGCCAGCCATGCCCCTGGCAACCCAAGCGAAGGCCCTGGTATCTGGGGTTTATTTATCTTCTACAAATGAAACTTTGTAGCCTTAAGTGGAGGCCTGGGCTGGCCAGAGTGTGCGGAAAGCTTGGCTTCCTCCATTGCCACGGGCAACCCTAGCCTCCTGCTCTTTCCAGCTCTGTGGCTGCCGCCATTTTTGTTTGGGTTTATGTATCTTCTATCATTGAAACTTTGTAGCCTTGAGTGGAGCCCTAGGCCGGCAAGGGCAGGAGGAAAGCTTGGCTTTCTCCATTGCCAGGGAAACCCAAGCCTCCCTCCTGCTCTCTGTGGCCGTAGCCATCTTGGTTGGGTTTATTTGCATATTTGCTCTTGATTTGCTTGTGGGCGTGGCTTGTGGGTGTAGCGGAGTAATGATTAATTTGCGTATTACTTTTTTTATTAGATAGGATAATGTCTGAATCCCTTTGCCTCCTTTCTTTTATTAATATCTACCTTACTGTAGTAGTAACAGGTTTACAGTTGTTTGTATGGGAAAGTATAATAATTAATAATTAATAAATAAGAATACAAAAATAAACTGTCTCACGTACTCACAACTGCAAACCTACTCTTGCCCCACCTTGTATGTAAAATAGTGCAATAAAAATAACAGGGCTTAGGGGAGCAATAGTGTTAGGAGTACAATACTCAAAAACTTTGTCAATGACACAATAAAAATAATGCAAATAGGAATCTTATAAAAACAATAACATAACTGCACATGTTAAATAGTTAACTAATCTACAAATACTTCAATAAATATGACACTTTACCTCAAAAAAATTTAAAGTTTGCTTGTGGAAGTGAGAGTGGAGGTTTCAGTTTTGAGTTACTGTGAAGTGGTAAAAAAGGGAATATCTGTAATCAGATAGAAAATTATAGCAACGGATGTACATGATGTGACTCATAATACGCATGGTGAACTGGATAGATGGTGGATGTTTGAGGCATGTGTGTGGTTTCACACATTTTGTGTTTTCCTTGTGACTCAACTGAGTTGGGTGCCATTCTTTGCATTCACCAAGTATTTCTCATAAATGAAATCACACATAAAGAAATATAACATTTGCATTATGCTCAAATTATTCCCTAATATATCAATCTCAGTGGGAAAATTTGTTGCATTTTCAAGAAAAGAGTTATAGCAGAGCTAACTTTATATGACAATCTTCTTACAAATAGTACATTGTTCTTATGTATTCATTAAAGCATATTTTCTGCAGACCTCTATTAACTAACATCATCATTAGCTTAATTTTGAACTAATCAATGCACTTGAAACTGCATTCATTTTATTGGTGTGTGTTACCCAAATGCAACATAATGGTAAGATTCTAGAAGAATTTAGTAATTCTTTGTTCATGTTTCTTTGCTGCAAATCCCATTTCTCTACCAGAACCAACTGGGTGACAATTTCGTGTCATTCTTCCAGACATTCATTTAATTTCACATACATGGAGAGATAGGTGCTTTTCCTTTTCTTTTGCATCGATGAGCTTATTCAAAGTGTATGTTTCTGAGACTCATTGGTTTTTCATTCTGAGATTCAATATATTGCATAGATATTTCTGTTAGCACATCATTCTCTTCAACAGCTATATAATATTCCATGTTGTGAATGTAACAGCATTTATATCAGTTAACTGCATCTCTATAAACATTCTTGAAAGGGGGAAAAAGCACTGATGCTCACATGTGAATTTTGTGTAGAATGACTTTCTGGAAATAGCATTCCTGGATGAAAGAATATTTAATTTTACATTTTTATAGATATTGGTAAGTTGCATAAAATTAAAGTACTATCAAATTAAATTATTACTCTTTTCTCCATATCTCAACATTTTTTGTCAATTTAATAGTGACTGGTTTTCAGTCTGTATTTAATGTACTTTATCAGTAAGAATTAGAATTTTTATAAGTCTGTGGCTGTTGCATTTCATCTCTGAATTGTTTGTTATTAGCCATTGCCTGCTTTTGCAGGTGTATTTTCTAAAATATTCATTGGTGGAAGTTCTTTATATATTATTTTTAACCATCTATTGTCTCTTATTTTTGGTGCAAATAATTTCCTCTAAAATGTTTTATATTTTAACTGTGGCATGGTTAACTGCAAGGAAAAAAGAACATTTTATTCCTATAAATTATTTGATGATTTTTTCAACATTTCCATAATTTAGAGAAGAGTCTATGAATTAATCAGATGTTAGTAAATGAATGAATAAAATGAGAGAGGGTTGGGTATTAAAAATGCAAAGAAAGAACAAAAGAAAGAGAAACTGCAAACACAATAAGGTATAAAATGTCACTGCGGGCTGAGAGAGACACATCAGCCTTACAGTGTTTTTCTCCCAGATGAATCCTGTTAAGAGCATTATGACTAAAGAAAAGCTGTTTTAAATAGGGAAGAGAAAGGCTTCTAATAAGGAATAACACAACCCTATAAATAACACTAGGATTATTTTTATAGGTGTAAAGAAATTATAGAGGGAGGTGCTATTATCAAATTTAATTATAATATCAGTCAAATGAAAAGGCTACATTTGATGGACACAGTAATGTACAACGTAAAAAAATTTCTATGAAAAGTCCTAGCATCTTAAAATTAGTGCCAACACAAGGTCATGGTGTATTTTCTGGGTGCCCAAACCAAAACTTCCAAGGAGGGGGGATAGAATAAAAGGGCTATAGGTCTCTGGACGCATTGGAAGAAAGGAGATCAAGATAAAACAAATAACACACAGGCTTTGTTTGAAAAATATTTTCCATTTTACTTCATAACTTTAAAATATTTATAACTCTTGGTACCCAGTCCTTTATATAAGTGAATAGTAAATTTTAGGTTAACTAAAAATGTTTTCCCAATATGATCACCTGTGTCTACAAGGTCAGTGTAAAAAAGAGGCCATATTGTGACAACTCAATGATATCTGCCTTCTCAGATTCAGTAGAAAGAAATATATAACCCACAAGGGACTGAAATATGGGGGGAGAGTGTGTGTGATTATAATACTATCCCTTGAGAACCTGGTAGAAATAAGATATGCTTCTCTTGAGGGCATTCCAGAGATGAGAGAAGTTTAGTGAATACAAACAGATAGACATGTTGCTCACATTTCTCAGCTCTAAACATTATGTTGAGCATAGCTGGATTCCATTATCGCACTTAGGCTGTGGGGCAGTGATCTGGACAGTCTTTGTTCTCCCCAGTAAGAACTGATGCATTTCATGTCGCTAATCAGCATTGTCTGTGCATTTGCTCAGCTAATCTTCTGGCAATGTGTGATGAACAATCTGCCTATTGACTGTCTCAGCAGTTGCTAGCTCCTCCACCCTCACCCCATGTTGATCCTCATCTAGTTTCTGCTGGCTGCTCTTTTTTCCTATAAAAGAAGGGGATATAAAAAGCTGGCCTCTCACTGCCCCTCCCCCAAGTTACAAGTCTCACTCTCCCGGCCAGTTCTCTATTCCCTCTGCTCAGTGATTCCTCCTGGAATTTGAAAAATGCTGCCCAATTCTTAGCTGGTACTTAGATAACTACTGAATTTCAGTCACCTTGAGCTCCCTCCCAAACAAGAGACATGTTTCTGCTATATTTCACATCTGTGTGTGTAAAAGAGCTAATTTATAACAAATAGGGACATTTTGGTAACATCTGTCATCATTTCATCCAGAGAAAACTTGTAATTAACTCTTTGTGTTAGGAGATAGAGCAGGCAGTCAGGAAGATAGTGACCTCTGCATTACTATGATAATATATGAATTTAACAATGGATCCCTTTGCAATAGAGCCCTAAGAAGGGAATAGAGAAAAATTCTGGATTTCCTATTTTAAAACATTTTCTCATTTACACTTTTGCAGGAATAAAAGATAAGACAAAATTTGCCGAGACTCAGCATGAATTTATTTTTAACAGAAGTTGTAGGAGAAGCTGTAATATGAAGTGTACTTAATTATAAATTTAAAGCTACCAGTACAACACAAAATATTATTGCCTGAGACTACAAAATTTGATTTCACCTGTTTATGTAAAGCTGCTCACACACAACTTCAAGCAAACATATTCATTTGTTAGGGACAAAATCAGAAAGGCAATTATATAATTACCTATGTTTCTATGTTGCCTCATCTTCTGGTCTAAACCACATATAACTACAACCACATACAACTCAACCACACATAACTAGTTATATATACATACAACTACTGTATATAACTACATATGAATCCAAAAATAGAGAAACTAAAACTCTGTCCTGGCAGAAGAACACATACCACAAAGGAGTATTTGTACTCATTGGACCCCAATTCCCTCCCCATCTTTCCTCTTTTTCTTTATTTCTCTAAAGAAAATAAATACACAAACATCACTATTGGAGCTAAGATGTTTTAAAGATAAACATACTTCCCCTGCTAATAATAGCTGAATCTGAGATCAGTTATTGTTTAAACACCCAAGATTCGGGGGCATAGTTGCTTCTCACATAGGAGCTCAAAATCTTTAGAGACTGATTCTAGAATCAACTGCACTTTTGCCCTATGGGGATTCAGACAGACTAGAAATTGCCCCTGAAATGAGTAAATATATCAGGATCCCTTTATTAGGCTGGTTATGCATCAAAGATAATGCTATGGTTACTTTAAATTTTGTGTTCCATCAATAATCTAGGACTCTCCTAGAGCATGTCATAGAGACACATAGATTTTAAGGAATCAATGAAAAAAGCAGATGAAAATCAAAAGATTGTTGATATAGTTAGTATACCTACTATGCTCCCACAGTGCTTTGCTAATTTCTTTGTAACAGCGTTTACTCATATTATAATTTTACTATAGCTGAATCTACAAACTGGTAAACTTTGATCCATTGAAGGGTAGCATAAAAGTAGATTTCATTTCTCTTACTTTAAATAATTTGTGTAATTAAGCAAATTATAAATATATCCTATCTAATAAAAGGGTAATATGCAAATTAACTGTCACTCTGCCACAAAGATGGCGGCGCCCATAGCCACAAGATGGCAGCGCCCAGTCCTCTCAGCCCCACTAGAGTCCCCCAGTCCCGGGGGGGGGGGGGGGGGCGGCCAATGGGGGCCAATGAGAGCGGGCAGCATGAGCAGCCTGGCAGAATGCTTGCTTTGTCACCGCAGCGACGAGGCAAGCGTTCCACCCCAGCCACGGAGGGCCTCTGGGCAGCAGGCACAGAACAGCCGTGAGTGGGGGAGAACGCTTGCGTCGTCACCCTGGCGACGAGGAAAGCGTTCTGCTCCTGGCTGTGGATGGGCCTCTGGGCTGCGGAGAGCCTCTGGGCAGTGGGCGCAGAGCACCCAGGCCTCGCAGAGAGCTACTGGCTTACGGATTCGTGCGCAGGGCTACTAGTGTGAATATAAATAAATAAAAGTTGTCTTTGCACTCTAAGAGACTACTACAATGCCTGCCATATATACAGCTCATTTCATTATATGAACTAATTTGTGAATAAATATAGAGCGAGGAAGGAGACCAGATCTTCTCATTTAAACCTCATTTGAAATCAAATCTTCTCTTGACCATAATTCTTTTTCAAGCCTCTACCTCTTTTCCTTCTTTTTCTGCCAAACATTTTGCAAGAAACATCTATGTTTACTGTCACCAACTAGAAGTATCTAAGACAACTGGAAGTCTTAACAATTCAATGGTTCCAACGTAGAAAGTGAAAGATTGAAAACAAGTCACTAAACAGAATTTTTAAAAATAATTTAATCATAAAGTATTAGTATTTTGTTTAAAGAAATAAGCAAAATTAGAAAACTTAAAAGCCATATACAAAAGAATCAAGTTCCCAGAAATCCTCACTGAGAGATTAACATTTAAAATTTATTCTGGCTTTCTAACAAATTCTAGTAACAGTATATCTTTCTAATGATGGTTCATAAAATGTATCTCAATCTCTGAAAAAAAAAATGTTTTTGAGGACTTCAATCATCATGGTACATGATGTGACTCATTTTTTAAAGTTTTCACCCTCTGAATCTTTATCAGAACTTCAAAAATAAATTCAATCCTTTTGTACCATTTGCACTAAAAGACTTTGATCAAGAAAAGTGAATTAATCTGGAGCACGGGTACTGAAGGTACACAGACTCACACCCCATCATTCTAGGAAAGTTCTCTGCCTGGTGGGGGGGTTTATTAAGTTTCAAATGAAGGAACCCTGGGCAACTCAATTTTATTTTCTCATTTAATAAGGTTTTGTTGTTCTTATTTAATGGCCCTGTGCTATGACAGTGTCAAGACTACTAACATCAATGCATCTTGCAAGGGTGGATCAAGTTCTTGGCTCAGATTGGTAGGCAAAATTTAAGGGAAGATTTCACTTCAACAGCATGGCGCCAGGTAAAATGATAAGCGAGGTCATAGAAAAAGTGTTGCAATGGCAAAGCACCTTTAGACCCACTGCCCTGTAGTTTTGCTGCTACTGCTTTGCAAGGTCATCAATGTGTTGGTCTTTAGATTATTTTAGTATTGAATTAGAAATATTTAATAGTAGAGCAGAGCCAACTCCCTAATATTTTTTTTGTTTGAGAATAAGATCAAAATCAATAAGATTTCACGCATATATGAAATCTTGTCAAGACCTAAAGGAAGGGTCCCCATAAACTTAATCTCCAAACACATGCTCTTTTATATATCAAAGCTCTAATTCTAGTGTTTTTATAAATGGTTAGGAAGCTTTTGTCTCAAACAATAATGTGTGAATGTAAAAGTGCAAAAAAAAAATAAATAAACATAAACCCCCAAATAAGGGAGGAGTGATGAAAAGGGGACACCATATCAAAAAGACACATCAAACACTATGTCCCATCAACATCTTGAGAAATACTAGACCTGAGAGGAGAAAGCAGATATAAGTAGTTAAAAATTCTACTTTATAAAAAAGTCATATACTTTCATTCATGGGAAAAGTTAAATCTAAATGGAAAAGAGATTTACACCTCTTTGAAGTAATTTTATAGACTCCTACAGCAACCTAAAAGAAAGTGCCCATGAGCTAAGTCTAATTGTATCTCACATGGCTAAAAAGTAGGACAGTAAAATAAAAGAAGCTTTAAGTGAAAAGCGGGAAACATTTAAGAATGCCTGAAAGTGGAGAATAAAAATATGAAAATGATGTGACGATTCAGAAATCATCTTTGTACTAAGTTAATTGATTTCAGAGAGGAAGGGAGAGGGAGAGAGAGATAGAAACATCAATGATGAGAGAGAATCATTGATTGGCTGCCTCCAGCATGCACCGTACTGGGGATTAAGCCCACAACTGGAATCAAACCATGACCTCCTGGTCCACAGGTCGATGCTCAAACACTGAGCCACGCCAGCTGGGCTTGCACTAAGTTTTCAAGGTAATAAGGGTTTATTTATTATTGTTGTTATTATTTTGATAAATAAAGAGAGACCATAAGAGTTAAGAGATGTATTCTAGAATCAAACCATCTATGTTTAAATCCCAGCTCTACTCTTAAGAACTGTGTGATCTTTGCCTAATGACATAACCACTCAAGACCAGTTCATCATCTGTATAATAGAGATTATCCTAGGGCCAACCTGAGGTTAAATTGGGTTAATATGTGTAATGCGCTGTGCCTGGGCCACAGTAAATGTTTCATAAACCTTACCTATGCTTAGCCTCCCATTTCCACCTCAGTGCCCCTCAGTAGTAAACAGTTCGTGGCCAGGCCAGTGCCAAGCTTATACGATCCAGTAGAAAACAGAGAAGCCATGCTCCCATTTATGTGTAGCTCTCAATACATAATGTCACACATTATGGTGTGGTCTGGTATCTTTCACATCGTAATGATGTCACATGGATGAGACCAAGACATAAGCCCATTTTCTCTGTTTTTCAAAGAATAGGCGCACACAATTATGTTTCACCTGTTTCAAATGCCATTCCTTGAAATGTGAGATTGCTCTTCTCTTTTAAAAGGTGTTTTATTGAATAAAACCCAACCCGTTTGTTCCCTGATTGCCATTTCTGAAGCTGCTCTGCCAAGACAACATCATCAATCAAGGAGAGAATGTGTCAGCAGGGGGCTTCTCTTCTTTTTCTCAGAGTCTATGATGTTTGTTTTTCAACAGAAACTGAGCTCTAAGTAAACACAATTTTTTTTTTTATTTCATAGTAAATGTTTTCAAGTTCTACAGCACCTCTCTTTTCTGAGAATGTCAATTTTAGTTTGTTTCCCAAGTTGACAGAAAAAGAAATAAATCATTTAAAGAACACATTTATTTCTTGCAACAAAATGGTCCAAAGAAATAGTGAAAATGTTCAACAAAGCAATGCTTTTGCTAAATAAATGAAAACTCCACAAGCTAAATAGTGAATACATGTATGCATGCATGCCCATAAAAAGGAGAAAGAAATAAATAAGTCATGGCAGCCTTAAGATAAAGTCTGTGCCATTATAAACCTCTGTAAAGATTACAAAACAAAAACAGAATTAGAATGGTCTCTGTTTCCCAGAAAAAAATGATTCAGGTTTATGTTGCATCTTCTGAAAATGTTCAATGTAGTAAGAGTTTATTTATTATTATTATTGTTGCTTTAATAAATAGAGTCAACATAAATCTAATAGTTAAAACATGTTGCATGTTGTGCTCAAATTCTGCAAAATATACTTATTAATCAAGTTCTAAGATGTTGGCATCAGTTGGATATTCACAAACATGTGGGAAACAACTTAAGCACTTTTAATTACTGATAGAGTAATCCTGTTATTATTTTATGTGTTAATTTAACAACTGCTTCTCAGAATCAGAGACATAAGACTCCCATGTTTTATATGGGCTGTGTCTGTTATATCACAAACTGTCATTCACACATCCTTCCACGTCTCTGCAGAGCCGTCTGCAAGTTGAAGTTATAATGAACACAGTTTAAAGAGCCACAAAATCAAGTGGAAGGTTGGCAACCATCTGTTGCATTTGTGCTCCATAGATAGACAATCCCCACCATTTAGAAACTGGAGAGGATTGTTTTGCCCTGAATGGTGTGAATTTCCTCTCCAGGCAGTCCAAAGGCACAGATAATGACTGCGTTGTACTGGAGAGGTCTGGCCTAAGAGCTTTGAGACCAGAAATGAAATCATACATTGTATCCCTTCTTCAGGAGGTCAACTTGCTTTATGCACACTATCTAATCGATTCTCAAAGCATTCCATTGAAATGAGGGAGAGGCGGCTACAATATTCACTCTACAGATGGATAACCTGAGGCTCCAAAAGGTTAAGCAGTTTTCCAAGGTCACATTACTCTGTTTCCACACAACTGCAGTTACCTGCACAGTATAGGCAGACAGCAACAGCAGCAGACCCCAGACTGATTTCTCTTCATTGAAGGCTCCCTACCTGAATGACTACAGAAAAACAAGGACCAGGCCAGAACCACCCAAATATGCTGGCCTATATGCCCAGATTCCCCAGATGATTGACAATTTTCTATTCAACCTGAGACTGGAAACAGCAGGGCAAGCGAGAGAATGAGGTCACACATCTGCTATTTATAGGCTATCAGCCACCACACTCAGCTGCTTTTCAGTTAAGGTGAATATTGAATGTAATTTTCTTTCTCCAACTCCATACAGAAAAACTACTTTCAGAAAAGGAAATTACAGAATTTAATAATATTTTCTGTGACATGGTGATTTGCTTGGTGACGGTCTCAGCAACGTTTACCACATATTCATCTGGGCTTATTGACCATAAATATAAATGCAGTCACATTCTTTCTTGCTCCACAGATTTTTAAAATGTATATATAAAGCAACAAAGATTCCATGCAATTTTCTTTCTCACCCGGGAAACATTGGCTGAATTTGCAAAGTTGTAATAAAACAGGACACCAGTGTGGAAAGGAAAGGTCTCTAAACAACCTGATGTGCCTGTTGAGCTGCAAGAGTTAATTCCTGTGAAAAATACACTTCCGCACATTTCCTTTGGTTGAGAGTGGTCTGAGGCTTGTGAAGCTTCAGGCAGTGAGCAGGGGGGCGGGCCGGAAGCCACCGGCTCTTTTGATGTAGATTGATGCATGACAGTAGCCCCTGTGCCAAATATGTTTTCTTTCTCTCCTGAATTTCTCCCAAATCATGAAAAGGGACTCCTTTAGCCCAAATACACAGATAATAGTCCTAGAACACACCAAAAGTGGCAGATAAAAGTGCCTTGTGCTTTCTGTGGCTTACCAACCCTAACCAAAACTAAACCAGCAAACTGAAACAGGGAGAGTTGAGTGAGATTAAAAATAAAAGGCAAAGAAACCAAAAGGATACTGCCCATGGAGTGTCTCCAAACTTCTGATCTGGAAGGACTGAAGAGGAATGAAGAGCTGAGAACCCTATACCTTTCCTCCAGGGAAAAGGCTCTGAGCCAACTGCCAGGGGCCCTGGGCATCCTACGCAGCCCGGAGCCACTGCTCCTGAGGGTGATCCGTTCCCAGAACCCTGTGGTTAGTGCCCACACTGACCGGATCATGGGTTCTCACCCTGGTGTGTGGGCAGCGATCGCTTAAAATTCTTGTTCAGCATGCAGATTCCCAGGCTCTGCCCAAATGCACACTGATGCGGACCAGTTGAAGGTCCTAGGATCTAAATTATAACCTCAAATAATCCCAGGACCATACCTGGAGGCAAAGAAATTTACTGATAATGCCACCTGGATGGTGTTTCCAGAACTGCTTACACACTTAGGAAGCCAGAGCACTCACCTTTAACCCTGCATTTGATGGACATGAGGACCCGCCTATTTAATGGGTAATTACGCATGCGGCCTAAGAACAAATCTAGAATACATTACTTAAAAGCTTCTGTTGATCCACAAAATGAGACAGGTTAAGTTTGTATAAATACTCATGGCTCTAGCTGCCAATTTAGAGTGGACAATTGGTTTTACAGGGTAAGATTTGGCAAAAGAATTCATTCAGAGATATTTCAAGCCTACCATCCACCTTTTACATGCAAGAGCTACTTCTATAGATGCATGAGGGAGTGTGTGTGTGTGTGTGTGTGTGTGTGTGTGCGCGCGTGCACGCACGTGTGTCTGTTGTGTCTTCCTTTGACCAGTATTTTCTATGCCTCGCCCCTCCCCCACGTCACCATATGCCAGTCTTTCTCCTGTGCCATCACTGTTCCCTTTGTCTCATTTGACAGCCCCGCTTTGTCCTACAATTCCCATCATCCAGCTATTGTCCACACAAGAAAGCTTACAAAAGAGGATTGCTCATTGGTGAGACTGTTGACCAATTTATGGAGAAGAGAACAAGAATCACCAAAGTCATAACTTGATGTTTGTTAACACTTTAGAATTTACAAAGTACTTTCAAATTGTGTCACTGACATTCACAAAACAAGCAAACAAAGGTAGTATTATTATGCCTGATGAAGGCACTGATATTGAGAACATAAATGACTTGTTCAAGGCCACATTGTGGGTAAAAGGCAGAGCTGAACATGGACCAAAAGTCTAAGTTTTAGTTACACTATTTTTTTACACATGTCATGTGAGAGAAGGAGGACTCCTAGAACTACTCAGATTTTTTATATTATTGAAGCATCCCAGTTTGAAACTTAGGTTTAAAAAAAAATGATTATATAAAACCACTGGACTGTAAAGAAGATTCAATTTGTTCTGAGGTAATTTGTCCAATGGTGTGAGAAAAGAGCACTTTTTGCATTTTCCTAGAAAAGAGACAGAAAAAAAAAAAAAACTAGTAGAGAGCAGCCATCCTGCAAATGTGTCTAAGGGGTGAATTCTCTGTGTGCAGGGACTTACCCAGTCTCTTCCAGGGCTCCTGGGGTCTTCCCATTCAGTCCAGCAGATCTTCCAACATTATCAAGTTGACCATTCCATCTAATGAAAGAATAATCGCCCATCCTATTTTAGTTGGAAACACACAGAATTAGCTGAAAGATGCCACAGACAATGTGATGTTGCGACTTTTTTGTTAAATTAGTCAAAGTAACTAAAGCAACAACCAAGAACCTATTATGTGTAGGGGAGCACACCACACAAGTCATATAAACAGGATTACTTGAGAAGGACGATTTCCCAAGTTAGCGACTACGCTTGATCAAACAAATTAGACAAATAACTAGTTATCAATTCTATTTTATAACTTATAGATACAATTTTTGAAGCAAAAGAGGAGTATTGCATGGCTCCTCTTATAGCAGGAGACAACAAATGCAAAATGAAAAAAGAAAATCAACTCTCAAGTGATGCATGGGCCTCTAGGTGTTGTAAAACATCCTTAACATAATTTTAAGCAAATGTTATAAGGTCATTTTTTAAGCAAACTTTCCAAACCAGTTATAATCTATTTTGAAATGGCTTTAAACAGGGGGAAAAGAACTTAGTGCAATTTTAATTTGCATAATTTATTGGGGAAG
The DNA here is from genome assembly GCF_963455305.1 of Plecotus auritus. NCBI lineage: Eukaryota > Metazoa > Chordata > Mammalia > Chiroptera > Vespertilionidae > Plecotus > Plecotus auritus. The sequence continues at coordinate 28,505,526 of NC_137775.1, read as the reverse complement.
GGTAAAACTTTGAATTTGCCAGGAATGTAATTCCAAATAGTCCAAAAAAACAGTATCTCCTAAAACTAAGTGACAGAAACCTTCATCAGAAGATCTTACTTTCAAGTCAGAATTCTATCTTATGCTTCTCCAAAGAGAAACTGACAGCTCACATGGCTGGCATTTTTTTCTAATTCAAAGTACACTCTAACCTTCTGGAGACCAATGCTAAAGGTTGAGACAATCATCTCATTTGGCTTCTGTGGGCAGCAGAATTCTGAGACTCAGCAGCACATGAGCTATTTCCTGCTTATGGAGAGCAAGAGAAGCAATGGCTGTAAACCTGAGAGGAAGGATTGACCCAAAGAGAGACTTAATGACAGAGGAGTGATGTAGATACTACATGAACTTTACTTGGACTTTATATCCAGTGAATGCTAAATAAGTATTCATGTAGACATAGGAAGAAATTAGTCTGTGTGACTTAGCCTGCCCTAGCATTCTTCTCTCAAACCTCACCTGTATGTTCTAGAAGGTTATAATAATTCAGAGGCATGCCATCAAGATTTTTTTAAAAATACTGTTACAGATATGTCCAGATTTATCCAACTTTCTCTTATATTGCACTCACATGGCTTTAAAAATGGCCATTCTATTGTGCCCTGGGGCCCCACCTCAACATGCTTCCCCCATAAGTTTCTCCTTATTCAAAGACTCAGGAATTGTGTAAGAAGTTGTCAGATAGTGAAATCATTATATAGCCCAACATTGTCTTTGTTTTTCATCTCTGCCCTTTCTTCATCACACATTCTCAGCATTCCTTCACCTCCCAAGTGCCCAAGACCTGCTTTCTGACCCAACATCCCTGCTTCACAGAAAAAAAAAAAAAATCAGACTTAATAAAATGAATTCCTACTAGGTATTTATATTTTAATGTGTTCCTTCATACATGAATTTAAAGAAGAACAACACTAATGGTGAAATTACGGCATTTGCTATGGGCTGTTGATTATTTGGAAGGGTTTTCTTGGAGCCTCTCAAATACTGCTATGTGGGTGACCAACATCCTCCTCTCTGAAGCTCTTACCATGAATGTAGGTAAAAAAAAAAAAAAAAAAAAAAAAAAAACTGCTTAAGAGCTCCATATGTAGCTCAACAATAAAATTACCCAAGTGAAGAAAGCAGAATCCCTTCCTCTCTTTTGGCTACGGGAGCAAATAAGTTACTATGGAATTGTTTTAGAGGAAAATAAACATAATGTCCCAGAAGCTAACAAAATGTTCAACTAAATATAGAAACTAATTACATAATGACTCAGGTAACTCAGCTCTTAAACCTAAAGTGATTCCTATCCTATATAATAAAAGAGTAATATGCAAATTGACCATACCTCTGCTACACCGACAAGCCACGCCCACCAGCCACGCCCACCAGCCAATCAGGAGCGAGTATGCGAATTAACCCAACCAAGATGGCAGTTAATTTGCATATCCAGGAGTAGAGCAAAGACTGAAGACAGCGTAGAAGGAAGCCAAGCGTTGCAGAAGGGAGCAAAGCTACGGAGAAGCAAGCAAGTGGGGCTGTGGAGAAGGGGGGGAAGCAGGCAGGGCGGGGGAGAAGGAAGGGAAGCAGGTGGGGCAGGGGAGAAGGGAGGGAAGCAGACCGCCTCAGGAAACCCTATTGCAGGAATCTTCCTGCAATGGGCCTATAGTCCTATCTAATAAAAGAGTAATATGCAAATTAACTATCTCTCTGCTACACCCCACAAGCCATGCCCACCAGCCACGCCCACCAGCCAATAAGGAGGAAATATGCAAATAAAGCCAACCAAGATGGCTCCAGCCACAGAGAGCAGGAGGGAGGCTTGGGTTTTCCCGGCGATGGAAGAAGCCAAGCTTTACACACACTCTGGCCGGCCCAGGCCTCCGCTTAAGGCTACAAAGTTTCAATTATAGAAGATAAATTAATCCCAACATAAATGGCGGCAGCCACAGAGCTGGAGAGAGCAGGAGGCTAGGGTTGCCCCCGGCGATGGAGGAAGCCAAGTTTCCACAACCCTTGCCTGCTTTGGCCTCCACTTAAGGCTACAAAGTTTCAATTATAGAAGATAAATAAATCCCAATAGAAATGGCTGCCGCTATGGAGCGAGCAGAAGGCTTGGCTCCGCTCCAGGCTACAAAGTTTCAATTGTAGAAGATAAATAAATCCCAGATCCCAGGGGCTCTGCTTGGGTCGCCAGGGGGCATGGCCGGCCTGCAAACCACCATAGGCCCCTCGCCTAGGCTGCCCCACACCCCAAGGGAACCCCTACCCTGATCCAGGACACCCTTCAGGGCAAACCAGCTGGCCCCCACCCATGCACCAGGCCTCTATCCTATCTAATCCTATCTAATAAAAGAGTAATATGCAGATTGACCATCACTCCAACTCACAAGATGGCTGACCCCATGTGGTGAAAGATCCTGCCCCTATGTGGACACAAGATGGCCATCACAAGATGGCCAGCAGGGGAGGGCAGTTGGGAGGGACCAGGACTGCAAGGGAGGGCAGTTGGGGGTGATCAAGCCTGCAGGGGAAGGCAGTTAGGGGTGATCAGGCCGGCAGATGAGGGAAGTTGGGGGCAAACAGGCTGGCAGGGGAGCAGTTAGACATCAATCAGGCTGGCAGGGAAGTGGTTAGGGGGTGATCAGGCTGGCAGGCAGAAGCGGTTAGGGGCAATCAGGAAGGCAGGCAGGAGAGCAGTTGGGAGCCAGCAGTCCTGGATTGTGAGAGGGATGTCCGACTGCCCGTCGGACATCCCTCGAGGGGTCCCAGATTGGAGAGAGTGCAGGCTGGGCTAAGGGACACCCCCCACCCCAGTGCATGAATTTCGTGCACCAGGCCTCTAATATATATATATATATATATATATATATATATATATATATATATGCCTAAGCAACCATTATGACCGGCCGGTAGCTATGATGCACACTGACCACCAGGGTGCAGGCGTTCAACACAGGAACTTCCCTCTGGTGGTCAGTACGCTCACACAGTCAACCTCCTGTGGTCCCTCCCCCAGAGTGGGCATGACAGCCCCGACCGGCCCGATCACTGGCCAGGCTGAGGGACCCCACCCATACACGAATTCATGCACTGGGCCTCTAGTAATTTGAATAACAGATGATAAATTACTTGAAAGTCAAAATCAAGTATCTGTTAACTGATCCAATAAATGTTTAATGCTTCACGTCACTTCATCTTGTGAACACAACAAGGGAATACTTAGTAGACAGTGATTTGGGACAATTGTTGAAAATTCCCTCCAGGGTGGTCATGCTATATAAACACTGCTAGTACTTTTAGAGAACATTTAATGTTCTCTAGGTTTTAATTCTTCTGGCAATTCCCTGGGGGCCATACATAACAAAAGGGAACAAGAAGACAAATAGAGACAAAGAGATTTCCTTAAAGCTAGAAGAAATAGCAACAAATAAAATTCAAAATTATATTAATAGAATAAAATACTAATCTTAGTTATAAGGTCAACCTTTAAAAGGATAAAGATTGAGTCTCGCTAATAAATTCAGTAAGTACATTAGTATATTGCTTTTATAAAAAGCCCTGGTAATTTTAGTTAATTCCAGATGAAGGATGTGATCTAAGTGGTGCATGGATAGAATTCATGGGGGGGGGGGGGGGTCCATGAACTTGAAGGTGGAAAAAAATAAATTGTTATTTTCAATAACCTCTGACTGAAATTTAGCATTTCTTTCATTATGAATGTAGACAAAATACCACAGTAATATTAGAAATATCAGTAACTTTGTCAACAATAGTGGTCATAGTTATTTTCCTATCACATGGCAATTGTATATATCTCAAATGGTATTTATGCTTTACTACTTCAAATTAAGATAACTATTGGACCCATTATAAAATATTGGTAATAATACATAATAAATAGATATATAATACACATGAATAAGAATAAACCACAGATTTCTTTTCAATACTTTGATGACTGCATTTTAATATAATTTTTTGGTTTGTGATTCTGTGCCTTTAATTTTATGCACTGAAAACATTATTCTGAGATGGACATTTTAACCACTGACATAGGGGTCTGTGGTACAAAAATAGTTAGGAATCCCTTCTATAAAACTTAGATCTATTGCTTTAAAAAGTAGGCTACATTTATTGAAATAGGTGGCACAGATGTCTTTCATGGACAATATGCTGGTTAGCTCACACATACATAGATCATGCTTGGATCTACATTTCAATATTGAGATATTGGCAACTGAAATGCATTCCAGAGGTGAATAGAAGCCATGACCAGAAAAACAGAAGTCTAGAAATAATATCATGAGGAACATAATTCCTCTAGAAGCAAATACTAGCTTGTGCAAGACACCAGAGAGAAACCATGATGTGGAGAAAAAAATATATATATGCTTTGATTTAGATAAAACTACCTGCATTTCCCACCTCTACCACTTATCTTAGGTGGTTCTTCAACATTCTGATTGTCCCTTTTGGTGTCTCTATCTCAAACATAATGAACACAGTACAGAGTTGTGGTGAGGACTAGAAAAAAATATTTTAAAGACTCAAACAGTACATGGCATGTAATAGACCCCCAAAGGTTGCATCATGGTTGGCATGATCTTGGCAAGGGAACCAAAATACTCAAGTGTCTTCTACCCCAATAGGGGTTGAGGGGTACTTTGAATGGGCTCTTCTACCCTCAGGAATATTATATGGAAGCCGAATAGCTCAATTTTTATCTTACTCCAGGGGAAAGGGACCAGGAAAATGGTGCAAGACAAATTTTAGGCCTCTGTCATGAAGAATTGCCCTGCAGTAAAAACTGTCCAACAATGGCCTTGACTGCTTCCTAAAATAATGGGAATCTTGCTTGCTCAGGTGCTCATGCAGAGACTGGATTCCCAAGCACTCTTGATGTGGAAGGTGAAGCACTTGCCGAGAGAGAGTGGGCCGCCCACCAGGACTCAGATGTTTCCTCCAACTGTACGGCTCAGAGTCTCTGCAGCCTCATGAACAAGGATTACACACAAATAATGAATCAGGCTGTCAGATTCAACAAATGTTGTTCCTCTGCTTCTGAGGACCACAGTCATCATTTAAATAAACAGATCATTAATTTGAGAACAGAATTCCCAGCCTCTGGTGAAACAAATACAATATTGGACAAGGAACATTTATATTTCGAAGAGATACAATGAACAGTCATAGCTACAGGATTCCAAAATGAACTAAAGTTCAATTTTGTGGTAATTAATGACCACATAAAATGGCTGAAGTGATAATAAAAAAGTACATGAATAAACTATAATCAAGGGAATGCTTAAACAGACTACTGTTTTCTCTGGGGAATTATGGCCCTAAAGTCAGTCCAAACATCACCAACAAGGCCCTTTAATGAGAAAGTCCACCTCCAAAAACAGCTGACTAGTAGGTTGAGTATTTCTACTTTGAATACCAGCAAAGGAATCACACATTTTCTTGCCAGATGTACTTCCCAGATGGAAGGACACTCAATGTTTTAGCAAGTATGGATAGGCAGAGAGAAACAGGAACACTAGAAAGCAATAAATGAGTTAATCAGTTGTTTCAATAACTACTAAAATACCCAAGAGGTATTTATCATGTATGATATAGTTAACAGAAAGAACATTCTTTTTCCTTTCCTTCTCTCCTTTTCCCTTAGCAAGTCACTCCCTTCTTCTTTCTCTCTATTTCCTCTCCCCAAAGGGGCCCCTTGAATTGCTTACAAATGTTGAGGCTTACTCATGTTTCCACACTTTAAAATGTCCTCCTTCTCCAAATCTATCTCCATTCCCCCCTAAAAAATCTATTCTTCAAAAATAGAAATAACCTTTTCACAGAAAAGTACATCCTGATAGAATCACAGCTGGTGAAGTCACTCGCATTTCCAAATAAGTTAACCACAATAAAAAAAGAACCATAAGCAAAATATCATGCTGTTTAGAACTATAACTAGGGCACATCTACATTTATAATTATTTGGTATTTATCCAAATATTTTTAAAAAATACAGGAAACTGCAGTACGTATATCAGCATAATTTTCCACATAAAGTTTTTATACATGAAATTCTGACCTAATACACAGTCCATGTAATATTTCACTTATGTCCTCTTTACACAGGCAATAATTATTTAAATCCTTCCCATAATGATACCTGAATGTATATTAAGTTGTAACTCAGAAATCTGAATACTACATATGATTAAATGTTGTGATATCACTGCAAAAGTTCTAAGAGGAAAGGTCACTCTCAACAAACACTCTTGTGATGCCCCATTAGTGGCTAAAAGTTCCCCAGAGGGGGATTTCCCTGAAGTGCAGGTCCAGGAAAGTGACCTTTGCACAACGCCACAGAGAAGCCTCCTCTGAAGAGCGATATGATAGCAGTCAAGTTCCAAGTGGTTGTATAAACTCAATCCCAAATTACTAAGGCACAGAAAACTGTGTGGTGATAGCCAGAGGAAAAGGGGGGTAGGTGGAGGTGGGTAGCAAAGCAGCGGGAGGGGAGATGGAAAGAGACTTTGCTTGAGGCGATGGGTGGTACATGATGCAGTGTGCAGATGATGTTTTCTTGAGTTGTACACTTGAAATCTCTATGATTTTGTGAACCAATGAAACTCCAATAAATTCAATAAATAATAAAAATGCAATTTAATGGTGATGAATGTTATAATCCAAAAAAAATAAACCATTTATTATAATATAAAAAGTTACAGTGAGAAATGTAACTGCTAATAAGATCAGCTCATTCTGTCTCTGTAAAAGTTTATGGGGATTTAGCCAAAGATTCCTTGGTGAGCAGTGGAAACAGAAAGAGGAAAAGACAGGGTTTTAAAGAGGAAGAAAATATTTAATGGTAGAACCTGAGGAGTCTGTGTCAAGGTAGGGTCTATCATTTAGTCTGGACAGGCCAATTTCTCACACCTGTGCTAGAACGGACACTGGCTCTAGTAATGGCCTATGTCTATTTCCTTGTAACAAACCAATATTCTGATTATTACATTTTCCTTTAAATACATCAACACCTTCAAAATAGTCAAATATTGATCTGAATACAATTTATATTTTAAGTGATTTTGTATTTCTCTGCTTTGATCTATGCATTTGTTGATATTAGTGTTTTATTCTAAGGTGAGGGGGTGGGGGGGATTTCTCTTTGAAATAAAAAAATAAAAATATATACCTATTGGTAATATGATATGTAGACAAGAAAAATTTTATATAAGCACATTAAAGGTGATGCATTTAGAAGCAGCAGTCCATGGAGATTGAGACTAACTCCTGGTCCCACCATATGGCACTGTGTGAGCATTGGTCAAATTATTTAATCTCTCAGATCTTCAGTTTGATCGTCTACAAAGTGAGAATAACATCTGCCTCCCAGGTTGTGTCATGAAGACATAATTGATGTAGTGATGTGTAAAGAGTCTGATGCACTAAGAGGCTGTGGCACATTCCTCACTTGAATTCTTTTCCCCTCTTACCCACTCCCCCCTCCAAAAAAGGCAACCTTTGCATCATTCCCCATTGTATTTCTGGCAAGTTCAGTGAACTTATGTGGGACTCATATATGTCCCCCTCAATTACTTGCCTCCCTCCTACTTCTCCAATCACCTGTGGGAATATTTCTCTTGATGAGAATCAGTAAAGTCATCCTCAGGGTCAACATCTCCTCCTAGATGCATTATCCCCTCAGAGCATTGTTTTCTCATTCTGTCCTATGTCAATTTGCACTTGATGACACATTGTTCAGTTTCCTTACTTCCTATGTGCCTTGTTGTCCTAATATTTCAACCTATTGAGAGTAAAGATTTTGCTTTCCAGTTGTTTTAATCTGGTGTCCTCAGTCACCTAGACCCTCACCTCCAGCTCTAGCTAACGCTGCAGTGGCATTAATTTAATGTTGACTGCCTGGCTAATAAAAAATTATTTGAACAGGACAGGAGGAGGAAGTCTAGAGAAGCTGTTAGATATATCAAAGCAGCAGAAGAAAGGGGAATTGCAGAAGGTGAGGAAATTACTTGCTCTTCTTCTCAAAAAGGCAACTGATTTATTTATTCAACCTCACAAGAAATACAGGTACCTTCCCTGTGGCTACTTTCTACAAATAGTGGGAGCAAAGGAAAGTCAGAAATGCAAATATCAAAGCGGAGATAACAGAAACACTTGGGGAAAAGCCAGAATAAATCAATAGGTACTTAGAATTACAAAGAAATTAAAGAATGTAAATGCAAACATTTTTATCAAGGGTATTTAATGTCATCATCTTAAAGCAATCTCTGTAAAAAGCTATATTTTCAATAACTAGATGTATATATACCATGGCACATAAAATTGAATATATATAGGTTGGAAATATTAATAACTAAACCTTCCCACAACTTGTAAGTAAATTCTCTGTTAACAGAAGTAAAAATGAGTATTTCATAATGGATAAAGTACAAAGTTCTGCATTAATTAAAATGAGATTAAAAGAGAAAAAAATAAGGAACTTAATTGCTTTGGTTTTCTGTCCCATAAAAATCCTTGGGCCTGGTGGTGGGCTCAGTGACTCAGCATCGACCCAGGAGCCAAGAGGTCATCAGTTTGACCTCTCAGGGCAAATGCCTAGTTTGTAGGCTTGATCCCCAATAGGGGGTGTGCAGGAGGCAGCCAATCAATGGTGTTTCTCTCCTTTAAAAAAAAAAAAATCACTGAAGAACTTTTCCCTCCTTTTATTTTCCAAAGAAGAGACATTAATTCAACGAATGTGCTTCTATTGGGATGAAAAACTGCATATTTGTTCTGAGAATTACACCCAGATATCAGAGTTTAAATTGTGGACAGATTTGGAGGGAAATTAGTAAATAGGTTTCAAATTAGGGCAAAGTCAAATCATAATAGACGAATGTGAAAACAAATCCCATGTGGTTGTGTGGTAATCAGATTTTTACTAAAAACATATTTGGGAAAATAGTTTCAAGATTTAAATCTTTTCATTTAAATGTAACCCACTAAGACTTAATAATCCTAAGTAAATATGCTAACTTTAATATTGCACAACCAGTATAAGATTTTGATTAACATGCCCTAATGAATGGGAAAGAAATTTTCCTTTAAAAATATTTCAGAATGATTACAAAAGTACCTAATTCAAAGTTACACATTAAAATTATTTTTAGCCCGGCTGGTGTGGCTCAGTGGTTGAGCATCAACCTATGAACTAGGAGGTTACAGTTTGATGCCTGTTCAAGGCATATGCCCAGGTTGTGGGCTCATCTCTAGTGCGTAGTGTGCAGAAGGCAGCTGATCAATGATTCTCTCTCATTATTGATGTTTCTATCTCTCCCTCTCCCTTCCTCTCTGAAATCAATAAAAATATATTATTTTAAATTATTTTTAAATGTTTTCTTATGGTAAGGAAAAATACATTTCCTATTTTATAATACTTCCTAAAAATCATCCTGGCAAACATTTCTTATTAACATCAAAGTGGATTTATGTTGATGTTTTGAAATTTTTAAAGGACTTCATGACACTCTGAGATCATTCTTGACACTTGGGAGTCACAAAGCATAGACAGTAAATCACCTATCTGAAAGAAGATTACAATCCTCTTCAGTTAAGAGAAATTTAACATAAAATGACTAAAGAAAATTCTGCTGCAGGAGAAACTCTAAAACACATGTAACATATTTGACAAGTAAAGCAGAGAAAGTCCTTGAACTTGGGAAATGCTTCTCACTAAGTGTTCATAGCTCTTAGAAAAATGAGTTTGTTTCAGTCAAACTTAAAGAAGGACAGATGGATAGGAAAGAATGGCAGCAAGCTATGAGAGTTTTGGAATGAGGTTTATAGGAGGAAAGTATTTAGAGAGAGAGATCTTTGACTTGGGGTTACTCAAAGATTAAGGGTTTGCATACACTTGCAATAAATGAGGAAAATATGGTCAGAAATTATTGGAAAAAAACAATCAATGCCAAAGAAAGTGTGTGTGTGGGTGGGTGCATGTATGTATGTGTGTGTGCACACAAGCACTCTCTGATATGTTTGAATGACTGGAGTCATCCTGATGAATCTATTGAATTATAATCTACTAGAGGCCTGGCGCACGAAATTCGTACGCAGGTACGGTCCCTAGGCCTGGCCTGGGATCGGCCATCTTCCCCAGTTGCCTGCAGCCTGCCCCGTCCACCCCCCACCCCTGGTTCCTGACAGCCAGGGGAAGGGACTGAGAGGTGTTCAGTGCGTCTCATAGTGACTGGTCCAGTGGTCCTTCTGGTCGTTTTGCTGTTATGGTCAATTTGCATATTACCCTTTTATTATATAGGATTCTTCTGAGAACTAGACTAGATACAAGATTTAAAATGTGGATGAACTACTTGAGGTCATTCAAGGGGATAAAAGACCATAGATTCATGTATCCATTTGGGATATGAATAAAAAAATAAAGTTAAGAGAAACTAAACAATGAAGAAATAAAAAATGGTAGAAAATTCTTTTTCTTTTTTTTTTAAATATATTTTATTGATTTTTTTTTACAGAGAGGAAGAGAGAGGGATAGAGAGTTAGAAACATCGATGAGAGAGAAACATCGATCAGCTGCCTCCTGCACAACCTCCACTGGGGACGTGCCCGCAACCAAGGTACATGCCCTCGACCGGAATCAAACCTGGGACCCTTTAGTCCATAGGCCGATGCTCTATCCACTGATCCAAACCAGTTTGGACAGAAAATTCTTTTATTAATAGTCAAATACTTTGTGGATAGCAGGGTAATTTTATTTTGGGTATTAAATAATTTCCAAAATCTTCAATTTTGAATAAAGGGGCGGGGGGTGGGGGAGAGGGAATGGGAAGAAACTAAAATAGAGATGGAAACAAAGAGAAGCAAAAGCTAATGGAGAAAGATTGTTGATTATTTCATATTTTTTCTTGCAATCTCATTTTAAAGCTAGTCTGTGATAACAGTGCCATTGATTTGTCACAGGTTAAATTTATTAAAAAGTTTTATAAAAGATTTGTACTTGGAGATAACTAGCATCTATTGAGAGTCTTTTTACTGCCAAGTTCCTGCCAACCTCTTTACATAATTTATCACATTAAAACCCTCAATAGTCTTAGAATGTAGGTAGTATTATTTTTAATTTTTTTAAAAAATAGGGACAAAGTAGTATTGTAAAGTGCCCTAGGTCATACAAGTAGCAAGTGGAAAGCCTGGGATTTAAATGTGGGTCATTTAGCATTTCAAACAAAGATTACTGAAGATAATGTTGGCAGCACTGTCATTACATCATCACTGCATCAATACATTATTAAGTGCAGTAACTCTTTGCATTAAAGAAATATTTCCTAGGAAATTTTTTTTTTACTTCTCACCATTCTCCAAGCTGCCTAGGACTTTACTACTTGTATGTTCCCCAGTCCCTTCAAATTAACTTATTTAGAACTGAATGCATCTTGTTTTAGACATAACTCACCTGAGTTATGAGGGTATCAGCTGAAAATCTATTTCCATGTTCCTTTTATATTGTTTCTCACCAAATCTGTCCCCATATTAGGCCAACCCTTAAACCAACTGTCTCCATTCGGCATGCCCTGGCCCACACTCCAGGAAGAATTCATGTGTTCAAAATATTGGTCCTATCAGGCCCTCAAGCTGGCAATCATGCCTCAAACAAGAGTAGCCCCTCACAGTGGGCTGTAATTTTTACAGATGAAATAAAATCTTAAAAATTTGGAAAGCACTGTTCTAACCCATACAATGCATCAGATTAGTTTGTTTCAAATATTACTTTCACACTTTTTTTTTTTGCATAAGAACACATGTATTTCAGTTTAAAAGACCTAATAGTATAGTAGTCATTTTCAAACTTCCTTAGTGGTAGAAGCTGTTTTTTAATATGCTCAGGATAACCAACTTTAGCAACATGAGGTGGAAATAGAAAACCATTTAAAAACATTTTCAAGTGATTTCTCAAACTACCACCTCCTTATTTGTAGAAAATCCAGTATCTCTCCCAAACTATATTTTTTCTGTGAATGCTGGATCTTACTCAGCCCAAATTGGCTTTGCCATTTTCCCCACATCTTTAGTGCAGAGAGAAATGAATCATTACACTGATATTGCTGATGCTTTTTGCTACTACAGTGAGCTGATATCAAAGACTGGCTTTGCACAATATAATAAACCTGTGATTGCCACAGTGATTACAAGTCCTGGATGGGCCATAGTAGTGAGTTCTATCAGGACATCAAAGGTATCCCGGAATCTAGGTTCACAATCACATGTTCAGCCATTGTTACCCAAAATACCATACCATGCCAACTGGCTGGTTACTAAGATCCAGCCGCCTTTGACTTTATGTAGCTCCCCCAAAACTAGCAACCAATCTCCCCTTCTCTTTGGGTAGGAACTCTTTTTGGAGAACCTTAGTATACTTTTCCGCCTCCAGACCTTAGGAGGTGCCATTGTGGCCCACCCAGAAACGTTTCTGGATTTTGTATGTGTGTGTTCAGTTCCATGCTACAGTACCCATAGATAAAGATCATGTCTGCACAAATATCGACATTTACTCTCAACCCCTTTGAAACAACTTAGGAAAAATTCAGCATCCTGCATGGATTTTTGCCAGTGGGTTGGATCCCATCTTCTGGTAGAGAAACCTTAAAGGAGAGTAATTCAATGTGGTGTATACTTGTGGTTTTGTTTTGCCAGCCCCAGTAGGTTCCAAATTACAGAACTCTAAATCAAACTTAGATTGCTGGCTGAAGGCAGAAAGTACTTCCCTTCATCCCTTCCTTGTCAGCTTTGTGATGGATTGGTTCTAGCCCAAGGCTATCGTTCTTGGTGAAAACCCTAAGAGCCATTCCTCCAATGACTCTACCTTATGATAGCATCTGGTCTCCAAGATGTAGCAGGAATCAACTTGACTAAATGTTTGCAATTCTTTATCATAGGCATCAATTTTGCAATATTCAATATCTGAGTACTTAATATCTTCCTCCCACTTATTTCATTTGGTCAATGACATTTTGGGTTCTGTTAAACAAGACCCAATTCCTGGTGCTACGTTCATTATGAAATGGTTCGGCTGTATGTAACAGATATTCCACACACAAAAAAATGGTAGTTTATATCTCTTGCATATTAAATAAATTTAAAAGGAGATTATCCACTGCAGTAACGACAGCTTTATGAATCAATGAAGTACCCAGCCTCTTGTTCCTAGCTCTCATTTTGCCATTTCTGGTGCATGGCTTACATTCTCAAGCCCATCATGCACTGACTGAAGATGGCTGCTAGAGCTGCAGGCACAATACCCCATTCTGAGCAGCAAGAGAAAGAAAGGGAGAAACGGGTACACTCTCTGTAATTAAACTTTTCAGAAATGTTATATACAACACTCCTAATTACTTTTCATTGTGTACAACCTAGTCATGTGGTCATAAACGATGCAAAGGAGGTTGAGAAATGTCATCTTTTTAGCTGGGTGGCTTGTGCCTACCAAAAAAGTCAGAATTTTTATCAAGGAGAAAAAAGTCAATGTTATGAGATGTGTCTCATATATTCTTTCTCACAGATGTCTTAGGAATTTCTAATAGAAGATTAATCTAATCTTATTTGCCTACATTTGCCATCAACTATGTTTAGTTATCAAAGCATTAACAACTTGTTTGTCTTATGTTTTACAGTTATACACACTAGAGAAAAATCTGCAAATTCAAATCCTCTTTTGAAATTAAACTGTTCTATATATACTAAAGGCCCGGTGGACGAAATTCGTGCATGGGGGGGAGGGGTGTCCCTCAGCCCAGCCTTCACCCTCTCCAATCTGGGACCCCTCGAGGGATGTCCGACTGCCGTTTAGACCCAATACTATCGGGATCGGGCCTAAACAGGCAGTTGGACATCCCTCTCACAATCCAGGACTGCTGGCTCCCAAATGCTCGCCTGCCTGCTTTCCTGATTGCCACTAACTGCTTCTGCCTGCCAGCCTGATCACCCCCTAACCACTCCCCTGCCAGCCTGATTGATGCCTAACTGCTGCCCTGCCAGCCTGTTTGCCCCTAACTGTCCTCCCCTGCAGGCTTGATCGCCCCCAACTGCCCTCCCTTGCAGGCCTGGTCCCTCCCAACTGCCCTCCCTTGCAGGCCTGGTCCCTCCCAACTGCCCTCCCCTGCTGGCCATCTTGTGGTGGCCATCTTGTGTCCACATGGGGGCAGCCATCTTTGACCACATGGGGGCAGCAGCAATCTTGTGTGTTGGAGTGACAGTCAATTTGCATATTACTCTTTTATTAGATAGGATTAGATAGGATAGAGGTCTGGTGCACGGGTTGGGGCCAGCTGGTTTGCCTTGAAGGGTGTCCTGGATCAGGGTGGGGGTTCCCTTGGGGCATGGGGTGGCCTGGGCGAGGGACCTGTGGTGGTTTGCAGGCTGGCCACGCTCCCCGGCGACCCATACAGAGGCCCTGGTATCTGGGGTTTATTTATCTTCTATAATTGAAACTTCGTTGCCTTGAGCAGAGCCAAGCCTCTTGCTCGCTCCGTAGTGGCAGCCATTTTTGTTAGGATTTATTTATCTTCTGTAATTGAAACTTTGTAGCCTTAAGCGGAGGCCAAGGCAGGCCAGGGCAGGCGGAAAGCTTGGCTTCCTCCATTGCTGAGGAAACCCAAACCTCCTGCTCTCTCTGTGGCTGCAGCCACCTTGGTTGGGTTAATTTGCATACTCACTCCTGATTGGCTGGTGGGCATGGCTTTTTGTTGTAGCAGAGGTATGGTAAATTTGCATATTACTCTTTTATTAGATAGGATGTATATATATATATTTACAGACGTGTGTGTGTGTGTGTGTGTGTGTGTGTGTGTATGTGTATATATATATATTTGACATTAAGAACCCATCTGAGAAAAAGAGCCCTTACTATGATAAGAAATCTAATACCACAGGGAATTTGTTTGTCATAATTTGTTGCACAGAGTAATATTTTCTTATTTAGACAGATTTACCATATGTTGCACTAATAGCAAAAGTAAATTATTCCAAAAAAAAACAAAACTTTATTACTGAGATGAATCTTTGGCCAAAATTTAAATGGAATCAAATTTGTAAGTTTGTAAAAAAATAAATAAATAAAAGAGTCTCCCCATACCTATAAACTTTGAATTCAGTTGCACTAGACATAACAACATATTCCAAGAAAGACAGTTTGTTTTGCTGTTTATAACCTGAAAAGTACTGGATATCTCCCAGGAAATTCCAGTCTTAGGAGGATTCCAACAAACATGCAGAGCCGAGTGGTTCAGATTGAAGCACAGATTAGAATCAGAGTGTGGACAGTATTCCAAGTCCCACATGTCTGATTTCTGAGACTCAGCCTTTATTCATGCAGGCTCCTACAGTGAGACTTTTATGACTAAAGTATGGGAAGGCAATCGAGCCAATGTGTCCATACATAACCTTCATTACTGGCATATTGAAAATTAAAATCTACCACTTTCTCATAGTCCATTATTTACTTACAACTAGATGGTAGTTACATATAGCTTTTACTTTTTAATTTTATGCTGACCCATCCTGTACAAAGATGGTGTAAAAAATGCTTGAAATCTTTACTGACACAATGTTATAAAATTACATATATTCACTTACTTCCATAAAATATGTTGTTATATATGTTTAAAATAGGCTTTTGGTAATCAATCATGTGTTAGCAATAATTTTGTTATAACATACAATAAATGCATTTATTTCAGAAAGGTATTTATAGCTCCAAAGAGCAGGTAATATACATTGAGTCATAAATTAGGGGTTTATTTCTGTAATATAAAGTTCCATGTTCATACAAAGCAGCCCTTCCTCCTTTTTACTCTATGCTCATAGTCCTCTTAGGTTCTTTCTCTAGTAAAATATCCTGCACATGGAAGGTATTCAAAAAATAAGGTTAAGTAATAGGTAGGTCAGTGGTAATATTAGAATTACCTTTTTACAAAGAGATGCATTAAGGAGCAATGTAGGTCAGTGCTGCAGAGCCTGAGTAACTGGTTCTGATACTGGGAAACGGTTCATTTTCACTAGTTCTAAAGATCACTTATTACCAACACATGCAATTTTAGCTTACTGGGGTCAATATCACACATAAAGATGACAAAGTGATTCAGTCAGTGTTGCTGCACTTCAATCCCTGAGTAGAGAAAAGATTAGCAAACCTCTATGTACCCAGTCATTAGAAAAACTGTTAACAAGTAAAAAGTTAGCTAGTTTTGCTTTAATGTTATCCATTGATTTGGGGCAGGGTCGGGGGCTTATGTATTGATTTCATTTGATAATTCATATACATGATCCTAGAGGATCTGGGACAGCATTGAGAAAAATGAGCAAGACCATTGATAACTATTTCATTAATTCTCAAGTACATAATATTTTTAGACTTTTCAACATTCTTTCTTAACCCAGAAAGATGTTTTCCTGGTCTTCAGTATGTGATAGGTATATTTCCAATTTCACCATTCCACTAACAGAAAGGAAATGGATAGAGGGGAAAAAATGGACGAAAAGAATCATAGATATATATGTTTACTAAATACTGATAGACACATATATACATATTACATTTTTATCTTATCTAATAAAGAGGGAATATTAAATTGACTGTTGTTCGGTCACAAAGATGGTGGTGCCCAGTCCCCTCAGCCCCGCCAGGGGGGAAGCAGATGCATGGTGCAGCCAGACCCGCCCTCAGCTCTCCCAGCTGCCCAGGGCTGGCCTGAGGCACAGGCAAGCCTCAAGCCTCGGACGGCAGCTGCCCAGCCGACGCCCAAGAGACAGGCAAGGTAACCAGGGCTGGCCGAGGCTTGCACTGCCGGCAGTGGCAGCAGCAGAGGTGTGATGGGGGCATTACCTTCCCCTGATTGCCAGGTTGCCTCCTGCCCCTAAGGGCTCCTGGACTGTAAGAGGGGGCAGGCCAGGCTGAGGGACCCCCCTACAGTGCATGAATTTTCATGCACTGGGCCTCTAGTTATTTCATATAAAATATAAATAATTAGCCTGACTATAGAAATCAGGGGAGCTGGATTTTCATCCTAGCTCTCTTTTCTCAGACATTGCACAAGGGGTCCCAGATTGGAGAGGGTGCAGGTCAGGCTGTGGGACACCCCCTCCCCCATGCATGTATTTCCTGCACCGGGCCTCTAGTATGTATATACAGATATGTATTCCCTCTTTACTGATTTCAGAGAGGAAGGGAGAGGGAGAGATCGATAGAAACATCAATGATGAGAGAGAATCATTGATTGGCTGCCTCCTTCATGTCCCCTACTGGGGATTGAGCCCACAACCTGGGCCTGTGCCCCTGACTGGAATTGAACCTGGGACCCTTCAGCCCTTAGCCTGAGACTCTATCCACTGAAGCAAACCAGCTAGGGATCTCTGGGTGTCCTTGAATAAGACAGTTCCTTTGATGAGCAGTAACTTTCTTGTCTGTAAAATGGGAATGATGGTGCTCACATTTCCTCTTTCATGGCAATGTTGTAATAATCACACAAAATGATTCATATCAAACTAGAGGTCCAGTGCATGAAATTCGTGCATGGGAAGGGGGTCCCTCAGCCTGGCCTGCTCCTTCATCAATCTGGCTCCCCTTAGGGGATGTCCGACTGCCTTTCACAATCCGGAACCACTGGCTCCTAACCGCTCGCTTGCCTGCCTGTCTGATCGCCCCTAACCCCTCTGCCTGCCTGCCTGATCGGCCCCAACCACTTCTGCCTGCCTGATCGCCCCAAACTGCTCCCCTACCGACCTGATCTTCCCTAACTGCTCTTCTGCTGGCCTGATCACCCCTAATCGCCTCTGCCTCCCCCCACACCTGGGACCCAGGATTCCCTCCTCTGGCAGGTCGCAGGCACCGAGGACCCAAGCTTCCTTCCCTCTGGCCAGCTGTAGGCACCCACGACATGGGCTGGCTTCACCCAGGCCGGCCATAGCTGCAGGGGACTGCGGGTGGATGGCTTTGCCTGGGCCGCACCCACAGGCACCCAGGTCCGCGGGCAGGCGGCTTGTCCCTCTCCCGGGCCACAGCCCCAGGTGCTGTTGCCCAGGACCTCAGGGCAGCCTGCTTGTCCCTCTTCCAGGCCGCAAGCATAGGTGCTGGCACCTGGGACCACGGGACGGGCAGATTGTCCCTCTCCCTGGCCGCAGGCGCAACTGCTGGTGCATAGTACCACAGGGCGGGTGGCTTGTCCCTCTCCTGGGCCACAGCCTGGCTGGTCCCCATTCCTCTCTCCCCATTGTTGAGTGTCTGAGCAGTTAAGGTGTGACAGCTTGAGGGTGTGATGACCATTTGCATATTAGCTCTTTATTATAGAGGATACTTTTTTTTCTTTATTGTTTAAGGTATTACATATGTGGTCTTATCCCCCCATTGCCCCCTCCCCCCACACTCATACCCTCAACCCCCCTAGTGTCTGTGTCCATTGGTTATGCTTATATGCATGTATACAATTCCTTTGGTTGATCTCTCCCCCTTTCCCACACCCTCCCCTGCCTTCCCTCTGAGGTTTGATGGTCTGTCTGATCATTGCTTCTCTGGCTCTGGATCTGTTTTTATTCATCAGTTTATGTTGTTCATTATATTCCACAAATGAGTGAGATCATGTGATATTTATCTTTCTCTGACTGGCTTATTTTGCTTAGCATAATGCTCTCCAGTTCAATCCATACTGTTACAAATGGTAGGAGTTCCTTCCTTTTTACAGCAGCATAGTATTCAATTGGGTAGATGTACCACAATTTTCTAATCCACTCATCTGCTGATGGGCACTTAAGCTGTTTCCAAATCTTAGCTATGGTAAATTATGCTGCTATGAACATAGGGGTGCATATATCCTTTCTGTAAATGACTGGAATATATTCTAGTTTCTTGGAATATATTCCTAGAAGTGGGATCAATGGGTCAAATGGGAGTTCCATTTTTAGTTGTTTTGAGAAAACTCCATACTGTTCTCCACAGTGGCTGCACCAGTCTGCATTCCCACCAGCAGTGCACGAGGGTTCCTTTTTCTCCACATCCTCACCAGCACTTGTCGTTCGTTGATTTGTTCATGATAGCCATTCTGGCAGGTCTGAGATGGTACCACATTGTCGTTTTGATTTACAACTCTTGGATGATTAGTGACTTTGAGCATGTTTTCATATGTCTCTTGGCCTTCCTTATGTCCTCTTTCGAACAGTATCTATTGTTTTCAAAACTGCCTGGTACTGGCACAAGAAAAGACATATAGGCCAATGGAATAGAATAGAGAACCCAGAAATTGACCCAAATCACTATCCTTAATTAATATTTGACAAAGGAAGCAAGAACATACAATGGATTCAAGACAATCTCCACTAAATAGTGTTGGGAAAAATGGAAAAAAATGAAGTTAGACCACCAACTTACCAGGTGTACCGGTTAGTAATACAGATTTTGTAATCAAAGAATACACAACAATTTCAAGAGAAACATCAAAAGTGCTTTATTCAAAGTAATGTCCATCACTAGCTACACATTTCCCCCATCTTTCAGGTAATTTGTGGATGCTGTCCCAATAAAACTTTCCTTGTTTTGAGGCAAACGATTCAGAGACCAAATTTTCCACTTCTTCGTACGTTTTAAAGGGCTGCTTAGAAAGTGTGTGTGCCATTGATCAGAACAAGTGATAACCTGAAGGAGCAAGGTCTGGTGAATATGGTGGGTGGGTTAATATTTCCCAGGCAAGATCTTTTAATGTGTCTTTAACTGGTTTTGAAGTGTGTGATGGTACGTTATCATGAAGCAAAATTACTTTGCCATGTCTTCTGGAACATTCTGGTCATTTTATGATCAAAGCATGGTTCAAATTAATTATTTGTTGTTGGTAGCAAACCGTATTAACAGTTTCACCTGGTTTTGGAAGTTCATAATACACCACACCTTCCTGATCCCACCAAAGGCAGAGCATTGTCTTCTTTCCAAAGCGATTTGGCCTTGCAGTCGAAATTGATGGTTGACCTGGATCAATCCATGATTTTGTGTGTTTGGGATTCTCAAAATAAATCCACTTTTCTTCACCAGTCACAATTCGATGCAAAAAAGACTTTCTTTCGTGCCATTGAAGCAACATTTTACTGATGACTTTTTGGTTTTCTATTTGTCTTTCGTTCAGTTGATGTGGCACCCATTTTCCTTCCTTTAAAATTGTTCCCATTGCTTGTAAATGATTGGAAATGGTTTGCTGAGCAACATTTAATCTTTCTGCAAGTTGTTTTTGAGTTTGACACGCATCGTCATCCAATAAGGCTTGTAATTGTTCTTCAAACTTTTTCAGTTGACCTGACGTTCTTTGTCTTTCACATCAAAATCATCACTTTGAAAGCATTTAAACCAGCGTTCACAAATATCTTGAGATGGAGCATGTTCACTATAAGCTTCCCGAAGTATAGGATAACTTTCAGTAGCACTTTTCTTCAAAATAAAGTAATGAATTAAAACTTACTGCAAATGCTCTTTTTTTGGCATGAAATTCGACATTTTTAAGCATAAAAATATCTATGATGTTAACACCCTCAGCAAATTTGACATATGAAGTTTTGAAGCTTGCTGTCAATACAACAAAATAGCATATATATCACGTGTCGCATATATATCAACATATGTGTAACTCCACCTATTGAAAAAAATCTGTATTATTAACCGGTACACCTTGTACATCACACACAAAAATAAACTCAAAATGGATAAAGGACTTAAACATAAGATGGGAAACCATAAAAATCTTAGAGGAATCCACAGGCAGCAAAATCTCAGACATATGCTGAAGCAATATCTTCACTGATACAGCTCCTGGGGCAATGGAAACTAAAGAGAAAATAAACAAATGGAACTACATCAAAATAAGAAGCTTCTGCACAGCAAAAGAAACCATCAACAAAACAACTAGAAAGCCCCCTGCATGGGAGAACATATTTGCCAATGTTATCTCAGATAAGGGTTTAATCTCCAACATTTACAGGGAACTCTTACAACTTAAAAAAGGAAGATAAACAATCCAATCAAATACTTTTAAAGCATAAAGAATTCTTTAGTAAAATGTTAACTTCATTAAAAACCATTTTGAAATGTGATATACAATACTTATCAAGGAGATCATCAATTAGGACCTCATTATTGGCATTTCAAAATGATTATTTGCTTTATAAACAAATTTGCCATAGGGTTACTATTTTCATGTAAGGGAAGTGTATAAAACAGAAAAAAAAAGGAAAGACTGATTATTCTGGATATCTCTGGGGATAAATTATTACTCAATTTCTTGTTTCCTGGAATAAGATGTTTACTAGAAGCCTTCTTTGAATTATTCCAATTATATTAGGAAATAGCACTCAATTTATTACCACC